>NC_142413.1:24783579-25983579 GCF_059516105.1 Syngnathus floridae
GCGTCTCAGGAGGGGGAAGCAGTGCAACGTCAACACTGTTTACAGTGGGGATGGCGTGCTGCTGACCTCGACTCGGGACGTCGTGAGTCGGTGGGGAGAATACTTCGAAGACCTCCTCAATTCCACCTACACGCCTTCCATTGAGGAAGCAGGGCCTGGAGACTCTGAGGCGGATTCTCCAATCTCTGGGGCCGAAGTCACTGAGGTAGTCAAAAAACTCCTCGGTGGCAAGGCCCCGGGGGTGGATGAGATCCGCCCGGAGTTCTTAAAGGCTCTGGATGTTGTGGGGCTGTCATGGCTGACACGCCTCTACAACGTTGCGTGGACATCGGGGACAGTGCCTCTGGATTGGCAGACTGGGGTGGTGGTTCCCCTCTTTAAGAAGGGGGACCGGAGGGTGTGTTCCAATTACAGGGGAATCACACTCCTCAGCCTCCCTGGTAAGGTCTATTCAGGGGTGCTGGAGAGGAGGGTCCGTCGGGAGGTCGAACCTCGGATTCAGGAGGAGCAGTGTGGCTTTCGTCCTGGCCGTGGAACAGTGGACCAGCTCTACACCCTCGGCAGGATCCTCGAGGGTGCATGGGAGTTCGCCCAACCAGTCCACATGTGTTTTGTGGACTTGGAGAAGGCATTCGACCGTGTCCCTCGGGAGGTTCTGTGGAGGGTGCTTCGGGAGTACGGGGTGCCGAGCCAACTAATAAGGGCGGTTCGGTCCCTGTATCACCGATGCCAGAGTCTGGTCCGCATTTCCGGCAGTAAGACGGATTCGTTCCCAGTGAGGGTTGGACTCCGCCAAGGCTGCCCTTTGTCACCGATTCTGTTCATAATTTTTATGGACAGAATTTCTAGGCGCAGCCGAGGCGTTGAGGGGGTCCGGTTTGGGGACCTCAGCATCGCGTCTCTGCTTTTTGCAGATGACGTGGTGCTGTTGGCTTCTTCAGGCCGTGATCTCCAGCTCTCGCTGGAACGATTCGCAGCCGAGTGTGAAGCGGTCGGGATGAGGGTCAGCACCTCCAAATCCGAGTCCATGGTCCTCGATCGGAAAAGGGTGGAATGCCCTCTCCGGATCGGGGATGAGATCCTGCCCCAAGTGGAGGAGTTCAAGTATCTTGGAGTCTTGTTCACGAGTGAGGGGAGGATGGAGCGTGAGATCGACAGGCGGATCGGTGCAGCGTCGGCAGTAATGCGGACCCTGTACCGGTCCGTTGTGGTGAAGAGAGAGCTGAGCCAAAAGGCAAAGCTCTCAATTTACCGGTCGATTTACGCTCCTACCCTCACCTATGGTCACGAGCTATGGGTCGTGACCGAAAGAACGAGATCTCGGATACAAGCGGCCGAAATGAGTTTTCTCCGCAGGATGTCCGGGCTCTCCCTTAGAGATAGGGTGAGAAGCTCGGTCATCCGGGAGAGACTCGGAGTAGAGTCGCTACTCCTCCACGTTGAGAGGAGCCAGATGAGGTGGCTCGGGCATCTTATCAGGATGCCTCCTGGACGCCTCCCTGGGGAGGTGTTCCGGGCATGTCCCACCGGTAGGAGACCCCGGGGACGACCCAGGACGCGCTGGAGAGACTATGTCTCTCAGCTGGCCTGGGAACGCCTTGGGATCCCCCGGGATGAGCTGGATGAAGTGGCTGGGGAGAGGGAAGTCTGGGAGTCCCTCCTAAAGCTGCTGCCCCCGCGACCCGACCCCGGATAAGCGGAAGAAGATGGATGGATGGATGGATGGCATATTTCTTCACGCAGTTCGAAAAATCTGTTCTTAGCCATCTCACCTCTGTGTGATACGGCACATCTGTGTATTCTGAATCACACTCTTCCAGAAAAGACTTAAACCCGCGGTGATTGAGACCTTTGGCTCTTATGAAGTTAACAACTTGTGTTACTGTGGACATAACATCCTCCATCTTCAGCGCTTTACCACACAGGGATTCTTAATGTAAGATGCAGTGATAAACAGATAATTCACCTGCACAGTTCTCTTCGCGCATCTTTTCACAAATCCTGCCCACCAGTCCATTCCTTTTACCACTCATGGCTGGCGCACCATCAGTGGTTAATCCCACAAGTTTATTCCACGGAAGGTTTATTTCAGTTACACATTTGCAAACCTCTTCAAAGAGTTCTCTCCCTGTGGTTGTGCCATGCATTGGTTTAAATCCCAAAAGCTCCTCCGTAACACACAGATTTGAGTCCACGCCGCGGACGAAGACAGACAGCTGCGCAGTATCAGATGCGTCGGTGCTCTCATCCACAGCAAGGGAAAAAGAAACAAAATATTTTCCCTTCTCCATCAACTGGACATGCAGATTGGTGGCAAGCTCGCATGTGCGGTCAGCTATTGTGTTGGGGGCTCGGACATGGCTTTTACGCACGCCCAGTTCTACTCTACGGAGCTCTCTTTCACCTCCGTGGATGGAACTCGGGGGCCGGCGCTCGGCCAGGTGGCTGTCCGGGGACGGTGGATGGGGCTCGGACAGGGATTTTATCCACGCCTGGTCCTATTCTATGGAGCTCTCGTCCACCTCCGTGGCTGGAAGTGCCACCTCCAGGGATGGAAGTCCACGCCGCCACACACCTGGAAGTCCACGCCGGTGCTTGGGGCCGCATGGTGGTGAACTATTTGTTATAGTTATTTGATATATTTTATTTTGTATAGCAACTTGTATATGTTTTTATCGTTACAGTTCAGTACTTGTTGGCTCGTTGAACTCTTGTTTTGTTAAATAAAGAGACGTTTACCAAACCCACGTCTTTCCTTGTACCGTATTTTCCGGACTATAAGTCGCTCCGGAGTATAAGTCGCACCAGCCATAAAATGCCCCAAAAAGTGAAAAAAAAACATATAAGTCGCTCCGAAATATAAGTCGCATTTTGGGGGCAATTTATTCGACAAAATCCCACACCAAAAACAGTCATGAACGAGCAACAGGCTAAACGATAGCAACAACAGGCTAAACAATAGGTATGCTAACGTGACAAACACTAACAAAGAGCTGAGAACGGGCCTGACGTAACATATAGAGTGATTAAGGACAACTATTACATGAATAACATGTTTATAAAACCATCGGTGTCACTCCAATTCATTAAATCCATCGATCGTTCGATACGATATCAACAGGCTAAATCAGTGTTTCCCAACCTTTTTTGAGCCATGGCACATATTTTATGTTACAAAAATCACACGGCACACCACCAAACAAAAATGTCACAAAACGTATATATAATGAAATATAATGAACATTTATTGTCAATTCACTTACTCAGTGTGAAATTTGGCCCTGTTTGGTCGAACACAACGCTGATATTCTTGCAGGAATTGAAGAAAGACAAACACGAAGATCTTCCTCAACAGCTCTGAGTCTCTCTCTTTTCTTAGTCTTTAAAGTAGTCATGCTTGAAAAGCCCAGCTCACATAGATAGGTTGTGGAGAAAGGGAGAAGAGCTGAAATTGCTTTGTTTCCCAGAATAGGGAACTCCTTGGCAGCAGTCAGCCAAAAACTGTCCAAAGGTACATCCGAAAAGCGCAGCTTAAGACCACGATCTTGTCTCAGTTCAGTTATTTCTTCCTGCTCCTGCAAAGTCATGTCCCTTCCAACTGCAGTTGAGCTATATGGGTTCCTCACCCAGTCAAGGCAATCAGTGGAAAGTGAAGGGAAATAACATGACAACTTCTGCTCCAAACTTTGCAGATGTTTACCTATTGTCTCACACAGTGCAGCTCTGTTGACACTCTGCCATATCTGGGTGTTTGGGAACATTTCTAGGTTGGCACTTTCCACGTGTTGTTCCCAGAGCAGCACCTTTGAACGAAACCCCTGTATTTTATCTGTACTTGTGAGCAGGTTTTCGTTTCGACCTTGCATTCGCGTGTTCAAGTCATTCAGATGTTTAAATATATCTGCCAGGTATGCCAGTCTTGCACACCACTCATCATTTGAGAGCAAGTTAGCATCATCATGCTTCTCATTTGTCAAAAACACTTTGAGTTCCTCCCTTAGCTCATAAACACGACTTAAAACTTTGCCACGGGAAAGCCACCGGACCTCCGTGTGGAGCAATAACACTTTATGCTCCTGCCCCATTTCCTCACACAATGATGTAAACATGCGGCTTTTTACTGGTCTCATCTTCACAAAGTTTATCATGCGCACATCTTCCATTACAGGAGCTCGGTTTGCTGGTAATGTTTTGGCAACAAGTGCTTCCCGGTGCAGAAAACAATGCGTCGCGATGACTTTTGGATTTTGCTCTTTCACTCTGTTTACAAATCCTTTGGTGCGCCCGAGCATGGCAGCTGCTCCATCGGTGCAAACACTTGCGCAGTCTTGCCACTTTAGTCCTCCTCGTTCAATGTACTCTGATACAACTCGAAAAATTTCTTCTCCTGTTGTTCTTTCTGGCAATTCCTTGCAAAACAGAAAGTTTTCACTGATGGTGTCTCCGTCTACAAAGCGCACATTTGCCAGAAGCTGTGCGTGTCCACTGATATCCGTAGATTCATCAATTTGCAAAGCGAATTTCCCACTAATGTGCAACTTTTCCAAAACTGTCTTCTCAATGTCTGCAGACATGTTTTGAATACGTCTGGAAATTGTATTATTTGATAGAGGGACTTGGGCTATTTCTTTAACAGTGCCAGGGCCGAGCATCTCTTTCAAGATAATTTTGCAGGCGGGCATTATTAACGTCTCTCCTACGGTGTGTGCCTGTTTTGATTTGGCGATGAGGTCAGCAACTTGGTAACTAGCTCTAAGAGCTTTCTCACCCGTCTTGGTGGTTTTCCACAGTAGCTCTGCCTGTTTCCCAGTTCGTTCACGCAGTTGAACAAAATAGTCCATACTGTTGTTTTGTAGTGACGGGTGTTTTGTATCTAAATGGCGTTTGAGTTTACTGGGAACCATGGCACTGTTGGACAACTTTTCCCCGCACACCAGGCATAGCGGAGTTGCCGCACTTTTTTCTCCGGTAAAAGTAAATCCAAAGGCAAGATAGCCTTCATTATATTCTCTTAAGCTCACCTTTTTTGCTTTCTTCCAGGGCTGTGGACTCGGTCGGATTTTTGCTCCGAGTCCGGCCTCTTGACCACCGAGTCCGAGTCCGGGTGTCCATTTTTTCTGTTAATTCATGTGACTGCTTAGTCTTTTTTCAAGGCTAATTTAGATCAAAATCAAAATAGTGATATAAGGTGGGTGACATAACCATCCTTGACATTGGTACATAATGTAAACATTAGCCTAAGTGCAACTCAACGTGGCCGCATTGATCGTAAGCAGAGCTGTGGACAGTATTACTACGCGCATTCTCAACAGCATGATGAAAATAAAATTGAACGTATTTTTTTTTATTGTCGGACTCGGTGAACTCGGTCAAAATCAGCACCGAGTCCGAGTCCGGCAAAAATGACCGAGTCCGACCGAGTCCCCGAGTCCCCGAGTCCGAGTCCGGCAAAAATGACCAAGTCCGAGTCCCCGAGTCCGAGTCCACAGCCCTGCTTTCTTCTGACCAGTGCTCATGCTAGGGCCTTCATCTGGGTCAGAGTTTTCTTCAGGACCTAGGTCAGATTGAGTACTTTTTTTTTCAAATATTTATCCATTGCTATTACCTGCACTATCTCACTCGAGGATAACTATGAACTTCCTACTGCTAGAGTAGACATATTGCGCTGATACACTGCCCTCTATCGGAAGAGCATTTAATTGCCCTGTCTATCACTACATGCTTCTCACTTTGAACCAATTAGACGAAACTGGGCGGCACACCTGATGATTCGTCACGGCACACTTGTGTGCCGCGGCACAGCGGTTGGGAAACACTGGGCTAAATGATAGGTATGCTAACGTGACAAACACAAACGAGGAGCTTAGAACAGGTCTGACGTAACATATAGAGTGATTTAGGACAACTATTATATAAATAACATGTTTATAAAACCATCGGTGTCACTCCAATTCATTAAATCCATCGATCGTTCGATACGATAGCAACAGGCTAAACGATAGGTATGCTAACGTGACAAACACAAACGAAGAGCTGAAAATGGGCCTGACGTAACATATAGAGTTATTAAAGAAAACGATTACATGAATAACACGTTTATAAAATCATCTGTGTCACTCCAATTCATTAAATCCATCGATCGTTCTTTGTCAACAATGGGTGTGCGCGGCTGAGGGCGCTTGCACTTCAAAATATTCCACAGGCTCATATAACGATAAACTACATTTCAAATAACTATAATATAATCAATATTATCAAACCATCCGTGCACTTTAAATCTATTAAATCTATCGATCAAATTCCTCGTCCTTTGTCAACATCGCCGCACGTGCGCCCTGACGTCAGCCTCGTCTTTATTCCACAGATCTAGTACATAACTATATTGTAGCGTTAACAAAGTACAAGGATAGACGTGGGTTTTGTAAACGGCTCTTTATTAAACAAAACAAACTTCCAAGCGTGTGGCAGTGTGGACTTCCAGACACGAGAGCTCCATGGCATAGGACCGGGCGTGCGTAATGGCCATGTCCAAGCCCCATGCACCGTTAGCGGACAGCCACTCGGCCGAGCGCCGGCCCCCGGCTCAGTAGAGTAGGACTGGGCGTGCGTAAAAGCCATAATAGTTTTTCAAACCTTCTATGTTATTCCAAATCCTTAATTCCTTCAAACTCTTTGTCCTCCGTGTCACTTAGAAATGATCACCGCTTATGATGCCGGCAGTCCTTACGTGGGTACGTTTGTCCTTTATGTAAACAACCGCCGCGCCGTGCCACTGACGCCACTTGACACAGTAATCCCTTGGTACATCACAGTTCTCCAAACTTTCTTTCTGCTGCTCGATTACTTTTTTCAGCTGCATATTTCACAACTTGAAGTTTGTGACCTGCAAAATATGAGTTTCTTTTTGGTGCCATTTTTCTTAAGCCCACCCAGTTGATGAGTCACGGCCAACGGTGAAATTTAGAGCGCCCTCATCCAGTTTCGTCTGAAAATATATATTTTTTCAGATGTAGTTTTGTTTTGTTTATTTGGTTGTTTTATCAAAGTCAAAGTCTGCTTTATTGTTGATTTTTTTTTTCATATACCAAGACATACAAAGAGATTGAAATTACCTTCCCACTATCCCTCTGTGAGATAGTACACATATGCATACAAGCAACACAAAAAAAACCAAGAAGGCACAAACAATGAATAAATAAGAGTGTTGAATAAATGATAAATAAACAAATAATAATAAATAATAATAAATATAAGAGGAGCAAAAATGGAGCAAGTGTACATACAGCAGACAGTGGACTTGGATATGGTGCTTTAAAGTGTTAATTGCTTTATTTGATGTTTTCTTTATTTTTTGTGTTGTATAAAGATATAAAAGCATGTGAAGTGATCAACTATACTAAAAATAACATGGGAAGTGGTCAACTATACTTGTAAGTGATGTCTTAATGATCAAGTAAAAATTTGTGAAAGAAAACATATATAAGTGTGCTCCTGAGTATAAGTCGCCCCCCCACCCAAACTATGAAAAAAAAACGCGATTTATAGTCCGGAAATTACGGTACTTGGTTAAAGCTATAATATAGTTATATACTAGATCTGTGGAATAACGACAAGGCTGACGTCAGGGCGCACGCGTGGCATTGTTGACAAAGGGCGAGGAATTTGATCGATGAATTTAATGATTTGGAGTGACACAGATGGTTTGATAATATTGTTGTTTATATGATAGTTATTTGATACATACTTTATATATCGTTATATGGGTCTGTGGAATATTTAGAATATTTAGACGTCAGCGGCGCGGCGCATATGCGGCGTCGTTTCCTTAAAGGACGATCGATGGATTTAATGAATTGGAGTGACACAGATGGTTTTATAAACGTGTTATTCATGTAATAGTTATTTGAATAACTCTGAATGTTATGTCAGGCCCATTCTCAGCTCTTCGTTTGTGTTTATGTCACGTGAGCATACCTATCGTTCAGCCTGTTGTTGCTCGTTCATGTCTGTTCTTGGTGTTGGATTTTGTCGAATAAATTTCCCCCAAAATGCGACTTGTACTCCGGAGCGACTTATATGATTTTTTTCACGTTATTGTGCATTTTATGGCTAATGCGACCTATATTCCGAGCGACTTTCAGTCCGTAAATTACGGTATTATTCTTTAGTTAGTAGTATTTGCTAGTGGATAAGGCATCACTCTAGAAATTTTGTTGTTGCTTTGTTGGTCTTAGATTTTTTTAGAGGGTTGTCAATTCATAACAGATGCATTTCATTATTAATTCTCTGCGTTGTAGGATTTTGACATTGCTGGCCAGTATGACAGCATGGTTCCAGATGCTGAGTGCTTGAGGATTGTTCATGAAATCCTCAGTGAGTTGGACCTTGGGGACTTCCGCATCAAGGTAACATCACACAGATCTTTAAATATCATTTGTACTTAAAAGTAATTAAAAAAGGACATCTGTGTTTAAGGTCAATGACAGACGCATCCTTGATGGGATGTTTTCTGTGTGCGGTGTTCCAGGTGATATGTTCCGTACTATCTGTTCAACAGTGGACAAATTGGACAAGGTAGGCAGAATTTCTTCTTTGTGTACACTACCTCTTCACAGCAAAAGAACATTTTAATTTTACACCGCCGCGACCATTTGTTAAACGGACCAAGCCGATATACTTTTTACCAAAATTATTTCTGATAGGCAGGATAACAGTCCAAACATTCATTTAGCTTGAGAAAAGGGAGGAGAGCACAGCTTTGCTCAAATAAGAGTTAGCTATATTGCATTTTTTTTTCTTTTTCTTTTTTTTTTGTTTTTTTTGGGCAAGGAGTTTGATGGAGCTCAATTTTTTTGCCTCATTCACAAATGACTTGTTCAAACAAACAAATCCCTTGCAAAATGTGGAGAGATGACAGTGGCTGAGTAATGGAGCATCTGCCAATATTTTGGGACATCAGTAAATTGTACCGGTCTGTCAGTCTGTCAGTTATCATGTTGAACTAGTGAGTAGTGAAGATGCTCCTGCTTCTGTGTCTGTTGTACCTGTATTTGCTATTCATGATCAAATTCTAAAATGGTGCAGTACATTTTAAAGTTAAACTGACTTTTCAAAACATTCTTAAGGGCAGGGGTGGCCAACCAGTCAGAGACTAAGAGCCGGATATTTGTCTGTTACCGCAAAGAGCAACATCATACACATGAGCACACATGAACATCACCCCATCCCTTCCTCTTACACACACACATGCACACGCACACATGCACAAACACACACTCACACGCACACACACTTCTGCTCAGCTAAATTTATTACACACCAACATGATAATGACAGAAATTGACTCCTAAGACCAAAGACCACATTTTCAACAATGAACATTGTGTGCATCGTCTCACACACACAAACTCTCAGTTCAACAGAGTCCACAAAAAAAACATACATAGTAATTTACAATAATATTTTTTAACTTACAATGCATGTTGCTTCGTGCAACTTCTGGCATTCCTTGCCTTGAACAATCTTCTTCAAATCTGGCTTATATTCCGTTGTTGCCACTTGAAGCAATTCTTTCACATGGGTGTCAATCAGGACAGATCGATGCTTTGATTTCAGGTGCTTCAGGGTAGAAAACACAGACTCACAGATGTATGTTGACCCAAACATTGACAGTATCTTCAGCGTTTGACATTTGGGTATTTTTCCATTGGCACACTTTTCCAGAACTTAATGGTCCCTTGTCTTAAAGCAGGTTTCAGTTGGTCCTCCTCACAAAGATCGATTATCTCCAATTCAACCGCAACATCATCTGTGACTAGCGGGACTTTCAAACATTCCGTCTCCGCATTAAATGAGTTGGCGAGGAACGTAATCTGTGGCCTTTTCAGTTGTAGATCAGGGAACCGGATGACAAAGTTCAGTCTGTCCAAGTGAGACAGCATGTCGACCAAAAAGGCCAGATCCATAATCCACTCGACGTCCCAGAGCTCGGGATAGTCCTTGTCCTTCTCTTCCATGAACAGTTTCACGACATCCAAAAGCTCAAAGAAGCGAGCTAGCACCTTGCCCTTTGACAGCCACTTCACAGTGCAGCGGCAGGTCACCTGGAAGTTCTTGGTCCAGCTCAGCGATGACATTTTTGAATTGCCTGTGGTTAAGCGCATGTATGCAGATGTAGTTGACGATTTCCTTCACAGGCTTCATGACGTTGTTTAAATTCAATGATTTAGACAAAAGTTGCTCCCTGTGGATGATGCAGTGGAAATTCCAAAACTCTGGAAATGTTTGGTCGGCTTTGCACAGCCCCACGAGTCCATTCACAGATCCGATCATGGCTGGCGCGCCATCTGTGGCTATTGCAGTTAGCTTCAGTATGGGCAGATTTGCTTTTGCAAAAGCAGCCAGCATTATTTCTTTCACATCTATGCAATGAGTTCTGTCTTTAAATGGCACAACATCAAGGAGTTCTTCTTTGATCACACAATCTTTTGACACTGGCTGTGCAAATATTGCCAGCTGAGGCTTGTCTTGTATGTCATAATTCTCATCCAATGCGACACTAAAATACTCACATGCTTGAATGTCAGCGTGCAACTGTGATTCAATAGCTGTATTAATGTCCGATATTCTGTGTTCAATAGTGTGGCGAGACAGTTGGATGGTGGGATACTATTCGTTTTAGTTTGTTGTTTTCAGGAGACAAGATTTCAACGTCACCGAGGCATTTTTTAACGAACTCCCCTTCATTGTATGACTTTTTAGCCCGTGCAATGTTCCAAGCCAGTTGATACGATGCAAGCGTGACAGTCTCTTGAGTGCTTCGTAATTTTTGGGACAAACTGTACCTGTTTTTCTGCCTGACTTTTCGAAGTGTCCAACCTGCGCTTGCGAAATTCAGTCCCTTTTGGAAAGTCCTTATCGATATTAGCATGAAGTGAGCTAAAGTGGCGCTGAAGATTTGAAGCTTTGAAATGCGTTAATGACGTCTGACATATCAGGCAGAATTGCTTGTCATTGCGTTCAACTAAAAAATATGAACGTTCCCACTCTGTTAAAAAGCTGCACCGCGCTGGTCGCATTATTGTGACAGAGCCGTCACTGAAATTTAGAAAATATTTTTGAAGTCCTGATGTACTTTCCAAAATTTAAGTGGACCTCAGTGCGCAGGGAGCTTAATTTGGTCCGATCGCGGAACCGTAGCGCGCCAGGCGCTCATTGTCGAATTGCTTTAAGAGCGTCTTTGTGTTTTAGGATGGCTTTACTGCTCTCACTTGCTTTCTTTGGAGGCATGATTAGGGGTTAATACAATCCTCAAAGTAACGAAAATACAATAACTAACGGAGTCAGTCGGCATCCGGGCCGCACAGTTGGGTTTTATCGGGTCCTTTCGGCTCCTCTCGCAAGGTTCGACCTCCGAATTTTGTTCGACAACCGAAGCAAAAAATCTAGAAATTTTCGTTCAAATTCTGATTTGTTCGAAAACCGAGGTTTGACTGTAACTATAACATAAAAAACGCCTTAATCAAACCATCTGTGTCACTCCAAATCATTCAATCCATTGATCGAATTCTTCGTCCTCTATGTAAACAACGCCGCGTGTGCGCCACGCCGCTGACGTCGGACTCGTTGTCAGTTGCAGTTCAAATTATTCCACAGGCCCATATAACGATATATAAACTATATATCAAACAACTATTATATAAACAACAATATTATCAAACCATCTGTCACTCCAAATCATTAAATCCATCGATCCAATTCTTCGTTCTTTATGTAAACAACGCTGCATGTGCGCTGCATGTGCGCTGCATGTGCGCTGCATGTGCGGCGCATGAGCGCTGCACGTGCGCCGAATGTGCGCCGGATGTGCGCCGCTGACGTCGGACTCGTCAGTTGCAGTTCAAATTATTCCACAGGCCTATATAACGATATATAAACTATACATCAAATAGCTAAAATATAAACAATTTTATAAAACCATCTGTCACGCCTAATCATAAAATCCATCGATCAAATTCTTCGTTCTTTCTGTAAACAACACCACGTGTGCGCTGCGCCGCTGACGTCAGTTGCAGTTCAAATTAGCGAGTAATCCCTTGCTACATCGCGGTCTCTTTATCGCGGTTTCACTACATCGCGGATTTTTCAATTTTAAAATTTTGTGAATAATTTCATATATAAATCGCTCCTGAGTATGTTACCCCCGCACCCAAACTATAAAAAAAAAAACATGACTTACATATACTCTGAAAAATACGGTAATTAAAACATTGCATAAAGGAGAGGGGTTCATTCACTTTTGTGGGATACTGTAAGTCTTATGCTTAAATATGACAATGTTCTAAGTCAGGGGTCGGCAAACCTTTTGACTTGCGGGCCGAATTGGTTTCTAAATTTTGACCGGGGGGCCGAACCAGGAGCAGATCGATATAGTGTTTGTGTGAAGTAATATAAATGACATGTAGCGGTAATTGCATAAAAGGTTTTGGCCTTTACTAGGTAGTAAGTAAAGCATGGATATTCAAAAACAGCTTTTTGAAAACATGCATTTATTAACAGCATTAAAAAAATACTTCACTTAAAGTGATTCTCATTAAATACGACCGCTATTATGAATAACAGTTTCCATCACTTCAGCGCCTGCAGGTCAGATTTATGAAAGATGTTTATCCAATGAGGCGAAATCACATCAAACGGCAAACATTCTGACCAAATACATCATCTTGAAGAATCAGTGAAAGAATACATCTAAATAAAGTAATAAAGAAATCAAAACGGCAACACGGTGACAGATATCTGAAAAACACAGCAGAGCTTTAATTCACAAATACATGGTGACAGAGGTGAGGAAATGGGAAACACTTCCTTAAAGTCGGCCTTAAGAACTTTAAAAGTTAAGATTAGTCGCAAACAGCCGGTGCATCAATGTCCTTGAGCATCATGCATTGTTAGAAAATGAGAATGGTCATTAGTTTCAATTACTGCTATTTGTACAAATTATTTTCAAAATGCATTTTTTTTTACAACGAACTAGAGAAACTCCCCTTAATTTTCAGTGGGAATAGTATTGTTGGTCTCCCTTTTTTGCTAGTGCATCACAGTCTGGTTTAAAATTTGTTGTGGTAATTCTTAGGATAGAGCCGAGGTGTCGGTCCGTTAACAAAGATCTGTGACGGGCTTTGTTGACGTTCATGTGGCTGAACGTCTGCTCACACACGTAGGTCGAGCCAAATTATCCACTCTTTTTTTTTTTTAACACTCGGCACTCAGTGTCCACCTTTCTTTTCCTCAGGCCACTCATTTTAATGGAAGGATTCCAGGGGAAGGTTTGTGGGTGGCTTCACTGTAAAACTTTATCTGAAAGCTCAGCGCGTGAATTATGAGAATGCTGACGTCACAGCCCACACTCGAAATTTGGCACTCATAGAAATAGACTGCGGAGTACGCCGGGTCGGTACTACTGAGTACGCACTTGTGAGTGTGGACTGAGCTTTCTGACATGGCTTCTGGGAGTAAATGCGCGGGCGGGCACATCCCCATCTACTGGGAAAACATAGTCATTGCAGGGAAAATGACAAAAAAAAAAAAGTTCAATAATACAATTTATTCAGGTTTGGTGGGCCGAATTAAACGGCCCTGTGGGCTGTCATGGCAGAAGCTGCAAATCAACTGAAGAAACGAAGTTCTATCTGAGGAGACAGGGAAAAAAAAGAAACAGTGAGGCACTGTGGTATTACTTCAGGCAAAACACTTCCGCTTGTGTCCATATGGCGCTACCATAATCAAAGAAATCTGAAAGATCCAGAATGCTGCTTTAAATTTTATATTCCCAAAGAACAGTACCTCTGCCCAGTGTTACCATGTGACTTTGTTGCTATCTTTACCATCTGTCGAGGCCCAAGTTAGGTTTTATTTTCATCGAAGGAACACCAAAATTACACCAAAACGTTCACAAGGCAGGTCTTAATGCTCAATTTGGATTCTTTTGTGAAATCTGACTTTTTTTGTTTAACTTTTGTAACCATTCACATTCAATTTTAGTCCATCTGGTGTGTGAACAAAGTCAAAGTCTGCTTTATTGTCAATTTCTTCACACGCCAAGACATACAAAGAGATCGAAATTTCGTTTCCTACTATCCCACGGTGACAAAACATATTACACATTCAAGTAAACAAAACAAAAAGTAAAAACAAGAAGGTACATACAATGAATAAATAAGAGCAATGAATAAATAAGAGCAACTCGGTGGAAATGGTGCAATTGTGCATACAGCAGACAGTCAGTATAATAGTGCAAGGCAGCCATCGTGGCCCAAAAAGCCAGGACGTCATGTAGCCGAGGGTGGAGGGGGAAGAGGGGGGATAGAGTTCAAGATCCTAACAGCCTGAAGTATGAAGCTGTTGGTGAGTCTGGTGGTGTGGGAGCGCAGGCTTCTGTACCTCTTCCCAGAGGGCAGTAGATCAAACTGTGTTCACTATGCGCTGCAGGGCCTTTCTGTTGTATTCAGTGCAGCTACCACCCCACACAGCAATACAGCTGGAGAGGACGCTCGCAATGGTGCCTCGGTAGAATGTGGACATGATGGCTGGTGGAGCACTTGCCCGCCTGAGTTTCCGCAGGAAGTACAGGCGGCGCTGAGCTTTCTTCGCCAGTGATGCAGTGTTGGTGGTCCAGGAGAGGTCGTCACTGATGTGCACCCCTAGGAATCTGGTGCTGCTCACTCTCTCCACCACAGCACTGTCGATGGTCAGTGGCAGGTGTTGGGTGTGACCCTTCCGGAAGTCAACAACAATCTCCTTGGTCTTGCTGATGTTCAGCAGGAGGTTGTTGTCCCTGCACCACGTGGTCAGAAGGTCAACCTCCAACCTGTATTGAGTCTCGTCGCCCTTGGTGATGAGACCCACCAGAGTCGTCTCGTCACCAAATTTCACTATGCGGTTGGTGCTTTAGGTTGCAGTGCAGTCACTTATTATTATTATTATGTGCATCCCCAAATTGACACGCATGCGCAGAGGAAAGAGATAATTTCACGAGCAACAAAGTATTTGCGGAAGTATAACCACAGAGGAGGGATTCAGTAAGCGTTGGAAATGGTGTTCTGTGGATAATGCAAGTGTTTTCCATCGCATTTCTTGGAGATAGAACTGTCATTGCAGCGTGCAATAAATTAACGGTCAACATCACTAAATTACTACTATCATTACACATTTCCACTTTATGCTTCATGTTTAAAGTGAGATTAAAATTGTAAATTATAAATTCAATACTGTTACTCAAAACTTTACAAATTCACAAACAATCAAATAATTCAGTCTTCTTCCCAAGCAGTCTGTCTGCCTGCGCGAAGCGCATAATGACATCAAGGTCACATGCATTCGTTTAGACCAGTGGTTCTTAACCTTTTTGGAGGTACCGAACCCCATCAGGTTCATATGTGCATTCACTGAACCCCTCTTTGGAAGCCAACTATCCATTCTTACATCTGCTCAGATCACTTTGTGGGAAGTACGTAATTTTGTTTTATTGACGACAACATTCATCTGTGAGGTATACTGGATGTAGTGCTATAAGGTACACATCCACCATCAGAGGACGCTGGCATGAGTGCCTCTCATAACATTTGAAATGTACTCTTCATTTATTTTAATATGTGATGTTTGTTTTTTACCCTGTGGGCTAAGAGCCTGTAATAAAGTTTATTATTATTGCTCGGATATTCCCTTTTTCTTGCTGCATGACCTGGAATGCATAATTACACAGCTTCATTAGTCAAAGTCAAAGTCAGCTTTATTGTCAATTCCTCCACATGCCAAAGACACACAAAGAAACCGAAATTTTGTTCCCCCCATCCCACGGTGACAAGACATGGCCCACAACAGACAAACAAGTAAACAAGTATAACAACAGCGTGCTGAATAAATAATGAATAAATAACACAATAAATAAATAAATAAATAAATAAGGGGCAAAAAAAGGAGCAAGTGCGCGTGCAGCAGACATTCCAGAAAATAGCGCAACAGTGCCGCACGCTACGCAGAAGGGGGTAGCGAGTTCAGGGTCCTAACAGCCTGGAGAAAGAAGCTGTTGGCGAGTCTGGTGGTGCGGGAGCGCAGGCTCCTGTACCTCTTCCCAGAGGGCAGAAGGTCAAACAAAGAGTGAGCCGGGGGACTCACATCTCTCGCAATCGAGGTTGCCTTGCGGGCGAGATGGGAAGTGTAAATGTCCTTCAGGGAGGGGAGCGAAGCACCAATAATCTTACCAGCCGTATTCACTATGCGCTGCATACATTACAGTATGTTTGTCCAATTGCTAGTTTCCAGGGCTGTGGACTCGGACTCGGGGACTCGGACTCGGTCATTTTTGCCGGACTCGGACTCGGGGACTCGGACTCGGTCGGACTCGGTCATTTTTGCTGGACTCAGACTCGGTGCTGATTTTGACCGAGTCCACCGAGTCCGACAATAAAAAAAATACTGACTGAGGAATACTGTCCACAGCCCTGCTTATGATCAATGCGGCCACGTTGAGTTGCACTTAGGCTAATGTTTACATTATGTACCAATGTCAAGGATGATTGTCACCCAGCTTATATCATTATTTTGATTTTGATCTAAATTAGCCTTGAATAAAGACTAAGCAGTCACATGAATTAACAGAAAAAATGGACAGCCGGACTCGGACACGGACTCGGACTCGGACTCGGTGGTCAAGAGGCCGGACTCGGACTCGGTGCAAAAATCCGACCGAGTCCACAGCCCTGTTAGTTTCTAATAATTAAATTGTTCACATATCTACAATTATAATATATTATTATATTATGTACTGCCATGGCTGGCATCTTCTCCTTTTCGCTCCACTGGCTGTGACTCAACAGAATGGACATAACCAGCCGTCAGGTAGCGATATTGTTGCAAACTCTTGAGTTCTTCCTTTGTATATGGACTTGAACAATCTATCAAATAGTTGTAAATGTCTGGATATGTTACTGCCCGAAAAGTAGCCTTATCAGAGGACCAAACGCTTGCTGTCCCAGCTCCTGCTACGCTTGAGCTGGTGGCGTTCTTACTTGGTTTCCACAGCGTATCAACACGAATGTTTTATTTTTTCAACTTTTCAATGTATCTCTTGCGGCTTTCTTGGTCCAACTGGACGAAATAATCACTCACGACACCCACCCAGGCTGCCATTCTCACGAGTCTAGTAGCAGCAGACGAGGCTTTTTGCCACCCAAACAATAATGGCCGCCCCGATATGTGACGTCAGTACATATCGTCTATTAAGACGGAGGGTGCTAAGATCTGAAATAGTTCTTTTCTGAGTTTGCTAGGAAGCGGGTCAAGTAAGGAAGTTGTCTGATTTGCTGCACCCACCATTTGTGTAAGTATTTCAAGGCACTATTTTATAAAATGTGAGAGGGTTGTCAGATGATTGCCAGCCTTATTAAGTAATCACAGGTTTTGACTGGGTTTAGGAGCGCTGTGTCGTCCCTAATGAACTGAATCTTCTGAGTAGAAAATTGCATGAAATTGTCAGCTGGATGGGGAGAGTTTTCGGAGGTTGACTGCAGTTGCGTTAGCTTTGCCATAGTGTCAAATAAGTATTTAGGGTTTATTTTGGGAGACCGATAATTTTAGAGAAATAAACGAGTGTTTATTTGTATTTTGCTTGCAAAGACCCAGATAATTACTTGCTCTTGCCAACGCGATGTTGAGGGAAAAAAATCCACGTCTTCTTTTAAAATAAATGCACCCACTATACTGCTGGCATTATATTGACATAAATATTAGTTATTTTTGTAGAAAATAGGAATTGGAAGTGTATGTTCTGATAACTTGATGCATTTTGTCACAGATGAAAAAAGTCCTGAAATTCCCCGGGAAGTCCTGGAAAGCTCCTAGAAAATACTTTCACGAAAAGGGTGGAACCCTGATTATTGCCGTCTATGGGACATAAATAATCAGGGACTACCGGGTAACCCTTCCATTTGATGAAAGATGTCATCAAGCTGCCAAATCGACTGATGCTAATGTATCATATAAAAGTGCGTAACTTAAACAGTGAGCTAAACATGTACCGTATATTCAGCACTATTAGGCGCACTTAAAAACTTAAAAAGTAAAAACCACAGTGCGCCTTATAATGCAGAGCGCCTTATATATGGATCAATTAATGAATTTATTGATCCATACTGTTTGTACACAGCACCCTGCCAAAATATTTCAGTACGTTTTAGTACGACTTTTCAAAAATTTCAAGGCCGCATCGGTTCCCAGCATTACGGCAACCGTGGTCAGGCGGCGTCACTGAATAGCTGTTGTACCCGCGGGGCTATTTCATTTCAAAATAGGCTGTTCCGTTAATGTTTTCGAGTACGTTTACAGATCAATACGCAACGGAATCATAAATAAGAAGCACCAATGTGTTAAATCGGTCTTTAGTCGGTTCCGTTCACTTTTATGGGACAGAGTTTGAAAAACGTGGTTGTTTACTGAGGGCCGCAATGACGCTTTGCTGAGGCTCATAGGAGTCTGCGAGCTGAGGCTCATGGGAGTTTGCGAGTGGCTAATGCTATAATGATAGCAGCTATACGCACGAGGTTCTTTCATTTCAGAGATTCAATGTGCATCACTTTGCCTGAAATTAAAAATGAATTACAATTATTTAAACTATTAATATTCTTGACCAACTGCCATTTTATGCTGAAAAAAAATAAAATAATAATTACCATACGTAATATTAAATTAAATAACAGCAATAAATAATATTCAATTCAAGGTAATCAGCAACATTAACTCAGGAGCACACTATATAAAACATTTTAACCTACAAAACAAAAATGAGTATAACAATTTGTGCTCAAAATGAGGCAGCATGATGGGAGACCGTATCCACGGCTGCAGGTAGTATCAGCTCTTCTGCAATGGTGTTTTTTTTTTCTTGCACTGAGCAATTTGGTTTGCTGCTTTATATGATGCTTACAGTGCTTGCTGATTGACTGAAGTAGCATTCACAAAGTGGGATGATTGTTGGCAATATTCAGCCCGTTTTCGCTGAAAAACCTCAAGCATCTTATCAACGTGATTGGGGTGCAATGACTTTATAAGTGCCGACTTAATTGATTTGGCTTCATACTGTCCACTGCCAACATTGTAAGGCACAGTAAACACACCGGTCTTTCCTCGTCACCCATCGTAGTCGCACTGAAGCGTACGCTTCGTCATATTTCCTTGTCTTAGCTTTCATTTGACTCTCAATTCTCATCTCCGTCGCTCTCCGCCGTTCGTTTCAACCCATTTGACATGACGTCCAATGTTTCCAAAAACAATTTGAAAAGTGGACTCATCAGACCACAAAACACTTTTTCATTGTGCATCAGTCCATTTTACATGAGCTCGGGCCCAGAGAAACCGGTGGCGTTTCTGGATGTTGTTCATAAACGGCTTTTGCTTTGCATGGTAGAGTTAAAACTCTTTAACCCGCACTTACTGATGTAGTGATGAACTGTATTTACTGGCAGTGGTTTTCTGAAGTTTTCCTGAGCCCATTTGGTGATTTCCTTTACACACTCAAGTCGGTTTTTAAGGCAGTGCAGTCTGAGGGATCGAAGGTCACGGTCATTCAGTCTTGGTTTCTGGCCGTGGTGCTTACGTGCAGTGATTTCACAAGACTCTCTGAACCTTTTGATGATATTATGGACCGTAGATGTTGAATTTCCTAAATTCCTTGCAATTTTGCTTTGAGAAATGTTGTTCTTAAACTGTTCAACTACCGTAATTTCCGGACTATAAGTCGCGTTTTTTTTCATAGTTTGGGTAGGGGGGGCGACTTATACTCAGGAGTGACTTATATATGTTTTTTTTTCACAAATTTTTACTTGATCACTAAGACATCACTTAAAGTATAGTTGACCACTTCCCATGTTATTTTTAGTATAGTTGATCACCTAACATGCTTTTATATCTTTATCTTGAACATATTCAAAACATAAAAAACAGAGAAAACATCAAATAAAGCAATTAACACTTTAAAGCACCATATCCAAGTCCACTGTCTGTTTGCTCCTCTTATATTTATTATTATTATTTATTATTATTTGTTTATTTATCATTTATTCAACACTCTTATTTATTCATTGTTTATGCCTTCTTGGTTTTTTTTGTGTTGCTTATATGCATATGTGTACTATCTCACCGAGGGATAGTGGGAACGTAATTTCAATCTCTTTGTGTGTCTTGGTATATGAAAAAAAATCGACAATAAAGCAGACTTCGTCTTTGATAAAACAACCAAATAAACAAAACAAAAAACTACATCTGAAAAAATATATATTTTCAGACGAAACTGGATGAGGGCGCTTTAAATTTCACCGTTGGCCGTGACTCATCAACTGGGTGGGCTTAAGAAAAATGGCACCAAAAAGAAAGGCATATTTTGCAAGTTACAAACTTCAAGTTGTAAAATATGCAGCTGAAAACAGTAATTGAGCAGCAGAAAGAAAGTTTGGAGAACCGTGATGTACCAATGGATTACTATTTCAAGTGACGTCAGTGGCACCGCGCGGCGCGACCCACGTAAGGACGACCGGCATCATTAGCGGTGATCATTTCTAAGTGACACGGAGGACAAAGAGTTTAAAGGAATTAAGGATTTGGAGTGACATAGAAGGTTTGAAAAACTATTATGGCTTCTACGCACGCCCGGTCCTACTCTACTGAGTCGGGGGCCGGCGCTCGGCCGAGTGGCTGTCCGCGAACGGTGCATGGCCACTACGCACGCCCGGTCCTCTGCCATGGAGCTCTCGTGTCTGGAAGAACACGCCGCCACACGCTTGGAAGTTTGTTTTGTGGAATAAAGGGCCGTTTACCAAACCCACGTCTACCCTTGTACTTTGTTAATGCTACAATATAGTTACATACTAGATCTGTGGAATAAAGACGAGGCTGACGTCAGGGCGCACGCGCGGCGATGTTGACAAAGGACGAGGAATTTGATCGATGGATTTAATGGATTTAAAGTGCACGGATGGTTTGATAATATTATTCCTTATATTATAGTTATTTGAAATATAGTTTATCTATCGTTATATGAGCCTGTGGAATATTTTGAAGTGCAAGCGCCCTCAGCCGCGCGCAGCCATTGTTGACAAAGAACGATCGATGGATTTAATGAATTGGAGTGACACCGATGGTTTTATAAACATGTTATTTATGTAATGGTTGTCCTAAATCACTCTATATGTTATGTCAGGCCCGTTCTCAGCTCCTCATTTGTGTTTGTCACATTAGCATACCTATCGTTTAGCCTGTTGCTATCGTATCGAATGATCGATGGATTTAATGAATTGGAGTGACACCGATGGTTTTATAAACATGTTATTCATGTAATAGTTGTCCTTAATCACTCTATAGGTTACATCAGGCCCATTCTCAGCTCTTTGTTTGTGTTTGTCACGTTAGCATACCTATCGTTTAGCCTGTTGTTGCTATCGTTTAGCCTGTTGTTGCTCGTTCATGACTGTTTTTAGTGTGGGATTTTGTCGAATAAATTGCCCCCCAAAATGCGACTTATACTCCGGAGCGACTTATATATGTTTTTTTCACTTTTTGGGGCATTTTATGGCTGGTGCGACTTATACTCCGGAGCGACTCATAGTCCGGAAATTACGGTATTTTCTCACGCACCTTGCCCCATCCTTGCTTGTGAATGACTGGGCATGCTTGGGGAGGCTCCTTTTATGTCCAATCATGGTACCCATCTGTTCCCAATTAGCCTGATCACGTGGGATGTTCCAAATCGGTGTTTGATGAGCTTTTCTCGGCTTTCTCAGTATATTTTGCCACCTCTCCCAACTTCTACTGGACGTGTTGCAGCCTTGAAATTCTAAGTTAATTATTATTTGGCAAAAAACTATTTAGTTTATCAGTTTGAACATTAAATATGTTGTCTTTGTAGTGTATTCAATTGAATATGGGTTGAGAAGGATTTTCAAATCGTTGTATTTTGTTTTTATTTACATTTTACACAATTTCCCAACTTCAACCGAATCCGGTTTGTAGTACAGCCAAAAGAAAAGCATGTTCCCTGGTGTCACACGCACCCCCCTTGGTAACGCCCCCCCCCCCCCCCCCCCCACACACACACACACACTATTTGAGAAGGACTGCCCTAGCCTCACCATTCCACTTGGATCCCTCTCATTTACACACATGTATTCTGTCTTCCTTAGGGTAATCTTCATTCCCCTCCGTTCCAGGGTATACCTCCACCTCTGTAGATTTCCTTCCACCTGCTCCGCACTCTCACTACAGATCACAATGTCATCTGCGAACATCATGGTCCATGGAGAGACCTGTCTGACCTCATCTGTCAGCCTCTCCATCACCATAGCAAACAAGAAGGGGCTCAGAGCTGATCCTTGATGCAGTCCCACCTCTACCTTAAACTCCTCTATCAATTCTACAGCACATCTCACTCCTTTCCTGCAACTTTCATACATATCGTCATACCACTCTCACATACTTCTCTGCCACTCCAGACGTCCTCATACAATATCACAGTTCCTCTCTGGGCACCCTGTCACATGCTTTCTCCAGATCTAAAAAGACACAATGCAGTTCCTTCTGACCCTCTCTGTAATTCTCCATCAGAATACTCAAAGCAAATACTGCATCTGTAATACTCTTTCTGGGCATGAAAACATACTGCTGCTCGCAGATACTCACTTCTGCTCTTAGTCGAGCTTCCACCACTCTTTCCCATAACTTCATTGTCTGGCTCATTAACTTTATTCATCTGTATCAACTCTTGCGCATCTCCCTTGTTCTTATAGATCAGTATCAACACACTTCTCCATTCCTCCGGCATTCTCTCATTCTCTAGGATATCATTGAACTGTCTGGTCAAAAACTCTACAGACACCTCTTCAAGACACTTCCATACCGCCACAGTTATATCATCCGGCCCAACTGCCTTTCTGCTCTTCATCCTTATCAGTGCCCTCCTTATTTCACGCCTACTTATCATCGCAACTTCCTGGTCCACAGTGGCCACCTCCTCCACTCTTCGCTCTCTGTTTTCCTCATTCATCAACACTTCAACGTACTCTTTCCTATCATACTTCCAGTATCTGTCAAAACATTTCCATCTCTATCTTTAATCACCCTAACCTGCTGCACATCGTTCCCATCTCTCTCTCGCCAACCTATATAAATCCTTCTCTCGCGCCTCACCGGCCAACCTGGCATACAGGTATGCTCTTTGTTTGGCCTTTGCCACTTCTGCTTTCGCTTTACGCTGTATTTCTTTGAGTCCCTGTTTACTCTCGTCAGTCTTCCCGGTGTCCCACTTCTTCTTAGCTAACCTCTTGCCACGTATGCACTCCTGCACTTCCTCGTTCCACCACCAAGTCTCCTTATCAACTTTCCTTCCAGAAGACACACCAAGCACTCTCCTGCCTGTCTCCCTGATCACCTTAGCTGTTGTCGTCCAGTCATCTGGAAGCGCCTCCTGCCCACCCAGAGCCTGTCTCAACTCCTCCCTGAAAGTTACACAACACTCTTCCTTTTTTAGTTTCCACCACTTCGTCCTCTATTCTGCCTTTGTATTATTCATCTTCCTCTTCCTCACCACCAGGGTCATGCTACACACCACCAATCTATGCTGTCTGGCTACACTCTCACTCGCCACCATGTTGCAGTCACTGATCTCCTTCAGATTATATCATCTACACATGTAATCCATCTGTGTGCTCCTACCTCCGTTCTTGTATATCACCAAATGTTCCTGCCTCTTCTGAAAGAAAATATTCACTCCAGCCATTTCCATTCTTTTTGTATCATCTGTCCTTCTGCGTTCCTGTTTTGGATGCCAAACCTGCCCATCACTTCCTCATCACCTCTGTTGCCTGCACCAACATGTCCGTCTCACCTCTGGGGATACTCTGCATCACCTCATCTACTTCACTCCAGAATTACGCTTTCTTTTCTAATTCACATCCTACCTGTGGGGCATACCCACTGACAACATTGAACATCACACCTTGGATTTCCAGCTTCAACCTCATCACTCTGTCTGACATTCTTTCACCTCCAGAACATTCCTCACAAACTCCTCTTTCAGGATAAATCCTACTCCATTTCTCTTCCCATCCACACCATTGAATCCTTATCCTATGCTTCTGGCTTTGCTACCTTTCCACCTGGTCTCCTGAACACACAGTATAGTATGTCCACCTTCCTCCTTTGCATCATGTCCACTAACTCTCTAGCTTTTCCTGCCATAGTCCCGACATTCAAAGTCCCTACTCTGTCATAGACTCGCGCTTTTCCTGTCTTCTACCTGCCTACGGACATGCCTTCCTCCTCTCTTTTTTTCGACCTACAGTAGTCAAATTTCCACCAATGCCCTGTAGGTTAACACAACTGATGGCGGCCGTTGTTAACCCGGGCCTTGTGATGTGAGAAGAAACCAGAGTGCCTGGAGAAAATCCACGCAGGCACGGGAAGTGGAATCAAACCTGAACCCTCGTAACTGTGAGGAGGACCGGCTAACCAGTGCTCTACCGTGCCGCCACATTTCTAAAGTCTTTTAAAAAAAATTGTAGAGATGCATATATCTTTTAAATAATTTTGTAGAGATGCAAATATTTATGCAAATAATTCTTGATTCTTGAAGCTGGTTGTTCTTGTAACAGGGCAAACCCCGAGCAGTTGATTTTTTATTTTTATTTTTGTTTTTAGGAGTAGAGGAGTTACTATCCACACCTTCAAGATCATAATCCAAACAAGACTTCCAAGACTGTCTTTAGATATTTTTCCCTGTCTGTCTGCCTGCCTGCCTGCCTGCCTGCCTGTCTGTCTCTGTCTGTCTGTCTGTCTGTCTGTCTGCCTGCCTGCCTGCCTGCCTGTCTGTCTCTGTCTGTCCGTCTGTCTGTTTCTTTCTATTATTTTCTTTTTCCTTTGTTTGTTTCTGTCTGTCTGTCTGTCTGTGTCTGTCTGTCTCTCTGTCTGTTTCTTTCTATTATTTTCTTTCTTTTTCTTTTGATTCTGCCTGTCATTTTTTTTTGTCTTTGCTGCTTTACTTTAGACACGTTTTTTGCCAAAAGCCTTGGCATAGATGGTGGTGAAATTACATTTTATGATCACTAGATTCTTTCAAACATGAAGTTCCAACTTTTATACTTTTTGTGTCACTGTATCTACTGGAATACTTTTCAGTCCTATGACAATCAACTGAAATGATTTTTTTTTCTGTTCTCTACTTTTTAATATGCTGCTGCTTATCTTCCACTCATCTATGATCCATTGTCCACAAGATGCCATGGGAGGATGTCAAGAGAGAGATGGTGAATGAGAAAGGCTTATCAGAGGAGGCTGCTGACAAGATTGGGGAGTACGTCAGTCTGCAGGGTAAGAGCACAATTGCATTGGATTACAAATCATATGACTTCTCAGTGACATTTTGCCCCTGACCAGATTGTGGAATACAGTGGAACCTTGGTTAACGAACGCAATCCGTTCCGACAAGTCGGTTGGTATCCGAAATGTTCGCAGTCCGAAGCAACGGTCCCCATAGGAAATAGTAAAGCAAATTGAAATCAAAATTTAATAACAATAATAATAATGCATTTTTTTTATTTATAAGGCGCCTTTCAAGGCACTCAAGGTCGCTATGCAGACATAAAATAGCATAAAAAACGATGGGAGAGCAGCGGCAGCAAGTTGCGCCAGCGTTCGCTCACATCCGGTATACACAATTACAACATATTATCAAGATAAAAAAAACGTGACCTACGTACAGGACTGTCTCAGAAATTTAGAATATTGTGATAAAGTTCTTTATTTTCTGTAATGCAATTAAAAAAACAAGAACATCATACATTCTGGATTCATTACAAATCAACTGAAATATTGCAAGCCTTTTATTATTTTAATATTGCTGATTATGGCTTACAAAACAAAATTAAACATTTGAAAATGTCCATTGATGCACTCAGTACTTGGTTGGGAATCCTTTTGCACGGATTACTGCATCAATGCGGCGTGGGATGGAGGGAATCAACCTGTGGCATTGCTGAGGTGTTATGGATGGCCAGGATGCTTCAATAGCGGCCTTTGGCTCATTTGCATTGTTGGGTCTGGTGTCTTTCAGCTTCTTCTTCACAATACCCCACAAATTCTCTATGGGGTTCAGGTCAGAAGAAATTGGCAGGCCAATCGAGGACAGTAATGCCATGGTCAGTACACCATTTACTGGTGGTTTTGGCACTATGGGCAGGTGCCAGATCATGCTGGAAAATGAAATAATCATCTCCATAGAGCCTTTCAGCAGACGGAAGCATGCAGTGCTCTAAAATCTGCATTTACTCTGGACTTGATAAAACACAGTGGACCAACACCAGCAGCTAACATGGCTCCCCAAACCATCGCTGACTGTGGGAACTTCACACTGGATTTCAAGCAACTTGGATTTTGCTCCTCTCCGGCCTTTTCTTCAGACTCTGACGCCTTGACTTCCCAATGAAATACAAAACTTGCTTTCGTCTGAAAAGAGAACTTTGGACCACTCTGCAACTGTCCAGTGCTTTTTTTCCATAGCCCAAGTCAGACGCTTCTTCCGTTGTCTTGAGTTCAGAAGTGGCTTGACCATGGGAATACGGCCATTTCCCGGACACTTCTGTGAACAGTGGCTTTTGATATCTGGACTCCAGCTTCAGTCCACTGTCTTTGAAGCTCCCCCAAATTCTGGAAGCGTTTCTTCTTCACAATGCTGTTATGGCTGCGGTCATTTCTCTTGGTTGTGCAGCGTTTCCTGCCACATTTCCCCCTTCCAACAGACTTTTTGTGGATGCGCTTTGAAACTGCACTCTGTGAACAGCTTGCTCTTTGAGAAATTTCTTTTTGTGTCTTACCCTCCTGATGGAGGGTGTCAGTGATGGTCCTCTGGACAGCAGTCAGATCAGCAGTCTTCCTCATACTTGTGATTTAGTTTACTGAACCAAGCTGAGTCTTTTTCAAGGCTCAGGAAACCCTTGCAGGTGTTTCGAGTTAATTAGACGATTCAAGTGATTAGTTAAATTCCCTACTCGTATACTTTTTCATGATATTCTAATATTTTGAGATAGGATAGATAGGATATTTGAGTTTTCTTAAGCTGTATGCCATAATCAGCAATATTAAAATAAAAGGCTTGCAATATTTCAGTTGGGTTGTAATGAATCCAGAATGCATGACATTTTTGTTTTTTAATTGCATTACAGAAAACTTTATCAAAATATTCAAATTTTCTGAGACAGTTCTGTATACACTATGTACAAAAAAGCTTTGTTAGCTTAGCTCAGGTGTTGCGCGGCTAGTTGGCGTGGGCCATGCGCGTGTCGCGGCTGAGGAAGTTGAGCATGGTCTGCACCAGCTCGGGCAGGTCGTAGTCGTGCTTCCAGGCCCAGTCGCGTTTGGCGTTGGAGTCGTCAAAGTCCATCGGCCAGGAATCGGCAATGTCCTGCCGGACAGGGTCCACGTTTTACGAGACCTCCAGCTCGGGCACTCGCTTGCCAGCTCTTCGGGCGAGAAGCTCATGGCGTTGATGGCGCATGCTGAGCGTGTCGGCCAGCGCATCTAGCACCTCCAGGGTGGCGCGCAAGCAGTCGTCGATGTACATCATGGGAAGCCGCGTGTCGGGCCGCAGGAAGCACTCAAACTTGCCCGTCTTGAGAGCGTCATGAGCCAGGCTAGCCGGGATGCGTTGGCGGGGGCTGCTAGCAGGCAGCCAGCTGGTAGTGGAGGTTGTTGCTATTGCTGGCAGCCAAAAGATGCAGGGAGTTGCAGAGAGTTGCCCAAAAGTAGCTTAAACACGCTAAAATACTAACTTTAAAATTGATTTCAAAAAGTTAAGAAAGAAAAGGACTATAACTAAGCTAACTCTGGTGGAGAAGCGGCAAACATTCAGCGCCTGCGTCCTCTCCGACCCAGAAGCCAAACTTCAACACATAAAAAAGAGAACAGTTATGGTACAGTAAAATGTAGTCAAACACAAAAACTTTACAGAAAGCATTTAAACATGAGAAAACATTTAGTAAACAAAAGAAAACTTAACGATTTGACTGCGAAGTTATGTCGTGCACGAGTGAATGGCGGCGGTGGTGGTGGTGGTGGAGAGCGGGCATTACTGCTTAGAGGGTGAATCCCCCGCCGTCAGTACACTTCCCTTCTCTGTCGCTTCAAAGGAAAGTACTTGTCAAGCGTCTGTTGCTGTTCCTTCTTTAAAATCGTTGAAATTGTCGACTTCGACATGCCGTATTCAGCCAAGATATGCAACACATGCATCACCCTCTCAAACTTAGCTATCGCCTCTTTTTTCAAATCGATTGTTGACACTCTTTCTCTTCTTTGGAGCCATGAGCAGTATTCTGTGATTGTTACATACACAATTCTCCCTTGGAACTAAGGCAGTGGTTTAACCTGGGTTTGATCAAACCCTAGGGGTTTGGTGAGTCGGTCTCAGGGGTTCAGCAGAGTCTCTACAGGTCCGAACACACCTGATTTATCGTGTAAATTTGTGATGACGCATATCTAAACTGGTCTTGCAAAGGCAACAGCAGAAGTCACACTTATTTGCAGGTATGTAATTTGTTTTGAGTTCATGCATTGTGTTGGTTTTGTACTTTGAACAAGGTGATGTTCATGCACGGCTCATATTGTGCCCCAGTAAAAAACAATGTCGTCTTGAATTTGAAACAATAATTTTATTGTTAATTAAAGAGGGGTTCGGTGAATACACATAAACTGGTGGGGTTCGGTACCGCCAACAAGGTTAAGAATCACTGGACTAAGGTTTTGTTCGTCGGTCTTGTATTCCTCGGAGAGGGTGACGTCGCTGTTCACTCACCTAGACATTGTTTGTTAACCATGGCATTTTTTTGCGAAATCTATGATCATTATCCGAATTGTTCGCTATCATAGGCGTTCGTTAATCGAGATTCCAACGTATATCAGTTTGTAGGTAAAGAGTACAATTGTATGAGACTACAAATATGAATTGGCAGTGTCCTTTTGTTTGCTGGAAACAGCTGATTTTTAAGCCCCCTCCTTACCCCTTAAGCGCAGTTTGAAAAGAAACATGAGGGATTTCTATTACAAGTAATATTTGAAACTAATCTGGAATTTTTTTTTCATAGTTTGGGTGGGGGGGCGATTTATACTCAGGAGCGACTTATATGTAAAATGATTCACAAATTTTCAAAATTAAAAAAACGGCGATGTAGTGAAACCGTGATAAACGAACCGAAATTAAAATAAAAAAAAAAAGTCTAAATAATACCGTATTTGCCGGTGTATTAGTCGACCTTTTTCGATCCAAAATCGACCGAAAAAAATCGACCTCGACTTATACACCGAGTCATAAAATTTAACTTCGTATTCATCGCTTCAAATGTGATGGTAACCAAGGCCGTTTCTCATGCATCTCATTGTGCGTGGGTGTGCGTCCGTCAGGCTCATCAAACAGCGAGAAACTGAATCATTATAAAGCGTTCGTCGCATTAACACGCATCCTCAGCAACAATTTCAAATATTCTCACCTCATTGAAAGCCAGGCAGCGACGATTACTGCTAGGGGGAAGTACTGGGTATTGAGCGAATGTGCGAGTCATCGCGCGTCAAGCAACGACAATAACTACCGGTACGTAAACATTCAATCGCCATGTCTAAATGAATGTCGTTGGCAAACTTGGCCAGACTTCCAGGGGAAGAGGCCGGGTTTTCACTTGTTCTGGCCGACCGGAGGAACCAGCCGAGGCGGACACTTTACGGCAGTGTAGTCGTTGGCACTTAGAAAATATTTGCCAAACTTGGCCGGACTTCCAGGGGAAGAGGCCGAATTTTCACTTGGGGTGGCCGACACGGGGAACCAGCCGAGGCGGACACTTTACGGCGGTTGAGTCGTTCGCACTTTGAAAATATTTGCCAAACTTGGCCAGACTCCCGGGGGAAGAGGCCGAATTTTCACTTGTGGTGGCCGACATGGGGAACCAGCCAAGGCGGACACTTTAGCGGTTGAGTCGTTGGCACTTAGAAAATATTTTCCAAACTTGGCCAGACTTCCAGGGGAAGAGGCCGAATTTTCACTTGTTCTGGCCGACATGGGGAACCAGCCGAAGCGGACTCTTTATGGCGCATGAGCCGTTGGCACTTGGAAAATATTCGCCAAACGCTCTCGATGGGACAGAAGACGACCTTATCTGGGAAGAGGAGGATAGAGAAGACCAAGAAGATGCCCTTTATGACGACAAACTAAACGAAAACGAATGGAACGAGCTTTTCGGAAATAGCGACGATGAAGACGAATTTTGAACTCTTTGTACCGGCAATCACTTTATAATTATAATTTGTTGTTTCTTAACTAAAAATAAACCAGTTTCTAAGTGTTCATTGTTGGTAGTCTCTCTCGGCGCGTAATATCACAGGGTCATGAAGTAAATATTTAAAATGGCGTATAGATCGCTCGCTACAAACTCGCGAATTTGAACACATTTCGTCAATAAATTTCGCATATTTCTGATTGAATTTTGAAGTTTAATATAATGCAACAATTGAGCTCGACTTATACAAAGGATATATCATCCATCCATCCATTTTCTGAACCGCTTAGTCCCCACGGGGGTCGCGGGCGTGCTGGAGCCTATCCCAGCCGTCATCGGGCAGTAGGCGGGGGACACCCTGAACTGGTTGCCAGCCAATCGCAGGGCACACAGAGACAGACAACCAATCGCACTCCCACTCACACCTAGGGACAATTTGGAGTCTTCAATCGGCCTACCAAGCATGTTTTTGGAATGTGGGAGGAAACCGGAGTGCCCGGAGAAAACCCACACGGGCCCGGGGAGAACATGCAAACTCCACACAGGGAGGGCCGGAGGTGGAATCGAACCCTCACCCTCCTAACTGTGAGGCGGACGTGCTACCCAGTGCACCACCGAGCCGCTGGATATATCATAAAATCGTAAATTTCCGTCGAATTTTAGGGGGTCGACTTATACACCGAGTCGACTTATACACCGGCAAATACGGTACTTCTAAATTGAGGAACTATGGCACAAAACTTGCCCACACGCAAACAAGTTAGCGGAAAGATGCTAATTCACGATCGTGCTAGCACATGAAAACGAACCTCTAAAGGAATTTAAACGACCATTTGGAGCAATACTACATTGATTGATTGATTTAACATTTATTGATCCCGGGGATGGGGAAATTCAGGCCCCAGCAGTATTCATACCACAGAGCGGGTATATAAAAGACACACAGATGGCATGTGCGCAACTCAATAGGCCCTTATAAGGCTGCCACACAACGGCGGCACAAAGAAAGCCAGTAAATGCAAAAGTTAAAAGCTATCAAAGCAAAGCAACAAGACAAAGGAAAAAAAAGTAACAGCGGCCAACCAGTCCCCCCAACACCAAAGAACACCCCAAAAAACACAAAATAACCTCCACGGGTCCATAAACAGGTGTAAGGGCAGCCAAGTTCAACGGCGCCCAACGGACCGTGATCGTGAATCGGGAAAACATCACAAAACAGGCAAACGTGTGAGCAGCGTTCTGGGCACCCAGTCGGGGCACGTGCAGATGGTTATCATGGGGCTTGCACGGCGGAGGGCGTTGGTTCTGACGAGCACGAGGGAGCGGACTCCCCACAGGGGTTGCGGCTGCGAGGCCAAGGCGAGGGACCCGGTCAGCACCGGCCAGATGAGCAGAAAGCCGTCGTAGAGTCACGCCGGTCCCGACTGATGTGAGCAGCCATCCCGGACCCAGGGAAAAAAATATCCGATCCGAAGTGATCTGCAGATGACGAGGTGCGGTGGAAGGCACTAGCATCGCCAAATGGACAAATAGAAAGAAAGAAAAAGGAGAAAAGAAGGAAATAAAGAGGAAAAGAGAGAACACTGCTGGGAGGCTGCCACTCACACCGGCGCCATACCAAAAAAAAAAAAAAAAAAAAAAAAAAAAAAGATTCAAGAGTTTTTTATTCGCCATGTTTGAGCGTGCCAAACAAGGAATTTGACTTCGGTAAATCACAGCCTCTGTTCAACATTTAGGTGACTAACAACAACACTCTGGACATGTGAAGAACGAAAGATATTCTCAAACACCCCCTGATCTTAAACTGATCTTAAACTCCCAAGAGGGCAAGGAAAAACTCAAAACTCCAGCTAGGGGAAATGAGAAACCTTGAGAAGAGACCACAGATGGGAGGGTCCCTCTTCTAGGATGACCAGGCTGCAATGGATGCAGAGAGGACACATAGTACAAACAGTGTAGACAAAAAAGGTGTGGAAAGCGGGATGTTATTGCACAGTAATGACTCTGAGACTCTAAGAGTGGTGTGAGTTCATCAGAGCGACAGCCTGGGGGAAGAAGCTGTCTCTGTGTCTGCTGGTTTTAGTGTACAGAGCTCTATAACGGCGTCCGGAGGGGAGTAGTTCAAACAGGCTGCAACCTGGGTGCGAAGGGTCTGTTGAGATGTTACTTGCACGTTTCCTGGTCCTGGACAGGTACAAGTCTTGGATAGATGGGAGGTTGATTCCAATTATCTTTTCTGCAGTCCTTATTGTCCGTTGCAGTCTGTGCTTGTCTTGTTTGGAGGCCGATCCAAACCAGACAGTGATGGAGGTGCAGAGGACAGACTGGATGATGGCAGTGTAGAAGGTATTCAGCAGCTCCCGCGGCAGATTGAACTTCTTGAGCTGTCTCAGGAAGTACAGCCTCTGCTGGGCCTTCTTCCGGACAGAGTCTATGTGGCCGGTCCATTTCAGGTCCCGAGAGATTGTGGTTCCCAGGAACTTGAAGGTGTCTGATGAGAGAATAGTATTACTGCGGATAGTGAGGGGTGAAAGTGGTGAAGGGCCTCGCCTGAAGTCCACTGTCATCTCCACGGTCTTGAGCGGGTTCAGGTCCAGGTGGTTTTGGCTGCACCAGTGGACCAGCCGCTCCACCTCCTGTCTGTACGCAGTCTCATCACCGTTCTGGATCAGTCCGATGAGAGTGGTGTCGTCTGCATACTTCAGGAGCTTCACAGAAGAGTCACTTGTGGAGAAATCGTTGGTGTAGAGGGAGAAGAGCAGTGGGGAGAGGACGCACCCCTGAGGGGCTCCAGTGTTGGTGGTCAGGGTGTCAGATGTGATGCTCCCCAGCCTCACACGCTGTCTCCTGTTGGTCAGGAAGCTGGTGATCCACTGACAGGTGGAGGCAGGCACCGCGAGCTGGATGAGCTTCTGTTGGAGGATGTCAGGAGCGATGGTGTTGAACGCCGAGCTGAAGTCCACAAACAGGATCCTGGCGTACTTTCCTGGGGTGTCCAGGTGTTGCAGGATGTAGTGCAGTCCCATGTTGACCGCATCATCCACCGACCTGTTTGCCCGGTAGGCAAACTGGAGGGGGTCCAGCAGGGGGCCCGTGACATCCTTCAGGTGGTTCAGCACTAACCTCTCGAAAGATTTCATGACCACAGATGTCAGTGCAACAGGTCTATAGTCATTCAGACCCGTGATGGCGGGCTTCTTGGCCACTCTCTTGAAGCACGCGGGCACCTCACACAGCTCCAGGGAACGATTGAAGATCCGTGCAAAGGTGGGCGCCAGCTGCTCAGCGCAGACTTTCAAGCAGGAAGGTGACACGCCGTCTGGGCCCGGTGCCTTCCTGATCTTTTGTCTCCGGAACATCTGGCGCACTTCCTCCTCGCGAATCTGGAGTGCGGGCGCGGCCTCTGCAAGAGAGAGCGTCGGTGACCACGGTGATGGAGGTGTGGACAGAGCAGTTGTGGGGGGAGGTGAGTATGTGGATTGTGCTGCAGGAAGTCCCGTTGTGTGGGAGGACCGATCAAACCTGCAGTAGAACCTGTTTAGCTGGTTAGCGAGCCTTGGGCTCTCCACAGGACAGGGGGTTCGTTTCTTGAAGCCCGTGATGCTCTGCAGGCCTTTCCACACTGTTGAGGGATCAGGATTGGCAGAGAGGTGTCTCTCCAGGCTCTCCCCGTAACACCTCCTGGCTTTCCTGACCTCTCGGTTCAGTGTGTTTCTGGTCTGCTTGAACAGGTCCCGGTCGCCGCTCCTGTAGGCCTCCTCCTTGACTTTGCGCAGCCTCCTAAGGTTCGGTGTAAACCAAGGTTTGTCGTTGTTGTACGTGCAGAAGGTCTTAGTCTGCACACACTGATCCTCACAAAAACTGATGTATGATGTGACAGTGTCAGTGAGTTCATGCAAGTCTGAATCTGCAGCTTCGAAAACTCTCCAATCGGTGCAGTCAAAGCAGGCTTGGAGGTTCTGCCTTGACTCCACTGTCCACTTCCTGACAGTCCTCACCACAGGCTTAGAAGTTTTTAGTTTCTGTCTGTAGGCAGGGATCAGATGAACTAGACAGTGGTCCGAGAGTTCTAAAGCTATAGTCCAGATATGGGTTACATCCGGCCCACGGGGCCGTTTAATCCGGCCCGCCAAACCTGAATAAATTGTATTATTAAAAATAGTTTGGGTCATTTTTCTTGCAATTACTATGTTTCCCCAATAGATGGGGAACCGTCCGCTCGCGCATTCACTCCAGGAAGCCGTGTCAGAAAGCTCGGTGCGCACTCACAAGTGTGTGTACGTACTAAGTAGTACAGACCCGGCGCACTCCGCGCTCTATTTCCATCAGTGCCAAATTTCGAGTATGGGCTGTGACGTCAGCATTCTCGTAATTCGCGCACTGAGCTTTCAGATAAGGTTTTACGCTAATGCCACCCACAAACCTTCCCCTGGAATCCTTCCATTAAAATGAGTGGCCCGAGGAAAAGAAAGGTGGACACTGAGTGCCGAGTGTTTAAAAAAAGAGTGGACCATTTGGCTCGACCTACGTGTGTGAGCAGACGCTCAGCCACATGAACGCCAACAAAGCCCGTCACAGATCTAGGTTAATGGACGGACACTTCGGCTCTATCCTAAGATTTACCACAACAAATTTTACTCCAGACCATGATGCCCTAGCAAAAAAGGGAGACCAATAATACTATTGATTTCTTTAATACTTTATTTAGATGTATTCTTTCACTGATTCTTCAAGATGATGTATTCTGTCATAATGTTCCGTTTGATGTGATTTCGCCTCATTAGATAAACATATTTCATAAATCTGACCTGCAGGTGCTGAAGTGATGGAAACTATTATTCATAATAACAGTGTCGTATTTAATGAGAATCGCTGATAGTTTTTTTGTGAAATCTTTTTTTAATGCTGCATTTGTTTTCAAAAAGCTTTTTTTTAATATCCATGCTTTACTACCCATTAAAAGTAGTTTTATGCAATGACCTTTACATGTCATTTCTATTACTTCACACAAATACTACATCCATCTGCTCCTGGTTCGGCCCCCCGGTCAAAATTTAGAACCCAATTCGGCCCACAAGTCAAAACGTTTGCCCACCTCTGGGCTATACAAATAAACTTGACTTGACTTGACAGCTGTTGACGCCGGAAAGACTACCTGCGCCGCGGACGTCAGACTAGATATATCAAATTAATGTAATATAAACAACAATTTCAATGAACCATCCGTGTCACTCCAAATCAATAAATTCATCAGAATCTTCGTCTTCCGTGTCACTTAAAAAAAACAAAAACAACACAGTTGTTACTGGAACTACGTGGGCCGCTGACGTCAGACTAGATACATCAAATAAATGTAATACAAACAACAATTTTAACGAACCATCCGTGTCACTCCAAATCATTAAATCCACCGGAATATTCATCCTCTGTGTCCAATCTTATTTTTTTTTTATAAATTAGCTGATTCCAGACCTCGATGCGCCGCTGACGTCAGCCTCGTTGTCAGTTGGCGGCTTCAATTATTCCACAGATCTACGTATATAACTATGTTGTAGCGTTCCCAAAGTACCAGGTAAGACGTGGGTTTGGTAACCGGCTCTTTATTTCACAAATCAAGAGCTCAACATGTGAGCCAACACACGCAAGCGCTCTGGATCGCTCTTTCTTTTTGCCAAATCAAAGTCAAAGTCAAAGTCTCCTTTATTGTCAATTCCTCCGCATGTCAAGACACACAAAGATCGAAATTACGTTTCTCACTATCCCAGGGTGACAAGACAGAGTTCACAACGCACATACAAGTAAACAACACAGGAAAAATAAAACAAGAAGATGAACAATAAGAGTGATAGCACGCTAGCCGCTCCCGATGCACAGCAGAGTCCGGAAAGATGACAGTCAACCAGGCCACTGTGAACACAAGCACACAGCAGGCACGCACTGTCCGGTTCGTGGATCCTATCAGGCGAACGCAACCCATCTTGTCGTCCCGCGAATGAACATACGCCAGGAGAATGGAAGGCACGGCTGGGCGAGCTGGGTTGGCCGCAAGCCTGGCCCGACGTCTCCGCGCTGGCCCCTCTTCCGCTGCCTCGCAGACCCGCTACCGACGCATCCCAACAATGCTCTAGGACGGAGCAGTCCGAGCTCACGACGCAGTCCAACTGGGGGAGGAAGAGCAGGCCAGTCCGGCGTCGCTCCATGACGAAGCAGTCCGAGCGCCCTTAATCTCTCCGCACCAAAGTCCAGAACGCCATAAAACCCACCTCCGCCGATGTTGAGCAGAATATGCCCGCCGCACTAGTAGCACGACGTATCACACGAGACGAACACACACAAAACTGCCGGACAAACACTCAGTAAACACTCACAAAACACCGAACGGGACTGAGAGTGGCCGCTGCGTGTGCATGCGCCGCCATCTTGAACCGAATAAATGAATAATAATTTACTTAGAATTTCATGGCTGCAACACATCCAGTAGAAGTTGGGAAAGGTGGCAAAAAATACTGAGAAAACTGAGAAAAGCTCATCAAACACCAATTTGGAACATCCCACATGTGATCAGGCTAATTGGGAACAGGTGGGTCCAATGATTGGGTATCAAAGGAGCCTCCCCAAGCATGATCAGTCATTCACAAGCAAGGATGGGGCAAGGTTCACCACTTTCTCCACAACTGTGTGAGAAAATAGTTGAACAGTTTAAGAACAACATTTCTCAAAGCAAAATTGCAAGGAATTTAGGGATTTCAACATCTACGGTCCATAATATCAAAAGGTTCAGAGAATCTGGTGAAATCACTGCACGTAAGCGCCACGGCCGGAAACAAAGACTGAATGACCGTGAACTTCGATCCCTCACTGTCTTAAAAACCGACATGAGTGTGTAAAGGATATCATCTTATGGGCTCAGGAAAACTTCAGAAAACCACTGTCAGTAAATACAGTTTGTCACTAAGTCAGTAAGTGCGGGTTAAAACTCTAACATAAAAAGCAAAAGCCATTTATGAACAACAGAAACACCGCTGGGTTCTCTGGGCCCGAGCTCATGCAAAATGGACTGATGCACAATGAAAAAGTGTTTTGTGGTCTGATGAGTCCACTTTTCAAATTGTTTTTGGAAACACTGGACGTCGTGTCCTCCGGACCAAAGAGGAAGCGGACCATTCGGACTGTTATCAACGCAAAGTTCAAAAGCCAGCATCTGTGATGGTATGGGGGTGCATTAGTTCCCATGGCATGGGTGATTTACATTTCTGTGAAGGCAACATAAATGCTGAAAAGTACATACAGATTTTGGAGCAACATGTGCTCCCATCCAAGGGACGTCTTTTTCATGGACACCGCTGCTTATTTCAGCAAGATAATGCCAGGCCACATTCTGCACGTGTTACAACAGCGTGTCTTCAAAGTAAAAGAGTCTAGGTTCTCCCCTGGCCCGCTTGCAGTCCAGACCTGTCTCCCATTGAAAATGCGTGGCGCATTATGAAGCGTAAAATACGACAGGGAAGACCCCGGACTGTTGAAAAACTGAAGCGGTTCATCAAGCAAGAATGGGAAAAAATTCCACATGAGAAGCTAAGAGAATTAGTCTCCTCTCTTCCAAAACATTTATTGAGTCTTATTAGAAGGAAAGATGATTTAACGAAGTGGTAAACATGCCCTTTCCCAACTTCTACCGCACGTGTTGCAGCCATGAAATTAAGTTAATTATTATTTGAAAAATAAAAGTCTATGAATTTGAGCATTACATATGTTGTCTTTGTAGTGTATTCAATTGAATGTACGTAGGTTGAAAAGGATTTTCAAATAATTGTATTTTTTTATTTACACCTTACACAATTTCCCAACTTCAACCAAATCAGATAGGTAGATAGATAGATAGATAGATAGATAGATAGATAGATAGATAGATAGATAGATAGATAGATAGATAGATAGATAGATGGATAGATAGATCCGCAGGGGCAGAGAATAGTTCTGAATAACTTAGATAGGTCAATAATAAAAAATGAATAACAATTAATAATGAAATAGACCAAATAAATAAACAATAAACAATGTCATGACCGTGAACACGCCCGTAACTCCCGTGACGAGTTAAAAAGTCTCAGGGCATGGGGAAGAAATGAACCCCTCAGCCTTTCCGTTGAGAAAGACGGTGTCAACAGCCTGTCACGGAAGCTGCTCATCTGCCCAGTGACGGTGCTGTACAGTGGGTGTTCGGGGTTGTCTTTAATTGTCTTTCATGGACAGCAGCCTGGCCAACACCCGCTGTTCTGCCACAGATGCCAGATCAGGTAGCTCTATGCCCACAACAGAACCCGCCTTCCCTCACTAGTTTGTCCAGGCGGGAGGCATCCCTCTACTTGACGCTGCCCCCCCAGCATGCAACTGCAAAAAGATGGCGCTCGCCACAACATATTTGTAAAATATCTGCATCGACATTGAAGGATGCGAACCGCCTGAGGAAGTACATTCGGCATTGTCCTGTCTTGTACAAGTGGTTGGAGCCACGCCAACCAGCGAAGCGCTGGACCAGGCCCCTGTACTCCTCCTCCCGTCCATCTTTAAAACAGCCAACAATAGTAGTGTTGTCCGTAAACCTGTGCACATGGCAGAACTCAGAGTTGTAGTGGAAGTCAGAGGTGTACAGGGTGAACAGGAAGGGAGAGAGCATCGTCCCCTGCAGTCCTCCCTGCCCCTCAGCATTACCACTGACTTTCCATGAGTTGATGAGTGATGACGCCATTTCTGTGACTTGTGGGCTTCTGATATTTACTGTCATGTTTGGATAACCTACAATTTTGCATATGACATGCGTATAGTTTGAGTTAGGACAATAAGTCATGTTTATAGAAGGTGACGTGACATCGGGAAGTCTTATCCTATGTATATTAGTAGACAGTATGCAGTTAGTTGGGTCATATCTGGCTGTAGCTGTTGCTTATGTACTGTGTGTTTCAGTAAAGATACCACTTTTTCAACAAACCCCCACATGCTTGGGTTCATTCATGTCCATGCCTGCGACAATTGGGTCCAGTACACTGTAACGGGCAAAGTTGCTCCTCCGGCATTATACTGTCAATGGTTACTTGCATTAGATGTTTCCCCAATCTTGCAAAAATAAACCTGAATTTAATGTCCATACAATATAAGTGGAGTGAGCTAATGCTCTTTTGCAGGGGCGGCATTACCATTGACATCCCATCTTAGACTGCTTTATCTTTTTAGTGGGCTCGTTACTGCCATACTGAGGGTTTGTGTATAAAAGCTTCCTTTATTCAGTAATGTCTAACTTGATTTCGTTCTGTCTCTTCTTTGTGTCAATTATACGGCACTATTTGCCTGGCGGATGGACATGCGTACAACACACCATTCTTCTCCCCCTCAAGTCATCACAAAAATCACAAAAAATCCATAGATACGCCGCACCGGATAACAACCCGCTGGGATCAAAACTCGAGCAAAAAGTAGCGGTTTATAGGCCAGAAATCATGGTAATTTCATTTATTATATAAATTATATTTGAGAGTACAACCTGTGACCTACCATATGTTGTAGTGTTTGCCGTTAATGCAATGCTGTCGATGCCAAAAAGAAAAAGGTCCGTGACTTCTATCAGTGTGCGTTCGCAGTAAAATCGTTAACAAAACAATTCACACCTACTTAATATTCCCTCGTAACGGCAAAATGAAGTCATGGGGAAATGTACGTTTTTCTATATCTGGTTGGAGGACGCAATATTCAAATATTGGCTTAGGCCAGTTATTGGTAACAACCGAGAGGCGTATTGCCATCTCTGTAAAAAAAACATTCATATCATCTAGATGTAGCTGTATGCCGTAGGGTCGCGCATGGAGTCTAACCCAAGATACCAGTTAAGGATGCACCGACGGGGTGGGCATGATAACATTTCAATGTTTTGCAACTGCGAGATGGCTACATTCCCGCAAACCTTCACCGCTCTCCAGCAAGCCACTGCCAGTGAGTGTTATCAGCACCACGAATACAATTTCAGAAGGCAGACCCTATGCCCCACTTCAGTGTTGCAAGCCGAGGTGCTGTGCTGCCTGCACACAGCGACCAAACACCACTCATACACCTCCAATGAGATCATAGAAGAGCGCTTCCGCAATATATTTAATGACTCAAAAATAGCAAAAAGCTTTGCGTGCGTCAAGACTGGCTACGTAATAAAATTTGGTTTAGCGCCATACTTTAAGAATAAGCTATTGTATTTTCACAACTATAGGGCGCGGATAAAAGTCTTAGATTTTCTTCAAAATGTGCGGCGTGCCCTAATATGCAGTGCCCTATGTGTGTTGTTGTTGTAAGGCGGACGTAGTAAAGAGCACCATGAGAATGTTAAAGGGGGAAGTGTGGGCGTGGATTTGCAGTGCGCCCTGTGTGTGTGTGTGTTGTTGTAAGGCGGACGTAGTAGAGAGCGCCATGAGAACTTTAAAGGGGTAAGTGTGGGTGTGGATCAAAGTCTGCTTTATTGTCAATTTCTTTACATATTAAGACATACAAAGAGATCGAAATTGCGTTTCCTACAATCCGACGGTGACAAGACATATTACACATTCAAGTAAACAATACGAAAAGTAAAAATAAGAAGGCACATACAATGAATAAATAAGAGCAATGAAAAAATAAGAGCAACTTGGTGGAAATGGTGCAATTGTGCATACAACAGACAGTCAGTATAATAGCGCAAAAGTACAGGAGGAATAGTGCAAGTGGAGTAGTGCAAGGCAGCCATCGTGGCCCAAAAGGCCAGGACGTCATGTAGCCGAGGGTGGAGGGGGGAGAGAGTTCAGGATCCTAACACCCTGGAGTATGAAGCTGTTGGTTAGTCTGGTGGTGTGAGACCGCAGGCTTCTGTACCTCTTCCCAGAGGGCAGTAGATCAAACAAAGTGTGAGCGGAGTGACTCACATCACTCACAATCGTGGTCGCCTTGCCGGTGCGATGGGAGGTGTAAATGTCCTTAATCCAATAAAGTCCAATAATCTTTCCAACTGTGTTCACTACGCGCTGCAGGGCCTTCCTGTTGTTTTCAGTGCAGCTACCACCCCACACAGCGATACAGCTGGAGAGGACGCTCTCAATGGTGCCTCGGTAGAATGCAGTCATGATGGCTGGTAGAGCACTTGCTCGCCTGAGTTTCCGCAGGAAGTACAGGCGGCGCTGAGCTTTCTTCACCAGTGATGCAGTGTTTGTGGTCCAGGAGAGGTCTTCACTGATGTGCACCCTCAGGAATCTGGTGCTGCTCACTCTCTCCACCACAGCACCGTCGATGGTCAGTGGCAGGTGTTGGGTGTGACCCTTCCGGAAGTCAACAACAATCTCCTTGGTCTTGCTGACGTTTAGCAGGAGGTTGTTGTCCCTGCACCACGTGGTCAGAAGGTCGCCCTCCAATCTGTATTGAGTCTCGTCGCCCTTGGAGATGAGACCCACCAGAGTCATGTCGTCAGCAAATTTCACTACGCGGTTGTTGCTGTAGGTTGCAGTGCAGTCATGCGTCAGCAGGGTGAAGAGCAGCGGACTGAGCACGCAGCCTTGGGGGGCCCCCGTGCTCAGCGTGATGCTGCTTGAGATATTGTCGCCAACACGTACTACTTGAGGCCTCTGACAGAGGAAGTCCAGTAGCCAGTTGCAGAGGAAGGTACTGAGTCCCAGTTTGTCGAGTTTGCAGATGAGTCGTTGTGGTACTATGGTGTTGAAAGCAGAACTGAAGTCCACAAACAGCAATCTCACATACGAGTCTCTTTTTTCCAGGTGGGTGAGGGCTGAGTGGAGGGCAGAGCAGATTGCGTCCTCAGAGGACCGTTTGGCTTGGTATGCAAACTGGAAGGGGTCAAGGGTGGGAGGGAGAATGGATCTGATATGTGTCATGACAAGCCGTTCAAAGTACTTCATGATGATGGGTGTCAGTGCCACGGGGCGGTAGTCATTGAAGCAGGATGGGGCAGTTTTCTTCGGCACAGGTATGATGGTGGCAGCCTTGAAATATGATGGGATGATGGCTTGCTGCAGGGAAGTGTTAAAGATGTTTGTGAAGACACCCTTAAGCTCCTCAGCGCAGTCCTTCGGCGCTCGACCTGGGATGTTGTCTGGTCCTGCTGCCTTACGGGTGTTGATAGCAGCAAGTGTCCTCCTCACGTTATCAGCAGAGAGGCTTAGGGGCTGCTCATGTGAAGGGGGAAGGGTCTTCAGCGGGCAAGTGCAGTTCTGAGCGTCAAAGCGAGCAAAGAAGTGGATCAGATCGTTGAGCAGAGGGATGTTGCTCGCATAGCTCTGCGGCGCGGGCTTGTAGTCCCTGATGGTCTGAATGCCCTGCCACAGGCTTCGTGCGTTCATGCTGTCTTTGAAGTGGGCGGTAACCTGCAAGTGAATGCCTTTTTCGCTTCCTTGATGCCACGGGACAGGTTGGCCCTCTCTGTTCTCATGCCAGCTTCATCCCCAGCTCTGTAGGCTTCGTCCCGTCAGCCATGGTTTCCAGTTAGCCCGAGTAATGATGTATTTAGTGTGGGTCACATCATCAATGCACTTTGTGATGTAAGAGGTTACAGAGTCTGTATACTCCTCTATGTCTGTCTGATTGTTGCAAGTGGCTGCCTGCTTAAACATTTCCCACTCTGTTGTGTCAAAGCAGTCTCGAAGAGCATCAGAGGCTCCCTCAGGCCACACTTTTACCTGCTTGCGAACCGGCCTGTATGCTTTCACTCTTTGTCTGTAAGCGGGCATTAGCATAACAGCGATATGGTCAGAAAGTCCAATGTCAGGGAGGGGGGTGGCTTGGAAAGCTCCTTTATGCGTAGTGTAGACCAGGTCCAGGAAGCTGTCTCCTCGTGTTGGAAAATCAACATGCTGGTGTAGCTTTGGAAAAACAGTCTTCAGGTCTGCATGATTAAAATCCCCAGCGAAGATGGTGAAACCGTCAGGGTGCGCCGTCTGTTGTTCACTGACAGCCTGGTACAGTTCACTAACAGCCGTGATCCTGACGCTTTCAAAGTTGGAAGGCGGGATGTATACCGCGACTTGAAGAATCGCAGTAATTTCCCTTGGCAGGTAAAAAGCACGGCACGTTAAGATCGCAAATTCCGCCAGTGGCAAGCAGTGTTTGCATACAACCACAGTGTCCCGGCACCATTCCTCACGGATGTAAACACAGATTCCTCTTCCTCGTTATTTTCCACCCTTTACAATGGCCCGGTCTGCTCGATAGCATGCTAGCTGCCCCAGTTGTACAGCAGAATCCGAAATGTTGACATTTAACAAAGTGTCAGTGAACACGAGCACACAGCAGTTACTCACTGTCCGGTTCGTAGATCTCAGCAGTCGTATGTAATCCATTTTGTTGTCCAGTGATCGAACATTCGCCAGAAGAATGGAAGGTATGGCCGGGCGAGTTGGGTTGGTCGCTAGCCTGGCCCAAAGAACGGGTATATGCGTCATGCAAAATATCGTTGTTATAACAACCCTGAAAATGGCAAAGAGACACGCTTATCAAGCACAATTCAAACTAACGGCCATCAGCTAAGCGGAAGGAGCATGGAAATTGAGCAGCCGCGAGAGAATTTTAAATCAATGAATCGATGTTCCCAAGTGGAGGAAGCTGGAAAACGAGCTCCGACAGGTCACGAAGACGCAGCTTAGTTTCCGCGGACGTAAGGCGAAGTGGCCCGAGTTGGAGGAAAGACTCGACCAGTAGATCATCGAGCAAAGAACGAGTGGGAGAAGTGTTTCGATGGTCACCATTCGACTAAAAGCAGTAACGCTAGCAGAAGAAATGAAAATTGAACATTTCTAAGGGGGTCTGTCTTGGTGCTTTTGTTTCATGAAACGGTGCCATTTTTCCATCTGGACCAGGACTACGTTAGCGCAGCAACTTCCAAAGGATTATAATGAAAAGCTGGCCATCTTCCGCTCCTACTGCAAACACATAATTAGGGCGATAATTAGAGAAGGTTTATGTCCAACTGGGGGGTGGGCAATTAATAGAGAACACTTTTTGTCCGATCACCAAGGGGCACTGAAATGGGCGATATGTATACAAACCTTATGTAGTATGAAATACCTGCATCTCACTGGTGTTCTTAACACTAGAACAGCGGCTGTTTTGATCTACCTCTAACAGCAGGGTGCGTCAATTGACGCTCCATCGATGCAACACGTTACGGTCGCACATCACGTGTTGCGCACGTCAAGTTATTGCGATCGTCTTGTTCGAGCGCACGCCCCGAAAACGTAATTGTGTGAGGATATTGTAGCGGAGTGACGAGTGTAATTGTATCAATATATGGAGAAAAACAATTTAAAAGGGACATTCGACATGCTGTCAAATCAGTCATATTTAAACTTGCGCAATGTCGGCATGCGGTCGCGGAGGAAAACGTAAGTTTTGGGTGGAATTTTTAGGAGCATGGGCGATAATTAGAGGTATCAATGTTTTTTATTTATGTCAACGCTAACACACACTGGGCGATTATAAGAATATGGGCGATAATTAGAATAAATACGATAACTTAATTTTTTTATTTTTCAAACTATCACAAAATCCCCTCCGTGAGTCGTCACCTTATTGTGGTGGAGGAATTTGCGTTCCCCAATGAGCCTAGGAGCCATGTTGTCTGGGGCTTTATGCCACTGGTAGGATCACCCATGGCAAAAGGGTCTTAGGTGAGGGGCCAGACAAAGCACGGCTCACAAAACCCCTTATGATGATTAAGAAAATTGGACTTACTTTGACCTTGACCGGACGCGGGTCACCAGGGCCCCCCTCTGGAGCCAGGCCTGGAGATGGGGCTCGAAGGCGAGCATCTGGTCGCCGGGCCTTCGCCCATGGAGCCCGGCCGGGCACAGCCCGAAAAGGAAACTGTCGTTTGTGTCTATGCATCAAACAGCAGCTCAGAGTACCCACCCTTTTTGGAGTCCCTGGAAGAAGTGCTGGAGAGCGCTCCTTCTGGGGACTCCATCGTTCTACTGGGTGACTTCAATGCTCGCGTGGGCAATGACAGTGAGACCTGGAAGGGCGTGATTGGGAGGAACGGCCCCCGCGATCTGAACCCGAGCAGTGTTCTTTTATTGGAATTCTGTGCTCGACACGGATTGTCAATAATGAAAACCATGTTCAAGCATAAGGGTGTCTATATGTGCACTTGGCACCAGGACACCCTAGGCCACAGTTCAATGATCGACTTTGTAGTCGTGTCATTGGATTTGCAGCCGCATGTCTTAGACACTCAGGTGAAGAGAGAGGCGGAGCTGCCAACTGATCACCACCTGGTGGTGGGTTGGCTCCGATGGTAGGAGAAGATGCTGGTCCGACCTGGCGGGCCCAAACGTACTGTGAGGGTCTGTTGGGAACGTCTGGCAGAATCCCCTGTCGGGAAGAGCTTAACTCCCACCTCCGATAGAGCTTTTCCCACGTCCTGGAGGAGGCGGGGGACATTGAGTCCGAGTGGACCATGTTCCATGCCTCCATTGTTGAGGCAGCCGACTGGAGCTGTGGCCGTAAGGTTGTTGGTGCCTGTCGTGGCGGCAATCCCTGAACCCGCTGGTGGACACCGGCGGTAAGGGATGCCGTCAAGCTGAAGAAGGAGTCCTATTGGGCCGTTGGCCTGCGGGATTCCGGAAGCAGCTGACAGGTACTGGGTGGCCGAACAGAACGTGGCTTCGGCGGTTGCTGAGGCAAAAACCCGGGCGTGGGAGGAGTTTGGCGAGGCTATGGAGAATGACTTCTGGATGGCTTCGAGGAAATTCTGGTCCACCATCAGCATCTCAGGAAGGGGAAGCAGTGCACCGTCAACACTGTTTACAGTGGAGATGGCGTGCTGCTGACCTCGACTCGGGACATCGTGAGTTAGTTGGGAGAATACTTCGAAGACTTCCTCAAATCCACCTACACACCTTCTATTGTGGAAGTAGGGCCTGGAAACTCTGAGGCGGACTCTCCAATCTCTGGGGTCAAAGTCACTGAGGGAGTTAAAAAACTCCTCGGGGGCAAGGCCCCAGGGGTGGATGAGATGATCCTGGAGTTCTTAAAGGCTCTGGATGTTGTGGGGCTGTCATGGCTGACACGCCTCTACAACATTGCGTGGACATCGGGGACAGTGCCTCTGGATTGGCAGACTGGGGTGGTGGTTCCCCTCTTTAAGAAGACGGACCGGAGGGTGTGTTCCAATTACAAGGAAATCACACTCCTCAGCCTCCTCAGGTCTATTTAGGGGTGCTGGAGAGGAGGGTCTGTCGGGAGGTCGAACCTCGGATCCAGGAGAAGCAGTGTGGCTTTTGTCCTGGCCGTGGAACAGTGGACCAGCTCTACACCCTCGGCAGGATCCTCGAGGAGGCATGGGAGTTCACTCAACCAGTCCACATGGTCCTCGGTCGGAAAAGGGTGGAATGCCCTCTCTGGATCGGGGATGAGATCCTGCCCAAAATGGAGGAGTTCAAGTATCTTGGGGTCTTGTTCACGAATGAGGGGAGGATGGAGCGCAAGATCGACCGGCGGATCAGTGCAGCATCGGCAGTAATGCGGACTCTGTACCGCTCCGTCGTGGTAAAGAGAGAGCTGAGCCAAAAGGCAAAGCTCTCAATTTACCGGTCGATCTACGCTCCTACCCTCACTTATGGTCACGAGCTACGGGTCATGACCGAAAGGACGAGATCCCGGATACAAACAGCCAAAATGAGTTTCCTCTGCTGGGTGTCGGGGCTCTCCCTTAGAGATAAGGTGAGAAGCTCGGTCATCCGGGAGAGTCTCGGCGTAGAGCCGCTCCTCCTCCACGGTGAGAGGAGCCAGATGAGGTGGCTCGAGTATCTCATCAGGATGCCTCCTGGACCCCTCCCTGGGAAGGTGTTCCAGGCATGTCACACCGGTAGGAGACCCCGTGAACGACCTAGGACACGCTGGACAGACTTTGTCTCTTGGCTGTCTTGGGAACGCTTTGGGATCCCCCGGGATGAGCTGCATGAAGTGGCTAGGGAGAGGGAAGTCCCTCCTAAAGCTGCTTCCCCCGCGACCCGACCTTGGATAAGCGGAAGAAAATGGATGGATGGATGGATGGATGCATGGATGGATGGATGGATGGATGGATTAATTTAAGATTTCATGTCTGCAGCACGTGCAGTAGAAGTTGGGAAAGGGCATGTTGACCACTTTAGTTCATCACCTTTCCTTTTAATAACACTCAATAAACGTTTTGGAAGAGAGGTGACTAATTCTCTTAGCTTCTCATGTGGAATTCTTTCACATTCTTGCATGATGAACCGCTTCAGTTGTTCAACAGTCCGGGGTCTTCCCTGTCGTATTTTACGCTTCATAACGCGCCACACATTTTCAATGGGAGACAGGTCTGGACCGCAAGCGGGCCAGTGGAGAACCTGGACTCTTTTACTTCGGAGCCACGCTGTTGTAACATGTGCAAAGTCAAAGTCAGCTTTATTGTCAATTTCTTCACATGCCAAAGACACACAAAGAAACTGAAAATTCGTTCCCCGCTACCCCACGGTGGCAAGATATGGCACACAATAGACAACCAAGTAAACAACAGCGTGCTGAATAAATAATGAATAAATAACACAACAAATAAATAAGGAGCAAAAAGGAGCAAGTGAGCGTACAGCAGACATTCCAGAAAATGGCGCAAAAGTATAGCACGCTACGCAGAAGGGGGTAGCGAGTTCAGGGTCCTAACTGCCTGGAGAATGAAGCTGTTGGCGAGTCTGGTGGTGCGGGAGCGTGGGCTCCGGTACTTCTTCCCAGAGGGCAGAAGGTCAAACAATGAGTGAGCTGGGTGACTTACATCACTCACAATGGCAGTTGCCTTGCGGGTGAGATGGGAGGTGTAAATGTCCTTCAGGGAGGGGAGCGAAGCACCAATAATCTTACCAGCCGTATTCACTATGCGCTGCAGGGCCTTCAAGTTCTGGTCAGTGCAGCTACCACCCCATACAGCGATGCAACTGGAGAGGACGCTCTCAATAGTGCCACAGTAGAATGTAGACAGGACTGCCTGAGGAGCACAAGCACGCCTGAGTTTCCGCAGGAAGTACAGGCGGTGCTGAGCTTTCTTTGCCAGTGACGCGGTGTTTGCTGACCAGGAGAGATCCTCACTGATGTGCACCCCCAGGAACTTGGTGCTGCTCACCCTCTCCACCACAGCACCGTCGATGATCAGCGGCTGGTGTTTTCAGCATTTATGTTGCCTTCACAGAAATGTAAGTCACCCATGCCATGGGAACTAATGCACCCCCATACCATCACAGATGATGGCTTTTGAACTTTGCGTTGATAACAGTCCAGATGGTCCGCTTCCTCTTTGGTCCGGAGGACACGACGTCCAGTGTTTCCAAAAACAATTTGAAAAGTGGACTCATCAGACCACAAAACACTTTTTCATTGTGCATCAGTCCATTTTACATGAGCTCAGGCCCAGAGAACCCGGCGGCGTTTCTAGATGGCTTAATAATAATGGCTTTTACTTCGCATGGTAGAGTTTTAACCCACACTTACTGATGTAGTGACAAACTGTATTTACTGACAGTGGTTTTTCAAAGTTTTCCTGAGCCCATTTGGTGATGTCCTTTACACACTCATGTCGGTTTTTAAGGCAGTGCAGTCTAAGGGATCGAAGGTCACGGTCGTTCAGTCTTTGTTTCCGGCCGTGGTGCTTACGTGCAGTGATTTCACCGGATTCTCCGAACCTTTTGATGATATTATGGACCATAGATGTTGAAATCGCTAAATTCCTTGCAATTTTAGTTTGAGAAATCTTGTTCTCAAACTGTTCAACTACCACGCAGTTGTGGACAAAGTTGTGAACCTTGCCCCATCCTTGCTTGTGAATGACTGATCATTTTTGGGGAAGCTCCAATTATACCCATATTTATATCCATCTGTTTCCAATTAGCCTGATCACGCGGGATGTTCCGAATAGGTGTTTGATGAGCTTTTCTCAGCTTTCTCAGTATTTTTTGCCACCTTTCCCAACTTCTACTGGACGTGTTGCAGCCATGAAATTCCAAATTAATTATTACCGTATTTGCCGGTGTATAAGTCGACTCGGTGTATAAGTCGACCCCCTAAAATTCGACGGAAATTTACGATTTTATGATATATCCTTTGTATAAGTCGAGCTCAATTGTTGCATTATATTAAACTTCAAAATTCAATCGGAAATATGCGAAATTTATTGACGAAATGTGTTCAAATTCCGGGAGGCCGTGCGCATGCGCAGTGGCCGAAAATAGCTCCCGCCGAGCGGATCGGCTGTTTATAAGCACCGTGGAGGAGATCGCGGAGCCTCATTCGACTTCCAGCGGTCGGCGAGCTCGCGCATGCCGCCCGGCACATCCGGGAGGCCGTGCGCACGCGCCAAGTGGCCGAAAATAGCTCCCGCCGAGCGGATCGGCTGTTTATAAGCACCGCGGAGGAGATCGCGGAGCCTCATTCGATTTCCAGCGGTCGGCGAGCTCGCGCACGCCGCCCGGCACATCCGGGAGGCCGTGCGCACGCGTCAAGTGGCCGAAAATAGCTCCCGCCGAGCGGATCGGCACTTTATAAGCACCGCGGATGAAATCGCGGAGCCTCATTCGACTTCCAGCGGCCGGCGAGCTCGCGCACGCCGCCCGGCACATCCGGGAGGCTGTGCGCACGCGCCTAGTGGCCGAAAATAGCTCCCGCCGAGCGGATCGGCTGTTTATAAGCACCCCGGAGGAGATCGCGGAGCCTCATTCGACTTCCAGCGGCCGGCGAGCTCGCGCACGCCGCCCGGCACATCCGGGAGGCCGTGCGCACGCGCCAAGTGGCCGAAAATAGCTCCTGCCTAGCGGATTGGCACTTTATAAGCACCGCGGATGAAATCGCGGAGCCTCATTCGACTTTCAGCGGGCCGCGCACTCGCGCACGCCGCCCGGTTCAAATTTTCTAAGTGCAACGCACAATGAGATGCATGAGAAACGGCCTTGGTTACCATCACATTTGAAGCGATGAATACGAAGTTAAATTTTATGACTCGGTGTATAAGTCGAGGTCGATTTTTTTCGGTCGATTTTGGATCGAAAAAGGTCGACCAATACACTGGCAAATACGATATTTGGAAAAAAAACAATTAAGTTTATCAGTTTGAACATTAAATACTGTATTGCCCGAATATAAGGCGAACCCGATTATAAGATGACACCCTCTTTTTCAAGACTCAAGTTTGAAAGACTTTTTGAACAGCAAATGAAATTTTTATAAAGAAAATAATTACATCTGAAACAAATGATTTTAACAATATATTCGAGAGAAAAAGCATGTTAATTTGCCTCATTCAAATCATGCAAAAACTGTCTATCACATCTTAATATCTGAACATTTAAATATGCAAACTTAAGTGTAATCACATTTGTAAATGATCTTTTCCTCAAATGACAAAGCCGCTGCATCTCTGGGTGTGAAGTTTAATAAAAAGTCCTTGTTGGGCTTGCAGTTTTGCTTGGAATGCATCAGCCTCTTATGCGCGCTGTTTATCAGACAAATGTATTTTTTCTCATGCTTGGTAGTGTAGTGGGGACTCAAATTATATTCTTTAAACACAGCGACCCGTGTACCACAAATCAGGCACACGGCTTTACCTTTCATTTCTCTAAAGAAATACTTGGCAGTCCATGTCTTGTTGAAAACACGGCGCTCCTTGTCAACTTTTCTTTTCTGAGGGTCAGCACACATTTCTCGGGCAGCATTACTTCGCACTGTTCACCTTCACGCACAGCTCACATACACGTACGCTACAAGGAAGTGCGATGCCTTTCAAAATAAAAGCAAAACAGTTGTATTGCACGCACGACACAGATTTTTTTTTTTTTAAATTAAATTGTAATCAAATATAATTCACGATTGACCTTATGCGGGCCAGACAGTGACGCACAAAGGGCCAGATGTGGCCCGCGGGCCGTATTTTGCCCAGGTCTGGTCTAGACCCCGAATGTAAGACGACCCCCACTTTTTCAGTCTTATTTCAATGCACAAAACACCGTCTTATATTCGGGCCAATACGGTAATTAATTGGGTATCAGCCGCATAACAATGAAAACAAATATAACTACATGTAATGTCACCAAGGGAAAATATGTATATACTAAACCAGGGGACCTTTCTTAAACCGAGAGCTAATTCCTGGGTACTGATTAAGGCAAAGAGCTACCAGTTTGACACACACTTCTGAAATAGCTAATTTGCTCAATTTGGCTTTCACTATGTATTAATATTGTCATTTCCAATTGACATGTAAGTGTGACTTTAACAAGAATAGCAAAACTACAGTCAAACCTTGGTTTTTGACGGCAATCCGTTCCAGAAGGCGGTTCGAGAAGCGAATCGGTCGCATTCCGAATCTGTTTTTCCCATTACGAATAATAGAAAAAAATGTAATCTGTTTCAAGACAAAAAAAACCACGCCTTTTTTAAGCATTTTTTCATTTGCGCATATTTGTCCGATCGCGCAACTGCAGCGCACCGCCGAACGCGCAACTATAGTGCACCGCCGAACACGCAACTGTAGCGCGTTGCCCACTGTGAAACTGCACCGCGCTGGTCACATTATTGTGACAGAGCCGTCGCTAAAATGTAGAAAATATTTTTAAAGTCCTGATGTACTTTCCAAAATTAAAGTGGACCTAAGTGCGCAGGGAGCTTAATTTTGTCCGATCGCGCAACTGCAGTGCACCGCGGAACGCGCAACAGTAGCACGTCGCCGACCACGCAACTGCACCGCGCTGTTCGCATTATTGTGACAGAGCCGTCGCTAAAATTTAGAAAATATTTTTAAAGTCTTGATGTACTTTCCAAAATTTAAGTTGCGCAGGGAGCTTAATTTGGTCCGATCGCACAACCCCAGCGTGCCGGGCGCTCACTGTCGCATTGCTTCAAGAGCATCTTTGTGTTTTAGAATGGCTTTACTGCTCCCACTTGCTTTCTTTGGAGGCATGATTAGGGGTTATATAATCCTCAAAGTAACAAAAATACAATAACAATGGAGTCAGTTGGCATCCGGGCCGCACGGTCGGGATTTCTCAGGTCCTCCTGGCTCATCTCGCGAGGTTCGACCTCCGAATTTTTTTCAACAACCAAAGCAAAAACCGGGATGTTCAAAAACCGAGGTTTGACTGTAAAATAAAAAGATGCAGCTCACTCACAAGTGCCGCTATTTGAGCTAATTTTAGAACAGTCCTGCGGGCGACTCATGCGGTCCTCACGGGCAACCTGGTACCTGCGGGCACCGTGTTGGTGACCCCTGTACGAAACAGTAAAGGTCCAAGTATCTATCCCTGCGGGACATATAACATTATTAAGCTCAGAGGTCGTGTTACTTACTTACTTAATCCATTTTGTCCTTGATGGGACATAAGGCTTCTACAATCTGCCTCCATCTGGACCTGTCTTGGGCAACATGCTGTACATGCATCTCCTGCAGATGCTTGTGCTTTGTTGCAAGGACAGCAAGATCATCTGCAAAGTCTAGATCTTCAAGTTGATAAAACAAATTATTTCGACTAGTTTCATAATGTCTTCTGAATGCTATTATTAGATTCTTATTTTCAGACAAATGCTAGAAATGTTTTTTCTTCATTGTTACCTGCTGCTGACAGTTTCGACTGCGCACTCCAGTCTTCCTCAGAGCCGTCATCCGACGTATCATTTATTCGTTGGCCGGCTCGGCAGACCTGTCAAAGTCCGCCGAGCCGGCCCGTCCGCCCCTGGTGGTCCTTGGAGAAGGTGTGCGATAGGGTGTAAGCCCCCTTGTCCCTGTTGATAGTCCTGCTAGCCTGCTTCCTGATTTCGATGGCCTTTTTGATCCATCGCTTGAATTTGTTGGATTCTGTTATGATTTTTCCCCCGTCCCAGTCCATAATGTGATTGTTTCTCCTGCAGTGATCTGTGATGGCTGATTTGAGGTTTTCTTGTTCTGCCTTTCCTTTTAGTGTCCTTGTGAATCGCCCCGCTGTCTCCTTTTCACATTCTTTTTGATGTTCCTTTTTCCTTATGTTGAATAACCCTCTTGTTTCTCCAATGTATGTTTTGTTGCATGACTTGCACTGTATCGTAGACGGTGTTGCACTTTTGTTCCGGTGTAATTTTGTCTTTGGGATGCACAGGTAGTTGATGGAGTTTAGTGTACGGTTTGATGGCTGTGTTGATATGGTGTATTTTCATTGCCCGTCGTATTGGTTCCATTATCCCTCGGATGCATGATAAAATTATGATGTCTGATAGTTTCTCCATCTGTGCATTTCGTATTCCTTCTTTTTGTCTTGTCCTCTTTATTTTTGACTTGGTTGTTTTCCTTTGTTTATGTTAATTGACAGAACAAAATCCATTGAATACCCCTGGGTCTGTCAGTTGTATTCTGCATGACCCAGGCGATGGCAATCAGGAAGAGAATGGGGGAAATAGTACACCCTTGGTGCACACCTGACTCCACAGTGAACCATGTAGATAGCTCACCACTAACAATGACGCTGCATTCAAAGTGATGGTAGAACATCCCTATGAGAGCAACCAGTTTTGGAGGAACTCCATTGGCCCTAATGATCTTCCATAGGGTGTCACAATGTAGGCTGTCAAAGACTTTACGAAAGTTGATGAAGTTGATGTGCAGAGGAGTGTTCTATACCAAGGCGGTTGATTTCTGGGGTTCCCTGTACAAATAAATACTATATTTCCCATTATGGAAGACCTCCTGCGTGGTCTCCGTACCGAAGGTGCCGCGCCCCAAGGAGCCTAACCACTTCAGGCCTATTGCCTTGACTTCCCACCTGATGAAGACCATGGAGAGGATCATCCTGGGTCACCTGTGTTCACTGGTGAGAGCGCAGTTGAACCCCCTGCAGTTAGCTTCCCGGCCTGGTGTTGGGGTAGACCAGGGGTGGGCAATTCCGGTCCTCGAGGGCCGGTGTCCTGCATGTTTTATAGGTCTCCCTGCTGCAACACACCTAATTCAAATGATCAGGACTGTTATCCAGCTTCTGCAGACCTTGCTAATTATCTGACCATTTGAATCAGGTGTGTTGCAACAGGGTGACATAGAAAGCATGCAGGACACCGGCCCTTGAGGACCGGAATTGACCACCCCTGGGGTAGACAATGCAGTGATTTATTTACTGCACAGAACACTGCTTCACCTGGAGGACATCGGGAGCACTGGGAGTTCTTGGGATGTTCTTCGATTTCTCCAGCGCTTTTAACACCATCCAGCCGTCACTGCTCAGGGTGAAGATGGAGAAGGCGGGTGTGGACCAGCGCATGTTAGCATGGACAACAGACTTTCTCACCGACAGGCCGCAGTATGTGAGGTTACATCACTGAGTCTGACGTGGTGCGCTGCAGCACAGATGTCCCCCAGGGTACGGTGCTCTCTCCTTTCCTTTTCACCCACGACATCGCACACTGCCACATCCAGAAGTTCTCCGACAACACGGCCATTGTTGGATATGTTTCTGAGGGGAACGATGTGAAATACAGGACTTCAAGGACTTTGTCAGCTGGTGTGAGCTCAACCAGCTTCAGCTGAACACCAGCAAGACAAAGGAGATGGTTGTAAGCTTCGGGAGGACAGCACCCCACTTCACTCTGGTGAACATCCAGGGATTGGACATTGAGGTAATGGAGAACTACAAATTCCTGGGTGTTCGCCTTCACAACAAACTGGACTGGACTGATCACACCCACGCCGTGTTCAAAAAAGGCCAGAGTCGCCTCCACCTGCTGAGGAGACTGAGGTCATTCGGTGTGTGCAGGGCTTTCCTCAGGACCTTCTATGACTCTGTTGTGGCCTCAGCCATCCTCTACGCCGTAGTCTGCTGGGGTGGGGGCAGTACGGACCGGGACAGGGGGAGACTTAATAAGATGGAGAGCGAGCTCTGTCCTGGGCTGTCCCCTGAACTCCATTGAGGTTGTGGGTGAGAGGAAGACGTTAATTAAGCTGAAATCCATCATGGACAATACCTCTCCCCCCCTCCATGACATTATGCAGACCCTGAGCAGCTCCTTTAGCAGCAGACTATCACACCCATGGTGCAGGAAGGAACGATTCCGCAGGTCCTTCATTCCCTCTGCTGTCAGACTCTACAACATGCGTGGCACCTGATAAAATTGTGTTTCGTCTCTACTCATGGCACTTGTCTTTGCCCTTGTCTGTTATTTATCCTTTTTTGAAATTTTGGCACTTGTATTCTTGCACTCGTATGCGCTGCTGTGACAAGTAAATTTCCCCCCTGTGGGATGAATAAAGTTCTATCATCATCATCATCATCATGCTAATATATTTAACCTTAGAGTCCTTAGAGTTTTTTATTCTTTCCAGGTTAATTTAGCGAGTAGATTTAAAATATTTATCAGCCTGCTATTCTGCTGTGCAAATTTGGAGATGCTCTTATTTAATATGGTTTCAGACTATGGAAATACAGTAATTCTGGAACCCCACTCCCAAAACCCCCATCCCCACCACAGGCAGTGTGAATGTAAGGAATATGACAATTACTTGTCTGTGAAGTAATTGTTTTACCAAGCACATAGTGATTGCCTTGTTAAGGGCTATCCATGTGAATTTTAGCTCAGTGATTATCATGGTTTGTAACATATTCATTGCCACAGAGGGGATAATTATTAGTCTTTTAGAAGCAACTTCACGTTTTTGTCAACACCACTGAACTCGACAGCTGTTAATCTAGGGTGATGTCAGGGCTTGGGGACAGAACTATCTGGACTACAGCCCATCGGAGGAGGGTCGCGCCCTTCACAATCTTCGATTGGCTGAGACCATGATGTGCATGTTGTGAGAGGTTTTGAGTCGAGGCGACCTTTTTCTAGCCACCATTGGCAGGTTGCCATGTGTGGTACCTCTGAAATTTGTCAGTTACACCTTTGTGAAATTAGGGCGTCACGTGCACAAACTAGGCACACTCTGGAGCACTGCAGACTGTAAAATCAGAATGAGTGACAGGTAAAAGTTGAGTTGACACGCCCACAGTGTCTGACAACTTGATAGAGGGCTCTATTTTTTAATTGTTTTTTATCCCATTGTTACCAGCAGTCTTCTGTTTGGTGTGTAAAATAAACACACCACCAGACATTTTTATTTTCAGTTTACAGGAAGTTTAAAAGGTAGCTATTTCTGTTTTTTGTAGGCGGAATGGACCTAGCAGAGCGCCTCCTTCAAGACCAGAAAATGTCTGGGAGTAAGCAAGCTTGTGCAGGTCTATCAGACATAAAGCTGCTCTTCAGCTACTTGCAACTTTTTCAGGTTACAAACAAGGTACAAAATACCCTTAACTATGGGATTATATACACCCAGTTTTGCTATTTCATACATATACACAGTATTTCTTTTAGTCATTGTTGCTCTAATGTTGTTATCTTGTCATCTCCAGATGGTGTTTGACCTCAGTCTAGCTCGAGGTCTGGACTATTATACAGGAGTTATCTATGAAGCAGTGTTGTTTCATGCAGGTATAGAGTCATGTTCCACTGAAGATCGAAATGGTTCACCTGCTGATGAGTGTGTTAGTGTTGGCAGCGTTGCTGGAGGGGGTCGCTATGATGGGTTGGTTGGCATGTTTGACCCCAATGGTAAGAAAGTACCATGCGTTGGTGTCAGCATCGGCATTGAGAGAATCTTCTCGTACATGGAGCAAAAAGCTGAGGTATGTATGGAGTATGTTTCTGAGCTCTATTTTGTATGTTTTTTCATGTTAAATCTTTATTCTTTACGGCTTAAAGCACAGGTGTCAAACTCAAGGCCCGGGGGCCAGATATGGCCCGCCACATCATTTCATGTGGCCTGCGAAGACAAATTGTGCATCAAATTTGTGTGTCATTACTAGAATTGCAAATTGTCTTCACTTTTAATATATTCTTTTTAAATATTTGACCGTTTTTTACTGTATATAATATGAGATGCTCATACATTTATTTGGGTTGACAGTCATAATGGCCCTCCGAAAGAAGCTATGACTACAATGTGGCCCGCGAAAAAAAAGTTTGACACCCCTGCTTCATATAATATGAGGTGCTCATACATTTATTTGGGTTGACAGTCATAATGGCCCTCCGAAAGAAGCTATGACTACAATGCGGCCCGTGAAAAAAAATGAGTTTGAAGCCAGACTGAAGTTTACTGTCAAGAGTCACAGGAATGGTTTTCTTTAGGCTTTAGCTTTGAAGATACGCACAACCGAGGTGCAGGTGATGGTAGCATCTGCGCAGAAGAACTTGATGGAGGAGAGACTCAAACTGGTCACTGAACTTTGGAACGCTGGCATCAAGGTTAGGCTTTTCTACTTTTCAGCTGCAAGTGTGGTCAAGATGAGCTGTTATTTCTGTTGTCTTTAAACTACTACAGTGTCAATAGTTTATAATACCCACTAATATAATCTATAATCAAATGGGGTCTACAGTATGCCAAAAGTCACACCTGGGTATCTACTGTTTTAAAGTCACGGTTCAGTTAACATTCATACAGAAGAGAACAAATGGAAATCTTTTGTATAAACAGCAGCAGGTTCAGAGCTTGAAGTATGTTTTATTTGAATAGGTGATGAGCCGAGGCCGTTTATCTGCTTATCTTGGATTTGGGCCCAAGAAAGCTCATGTTCCTAACTTCCCTCTGAGGGCTTTCATCAGGAGCAATCATATTGCTAGTTGGTTGGCTTGAGTCTTCACCGGGTCCAAGGGTTGTGTTTGGTTAATTATTTGTTGTAGTTTCTGTAACCCTCGTTGTTTTTACGGTAAGGGGTTGTTAGCCCCTATGCCCAACCCCCTACCAGGAGGACCAGGTGCCACTTTTCGTCCGACCTTTCATCTTTGACCTGTCCGGCTTGATTAGACCTGCCGTAGACCGTATCCCCCCGCTGGCTGAGCGCTCAGGATCACTAAGGCACACAAGCCCCTCCACCACGACAAGGTAGAAGCACAGAGAGGGTAACGGACATATAGTCAAAACAAATTTTCATCTACAGTGTGTTGGCAAACCAAGGCCTTCCACATAACAGAAAACATTTCATACCGTACAGCATGACAACAAACCTTAGTTTTAAGGTTAAATCTCTGCACTGCCTCTTCTGCCACAGTTCTCTGATACCAAGTTCTTCAGCGTGTGTAGGTACAGTTAGCAAAGCAATACCTATTGGTATAGGTGTGTGTGTGTGTGTGTGTGTGTGTGTGTGTGTGTGTGTGTGTGTGTGTGTGTGTGTGTGTGTGTGTGTGTGTGTGTGTGTGTGTGTGTGTGAGTGTGAGTGAGTGAGTGAGTGAGTGAGTGAGTGAGTGAGTGAGTGAGTGAGTGAGTGAGTGAGTGAGTGAGTGAGAGAGAGAGAGAGAGAGAGAGAGAGAGAGAGAGAGAGAGAGAGTGGTACCTCAATTTATGAACTTGATTGATTCCGCGGTCGGGTTTGTAAGTAGAAACTTTGTAAAGAGAAGCAACGTTTACCATAGGAATCAATGTGAAAGCAAATAATGTGTGCCAGACCATCCCAAAAGTCACACTCTTTGCCCCATTTTTCCATGTAAAACATTCAGAAAACCAAAACAACTATTTTATTTTTGCTTTTTCGAACTCTTATTACAAAAGATAAATGTCACTTCATTTTTGACCTCCTAACTTTGCTTAGGGAGGTTGTAATTTTCTATAATTACGGTATTTTTCGGACTAGAAGTCGCTTCGGAATGTAGGTCGCATTAGCCATAAAATGCACAACGTGAAAAAAAACATAAGTCGCTCCGGAGTATAAGTTGCATTTTGGCGGAAATTTATTCGACAAAATCCAACACCAAGAACAGACATGAACGAGCAACAACAGGCTAAACGATAGGTATGCTAACGTGACATAAACACAAATGAAGAGCTGAGAACAAACCTGACGTAACATTCATAACAGAGTTATTCAAATAACTATTACATAAATTACCTGTTTATAAACCCATCTGTCACTCCAATTCATTAAATCCATCGATCGTCCTTCATGTCAACAATGCCGGCCGGGTGCACGCCGCTGACGGTGGTTGCACTTCAAAATATTCCACAGGCCCATATAACGATATATTTATTGTGTATCAAATAACTATTACATAAGCAATAATATTATCAAAACGTCTGTGCCACTCCAAATCATTAAATCCATCGATCGTCCTTTATGTCAACAATGCCGGCCGGGTTGCACAGGCCCATATAACGATATATAAATTATATATCAAGTAACCATCCATCCATCCATCCATCCATCCATCCATCCATCCATCCATCCATCCATCCATCCATCCATCCATCCACCCATCAACCCATCCATCCATCCATCCATCCATCCATCCATCTTCTTCCGCTTATCCGGGGTCGGGTCGCGGGGGCAGCAGCTTCAGGAGGGACTCCCAGACTTCCCTCTCCCCAGCCACCTCATCCAGCTCATCCAAGGCGTTCCCAGGCCAGCTGAGAGACATAGTCTCTCCAGCGCGTCCTGGGTCGTCCCCGGGGTCTCCTACCGGTGGGACATGCCCGGAATTCCAGGAGGCATCCTGATGAGATGCCCGAGCCACCTCATCTGACTCCTCTCAACGTGGAGGAGTAGCGACTACTCTGAGTCTCTCCCGGATGACCGAGCTTTTCACCCTATCTCTAAGGAAGAGCCCAGACATCCTGCGGAGAAAACTCATTTCGGCCGCTTGTATTCGCGATCTCGTTCACTCGGTCACAACCCATAGCTCGTGACCTTAGGTGAGGGTAGGAGCGTAAATCGACCGGTAAATTGAGAGCTTTGCCTTTTGGCTCAGCTCTCTCTTTATACCACGACGGACCGGTACAGAGTCCGCATTACTGCCGACGCTGCACCGATCCGCTTGTCGATCTTGCGCTCCAACCCTCCCCTCACTCGTAAACAAGACCCCAAGATACTTGAACTCCTCCACTTGGGGCAGGTTCTCATCCCCCATCCGGAGAGGGCACTCCACCCTTTTCCGACCGAGGACCATAGACTCATTATTGGAGGCGCTGACCCTCATCCCGACCGCGTCACACTCGGCTGCGAACCGCTCCAGTGAGAGCTGGAGATGACGGCCTGAAGAAGCCAATAGCACCACATCGTCTGCAAAAAGCAGAGACGCGATGCTGAGGTCCCCAAACCGGACCCCCTCAACGCCTTTGCTCCGCCTAGAAATTCTGTCCATAAAAATTATGAACAGAATCAGTGACAAAGGGCAGCCTTGGCGGAGTCCAACCCTCACTGGGAACGAATCCGACTTACTGCCGGAAATGCGGACCAAACTCTGGCATCGGTGGTACAGGGATCGAACCGCCCTTATCAGTTGGCTCGGCACCCCGTACTCCCGAAGCACCCCCCAACGCCAACCTCCCGAGAGTTGGGCGAACTCCCATGCACCCTCGAGGATCCTGCTGAGGGTGAAGAGCTGGTCCCCTGTTCCACGGCCAGGACGAAAGCCACACTGCTCCTCCTGAATCCGAGGTTCGACCTCCCGACGGACCCTCCTCTCCACCCCTGAATAGACCTTACCAGGGAGGCTGAGGAGTGTGATTCCCCTGTAATTGGAATACACCCTCCGGTCCCCCTTCTTAAAGAGGGGAACCACCACCCCAGTCTGCCAATCCTGAGGTACTGTCCCCGATGTCCACGCAATGTTGTTGAGGCGTGTCAGCCATGACAGCCCCACAACATCCAGAGCCCTTAAGAACTCCGGGCGGATCTCATCCACTCCCGGGGCCTTCCCACCGAAGAGTTTTTTAACTACCTCAGTGACTTCGACCCCAGAGATTGGAGAGTCCACCTCAGAGTCTCCAGGCCCTGCTTCATCAATGGAAGGCGTGTAGGTGGAATTGAGTTGGTATTCTCCCCACCGACTCACGACGTCCCAAGTCGAGGTCAGCAGCACGCCATCCCCACTGTAAACAGTGTTGACGTTGCACTGCTTCCCCCTCCTGAGACGCCGGATGGTGGACCACAATTTTCTCGAAGCCGTCCGGAAGTCATTCTCCATGGCCTTGCCAAACTCCTCCCACGCCCAGGTTTTTGCCTCCGCAAACGCCGAAGCTGCGTTCCGCTTGGCTATCCGGTTCCTGTCAGCTGCCTCCGGAGTCCCGCAGGCTAGAACGACCCGATAGAACTCCTTCTTCAGCTTGACGGCATCCCTTACCGCCGATGTCCACCAGCGGCTTCGGGGATTGCCAGCACGACAGGCACCAACGACCTTACGGCCACAGGTCCGGTCGGCCACCTCAACAAAGGAGGCGCGGAACATGGTCCACTCGGACTCAATGTCCCCCGCCTCCCCCGGACGTGGGAAAAGCTCTGCCAGAGGTGGGAGTTGAAGCTCTTCCTGACAGGGGATTCTGCCAGACGTTCCCAGCAGACCCTCACAGAGCGTTTGGGTCTGCCAGGTCGAACCGGCACCTTCCCCTACCATCGGAGACAACCCACCACCAGGTGGTGATCAGTTGACAGCTCCGCCCCTCTCCTTGCCCGAGTGTCCAAAACATGCGGCCGCTAATCCAATGACATGACAACAACAAGACCAAGGAAACTGATGTTGACTTCCGGAAAGGTCACAGCCAACACCTGCCACTGACCATCGGCGGTGCTGTGATGGAGAGGGTGAGCAGCGCCACATTCCTGGGGGTGCACATCAGTGAGGACCTCTCCTGGTCCGCCAACACCGCGTCACTGGCGAAGAAAGCTCAGTGCCGCCTGTACTTCCTGCGGAAACTTAGGCGAGCAAGTGCTCCTCCGGCCGTCATGACTACATTCTACTGTGGCACCATTGAGAGCGTCCTCTCCAGTTGTATCGCTGTCTGGGGTGGTAACTGCACTGAATACAACATGAAGGCCCTGCAGCGCATTGTGAACACGGCTGGTAAGATTATTGGTGCTTCACTCCCTTCCCTGAAGGGCATTTACGCCTCCCATCTCAGCCGCAAGGCGACCACGATTGTGAGTGATGTGAGTCACCCCGCTCACTCTTGATCGTCTGCCCTCTGGGAAGAGGTACAGGAGCCTGCGCTCCCGCACCGCCAGACTCACCAACAGCTTCATTCTCCAGGCTGTTAGGATCCTGAACTCTCTTCCCCCTTCTGCGTAGCGTCCTGTGCTTATTTATTGTATTTGTTTATTTATTATATTTTCATCTCTCTTATTTATTCATTGATTGTGCCTTCTTATTTTATTTTTCTTGTGTTTATTACTTGTATGTACATTGTGAACTATGTTTTGTCGCCGTGGGATAGTGGGAACGTAATTTCGATCTCTTTGTGTCTTGGCATGTAAAGAAATTGACAATAAAGCAGACTTTGACTTTTTAAGACAAAGTCGATCATCGAACTGCGGCCTAGGGTGTCCTGGTGCCAAGTGCACACATGGACACCCTTATGCTTGAACATGGTGTTCGTTATAGAGAATACGTGTTGAGCACAGAAGTCCAATAATAGAACACCGCTCGGGTTCAGATCGGGGGGGCCGTTCCTCCCAATCACGCCCTTCCAGGTCTCACCGTCATTGCCCACATGAGCATTGAAGTCACCCAGTAGAACAATGGAGTCCCCAGAAGGAGCGCTCTCCAGCACTTCCTCCAGGGACCCCAAGAAGGGTGGGTACTCTGAGCTGCTGTTTGGTGCATAGACACAAGCAACAGTCAGGACCCATCCCCTCACCCGAAGGCGGAGGGAGGCTACCCTCTCGTTCACCGGGGTGAACACCAATGTGCAGGCGCCCAGCCGGGGGGCATTAAGTATACCCACACCTGCCCGACGCCTCTCACCATCGGCAACTCCAGAGTGGAAGAGTCCAGCCCCTTTCGAGAGGGCTCGTACCGGAACCCAAACTGTGCGTGGAGGCATGTCTGACTATGTCTAGTCGGAACTTTTCTGCCTCGCACACCAGCTCGGGCTCCTTTCCAGCCAAAGAGGTGACATTCCATGTCCCAAGAGCCAGCTTCTGCAGCCGAGGATCAGACCGCCAAGGTCCCTGCCTTTGACCGCCGCCCAGCTTACACTGCACCCAACCCCTTTGGCCCCTCCCACAGGTGGTGAGCCCATGGGAAGGGGGACTCACATTTTCTTTTCGGGCTGTGCCCGGCCGGGCCCCATGGGCGAAGGCCCGGCCACCAGACGCTCGCCTTCGAGACCCGCCTCCAGGCCTGGCTCCATGGGAGGGGGGGGGGGTGACCCGCGTCCGGGCAAGGGAAAACAAAATCCATTTATGTTATTCATCTTAAGGGGCTTGTGTGAGCCGTGTTTTGTCTGGCCCCTCACCTAGGACCCTTTTGCCATGGGTGACCCTACCAGGGGCATGAAGCCCCTGACAACATGGCTCCTAGGATCATAGGGGCACGCTAACCCCTCCACGACGATAAGGTGACGACTCACAGAGCAAATAAAAGCATAAAAGCAATAATATTATCAAACTATCTGTGTCACTCCATATCATTAAATCCATCGATCAAATTCCTCGTCCTTTGTCAACAACGCCACGCGTGCGCCCTGACATCAGCCTCGTCGTTATTCTACAGATCTAGTATATAACTATTATAGCATTAACTAAGTACAAGGAAAGACGTGGGTTTGGTAAACGGCTCTTTATTTAACAAAACAAGAGTTCAGCGAACCAACAACTACTGAACTGTAACGATAAAAACATATACATTTTGCTCCACAAAATGAAATACAGTGGCACCTCGGTTTTCGAACGTCCCGTACAACGTCCCCTCGAACAAATCGGTATTCAAACAAAAAATTAGAGATTTATTTTGCTTCGGATGTCGGACGAAATTCGGTTGTCGAACCTCGCGAGATGAGCCAAGAAAACCCGCATGCCAACTGACTCCATTCGTTATTACATTTTCGTTACTCTGAGGATTGCATCAACTCTAATCATGCCTCCAAAGGAAACAAGTGGAAGCAATAAAGCCATCCTAAAACACAAAGATGCTCCTAAAGCAATCGGACCAAATTAAGCTCCCTGCGCACTGAGGTCCACTTAAATTTTGGAAAGTACATCAGGACTTTAAATATATTTTCTAAATTTCAGCGACGGCTCTGTCACAATAATGCGACCAGCGCGGTGCAGTTGCATGGTCGGCGACGCGCTACAGTTGCGCGTTCGGCGGTATGCTGCAGTTGCGGGATCGGACAAAATTAAGCTCCCTACCCACTAATGTCAACTTGAATTTTGGAAAGTACATCAGGACTTTAAAAATGTTTTCTAAATTTCAGCGACGGCTCTGTCACAATAATGCGACCAGCGCGGTGCAGTTGCGCGGTGGACGACGCGCTACGGTTGCATGTTCGGCGGTACACTGCAGTTGCGCGATTGGACAAAAATGTGCAAATGAAAAAAGGCTTTAAAAAGGCGCGTTTTCTTTTTGCTTGGAACGGATTATTTTTTTTTCCATTATTTGTAACAGGAAAACATGATTTGGGATTTGAACGATACACTTCTCGAACAGCCTTCTGGAACGGATTGTGCTCAAAAACCGAGGCTCCACTGTATATCAAATAACTATCACATAAATAGTTCACCGCCACACGGCCCCAAGCACCGGTGTCGACTTCCAGGCGTGCGGCGGTGTGGACTCCCATCCCCGGAGGTGGCACTTCCAGCCACGGAGGTGGAAGAGACCTCCATAGAATAGGACCGGGCGTGCCTAAAAGCCATGTCCGAGCCCCATCCACCGTCCCCGGACAGCCACCCAGCCGAGCGCCGGCCCCCGACTTCCATCCACGGAGGTGAAAGATAGCTCCGTAGAGTAGGACCGGGCGTGCGTAAAAGCCATAATAGTTTTTCAAACCTTCTGTCACTCCAAATCATTAAATCCTTCAAACTCTTCGTCCTCCGTGTCACTTACAAACAAAGCCGCTAATGATGCCGGTAGTACGTAGGGCCCTTCATCATCTTCGTCATCCCGTGATCGAATCTTTGTCCTTCATGTAAACAACCGCTGCGCCGCGCTGCTGACATCACTTGAAATTCAAATTACAGTAATCCCTTGCTGCACCGCGGCTCGTTTATCGCTGTTTCACTTTATTTATTTTTTAATTTTGAAAATTTGTGAAAAATTTCACATATAAGTCGCTGCTCAGTATAAGTCGCCCTCCACCCAAACTATGAAAAAAAACGTGACTTACAGTCCAAAAAATACGGTACTTAAAGTACCCCCGAGAAGACACAAAGTTAGGCTAATAAATTATTGTGTGCTTCGACGTACTCCTTGCAATGTGGTCACGTACCTATTACAATTTGGTGCAATTAAGAGTTGAACCCACCACTTATAAGTTGTGAGACTATCACTCTATGACTGAGCCACGTGAAAAAGTCATTAGGCCGTCAGGAATCACGTTGGCTGAAACGGGAGGGGAGGGGGGGGGGTACTCATTGTTACGGGTTGACTTATTCTAATAGGGCTGCTGTTCGAATGAGTACCTTTGTAATTTCACTTCTAGAGAGGGGCACCTATTCAAATTTGCCACACTTGGTGAAAATACACCAAGAAGATACAGGAAAAGTAAATTGATTGTCAGGTTCAATTCGCTGTCTGAATATCTGTGTAAGAGAAAAGTATCAGCAGACAAACACAAGTGAGACAGAATATGGATTCAATGCTTGCGAGGAGTGCAGTACAGATCGCTAACAACAATCCTACTCACACTGAATATCTCTCTGCACTCCCGCTCTTTTTATTTGGATTTGTCCTACCCACAGTGTGAGACGACAAACCCCTAAGGGAGGGGGAAAAGCGCGTGGGCTTCGTCTCATAAACAAGAAACAAGAAGTGATGCACAAGGTGTTAAATTCTGACAAGACAATATCAGCAAAACAGTTTAAGTAATCAGCAGCATTCTTTGGGTCTGTCAGATAGAAAGAAGAACGTCTAGATGGAAAGAGGAACGTGATGTTCTCTTGGAGGGTCATGTGGGTCATGGCACATCCTTTGATGCTATTTTGGTGGATGTTCTCTGAGTTGTCAGCAGTATCTCGCTTGAACCAGCCACAACTTTTCTCTTCTGTTGCACAAGATTAGAAACAGCAAGGCAAAACAGCAAGCATATTTTGCAGTAATATTGTGATTAAGTACTCATTAGAGAACGCATGGTAACATATACATACATTTTTCTGACAGTGATGGTGCCATGAACCAGGCCCTACGGGGCGCAAATTAAAGTTTAATGTCTTGCTCAAAGACAGTATGATTATGATAACAAGGGTTAATGGATTTCCAACTGTGTGAGTGGTCATTGAACGCACCTCGTGCTGAACGCGTGCGAGAACTTAAAAAAAGGAAATAAAAGAAAAGGAACCTAAAGATGGAAATTGACAAACACAAAAGTGTGTTCTTTTTTTTATTGAAAACAATCTGGTACTGTCTGCCACACAGCAATGGCTTCCATCTTTCACTCAAAGCGTGCTGCTCCTGCAGCTACTTTGGCACAACACCGGCTGTACTCTGTCGCGAACTCGATGATACGCATGCCTTTGCCGTGATCCTTTATGTTTTTGTGTTTCATATCGATCGTCTTAGGCAGGGGTGTCAAACATACGGCCGGTATGTGGGGCACACTGTTTTGATCAGAGTAGAAGACAACATTGTTTTGATCAGAGAAGACAGACCCAACACAGCAGACGGCAGACAGACCCAACACAGCAGACGGCAGCAATGCGCCAATTACTGCTTGTTACGACGTTGTTTCTACCCTGGTCTCTACCCCTCCCCTACACCCTCATTAGGCAAAATGTCATTATCCAAACGGAGAAAAGTAGATACGGAGTGTAGAATTTTCAATGAAAAATGGACCAGGTCCTTATTTATAGAAATGCACGGAAAATCTTTGTGCTTGGTGTGTTTGCAACAAGTTTCGTTATTGAAGGAATATAATATTCGACGCCACTACGAGACTCTTCACAGCGAAAAATATGACGGCTTGCAAGGACAAGTGAGAAGAGATAAGAGCAACGGATTGCAGGCGGGTCTGAGGAAACAGCAGTCAACTTTCATCCAGAGCCGACAAGTCAGCGAAGCAGCGGTAAAAGCCAGCTAACTAATTGCCAGCGAAACAGCATTAGCATCAAAGCCGTATTCTGACCGTAACTTTGTTAAACGATGCATGATGAAGGCGGCTGAACCTGTATTGCCCGACAAACGACAAGCTTTTGCTAATATTAGCCTGACGAGGAATACTATAGTAGAGAGGATTTCGGACCTATCAGTAGATTTAGACAGCCAATTGAAACAGAGTCAAGTCATTCATTGCATTTTCCGTTGCAATTGACGAAAGCACTAACATCACAGACGTGGCACAACTGGCCTTATTTACCGTATTTTCCGGACTATAAGGCGCACCTAAAAACCTCAAATTTTCTCAAAAGCCGACAGTGCACCTAATAGTCCAGTGCGCCTTATTGATGGACCAAATGCGGCCCGCATCTAAATTTAAACTGGCCCGAAGCATTGTCATAAAACCAATCATAAGTGGCCCGCTGAAGACGATGAATCATGAATCAAAAAGACTATGGATCATTATTTTGTGATTATAAAGTAATTTGTTGCATCTGAAGTTGAAATAAAAAAAGATGAAATGGAGAATGATTTGTTTTGGATTGAAAATCTGACATGATGGAACCTGGCCTGTTTATTGCAGTCACAAACACCAATATCACCCTTATTATTCATACAACAATAACAACAATAAAACAAACTTAATACTTCTAATAAAAAATTCATTCAGCTTTCATAAAATTGTTTATTTATTATTTTAATCTTTAACTTTAACTTTTAAAGTTTCCTGATCTATCTGACTGTTTTGTTTTGTACTTATTAAAGTAAGCCCCTTACATGTTTATTTTGTGTGTTGTGTGATATTAATATTATTGATGTATTGTTATTGTTTTCACTATTTCAAGTTATTATATTGTGATTGCATTAATGGTGCGCCGTATATATGGACAAAGTTTTACAATGGGCCATTCATTGCAGGTGCGCCTTACAGTCCGGTGCGCCTTATAGTCCAGAAAATACGGTATTCATGGAGTTGAGACATTTACTGTTACTGAAGAGTTTCTTGAGTTGGTGCCAATGATGGATACCACAACAGCCGAAGACATTTTAGACATTTGTCTAAGGAAATCTGAGGTGTTTCATGAAACGAATGTTCATTAAATTTCAACATTTTCCTAATGTTCTTGTGCTTCTTTACACTAAAAAAAAAAGGAAAGACATGATATTTTGGTTATTTATAACAGACTATGGTATAATTTTAACAGTCCGGCCCACTTGAAATCTACCGAGGCCGCATGTGGCCCACAATGTGAAATGAGTTTGACACCCCTGCCCTAAACCATGACGTTGAACAATCTTTTTCGGGTCATTTGTCAGTTGTTTTGAGGCTCCCATGTTGCCACTCTTCAGAGAAGATGCAAAGAGGAGACCAACTGAGCTAACCAGTGCTCCATCGTGCCAACCCCGTTAATATTTATTTACAATTATTTGTGATGTAATGTAAAGCTTGATTCATATATAAGCATAGGTTCAGTAAATAAGAGATAGGAGTAATTTTCAGTTTGCAACCCTTTGGATCATGTCATTAAGCTTTTTGCAAATATTTGTGTTTATTATTCTCATTGTTTTTAATGGTCGTATATGTTCAGAATAAAAATCACTCACTGTGTCTGTGTTGGGGGTTATCGGATAATATCTTCCTAAAATATGGATACAATACGTCCATTTCTGTAGTGCTTGCTAGCAAACAATATGAACAAGAGGAATATTGTTAAATGCTTTGTGTAGCAAATTATTGTGACGTTATGCATACTTTGTCAGGAGAGTAACAGGTATAAACAAAAAACTCAACTTCCAATGTAGGGAATCAGTAAATTTTATGAGCAAAATTCACAATTACACGGAGTTCATCCTTAATCTTACAGAAGACTTGAGTTTTCAAAAGAAAAGATAACAATAAGGACTATTCCCAATCAAGCCTAACAACCAAATGTTTCATTTTCTAAGGTGATTAATGTGACCAAATGTTATTTTAGCAAGTGTTTTGGTCTGTCTTGCGATCTTTAGCTCGGCATAGCAAATTATCAACTCAGATAGCGCTCATTTAGAGTTGACATGAAATTCAACCACCAACTGTATCTAACCCGTGGATAGATCCCGACACTGGCAAACAGCAAAACAAACGAATAAAACACATTTCGAGGCTTGTCATTGGACAATAGCAACTACGTCATGCATTTCGGATTCAGGGCACAGTTTCCAGATTGGTTTTCTGGACAGAGTATCCTACACAGTAACGAATAAATTAAAAAAAAAATGTGCAAGAGATAAGAGTACCAACAATTTCAAAATGATTGTTTTTGGGTGAAAAATGAAGAGGATGTTACCAAATATGTGGTCCTCTTTGATGGGCAGCTTTAAAATGCACAAGATCGGCCCTCAGCCCCTAAATTATTCCATAGTGCGAGTAAATTTTTCATCCACTCACACAAATGTAACCAAGAAATTATTGATTTTTCTTTTTTTTTTTCAATTATTATTTTCATTCATTCGTTTTTTGTACCGCTTATCCTCATGTGGGACTCGTGAGCGCTGAAGCTTATCCCAGATGACGAGTAGTAGGCTGGGGACACCCTGAACCGGTTGCCACCCAATTGCAGGGCAAACATAACAACAGTACCTGGAGAAAACACCCACAGGGGAGAACATTCCTCACCATAAGGACGGAATCCAATCCTGCACCTCTGAACTGTGAGGCGACGCCTCTTTTTTTTTTTTTTTTTTTTTAAATCATAAAGGGATAAGAATTTAACAAATGTTTTTGAAATTTATTTAAAATATCAACATAATAGATTATTTGAGGAAAACGGTACTTGCAGCTCTAAAATTTAAAATCTGGCACAAAATCCATGATATTGGTATTGGCTTATCATACTCGTGATCGGTATCTGCAGCTTAAAACCCTGAACAGAACGCCCATAAAATGTATCCAGTGAAACCTCGGTTAACGGAATACAATCCGTTTCGAAACGGTCGCTCTCTGAATCAATGGTCCCCATTAGAAATAGTAAAGTAAATCAAAATAAAAATCAAAAATAAATGAGAACCGTTTTATAACGGTAAAGTAAAAATACAGTAAAAATATAATCAAACATAAAAAATAATATAATCAAACATAAAAAAATAAAGAATTTAAACATGAGAAAACATTTAGTAAACAAAGAACATCTGATTTTGTTCTTCAGTGATGTAGCTGTTTGCTAACCAAGAAATTGTTTGTGAACTGGGCCATTTTTTTCTTTGCAAAATCTTTGGTCATTATCTGAATTGTTCGCTATCACAGACGAAGTTCCATTGTTCAAATACAGTACATACGTACTTGGTATTGAATTTGAGGATTCTTGAGAGAAAAATAGTCATAAGAAGTGAATGAGTTTTAGTAGCAGTTAATAAACTTACAATTAGTTTCAAACATTTCTGTACCCTATAGATTTATATACTTTTTTTTCCTTGCCATGTTGCCAAAAATATGTGAGATTTAGTGTGAATAACTTGGGTTAGTTTCCAAAATAAAACCAGTTACTAGGCACATTCGGGAATGCTTCTGCTAGCCAGAGGCTGACTTGCACTTTGTTTATGGGGTATAATGTGGGGTGGGCGAAGCAGTCAGACTTCCTGTCACTCACTTAATGTTCCATTTAGGAACTTGCACCGTTGGGTATGCCCTTTATCATACCAAAGTATCCCATATTATATAATCTTTATATTTATACTTATACTGTTGCACTCCTAATGATCAGTAGTTTACACAATTCAGTGTGCCAAAGTACTAATAGGAGATTTTTTTTTTTCTGTGCTCGTTTGAAGGCTGAGGTGATGTACAAGAGGAACCCAAAATTGCTCAGTCAGCTACAGCACTGTGAGGATTCTGGGATCCCCCTTGTGGCGATTCTTGGTGAACAGGAGCTAAAAGATGGCGTTGTCAAACTCCGTGTTGTGGCCACCAGAGAGGAGGTACAGTGTGCAGTGCACTTTATTATGCAAATTATTCAGACCGTGTTCAATTTTATTTTAAAGAAAATGGTAAAAAAAAATGAGATATTAAGGTAGCCATTATATATATATATATATATATATATGTGTGTGTGTGTGTGTGTGTATATATATGTGTGTGTGTGTGTGTGTGTGTATATATATATGTGTGTGTGTGTGTGTATATATATATGTGTGTGTGTGTGTGTGTGTGTATATATATATATATATATATATATATATATATATATATATATATATATATATGTGTGTGTGTGTATATACATGTGTATATACGTGTGTATACGTGTATGTATACATGTGTTTGTATGTATACTGTATATCAGTGGTTCTTAACCTTGTTGGAGGTACCGAACCCCACTGTTAGAGCGGTGCTCACGCTAACTTATTTTGCAAGAACCACACGGGAGACAGTATGCCCTTTTGAACACCTGCAGATGGAGTCATCCGTCGCTGAGCATACAGCGATGATCAAATGAGGTCTGACTCAGGCCTCATGCAGGAGCATTTTTATTGAGAGAAACAGGGTGGGGGAAAAGACTGCACAGGATGAAGTTGAAGCCCTTGACCTCTAGTCAAAGCATAGCAGGAGGTGTTTTACGACGTTGAGTAGGGCAGGACAAGATAGGTTATTTACTACAGGTTGCATTCCAGCATAAGCATAAAACTAATCCAGCTAGGTTATTTACTACAGGCTACATTCCAACATAAGCATAGGATAACACTACCTTATCAACCCTAACATACATATCAACCCTCACACCCACCAATGTTATATGGGCATTCAGCGAACCCCTCTTTAGTGAAAAATAAAATTACTGTATTTTCACAACCAAAAGTTGCACATAAAGGCCTTTAATTTTCTCAAAAAACAAAAGTGCGCCTTTTGATAAGGTGCGCCTTTTGTGTGGACCAAATTCAAATATCTGTCATGTTGTTTTGTGTGGCTTCCGTAATATACAGGCGTAATATGAAGAGCCGATGAACTAATCAGAGGACATATGTTTTATATACCGTATTTGCCGGTGTATAGGTCGACTCGGTGTATAAGTCGACCCCCTAAAATTTGACGGAAATGTACGATTTCATGATATATCCTTTGTATTAGTCGAGCTCAATTGTTGCATTATATTAAACTTCAAAATTCAATCAGAAATATGCAAAATTTATTGACGAAATGTGTTCAAATTCCGGGAGGCCGTGCGCATGTGCAGTGGCCGGAAATAACTCCAGCCGAGCGGATCGGCTGTTTATAAGCACCGCGGAGGAGATCGCGGAGCCTCATTCGACTTCCAGCGGCTGGCGAGCTCGCGCACCCGCCCGGCACATCCGGGAGGCCGTGCGCACGCGCCAAGTGGCCAAAAATAGCCCCCGCCGAGCAGATCGGCTGTTTATAAGCACCGCGGAGGAGATCGCGGAGCCTCATTCGACTTCCAGCGGCCGGCGAGCTCGCGCATCCGCCCGGCACATCCGGGAGGCCGTGCGCACGCGCCAAGTGGCCGAAAATAGCCCCCGCCGAGCAGATCGGCTGTTTATAAGCACCGCGGAGGAGATCGCGGAGCCTCATTCGACTTCCAGCGGGCCGCGCACTCGCCCACGCCGCCCGGTTCAAATTTTCTAAGTGCAACGCACAATGAGATGCATGAGAAACGGCCTTGGTTACCATCACATTTGAAGCGATGAATACGAAGTTAAATTTTATGACTCGGTGTATAAGTCGAGGTCGATTTTTTTCGGTCGATTTTGGATCGAAAAAGGTCGACCAATACACCGGCAAATACGGTACGTAGATCGGGACTAATAAAACAGAGGACTAGATGTTACATGCAGAGGAGTACGTACCGCCATTGGTAAATAAATAGTATTGTTTGCGCAAACCTGTAAAGTTGTTTTGTGTGGCTTCTGCCACACAGAGAAGTAATATACAATCGGGGCGGGAAACCAACCAGACGACTGGATGAATCGCGTAGAGGAGTACGTATCTCCGCTGCCATTGGTAAATAAATACTATCGTTTGAGCAAAGTACGTACCTCCGCCGCCATTGATAAATAAATACTACCGTTTGTGAAAATCTGTAAAGTTGTTTTGTGTGGCTTCTGCTACACAGAGACGTAAGAAACAGGCACCCAATGAACCAATCAAACGACGCGTAGAGGAATACGTACCTCCGCCACCATTGGTAAATAATACTATTCCTCCATGCAAAGTACGTACCTCCGTCGCCATGGATAAAGAAATACTACCGTTTGTGCAAGTCTGTAAAGTTGTTTTGTGTGGCTTCCACCACACAGAAACGTAATAAACAGGCGTAATATGTAGACCAGATGAACCAATCAGAGGACATTAAGTTTTAGTCAAAGTCAAAGTCAGCTTTATTGTCAATTTCTCCAAATGCCAAAGACACACAAAGAAACCGAAATTTTGTTCCCCCCTATCCCACGGTGACAAGACATGGCTCACAACAGACAAACAAGTAAACAAGTATAACAAAAGCGTGCTGAATAAATAATGAATAAATAACACAACAATAAATAAATAAATAAGAGGAGCAAAAAAAAAAGGAGCAAGTGCGCGTACAGCAGACATTCCCGAAAATAGCGCAACAGTGCCGCACGCTACGCAGAAGGGGGTAGCGAGTTCAGGGCCCTAACAGCCTGGAGAAAGAAGCTGTTGGCGAGTCTGGTGGTGCGGGAGCGCAGGCTCCTGTACCTCTTCCCAGAGGGCAGAAGGTCAAACAAAGAGTGAGCCGGGTGACTCACATCTCTGGCAATCGAGGTTGCCTTGCGGGCGAGATGGGAGGTGTAAATGTCCTTCAGGGAGGGGAGCGAAGCACCAATAATCTTACCAGCCGTATTCACTATGCGCTGCAGGGCCTTCAAGTTCTGTTCAGTGCAGTTACCACTCCAGACAGCGATGCAACTGGTGAGGACGCTCTCAATGGTGCCACGGTAGAATGTAGACAGGACTGCCTGAGGAGCACATGCACGCCTGAGCTTCCGCAGGAAGTACAGGCGGCGCTGAGCTTTCTTTGCCAGTGTTTGCGGACCAGGAGAGGTCCTCACTGATGTGCACCCCCAGGAACTTGGTGCAGCTCACCCTCTCCACCACAGCACAGTCGATGATCAGCGGCAGGTGTGTTGTGTGACCCTTCCTGAAGTCAACAATGATTTCCTTGGTCTTATTGATGTTCAGCAGGAGGTTGTTGTCCCTGCACCACGTGGTCAGAAGGTCAACTTCCGACCTGTACCGAGTCTCGTCGCCCTTTGTGATGAGACCCACCAGAGTCGTGTCGTCAGCAAACTTCACTATGCGGTTGTCGCTGTAGGTCGCAGTGCAGTCATGCGTCAGCAGGGTGAAGAGCAATGGACTGAGCACGCAGCCCTGGGGGGCCCCCGTGCTCAGCGTGATGCTGGCGGAGATTTTGTCGCCAACACGCACCACCTGAGGCCTCTGACAGAGGAAGTCCAGTAGCCAGTTGCAGAGGGAGGTACTGAGGCCCAGCTCGTCGAGTTTGCAGATGAGTCGCTGCGGCACAATGGTGTTGAAGGCAGAGCTGAAGTCCACAAACAGCAACCTCACATATGAGTCCTTTCTCTCCAGGTGGGTGAGGGCCGAGTGGAGGGCAGAGCAGATGGCATCCTCAGAGGACCGCTTGGCACGGTACGCAAACTGGAAAGGGTCAATGGTGGGGGGGAGAACGGACTTGATGTGCTCCATGACAAGCCGCTCAAAGCACTTCATGATGATGGGCGTCAGTGCCACGGGGCGGTAGTCATTGAAGCAGGACAGTGCAGGTTTCTTCGGCACAGGAACGATGGTGGCAGCCTTGAAACACGAGGGGACGATGGCCTGCTGCAGGGAAACGTTAAAGATGTCCGTGAAGACACCCGACAGCTCCCCAGCGCAGTCCTTCAGCGCTCGACCCGGGATGTTGTCAGGGCCCGCCGCCTTACGGGTGTCAATAGCGGCAAGCGCCCTCCTCACACCGTCGGCAGGGGCTGCTCGTGTGGGGGGGAGTGGTCTTCAGCGGGCAAGTGCTGTTCTGGACGTCGAAGCGACCAAGGAAGCGGTTCAGATCGTTCAGCAGACGGATGTCGCCCTCACAGCTCCTCGGCGCAGGCTTGTAGTCCGTGATGGTCTGAATGCCCCGCCAAAAGCTACGTGCGTCCTTGCTGTCCTTGAAGTGGGTGGAGACCTTGCACGAGAACGCCTTCTTCGCTTCTTTGATGCCTCGGGACAGGTCGGCCCTCGCTGTCCTCAAGCCAGCCTCATCCCCCGCTCTGAATCGGGGCGGTAAACCAATCAGAGGACTTCTCGTAAGACGTAGAGTACGTACCTCCGCTGCCATTTATAAATACACTGCTCAAAAAATTTAAAGGAACACTTTGAAAACACATCAGATTTCAATGGTGAAAAAAAAAAGTTGGATATCTACCGTATTTTCCGGACTATAAGTCGCTCCGGAGTATAAGTCGCACCAGCCATAAAATGCCCCAAAAAGTGAAAAAAAACATATATAAGTCGCTCCGGAGTATAAGTCGCATTTTGGGGGCAATTTATTCGACAAAATCCCACACCAAAAACAGTCATGAACGAGCAACAACAGGCTAAACGATAGCAACAACAGGCTAAACGATAGGTATGCTAACGTGACAAACACAAACAAAGAGCTGAGAACGGGCCTGACGTAACATATAGAGTGATTAAGGACAACTATTACATGAATAACATGTTTATAAAACCATCAGTGTCACTCCAATAAATTAAATAGCAACAACAGGCTAAACGATAGGTATGCTAACGTGACAAACTCAAACAAAGAGCTGAGAACGGGCCTGACGTAACATATAGAGGGATTAAGGACAACTATTACATGAATAACATGTTTATAAAACCATCTGTGTCACTCCAATTCATTAAATAGCAACAACAGGCTAAACGATAGGTATGCTAACGTGACAAACTCAAAGAGCTGAGAACGGGCCTGACGTAACAAATAGAGTGATTAAGGACAACTATCACATGAATAACATGTTTATAAAATCATCGGTGTCACTCCAATTCATTAAATAGCAACAACAGGCTAAACGATAGGTATGCTAACGTGACAAACACAAACAAAGAGCTGAGAACGGGCCTGACGTAACATATAGAGTGATTAAGGACAACTATTACATGAATAACATGTTTATAAAACCATCGGTGTCACTCCAATTCATTAAATCCATCGATCGTTCTTTGTCAACAATGGGTGCGCACGGCTGAGGGCGCTTGCACTTCAAAATATTCCACAGGCTCATATAACGATAGATAAACTATATTTCAAATAACTATAATACAAGCCAATAATAATATTATCAAACCATCCGTGCACTTTAATTCCATTAAATCCATCGATCAAATTCCTCGTCCTTTGTCAACATCGCCGCGCGTGCGCCCTGACGTCAGCCTCGGCTTTATTCCACAGATCTACTATATAACTATATTGTAGCGTTAACAAAGTACAAGGATAGACGTGGGTTTGGTAAACGGCTCTTTATTAAACAAAACAAACTTCCAAGCGTGTGGCGGCGTGGACTTCCAGACAGACCGGGCGTGCGTAATGGCCATGTCCGAGCCCCGCGCACCGTTCGCGGACAGCCACTCGGCCGAGCGCCGGCCCCCGACTAAGCGGAGACCGGGCGTGCGTAAAAGCCATAATAGTTTTTCAAACCTTCTATGTCACTCCAAATCCTTAATTCCTTCAAACTCTTTGTCCTCCGTGTCACTTAGAAATGATCACCGCTAATGATGCCGGTAGTCCTTGTGTGGGCACTTTGTATGTAAACAACCGGCGCGCCGCGCTACTGACGTCACTTGAAATAGTAATCCATTGGTACATCACGGTTCTCCAAACTTTCTTTCTGCTGCTCGATTACTGTTTTCAGCTGCATATTTTACAACTTGAAGTTTGTAACCTGCAAAATATGAGTTTCTTTTTGGTGCCATTTTTCTTAAACCCACCCAGTTGATGAGTCACGGCCAACGGTAAAATTTAGAGCGCCCTCATCCAGTTTCGTCTGAAAATATAATTTTTTTTGGTTGTTTTATCAAAGTCAAAGTCTGCTTTATAGTTGATTTTTTTTTATATACTAAGACACACAAAGAGATTGAAATTACGTTTCCACTATCCCTCAGTGAGATAGTACACATATGCATACAAGCAACACAAAAAAAAACCCAAGAAGGCACTAACAATGAATAAGTAAGAGTGTTGAATAAATGATAAATAAACAAATAATAATTAATAATAATAATAAATATAAGAGGAGCAAAAATGGAGCAAGTGTACATACAGCAGACAGTGGACTTGGAAAAGTGTTAATTGCTTTATTTGATGTTTTCTCTATTTTTTATGTTTTGAAAATGTTCAAGATAAAGATATAAAAGCATGTGAAGTGATCAACTATACTAAAAATAACATGGGAAGTGGTCAACTATACTTGTAAGTGATGTCTTAATGATCAAGTAAAAATTTGTGAAAAAAAACATATATAAGTCGCTCCTGAGTATAAGTCGCCCCCCCACCCAAACTATGAAAAAAACCGCGACTTATAGTCCGGAAATTACGGTATACTGATATGGACAGTTTAATGTCTCAGGAACAAAAGGATGCCATATCTTTTGATGGAAATAAAAGTTTTCAGCCTACAGAGGGCTCAGTATATTGATAAAAATCAAAGTGAAAAAATTATGTTGCAGGCTCGTCAATTTTGCCTAAATTCAATTTCTGCAACTCAAAATTCTTTTCAATATCTTGTGTGCCCCCCACGAACTTGTATGCATGCTTGACAACGTCACGGCATGTTCCTAATGAGACAACGGATGGTGTCTTGTGGGATGTCCTCCCAGATCTGTCTAAGGGCATCAGCAGGCTCCTGCAAAGTCTGAGGAGCAACCTGGCGGCGTCTGATGGACCGAAACATTATGTCCCAGAGGTGTTCTATTGGGTTTAGATCAGGTGATCGTGAGGGCCATTCAATTGTGTCAATTCCTTCATTCTCCAGATACTGTCTGCATACTCTTGCCATATGAGGCCGGGCGTTGTTGTGGATCAGGAGGAACCCAGGACCTACTGCACCAGGGTCTGACCATGGGTGCAAGGATTTCATCCTGATACCTAATGGCAGTCAGACTGCCGTTCTCTAGCCTGTAGAGGTCTGTTCGTCCCTCCATGGAAATGCCTCCCCAGACCATCACTGACCCACCACCGAACTGGTCACGCTGAATGATGTTGTAGGCAGCATAGCGCTCTCCTTGGCTTCTCCAGACCCTTCCACGTCTATCACAGGTGCTCAGGGTAAACCTGCTCTCATCTTTGCAAAGCACAGGGCACCAGTGACAGACTTCCCAATTCTGCTGTTCTATGGCAAATGCCAATCGAGCTCCACGGTGCTGAGCAATGAACACAGGGCACAGGACGTTGTGCCTTGAGGCCACCCTCGTGAAGTCTGTTTCTGACTGTTTGGGCAGAGACATTCACACCAGTAGCCTGCTGGAGGTCATTCTGTAGGGCTCGGGCAGTGCTCAACCTGTTCCTCCTTGCACAAAGTAGCAGAAATCGGTCCTGCTGATGGAATGATGATCGTCTACGCCAGGAATGGGCAATTAATTTTTACAAGGGGCCACATGAAAAACCTGAGTTGTGTCAGAGGGCCACACTTACAATAACTTAAATCTGCTCAATTTTCTTCCATTGTAAAATGCACTAAATTATTTATTTTAAATAGCTGGTACTGGTAATTAGAAGATTACAATTATTCTGTTTATATTTATATTAAGCTATGTGAAATTGTGGTGTATAGGTCAAATAAAAAAACAATCATTAATCAGTACAATTTATTCTTAACTTCTTTAACTTTTCCTCAAATGACAAATCCGCTGCATCTCTGGGTGTGAAGTTTGATAAAAAATCCTTGTTGGGCTTGCAGTTTTGCTAGGAATGCATCAGCCTCTGATGCGCGCTGTTTATCAGACAGATGTATTTTTTCTCATGCTTGGTCGTGTAGTGGCGACTCAAATTATATTCTTTAAACACAGCGACCTGTGTACCACAAATCAGGCACACGGCTTTACCTTTCATTTCTGTAAAGAAGTCCTTGGCAGTCCATGTCTTGTTGAAAACACGGCGCTCCTTGTCAACTTTTCTTTTCTGAGGGTCAGCACACATTTCTCGGGCAGCATTACTTCGCAATGTTCACCTTCACGCACAGCTCACATACACGTACGCTACACGGAAGTGTGACGCCTTTCAAAATAGAAGCAAACCAGTTGTTTTGCACGCACGACACTGATTTTATATATTTTTTTAAATTAAGTTGTAATCAAATATAATTTACGATTGACCTCATGCGGGCCGGATAGGGATGCTCAAAGGGCCCGCGGGCCGTGTTTTGCCCAGGTCTGGTCTACGGCCCTGTACCGCTCTCCTAGAGTAACTGCCTGTCTCCTGGAATGTCCTCCATGCTCTGGTGATTATACTGGGAGACACATCAAATATTCTTGCAACAGCACGCGTGGATGTGCCATCCTGGAGGAGTTGGACAATCTGTGCAACTTCAGGATGGTTAAGAAATCGCCTCATCCTACCAGTCGTGATGACTCGAGCTAAAGCCAACACTTGTGGAAAAACAGTTGAAAAAGATCAAGAGGGAGGAACTTGAAATGGCCTCCACCTGCAAAACCAGTCCTGTTTTGGGGACCATCTCGTTGTTGCCCCTCTAGTGCGCCTGTTGTTAATTCCATCAACACTAATGCAGCTGAAACTGATTAACAACCCGTTCTGTTAGAGATGTGCTCACTCCAACTTATTTTGCAAGAACCACACGGGAGACAAGCAAGTCCTTTTTAGACACCTGCAGGTGGAGAGTTCACTCGTTTAAGGAATGAAGTCTGAACCCTCGTTCCTGCGAGGGGATATTTATTAAGAGAAACAGAGTGGGGGTTTGGGTAAACTGGCTAAAGCCCTTGTCCTCTAGTCTAAACATGTCAGGGGATGTTTTACGACCTTCTGATAAGGAGGACAAGGTAAGGTATTTATTACCTGTTGCATTCCAACATAATCCTATGATAAAGATGACCTGGAAAACCCTAACACCTTCTGCCACATACCTGACCAAAACCTTATCAGAAAAGTCTAATTGAATTCATGCCACACCCTGATAAAAAAATGTTCCTTTAATTTTTTTGAGCAGTGTAAATACAATGGTTTGTGCAAAGAAAACAGCATTAGGGCCCTCTAAAATAGCATAGACAAAGAGACATGCTTACGAGGCACAATTCAAGCTTCCTGGACAGCCGGGATCATTGCCGAAGAGCAACGTGACAACGACGAGACAATGATGAGGGAAATTGGCATGTCAAATGGCAAACTTGCCCAACTGTTTAATTTGGATACAGAAGATGAGGACTTGGACGGATTTGCGTATGAATAACAATCAACAATAATGTGACTACAGTCGAATACATGGTTAAACCGTAGAATAAAGTACAACCGAACTCACTTTCTTGCTCCCGTGACGTTTTTTTTTTTTTTGTTTACCGTCAATCCTGGCATGTGTGCGCCTTATAATGTGGTGCGCCCTATAATGTGGTGCGCCCTCCATCCATCTTCTTCCGCTTATCCGGGGTCGGGTCGCGGGGGCAGCAGCTTTAGGAGGGACTCCCAGACTTCCCTCTCCCCAGCCACTTCATCCAGCTCATCCCAGGAGATCCTAAAGCGTTCCCAGGCCAGCTGAGAGACATAGTCTCTCCAGCGCGTCCTGGGTCGTCCCCGGGGCCTCCTACCGGTGGGACATGCCCAGAACACCTCCCCAAGGAGGCGTCCAGGAGGCATCCTGATAAGATGCCCGAGCCACCTCATCTGGCTCCTCTCAACGTGGAGGAGTAGCGACTCTACTCTGAGTCTCTCCCGGATGACCGAGCTTCTCACCCTATCTCTAAGAGAGAGCCCGGACATCCTGCGGAGAAAACTCATTTCGGCCGCTTGTATCCGCGATCTCGTTCACTCGGTCACAACCCATAGCTCGTGACCTTAGGTGAGGGTAGGAGCGTAAATCGACTGGTAAATTGAGAGCTTCGCCTTTTGACTCAGCTCTCTTCACCACGACGGACCGGTACAGGGTCCGCATTAATGCCGACGCTGCACCGATCCGCTTGTCGATCTCGCGCTCCATCCTCCCCTCACTCGTGAACAAGACTCCAAGATACTTGAACTCTTCCACTTGGGGCAGGATCTCATCCCCGATCCAGAGAGGGCATTCCACCCTTTTCCGACCGAGGACCATGGACTCGAATTTGGAGGTGCTGACCCTCATCCCGACCGCTTTACATTCGGCTGCGAACCGTTCCAGTGAGAGCTGGATATCATGGCCTGAAGAAGCCAACAGCACCACGTCATCTGCAGAAAGCAGAGACGTGATGCTGAGGTCCCCAAACCAGACCCCCTCAACGCCTCGGCTGCGCCTAAAAATTCTGTCCATAAAAATTATGAACAGAATCGGTGACTTTGGTGGAGTCCAACCCTCACTGGGAACGAATCCGACTTACTGCCGGAAATGCGGACCAGACTCTGGCATCGATGATACAGGGACCGAACCGCCCTTATCAGTTGGCTCGGCACCCCGTACTCCCGAAGCACCCTCCACACAACCTCCCAAGGGACACGGTCGAACGCCTTCTCCAAGTCCACAAAACACATGTGGACTGGTTGGGCGAATTCCCATGCACCCTGGAGGATCCTGCCGAGGGTGTAGAGCTGGCCCACTGTTCCACGGCCAGGACGAAAGCCACACTGCTCCTCCTGAATCCGAGGTTCGACCTCCCGACGGACCCTCCTCTCCAGCTCCCCTGAATAGACCTTACCAGGAAGGCTGAGGAGTGTGATTCCCCTGTAAGTGGAACACACCCTCCGGTCCCCCTTCTTAAAGAGGGGAACCACCACCCCAGTCTGCCAATCCAGAGGCACTGTCCCCGATATCCACGCAATGTTGTAGAGGTGTGTCAGCCATGACAGCCCCACAACATCCAGAGCCTTTAAGAACTCCGGGCGGATCTCATCCACCCCCGGGGCCTTGCCACCAAGGAGTTTTTTAACTACCTCAGTGACTTCGACCCCAGAGATTGGAGAATCCGCCTCAGAGTCTCCAGGCCTTGCTTCCTCAATGGAAGGCGTGTAGGTGGAATTGAGGAGGTCTTTGAAGTATTCTCCCCACCGACCCACAACGTCCCGAGTCGAGGTCAGCAGCACGCCATCCCCACTGTAAACAGTTTTGACGTTGCATTGCTTCCCCCTCCTGAGACGCCGGATGGTGGACCAGAATTTCCTCGAAGCCGTCCAGAAGTCATTCTCCATGGCCTCATCAAACTCCTCCCACGCCCGGGTTTTTGCCTCAGCAACCGCCGAAGCTGCGTTCCGCTTGGCCGTCCGGCAGCAGGCCAAAACGGCACGATAGGACTCCTTCTTCAGCTTGACGGCATCCCTTACCGCCGGTGTCCACCAACGGGTTCGGGGATTGCCGCCACGACAGGCACCAACGACCTTACGGCCACAGCTCCGGTCGGCCGCCTCAACAATGGAGGCATGGAACATGGTCCACTCAGACTCAATGTCCCCGCCTCTCCCGGGATGTGGGAAAAGCTCTGCCGGAGGTGGGAGTTGAAGCTCTTCCTGACAGGGGATTCAGAGCGTTTGGATCTGCCAGGCCAGACCGGCATCATCCCCCACCATCGGAGCCAACCCACCACCAGGTGGTGATCAGTTGACAGCTCCGCCCCTCTCTTCGCCCGAGTGTCCAAAACATGCGGCCCCAAATCCGATGACACAACTACAAAGTCGATTATCGAACTGCGGCCTAGGGTGTCCTGGTGCCAAGTGCACACATGGACACCCTTATGTTTGAACATGGTGTTCAGTATAGAAAATCCGTGTTGAGCACAGAAGTCCAATAATAGAACACCGCTCGGGTTAAGATCGGGGGGGCATTCCTCCCAATCACGCCCTTCCAGGTCTCACTGTCATTGCCCACGTGAGCATTGAAGTCACCCAATAGAACAATAGAACCAATTCGGTACCAACATGCAAAAAATACGTGGATACCTGCTTTTTTCTGGTGCCGCTAGAACCAAATATTTAACTTTTCTTTCGGCAAGCTGTGCCGATTCGTGCCGAAACTAAAGGGGGGGCACTATACGCATGCGAGCAGCACGGAGCAGCAGCCAGCGGCGCTGAAGAAAACTTTCGGTCTTTCGTAACAGTGGCTTCAGCAAGTGGGAGTGGAAGTCCAACATGCCGGCTTTTTGAGAAGCCAGGTTACTCAAAGAGTCATGTGTGGAAATATTTTGCATTCAAGGCTGATGCAACCGGAGCAATTATAGATTTCGAACAAGCCGTGCGCACACTGGCCAAAGGTATTGGCACCCCTGCAAGGGGTGCGTCCTCTCCCCACTGCTCTTCTCCCTCTACACCAACGATTTCTCCGCAAGTGACTCTTCTGTGAAGCTCCTGAAGTATGCAGACGACACCACTCTCATCGGACTGATCCAGAACGGTGATGAGACTGCGTACAGACAGGAGGTGGAGCGGCTGGTCCACTGGTGCAGCCAAAACCACCTGGACCTGAACCCGCTCAAGACCGTGGAGATGACAGTGGACTTCAGGCGAGGCCCTTCACCACTTTCACCCCTCACTATCCGCAGTAGTACTATTCTCTCATCAGACACCTTCAAGTTCCTGGGAACCACAATCTCTCGGGACTTGAAATGGACCGGCCACATAGACTCTGTCCGGAAGAAGGCCCAGCAGAGGCTGTACTTCCTGAGACAGCTCAAGAAGTTCAACCTGCCGCTGGAGCTGCTGAAGACCTTCTACACTGCCATCATCCAGTCTGTCCTCTGCACCTCCATCACTGTCTGGTTTGGATCGGCCTCCAAACAAGACAAGCACAGACTGCAACGGACAATAAGGACTGCAGAAAAGATAATTGGAATCAACCTCCCATCTATCCAAGACTTGTACCTGTCCAGGACCAGGAAACGTGCAAGTAACATCTCAACAGACCCTTCGCACCCAGGTTGCAGCCTGTTTGAACTACTCCCCTCCGGACGCCGTTATAGAGCTCTGTACACTAAAACCAACAGACACAGAGACAGCTTCTTCCCCCAGGCTGTCGCTCTGATGAACTCACACCACTCAGAGTCATTACTGTGCAATAACATCCTACTTTCCACACCTTTTTTGTCTACACTGTTTGTATTATGTGTCTTCTCTGGATCCATTGCAGCCTGGTCTCCTAGAAGAGGGACCCTCCCATCTGTGGTCTTTTCTCAAGGTTTCTCATTTCCCCTAGCTGGAGTTTTGAGTTTTTCCTTGCCCTCTTGGGAGTTTAAGATCAGGGGATGTTTGAGAATATCTTTCGTTCTTCACATGGCCTGAGTGTTGTTGTTAGTCACCTAAATGTTGAACAGAGGCTGTGATTTACCGAAGTCAAATTCCTTGTTTGGCACGCTCAAACATGGCGAATAAATAACTCTTGAATCTTGAATCTTAACACTTTAAAGCACCATATCCAAGTCCACTGTCTGTTTGCTCCTCTTATATTTATTGTTATTATTTATTATTATTTGTTTATTTATCATTTATTGAACACTCTTATTTATTCATTGTTTATGCTTTCTTGGTTTTTTTTGTGTTGCTTGTATGCATATGCATGCACCGAGGAATAGTGGGAACGTAATTTCAATCTCTTTGTGTGTCTTGGTATATGAAAAAAAAAATCGACAATAAAGCAGACTTTGTCTTTGATAAAACAACCAAATAAACAAAACAAAAAACTACATCTGAAAAAATATATATTTTCAGACGAAACTGATGAGGGCTCTTTAAATTTCACCGTTGGCCATGACTCATCAACTGGGTGGGCTTAAGAAAAATGGCACCAAAAAGAAAGTCATATTTTGCAAGTTACAAACATCAAGTTGTAAAATATGCAGCTGAAAACAGTAATCGAGCAGCAGAAAGAAAGTTTGGAGGACCGTGATGTACCAATGGATTACTATTTCAAGTGACGTCAGTGGCACCGCACGGCGCGACCCACGTAAGGACTACCGGTATCATTAGCGGTGATCATGGACACGGAGGACAAAGAGTTTAAAGGAATTAAGGATTTGGAGTGACATAGAAGGTTTGAAAAACTATTATGGCTTATACGCACGCCCGGTCCTACTCTACTGAGTCGGGGGCCGGCGCTCGGCCGAGTGGCTCTCCGCGAACGGTGCATGGGGCTCGGACATGACAATTACGCACGCCCGGTCCTCTGCCATAGAGCTCTCGTGTCTGGAAGTCCACGCCGCCACATGCTTGGAAGTTTGTTTTGTGGAATAAAGAGCCGTTTACCAAACCCACGTCTATCCTTGTACTTTGTTAACGCTACAATATAGTTATATAGTAGATCTGTGGAATAAAGACGAGGCTGACGTCAGGGCGCACGCGCGGCGATGTTGACAAAGGACGAGGAATTTGATCGATGGATTTAATGGATTTAAAGTGCACGGATGGTTTGATAATGTTATTGCTTATATTATAGTTATTTGAAATATAGTTTATCTATCGTTATATGAGCCTGTGGAATATTTTGAAGTGCAAGCGCCCTCAGCCGCGCGCAGCCATTGTTGACAAAGAACGATCGATGGATTTAATGAATTGGAGTGACACCGATGGTTTTATAAACATGTTATTTATGACATATGTTACGTCAGGCCCGTTCTCAGCTCCTCATTTGTGTTTGTCACGTTAGCATACCTATCGTTTAGCCTGTTGCTATCGTATCGAATGATCGATGGATTTAATGAATTGGAGTGACACCGATGGTTTTATAAACATGTTATTCATGTAATAGTTGTCCTTAATCACGCTATATGTTACATCAGGCCCGTTCTCAGCTCTTTGTTTGTGTTTGTCACGTTAGCATACCTATCGTTTAGCCTGTTGTTGCTATCGTTTAGCCTGTTGTTGCTCGTTCATGACTGTTTTTGGTGTGGGATTTTGTCGAATAAATTGCCCTCCAAAATGCGATTTATACTCCGGAGCAACTTATATATGTTTTTTTTTTCACTTTTTGGGGCATTTTATGGCTGGTGCGACTTATATTTGGGCCGGACAAAAGTATATACAGTGGAGCCTCGGTTTTCGAACGTTCCGGTTCTCGAACAAATCGGTATTCGAACAAAAAAATCGAGATTTTTTTGCTTCGGATGTCGGACGAAATTCGGTTGTCGAACCTCGCGAGATGAGCCGAGAGGACCCACACGCCAACTGACTCCGTTCGTTATTACGTTCTCGTTACTCTGAGGATTGCATCAACTCTAATCATGCCTCCGAAGGAAGCAAGCAGGAGCAGTAAAGCCATCCTAAAACACAAAGATGCTCCTAAAGCAGTGGTTTTTAACCAAGGTTTGGTGAGTCGGCTTCAGGGGTTCGGCAGAGCTGGTATGCTATCCCCCCCCCCCCACCACTGCGGATGGCCGAACACACCTGAATGTCGTGTAAATTCGCGATAACGCATATCTGAACTGGTCTTGCAAAGGCAACAGCAGAAGTCACACTGATTTTGCTGGTATGTCATTACCCCCCGCGCCCCCTTAAGAGGGGTTCGGTGAGTGCGCATATTAAACTGATGGGGTTTGGTACCTCCAAAAAGGTTAAGAACCAATGTCCTAAAGCAATGCGACACTGAGCACGCTGCAGTTCGCGATCGGACCAAATTAAGCTCCCTGCACACTGAGGTCCATTTAAATTTTGGAAAGTACATCAGGACTTTAAAAATATTTTCTAAATTTTAGCGACCGCTCTGTCACAATAATGCGACCAGCGCGGTGCAGTTGCGCGATCGGACAAAATTAAGCTCCCTACGCACTGATGTCCACTTGAATTTTGGAAAGTACAGCAGGACTTTAAAAATATTTTATAAATTTCAGCAACGGCCCTGTCACAATAATGCGACCGATTCACTTCTCGAACAGCCTTCTGGAACAGATTGTGTTCGAAAACCGAGGCTCCATTGTATATATATTCAATGTTTTACCAGGTAAGCCAATTGAGAACACTTTCTCATTTACAATGGCGACCTGGAGGCAAGGTGTGTGAAGTGTCTTGCCCAAGGACTCATCGACATGTGACTGTGACAGAGCTGGGATCGAACCGCTAACCCTCCGGTTATTAAACGACCCACTCTACTGCCTGAGCCACAGCCGCCACTGGCGTACACTGTAAACAGTATTACGCAATACTGCCTGAACCACAGCCGCCACTGGTGTACACTGTCAACAGTATTACGCAATGGAAGTGATATACTTCAAGTCATCCCTGTACAGAAAGCTGCTGGAGCTGCTCTGGAACAAATACTGGGTCAACACGTTAAGCTCCTCCAGTCTCCTCATGAACTCGGACTACACTACGGGTCAGGTGTTCGACCTATCAGAGAAACTGGAGCAGTCGGAGGCTCAGTTGGGTCGAGGGAGCTTCATGCTGGGCCTGGGCCTGGATTAGTTTCTTACAATCTTTTGCTGGAATTTTAGACCATTTTTCTGTGGCAAACTGCTACAGGTCCCTGATTTGAAGGATGCCTTCTCCAAACTGCCACTTTAGGATCAGAATCAGCTTTATTGACCAAGTTTGTGCATGCCAAACAGGGAATTTGACTCTGGTTGATCTCAGCCTCTGTACAACATTTAAGTGACTGACAACATTCAGGTAACTAACATTTAAGTGACGAGAGCAGGATGTTATTTCACAGTGATGAGTCTCTATGAGTGGTGAGAGTTCATCAGCCTGGGGGTAGAAGCTGTGTCTGTGTGTGCTGGTTTTGTCGTACAGCGCTCTGTAACGCCGTCCAGAGGGGAGGAGTTTAAACAGGGTGTGAAGGGTCTGTGGAGATGTTACTTGCATGTTTCCTGGTCCTGGACAGGTACAGATGGGAGGTTAGTCCCGATTGTCTTTTCCGCAGACCTAATTGTCCATTGTAGTCTGTGCTTGTCTTGTTTGGTGGCCGATCCAAACCAGACAGTGATGGAGGTGCAGAGAATAGACTGGATGATGGCATTGCATAAGGTTTTTACGCAGCTCCTGTGGCAGGTTGAACTTTCTGAGATGTCTCAGAAAGTACAACCTCTGCTGGGCCTTCTTCCGGGCAGAGTCTATATAACCAGTCCACTTCAGGTCCCGGGAGATTGTGGATCTAAGGAACTTGAAGGTGTCTGTGGTGGGAATAGCATTGCTGACGATGATGACGGGTGGAAGTGGCGATGGGTCTCGCCTGAAATCCACTGTTATCTCCATGGTCTTCAGCTCCACGTGGTTTTGGCTGCACCAGTGGACTAGGCGCCCCACCTCCTGTCTGTACGCAGTCTCGTCCCCATCCCGGATTAGTCCAATGAGAGTGGTGTCATCCGCAAACTTGAGGAGTTTCACCAAAGAGTCCCCTGAGGAGCAGTCATTGGTGTAGAGAAAGAAGAGCAATGGGGAGAGTACACACCCCTGGGGGGACGCCAGTGCTGGTGGTCCGGATGTCAGATGTGATGCCCCTCAGCCTCACCTGCTGCCTCCTGTTGGTCAGGAAGCTGGTGATCCACTGACAGGTGGAGGCAGGCACCGTGAGCTGGGTGAGCTTCTGGTGGAGGACATCGGGAGCGATGGTGTTGAACGCCGAGCTGAAGTCCACAAACAGGATCCTGGCGTACGCCCCTGGGGTGTCAAGGTGGCGCAGTAGTGCAGTCCAATGGTGACCGCATCATCCACCGATCTGTTTGCCTGGTAGGCAAACTGCAGGGGGTCGAGCAGGGGGCCTGTGATGTCCTTCAGGTGGCTCAACACCAGAATTTTATGACCACAGATGTCAGGGCGACGGGTCCATAATCATTCAATCCTGTTCTTGGGTACCAGTTTTAATCATTTCATTTTTATTTTTACATTTTATATTTCCCCAAAAATAAAAAGGGTCAACTTGGCAGTGTGAGCCCACCACAAGGAGGGGTGGGATTACTCTAATAATCAATAGAATACTTGATAAGATTTGTTTGCGACAGCCCAATATAAAACATGTTTCTAATGAATTAGTAAAATGAATTCGTGAAATGGTCAAAATATCAGAAACCAATCTGTATAATGCAATGCAGTTGTAGACCACTGTCAATTACTAACAGGTTGCATTTTCAAACATTATTGTGTGCAGATGTTGTTTGGTGTATGTTAACATTACTATATCATTAAGATATATAAATAGATAAGTCTTTATCAAAGTCAAAGTCAGCTTTATTGTCAATTTCTCCACATGTCAAAGACACACAAAGAAACCGAAATTTCGTTCCCCCCTATCCCACGGTGACAAGACATGGCCCACAACAGACAAACAAGTAAACAAGTATAACAACAGCGTGCTGAATAAATAATGAATAAATAACACAATAAATAAATAAATAAATAAATAAATAAGGGGAGCAAAAAAAGGAGCAAGTGCGCGTACAGCAGACATTCCAGAAAAAGCGCAACAGTGCTGCACGCCACGCAGAAGGGGGTAGCGAGTTCAGGGTCCTAACAGCCTGGAGAAAGAATCTGTTGGCGAGTCTGGTGGTGCGGGAGCGCAGGCTCCTGTACCTCTTCCCAGAGGGCAGAAGGTCAAACAAAGAGTGAGCCGGGTGACTCACATCTCTCGCAATCGAGGTTGCCTTGCGGGCGAGATGGGAGGTGTAAATGTCCTTAAAGGGCTAGAGACACTGGTATATGTATAAATCGGTTTTAGTTAGCTTATGGGCTTATAAATATAAATTGACGCTCGAAACAACGAAAAGGAAGCTATTGCTCTGAAAAATATAATTTAAATTTGCCGCACAGACGAGTTTGACTGCACCGAGCCGCCAGCCGGAAGTGACGTCTCATGACGTCTCAAGTTGTACGCGTTTAGCTTCAGTGAATGTAAACAAAAAGAGAAGAGGGGCCAGTGCGGAGACGTCGGGCCAGGTTTGCGGCCAACCCAGCTCGCCTAGCCGTGCCTTCCATTATCCTGGCGTACGTTCGTTCGCGGGACGACAAGATGGGTTGAGTACGCCTGATAGGATCCACGAACCGGACAGTGCGTGCCTGCTGTGTGCTCGTGTTCACAGTGGCCTGGTTGACTGTCATCTTTCCGGACTCTTCTGTGCATCGAGAGCGGCTAGCGTGCTATCACTCTTATTGTTCATCTTCTTGTTTTATTTTTCCTGTGTTGTTTACTTGTATGTGCGTTGTGAACGCTGTCTTGTCACCCTGGGATAGTGAGAAACGTAATTTCGATCTCTGTGTGTCTTGACATGCGGAGGAATTGACAATAAAGGAGACTTTGACTTTGAAAAGTATGTCAAACCGTGACGGGAGGGGCACAATTCCGAAAACGTGCTCAGCTCGTCGAAAAAATGCGATTTAAGAAACAAAATTAAAAATGCGCCTAAAACCTAAACCAAACGCTGCAGATGTTCATTTCTTCATTCGCAGTGGTCAACTCGGCACTCTACTCTTTTTACTATGCCAACCTAACCACAGTGACGGGAGAGGCACAATTCAGAAAACATGCTCAGCTCGTCGAGAAAATGCGATTCAAGAAATAAAATTAAAAATGCTTATAAAACCTAAACCAAACGTTGCAGGTGGTCATGTCTTCATGTGCCGAGATCAACTCGGCACTCTAAAGCCCCCAAGAGCACTTTTTACTTTTTACTATGCCAACCTAACCAGAGTGACGGGAGGGGCACAATTCAGAAAATGTGCTCAGCTCAGCCCAACTGGACTGCCAGATTCATCATATTCTGCGTCAAAAGAGGTTTCTGAATCGGATAAAATGATGCTAATATTGCCGCTAGAAACTGAGCTGTCGCTATCATCTGCCATGTTGTTTGGGTTTGTTGACATCCAGATGTACAACTTGTGACGTCACAGTAATGGCGCCGCCAGTTTGGCTTCATGCGGGACCCGATCGATAAACTGGCATTTCATTTCAGCTTTATTCTTAGTAATCGGTGTCCATTTTTAATTTCCAATGCGGCAAATGTGTTCACTTTATACATTCTATCAAATTCCGTTCTAATTGAAAAAAAAAAAAGCGATGTCTCTAGCACTTTAAGGGAGGAGAGCGAAGCACCAATAATCTTACCATTATTGGATACAATGTAGTTTTCTATGACCATGTGTTTTGAGTTTTTTCATGTGCCTAAGGTATTTACTTTATAAATCCCATGATCTCCTTTTGTTTAACTTGTTTCCAACAGGTTGATGTTTCAAGAGCTGTTCTCGTCGATGAGATCAAGAGGAGGACGTCTGAGGCCTAGTTATGTCACAAATGCATGTCCTTGTTAGTTCAGGCAGTCTTGTGAAAATATACTTTCGTTATAATTTCTTCAGACTGCTTGTTTTGTGAAGATACATAAAGTTTACTGTCACCAAATTATGTTGCAGTTTCCATTTCACTCAAATGCATTGAATTGCTTTCACTTTTGACATGAACCTGTGGAGAACAGCGCTTGTCAAAAAATAAACTAAAAAAATGGTACATTTGTGTATTTAAATTTAGGTCTAACAATGGGGTCACTTGTGCACTTGGCCTTCAATTCTTGACAAAAAAGATATACTGTCAATAAAACATTTAATTTTGCCTGAACCTTAATGATCTAATTTCATTGTTGCCAAGCACCTATATAGTGATAGGCATGAACGATCACAATCAGTATAACTTATCGCTTAACTAGCATGTGCTGTATCTTGGAAATCACTTGCAGTCATTAAGATACGTACCCGTAGAGGAGACATTGCATTCAGTACTGGTATTCAAAACATGCTTTTGTCAAAATACCTCAAGGATCAAGAACTAAAGAATGTATTTCACTCTTTATAAAGCAACTAAAAAAAATCTGCTTGTTTTGAAGGTCATGTACTATAAAAATTAGTCCATGACAACGTCATATGTACATGAGTCTGAAGTGTACAGGGTGAAAAGGAAAGGACAGAGTACCGTACCCTGGGGGACACCTGTGCAGCAGAGCACCACGTCAGACTCACAGCGATGCAACCTCACGTACTGCGGCCTGTTGGTGAGGAAGTCTGAAGTCCATGCAGCCAGGCGTTGGTAATAATAATAATAATAATTGTTTATTCGGTTTCATAAGGAATGTGTTTATTCAACTCCTCCATGAACGTGCATTTTCGTTTTGGCATTGCTTATAAACACTCGGTGTAGACTGGCCAGCCCAGCTTACTTCGTAGCAAAGTGTTTAGATTTGAGGCGGGACTTATTTGCGAACGATACGGAAAAACCTGGAATTGAGTGGCAATTCTATTGACAAGGTACATGTATTATGTTTGAGGCAGTCCAACAAAATCCCGGATGATTTTGAAATTCCCCCCGGACATTTTTTTAGGGCTCAAAAGGAGGACATGTCTGGAAAATAGAGGACATCTGGTCACCCTAATGGAGTCTTCAGATTGTCAATGTCTTTCCAGTCCTCATTGTTCTTGAGGGTTGTGAGGATTTGTAAGGGTTTCTCATTACGATTGGGAGTCGTGGCCTGCCAGCACCCCGGTCATAGGTCAGCAGCCTGAGCAGACTCCAGCCCCGACTGCTCACAGTTCAGCATCCTCCATGTCGGCCTAACTTTGTTTTCTTCTTTTCTTTTTAAATTCCGACATTTGACAAAATGTGGACATCATTTCTGATGATGATGATGATGATGATAGAACTTTTTTCATCCCACAGCGGGTCACTCTGGTCACTTTGTTGTCAGCCTTTAGCTTTTTCCTCATGGCCGGAATTCCCTCATTCCCAAGGGAACCAAACCCTATTTTTCTCTGCTTTCGGTACAGTTGCGGCACTGTGAGGGTCAAAGAGAGCCATCACAGAATGATGAAAGCCAAGATGTACACATCTTCCACATCTTCTGTTTCCAGAATGCTGAGGCACAAGACACACCATTTGCTATACCTGTCCATTGTGTAGCCCGCAAGGGTGGTACCATGTGGGGATGGCGGCTCGCCGGTTCTGGTGTGTCTTGTGGAGATGGTCTGATGAATTGCATTGAAGATCTAGCTTAGGAGATCCATTGTGTCATTGTTCAGCATCGCTAGTGCCTATTCTCATGCTCACAGACCGCTCTCATTGTGCCTGCAGGTCGCAAAATCTCCCATTTAAGTGCTCTTCTATCAATAGCACTGTGAATTTAGACATAATACAAGCAGATTACTGTAACAATAAGCCACAGAAACATTTAATCGTGATTACGTTTTAACACTGGTGTGGTATCAATAAACTTGTCACTTTTTTTTTCTCGCTGATTCCTGTGATTAAGTTATTCAACACCGGCCACTGATAGCATGTGGCTTCGTAGTGTACTGTTTATCTGTATTTGCTCAAACATCCGCATTCTTCTGGGATCAACATTTTCCTGCTTTACCGTAATTTCCGGTGTATAAACCGTGACTTTTTCCCAAAATTTTGAACCCTGCGGCTCAGGTCAGGTGCGGCTTATATAAAAATGTTTTCGTGATGACTTGATCACTTTTACTCTTAACATTATTATATACAGTAAAAGCTACAAAACAAACTGACAAATAACTCGTTTTCAAATCAGACGAGTAAAAACTGGTCAAATATTTTAAAAAAAAGATATCATTAAAAGTGAAGACAATTTGCAATTCTAGTAATGACACGAATTTGATGCACAATTTGTCTTCGTGGGCCACATAGAATGATGTGGCGGGCCGTATCTGGCCCCCGGGCCTTGAGTTTGACGCCTGTGCTCTAAACCCTTTCTCTTATTCTGCCATGTGACTCAGAGATTACACAAAGCAGTGGCGCTGTTTGGACCATCTGCATTGTATTAAAACCCAATCAATCAGTATTTAAATTCAATTCTTCTGACATTTTGCTCACCAAAAACAAGTTGTAATGAATGTGAACTTTTAATGCATTTTATTCAGAAGGTTACTTTTAACCCTGAGGCTTAAATGGCGGCGCGGTGTACTTATGGATTTTTACGGCCTCCGGCCTCCAGGGGGCGCTCTAGCAGGAAGCAAGCGCGAGACAGGCGAAGAAGACGTGCTAGGTTGTTTACAACATTTCCCGCATCACGCAGAGTGCGATCAAGACGGACATTACTGAAAGAAAGCTTTTATACACAAACCGTCATTATGGGGGACAAAAGAAATGCATATGATGCCACTTTTAAGCTAAAGGCAGTCGATGTTGATGACATTGTGTTGCGGCACTCTTTTCTTTATTTTGTGGACCCTCATTGTTAGGGTTTTACAGAGTATCCTTATCGTACGATTATGTTGGAATGCAACCGGTAATGAATCCCATTCTACACAAGGTCGTAAAACACCCCCTGATATGTTTTGACTAGAGCACAAGGGCTTCCTATTCAGTCTACTCTTGCCCCCACTCTTTCTCTTAATAAATATGTCCTTGCAGTTGGGAGAGTTTCAGACTTCACTCCATCAACGTGTGAGCTCTCCACCTGCAGGTGTCTAAAAGGACTTACTTGTCTCCCGTGTGGTTCTTGCAAAATAAGTTGGAGTGAGCAAATCTCTAACATTTTGGTGCCGAAACCCGGGATCCCTCATACCCGCTATCTGTCTGACGAAGAAGGACGTGCTGCATTGTCGACAAGCCAGTGTCCATTCTGAGGACCTGGAGGAGAAAGTCCTGGGAAGAGAATTCTTCGCTGGGCCAGCATCTTAGGTCTGCCTTCGTCTGACAGAGGTGGATTGACGGGACCCGGCAGTGCAACGAACCAGGGGACAAGTAAGTTAAAGGCCTGAAGTTGTGTGATTGTGTTGTTGTTTGTGAAACGCGTAAAAAACCACAGGTGCACGAGAGATACGGCTTTGGTTTGTCCGAGCTATGAGATACGGCTTTGGTTTGTCCAAGCTATGAGATACGGCTTTGGTTTGTCCAAGCCATGAGGCCTAAAAAAGCGCTGGAGTTTGTGTGATTGAGTGTGTGACTGGTAGGATAAATTGACTAAATAGCAGTTATAGCATTGATCCACGGCACTAATACAGGCTAGTAATTTGTTGAAAGGTCAATTTAAACCTGCATTGAGGATCCTCAAAGAAAAAAAATTTGAAAAAAAATTGTAAAACCTTAAACTACTAAAATTAAGATGGGAAATAAGAACGGTAAATCTCTTGCTCTGCTCTTCTTTGAGATGAGAAGTTCATGGCAAGTAGATTTCTTAATTGTATGCAATAGATGCTGACGTGGAAGAAAATGTATGGAGTACAAGAAAATTTGAAATGTGGAAGAAATGGTAGAAGTGCTAGAGTGTGGTTGAAATCTTCACAAAGAGATGAGAACGAATTCAAGAGACAAAAGCTAGAAAGATGAAAATTGATGAGGTCACAAGTGTTTGTCAGACCAGGACACAATAAGGCCCCTGTGAGCGGGTGCAAGGCCGCAGCTCAAGCCGCGGCTCAAGCGAGGGGCAAGAGGAGTTTAATAATAATAATAATAATAATAATAAGGTGGCAAATTACAAATGACTAGAGATCAATTTGTGTTACACTAAAGTTAAAATATGCAAATCAAGTGGTAAAGAAATGCAACTTGCTTCTAGAAGATAAATAAATAAAATTAGAACGTGCTGTCCTCGTGTGCATGGGAGGGACCAGCTCATGATCGACCACAGGAAATGGCCAGCCTGTGACGAATCATTGGTGCGGGGACCTACCTTCCGCACGCGAGAGCTGTGCATGTGTGTGCGTATGTGTTAAATTGATGAAGATTGGCTAAATTTTTAGTATAAAGAAGTTTGCTATACTGTTGTCTATTCAATTTACACCGCAGAACAGAAACAATTTTGACAGGTAAAAATGAGAGGAAAAGAGAGAAATCTGTTTGCGAGCGAAAACTAATCCACACTAGTGCATGTTAAGTGTCGAGCCCACATGAGACATTCGAAGAAGAAAAAAAAATATATATATATATATCGACAGAACATGCTTTCGGGAATTGGAAGACGCTAAATTGTGAATTTAATATTTTGCAATGCTACATTAATTGATTGGTTGTGTTATAAGATTATACAAAATTCTAAATGCAAGCTAAATCTGAGAGATTGAGTTCTTCAAATTTAAAAACAAAGAAAAAATTCAGATTAATTTGCCAGTTGTTTGTTTTAGTTAAGTTTTTTTTTAATTGGTGGATTGTTCTACCAGGAAACATGAGTTGAAAATGATATATGAATGTTGTGTGGTGAGCTTGGATGAATTGGGACCAATCTGATAGGAAGACTCCTTTTTGGAGACTGTGTGAGATGCATATGGTGAGCTTGGATGAATGATTGCCTGAATGAAAGGTTGAATGGTTGAAGTCGTTGGCGACTACTATGGAAAATTAGTAGAGCGACTTTGATGAAAGAGTGATTTTGAGCAGGTTGAATGCTTAAAAGAAAACGTAGCTTTTGGATTGATAATTAACTAGAGAAAAAACTGGAGAACCAGTAACACATGTAGATGATGTGTGAACTGAGAAATTAAGAAGAGTTTTGGAAAGAAAGTCAAATTAAATGATGATGAAATCATATGTAGTAATACAACACTTTACTACATATGGATTCTCTAAAATCATACAATTGAGTAAAATAAAACATACGTTTTGATTTGTATTCAACTTTCTAAGATTCTTGTGATAAACAATGAGAAAATGATTGAAAAGTAACTAAAGAAACTACAAGAAAGTGAAAATGTCTAATTATTTGCTAGCTGAGTCGCTCCCCATTCGGGGAGGCCATCCATTTACTTGCTAAGCGAGTTGTCAAAACAGTCCAATTGCCACGAAAAGTAGCTATATGCACGTGTGCAGTACACACACACACGAGAATGATAAGGTGTCAAGAGGTAACAAGCTTGCAGACAGAACCACAAAGCTGCAGCGCAAAAGACACTTCAAATTTTATACACACAAGAAGCAGATTGAATCACTGAAACATTTTTAAAGATGTGCAGCGACAAAGTCCATAGAGTGAAATTCAATTATGGACGAAAAAAGGGGCAAGATTAGAGAATGGCATCTATAAATGACCTACTCGACCGAAGAACCTATGCAAATGGGGAGCAATATTGAGCCGTGGTGCGTGTCACATGGCTCAAGGGGAGGGCCAGTGGGGCAGGTCAGTCAGCTATATACAACATATGGATTTGATTCATATTCAAAACATTTTCAAAACAAAACAATTTTTTTTTTTTTTTTTTTGTAGAGCTTGTTTCAACAAAAACAAAAACACTGAATGCCTTCAATTTAAAAGATCAATTTGACCTTTGCAGGATGATCTGCTGTGTCGGATCTGGACTGCCATGAAAGTATGATGTTTATATGTGTACTTTGTCAACAACCGCTGTAGATGTTAAAGAATGGGATGAACATCTAGAATGAATGTGGATAATTTGTTTCAGGTTACTAACTATAAGAGTAACTGAAAAAATAAACAATTGATTGCTTATGGCAAAACAAGCTGCAAAGACAGAAAAAATTGAATATGTCATATGTGTGGATTTGCGACCGATTATTTATGTTGTACCGTTGCCATTGACCAAAGATTGTGTGAAATCTGTCACGTCTACTGGATTGTGAAGTGTGTGACAGAGCAGTCTATATAGTATCCATTGAGAGAAAAAAGAAAAAAAAGAAGCCATTGCTTTCAGAGAATGTAGTCAAGCGAAATTGTATATACATCAACATGCCAAGATCTGGGAAAAAAGCTGGTAAAAACCAAAATATCTTTAAATTTGAGAGGCGACGATGATTTGACCGAAATTGATGCAGTTGGAGTCCCTAGAGGAGTTCCTGATTAATAAGAATTAAATGACCAAATTGCAGCGGGATGGGAGTCCTCCATTTGCTGCTGGTGAACGATGAACAAGAACGTGGACAGGATAAATTACATCCATTACAACATGCAGAAATTGGGCAAACGGACACAAGCGGGGCTCGAGGCAGTGCATGAACAGCTAGCCACGCCTTCCCTAATGTCGATCCAGAACCACAATGCTCATGATATGTTGTTGTCTGAGAAAGGAGGCGTCTGCGCAATGTTTGGAGAACAATGCTGCACCTTCATCCCCAACAACACCGCCCCTGATGGGAGCCTGACGGATTGCAGGCCTGCGATCCCTCAAAACGAGTATGAAAGAGCACTACAAGTGGATGACTGCTTTTGGGAAGTATAACGCCATTGTGTCCTCAATTTTACCATCAGTTGCAGTGTTTGCTGCTATGCTCACCTTGTATGGATGTTGCATACCATGTCTTCGTGCTCTGTTTAATCGTCTCGTCACTACAGTAATATCGCCCATGGAGGACGAGATTGCTCAGATATACCTAATGTCTGAGCGGCAACATGATGATGTTGATGGCAAAATTCCTGCATCTGTGTTACCAGACTTTTCCCAGATCCGTGGGATTCTGAATGATGACATCGCAACGTTTATCCTTTGGTGTAAACATATTTGTCCTCATGAATGTGATCCGACGACTGAGAGTCGAGAAAAGGGGTTGTTTACGGTGATGTCTAAATTTGAGCAAATATGTGATAAACAGTGGGGAAATGTCAGGATAATTAGTTTTGTAGAAGCGCTGGCCAGCCTGAACCGGAGGTCTCATACCTTCGCTCAAGGCCAACACATCTGCCAGGTTTTAGGGAGTTCTTATACTCCCTTCCTTGTCTTATCTGTGAGAGGCCCTCACTAGTTATGAACAGGACACCTTTGTTCCTTGTTTAGCTAAAGAGAAGTTCCTTATTATACTTTATAGTTTCTATTTATGAATTGTTGTTGACCGGGACAGTTTTTAAATTATCCCATATTTACTCAATGTTTGGTTAAGTAGACTTCATGGAAGTTATCTCACATTTACTTAACGTTTGTTGGAGTGTATGCACGAGAGGTATCTGATGATTTACTCATCATTATTATTGTGTGAAACGTAGCAAGAAAGTCTAGAGCATTGTTTTACAGGGACACGGCATCCAGGAGTTGGATATCAACACCGTGCTGTCACAGTCAAGGATGCCGACCCTTACCGCCCTGGACTTGCAGACGGTGCCTCTGATCAGCTATTCTGGACAAATCTCAATGTGACTGTTAAAGGACGAACAATACCGCAAGTGGTCTACACAGAGAGACCAGCTGGAGTGAATTACACATGTTACATCCAAGGTAACGTGACCCACGTCTGCGTTAACGATGACTGCTCTCCAGGAGGAGACTGGATGGGAGCTTTGGACATCACCGCTGTGTGCCAGGATGAGAGAGCCGTTTTCAAGGTGTAAGGGCTCTACTACCAACATGGCTGCACCATCGGACGGGACCTACTTCATCCAGAAGTTCAGAGGCACTGTCTCACCTGCATCCTATGAGTGCACGTGCCTGTTTAGAACGGATCGTGGTTTTGTGGTCACAAGAGTTGTCCGATGCTGCCTGCCAACTGGACACGAGTGTGTGTGCCAGTGTGTGTGACAGGCCACACCTACAGACTAGAACATCATCAGCTGACGAAAACACAAGCACATATACAACTTCTTAGACGTGACAGATGTGATAATGATAGTGAGACGTGGATTGCGTAGATGCTGTTCTATTGAGCATGTTTTACGGAAACTTGTTGATTTGACCATCAAATATGCTTAATGGATACACTGATGTACTGTTTCTGTGTTTTTCTTTTTTTTTTTTTTATTGATGGCATTCTGGTCGCCTAAGGCAAAGGGACCGTGTAAGAATTTTCCTGCTAATAACATCTGGCCGGCAGGTTTTTCGCTTACACAATAAATTTGATCTGGGGTATTAAGGCTATGCCTCATCTTCACTGGAAAGTGTTGCTATCGTTGTTTGTTGTTTTTTATTTTTACTTTTCTTCTTTCTTCATTATACATATATATATGTTTTTTTACTTGTCTTTGTTGTTTGGGGTGGCATAATCATATGATAAAACAGGAGGGAGATGTTAAGGTTTTACAGAGTATCCTTATCGTATGATTATGTTGGAATGCAACCGGTAATGAATCCCATTCTACACAAGGTCGTAAAACACCCCCTGATATGTTTTGACTAGAGCACAAGGGCTTCCTATTCAGTCTACTCTTGCCCCCAATCTTTCTCTTAATAAATATGTCCTTGCAGTTGGGAGAGTTTCAGACTTCACTCCTTCAACGTGTGAGCTCTCCACCTGCAGGTGTCTAAAAGGACTTACTTGTCTCCCGTGTGGTTCTTGCAAAATAAGTTGGAGTGAGCAAATCTCTAACACTCATCATGGAAAATGCTAGAAGAAATGGATAAAAACAACGACGAAAGAGATACTGAGAAAGTGTGTGGCAAAGGATATCTAACGCTATTCCAATTGGAAATTGAGGAGGAAGACTTCGACGGTTTCAGTGCACAGGAGGAAGATGAAGACGACGAAGCTCTTTTTTTTACTTTTACTTTAACCAGCCCTATTAGTGCTGTGCTACCGTGTTGCTGCTGTGTTACCGCCGCGTCTCAGTGACTTTTACCGGTATGTTTTATTTAATCAAACCCTATTAGTGCTGTGTTACTTCTGTGTTTCTGCGGTATTATTGCCGCGTCACAGGCAGTGTTTGGAAAGAAATGTTAAGGCATGTTATTAAAACTTTAAAAAAGCTTTCTGTGTCCAGTCTTTGTTAAGAACTCGTGTGCACACTTCCGTGTTGCTACAGTACTACTGCTGCCTCACAGGCAATGTTTAGAAAGACATGTTTAACCATGTTATTCAAACTTCAAAAAGGCTTTCTGTGTACTGTCTTTCTTTGTGAAAAACTCGTGTGCACGTGCGTCTTATAGTCCGGTGCGGCTTATGTAAGAGAAAAAGTAAAATATCCCCAAATTTTAGCTGGTGCGGCTTATACCCCGGTGCGGCTTGTTCACCGGAAATTATGGTAGTTTGAATAAGTTCTGTACATTCTGAGGCATTTCATATCTGGAGACTTTATACATCTTTATTAATGAAATATATTGAATAAGATCTTCCAGCTTGAGTATTTAAGCATTGAGAAATAGATCATTTGTCTGGAAATTTTAGGGTTATCTGTGTTTAATTTGTGCACGTTTTTGAAGTTGAAGAGAGGTTCCAGTGAAGTGTGATAGGTGAGACCCCAAACTTCAGCACAATCATGCAGGTGTGGTTTTATTAATACAGAATAAACTATTCTTCATTGACAAATTTACTTTTTGTCGCCTTTTTAGTACAGATATGCTTTTTGCTAGTTTGTTATGGAGGTGTGCAAAATAAAGTTTCCACCCCAAGAGGTAATCTACAGTAACCTCCCAACATATATTCCTTGACTCTTTCAATGACGGAGCCATTAACCGATAGCTGTAACTCATTAGTACTCTTTTTCCCAAATACCATGAATTTTGTCTAGCTCAAATATGTTTCTCAGTCTGCTTCTCTTTATTGCCCCACTTGGCGAGTCTCACTCCCCCCTTTTTTCTTTTTTTTTCTTTTTCCTAAAAATCCTGCCTGTCACACCATCCAGCACCTCTCCCTGCTTCCTTACATCATCGCCTATTACCACTCCTTTCATCCACTCACTCGCGCGGTCTGCCCCCCTCTGCAAAGCTGCAGCTCCACACAGGGAGCACCAAGCCTTCTCCCTCGAATGAGCAGTTTTTAATGTAATTTACGTCATTGGCGTCCAGATCTTCTATCCTCAATCTCCCTTGCTGTCAATCCCTGTTAAAATGCCAAAATGTCCCCATTCCCACTCGCTCTAATCCTATCTTTGACAATGGAGTCTGCCCTTATCAAACCTCCGAAAATCTACATCCTCCTGTTATCTTCACATCCACCTCTACTTCTTTTAATAGATTCTCCTATTGGTAACTCCATAGCGGACTGTTTAGCATAGTATAATCCCTTACTCAGCTCTCTTGCTTCTACTTTGCCATGTCGGTGCAGTCGTAATTGAGCCCTATTGCAGTCATTATCTTGTTAATTGTCGCCTTGTGCGACTCCTGTGCATGACTGTGTGAAAGTCAGAAATTGAACGTATCCAACTTTCTGACCACCCAACCTCCACTATGGTGCAACAAACTTCTATCGCATTGAGTAGGTACATTGAGCGACCTAGTCAAAGTCAAAGTCAGCTTTATTGTCAATTTCTCCACATGCCAAAGACACACAAAGAAACCGAAATTCCGTTCCCCCCTATCCCACGGTGACAAGACATGGCCCACAACAGACAAACAAGTAAACAAGTATAACAACAGCGTGCTGAATAAATAATGAATAAATAACACAACAAATAAATAAATAAGAGGAGCAAAAAAAGGAGCAAGTGCGCGTACAGCAGACATTCCAGAAAATAGCGCAACAGTGCCGCATGCTACGCAGAAGGGGGTAGCGAGTTCAGGGTCCTAACAGCCTGGAGAAAGAAGCTGTTGGCGATTCTGGTGGTGCGGGAGCGCAGGCTCCTGTACCTCCTCCCAGAGGGCAGAAGGTCAAACAAAGAGTGAGCCGGGTGACTCACATCTCTCGGAATCGAGGTTGCCTTGTGGGCGAGATGGGAAGTGTAAATGTCCTTCAGGGAGGGGAGCGAAGCACCAATAATCTTACCAGCCGTATTCACTATGCGCTGCAGGGCCTTCAAGTTCTGTTCAGTGCAGTTACCACCCCAGACAGCGATGCAACTGGTGAGGACGCTCTCAATGGTGCCACGGTAGAATGTAGACAGGACTGCCTGAGGAGCACATGCACGCCTGAGCTTCCGCAGGAAGTACAGCCGGCGCTGAGCTTTCTTTGCCAGTGACGAGGTGTTTGCGGCCCAGGAGAGGTCCTCACGGATGTGCACCCCCAGGAACTTGGTGCAGCTCACCCTCTCCACCACAGCACCGTCGATGATCAGCGGCAGGTGTTTTGTGTGACCCTTCTGGAAGTCAACAACGATTTCCTTGGTCTTTTTGACGTTCAGCAGGAGGTTGTTGTCTCTGCACCACGTGGTCAGAAGGTCAACTTCCGACCTGTACCGAGTCTCGTCGCCCTTCGTGATCAGACCCACCAGAGTCGTGTCGTCAGCAAACTTCACTATGCGGTTGTCGCTGTAGGTCGCAGTGCAGTTATCTGTCAGCAGGGTGAAGAGCAATGGACTGAGCACGCAGCCCTGGGGGGCCCCCGTGCTCAGCGTGATGCTGGCGGAGATTTTTTCGCCAACACGCACCACCTGAGGCCTCTGACAGAGGAAGTAAAGTAGCCAGTTGCAAAGGGAGGCTAGCTTCCTCTTAACTGAATTCACGTTAGTCCAAATGTCCTATTCTAAAATTTATCTAACTCGACTTCTACTTCTTAAGCCGGACGAGCCAAAATATCAGATCTCGCTCTAGTTTCTTACCGTTTTAGCCTATTTGTTTTATCCAAATCTGTTCAGTCTCTGACTATGATGCTTTTCTCTGTAGCTCTACACATTATTCAATTTTTTATCAAATCTCCTCAGTTATGTCAAACTCAGTGCACAAGGAAGCTCCCATCCACTTTGACCCAAGCTCCACCAAGTTTGGTAACGCCTCAGCAAGGAGTGCGATTTGGTTGTCGGACACTTCATGTCTCCTGTGTCTTTTGCAGCACCTCACCCTCTCAAGTTGGTGTTCTTTTGTTGTTGCTTCAGAGCCAACCCAGCCATCACTCTCGAATGAGTCCATTTTTATTTATTTTTTTAATGAGTCCATTTTCAGCATTGTGAGTTCCTCCACTTCTCAATGTCTTTTCTCGTCTCCGAGGATGTCGTCCTTCCTCCAGAGAGTCGCGAGCCCCCTCCAAGCACAAAAACAGTCTTTCTTTGTTCTTGCCAAAGGTCAAAGGTGCCTCAAAGCCAGGCACCGTTTTCTAGTCGTCCACGGTTGCAGGTGGAGTCTCGGGATCGAGTTTCAGGGATCCTGGCACTGAGAGTGACAGACTGGGACGTCAAACTTGTAAGAGTATCTCCAAATATAGCTGCTGCCATCAATTCGCTAATAACGTTTATCAAACTTCAACTTCTCCTAGTAACAGCCATCTCGTTTTTATATTGTAAGTCCTGCAAACTCATCCTGTTTTTAAGAGACATTTTGTCTGTTGTTGTCTTATTTTCGATTCTAATCCCTTCCTTCTTCTAATTATTTGAGTTGGAACCGCTGAGACCACTCCTTGCTCGATGTGCGTACCACATCCCCCCAGGGGACTTACTCCAAGCTCCCCTCCTTCCACACCTCACTTAGATCCCTCATCCGTCTGACTTTCCCACTTCAAGCCTTCAATTTTGGATACAGCTTCCAACTCTTGTGTAAAGACGTAATGTAATTTAATGAGATGTAGGTTGTGTCTTCAGTATCAGTATTCAAAATTAACTCATCAAGCGTTTGCGTTCCAAATCCATCCCTGATCTTCGTTTCCACCTCTCAAACGTGTGTCATGCTTGCTCAAAATTGTGACTTAGAATATGGTGTTGTGAATTTCCAATCTCCCCCGATCCCATTCGATCCTGCTTCTCAGCTGCTCTTCCTCATGCTCCTGTTAGCCTGCAATTGTCCAAATCAAAAATGTTATTTTCTTTTAAATGTCTTTCTGTTGAACCTCTAAATCTCTCGTGTTGCTACCCTATCTACACCAGGAAACCAATTAAAGGGTATTAAAAAAGGACCAACCGACCACTCCCAATATCTCCTCATTGAACTCTCCTCCGCTTTTTTTCTGTGTAATGCATTGTTGACCACAAATTATTGACCTATTGTAACCCCTAATTCAATCCCAATCAACAAATACTCCTTCCTTCTCACTTATTTTGTCTTAATTACTAACTGGATTCATTTCTTTAACACGTCTGTCTCTGTGTCTATTTGAGTATTGGAACTCTTCTACAAATGTAATGTCTGATCTCCATATCAGTTGCCAGATGGCCTAGCAGGGTGCTGACCGCTCCCGACAGGGTCCCTCATTTATTACGAGTGACCCCCCTTTCTTCACTTCCTTCCTCTATCTCATGCCATAAAGGTCCCAGTCCCAGGCCGCCTTTGTGGCTTCCTGCCGTAAATTATTGGTGTCATGGCTTAACTTTCTACTTAAGACACACGCAAATACCCATATATCAGTATTGGAACGGTTAGTGCAAGCATGCCCCTCTCCCACTTATTGGCAAACTGTTAACCCTCAGTACTTTTGGAGTTTCAAAAATACCCATTCAATGTGGTTCATGCATTATTTGCCCAGCAGCATTTGGTCATCCACCATTTGTGTTAGTTTCACACGATTTCAACCCATTTCGGGGGACCTAGCCTCGCCTCTCTCCACTCCTCAGTGCGCATCCCCGGGGCTAGCAATGTGAACGAACGCGGGGGGGGCCCGGCTCATCAATGTTGACCATGGCCAGACCCACGCTATCATTCCGCCCGCCCCTCCCGCACGCACCCAGCACCCCCGTCCCACAGGCACGCACCTTGGAGCAAGCGCGGTCTCCCAACTCGGTCACCTCCCCGTTCAAAAATTCTCCACTTCCACCTTATTACACACACACACACGCACGCACGCACGCACGCACGCACGCACGCACGCACGCACGCACGCACGCACGCACGCACGCACGCACGCACACACACACACTCCTTCAACGTGTGAACTCTCCACCTGCAGGTGTCTAAAAGAACTTGCTTGTCTCTCGTGTGGTTCTTGCGAAATAAATTGGAGTGAGCAAATCTCTAACATTTTGTTGCCGAAACCCGGGACCTCTCATACCCATCATCTGGCTGACGGAGGACGACGCGCTGTACACCGTCGACGGGCCAGTGTCCACTAGCCGGACCTGGTAAAGAAAGACCTGGGAAGGAAATTCTTCGCTGGGCCAGCATCTTAGGTCTGCCTTCGTCTGACAGAGGTGGATTGACGGGACCCGGCAGTGCAACGAACCAGGGGACAAGTAAGTTAAAGGCCTGAAGTTGTGTGATTGTGTTGTTGTGAAACGCGTAAAAAAAACAAAAAAAAACAAAACACAGGTACACGAGAGATACGGCTTTGGTTTATCCGAGCCATGAGATACGACTTTGGTTTGTCCGAGCTATGAGATACGGCTTTGGTTTGTCCGAGCTATGAGATACGGCTTTGGTTTGTCCGAGCTATGAGATACGGCTTTGGTTTGTCCGAGCCATGAGAAAAATAAAAAGCGCTTGAGTTTGTGTGGTTGGGAGTGTGACTGGTAGGATAAATTGACTAAATAGCAGTTCTAGCAGTGATCCACGGCAATAATACAGGCTAATAATTTGTTGAAAGGTCAATTTAAACCTGCATTGAGGATCCTCAAAGACATAATTAAATAAATAAGTAATAAATAAGTAATAATAATAATTTTTAATTTTATTGCTTAAATCGCATTTTCTCGACGAGCTGAGAACGTTTTCTGAAATGTGCTCGTCCCGTCACTCTGGTTGGGTGCGCATAGTAAAAAGTGCTCTTGGCAGCTAGAGAGTGCCGCGTTGACCACTGCGCTTGAAGAAATAAGCACCTGCAACGTTTGGTTTAGGTTTTAGGTACATTTTTAATCTTATTGCTTAAATTGCATTTTCTCGACGAGCTGAGCACGTTTTCTGAAATGTGCTCCTCCCGTCGCTCTGGTTGTGCGCGCATAGTAAAAAGTGCTCCTGGCAGCTAGAGAGTGCCGCGTTGACCACTGCACATGAAGAAATAAGCACCTGCAACGTTTGGTTTAGGTTTTAGGTGCATTTTAAATTTTATTGCTTAAATCGCATTTTCTCGACGAGCTGAGTACGTTTTCTGAAATGTGCTCCTTCCGTCACTCTGGTTGGGTGCGCACAGTAAAAAGTGCTCCTGGCAGCTAGGGAGTGCTGCGTTGACCACTGACCATGAAGAAATAAGCACCTGCAACGTTTGGTTTAGGTTTTAGGTGCATTTTTAATTTTATTGCTTAAATCGCATTTTCTCGACGAGCTGAGCACGTTTTCTGAAATGTGCTCCTCCCGTCACTCTGGTTGGGTGCGCACAGTAAAAAGTGCTCCTGGCAGCTAGGGAGTGCCGCGTTGACAACTGTGCATGAAGAAATAAGCACCTGCAACGTTTGGTTTAGGTTTTAGGTGCATTTTTAATCTTATTGCTTAAATCGCATTTTCTCGACGAGCTGAGCACTTTTTCTGAAATGTGCTCCTCCTGTCGCTCTGGTTGGGTGTGCACAGTAAAAAGAGCTCCTGGCAGCTAGGGAGTGCCGCGTTGACCACTGCACATGCAGAAATAACCACCTGCAACGTTTGGTTCAGGTTTTAGGTGCATTTTTAATTTTATTGCTTAAATCGCATTTTCTCGACGAGCTGAGCACGTTTTCTGAAATGTGCTCCTCCCGTCACTCTGGTTGGGTGCGCATAGTAAAAAGTGCTCTTGGCAGCTAGAGAGTGCCGCGTTGACCACTGCACATGAAGAAATAACCACCTGCAACGTTTGGTTTAGGTTTTAGGTGCATTTTTAATTTTATTGCTTAAATCGCATTTTCTCGACGAGCTGAGCACGTTTTCTGAAATGTGCTCCTCCCGTCACTCTGGTTGGGTGCGCATAGTAAAAAGTGCTCTTGGCAGCTAGAGAGTGCCGCGTTGACCACTGCGCATGAAGAAATAACCACCTGCAACGTTTGGTTTAGGTTTTAGGTGCATTTTTAATTTTATTGCTTAAATCGCATTTTCTCGACGAGCTGAGCACGTTTTCTGAAATGTGCTCCTCCCGTCACTCTGGTTGGGTGCGCATAGTAAAAAGTGCTCTTGGCAGCTAGAGAGTGCCGCGTTGACCACTGCGCATGAAGAAATAAGCACCTGCAACGTTTGGTTTAGGTTTTAGGTGCATTTTTTATTTTATTGCTTAAATCGCATTCTCTCGACGAGCTGAGCACGTTTTCTTAAATGTGCTCCTCCCGTCGCTCTGGTTGGGTGCGCGTAGTAAAAAGTGCTCTTGGCATTTACAGAGTGCCGCGTTGACCACTGCGCTTGAAGAAATAACCACCTGCAACGTTTGGTTTAGGTTTTAGGTGCATTTTTAATTTTATTGCTTAAATCGCATTTTCTCGACGAGCTGAGCACGTTTTCTGAAATGTGCTCCTCCCGTCACTCTGGTTGGGTGCGCATAGTAAAAAGTGCTCTTGGCAGCTAGAGAGTGCCGCGTTGACCACTGCGCATGAAGAAATAAGCACCTGCAACGTTTGGTTTAGGTTTTAGGTGCATTTTTTATTTTATTGCTTAAATTGCATTTTTTTGACGAGCTGAGCACGTTTTCTGAAATGTGCTCCTCCCGTCACTCTGGTTGGGTGCGCATAGTAAAAAGTGCTCTTGGCAGCTAGAGAGTGCCGTGTTGACTTCTGCACATGCAGAAATAACCACCTGCAACGTTTGGTTAAGGTTTTAGGGTCATTTTTAATTTTATTGCTTAAATCGCATTTTCTCGACGAGCTGAGCACGTTTTCTGAAATGTGCTCCTCCCGTCGCTCTGCTTGGGTGCGCACAGTAAAAAGAGCTCCTGGTAGCTAGGGAGTTCCGCGTTGACCACTGCGCACGAAGAAATAAGCACCTGCAACGTTTGGTTTAGGTTTTAGGTGCATTTTTAATTTTATTGCTTAAATCGCATTCTCTCGACGAGCTGAGCACGTTTTCTGAAATGTGCTCCTCCCGTCGCTCTGGTTGGGTGCGCACAGTAAAAAGTGCTCTTGGCAGCTCGGGAGTGCCGCGTTGACCACTGCGCATGAAGAAATAAGCACCTGCAACGTTTGGTTTAGGTTTTAGGTGCATTTTTAATTTTATTGCTTAAATCGCATTTTCTCGACGAGCTGAGCACGTTTTCTGAAATGTGCTCCTCCCGTCGCTCTGGTTGGGTGCGCACAGTAAAAAGAGCTCCTGGCAGCTAGGGAGTGCCGCGTTGACAACTGCGCACGAAGAAATAAGCACCTGCAACGTTTGGTTTAGGTTTTAGGTGCATTTTTTATTTTATTGCTTAAATCGCATTCTCTCGACGAGCTGAGCACGTTTTCTGAAATGTGCTCCTCCCGTCGCTCTGGTTGGGTGCGCACAGTAAAAAGAGCTCCTGGCAGCTAGGGAGTGCCGCGTTGAGCACTGCGCACGAAGAAATAAGCACCTGCAACGTTTGGTTTAGGTTTTAGGTGCATTTTTAATTTTATTGCTTAAATCGCATTGTCTCGACGAGCTGAGCACGTTTTCTGAAATGTGCTCCTCCCGTCGCTCTGGTTGGGTGCGCACAGTAAAAAGAGCTCCTGGCAGATAGGGAGTTCCGCGTTGACCACTGCGCACGAAGAAATAAGCACCTGCAACGTTTGGTTTAGGTTTTAGGTGCATTTTTTATTTTATTGCTTAAATCGCATTCTCTCGACGAGCTGAGCACGTTTTCTGAAATGTGCTCCTCCCGTCGCTCTGGTTGGGTGCGCGTAGTAAAAAGTGCTCCTGGCAGCTAGAGAGTGCCGCGTTGACCACTGCGCATGAAGAAATAAGCACCTGCAACGTTCGGTTTAGGTTTTAGGTGCATTTTTAATCTTATTGCTTAAATCGCATTTTCTCGACGAGCTGAGCACGTTTTCTGAAATGTGCTCCTCCCGTCACTCTGGTTGGGTGCGCACAGTAAAAAGTGCTCTTGGCAGCTAGAGAGTGCCGCGTTGACCACTGCGCATGAAGAAATAAGCACCTGCAACGTTTGGTTTAGGTTTTAGGTGCATTTTTAATTTTATTGCTTAAATCGCATTTTCTCGACGAGCTGAGCACGTTTTCTGAAATGTGCTCCTCCCGTCACTCTGGTTGGGTGCACACAGTAAAAAGTGCTCCTGGCAGCTAGAGAGTGCCGCGTTGACCACTGCGCACGAAGAAATAAGCACCTGCAACGTTTGGTTTAGGTTTTAGGTGCATTTTTAATTTTATTGCTTAAATCGCATTCTCTCGACGAGCTGAGCACGTTTTCTGAAATGTGCTCCTCCCGTCGCTCTGGTTGGGTGCGCACAGTAAAAAGTGCTCTTGGCAGCTCGGGAGTGCCGCGTTGACCACTGCGCATGAAGAAATAAGCACCTGCAACGTTTGGTTTAGGTTTTAGGTGCATTTTTTATATTATTGCTTAAATCGCATTCTCTCGACGAGCTGAGCACGTTTTCTGAAATGTGCTCCTCCCGTCGCTCTGGTTGGGTGCGCATAGTAAAAAGTGCTCTTGGCAGCTAGGGAGTGCCGCGTTGACCACTGCACATGAAGAAATAAGCACCTGCAACGTTTGGTTTAGGTTTTGGGTGCATTTTTAATTTTATTGCTTAAATCGCATTTTCTCCACGAGCTGAGCACGTTTTCTGAAATGTGCTCCTCCCGTCACTCTGGTTGGGTGCGCACAGTAAAAAGTGCTCTTGGCAGCTAGAGAGTGCCGCGTTGACCACTGCGCATGAAGAAATAACCACCTGCAACGTTTGGTTTAGGTTTTAGGTGCATTTTTAATTTTATTGCTTAAATCGCATTTTCTCGACGAGCTGAGCACGTTTTCTGAAATGTGCTCCTCCCGTCACTCTGGTTGGGTGCGCATAGTAAAAAGTGCTCTTGGCAGCTAAAAAGTGCCGCGTTGACCACTGCGCACAAAGAAATAAGCACCTGCAACGTTTGGTTTAGGTTTTAGGTGCATTTTACATTTTATTGCTTAAATCGCATTTTCTCGACGAGCTGAGCACGTTTTCTGAAATGTGCTCCTCCCGTCGCTCTGGTTGTGCGCGCATAGTAAAAAGTGCTCCTGGCAGCTAGAGAGTGCCGCGTTGACCACTGCACATGAAGAAATAAGCACCTGCAACGTTTGGTTTAGGTTTTAGGGTCATTTTTAATTTTATTGCTTAAATCGCATTTTCTCGACGAGCTGAGCACGTTTTCTGAAATGTGCTCCTCCCGTCGCTCTGGTTGGGTGCGCACAGTAAAAAGTGCTCTTGGCAGCTAGAGAGTGCCGCGTTGACCACTGCGCATGAAGAAATAAGCACCTGCAACGTTTGGTTTAGGTTTTAGGTGCATTTTTAATTTTATTGCTTAAATCGCATTTTCTCGACGAGCTGAGCACGTTTTCTGAAATGTGCTCCTCCCGTCACTCTGGTTGGGTGCGCACAGTAAAAAGTGCTCCTGGCAGCTAGGGAGTGCCGCGTTGAGCACTGCGCACGAAGAAATAAGCACCTGCAACGTTTGGTTTAGGTTTTAGGTGCATTTTTAATTTTATTGCTTAAATCGCATTTTCTCGACGAGCTGAGCACGTTTTCTGAAATGTGCTCCTCCCGTCACTCTGGTTGGGTGCGCACAGTAAAAAGTGCTCCTGGCAGCTAGGGAGTGCCGCGTTGAGCACTGCGCACGAAGAAATAAGCACCTGCAACGTTTGGTTTAGGTTTTAGGTGCATTTTTAATTTTATTGCTTAAATCGCATTTTCTCGACGAGCTGAGCACGTTTTCTGAAATGTGCTCCTCCCGTCGCTCTGGTTGGGTGCAGACAGTAAAAAGAGCTCCTGGCAGCTAGGGAGTGCCGCGTTGACCACTGTGCACGAAGAAATAAGCACCTGCAACGTTTGGTTTAGGTTTTAGCTGCATTTTTAATTTTATTGCTTAAATCGCATTTTCTCGACGAGCTGAGCACGTTTTCTGAAATGTGCTCCTCCCGTCGCTCTGCTTGGGTGCGCACAGTAAAAAGAGCTCCTGGTAGCTAGGGAGTTCCGCGTTGACCACTGCGCACGAAGAAATAAGCACCTGCAACGTTTGGTTTAGGTTTTAGGTGCATTTTTAATTTTATTGCTTAAATCGCATTCTCTCGACGAGCTGAGCACGTTTTCTGAAATGTGCTCCTCCCGTCGCTCTGGTTGGGTGCGCACAGTAAAAAGTGCTCTTGGCAGCTCGGGAGTGCCGCGTTGACCACTGCGCATGAAGAAATAAGCACCTGCAACGTTTGGTTTAGGTTTTAGGTGCATTTTTAATTTTATTGCTTAAATCGCATTTTCTCGACGAGCTGAGCACGTTTTCTGAAATGTGCTCCTCCCGTCGCTCTGGTTGGGTGCGCACAGTAAAAAGAGCTCCTGGCAGCTAGGGAGTGCCGCGTTGACAACTGCGCACGAAGAAATAAGCACCTGCAACGTTTGGTTTAGGTTTTAGGTGCATTTTTTATTTTATTGCTTAAATCGCATTCTCTCGACGAGCTGAGCACGTTTTCTGAAATGTGCTCCTCCCGTCGCTCTGGTTGGGTGCGCGTAGTAAAAAGTGCTCCTGGCAGCTAGAGAGTGCCGCGTTGACCACTGCGCATGAAGAAATAAGCACCTGCAACGTTCGGTTTAGGTTTTAGGTGCATTTTTAATCTTATTGCTTAAATCGCATTTTCTCGACGAGCTGAGCACGTTTTCTGAAATGTGCTCCTCCCGTCACTCTGGTTGGGTGCGCACAGTAAAAAGTGCTCTTGGCAGCTAGAGAGTGCCGCGTTGACCACTGCGCATGAAGAAATAAGCACCTGCAACGTTTGGTTTAGGTTTTAGGTGCATTTTTAATTTTATTGCTTAAATCGCATTTTCTCGCCGAGCTGAGCACGTTTTCTGAAATGTGCTCCTCCCGTCACTCTGGTTGGGTGCACACAGTAAAAAGTGCTCCTGGCAGCTAGAGAGTGCCGCGTTGACCACTGCGCACGAAGAAATAAGCACCTGCAACGTTTGGTTTAGGTTTTAGGTGCATTTTTAATTTTATTGCTTAAATCGCATTCTCTCGACGAGCTGAGCACGTTTTCTGAAATGTGCTCCTCCCGTTGCTCTGGTTGGGTGCGCACAGTAAAAAGTGCTCTTGGCAGCTCGGGAGTGCCGCGTTGACCACTGCGCATGAAGAAATAAGCACCTGCAACGTTTGGTTTAGGTTTTAGGTGCATTTTTTATATTATTGCTTAAATCGCATTCTCTCGACGAGCTGAGCACGTTTTCTGAAATGTGCTCCTCCCGTCGCTCTGGTTGGGTGCGCATAGTAAAAAGTGCTCTTGGCAGCTAGGGAGTGCCGCGTTGACCACTGCACATGAAGAAATAAGCACCTGCAACGTTTGGTTTAGGTTTTGGGTGCATTTTTAATTTTATTGCTTAAATCGCATTTTCTCGACGAGCTGAGCACGTTTTCTGAAATGTGCTCCTCCCGTCACTCTGGTTGGGTGCGCACAGTAAAAAGTGCTCTTGGCAGCTAGAGAGTGCCGCGTTGACCACTGCGCATGAAGAAATAAGCACCTGCAACGTTTGGTTTAGGTTTTAGGTGCATTTTTAATTTTATTGCTTAAATCGCATTTTCTCGACGAGCTGAGCACGTTTTCTGAAATGTGCTCCTCCCGTCACTCTGGTTGGGTGCGCACAGTAAAAAGTGCTCCTGGCAGCTAGGGAGTGCCGCGTTGAGCACTACGCACGAAGAAATAAGCACCTGCAACGTTTGGTTTAGGTTTTAGCTGCATTTTTAATTTTATTGCTTAAATCGCATTTTCTCGACGAGCTGAGCACGTTTTCTGAAATGTGCTCCTCCCGTCGCTCTGCTTGGGTGCGCACAGTAAAAAGAGCTCCTGGTAGCTAGGGAGTTCCGCGTTGACCACTGCGCACGAAGAAATAAGCACCTGCAACGTTTGGTTTAGGTTTTAGGTGCATTTTTAATTTTATTGCTTAAATCGCATTCTCTCGACGAGCTGAGCACGTTTTCTGAAATGTGCTCCTCCCGTCGCTCTGGTTGGGTGCGCACAGTAAAAAGTGCTCTTGGCAGCTCGGGAGTGCCGCGTTGACCACTGCGCATGAAGAAATAAGCACCTGCAACGTTTGGTTTAGGTTTTAGGTGCATTTTTAATTTTATTGCTTAAATCGCATTTTCTCGACGAGCTGAGCACGTTTTCTGAAATGTGCTCCTCCCGTCGCTCTGGTTGGGTGCGCACAGTAAAAAGAGCTCCTGGCAGCTAGGGAGTGCCGCGTTGACAACTGCGCACGAAGAAATAAGCACCTGCAACGTTTGGTTTAGGTTTTAGGTGCATTTTTTATTTTATTGCTTAAATCGCATTCTCTCGACGAGCTGAGCACGTTTTCTGAAATGTGCTCCTCCCGTCGCTCTGGTTGGGTGCGCGTAGTAAAAAGTGCTCCTGGCAGCTAGAGAGTGCCGCGTTGACCACTGCGCATGAAGAAATAAGCACCTGCAACGTTCGGTTTAGGTTTTAGGTGCATTTTTAATCTTATTGCTTAAATCGCATTTTCTCGACGAGCTGAGCACGTTTTCTGAAATGTGCTCCTCCCGTCACTCTGGTTGGGTGCGCACAGTAAAAAGTGCTCTTGGCAGCTAGAGAGTGCCGCGTTGACCACTGCGCATGAAGAAATAAGCACCTGCAACGTTTGGTTTAGGTTTTAGGTGCATTTTTAATTTTATTGCTTAAATCGCATTTTCTCGACGAGCTGAGCACGTTTTCTGAAATGTGCTCCTCCCGTCACTCTGGTTGGGTGCACACAGTAAAAAGTGCTCCTGGCAGCTAGAGAGTGCCGCGTTGACCACTGCGCACGAAGAAATAAGCACCTGCAACGTTTGGTTTAGGTTTTAGGTGCATTTTTAATTTTATTGCTTAAATCGCATTCTCTCGACGAGCTGAGCACGTTTTCTGAAATGTGCTCCTCCCGTCGCTCTGGTTGGGTGCGCACAGTAAAAAGTGCTCTTGGCAGCTCGGGAGTGCCGCGTTGACCACTGCGCATGAAGAAATAAGCACCTGCAACGTTTGGTTTAGGTTTTAGGTGCATTTTTTATATTATTGCTTAAATCGCATTCTCTCGACGAGCTGAGCACGTTTTCTGAAATGTGCTCCTCCCGTCGCTCTGGTTGGGTGCGCATAGTAAAAAGTGCTCTTGGCAGCTAGGGAGTGCCGCGTTGACCACTGCACATGAAGAAATAAGCACCTGCAACGTTTGGTTTAGGTTTTGGGTGCATTTTTAATTTTATTGCTTAAATCGCATTTTCTCGACGAGCTGAGCACGTTTTCTGAAATGTGCTCCTCCCGTCACTCTGGTTGGGTGCGCACAGTAAAAAGTGCTCTTGGCAGCTAGAGAGTGCCGCGTTGACCACTGCGCATGAAGAAATAACCACCTGCAACGTTGGGTTTAGGTTTTAGGTGCATTTTTAATTTTATTGCTTAAATCGCATTTTCTCGACGAGCTGAGCACGTTTTCTGAAATGTGCTCCTCCCGTCACTCTGGTTGGGTGCGCATAGTAAAAAGTGCTCTTGGCAGCTAAAAAGTGCCGCGTTGACCACTGCGCACAAAGAAATAAGCACCTGCAACGTTTGGTTTAGGTTTTAGGTGCATTTTACATTTTATTGCTTAAATCGCATTTTCTCGACGAGCTGAGCACGTTTTCTGAAATGTGCTCCTCCCGTCGCTCTGGTTGTGCGCGCATAGTAAAAAGTGCTCCTGGCAGCTAGAGAGTGCCGCGTTGACCACTGCACATGAAGAAATAAGCACCTGCAACGTTTGGTTTAGGTTTTAGGTGCATTTTTAAATTTATTGCTTAAATCGCATTTTCTCGACGAGCTGAGCACGTTTTCTGAAATGTGCTCCTCCCGTCGCTCTGGTTGGGTGCGCACAGTAAAAAGTGCTCTTGGCAGCTAGAGAGTGCCGCGTTGACCACTGCGCATGAAGAAATAAGCACATGCAACGTTTGGTTTAGGTTTTAGGTGCATTTTTAATTTTATTGCTTAAATCGCATTTTCTCGACGAGCTGAGCACGTTTTCTGAAATGTGCTCCTCCCGTCACTCTGGTTGGGTGCGCACAGTAAAAAGTGCTCCTGGCAGCTAGGGAGTGCCGCGTTGAGCACTGCGCACGAAGAAATAAGCACCTGCAACGTTTGGTTTAGGTTTTAGGTGCATTTTTAATTTTATTGCTTAAATCGCATTTTCTCGACGAGCTGAGCACGTTTTCTGAAATGTGCTCCTCCCGTCACTCTGGTTGGGTGCGCACAGTAAAAAGTGCTCCTGGCAGCTAGGGAGTGCCGCGTTGAGCACTGCGCACGAAGAAATAAGCACCTGCAACGTTTGGTTTAGGTTTTAGGTGCATTTTTAATTTTATTGCTTAAATCGCATTTTCTCGACGAGCTGAGCACGTTTTCTGAAATGTGCTCCTCCCGTCGCTCTGGTTGGGTGCAGACAGTAAAAAGAGCTCCTGGCAGCTAGGGAGTGCCGCGTTGACCACTGTGCACGAAGAAATAAGCACCTGCAACGTTTGGTTTAGGTTTTAGGTGCATTTTTTATTTTATTGCTTAAATCGCATTCTCTCGACGAGCTGAGCACGTTTTCTGAAATGTGCTCCTCTCGTCACTCTGGTTGGGTGCGCACAGTAAAAAGTGCTCCTGGCAGCTAGAGAGTGCCGCGTTGACCACTGCGCATGAAGAAATAAGCACCTGCAACGTTTGATTTAGGTTTTAGGTGCATTTTTAATCTTATTGCTTAAATCGCATTTTCTCGACGAGCTGAGCACGTTTTCTGAAATGTGCTCCTCCCGTCACTCTGGTTGGGTGCGCACAGTAAAAAGTGCTCTTGGCAGCTAGAGAGTGCCGCGTTGACCACTGCGCATGAAGAAATAAGCACCTGCAACGTTTGGTTTAGGTTTTAGGTGCATTTTTAATTTTATTGCTTAAATCGCATTTTCTCGACGAGCTGAGCACGTTTTTGAAATGTGCTCCTCCCGTCACTCTGGTTGGGTGCGCACAGTAAAAAGTGCTCCTGGCAGCTAGGGAGTGCCGCGTTGAGCACTACGCACGAAGAAATAAGCACCTGCAACGTTTGGTTTAGGTTTTAGCTGCATTTTTAATTTTATTGCTTAAATCGCATTTTCTCGACGAGCTGAGCACGTTTTCTGAAATGTGCTCCTCCCGTCGCTCTGCTTGGGTGCGCACAGTAAAAAGAGCTCCTGGTAGCTAGGGAGTTCCGCGTTGACCACTGCGCACGAAGAAATAAGCACCTGCAACGTTTGGTTTAGGTTTTAGGTGCATTTTTAATTTTATTCCTTAAATCGCATTCTCTCGACGAGCTGAGCACGTTTTCTGAAATGTGCTCCTCCCGTCGCTCTGGTTGGGTGCGCACAGTAAAAAGTGCTCTTGGCAGCTCGGGAGTGCCGCGTTGACCACTGCGCATGAAGAAATAAGCACCTGCAACGTTTGGTTTAGGTTTTAGGTGCATTTTTAATTTTATTGCTTAAATCGCATTTTCTCGACGAGCTGAGCACGTTTTCTGAAATGTGCTCCTCCCGTCGCTCTGGTTGGGCGCGCATAGTAAAAAGTGCTCCTGGCAGCTAGAGAGTGCTGCGTTGACCACTGCGCATGAAGAAATAAGCACCTGCAACGTTTGGTTTAGGTTTTAGGTGCATTTTTAATTTTATTGCTTAAATCGCATTTTCTCGACGAGCTGAGCACGTTTTCTGAAATGTGCTCCTCCCGTCGCTCTGGTTGGGTGCGCACAGTAAAAAGAGCTCCTGGCAGCTAGGGAGTGCCGCGTTGAGCACTGCGCACGAAGAAATAAGCACCTGCAACGTTTGGTTTAGGTTTTAGGTGCATTTTTAATTTTATTGCTTAAATCGCATTGTCTCGACGAGCTGAGCACGTTTTCTGAAATGTGCTCCTCCCGTCGCTCTGGTTGGGTGCGCACAGTAAAAAGTGCTCCTGGCAGCTAGGGAGTGCCGCGTTGACCACTGCGCACGAAGAAATAAGCACCTGCAACGTTTGGTTTAGGTTTTAGGTGCATTTTTTATTTTATTGCTTAAATCGCATTCTCTCGACGAGCTGAGCACGTTTTCTGAAATGTGCTCCTCCCGTCACTCTGGTTGGGTGCGCGTAGTAAAAAGTGCTCCTGGCAGCTAGAGAGTGCCGCGTTGACCACTGCGCATGAAGAAATAAGCAACTGCAACGTTCGGTTTAGGTTTTAGGTGCATTTTTAATCTTATTGCTTAAATCGCATTTTCTCGACGAGCTGAGCACGTTTTCTGAAATGTGCTCCTCCCGTCACTCTGGTTGTGCACGCATAGTAAAAAGTGCTCTTGGCAGCTAGAGAGTGCCGCGTTGACCAATGCGCATGAAGAAATAAGCACCTGCAACGTTTGGTTTAGGTTTTAGGTGCATTTTTAATTTTATTGCTTAAATCGCATTTTCTCGACGAGCTGAGCACGTTTTCTGAAATGTGCTCCTCCCGTCACTCTGGTTGGGTGCACACAGTAAAAAGTGCTCCTGGCAGCTAGAGAGTGCCGCGTTGACCACTGCGCACGAAGAAATAAGCACCTGCAACGTTTGGTTTAGGTTTTAGGTGCATTTTTAATTTTATTGCTTAAATTGCATTCTCTCGACGAGCTGAGCACGTTTTCTGAAATGTGCTCCTCCCGTCGCTCTGGTTGGGTGCGCACAGTAAAAAGTGCTCTTGGCAGCTCGGGAGTGCCGCGTTGACCACTGCGCATGAAGAAATAAGCACCTGCAACGTTTGGTTTAGGTTTTAGGTGCATTTTTTATATTATTGCTTAAATCGCATTTTCTCGACGAGCTGAGCACGTTTTCTGAAATGTGCTCCTCCCGTCGCTCTGGTTGGGCGCGCATAGTAAAAAGTGCTCCTGGCAGCTAGGGAGTGCCGCGTTGAGCACTGCGCACGAAGAAATAAGCACCTGCAACGTTTGGTTTAGGTTTTAGGTGCATTTTTAATTTTATTGCTTAAATCGCATTTTCTCGACGAGCTGAGCACGTTTTCTGAAATGTGCTCCTCCCGTCGCTCTGGTTGGGCGCGCATAGTAAAAAGTGCTCCTGGCAGCTAGAGAGTGCCGCGTTGACCACTGCGCAAGAAGAAATAAGCACCTGCAACGTTTGGTTTAGGTTTTAGGTGCATTTTTAATTTAATTGCTTAAATTGCATTTTCTCGACAAGCTGAGCACGTTTTCTGAAATGTGCTCCTCCCGTCGCTCTGGTTGGGTGCGCACAGTAAAAAGAGCTCCTGGCAGCTAGGGAGTGCCGCGTTGACCACTGCGCACGAAGAAATAAGCACCTGCAACGTTTGGTTTAGGTTTTAGGTGCATTTTTAATTTTATTGCTTAAATCGCGTTCTCTCGACGAGCTGAGCACGTTTTCTGAAATGTGCTCCTCCCGTTGCTCTGGTTGGGCGCGCATAGTAAAAAGTGCTCCTGGCAGCTGGAGAGTGCCGCGTTGACCACTGCGCATTAAGAAATAAGCACCTGCAACGTTTGGTTTAGGTTTTAGGTGCATTTTTAATTTTATTGCTTAAATCGCATTTTCTCGACGAGCTGAGCACGTTTTCTGAAATGTGCTCCTCCCGTCACTCTGGTTGGGTGCGCACAGTAAAAAGTGCTCTTGGCAGCTAGAGAGTGCCGCGTTGACCACTGCGCATGAAGGAATAACCACCTGCAACGTTTGGTTTAGGTTTTAGGTGCATTTTTAATTTTATTGCTTAAATCGCATTTTCTCGACGAGCTGAGCACGTTTTCTGAAATGTGCTCCTCCCGTCACTCTGGTTGGGTGCGCATAGTAAAAAGTGCTCTTGGCAGCTAAAAAGTGCCGCGTTGACCACTGCGCACAAAGAAATAAGCACCTGCAACGTTTGGTTTAGGTTTTAGGTGCATTTTAAATTTTATTGCTTAAATCGCATTTTCTCGACGAGCTGAGCACGTTTTCTGAAATGTGCTCCTCCCGTCGCTCTGGTTGTGCGCGCATAGTAAAAAGTGCTCCTGGCAGCTAGAGAGTGCCGCGTTGACCACTGCACATGAAGAAATAAGCACCTGCAACGTTTGGTTTAGGTTTTAGGTGCATTTTTAATTTTATTGCTTAAATCGCATTTTCTCGACGAGCTGAGCACGTTTTCAGAAATGTGCTCCTCCCGTCGCTCTGGTTGGGTGCGCACAGTAAAAAGTGCTCTTGGCAGCTAGAGAGTGCCGCGTTGACCACTGCGCATGAAGAAATAAGCACCTGCAACGTTTGGTTTAGGTTTTAGGTGCATTTTTAATTTTATTGCTTAAATCGCATTTTCTCGACGAGCTGAGCACGTTTTCTGAAATGTGCTCCTCCCGTCACTCTGGTTGGGTGCGCACAGTAAAAAGTGCTCCTGGCAGCTAGGGAGTGCCGCGTTGAGCACTGCGCACGAAGAAATAAGCACCTGCAACGTTTGGTTTAGGTTTAAGGTGCATTTTTAATTTTATTGCTTAAATCGCATTTTCTCGACGAGCTGAGCACGTTTTCTGAAATGTGCTCCTCCCGTCACTCTGGTTGGGTGCGCACAGTAAAAAGTGCTCCTGGCAGCTAGGGAGTGCCGCGTTGAGCACTGCGCACGAAGAAATAAGCACCTGCAACGTTTGGTTTAGGTTTTAGGTGCATTTTTAATTTTATTGCTTAAATCGCATTTTCTCGACGAGCTGAGCACGTTTTCTGAAATGTGCTCCTCCCGTCACTCTGGTTGGGTGCGCACAGTAAAAAGTGCTCTTGGCAGCTAGAGAGTGCCGCGTTGACCACTGCGCATGAAGAAATAACCACCTGCAACGTTTGGTTTAGGGTTTAGGTGCATTTTTAATTTTATTGCTTAAATCGCATTTTCTTGACGAGCTGAGTACGTTTTCTGAAATGTGCTCCTTCCGTCACTCTGGTTGGGTGCGCACAGTAAAAAGTGCTCCTGGCAGCTAGGGAGTGCCGCGTTGACCACTGCGCACGAAGAAATAAGCACCTGCAACGTTTGGTTTAGGTTTTAGGTGCATTTTTAATTTTATTGTTTAAATCGCATTTTCTCGACGAGCTGAGCACGTTTTCTGAAATGTGCTCCTCCCGTCGCTCTGGTTGGGTGCGCACAGTAAAAAGAGCTCCTGGCAGCTAGGGAGTGCCGCGTTGACCACTGCGCACGAAGAAATAAGCACCTGCAACGTTTGGTTTAGGTTTTAGGTGCATTTTTAATTTTATTGCTTAAATCGCATTCTCTCGACGAGCTGAGCACGTTTTCTGAAATGTGCTCCTCCCGTCGCTCTGGTTGGGTGCACACAGTAAAAAGAGCTCCTGGCAGCTAGGGAGTGCCGCGTTGACCACTGCGCACGAAGAAATAAGCACCTGCAACGTTTGGTTTAGGTTTTAGGTGCATTTTTTATTTTATTGCTTAAATCGCATTCTCTCGACGAGCTGAGCACGTTTTCTGAAATGTGCTCCTCCCGTCACTCTGGTTGGGTGCGCACAGTAAAAAGTGCTCCTGGCAGCTAGACAGTGCCGCGTTGACCACTGCGCATGAAGAAATAAACACCTGCAACGTTTGATTTAGGTTTTAGGTGCATTTTTAATCTTATTGCTTAAATCGCATTTTCTCGACGAGCTGAGCACGTTTTCTGAAATGTGCTCCTCCCGTCACTCTGGTTGGGTGCGCACAGTAAAAAGTGCTCTTGGCAGCTAGAGAGTGCCGCGTTGACCACTGCGCATGAAGAAATAAGCACCTGCAACGTTTGGTTTAGGTTTTAGGTGCATTTTTAATTTTATTGCTTAAATCGCATTTTCTCGACGAGCTGAGCACGTTTTCTGAAATGTGCTCCTCCCGTCACTCTGGTTGGGTGCGCACAGTAAAAAGTGGTCCTGGCAGCTAGGGAGTGCCGCGTTGAGCACTACGCACGAAGAAATAAGCACCTGCAACGTTTGGTTTAGGTTTTAGCTGCATTTTTAATTTTATTGCTTAAATCGCATTTTCTCGACGAGCTGAGCACGTTTTCTGAAATGTGCTCCTCCCGTCGCTCTGCTTGGGTGCGCACAGTAAAAAGAGCTCCTGGCAGCTAGGGAGTTCCGCGTTGACCACTGCGCACGAAGAAATAAGCACCTGCAACGTTTGGTTTAGGTTTTAGGTGCATTTTTAATTTTATTGCTTAAATCGCATTCTCTCGACGAGCTGAGCACGTTTTCTGAAATGTGCTCCTCCCGTCGCTCTGGTTGGGTGCGCACAGTAAAAAGTGCTCTTGGCAGCTCGGGAGTGCCGCGTTGACCACTGCGCATGAAGAAATAAGCACCTGCAACGTTTGGTTTAGGTTTTAGGTGCATTTTTAATTTTATTGCTTAAATCGCATTTTCTCGACGAGCTGAGCACGTTTTCTGAAATGTGCTCCTCCCGTCGCTCTGGTTGGGCGCGCATAGTAAAAAGTGCTCCTGGCAGCTAGAGAGTGCCGCGTTGACCACTGCGCATGAAGAAATAAGCACCTGCAACGTTTGGTTTAGGTTTTAGGTGCATTTTTAATTTTATTGCTTAAATCGCATTTTCTCGACGAGCTGAGCACGTTTTCTGAAATGTGCTCCTCCCGTCGCTCTGGTTGGGTGCGCACAGTAAAAAGAGCTCCTGGCAGCTAGGGAGTGCCGCGTTGAGCACTGCGCACGAAGAAATAAGCACCTGCAACGTTTGGTTTAGGTTTTAGGTGCATTTTTAATTTTATTGCTTAAATCGCATTGTCTCGACGAGCTGAGCACGTTTTCTGAAATGTGCTCCTCCCGTCGCTCTGGTTGGGTGCGCACAGTAAAAAGAGCTCCTGGCAGATAGGGAGTTCCGCGTTGACCACTGCGCACGAAGAAATAAGCACCTGCAACGTTTGGTTTAGGTTTTAGGTGCATTTTTAATTTTATTGCTTAAATCGCATTTTCTCGACGAGCTGAGCACGTTTTCTGAAATGTGCTCCTCCCGTCGCTCTGGTTGGGTGCGCACAGTAAAAAGAGCTCCTGGCAGCTAGGGAGTGCCGCGTTGAGCACTGCGCACGAAGAAATAAGCACCTGCAACGTTTGGTTTAGGTTTTAGGTGCATTTTTAATTTTATTGCTTAAATCGCATTGTCTCGACGAGCTGAGCACGTTTTCTGAAATGTGCTCCTCCCGTCGCTCTGGTTGGGTGCGCACAGTAAAAAGAGCTCCTGGCAGATAGGGAGTTCCGCGTTGACCACTGCGCACGAAGAAATAAGCACCTGCAACGTTTGGTTTAGGTTTTAGGTGCATTTTTAATTTTATTGCTTAAATCGCATTCTCTTGACGAGCTGAGCACGTTTTCTGAAATGTGCTCCTCCCGTCGCTCTGGTTGGGTGCGCACAGTAAAAAGTGCTCTTGGCAGCTCGGGAGTGCCGCGTTGACCACTGTGCATGAAGAAATAACCACCTGCAACGTTTGGTTTAGGTTTTAGGTGCATTTTTAATTTTATTGCTTAAATCGCATTTTCTCGACGAGCTGAGCACGTTTTCTGAAATGTGCTCCTCCCGTCACTCTGGTTGGGTGCGCATAGTAAAAAGTGCTCTTGGCAGCTAAAGAGTGCCGCGTTGACCACTGCGCACAAAGAAATAAGCACCTGCAACGTTTGGTTTAGGTTTTAGGTGCATTTTAAATTTTATTGCTTAAATCGCATTTTCTCGACGAGCTTAGCACGTTTTCTGAAATGTGCTCCTCCCGTCACTCTGGTTGGGTGCGCACAGTAAAAAGTGCTCTTGGCAGCTAGAGAGTGCCGCGTTGACCACTGCGCATGAAGAAATAAGCACCTGCAACGTTTGGTTTAGGTTTTAGGTGCATTTTTAATTTTATTGCTTAAATCGCATTTTCTCGACGAGCTGAGCACGTTTTCTGAAATGTGCTCCTCCCGTCACTCTGGTTGGGTGCGCACAGTAAAAAGTGCTCCTGGCAGCTAGGGAGTGCCGCGTTGAGCACTGCGCACGAAGAAATAAGCACCTGCAACGTTTGGTTTAGGTTTTAGGTGCATTTTTAATTTTATTGCTTAAATCGCATTTTCTCGACGAGCTGAGCACGTTTTCTGAAATGGGCTCCTCCCGTCGCTCTGGTTGGGTGCGCACAGTAAAAAGAGCTCCTGGCAGCTAGGGAGTTCCGCGTTGACCACTGCGCACGAAGAAATAACCACCTGCAATGTTTGGTTTAGGTTTTAGGTGCATTTTTTATTTTATTGCTTAAATCGCATTCTCTCGACGAGCTGAGCACGTTTTCTGAAATGTGCTCCTCCCGTCGCTCTGGTTGGGTGCACACAGTAAAAAGAGCTCCTGGCAGCTAGGGAGTGCCGCGTTGACCACTGCGCACGAAGAAATAAGCACCTGCAACGTTTGGTTTAGGTTTTAGGTGCATTTTTTATTTTATTGCTTAAATCGCATTTTCTCGACGAGCTGAGCACGTTTTCTGAAATGTGCTCCTCCCGTCACTCTGGTTGGGTGCGCACAGTAAAAAGTGCTCTTGGCAGCTAGAGAGTGCCGCGTTGACCACTGCGCATGGAGAAATAAGCACCTGCAACGTTTGGTTTAGGTTTTAGGTGAATTTTTAATTTTATTGCTTAAATCGCATTTTCTCGACGAGCTGAGCACGTTTTCTGAAATGTGCTCCTCCCGTCACTCTGGTTGGGTGTGCACAGTAAAAAGTGCTCCTGGCAGCTTGGGAGTGCCGCGTTGAGCTTTGCGCACGAAGAAATAAGCACCTGCAACGTTTGGTTTAGGTTTTAGGTGCATTTTTAATTTTATTGCTTAAATCGCATTTTCTCGACGAGCTGAGCACGTTTTCTGAAATGTGCTCCTCCCGTCGCTCTGGTTGGGTGCGCACAGTAAAAAGAGCTCCTGGCAGCTAGGGAGTTCCGCGTTGACCACTGCGCACGAAGAAATAAGCACCTGCAACGTTTGGTTTAGGTTTTAGGTGCATTTTTAATTTTATTGCTTAAATCGCATTCTCTCGACGAGCTGAGCACGTTTTCTGAAATGTGCTCCTCCCGTCGCTCTGGTTGGGTGCGCACAGTAAAAAGTGCTCTTGGCAGCTCGGGAGTGCCGCGTTGACCACTGCGCATGAAGAAATAACCACCTGCAACGTTTGGTTTAGGTTTTAGGTGCATTTTTAATTTTATTGCTTAAATCGCATCCTCTCGACGAGCTGAGCACGTTTTCTGAAATGTGCTCCTCCCGTCGCTCTGGTTGGGTGCGCGTAGTAAAAAGTGCTCCTGGCAGCTAGAGAGTGCCGCGTTGACCACTGCGCATGAAGAAATAAGCACCTGCAACGTTTGGTTTAGGTTTTAGGTGCATTTTTAATCTTATTGCTTAAATCGCATTTTCTTGACGAGCTGAGCACGTTTTCTGAAATGTGCTCCTCCCGTCACTCTGGTTGGGTGCGCACAGTAAAAAGTGCTCTTGGCAGCTAGAGAGTGCCGCGTTGACCACTGCGCATGAAGAAATAAGCACCTGCAACGTTTGGTTTAGGTTTTAGGTGCATTTTTAATTTTATTGCTTAAATCGCATTTTCTCGACGAGCTGAGCACGTTTTCTGAAATGTGCTCCTCCCGTCGCTCTGGTTGTGCGCGCATAGTAAAAAGTGCTCCTGGCAGCTAGAGAGTGCCGCGTTGACCACTGCACACGGAGAAATAAGCACCTGCAACGTTTGGTTTAGGTTTTAGGTGCATTTTTAATTTTATTGCTTAAATCGCATTTTCTCGACGAGCTGAGCACGTTTTCTGAAATGTGCTCCTCCCGTCGCTCTGGTTGTGCGCGCATAGTAAAAAGTGCTCCTGGCAGCTAGAGAGTGCCGCGTTGACCACTGCACATGGAGAAATAAGCACCTGCAACGTTTGGTTTAGGTTTTAGGTGCATTTTTAATTTTATTGCTTAAATCGCATTTTCTCGACGAGCTGAGCACGTTTTCTGAAATGTGCTCCTCCCGTCGCTCTGGTTGGGTGCGCACAGTAAAAAGTGCTCTTGGCAGCTAGAGAGTGCCGTGTTGACCACTGCACATGGAGAAATAAGCACCTGCAACGTTTGGTTTAGGTTTTAGGTGCATTTTTAATTTTATTGCTTAAATTGCATTTTCTCGACGAGCTGAGCACGTTTTCTGAAATGTGCTCCTCCCGTCACTCTGGTTGGGTGCGCACAGTAAAAAGTGCTCCTGGCAGCTAGGGAGTGCCGCGTTGAGCACTGCGCACGAAGAAATAAGCACCTGCAACGTTTGGTTTAGGTTTTAGGTGCATTTTTAATTTTATTGCATTTTCTCGACGAGCTGAGCACGTTTTCTGAAATGTGCTCCTCCCGTCGCTCTGGTTGTGCGCGCATAGTGAAAATTGCTCCTGGCAGCTAGGGAGTGCCGCGTTGAGCACTGCGCACGAAGAAATAAGCACCTGCAACGTTTGGTTTAGGTTTTAGGTGCATTTTTAATTTTATTGCTTAAATCGCATTTTCTCGACGAGCTGAGCACGTTTTCTGAAATGTGCTCCTCCCGTCACTCTGGTTGGGTGCGCACAGTAAAAAGTGCTCCTGGCAGCTAGGGAGTGCCGCGTTGACCACTGCGCACGAAGAAATAAGCACCTGCAACGTTTGGTTTAGGTTTTAGGTGCATTTTTTATTTTATTGCTTAAATCGCAATCTCTCGACGAGCTGAGCACGTTTTCTGAAATGTGCTCCTCCCGTCGCTCTGGTTGGGTGCGCGTAGTAAAAAGTGCTCCTGGCAGCTAGAGAGTGCCGCGTTGACCACTGCGCATGAAGAAATAAGCACCTGCAACGTTTGGTTTAGGTTTTAGGTGCATTTTTAATCTTATTGCTTAAATCGCATTTTCTCGACGAGCTGAGCACGTTTTCTGAAATGTGCTCCTCCCGTCACTCTGGTTGGGTGCGCACAGTAAAAAGTGCTCTTGGCAGCTAGAGAGTGCCGCGTTGACCACTGCGCATGAAGAAATAAGCACATGCAACGTTTGGTTTAGGTTTTAGGTGCATTTTTAATTTTATTGCTTAAATCGCATTTTCTCGACGAGCTGAGCACGTTTTCTTAAATGTGCTCCTCCCGTCACTCTGGTTGGGTGCGCACAGTAAAAAGTGCTCCTGGCAGCTAGAGAGTGCCGCGTTGACCACTGCGCATGAAGAAATAAGCACCTGCAACGTTTGGTTTAGGTTTTAGGTGCATTTTTAATTTTATTGCTTAAATCGCATTTTCTCGACGAGCTGAGCACGTTTTCTGAAATGTGCTCCTCCCGTCGCTCTGGTTGGGTGCGCACAGTAAAAAGTGCTCTTGGCAGCTAGAGAGTGCCGCGTTGACCACTGCGCATGAAGAAATAAGCACCTGCAACGTTTGGTTTAGGTTTTAGGTGCATTTTTAATTTTATTGCTTAAATCGCATTTTCTCGACGAGCTGAGCACGTTTTCTGAAATGTGCGCCTCCCGTCACTCTGGTTGGGTGAGCACAGTAAAAAGTGCTCCTGGCAGCTAGAGAGTGCCGCGTTGACCACTGCGCATGAAGAAATAAGCACCTGCAACGTTTGATTTAGGTTTTAGGTGCATTTTTAATCTTATTGCTTAAATCGCATTTTCTCGACGAGCTGAGCACGTTTCCTGAAATGTGCTCCTCCCGTCACTCTGGTTGGGTGCGCATAGTAAAAAGTGCTCTTGGCAGCTAGGGAGTGCCGCGTTGACCACTGCACATGAAGAAATAAGCACCTGCAACGTTTGGTTTAGGTTTTAGGTGCATTTTTAATTTTATTGCCTAAATCGCATTTTCTCGACGAGCTGAGCACGTTTTCTGAAATGTGCTCCTCCCGTCACTCTGGTTGGGTGCGCATAGTGAAAAGTGCTCTTGGCAGCTAGAGAGTGCCGCGTTGACCACTGCGCATGAAGAAATAACCACCTGCAACGTTTGGTTTAGGTTTTAGGTGCATTTTTAATTTTATTGCTTAAATCGCATTTTCTCGACGAGCTAAGCACGTTTTCTGAAATGTGCTCCTCCCGTCGCTCTGGTTGGGTGCGCACAGTAAAAAGTGCTCCTGGCAGCTAGAGAGTGCCGCGTTGACCACTGCGCAAGAAGAAATAAGCACCTGCAACGTTTGGTTTAGGTTTTAGGTGCATTTTTAATCTTATTGCTTAAATCGCATTTTCTCGACGAGCTGAGCACGTTTTCTGAAATGTGCTCCTCCCGTCACTCTGGTTGGGTGCGCACAGTAAAAAGTGCTCTTGGCAGCTAGAGAGTGCCGCGTTGACCACTGCGCATGAAGAAATAAGCACCTGCAACGTTTGGTTTAGGTTTTAGGTGCATTTTTAATTTTATTGCTTAAATCGCATTTTCTCGACGAGCTGAGCACGTTTTCTGAAATGTGCTCCTCCCGTCGCTCTGGTTGTGCGCGCATAGTAAAAAGTGCTCCTGGCAGCTAGAGAGTGCCGCGTTGACCACTGCACATGGAGAAATAAGCACCTGCAACGTTTGGTTTAGGTTTTAGGTGCATTTTTAATTTTATTGCTTAAATCGCATTTTCTCGACGAGCTGAGCACGTTTTCTGAAATGTGCTCCTCCCGTCGCTCTGGTTGTGCGCGCATAGTAAAAAGTGCTCCTGGCAGCTAGAGAGTGCCGCGTTGACCACTGCACATGGAGAAATAAGCACCTGCAACGTTTGGTTTAGGTTTTAGGTGCATTTTTAATTTTATTGCTTAAATCGCATTTTCTCGACGAGCTGAGCACGTTTTCTGAAATGTGCTCCTCCCGTCGCTCTGGTTGGGTGCGCACAGTAAAAAGTGCTCTTGGCAGCTAGAGAGTGCCGTGTTGACCACTGCACATGGAGAAATAAGCACCTGCAACGTTTGGTTTAGGTTTTAGGTGCATTTTTAATTTTATTGCTTAAATCGCATTTTCTCGACGAGCTGAGCACGTTTTCTGAAATGTGCTCCTCCCGTCACTCTGGTTGGGTGCGCACAGTAAAAAGTGCTCCTGGCAGCTAGGGAGTGCCGCGTTGAGCACTGCGCACGAAGAAATAAGCACCTGCAACGTTTGGTTTAGGTTTTAGGTGCATTTTTAATTTTATTGCATTTTCTCGACGAGCTGAGCACGTTTTCTGAAATGTGCTCCTCCCGTCGCTCTGGTTGGGCGCGCATAGTAAAAAGTGCTCCTGGCAGCTGGAGAGTGCCGCGTTGACCACTGCGCATGAAGAAATAAGCACCTGCAACGTTTGGTTTAGGTTTTAGGTGCATTTTTAATTTTATTGCTTAAATCGCATTTTCTCGACGAGCTGAGCACGTTTTCTGAAATGTGCTCCTCCCGTCACTCTGGTTGGGTGCGCACAGTAAAAAGTGCTCCTGGCAGCTAGGGAGTGCCGCGTTGACCACTGCGCACGAAGAAATAAGCACCTGCAACGTTTGGTTTAGGCTTTAGGTGCATTTTTTATTTTATTGCTTAAATCGCAATCTCTCGACGAGCTGAGCACGTTTTCTGAAATGTGCTCCTCCCGTCGCTCTGGTTGGGTGCGCGTAGTAAAAAGTGCTCCTGGCAGCTAGAGAGTGCCGCGTTGACCACTGCGCATGAAGAAATAAGCACCTGCAACGTTTGGTTTAGGTTTTAGGTGCATTTTTAATTTTATTGCTTAAATCGCATTCTCTCGACGAGCTGAGCACGTTTTCTGAAATGTGCTCCTCCCGTCACTCTGGTTGGGTGCGCACAGTAAAAAGTGCTCCTGGCAGCTAGAGAGTGCCGCGTTGACCACTGCACATGGAGAAATAAGCACCTGCAACGTTTGGTTTAGGTTTTAGGTGCATTTTTAATTTTATTGCTTAAATCCCATTTTCTCGACGAGCTGAGCACGTTTTCTGAAATGTGCTCCTCCCGTCGCTCTGGTTGGGTGCGCACAGTAAAAAGTGCTCTTGGCAGCTAGAGAGTGCCGTGTTGACCACTGCACATGGAGAAATAAGCACCTGCAACGTTTGGTTTAGGTTTTAGGTGCATTTTTAATTTTATTGCTTAAATCGCATTTTCTCGACGAGCTGAGCACGTTTTCGGAAATGTGCTCCTCCCGTCACTCTGGTTGGGTGCGCACAGTAAAAAGTGCTCCTGGCAGCTAGGGAGTGCCGCGTTGAGTACTGCGCACGAAGAAATAAGCACCTGCAACGTTTGGTTTAGGTTTTAGGTGCATTTTTAATTTTATTGCTTAAATCGCATTTTCTCGACGAGCTGAGCACGTTTTCTGAAATGTGCTCCTCCCGTCGCTCTGGTTGGGTGCGCACAGTAAAAAGTGCTCCTGGCAGCTAGGGAGTGCCGCGTTGAGTACTGCGCACGAAGAAATAAGCACCTGCAACGTTTGGTTTAGGTTTTAGGTGCATTTTTTATTTTATTGCTTAAATCGCATTCTCTCGACGAGCTGAGCACGTTTTCTGAAATGTGCTCCTCCCGTCGCTCTGGTTGGGTGCACACAGTAAAAAGAGCTCCTGGCAGCTAGGGAGTGCCGCGTTGACCACTGCGCACGAAGAAATAAGCACCTGCAACGTTTGGTTTAGGTTTTAGGTGCATTTTTTATTTTATTGCTTGAATCGCATTCTCTCGACGAGCTGAGCACGTTTTCTGAAATGTGCTCCTCCCGTCGCTCTGGTTGGGTGCGCGTAGTAAAAAGTGCTCCTGGCAGCTAGAGAGTGCCGCGTTGACCACTGCGCATGAAGAAATAAGCACCTGCAACGTTTGGTTTAGGTTTTAGGTGCATTTTTAATTTTATTGCTTAAATCGCATTTTCTCGACGAGCTGAGCACGTTTTCTGAAATGTGCTCCTCCCGTCGCTCTGGTTGGGTGCGCACAGTAAAAAGAGCTCCTGGCAGCTAGGGAGTGCCGCGTTGACCACTGCGCACGAAGAAATAAGCACCTGCAACGGTTGGTTTAGGTTTAAGGTGCATTTTTTATTTTATTGCTTAAATCGCATTCTCTCGACGAGCTGAGCACGTTTTCTGAAATGTGCTCCTCCCGTCGCTCTGGTTGGGTGCGCGTAGTAAAAAGTGCTCCTGGCAGCTAGAGAGTGCCGCGTTGAGCACTGCGCACGAAGAAATAAGCACCTGCAACGTTTGGTTTAGGTTTTAGGTGCATTTTTAATTTTATTGCTTAAATCGCATTTTCTCGACGAGCTGAGCACATTTTCTGAAATGTGCTCCTCCCGTCACTCTGGTTGGGTGCGCACAGTAAAAAGTGCTCCTGGCAGCTAGGGAGTGCCGCGTTGAGTACTGCGCACGAAGAAATAAGCACCTGCAACGTTTGGTTTAGGTTTTAGGTGCATTTTTAATTTTATTGCTTAAATCGCATTTTCTCGACGAGCTGAGCACGTTTTCTGAAATGTGCTCCTCCCGTCACTCTGGTTGGGTGCGCACAGTAAAAAGAGCTCCTGGCAGCTAGGGAGTTCCGCGTCGACCACTGCGCACGAAGAAATAAGCACCTGCAACGTTTGGTTTAGGTTTTAGGTGCATTTTTTATTTTATTGCTTAAATCGCATTCTCTCGACGAGCTGAGCACGTTTTCTGAAATGTGCTCCTCCCGTCGCTCTGGTTGGGTGCACACAGTAAAAAGAGCTCCTGGCAGCTAGGGAGTGCCGCGTTGACCACTGCGCACGAAGAAATAAGCACCTGCAACGTTTGGTTTAGGTTTTAGGTGCATTTTTTATTTTATTGCTTGAATCGCATTCTCTCGACGAGCTGAGCACGTTTTCTGAAATGTGCTCCTCCCGTCGCTCTGGTTGGGTGCGCGTAGTAAAAAGTGCTCCTGGCAGCTAGAGAGTGCCGCGTTGACCACTGCGCATGAAGAAATAAGCACCTGCAACGTTTGGTTTAGGTTTTAGGTGCATTTTTAATTTTATTGCTTAAATCGCATTTTCTCGACGAGCTGAGCACGTTTTCTGAAATGTGCTCCTCCCGTCGCTCTGGTTGGGTGCGCACAGTAAAAAGAGCTCCTGGCAGCTAGGGAGTGCCGCGTTGACCACTGCGCACGAAGAAATAAGCACCTGCAACGGTTGGTTTAGGTTTAAGGTGCATTTTTTATTTTATTGCTTAAATCGCATTCTCTCGACGAGCTGAGCACGTTTTCTGAAATGTGCTCCTCCCGTCGCTCTGGTTGGGTGCGCGTAGTAAAAAGTGCTCCTGGCAGCTAGAGAGTGCCGCGTTGACCACTGCGCATGAAGAAATAAGCACCTGCAACGTTTGGTTTAGGTTTTAGGTGCATTTTTAATCTTATTGCTTAAATCGCATTTTCTCGACGAGCTGAGCACGTTTTCTGAAATGTGCTCCTCCCGTCACTCTGGTTGGGTGCGCACAGTAAAAAGTGCTCTTGGCAGCTAAAGAGTTCCGCGTTGACCACTGCGCACGAAGAAATAAGCACCTGCAACGTTTGGTTTAGGTTTTAGGTGCATTTTTAATTTTATTGCTTAAATCGCATTTTCTCGACGAGCTGAGCACGTTTTCTGAAATGTGCTCCTCCCGTCGCTCTGGTTGGGTGCGCACAGTAAAAGGAGCTCCTGGCAGCTAGGGAGTTCCGCGTTGAGCACTGCGCACGAAGAAATAAGCACCTGCAACGTTTGGTTTAGGTTTTAGCTGCATTTTTAATTTTATTGCTTAAATCGCATTTTCTCGACGAGCTGAGCACGTTTTCTGAAATGTGCTCCTCCCGTCGCTCTGGTTGGGTGCGCACAGTAAAAAGTGCTCCTGGCAGCTAGAGAGTGCCGCGTTGACCACTGCGCATGAAGAAATAACCACCTGCAACGTTTGGTTTAGGTTTTAGGTGCATTTTTAATTTTATTGCTTAAATCGCATTTTCTCAACGAGCTGAGCACGTTTTCTGAAATGTGCTCCTCCCGTCACTCTGGTTGGGTGCGCACAGTAAAAAGTGCTCCTGGCAGCTAGGGAGTGCCGCGTTGAGCACTGCGCACGAAGAAATAAGCACCTGCAACGTTTGGTTTAGGTTTTAGGTGCATTTTTAATTTTATTGCTTAAATCGCATTCTCTTGACGAGCTGAGCACGTTTTCTGAAATGTGCTCCTCCCGTCGCTCTGGTTGGGTGCGCGTAGTAAAAAGTGCTCCTGGCAGCTAGAGAGTGCCGCGTTGACCACTGCGCATGAAGAAATTAGCACCTGCAACGTTTGGTTTAAGTTTTAGGTGCATTTTTAATTTTATTGCTTAAATCGCATTTTCTCGACGAGCTGAGCACGTTTTCTGAAATGTGCTCCTCCCGTCACTCTGGTTGGGTGCGCACAGTAAAAAGTGCTCCTGGCAGCTAGAGAGTGCCGCGTTGACCACTGCGCATGAAGAAATAAGCACCTGCAACGTTTGATTTAGGTTTTAGGTGCATTTTTAATCTTATTGCTTAAATCGCATTTTCTCGACGAGCTGAGCACGTTTTCTGAAATGTGCTCCTCCCGTCACTCTGGTTGGGTGCGCACAGTAAAAAGTGCTCTTGGCAGCTAGAGAGTGCCGCGTTGACCACTGCGCATGAAGAAATAAGCACCTGCAACGTTTGGTTTAGGTTTTAGGTGCATTTTTAATTTTATTGCTTAAATCGCATTTTCTCGACGAGCTGAGCACGTTTTCTGAAATGTGCTCCTCCCGTCACTCTGGTTGGGTGCGCACAGTAAAAAGTGCTCCTGGCAGCTAGGGAGTGCCGCGTTGAGCACTACGCACGAAGAAATAAGCACCTGCAACGTTTGGTTTAGGTTTTAGCTGCATTTTTAATTTTATTGCTTAAATCACATTTTCTCGACGAGCTGAGCACGTTTTCTGAAATGTGCTCCTCCCGTCGCTCTGGTTGGGTGCGCACAGTAAAAAGAGCTCCTGGCAGCTAGGGAGTTCCGCGTTGACCACTGCGCACGAAGAAATAAGCACCTGCAACGTTTGGTTTAGGTTTTAGGTGCATTTTTAATTTTATTGCTTAAATCGCATTCTCTCGACGAGCTGAGCACGTTTTCTGAAATGTGCTCCTCCCGTCGCTCTGGTTGGGTGCGCACAGTAAAAAGTGCTCTTGGCAGCTCGGGAGTGCCGCGTTGACCACTGCGCATGAAGAAGTAAGCACCTGCAACGTTTGGTTTAGGTTTTAGGTGCATTTTTAATTTTATTGCTTAAATCGCATTTTCTCGACGAGCTGAGCACGTTTTCTGAAATGTGCTCCTCCCGTCGCTCTGGTTGGGCGCGCATAGTAAAAAGTGCTCCTGGCAGCTAGAGAGTGCCGCGTTGACCACTGCGCATGAAGAAATAAGCACCTGCAACGTTTGGTTTAGGTTTTAGGTGCATTTTTAATTTTATTGCTTAAATCGCATTTTCTCGACGAGCTGAGCACGTTTTCTGAAATGTGCTCCTCCCGTCACTCTGGTTGGGTGCGCACAGTAAAAAGTGCTCTTGGCAGCTAGAGAGTGCCGCGTTGACCACTGCGCATGAAGAAATAAGCACCTGCAACGTTTGGTTTAGGTTTTAGGTGCATTTTTAATTATATTGCTTAAATCGCATTTTCTCGACGAGCTGAGCACGTTTTCTGAAATGTGCTCCTCCCGTCACTCTGGTTGGGTGCGCACAGTAAAAAGTGCTCCTGGCAGCTAGAGAGTGCCGCGTTGACCACTGCGCATGAAGAAATAAGCACCTGCAACGTTTGATTTAGGTTTTAGGTGCATTTTTAATCTTATTGCTTAAATCGCATTTTCTCGACGAGCTGAGCACGTTTTCTGAAATGTGCTCCTCCCGTCACTCTGGTTGGGTGCGCACAGTAAAAAGTGCTCTTGGCAGCTAGAGAGTGCCGCGTTGACCACTGCGCATGAAGAAATAAGCACCTGCAACGTTTGGTTTAGGTTTTAGGTGCATTTTTAATTTTATTGCTTAAATCGCATTTTCTCGACGAGCTGAGCACGTTTTCTGAAATGTGCTCCTCCCGTCACTCTGGTTGGGTGTGCACAGTAAAAAGTGCTCCTGGCAGCTAGGGAGTGCCGCGTTGAGCTTTGCGCACGAAGAAATAAGCACCTGCAACGTTTGGTTTAGGTTTTAGGTGCATTTTTAATTTTATTGCTTAAATCGCATTTTCTCGACGAGCTGAGCACGTTTTCTGAAATGTGCTCCTCCCGTCGCTCTGGTTGGGTGCGCACAGTAAAAAGAGCTCCTGGCAGCTAGGGAGTTCCGCGTTGACCACTGCGCACGAAGAAATAAGCACCTGCAACGTTTGGTTTAGGTTTTAGGTGCATTTTTAATTTTATTGCTTAAATCACATTCTCTCGACGAGCTGAGCACGTTTTCTGAAATGTGCTCCTCCCGTCGCTCTGGTTGGGTGCGCACAGTAAAAAGTGCTCTTGGCAGCTAGAGAGTGCCGCGTTGACCACTGCGCATGAAGAAATAAGCACCTGCAACGTTTGGTTTAGGTTTTAGGTGCATTTTTAATTTTATTGCTTAAATCGCATTTTCTCGACGAGCTGAGCACGTTTTATGAAATATGCTCCGCCCGTCGCTCTGGTTGGGTGCGCACAGTAAAAAGAGCTCCTGGCAGCTAGGGAGTGCCGCGTTGACCACTGCGCACGAAGAAATAAGCACCTGCAACGTTTGGTTTAGGTTTTAGGTGCATTTTTTATTTTATTGCTTAAATCGCGATTTCTCGACGAGCTGAGCACGTTTTCTGAAATGTGCTCCTCCCGTCACTCTGGTTGGGTGCGCACAGTAAAAAGTGCTCCTGGCAGCTAGGGAGTGCCGCGTTGACCACTGCGCACGAAGAAATAAGCACCTGCAACGTTTGGTTTAGGCTTTAGGTGCATTTTTTATTTTATTGCTTAAATCGCAATCTCTCGACGAGCTGAGCACGTTTTCTGAAATGTGCTCCTCCCGTCGCTCTGGTTGGGTGCGCGTAGTAAAAAGTGCTCCTGGCAGCTAGAGAGTGCCGCGTTGACCACTGCGCATGAAGAAATAAGCACCTGCAACGTTTGGTTTAGGTTTTAGGTGCATTTTTAATCTTATTGCTTAAATCGCATTTTCTCGACGAGCTGAGCACGTTTTCTGAAATGTGCTCCTCCCGTCACTCTGGTTGGGTGCGCACAGTAAAAAGTGCTCTTGGCAGCTAGAGAGTGCCGCGTTGACCACTGCGCATGAAGAAATAAGCACCTGCAACGTTTGGTTTAGGTTTTAGGTGCATTTTTAATTTTATTGCTTAAATCGCATTTTCTCGACGAGCTGAGCACGTTTTCTGAAATGTGCTCCTCCCGTCACTCTGGTTGGGTGCGCACAGTAAAAAGTGCTCCTGGCAGCTAGAGAGTGCCGCGTTGACCACTGCGCCTGAAGAAATAAGCACCTGCAACGTTTGGTTTAGGTTTTAGGTGCATTTTTAATTTTATTGCTTAAATCGCATTTTCTCGACGAGCTGAGCACGTTTTCTGAAATGTGCTCCTCCCGTCACTCTGGTTGGGTGCGCACAGTAAAAAGTGCTCCTGGCAGCTAGGGAGTGCCGCGTTGAGCACTACGCACGAAGAAATAAGAACCTGCAACGTTTGGTTTAGGTTTTAGCTGCATTTTTAATTTTATTGCTTAAATCGCATTTTCTCGACGAGCTGAGCACGTTTTCTGAAATGTGCTCCTCCCGTCGCTCTGGTTGGGTGCGCACAGTAAAAAGTGCTCCTGGCAGCTAGAGAGTGCCGCGTTGACCACTGCGCAAGAAGAAATAAGCACCTGCAACGTTTGGTTTAGGTTTTAGGTGCATTTTTAATCTTATTGCTCAAATCGCATTTTCTCGACGAGCTGAGCACGTTTTCTGAAATGTGCTCCTCCCGTCACTCTGGTTGGGTGCGCACAGTAAAAAGTGCTCTTGGCAGCTAGAGAGTGCCGCGTTGACCACTGCGCATGAAGAAATAAGCACCTGCAACGTTTGGTTTAGGTTTTAGGTGCATTTTTAATTTTATTGCTTAAATCGCATTTTCTCGACGAGCTGAGCACGTTTTCTGAAATGCGCTCCTCCCGTCGCTCTGGTTGTGCGCGCATAGTAAAAAGTGCTCCTGACAGCTAGAGAGTGCCGCGTTGACCACTGCACATGGAGAAATAAGCACCTGCAACGTTTGGTTTAGGTTTTAGGTGCATTTTTTATTTTATTGCTTAAATCGCATTTTCTCGACGAGCTGAGCACGTTTTCTGAAATGTGCTCCTCCCGTCGCTCTGGTTGTGCGCGCATAGTAAAAAGTGCTCCTGGCAGCTAGAGAGTGCCGCGTTGACCACTGCACATGGAGAAATAAGCACCTGCAACGTTTGGTTCAGGTTTTAGGTGCAATTTTAATTTTATTGCTTAAATCGCATTTTCTCGACGAGCTGAGCACGTTTTCTGAAATGTGCTCCTCCCGTCGCTCTGGTTGGGTGCGCACAGTAAAAAGTGCTCTTGGCAGCTAGAGAGTGCCGCGTTGACCACTGCTCATGAAGAAATAAGCACCTGCAACGTTTGGTTTAGGTTTTAGGTGCATTTTTAATCTTATTGCTTAAATCGCATTTTCTCGACGAGCTGAGCACGCTTTCTGAAATGTGCTCCTCCCGTCACTCTGGTTGGGTGCGCATAGTAAAAAGTGCTCTTGGCAGCTAAAGAGTGCCGCGTTGACCACTGCGCACAAAGAAATAAGCACCTGCAACGTTTGGTTTAGGTTTTAGGTGCATTTTAAATTTTATTGCTTAAATCGCATTTTCTCGACGAGCTGAGCACGTTTTCTGAAATGTGCTCCTCCCGTCGCTCTGGTTGGGTGCGCACAGTAAAAAGTGCTCTTGGCAGCTCGGGAGTGCCGCGTTGACCACTGCGCATGAAGAAATAACCACCTGCAACGTTTGGTTTAGGTTTTAGGTGCATTTTTAATTTTATTGCTTAAATCGCATTTTCTCGACGAGCTGAGCACGTTTTCTGAAATGTGCTCCTCCCGTCACTCTGGTTGGGTGCGCATAGTAAAAAGTGCTCTTGGCAGCTAAAGAGTGCCGCGTTGACCACTGCGCACAAAGAAATAAGCACCTGCAACGTTTGGTTTAGGTTTTAGGTGCATTTTAAATTTTATTGCTTAAATCGCATTTTCTCGACGAGCTGAGCACGTTTTCTGAAATGTGCTCCTAGCGTCGCTCTGGTTGTGCGCGCATAGTAAAAAGTGCTCCTGGCAGCTAGAGAGTGCCGCGTTGACCACTGCGCATGAAGAAATAAGCACCTGCAACGTTTGGTTTAGGTTTTAGGTGCAATTTTAATTTTATTGCTTAAATCGCATTTTCTTGACGAGCTGAGCACGTTTTCTGAAATGTGCTCCTCCCGTCTCTCTGGTTGGGTGTGCACAGTAAAAAGTGCTCTTGGCAGCTAGGGAGTGCCGCGTTGACCACTGCGCATGAAGAAATAAGCACCTGCAATGTTTGGGTTAGGTTTTAGGTGCATTTTTAATTTTATTGCTTAAATCGCATCCTCTCGACGAGCTGAGCACGTTTTCTGAAATGTGCTCCTCCCGTCGCTCTGGTTGGGTGCGCGTAGTAAAAAGTGCTCCTGGCAGCTAGAGAGTGCCGCGTTGACCACTGCGCATGAAGAAATAAGCACCTGCAACGTTTGGTTTAGGTTTTAGGTGCATTTTTAATCTTATTGCTTAAATCGCATTTTCTTGACGAGCTGAGCACGTTTTCTGAAATGTGCTCCTCCCGTCACTCTGGTTGGGTGCGCACAGTAAAAAGTGCTCTTGGCAGCTAGAGAGTGCCGCGTTGACCACTGCGCATGAAGAAATAAGCACCTGCAACGTTTGGTTTAGGTTTTAGGTGCATTTTTAATTTTATTGCTTAAATCGCATTTTCTCGACGAGCTGAGCACGTTTTCTGAAATGTGCTCCTCCCGTCGCTCTGGTTGTGCGCGCATAGTAAAAAGTGCTCCTGGCAGCTAGAGAGTGCCGCGTTGACCACTGCACATGGAGAAATAAGCACCTGCAACGTTTGGTTTAGGTTTTAGGTGCATTTTTAATTTTATTGCTTAAATCGCATTTTCTCGACGAGCTGAGCACGTTTTCTGAAATGTGCTCCTCCCGTCGCTCTGGTTGTGCGCGCATAGCAAAAAGTGCTCCTGGCAGCTAGAGAGTGCCGCGTTGACCACTGCACATGGAGAAATAAGCACCTGCAACGTTTGGTTTAGGTTTTAGGTGCATTTTTAATTTTATTGCTTAAATCGCATTTTCTCGACGAGCTGAGCACGTTTTCTGAAATGTGCTCCTCCCGTCGCTCTGGTTGGGTGCGCACAGTAAAAAGTGCTCTTGGCAGCTAGAGAGTGCCGTGTTGACCACTGCATATGGAGAAATAAGCACCTGCAACGTTTGGTTTAGGTTTTAGGTGCATTTTTAATTTTATTGCTTAAATCGCATTTTCTCGACGAGCTGAGCACGTTTTCTGAAATGTGCTCCTCCCGTCACTCTGGTTGGGTGCGCACAGTAAAAAGTGCTCCTGGCAGCTAGGGAGTGCCGCGTTGAGCACTGCGCACGAAGAAATAAGCACCTGCAACGTTTGGTTTAGGTTTTAGGTGTATTTTTAATTTTATTGCATTTTCTCGACGAGCTGAGCACGTTTTCTGAAATGTGCTCCTCCCGTCGCTCTGGTTGTGCGCGCATAGTAAAAATTCCTCCTGGCAGCTAGGGAGTGCCGCGTTGAGCACTGCGCACGAAGAAATAAGCACCTGCAACGTTTGGTTTAGGTTTTAGGTGCATTTTTAATTTTATTGCTTAAATCGCATTTTCTCGACGAGCTGAGCACATTTTCTGAAATGTGCTCCTCCCGTCACTCTGGTTGGGTGCGCACAGTAAAAAGTGCTCCTGGCAGCTAGGGAGTGCCGCGTTGAGTACTGCGCACGAAGAAATAAGCACCTGCAACGTTTGGTTTAGGTTTTAGGTGCATTTTTAATTTTATTGCTTAAATCGCATTTTCTCGACGAGCTGAGCACGTTTTCTGAAATGTGCTCCTCCCGTCACTCTGGTTGGGTGCGCACAGTAAAAAGTGCTCTTGGCAGCTATAGAGTCCCGCGTTGACCACTGCGCATGAAGAAATAAGCACCTGCAACGTTTGGTTTAGGTTTTAGGTGCATTTTTAATTTTATTGCTTAAATCGCATTTTCTCGACGAGCTGAGCACGTTTTCTGAAATGTGCTCCTCCCGTCGCTCTGGTTGGGTGCGCACAGTAAAAAGTACTCCTGGCAGCTAGAGAGTGCCGTGTTGACCACTGCGCATGAAGAAATAAGCACCTGCAACGTTTGGTTTAGGTTTTAGGTGCATTTTTAATTTTATTGCTTAAATCGCATTTTCTCGACGAGCTGAGCACGTTTTCTGAAATGTGCTCCTCCCGTCACTCTGGTTGGGTGCGCACAGTAAAAAGTGCTCCTGGCAGCTAGGGAGTGCCGCGTTGAGCACTGCGCACGAAGAAATAAGCACCTGCAACGTTTGGTTTAGGTTTTAGGTGCATTTTTAATTTTATTGCATTTTCTCGACGAGCTGAGCACGTTTTCTGAAATGTGCTCCTCCCGTCGCTCTGGTTGTGCGCGCATAGTAAAAAGTGCTCCTGGCAGCTAGGGAGTGCCGCGTTGAGCACTGCGCACGAAGAAATAAGCACCTGCAACGTTTGGTTTAGGTTTTAGGTGCATTTTTAATTTTATTGCTTAAATCGCATTTTCTCGACGAGCTGAGCACATTTTCTGAAATGTGCTCCTCCCGTCACTCTGGTTGGGTGCGCACAGTAAAAAGTGCTCCTGGCAGCTAGGGAGTGCCGCGTTGAGTACTGCGCACGAAGAAATAAGCACCTGCAACGTTTGGTTTAGGTTTTAGGTGCATTTTTAATTTTATTGCTTAAATCGCATTTTCTCGACGAGCTGAGCACGTTTTCTGAAATGTGCTCCTCCCGTCACTCTGGTTGGGTGCGCACAGTAAAAAGAGCTCCTGGCAGCTAGGGAGTTCCGCGTCGACCACTGCGCACGAAGAAATAAGCACCTGCAACGTTTGGTTTAGGTTTTAGGTGCATTTTTTATTTTATTGCTTAAATCGCATTCTCTCGACGAGCTGAGCACGTTTTCTGAAATGTGCTCCTCCCGTCGCTCTGGTTGGGTGCACACAGTAAAAAGAGCTCCTGGCAGCTAGGGAGTGCCGCGTTGACCACTGCGCACGAAGAAATAAGCACCTGCAACGTTTGGTTTAGGTTTTAGGTGCATTTTTTATTTTATTGCTTGAATCGCATTCTCTCGACGAGCTGAACACGTTTTCTGAAATGTGCTCCTCCCGTCGCTCTGGTTGGGTGCGCGTAGTAAAAAGTGCTCCTGGCAGCTAGAGAGTGCCGCGTTGACCACTGCGCATGAAGAAATAAGCACCTGCAACGTTTGGTTTAGGTTTTAGGTGCATTTTTAATTTTATTGCTTAAATCGCATTTTCACGACGAGCTGAGCACGTTTTCTGAAATGTGCTCCTCCCGTCGCTCTGGTTGGGTGCGCACAGTAAAAAGAGCTCCTGGCAGCTAGGGAGTGCCGCGTTGACCACTGCGCACGAAGAAATAAGCACCTGCAACGGTTGGTTTAGGTTTAAGGTGCATTTTTTATTTTATTGCTTAAATCGCATTCTCTCGACGAGCTGAGCACGTTTTCTGAAATGTGCTCCTCCCGTCGCTCTGGTTGGGTGCGCGTAGTAAAAAGTGCTCCTGGCAGCTAGAGAGTGCCGCGTTGACCACTGCGCATGAAGAAATAAGCACCTGCAACGTTTGGTTTAGGTTTTAGGTGCATTTTTAATCTTATTGCTTAAATCGCATTTTCTCGACGAGCTGAGCACGTTTTCTGAAATGTGCTCCTCCCGTCACTCTGGTTGGGTGCGCACAGTAAAAAGTGCTCTTGGCAGCTAAAGAGTTCCGCGTTGACCACTGCGCACGAAGAAATAAGCACCTGCAACGTTTGGTTTAGGTTTTAGGTGCATTTTTAATTTTATTGCTTAAATCGCATTTTCTCGACGAGCTGAGCACGTTTTCTGAAATGTGCTCCTCCCGTCGCTCTGGTTGGGTGCGCACAGTAAAAGGAGCTCCTGGCAGCTAGGGAGTTCCGCGTTGACCACTGCGCACGAAGAAATAAGCACCTGCAACGTTTGGTTTAGGTTTTAGGTGCATTTTTAATTTTATTGCTTAAATCGCATTCTCTCGACGAGCTGAGCACGTTTTCTGAAATGTGCTCCTCCCGTCGCTCTGGTTGGTTGCGCACAGTAAAAAGTGCTCTTGGCAGCTCGGGAGTGCCGCGTTGACCACTGCGCATGAAGAAATAACCACCTGCAACGTTTGGTTTAGGTTTTAGGTGCATTTTTAATTTTATTGCTTAAATCGCATTTTCTCAACGAGCTGAGCACGTTTTCTGAAATGTGCTCCTCCCGTCACTCTGGTTGGGTGCGCACAGTAAAAAGTGCTCCTGGCAGCTAGGGAGTGCCGCGTTGAGCACTGCGCACGAAGAAATAAGCACCTGCAACGTTTGGTTTAGGTTTTAGGTGCATTTTTAATTTTATTGCTTAAATCGCATTCTCTTGACGAGCTGAGCACGTTTTCTGAAATGTGCTCCTCCCGTCGCTCTGGTTGGGTGCGCGTAGTAAAAAGTGCTCCTGGCAGCTAGAGAGTGCCGCGTTGACCACTGCGCATGAAGAAATTAGCACCTGCAACGTTTGGTTTAAGTTTTAGGTGCATTTTTAATTTTATTGCTTAAATCGCATTTTCTCGACGAGCTGAGCACGTTTTCTGAAATGTGCTCCTCCCGTCACTCTGGTTGGGTGCGCACAGTAAAAAGTGCTCCTGGCAGCTAGAGAGTGGCGCGTTGACCACTGCGCATGAAGAAATAAGCACCTGCAACGTTTGATTTAGGTTTTAGGTGCATTTTTAATCTTATTGCTTAAATCGCATTTTCTCGACGAGCTGAGCACGTTTTCTGAAATGTGCTCCTCCCGTCACTCTGGTTGGGTGCGCACAGTAAAAAGTGCTCTTGGCAGCTAGAGAGTGCCGCGTTGACCACTGCGCATGAAGAAATAAGCACCTGCAACGTTTGGTTTAGGTTTTAGGTGCATTTTTAATTTTATTGCTTAAATCGCATTTTCTCGACGAGCTGAGCACGTTTTCTGAAATGTGCTCCTCCCGTCACTCTGGTTGGGTGCGCACAGTAAAAAGTGCTCCTGGCAGCTAGGGAGTGCCGCGTTGAGCACTACGCACGAAGAAATAAGCACCTGCAACGTTTGGTTTAGGTTTTAGGTGCATTTTTAATTTTATTGCTTAAATCGCATTTTCTCGACGAGCTGAGCACGTTTTCTGAAATGTGCTCCTCCCGTCACTCTGGTTGGGTGCGCACAGTAAAAAGTGCTCCTGGCAGCTAGGGAGTGCCGCGTTGACCACTGCGCACGAAGAAATAAGCACCTGCAACGTTTGGTTTAGGTTTTAGGTGCATTTTTAATTTTATTGCTTAAATCGCATTTTCTCGACGAGCTGAGCACGTTTTCTGAAATGTGCTCCTCCCGTCACTCTGGTTGGGTGCGCACAGTAAAAAGTGCTCCTGGCAGCTAGAGAGTTCCGCGTTGACCACTGCGCATGAAGAAATAAGCACCTGCAACGTTTGATTTAGGTTTTAGGTGCATTTTTAATCTTATTGCTTAAATCGCATTTTCTCGACGAGCTGAGCACGTTTCCTGAAATGTGCTCCTCCCGTCGCTCTGGTTGGGTGCGCACAGTAAAAAGTGCTCTTGGCAGCTCGGGAGTGCCGCGTTGACCACTGCGCATGAAGAAATAACCACCTGCAACGTTTGGTTTAGGTTTTAGGTGCATTTTTAATTTTATTGCTTAAATCGCATTTTCTCGACGAGCTGAGCACGTTTTCTGAAATGTGCTCCTCCCGTCACTCTGGTTGGGTGCGCATAGTAAAAAGTGCTCTTGGCAGCTAAAGAGTGCCGCGTTGACCACTGCGCACAAAGAAATAAGCACCTGCAACGTTTGGTTTAGGTTTTAGGTGCATTTTTAATTTTATTGCTTAAATCGCATTTTCTCGACGAGCTGAGCACGTTTTCTGAAATGTGCTCCTCCCGTCGCTCTGGTTGAGCGCGCATAGTAAAAAGTGCTCCTGGCAGCTAGAGATTGCCGCGTTGACCACTGCACATGGAGAAATAAGCACCTGCAACGTTTGGTTTAGGTTTTAGGTGCATTTTTAATTTTATTGCTTAAATCGCATTTTCTCGACGAGCTGAGCACGTTTTCTGAAATGTGCTCCTCCCGTCGCTCTGGTTGGGTGCGCACCGTAAAAAGTGCTCTTGGCAGCTAGAGAGTGCCGTGTTGACCACTGCGCATGAAGAAATAAGCACCTGCAACGTTTGGTTTAGGTTTTAGGTGCATTTTTAATTTTATTGCTTAAATCGCATTTTCTCGACGAGCTGAGCACGTTTTCTGAAATGTGCTCCTCCCGTCACTCTGGTTGGGTGCGCACAGTAAAAAGTGCTCCTGGCAGCTAGGGAGTGCCGCGTTGAGCACTGCGCACGAAGAAATAAGCACCTGCAACGTTTGGTTTAGGTTTTAGGTGCATTTTTAATTTTATTGCATTTTCTCGACGAGCTGAGCACGTTTTCTGAAATGTGCTCCTCCCGTCGCTCTGGTTGTGCGCGCATAGTAAAAAGTGCTCCTGGCAGCTAGGGAGTGCCGCGTTGAGCACTGCGCACGAAGAAATAAGCACCTGCATCGTTTGGTTTAGGTTTTAGGTGCATTTTTAATTTTATTGCTTAAATCGCGTTTTTTCGACGAGCTGAGCACGTTTTCTGAAATGTGCTCCTCCCGTCGCTCTGGTTGGGTGCGCACAGTAAAAAGAGCTCCTGGCAGCTAGGGAGTTCCGCGTTGACCACTGCGCACGAATAAATAAGCACCTGCAACGTTTGGTTTAGGTGCATTTTTAATTTTATTGCTTAAATCGCATTTTCTCGACGAGCTGAGCACGTTTTCTGAAATGTGCTCCTCCCGTCACTCTGGTTGGGTGCACACAGTAAAAAGTGCTCCTGGCAGCTAGGGAGTGCCGCGTTGAGCACTGCGCACGAAGAAATAAGCACCTGCAACGTTTGGTTTAGGTTTTAGGTGCATTTTTAATTTTATTGCTTAAATCGCATTTTCTCGACGAGCTGAGCACGTTTTCTGAAATGGGCTCCTCCCGTCGCTCTGGTTGGGTGCGCACAGTAAAAAGAGCTCCTGGCAGCTAGGGAGTTCCGCGTTGACCACTGCGCACGAAGAAATAAGCACCTGCAACGTTTGGTTTAGGTTTTAGGTGCATTTTTAATCTTATTGCTTAAATCGCATTTTCTCGACGAGCTGAGCACGTTTTCTGAAATGTGCTCCTCCCGTCACTCTGGTTGGGTGCGCACAGTAAAAAGTGCTCTTGGCAGCTAGAGAGTGCCGCGTTGACCACTGCGCATGAAGAAATAAGCACCTGCAACGCTTGGTTTAGGTTTTAGGTGCATTTTTAATTTTATTGCTTAAATCGCATTTTCTCGACGAGCTGAGCACGTTTTCTGAAATGTGCTCCTCCCGTCACTCTGGTTGGATGCGCACAGTAAAAAGTGCTCTTGCCAGCTCGGGAGTGCCGCGTTGACCACTGCGCATGAAGAAATAAGCACCTGCAACGTTTGGTTTAGGTTTTAGGTGCATTTTTAATCTTATTGCTTAAATCGCATTTTCTCGACGAGCTGAGCACGTTTTCTGAAATGTGCTCCTCCCGTCACTCTGGTTGGGTGCGCACAGTAAAAAGTGCTCTTGGCAGCTAGAGAGTGCCGCGTTGACCACTGCGCATGAAGAAATAAGCACCTGCAACGCTTGGTTTAGGTTTTAGGTGCATTTTTAATTTTATTGCTTAAATCGCATTTTCTCGACGAGCTGAGCACGTTTTCTGAAATGTGCTCCTCCCGTCTCTCTGGTTGGGTGCGCACAGTAAAAAGTGCTCCTGGCAGCTAGGGAGTGCCGCGTTGAGCACTACGCACGAAGAAATAAGCACCTGCAACGTTTGGTTTAGGTTTTAGCTGCATTTTTAATTTTATTGCTTAAATCGCATTTTCTCGACGAGCTGAGCACGTTTTCTGAAATGTGCTCCTCCCGTCGCTCTGGTTGGGTGCGCACAGTAAAAAGAGCTCCTGGCAGCTAGGGAGTTCCGCGTTGACCACTGCGCACGAAGAAATAAGCACCTGCAACGTTTGGTTTAGGTTTTAGGTGCATTTTTAATTTTATTGCTTAAATCGCATTTTCTCGACGAGCTGAGCACGTTTTCTGAAATGTGCTCCTCCCGTCGCTCTGGTTGGGTGCGCACAGTAAAAAGTGGTCTTGCCAGCTCGGGAGTGCCGCGTTGACCACTGCGCATGAAGAAATAAGCACCTGCAACGTTTGGTTTAGGTTTTAGGTGCATTTTTAATTTTATTGCTTAAATCGCATTTTCTCGACGAGCTGAGCACGTTTTCTGAAATGTGCTCCTCCCGTCGCTCTGGTTGGGCGCGCATAGTAAAAAGTGCTCCTGGCAGCTAGAGAGTGCCGCGTTGACCACTGCGCAAGAAGAAATAAGCACCTGCAACGTTTGGTTTAGGTTTTAGGTGCATTTTTGATTTTATTGCTTAAATCGCATTTTCTCGACAAGCTGAGCACGTTTTCTGAAATGTGCTCCTCCCGTCGCTCTGGTTGGGTGTGCACAGTAAAAAGAGCTCCTGGCAGCTAGGGAGTGCCGCGTTGACCACTGCGCACGAAGAAATAAGCACCTGCAACGTTTGGTTTAGGTTTTAGGTGCATTTTTAATTTTATTGCTTGAATCGCATTTTCTCGACGAGCTGAGCACGTTTTCTGAAATGTGCTCCTCCCGTCGCTCTGGTTGTGCGCGCATAGTAAAAAGTGCTCCTGGCAGCTAGGGAGTGCCGCGTTGAGCACTACGCACGAAGAAATAAGCACCTTCAACGTTTGGTTTAGGTTTTAGCTGCATTTTTAATTTTATTGCTTAAATCGCATTTTCTCGACGAGCTGAGCAAGTTTTCTGAAATGTGCTCCTCCCGTCGCTCTGGTTGGGTGCGCACAGTAAAAAGAGCTCCTGGCAGCTAGGGAGTTCCGCGTTGACCACTGCGCACGAAGAAATAAGCACCTGCAACGTTTGGTTTAGGTTTTAGGTGCATTTTTAATTTTATTGCTTAAATCGCATTCTCTCGACGAGCTGAGCACGTTTTCTGAAATGTGCTCCTCCCGTCGCTCTGGTTGGGTGCGCACAGTAAAAAGTGCTCTTGGCAGCTCGGGAGTGCCGCGTTGACCACTGCGCATGAAGAAATAAGCACCTGCAACGTTTGGTTTAGGTTTTAGGTGCATTTTTAATTTTATTGCTTAAATCGCATTTCCTCGACGAGCTGAGCACGTTTTCTGAAATGTGCTCCTCCCGTCGCTCTGGTTGTGCGCGCATAGTAAAAAGTGCTCCTGGCAGCTAGAGAGTGCCGCGTTGACCACTGCGCATGAAGAAATAAGCACCTGCAACGTTTGGTTTAGGTTTTAGGTGCATTTTTAATTTTATTGCTTAAATCGCATTTTCTCGACAAGCTGAGCACGTTTTCTGAAATGTGCTCCTCCCGTCGCTCTGGTTGGGTGCGCACAGTAAAAAGAGCTCCTGGCAGCTAGGGAGTGCCGCGTTGACCACTGCGCACGAAGAAATAAGCACCTGCAACGTTTGGTTTAGGTTTTAGGTGCATTTTTAATTTTATTGCTTAAATCGCATTCTCTCGACGAGCTGAGCACGTTTTCTGAAATGTGCTCCTCCCGTCACTCTGGTTGGGTGCGCACAGTAAAAAGTGCTCCTGGCAGCTAGGGAGTAACGCATTGAGCACTACGCACGAAGAAATAAGCACCTGCAACGTTTGGTTTAGGTTTTAGCTGCATTTTTAATTTTATTGCTTAAATCGCATTTTCTCGACGAGCTGAGCACGTTTTCTGAAATGTGCTCCTCCCGTCGCTCTGGTTGTGCGCGCATAGTAAAAAGTGCTCCTGGCAGCTAGAGAGTGCCGCGTTGACCACTGCACATGGAGAAATAAGCACCTGCAACGTTTGGTTTAGGTTTTAGGTGCATTTTTAATTTTATTGCTTAAATCGCATTTTCTCGACGAGCTGAGCACGTTTTCTGAAATGTGCTCCTCCCGTCGCTCTGGTTGGGTGCGCACAGTAAAAAGTGCTCTTGGCAGCTAGAGAGTGCCGTGTTGACCACTGCACATGGAGAAATAAGCACCTGCAACGTTTGGTTTAGGTTTTAGGTGCATTTTTAATTTTATTGCTTAAATCGCATTTTCTCGACGAGCTGAGCACGTTTTCTGAAATGTGCTCCTCCCGTCACTCTGGTTGGGTGCGCACAGTAAAAAGTGCTCCTGGCAGCTAGGGAGTGCCGCGTTGAGCACTGCGCACGAAGAAATAAGCACCTGCAACGTTTGGTTTAGGTTTTAGGTGCATTTTTAATTTTATTGCATTTTCTCGACGAGCTGAGCACGTTTTCTGAAATGTGCTCCTCCCGTCGCTCTGGTTGTGCGCGCATAGTAAAAAGTGCTCCTGGCAGCTAGAGAGTGCCGCGTTGACCACTGCACATGGAGAAATAAGCACCTGCAACGTTTGGTTTAGGTTTTAGGTGCATTTTTAATTTTATTGCTTAAATCGCATTTTCTCGACGAGCTGAGCACGTTTTCTGAAATGTGCTCCTCCCGTCACTCTGGTTGGGTGCGCACAGTAAAAAGTGCTCCTGGCAGCTAGGGAGTGCCGCGTTGACCACTGCGCACGAAGAAATAAGCACCTGCAACGTTTGGTTTAGGTTTTAGGTGCATTTTTAATTTTATTGCTTAAATCGCATTTTCTCGACGAGCTGAGCACGTTTTCTGAAATGTGCTCCTCCCGTCACTCTGGTTGGGTGCGCACAGTAAAAAGTGCTCCTGGCAGCTAGAGAGTGCCGCGTTGACCACTGCGCATGAAGAAATAAGCACCTGCAACGTTTGATTTAGGTTTTAGGTGCATTTTTAATCTTATTGCTTAAATCGCATTTTCTCGACGAGCTGAGCACGTTTCCTGAAATGTGCTCCTCCCGTCGCTCTGGTTGGGTGCGCACAGTAAAAAGTGCTCTTGGCAGCTAGAGAGTGCCGCGTTGACCACTGCGCATGGAGAAATAAGCACCTGCAACGTTTGGTTTAGGTTTTAGGTGCATTTTTAATTTTATTGCTTAAATCGCATTTTCTCGACGAGCTGAGCACGTTTTCTGAAATGTGCTCCTCCCGTCGCTCTGGTTGAGCGCGCATAGTAAAAAGTGCTCCTGGCAGCTAGAGAGTGCCGCGTTGACCACTGCACATGGAGAAATAAGCACCTGCAACGTTTGGTTTAGGTTTTAGGTGCATTTTTAATTTTATTGCTTAAATCGCATTTTCTCGACGAGCTGAGCACGTTTTCTGAAATGTGCTCCTCCCGTCGCTCTGGTTGGGTGCGCACCGTAAAAAGTGCTCTTGGCAGCTAGAGAGTGCCGTGTTGACCACTGCGCATGAAGAAATAAGCACCTGCAACGTTTGGTTTAGGTTTTAGGTGCATTTTTAATTTTATTGCTTAAATCGCATTTTCTCGACGAGCTGAGCACGTTTTCTGAAATGTGCTCCTCCCGTCACTCTGGTTGGGTGCGCACAGTAAAAAGTGCTCCTGGCAGCTAGGGAGTGCCGCGTTGAGCACTGCGCACGAAGAAATAAGCACCTGCAACGTTTGGTTTAGGTTTTAGGTGCATTTTTAATTTTATTGCATTTTCTTGACGAGCTGAGCACGTTTTCTGAAATGTGCTCCTCCCGTCACTCTGGTTGGGTGCGCACAGTAAAAAGTGCTCCTGGCAGCTAGGGAGTGCCGCGTTGAGCACTGCGCACAAAGAAATAAGCACCTGCAACGTTTGGTTTAGGTTTTAGGTGCATTTTTAATTTTATTGCTTAAATCGCATTTTCTCGACTAGCTGAGCACGTTTTCTGAAATGTGCTCCTCCCGTCACTCTGGTTGGGTGCACACAGTAAAAAGTGCTCCTGGCAGCTAGAGAGTGCCGCGTTGACCACTGCGCATGAAGAAATAAGCACCTGCAACGTTTGGTTTAGGTTTTAGGTGCATTTTTAATCTTATTGCTTAAATCGCATTTTCTCGACGAGCTGAGCACGTTTTCTGAAATGTGCTCCTCCCGTCACTCTGGTTGGGTGCGCACAGTAGAAAGTGCTCTTGGCAGCTAGAGAGTTCCGCGTTGACCACTGTGCATGAAGAAATAAGCACCTGCAACGCTTGGTTTAGGTTTTAGGTGCATTTTTAATTTTATTGCTTAAATCGCATTATCTCGACGAGCTGAGCACGTTTTCTGAAATGTGCTCCTCCCGTCACTCTGGTTGGGTGCGCACAGTAAAAAGTGCTCCTGGCAGCTAGGGAGTGCCGCGTTGAGCACTACGCACGAAGAAATAAACACCTGCAACGTTTGGTTTAGGTTTTAGCTGCATTTTTAATTTTATTGCTTAAATCGCATTTTCTCGACGAGCTGAGCAAGTTTTCTGAAATGTGCTCCTCCCGTCGCTCTGGTTGGGTGCGCACAGTAAAAAGAGCTCCTGGCAGCTAGGGAGTTCCGCGTTGACCACTGCGCACGAAGAAATAAGCACCTGCAACGTTTGGTTTAGGTTTTAGGTGCATTTTTAATTTTATTGCTTACATCGCATTCTCTCGACGAGCTGAGCACGTTTTCTGAAATGTGCTCCTCCCGTCGCTCTGGTTGGGTGCGCACAGTAAAAAGTGCTCTTGGCAGCTCGGGAGTGCCGCGTTGACCACTGCGCATGAAGAAATAAGCACCTGCAACGTTTGGTTTAGGTTTTAGGTGCATTTTTAATTTTATTGCTTAAGTCGCATTTTCTCGACGAGCTGAGCACGTTTTCTGAAATGTGCTCCTCCCGTCGCTCTGGTTGGGCGCGCATAGTAAAAAGTGCTCCTGGCAGCTAGAGAGTGCCGCGTTGACCACTGCGCAAGAAGAAATAAGCACCTGCAACGTTTGGTTTAGGTTTTAGGTGCATTTTTAATTTTATTGCTTAAATCGCATTTTCTCGACAAGCTGAGCACGTTTTCTGAAATGTGCTCCTCCCGTCGCTCTGGTTGGGTGCGCACAGTAAAAAGAGCTCCTGGCAGCTAGGGAGTGCCGCGTTGACCACTGCGCACGAAGAAATAAGCACCTGCAACGTTTGGTTTAGGTTTTAGGTGCATTTTTAATTTTATTGCTTAAATCGCATTCTCTCGACGAGCTGAGCACGTTTTCTGAAATGTGCTCCTCCCGTCACTCTGGTTGGGTGCGCACAGTAAAAAGTGCTCCTGGCAGCTAGGGAGTGCCGCGTTGAGCACTGCGCACAAAGAAATAAGCACCTGCAACGTTTGGTTTAGGTTTTAGGTGCATTTTTAATTTTATTGCTTAAGTCGCATTTTCTCGACGAGCTGAGCACGTTTTCTGAAATGTGCTCCTCCCGTCGCTCTGGTTGGGCGCGCATAGTAAAAAGTGCTCCTGGCAGCTAGAGAGTGCCGCGTTGACCACTGCGCAAGAAGAAATAAGCACCTGCAACGTTTGGTTTAGGTTTTAGGTGCATTTTTAATTTTATTGCTTAAATCGCATTTTCTCGACAAGCTGAGCACGTTTTCTGAAATGTGCTCCTCCCGTCGCTCTGGTTGGGTGCGCACAGTAAAAAGAGCTCCTGGCAGCTAGGGAGTGCCGCGTTGACCACTGCGCACGAAGAAATAAGCACCTGCAACGTTTGGTTTAGGTTTTAGGTGCATTTTTAATTTTATTGCTTAAATCGCATTCTCTCGACGAGCTGAGCACGTTTTCTGAAATGTGCTCCTCCCGTCACTCTGGTTGGGTGCGCACAGTAAAAAGTGCTCCTGGCAGCTAGGGAGTGCCGCGTTGAGCACTACGCACGAAGAAATAAGCACCTGCAACGTTTGGTTTAGGTTTTAGCTGCATTTTTAATTTTATTGCTTAAATCGCATTTTCTCGACGAGCTGAGCACGTTTTCTGAAATGTGCTCCTCCCATCGCTCTGGTTGTGCGCGCATAGTAAAAAGTGCTCCTGGCAGCTAGAGAGTGCCGCGTTGACCACTGCACATGAAGAAATAAGCACCTGCAACGTTTGGTTTAGGTTTTAGGTGCATTTTTAATTTTATTGCTTAAATCGCATTTTCTCGACGAGCTGAGCACGTTTTCTGAAATGTGCTCCTCCCGTCGCTCTGGTTGGGTGCGCACAGTAAAAAGTGCTCTTGGCAGCTAGAGAGTGCCGCGTTGACCACTGCACATGAAGAAATAAGCACCTGCAACGTTTGGTTTAGGTTTTAGGTGCATTTTTAATTTTATTGCTTAAATCGCATTTTCTCGACGAGCTGAGCACGTTTTCTGAAATGTGCTCCTCCCGTCACTCTGGTTGGGTGCGCACAGTAAAAAGTGCTCCTGGCAGCTAGGGAGTGCCGCGTTGAGCACTGCCCACGAAGAAATAAGCACCTGCAACGTTTGATTTAGGTTTTAGGTGCATTTTTAATTGTATTGCTTAAATCGCATTTTCTCGACGAGCTGAGCACGTTTTCTGAAATGTGCTCCTCCCGTCGCTCTGGTTGGGTGCGCACAGTAAAAAGAGCTCCTGGCAGCTAGGGAGTTCCGCGTTGACCACTGCGCACGAAGAAATAAGCACCTGCAACGTTTGGTTTAGGTTTTAGGTGCATTTTTAATTTTATTGCTTAAATCGCATTCTCTCGACGAGCTGAGCACGTTTTCTGAAATGTGCTCCTCCCGTCACTCTGGTTGGGTGCGCACAGTAAAAAGTGCTCCTGGCAGCTAGGGAGTGCCGCGTTGAGCACTGCGCACAAAGAAATAAGCACCTGCAACGTTTGGTTTAGGTTTTAGGTGCATTTTTAATTTTATTGCTTAAATCGCATTTTCTCGACGAGCTGAGCACGTTTTCTGAAATGTGCTCCTCCCGTCACTCTGGTTGGGTGCACACAGTAAAAAGTGCTCCTGGCAGCTAGAGAGTGCCGCGTTGACCACTGCGCATGAAGAAATAAGCACCTGCAACGTTTGGTTTAGGTTTTAGGTGCATTTTTAATCTTATTGCTTAAATCGCATTTTCTCGACGAGCTGAGCACGTTTTCTGAAATGTGCTCCTTCCGTCACTCTGGTTGGGTGCGCACAGTAGAAAGTGCTCTTGGCAGCTAGAGAGTGCCGCGTTGACCACTGCGCATGAAGAAATAAGCACCTGCAACGCTTGGTTTAGGTTTTAGGTGCATTTTTAATTTTATTGCTTAAATCGCATTATCTCGACGAGCTGAGCACGTTTTCTGAAATGTGCTCCTCCCGTCACTCTGGTTGGGTGCGCACAGTAAAAAGTGCTCCTGGCAGCTAGGGAGTGCCGCGTTGAGCACTACGCACGAAGAAATAAACACCTGCAACGTTTGGTTTAGGTTTTAGCTGCATTTTTAATTTTATTGCTTAAATCGCATTTTCTCGACGAGCTGAGCAAGTTTTCTGAAATGTGCTCCTCCCGTCGCTCTGGTTGGGTGCGCACAGTAAAAAGAGCTCCTGGCAGCTAGGGAGTTCCGCGTTGACCACTGCGCACGAAGAAATAAGCACCTGCAACGTTTGGTTTAGGTTTTAGGTGCATTTTTAATTTTATTGCTTAAATCGCATTCTCTCGACGAGCTGAGCACGTTTTCTGAAATGTGCTCCTCCCGTCGCTCTGGTTGGGTGCGCACAGTAAAAAGTGCTCTTGGCAGCTCGGGAGTGCCGCGTTGACCACTGCGCATGAAGAAATAAGCACCTGCAACGTTTGGTTTAGGTTTTAGGTGCATTTTTAATTTTATTGCTTAAATCGCATTTTCTCGACGAGCTGAGCACGTTTTCTGAAATGTGCTCCTCCCGTCGCTCTGGTTGGGCGCGCATAGTAAAAAGTGCTCCTGGCAGCTAGAGAGTGCCGCGTTGACCACTGCGCAAGAAGAAATAAGCACCTGCAACGTTTGGTTTAGGTTTTAGGTGCATTTTTAATTTTATTGCTTAAATCGCATTTTCTCGACAAGCTGAGCACGTTTTCTGAAATGTGCTCCTCCCGTCGCTCTGGTTGGGTGCGCACAGTAAAAAGAGCTCCTGGCAGCTAGGGAGTGCCGCGTTGACCACTGCGCACGAAGAAATAAGCACCTGCAACGTTTGGTTTAGGTTTTAGGTGCATTTTTAATTTTATTGCTTAAATCGCATTCTCTCGACGAGCTGAGCACGTTTTCTGAAATGTGCTCCTCCCGTCACTCTGGTTGGGTGCGCACAGTAAAAAGTGCTCCTGGCAGCTAGGGAGTTCCGCGTTGACCACTGCGCACGAAGAAATAAGCACCTGCAACGTTTGGTTTAGGTTTTAGGTGCATTTTTAATTTTATTGCTTAAATCGCATTTTCTCGACGAGCTGAGCACGTTTTCTGAAATGTGCTCCTCCCGTCGCTCTGGTTGGGTGCGCACAGTAAAAAGTGCTCTTGGCAGCTAGAGAGTGCCGCGTTGACCACTGCGCATGAAGAAATAAGCACCTGCAACGTTTGGTTTAGGTTTTAGGTGCATTTTTAATTTTATTGCTTAAATCGCATTTTCTCGACGAGCTGAGCACGTTTTCTGAAATGTGCTCCTCCCGTCACTCTGGTTGGGTGCGCACAGTAAAAAGTGCTCCTGGCAGCTAGAGAGTGCCGCGTTGACCACTGCGCATGAAGAAATAAGCACCTGCAACGTTTGATTTAGGTTTTAGGTGCATTTTTAATCTTATTGCTTAAATCGCATTTTCTCGACGAGCTGAGCACGTTTCCTGAAATGTGCTCCTCCCGTCGCTCTGGTTGGGTGCGCACAGTAAAAAGTGCTCTTGGCAGCTAGAGAGTGCCGCGTTGACCACTGCGCATGGAGAAATAAGCACCTGCAACGTTTGGTTTAGGTTTTAGGTGCATTTTTAATTTTATTGCTTAAATCGCATTTTCTCGACGAGCTGAGCACGTTTTCTGAAATGTGCTCCTCCCGTCGCTCTGGTTGAGCGCGCATAGTAAAAAGTGCTCCTGGCAGCTAGAGATTGCCGCGTTGACCACTGCACATGGAGAAATAAGCACCTGCAACGTTTGGTTTAGGTTTTAGGTGCATTTTTAATTTTATTGCTTAAATCGCATTTTCTCGACGAGCTGAGCACGTTTTCTGAAATGTGCTCCTCCCGTCGCTCTGGTTGGGTGCGCACCGTAAAAAGTGCTCTTGGCAGCTAGAGAGTGCCGTGTTGACCACTGCGCATGAAGAAATAAGCACCTGCAACGTTTGGTTTAGGTTTTAGGTGCATTTTTAATTTTATTGCTTAAATCGCATTTTCTCGACGAGCTGAGCACGTTTTCTGAAATGTGCTCCTCCCGTCACTCTGGTTGGGTGCGCACAGTAAAAAGTGCTCCTGGCAGCTAGGGAGTGCCGCGTTGAGCACTGCGCACGAAGAAATAAGCACCTGCAACGTTTGGTTTAGGTTTTAGGTGCATTTTTAATTTTATTGCTTAAATTGCATTTTCTCGACGAGCTGAGCACGTTTTCTGAAACGGGCTCCTCCCGTCGCTCTGGTTGGGTGCGCACAGTAAAAAGAGCTCCTAGCAGCTAGGGAGTTCCGCGTTGACCACTGCGCACGAAGAAATAAGCACCTGCAACGTTTGGTTTAGGTTTTAGGTACATTTTTTATTTTATTGCTTAAATCGCATTCTCTCGACGAGCTGAGCACGTTTTCTGAAATGTGCTCCTCCCGTCGCTCTGGTTGGGTGCACACAGTAAAAAGAGCTACTGGCAGCTAGGGAGTGCCGCGTTGACCACTGCGCACGAAGAAATAAGCACCTGCAACGTTTGGTTTAGGTTTTAGGTGCATTTTTTATTTTATTGCTTAAATCGCATTCTCTCGACGAGCTGAGCACGTTTTCTGAAATGTGCTCCTCCCGTCGCTCTGGTTGGGTGCGCGTAGTAAAAAGTGCTCCTGGCAGCTAGAGAGTGCCGCGTTGACCACTGCGCATGAAGAAATAAGCACCTGCAACGTTTGGTTTAGGTTTTAGGTGCATTTTTTATTATATTGCTTAAATCGCATTTTCTCGACGAGCTGAGCACGTTTTCTGAAATGTGCTCCTCCCGTCGCTCTGGTTGGGTGCGCACAGTAAAAAGAGCTCCTGGCAGCTAGGGAGTGCCGCGTTGACCACTGCGCACGAAGAAATAAGCACCTGCAACGTTTGGTTTAGGTTTTAGGTGCATTTTTTATTTTATTGCTTAAATCGCATTCTCTCGACGAGCTGAGCACGTTTTCTGAAATGTGCTCCTCCCGTTGCTCTGGTTGGGTGCGCGTAGTAAAAAAGGCTCCTGGCAGCTAGAGAGTGCCGCGTTGACCACTGCGCATGAAGAAATAAGCACCTGCAACGTTTGGTTTAGGTTTTAGGTGCATTTTTAATCTTATTGCTTAAATCGCATTTTCTCGACGAGCTGAGCACGTTTTCTGAAATGTGCTCCTCCCGTCACTCTGGTTGGGTGCGCACAGTAAAAAGAGCTACTGGCAGCTAGGGAGTGCCGCGTTGACCACTGCGCATGAAGAAATAAGCACCTGCAACGTTTGGTTTAGGTTTTAGGTGCATTTTTAATCTTATTGCTTAAATCGCATTTTCTCGACGAGCTGAGCACGTTTTCTGAAATGTGCTCCTCCCGTCGCTCTGGTTGGGTGCGCACAGTAAAAAGTGCTCTTGGCAGCTAGAGAGTGCCGCGTTGACCACTGCACATGAAGAAATAAGCACCTGCAACGTTTGGTTTAGGTTTTAGGTGCATTTTTAATTTTATTGCTTAAATCGCATTTTCTCGACGAGCTGAGCACGTTTTCTGAAATGTGCTCCTCCCGTCACTCTGGTTGGGTGCGCATAGTAAAAAGTGCTCTTGGCAGCTAAAGAGTGCCGCGTTGACCACTGCGCACAAAGAAATAAGCACCTGCAACGTTTGGTTTAGGTTTTAGGTGCATTTTAAATTTTATTGCTTAAATCGCATTTTCTCGACGAGCTGAGCACGTTTTCTGAAATGTGCTCCTCCCGTCGCTCTGGTTGTGCGCGCATAGTAAAAAGTGCTCCTGGCAGCTAGGGAGTGCCGCGTTGACCACTGCGGATGAAGAAATAAGCACCTGCAACGTTTGGTTTAGGTTTTAGGTGCATTTTTAATTTTATTGCTTAAATCGCATTTTCTCGACGAGCTGAGCACGTTTTCTGAAATGTGCTCCTCCCGTCGCTCTTGTTGGGTGCGCACAGTAAAAAGTGCTCCTGGCAGCTAGAGAGTGCCGCGTTGACCACTGCGCAAGAAGAAATAAGCACCTGCAACGTTTGGTTTAGGTTTTAGGTGCATTTTTAATCTTATTGCTTAAATTGCATTTTCTCGACGAGCTGAGCACGTTTTCTGAAATGTGCTCCTCCCGTCACTCTGGTTGGGTGCGCACAGTAAAAAGTGCTCTTGGCAGCTAGAGAGTGCCGCGTTGACCACTGCGCATGAAGAAATAAGCACCTGCAACGTTTGGTTTAGGTTTTAGGTGCATTTTTAATTTTATTGCTTAAATCGCATTTTCTCGACGAGCTGAGCACGTTTTCTGAAATGCGCTCCTCCCGTCGCTCTGGTTGTGCGCGCATAGTAAAAAGTGCTCCTGGCAGCTAGAGAGTGCCGCGTTGACCACTGCACATGGAGAAATAAGCACCTGCAACGTTTGGTTTAGGTTTTAGGTGCATTTTTAATTTTATTGCTTAAATCGCATTTTCTCGACGAGCTGAGCACGTTTTCTGAAATGTGCTCCTCCCGTCGCTCTGGTTGTGCGCGCATAGTAAAAAGTGCTCCTGGCAGCTAGAGAGTGCCGCGTTGACCACTGCACATGGAGAAATAAGCACCTGCAACGTTTGGTTTAGGTTTTAGGTGCAATTTTAATTTTATTGCTTAAATCGCATTTTCTCGACGAGCTGAGCACGTTTTCTGAAATGTGCTCCTCCCGTCACTCTGGTTGGGTGCGCACAGTAAAAAGTGCTCCTGGCAGCTAGGGAGTGCCGCGTTGAGCACTACGCACGAAGAAATAAGCACCTGCAACGTTTGGTTTAGGTTTTAGCTGCATTTTTAATTTTATTGCTTAAATCGCATTTCCTCGACGAGCTGAGCACGTTTTCTGAAATGTGCTCCTCCCGTCGCTCTGGTTGTGCGTGCATAGTAAAAAGTGCTCCTGGCAGCTAGAGAGTGCCGCGTTGACCACTGCACATGAAGAAATAAGCACCTGCAACGTTTGGTTTAGGTTTTAGGTGCATTTTTAATTTTATTGCTTGAATCGCATTTTCTCGACGAGCTGAGCACGTTTTCTGAAATGTGCTCCTCCCGTCGCTCTGGTTGGGTGCGCACAGTAAAAAGTGCTCTTGGCAGCTAGAGAGTGCCGCGTTGACCACTGCGCATGAAGAAATAAGCACCTGCAACGTTTGGTTTAGGTTTTAGGTGCATTTTTAATTTTATTGCTTAAATCGCATTTTCTCGACGAGCTGAGCACGTTTTCTGAAATGTGCTCCTCCCGTCACTCTGGTTGGGTGCGCACAGTAAAAAGAGCTCCTGGCAGCTAGAGAGTGCCGCGTTGACCACTGCGCATGAAGAAATAAGCACCTGCAACGTTTGGTTTAGGTTTTAGGTGCATTTTTAATCTTATTGCTTAAATCGCATTTTCTCGACGAGCTGAGCACGTTTTCTGAAATGTGCTCCTCCCGTCGCTCTGGTTGGGTGCGCACAGTAAAAAGAGCTACTGGCAGCTAGGGAGTGCCGCGTTGACCACTGCGCACGAAGAAATAAGCACCTGCAACGTTTGGTTTAGGTTTTAGGTGCATTTTTTATTTTATTGCTTAAATCGCATTTTCTCGACGAGCTGAGCACGTTTTCTGAAATGTGCTCCTCCCGTCACTCTGGTTGGGTGCGCACAGTAAAAAGTGCTCTTGGCAGATAGAGAGTGCCGCGTTGACCACTGCGCATGAAGAAATAAGCACCTGCAACGTTTGGTTTAGGTTTTAGGTGCATTTTTAATCTTATTGCTTAAATCGCATTTTCTCGACGAGCTGAGCACGTTTTCTGAAATGCTCTCCTCCCGTCGCTCTGGTTGTGCGCGCATAGTAAAAAGTGCTCCTGGCAGCTAGAGAGTGCCGCGTTGACCACTGCACATGGAGAAATAAGCACCTGCAACGTTTGGTTTAGGTTTTAGGTGCATTTTTAATTTTATTGCTTAAATCGCATTTTCTCGACGAGCTGAGCACGTTTTCTGAAATGTGCTCCTCCCGTCGCTCTGGTTGTGCGCGCATAGTAAAAAGTGCTCCTGGCAGCTAGAGAGTGCCGCGTTGACCACTGCACATGGAGAAATAAGCACCTGCAACGTTTGGTTTAGGTTTTGGGTGCAATTTTAATTTTATTGCTTAAATCGCATTTTCTCGACGAGCTGAGCACGTTTTCTGAAATGTGCTCCTCCCGTCGCTCTGGTTGGGTGCGCACAGTAAAAAGTCCTCTTGGCAGCTAGAGAGTGCCGCGTTGACCACTGCTCATGAAGAAATAAGCACCTGCAACGTTTGGTTTAGGTTTTAGGTGCATTTTTAATCTTATTGCTTAAATCGCATTTTCTCGACGAGCTGAGCACGTTTTCTGAAATGTGCTCCTCCCGTCACTCTGGTTGGGTGCGCACAGTAAAAAGTGCTCTTGGCAGCTAGAGAGTGCCGCGTTGAGCACTACGCACGAAGAAATAAGCACCTGCAACGTTTGGTTTAGGTTTTAGCTGCATTTTTTATTTTATTGCTTAAATCGCATTTTCTCGACGAGCTGAGCACGTTTTCTGAAATGTGCTCCTCCCGTCGCTCTGGTTGGGTGCGCACAGTAAAAAGAGCTCCTGGCAGCTAGGGAGTTCCGCGTTGACCACTGCGCACGAAGAAATAAAAACCCGCAACGTTTGGTTTAGGTTTTAGGTGCATTTTTAATTTTATTGCTTAAATCGCATTCTCTCGACGAGCTGAGCACGTTTTCTGAAATGTGCTCCTCCCGTCGCTCTGGTTGGGTGCGCACAGTAAAAAGTGCTCTTGCCAGCTCGGGAGTGCCGCGTTGACCACTGCGCATGAAGAAATAAGCACCTGCAACGTTTGGTTTAGGTTTTAGGTGCATTTTTAATTTTATTGCTTAAATCGCATTTTCTCGACGAGCTGAGCACGTTTTCTGAAATGTGCTCCTCCCGTGGCTCTGGTTGGGCGCGCATAGTAAAAAGTGCTCCTGGCAGCTAGGGAGTGCCGCGTTGACCACTGCGCACGAAGAAATAATCACCTGCAACGTTTGGTTTAGGTTTTAGGTGCATTTTTAATTTTATTGCTTAAATCGCATTCTCTCGACGAGCTGAGCACGTTTTCTGAAATGTGCTCCTCCCGTCACTCTGGTTGGGTGCGCACAGTAAAAAGTGCTCCTGGCAGCTAGGGAGTGCCGCGTTGAGCACTACGCACGAAGAAATAAGCACCTGCAACGTTTGGTTTAGGTTTTAGGTGCATTTTTAATTTTATTGCTTAAATCGCATTTCCTCGACGAGCTGAGCACGTTTTCTGAAATGTGCTCCTCCCGTCGCTCTGGTTGTGCGCGCATAGTAAAAAGTGCTCCTGGCAGCTAGAGAGTGCCGCGTTGACCACTGCACATGAAGAAATAAGCACCTGCAACGTTTGGTTTAGGTTTTAGGTGCATTTTTAATTTTATTGCTTAAATCGCATTTTCTCGACGAGCTGAGCACGTTTTCTGAAATGTGCTCCTCCCGTCGCTCTGGTTGGGTGCGCACAGTAAAAAGTGCTCTTGGCAGCTAGAGAGTGCCGCGTTGACCACTGCACATGAAGAAATAAGCACCTGCAACGTTTGGTTTAGGTTTTAGGTGCATTTTTAATTTTATTGCTTAAATCGCATTTTCTCGACGAGCTGAGCACGTTTTCTGAAATGTGCTCCATCCGTCACTCTGGTTGGGTGCGCATAGTAAAAAGTGGTCTTGGCAGCTAAAGAGTGCCGCGTTGACCACTGCGCACAAAGAAATAAGCACCTGCAACGTTTGGTTTAGGTTTTAGGTGCATTTTAAATTTTATTGCTTAAATCGCATTTTCTCGACGAGCTGAGCACGTTTTCTGAAATGTGCTCCTCCCGTCGCTCTGGTTGTGCGCGCATAGTAAAAAGTGCTCCTGGCAGCTAGGGAGTGCCGCGTTGACCACTGCGCATGAAGAAATAAGCACCTGCAACGTTTGGTTTAGGTTTTAGGTGCATTTTTAATTTTATTGCTTAAATCGCATTTTCTCGACGAGCTGAGCACGTTTTCTGAAATGTGCTCCTCCCGTCGCTCTGGTTGGGTGCGCACAGTAAAAAGTGCTCCTGGCAGCTAGAGAGTGCCGCGTTGACCACTGCGCAAGAAGAAATAAGCACCTGCAACGTTTGGTTTAGGTTTTAGGTGCATTTTTAATCTTATTGCTTAAATCGCATTTTCTCGACGAGCTGAGCACGTTTTCTGAAATGTGCTCCTCCCGTCACTCTGGTTGGGTGCGCAAAGTAAAAAGTGCTCTTGGCAGCTAGAGAGTGCCGCGTTGACCACTGCGCATGAAGAAATAAGCACCTGCAACGTTTGGTTTAGGTTTTAGGTGCATTTTTAATTTTATTGCTTAAATCGCATTTTCTCGACGAGCTGAGCACGTTTTCTGAAATGTGCTCCTCCCGTCGCTCTGGTTGTGCGCGCATAGTAAAAAGTGCTCCTGGCAGCTAGAGAGTGCCGCGTTGACCACTGCACATGGAGAAATAAGCACCTGCAACGTTTGGTTTAGGTTTTAGGTGCATTTTTAATTTTATTGCTTAAATCGCATTTTCTCGACGAGCTGAGCACGTTTTCTGAAATGTGCTCCTCCCGTCGCTCTGGTTGTGCGCGCATAGTAAAAAGTGCTCCTGGCAGCTAGGGAGTGCCGCGTTGAGCACTACGCACGAAGAAATAAGCACCTGCAACGTTTGGTTTAGGTTTTAGCTGCATTTTTAATTTTATTGCTTAAATCGCATTTTCTCGACGAGCTGAGCAAGTTTTCTGAAATGTGCTCCTCCCGTCGCTCTGGTTGGGTGCGCACAGTAAAAAGAGCTCCTGGCAGCTAGGGAGTTCCGCGTTGACCACTGCGCACGAAGAAATAAGCACCTGCAACGTTTGGTTTAGGTTTTAGGTGCATTTTTAATTCTATTGCTTAAATCGCATTCTCTCGACGAGCTGAGCACGTTTTCTGAAATGTGCTCCTCCCGTCGCTCTGGTTGGGTGCGCACTGTAAAAAGTGCTCTTGGCAGCTCGGGAGTGCCGCGTTGACCACTGCGCATGAAGAAATAAGCACCTGCAACGTTTGGTTTAGGTTTTAGGTGCATTTTTAATTTTATTGCTTAAATCGCATTTTCTCGACGAGCTGAGCACGTTTTCTGAAATGTGCTCCTCCCGTCGCTCTGGTTGGGCGCGCATAGTAAAAAGTGTTCCTGGCAGCTAGAGAGTGCCGCGTTGACCACTGCGCAAGAAGAAATAAGCACCTGCAACGTTTGGTTTAGGTTTTAGGTGCATTTTTAATTTTATTGCTTAAATCGCATTCTCTCGACGAGCTGAGCACGTTTTCTGAAATGTGCTCCTCCCGTCGCTCTGGTTGGGCGCGCATAGTAAAAAGTGCTCCTGGCAGCTAGAGAGTGCCGCGTTGACCACTGCGCAAGAAGAAATAAGCACCTGCAACGTTTGGTTTAGGTTTTAGGTGCATTTTTAATTTTATTGCTTAAATCGCATTTTCTCGACAAGCTGAGCACGTTTTCTGAAATGTGCTCCTTCCGTCGCTCTGGTTGGGTGCGCACAGTAAAAAGTGCTCTTGGCAGCTAGAGAGTGCCGCGTTGACCACTGCGCATGAAGAAATAAGCACCTGCAACGTTTGGTTTAGGTTTTAGGTGCATTTTTAATTTTATTGCTTAAATCGCATTCTCTCGACGAGCTGAGCACGTTTTCTGAAATGTGCTCCTCCCGTCACTCTGGTTGGGTGCGCACAGTAAAAAGTGCTCCTGGCAGCTAGGGAGTGCCGCGTTGAGCACTACGCACGAAGAAATAAGCACCTGCAACGTTTGGTTTAGGTTTTAGGTGCATTTTTAATTTTATTGCTTAAATCGCATTTTCTCGACGAGCTGAGCACGTTTTCTGAAATGTGCTCCTCCCGTCGCTCTGGTTGGGTGCGCACAGTAAAAAGAGCTCCTGGCAGCTAGGGAGTTCCGCGTTGACCACTGCGCACGAAGAAATAAGCACCTGCAACGTTTGGTTTAGGTTTTAGGTGCATTTTTAATTTTATTGCTTAAATTGCATTCTCTCGACGAGCTGAGCACGTTTTCTGAAATGTGCTCCTCCCGTCACTCTGGTTGGGTGCGCACAGTAAAAAGTGCTCCTGGCAGCTAGGGAGTGCCGCGTTGAGCACTGCGCACAAAGAAATAAGCACCTGCAACGTTTGGTTTAGGTTTTAGGTGCATTTTTAATTTTATTGCTTAAATCGCATTTTCTCGACTAGCTGAGCACGTTTTCTGAAATGTGCTCCTCCCGTCACTCTGGTTGGGTGCACACAGTAAAAAGTGCTCCTGGCAGCTAGAGAGTGCCGCGTTGACCACTGCGCATGAAGAAATAAGCACCTGCAACGTTTGGTTTAGGTTTTAGGTGCATTTTTAATCTTATTGCTTAAATCGCATTTTCTCGACGAGCTGAGCACGTTTTCTGAAATGTGCTCCTCCCGTCACTCTGGTTGGGTGCGCAAAGTAGAAAGTGCTCTTGGCAGCTAGAGAGTGCCGCGTTGACCACTGCGCATGAAGAAATAAGCACCTGCAACGCTTGGTTTAGGTTTTAGGTGCATTTTTAATTTTATTGCTTAAATCGCATTATCTCGACGAGCTGAGCACGTTTTCTGAAATGTGCTCCTCCCGTCACTCTGGTTGGGTGCGCACAGTAAAAAGTGCTCCTGGCAGCTAGGGAGTGCCGCGTTGAGCACTACGCACGAAGAAATAAACACCTGCAACGTTTGGTTTAGGTTTTAGCTGCATTTTTAATTTTATTGCTTAAATCGCATTTTCTCGACGAGCTGAGCAAGTTTTCTGAAATGTGCTCCTCCCGTCGCTCTGGTTGGGTGCGCACAGTAAAAAGAGCTCCTGGCAGCTAGGGAGTTCCGCGTTGACCACTGCGCACGAAGAAATAAGCACCTGCAACGTTTGGTTTAGGTTTTAGGTGCATTTTTAATTTTATTGCTTAAATCGCATTCTCTCGACGAGCTGAGCACGTTTTCTGAAATGTGCTCCTCCCGTCGCTCTGGTTGGGTGCGCACAGTAAAAAGTGCTCTTGGCAGCTCGGGAGTGCCGCGTTGACCACCGCGCATGAAGAAATAAGCACCTGCAACGTTTGGTTTAGGTTTTAGGTGCATTTTAAATTTTATTGCTTAAATCGCATTTTCTCGACGAGCTGAGCACGTTTTCTGAAATGTCCTCCTCCCGTCGCTCTGGTTGGGCGCGCATAGTAAAAAGTGCTCCTGGCAGCTAGAGAGTGCCGCGTTGACCACTGCGCAAGAAGAAATAAGCACCTGCAACGTTTGGTTTAGGTTTTAGGTGCATTTTTAATTTTATTGCTTAAATCGCATTTTCTCGACAAGCTGAGCACGTTTTCTGAAATGTGCTCCTCCCGTCGCTCTGGTTGGGTGCGCACAGTAAAAAGAGCTCCTGGCAGCTAGGGAGTGCCGCGTTGAGCACTGCGCACGAAGAAATAAGCACCTGCAACGTTTGATTTAGGTTTTAGGTGCATTTTTAATTGTATTGCTTAAATCGCATTTTCTCGACGAGCTGAGCACGTTTTCTGAAATGTGCTCCTCCCGTCGCTCTGGTTGGGTGCGCACAGTAAAAAGAGCTCCTGGCAGCTAGGGAGTTCCGCGTTGACCACTGCGCACGAAGAAATAAGCACCTGCAACGTTTGGTTTAGGTTTTAGGTGCATTTTTAATTTTATTGCTTAAATCGCATTCTCTCGACGAGCTGAGCACGTTTTCTGAAATGTGCTCCTCCCGTCACTCTGGTTGGGTGCGCACGGTAAAAAGTGCTCCTGGCAGCTAGGGAGTGCCGCGTTGAGCACTGCGCACAAAGAAATAAGCACCTGCAACGTTTGGTTTAGGTTTTAGGTGCATTTTTAATTTTATTGCTTAAATCGCATTTTCTCGACGAGCTGAGCACGTTTTCTGAAATGTGCTCCTCCCGTCACTCTGGTTGGGTGCACACAGTAAAAAGTGCTCCTGGCAGCTAGAGAGTGCCGCGTTGACCACTGCGCATGAAGAAATAAGCACCTGCAACGTTTGGTTTAGGTTTTAGGTGCATTTTTAATCTTATTGCTTAAATCGCATTTTCTCGACGAGCTGAGCACGTTTTCTGAAATGTGCTCCTCCCGTCACTCTGGTTGGGTGCGCACAGTAGAAAGTGCTCTTGGCAGCTAGAGAGTGCCGCGTTGACCACTGCGCATGAAGAAATAAGCACCTGCAACGCTTGGTTTAGGTTTTAGGTGCATTTTTAATTTTATTGCTTAAATCGCATTATCTCGACGAGCTGAGCACGTTTTCTGAAATGTGCTCCTCCCGTCACTCTGGTTGGGTGCGCACAGTAAAAAGTGCTCCTGGCAGCTAGGGAGTGCCGCGTTGAGCACTACGCACGAAGAAATAAACACCTGCAACGTTTGGTTTAGGTTTTAGCTGCATTTTTAATTTTATTGCTTAAATCGCATTTTCTCGACGAGCTGAGCAAGTTTTCTGAAATGTGCTCCTCCCGTCGCTCTGGTTGGGTGCGCACAGTAAAAAGAGCTCCTGGCAGCTAGGGAGTTCCGCGTTGACCACTGCGCACGAAGAAATAAGCACCTGCAACGTTTGGTTTAGGTTTTAGGTGCATTTTTAATTTTATTGCTTAAATCGCATTCTCTCGACGAGCTGAGCACGTTTTCTGAAATGTGCTCCTCCCGTCGCTCTGGTTGGGTGCGCACAGTAAAAAGTGCTCTTGGCAGCTCGGGAGTGCCGCGTTGACCACTGCGCATGAAGAAATAAGCACCTGCAACGTTTGGTTTAGGTTTTAGGTGCATTTTTAATTTTATTGCTTAAATCGCATTTTCTCGACGAGCTGAGCACGTTTTCTGAAATGTGCTCCTCCCGTCGCTCTGGTTGGGCGCGCATAGTAAAAAGTGCTCCTGGCAGCTAGAGAGTGCCGCGTTGACCACTGCGCAAGAAGAAATAAGCACCTGCAACGTTTGGTTTAGGTTTTAGGTGCATTTTTAATTTTATTGCTTAAATCGCATTTTCTCGACAAGCTGAGCACGTTTTCTGAAATGTGCTCCTCCCGTCGCTCTGGTTGGGTGCGCACAGTAAAAAGAGCTCCTGGCAGCTAGGGAGTGCCGCGTTGACCACTGCGCACGAAGAAATAAGCACCTGCAACGTTTGGTTTAGGTTTTAGGTGCATTTTTAATTTTATTGCTTAAATCGCATTCTCTCGACGAGCTGAGCACGTTTTCTGAAATGTGCTCCTCCCGTCACTCTGGTTGGGTGCGCACAGTAAAAAGTGCTCCTGGCAGCTAGGGAGTGCCGCGTTGAGCACTACGCACGAAGAAATAAGCACCTGCAACGTTTGGTTTAGGTTTTAGCTGCATTTTTAATTTTATTGCTTAAATCGCATTTTCTCGACGAGCTGAGCACGTTTTCTGAAATGTGCTCCTCCCGTCGCTCTGGTTGTGCGCGCATAGTAAAAAGTGCTCCTGGCAGCTAGAGAGTGCCGCGTTGACCACTGCACATGAAGAAATAAGCACCTGCAACGTTTGGTTTAGGTTTTAGGTGCATTTTTAATTTTATTGCTTAAATCGCATTTTCTCGACGAGCTGAGCACGTTTTCTGAAATGTGCTCCTCCCGTCGCTCTGGTTGGGTGCGCACAGTAAAAAGTGCTCTTGGCAGCTAGAGAGTGCCGCGTTGACCACTGCACATGAAGAAATAGGCACCTGCAACGTTTGGTTTAGGTTTTAGGTGCATTTTTAATTTTATTGCTTAAATCGCATTTTCTCGACGAGCTGAGCACGTTTTCTGAAATGTGCTCCTCCCGTCACTCTGGTTGGGTGCGCACTGTAAAAAGTGCTCCTGGCAGCTAGGGAGTGCCGCGTTGAGCACTGCGCACGAAGAAATAAGCACCTGCAACGTTTGATTTAGGTTTTAGGTGCATTTTTAATTGTATTGCTTAAATCGCATTTTCTCGACGAGCTGAGCACGTTTTCTGAAACGTGCTCCTCCCGTCGCTCTGGTTGGGTGCGCACAGTAAAAAGTGCTCTTGCCAGCTCGGGAGTGCCGCGTTGACCACTGCGCATGAAGAAATAAGCACCTGCAACGTTTGGTTTAGGTTTTAGGTGCATTTTTAATTTTATTGCTTAAATCGCATTTTCTCGACGAGCTGAGCACGTTTTCTGAAATGTGCTCCTCCCGTCGCTCTGGTTGGGCGCGCATAGTAAAAAGTGCTCCTGGCAGCTAGGGAGTGCCGCGTTGAGCACTACGCACGAAGAAATAAGCACCTGCAACGTTTGGTTTAGGTTTTAGCTGCATTTTTAATTTTATTGCTTAAATCGCATTTTCTCGACGAGCTGAGCAAGTTTTCTGAAATGTGCTCCTCCCGTCGCTCTGGTTGGGTGCGCACAGTAAAAAGAGCTCCTGGCAGCTAGGGAGTTCCGCGTTGACCACTGCGCACGAAGAAATAAGCACCTGCAACGTTTGGTTTAGGTTTTAGGTGCATTTTTAATTCTATTGCTTAAATCGCATTCTCTCGACGAGCTGAGCACGTTTTCTGAAATGTGCTCCTCCCGTCGCTCTGGTTGGGTGCGCACTGTAAAAAGTGCTCTTGGCAGCTCGGGAGTGCCGCGTTGACCACTGCGCATGAAGAAATAAGCACCTGCAACGTTTGGTTTAGGTTTTAGGTGCATTTTTAATTTTATTGCTTAAATCGCATTTTCTCGACGAGCTGAGCACGTTTTCTGAAATGTGCTCCTCCCGTCGCTCTGGTTGGGCGCGCATAGTAAAAAGTGTTCCTGGCAGCTAGAGAGTGCCGCGTTGACCACTGCGCAAGAAGAAATAAGCACCTGCAACGTTTGGTTTAGGTTTTAGGTGCATTTTTAATTTTATTGCTTAAATCGCATTCTCTCGACGAGCTGAGCACGTTTTCTGAAATGTGCTCCTCCCGTCGCTCTGGTTGGGCGCGCATAGTAAAAAGTGCTCCTGGCAGCTAGAGAGTGCCGCGTTGACCACTGCGCAAGAAGAAATAAGCACCTGCAACGTTTGGTTTAGGTTTTAGGTGCATTTTTAATTTTATTGCTTAAATCGCATTTTCTCGACAAGCTGAGCACGTTTTCTGAAATGTGCTCCTTCCGTCGCTCTGGTTGGGTGCGCACAGTAAAAAGTGCTCTTGGCAGCTAGAGAGTGCCGCGTTGACCACTGCGCATGAAGAAATAAGCACCTGCAACGTTTGGTTTAGGTTTTAGGTGCATTTTTAATTTTATTGCTTAAATCGCATTCTCTCGACGAGCTGAGCACGTTTTCTGAAATGTGCTCCTCCCGTCACTCTGGTTGGGTGCGCACAGTAAAAAGTGCTCCTGGCAGCTAGGGAGTGCCGCGTTGAGCACTACGCACGAAGAAATAAGCACCTGCAACGTTTGGTTTAGGTTTTAGGTGCATTTTTAATTTTATTGCTTAAATCGCATTTTCTCGACGAGCTGAGCACGTTTTCTGAAATGTGCTCCTCCCGTCGCTCTGGTTGGGTGCGCACAGTAAAAAGAGCTCCTGGCAGCTAGGGAGTTCCGCGTTGACCACTGCGCACGAAGAAATAAGCACCTGCAACGTTTGGTTTAGGTTTTAGGTGCATTTTTAATTTTATTGCTTAAATTGCATTCTCTCGACGAGCTGAGCACGTTTTCTGAAATGTGCTCCTCCCGTCACTCTGGTTGGGTGCGCACAGTAAAAAGTGCTCCTGGCAGCTAGGGAGTGCCGCGTTGAGCACTGCGCACAAAGAAATAAGCACCTGCAACGTTTGGTTTAGGTTTTAGGTGCATTTTTAATTTTATTGCTTAAATCGCATTTTCTCGACTAGCTGAGCACGTTTTCTGAAATGTGCTCCTCCCGTCACTCTGGTTGGGTGCACACAGTAAAAAGTGCTCCTGGCAGCTAGAGAGTGCCGCGTTGACCACTGCGCATGAAGAAATAAGCACCTGCAACGTTTGGTTTAGGTTTTAGGTGCATTTTTAATCTTATTGCTTAAATCGCATTTTCTCGACGAGCTGAGCACGTTTTGTGAAATGTGCTCCTCCCGTCACTCTGGTTGGGTGCGCAAAGTAGAAAGTGCTCTTGGCAGCTAGAGAGTGCCGCGTTGACCACTGCGCATGAAGAAATAAGCACCTGCAACGCTTGGTTTAGGTTTTAGGTGCATTTTTAATTTTATTGCTTAAATCGCATTATCTCGACGAGCTGAGCACGTTTTCTGAAATGTGCTCCTCCCGTCACTCTGGTTGGGTGCGCACAGTAAAAAGTGCTCCTGGCAGCTAGGGAGTGCCGCGTTGAGCACTACGCACGAAGAAATAAACACCTGCAACGTTTGGTTTAGGTTTTAGCTGCATTTTTAATTTTATTGCTTAAATCGCATTTTCTCGACGAGCTGAGCAAGTTTTCTGAAATGTGCTCCTCCCGTCGCTCTGGTTGGGTGCGCACAGTAAAAAGAGCTCCTGGCAGCTAGGGAGTTCCGCGTTGACCACTGCGCACGAAGAAATAAGCACCTGCAACGTTTGGTTTAGGTTTTAGGTGCATTTTTAATTTTATTGCTTAAATCGCATTCTCTCGCTGAGCTGAGCACGTTTTCTGAAATGTGCTCCTCCCGTCGCTCTGGTTGGGTGCGCACAGTAAAAAGTGCTCTTGGCAGCTCGGGAGTGCCGCGTTGACCACCGCGCATGAAGAAATAAGCACCTGCAACGTTTGGTTTAGGTTTTAGGTGCATTTTAAATTTTATTGCTTAAATCGCATTTTCTCGACGAGCTGAGCACGTTTTCTGAAATGTCCTCCTCCCGTCGCTCTGGTTGGGCGCGCATAGTAAAAAGTGCTCCTGGCAGCTAGAGAGTGCCGCGTTGACCACTGCGCAAGAAGAAATAAGCACCTGCAACGTTTGGTTTAGGTTTTAGGTGCATTTTTAATTTTATTGCTTAAATCGCATTTTCTCGACAAGCTGAGCACGTTTTCTGAAATGTGCTCCTCCCGTCGCTCTGGTTGGGTGCGCACAGTAAAAAGAGCTCCTGGCAGCTAGGGAGTGCCGCGTTGAGCACTGCGCACGAAGAAATAAGCACCTGCAACGTTTGATTTAGGTTTTAGGTGCATTTTTAATTGTATTGCTTAAATCGCATTTTCTCGACGAGCTGAGCACGTTTTCTGAAATGTGCTCCTCCCGTCGCTCTGGTTGGGTGCGCACAGTAAAAAGAGCTCCTGGCAGCTAGGGAGTTCCGCGTTGACCACTGCGCACGAAGAAATAAGCACCTGCAACGTTTGGTTTAGGTTTTAGGTGCATTTTTAATTTTATTGCTTAAATCGCATTCTCTCGACGAGCTGAGCACGTTTTCTGAAATGTGCTCCTCCCGTCACTCTGGTTGGGTGCGCACGGTAAAAAGTGCTCCTGGCAGCTAGGGAGTGCCGCGTTGAGCACTGCGCACAAAGAAATAAGCACCTGCAACGTTTGGTTTAGGTTTTAGGTGCATTTTTAATTTTATTGCTTAAATCGCATTTTCTCGACGAGCTGAGCACGTTTTCTGAAATGTGCTCCTCCCGTCACTCTGGTTGGGTGCACACAGTAAAAAGTGCTCCTGGCAGCTAGAGAGTGCCGCGTTGACCACTGCGCATGAAGAAATAAGCACCTGCAACGTTTGGTTTAGGTTTTAGGTGCATTTTTAATCTTATTGCTTAAATCGCATTTTCTCGACGAGCTGAGCACGTTTTCTGAAATGTGCTCCTCCCGTCACTCTGGTTGGGTGCGCACAGTAGAAAGTGCTCTTGGCAGCTAGAGAGTGCCGCGTTGACCACTGCGCATGAAGAAATAAGCACCTGCAACGCTTGGTTTAGGTTTTAGGTGCATTTTTAATTTTATTGCTTAAATCGCATTATCTCGACGAGCTGAGCACGTTTTCTGAAATGTGCTCCTCCCGTCACTCTGGTTGGGTGCGCACAGTAAAAAGTGCTCCTGGCAGCTAGGGAGTGCCGCGTTGAGCACTACGCACGAAGAAATAAACACCTGCAACGTTTGGTTTAGGTTTTAGCTGCATTTTTAATTTTATTGCTTAAATCGCATTTTCTCGACGAGCTGAGCAAGTTTTCTGAAATGTGCTCCTCCCGTCGCTCTGGTTGGGTGCGCACAGTAAAAAGAGCTCCTGGCAGCTAGGGAGTTCCGCGTTGACCACTGCGCACGAAGAAATAAGCACCTGCAACGTTTGGTTTAGGTTTTAGGTGCATTTTTAATTTTATTGCTTAAATCGCATTCTCTCGACGAGCTGAGCACGTTTTCTGAAATGTGCTCCTCCCGTCGCTCTGGTTGGGTGCGCACAGTAAAAAGTGCTCTTGGCAGCTCGGGAGTGCCGCGTTGACCACTGCGCATGAAGAAATAAGCACCTGCAACGTTTGGTTTAGGTTTTAGGTGCATTTTTAATTTTATTGCTTAAATCGCATTTTCTCGACGAGCTGAGCACGTTTTCTGAAATGTGCTCCTCCCGTCGCTCTGGTTGGGCGCGCATAGTAAAAAGTGCTCCTGGCAGCTAGAGAGTGCCGCGTTGACCACTGCGCAAGAAGAAATAAGCACCTGCAACGTTTGGTTTAGGTTTTAGGTGCATTTTTAATTTTATTGCTTAAATCGCATTTTCTCGACAAGCTGAGCACGTTTTCTGAAATGTGCTCCTCCCGTCGCTCTGGTTGGGTGCGCACAGTAAAAAGAGCTCCTGGCAGCTAGGGAGTGCCGCGTTGACCACTGCGCACGAAGAAATAAGCACCTGCAACGTTTGGTTTAGGTTTTAGGTGCATTTTTAATTTTATTGCTTAAATCGCATTCTCTCGACGAGCTGAGCACGTTTTCTGAAATGTGCTCCTCCCGTCACTCTGGTTGGGTGCGCACAGTAAAAAGTGCTCCTGGCAGCTAGGGAGTGCCGCGTTGAGCACTACGCACGAAGAAATAAGCACCTGCAACGTTTGGTTTAGGTTTTAGCTGCATTTTTAATTTTATTGCTTAAATCGCATTTTCTCGACGAGCTGAGCACGTTTTCTGAAATGTGCTCCTCCCGTCGCTCTGGTTGTGCGCGCATAGTAAAAAGTGCTCCTGGCAGCTAGAGAGTGCCGCGTTGACCACTGCACATGAAGAAATAAGCACCTGCAACGTTTGGTTTAGGTTTTAGGTGCATTTTTAATTTTATTGCTTAAATCGCATTTTCTCGACGAGCTGAGCACGTTTTCTGAAATGTGCTCCTCCCGTCGCTCTGGTTGGGTGCGCACAGTAAAAAGTGCTCTTGGCAGCTAGAGAGTGCCGCGTTGACCACTGCACATGAAGAAATAGGCACCTGCAACGTTTGGTTTAGGTTTTAGGTGCATTTTTAATTTTATTGCTTAAATCGCATTTTCTCGACGAGCTGAGCACGTTTTCTGAAATGTGCTCCTCCCGTCACTCTGGTTGGGTGCGCACTGTAAAAAGTGCTCCTGGCAGCTAGGGAGTGCCGCGTTGAGCACTGCGCACGAAGAAATAAGCACCTGCAACGTTTGATTTAGGTTTTAGGTGCATTTTTAATTGTATTGCTTAAATCGCATTTTCTCGACGAGCTGAGCACGTTTTCTGAAACGTGCTCCTCCCGTCGCTCTGGTTGGGTGCGCACAGTAAAAAGTGCTCTTGCCAGCTCGGGAGTGCCGCGTTGACCACTGCGCATGAAGAAATAAGCACCTGCAACGTTTGGTTTAGGTTTTAGGTGCATTTTTAATTTTATTGCTTAAATCGCATTTTCTCGACGAGCTGAGCACGTTTTCTGAAATGTGCTCCTCCCGTCGCTCTGGTTGGGCGCGCATAGTAAAAAGTGCTCCTGGCAGCTAGAGAGTGCCGCGTTGACCACTGCGCAAGAAGAAATAAGCACCTGCAACGTTTGGTTTAGGTTTTAGGTGCATTTTTAATTTTATTGCTTAAATCGCATTTTCTCGACAAGCTGAGCACGTTTTCTGAAATGTGCTCCTCCCGTCGCTCTGGTTGGGCGTGCACAGTAAAAAGAGCTCCTGGCAGCTAGGGAGTGCCGCGTTGACTACTGCGCACGAAGAAATAAGCACCTGCAACGTTTGGTTTAGGTTTTAGGTGCATTTTTAATTTTATTGCTTAAATCGCATTCTCTCGACGAGCTGAGCACGTTTTCTGAAATGTGCTCCTCCCGTCACTCTGGTTGGGTGCGCACAGTAAAAAGTGCTCCTGGCAGCTAGGGAGTGCCGCGTTGAGCACTACGCACGAAGAAATAAGCACCTGCAACGTTTGGTTTAGGTTTTAGGTGCATTTTAAATTTTATTGCTTAAATCGCATTTTCTCGACGAGCTGAGCACGTTTTCTGAAATGTGCTCCTCCCGTCGTTCTGGTTGTGCGCGCATAGTAAAAAGTGCTCCTGGCAGCTAGGGAGTGCCGCGTTGACCACTGCGCATGAAGAAATAAGCACCTGCAACGTTTGGTTTAGGTTTTAGGTGCATTTTTAATTTTATTGCTTAAATCGCATTTTCTCGACGAGCTGAGCACGTTTTCTGAAATGTGCTCCTCCCGTCGCTCTGGTTGGGTGCGCACAGTAAAAAGTGCTCCTGGCAGCTAGAGAGTGCCGCGTTGACCACTGTGCAAGAAGAAATAAGCACCTGCAACGTTTGGTTTAGGTTTTAGGTGCATTTTTAATTTTATTGCTTAAATCGCATTCTCTCGACGAGCTGAGCACGTTTTCTGAAATGTGCTCCTCCCGTCACTCTGGTTGGGTGCGCACAGTAAAAAGTGCTCCTGGCAGCTAGGGAGTGCCGCGTTGAGCACTACGCACGAAGAAATAAGCACCTGCAACGTTTGGTTTAGGTTTTAGGTGCATTTTAAATTTTATTGCTTAAATCGCATTTTCTCGACGAGCTGAGCACGTTTTCTGAAATGTGCTCCTCCCGTCGTTCTGGTTGTGCGCGCATAGTAAAAAGTGCTCCTGGCAGCTAGGGAGTGCCGCGTTGACCACTGCGCATGAAGAAATAAGCACCTGCAACGTTTGGTTTAGGTTTTAGGTGCATTTTTAATTTTATTGCTTAAATCGCATTTTCTCGACGAGCTGAGCACGTTTTCTGAAATGTGCTCCTCCCGTCGCTCTGGTTGGGTGCGCACAGTAAAAAGTGCTCCTGGCAGCTAGAGAGTGCCGCGTTGACCACTGTGCAAGAAGAAATAAGCACCTGCAACGTTTGGTTTAGGTTTTAGGTGCATTTTTAATCTTATTGCTTAAATCGCATTTTCTCGACGAGCTGAGCACGTTTTCTGAAATGTGCTCCTCCCGTCACTCTGGTTGGGTGCGCACAGTAAAAAGTGCTCTTGGCAGCTAGAGAGTGCCGCGTTGACCACTGCGCATGAAGAAATAAGCACCTGCAACGTTTGGTTTAGGTTTTAGGTGCATTTTTAATTTTATTGCTTAAATCGCATTTTCTCGACGAGCTGAGCACGTTTTCTGAAATGCGCTCCTCCCGTCGCTCTGGTTGTGCGCGCATAGTAAAAAGTGCTCCTGGCAGCTAGAGAGTGCCGCGTTGACCACTGCACATGGAGAAATAAGCACCTGCAACGTTTGGTTTAGGTTTTAGGTGCATTTTTAATTTTATTGCTTAAATCGCATTTTCTCGACGAGCTGAGCACGTTTTCTGAAATGTGCTCCTCCCGTCGCTCTGGTTGTGCGCGCATAGTAAAAAGTGCTCCTGGCAGCTAGAGAGTGCCGCGTTGACCACTGCACATGGAGAAATAAGCACCTGCAACGTTTGGTTTAGGTTTTAGGTACAATTTTAATTTTATTGCTTAAATCGCATTTTCTCGACGAGCTGAGCACGTTTTCTGAAATGTGCTCCTCCCGTCGCTCTGGTTGGGTGCGCACAGTAAAAAGTGCTCTTGGCAGCTAGAGAGTGCCGCGTTGACCACTGCTCATGAAGAAATAAGCACCTGCAACGTTTGGTTTAGGTTTTAGGTGCATTTTTAATTTTATTGCTTAAATCGCATTTTCTCGACGAGCTGAGCACGTTTTCTGAAATGTGCTCCTCCCGTCTCTCTGGTTGGGTGCGCACAGTAAAAAGTGCTCCTGGCAGCTAGGGAGTGCCGCGTTGAGCACTACGCACGAAGAAATAAACACCTGCAACGTTTGGTTTAGGTTTTAGCTGCATTTTTAATTTTATTGCTTAAATCGCATTTTCTCGACGAGCTGAGCAAGTTTTCTGAAATGTGCTCCTCCCGTCGCTCTGGTTGGGTGCGCACAGTAAAAAGAGCTCCTGGCAGCTAGGGAGTTCCGCGTTGACCACTACGCACGAAGAAATAAGCACCTGCAACGTTTGGTTTAGGTTTTAGGTGCATTTTTAATTTTATTGCTTAAATCGCATTCTCTCGACGAGCTGAGCACGTTTTCTGAAATGTGCTCCTCCCGTCGCTCTGGTTGGGTGCGCACAGTAAAAAGTGCTCTTGGCAGCTAGAGAGTGCCGCGTTGACCACTGCACATGAAGAAATAAGCACCTGCAACGTTTGGTTTAGGTTTTAGGTGCATTTTTAATTTTATTGCTTAAATCGCATTTTCTCGACGAGCTGAGCACGTTTTCTGAAATGTGCTCCTCCCGTCACTCTGGTTGGGTGCGCACAGTAAAAAGTGCTCCTGGCAGCTAGGGAGTGCCGCGTTGACCACTGCGCACGAAGAAATAAGCACCTGCAACGTTTGATTTAGGTTTTAGGTGCATTTTTAATTGTATTGCTTAAATCGCATTTTCTCGACGAGCTGAGCACGTTTTCTGAAATGTGCTCCTCCCGTCACTCTGGTTGGGTGCGCACAGTAAAAAGGGCTCTTGGCAGCTAGAGAGTGCCGCGTTGACCACTGCGCATGAAGAAATAAGCACCTGCAACGTTTGGTTTAGGTTTTAGGTGCATTTTTAATTTTATTGCTTAAATCGCATTTTCTCGACGAGCTGAGCACGTTTTCTGAAATGTGCTCCTCCCGTCACTCTGGTTGGGTGCGCACAGTAAAAAGTGCTCCTGGCAGCTAGGGAGTGCCGCGTTGAGCACTGCGCACGAAGAAATAAGCACCTGCAACGTTTGGTTTAGGTTTTAGGTGCATTTTTAATTTTATTGCTTAAATTGCATTTTCTCGACGAGCTGAGCACGTTTTCTGAAATGGGCTCCTCCCGTCGCTCTGGTTGGGTGCGCACAGTAAAAAGAGCTCCTAGCAGCTAGGGAGTTCCGCGTTGACCACTGCGCACGAAGAAATAAGCACCTGCAACGTTTGGTTTAGAATTTAGGTACATTTTTTATTTTATTGCTTAAATCGCATTCTCTCGACGAGCTGAGCACGTTTTCTGAAATGTGCTCCTCCCGTCGCTCTGGTTGGGTGCACACAGTAAAAAGAGCTCCTGGCAGCTAGGGAGTGCCGCGTTGACCACTGCGCACGAAGAAATAAGCACCTGCAACGTTTGGTTTAGGTTTTAGGTGCATTTTTTATTTTATTGCTTAAATCGCATTCTCTCGACGAGCTGAGCACGTTTTCTGAAATGTGCTCATCCCGTCGCTCTGGTTGGGTGCGCGTAGTAAAAAGTGCTCCTGGCAGCTAGAGAGTGCCGCGTTGACCACTGCGCATGAAGAAATAAGCACCTGCAACGTTTGGTTTAGGTTTTAGGTGCATTTTTTATTTTATTGCTTAAATCGCATTTTCTCGACGAGCTGAGCACGTTTTCTGAAATGTGCTCCTCCCGTCGCTCTGGTTGGGTGCGCACAGTAAAAAGAGCTCCTGGCAGCTAGGGAGTGCCGCGTTGACCACTGCGCACGAAGAAATAAGCACCTGCAACGTTTGGTTTAGGTTTTAGGTGCATTTTTTATTTTATTGCTTAAATCGCATTCTCTCGACGAGCTGAGCACGTTTTCTGAAATGTGCTCCTCCCGTCGCTCTGGTTGGGTGCGCGTAGTAAAAAAGGCTCCTGGCAGCTAGAGAGTGCCGCGTTGACCACTGCGCATGAAGAAATAAGCACCTGCAACGTTTGGTTTAGGTTTTAGGTGCATTTTTAATCTTATTGCTTAAATCGCATTTTCTCGACGAGCTGAGCACGTTTTCTGAAATGTGCTCCTCCCGTCACTCTGGTTGGGTGCGCACAGTAAAAAGAGCTACTGGCAGCTAGGGAGTGCCGCGTTGACCACTGCGCATGAAGAAATAAGCACCTGCAACGTTTGGTTTAGGTTTTAGGTGCATTTTTAATCTTATTGCTTAAATCGCATTTTCTCGACGAGCTGAGCACGTTTTCTGAAATGTGCTCCTCCCGTCGCTCTGGTTGGGTGCGCACAGTAAAAAGTGCTCTTGGCAGCTAGAGAGTGCCGCGTTGACCACTGCACATGAAGAAATAAGCACCTGCAACGTTTGGTTTAGGTTTTAGGTGCATTTTTAATTTTATTGCTTAAATCGCATTTTCTCGACGAGCTGAGCACGTTTTCTGAAATGTGCTCCTCCCGTCACTCTGGTTGGGTGCGCATAGTAAAAAGTGCTCTTGGCAGCTAAAGAGTGCCGCGTTGACCACTGCGCACAAAGAAATAAGCACCTGCAACGTTTGGTTTAGGTTTTAGGTGCATTTTAAATTTTATTGCTTAAATCGCATTTTCTCGACGAGCTGAGCACGTTTTCTGAAATGCGCTCCTCCCGTCGCTCTGGTTGTGCGCGCATAGTAAAAAGTGCTCCTGGCAGCTAGAGAGTGCCGCGTTGACCACTGCACATGGAGAAATAAGCACCTGCAACGTTTGGTTTAGGTTTTAGGTGCATTTTTAATTTTATTGCTTAAATCGCATTTTCTCGACGAGCTGAGCACGTTTTCTGAAATGTGCTCCTCCCGTCGCTCTGGTTGGGTGCGCGTAGTAAAAAAGGCTCCTGGCAGCTAGAGAGTGCCGCGTTGACCACTGCGCACGAAGAAATAAGCACCTGCAACGTTTGGTTTAGGTTTTAGGTGCATTTTTAATCTTATTGCTTAAATCGCATTTTCTCGACGAGCTGAGCACGTTTTCTGAAATGTGCTCCTCCCGTCACTCTGGTTGGGTGCGCACAGTAAAAAGAGCTCCTGGCAGCTAGAGAGTGCCGCGTTGACCACTGCACATGAAGAAATAAGCACCTGCAACGTTTGGTTTAGGTTTTAGGTGCATTTTTAATTTTATTGCTTAAATCGCATTTTCTCGACGAGCTGAGCACGTTTTCTGAAATGTGCTCCTCCCGTCGCTCTGGTTGTGCGCGCATAGTAAAAAGTGCTCCTGGCAGCTAGGGAGTGCCGCGTTGAGCACTACGCACGAAGAAATAAGCACCTGCAACGTTTGGTTTAGGTTTTAGCTGCATTTTTAATTTTATTGCTTAAATCGCATTTTCTCGACGAGCTGAGCAAGTTTTCTGAAATGTGCTCCTCCCGTCGCTCTGGTTGGGTGCGCACAGTAAAAAGAGCTCCTGGCAGCTAGGGAGTTCCGCGTTGACCACTGCGCACGAAGAAATAAGCACCTGCAACGTTTGGTTTAGGTTTTAGGTGCATTTTTAATTTTATTGCTTAAATCGCATTCTCTCGACGAGCTGAGCACGTTTTCTGAAATGTGCTCCTCCCGTCGCTCTGGTTGGGTGCGCACAGTAAAAAGTGCTCTTGCCAGCTCGGGAGTGCCGCGTTGACCACTGCGCATGAAGAAATAAGCACCTGCAACGTTTGGTTTAGGTTTTAGGTGCATTTTTAATTTTATTGCTTAGATCGCATTTTCTCGACGAGCTGAGCACGTTTTCTGAAATGTGCTCCTCCCGTCGCTCTGGTTGGGCGCGCATAGTAAAAAGTGCTCCTGGCAGCTAGAGAGTGCCGCGTTGACCACTGCGCAAGAAGAAATAAGCACCTGCAACGTTTGGTTTAGGTTTTAGGTGCATTTTTAATTTTATTGCTTAAATCGCATTTTCTCGACAAGCTGAGCACGTTTTCTGAAATGTGCTCCTCCCGTCGCTCTGGTTGGGTGTGCACAGTAAAAAGAGCTCCTGGCAGCTAGGGAGTGCCGCGTTGACCACTGCGCACGAAGAAATAAGCACCTGCAACGTTTGGTTTAGGTTTTAGGTGCATTTTTAATTTTATTGCTTAAATCGCATTCTCTCGACGAGCTGAGCACGTTTTCTGAAATGTGCTCCTCCCGTCACTCTGGTTGGGTGCGCACAGTAAAAAGTGCTCCTGGCAGCTAGGGAGTGCCGCGTTGAGCACTACGCACGAAGAAATAAGCACCTGCAACGTTTGGTTTAGGTTTTAGGTGCATTTTAAATTTTATTGCTTAAATCGCATTTCCTCGACGAGCTGAGCACGTTTTCTGAAATGTGCTCCTCCCGTCGCTCTGGTTGTGCGCGCATAGTAAAAAGTGCTCCTGGCAGCTAGAGAGTGCCGCGTTGACCACTGCACATGAAGAAATAAGCACCTGCAACGTTTGGTTTAGGTTTTAGGTGCATTTTTAATTTTATTGCTTAAATCGCATTTTCTCGACGAGCTGAGCACGTTTTCTGAAATGTGCTCCTCCCGTCGCTCTGGTTGGGTGCGCACAGTAAAAAGTGCTCTTGGCAGCTAGAGAGTGCCGCGTTGACCACTGCACATGAAGAAATAAGCACCTGCAACGTTTGGTTTAGGTTTTAGGTGCATTTTTAATTTTATTGCTTAAATCGCATTTTCTCGACGAGCTGAGCACGTTCTCTGAAATGTGCTCCTCCCGTCACTCTGGTTGGGTGCGCATAGTAAAAAGTGCTCTTGGCAGCTAAAGAGTGCCGCGTTGACCACTGCTCATGAAGAAATAAGCACCTGCAACGTTTGGTTTAGGTTTTAGGTGCATTTTTAATCTTATTGCTTAAATCGCATTTTCTCGACGAGCTGAGCACGTTTTCTGAAATGTGCTCCTCCCGTCACTCTGGTTGGGTGCGCACAGTAAAAAGTGCTCTTGGCAGCTAGAGAGTGCCGCGTTGACCACTGCGCATGAAGAAATAAGCACCTGCAACGCTTGGTTTAGGTTTTAGGTGCATTTTTAATTTTATTGCTTAAATCGCATTTTCTCGACGAGCTGAGCACGTTTTCTGAAATGTGCTCCTCCCGTCGCTCTGGTTGTGCGCGCATAGTAAAAAGTGCTCCTGGCAGCTAGGGAGTGCCGCGTTGAGCACTACGCACGAAGAAATAAGCACCTGCAACGTTTGGTTTAGGTTTTAGCTGCATTTTTAATTTTATTGCTTAAATCGCATTTTCTCGACGAGCTGAGCAAGTTTTCTGAAATGTGCTCCTCCCGTCGCTCTGGTTGGGTGCGCACAGTAAAAAGAGCTCCTGGCAGCTAGGGAGTTCCGCGTTGACCACTGCGCACGAAGAAATAAGCACCTGCAACGTTTGGTTTAGGTTTTAGGTGCATTTTTAATTTTATTGCTTAAATCGCATTCTCTCGACGAGCTGAGCACGTTTTCTGAAATGTGCTCCTCCCGTCGCTCTGGTTGGGTGCGCACTGTAAAAAGTGCTCTTGGCAGCTCGGGAGTGCCGCGTTGACCACTGCGCATGAAGAAATAAGCACCTGCAACGTTTGGTTTAGGTTTTAGGTGCATTTTTAATTTTATTGCTTAAATCGCATTTTCTCGACGAGCTGAGCACGTTTTCTGAAATGTGCTCCTCCCGTCGCTCTGGTTGGGCGCGCATAGTAAAAAGTGCTCCTGGCAGCTAGAGAGTGCCGCGTTGACCACTGCGCAAGAAGAAATAAGCACCTGCAACGTTTGGTTTAGGTTTTAGGTGCATTTTTAATTTTATTGCTTAAATCGCATTTTCTCGACAAGCTGAGCACGTTTTCTGAAATGTGCTCCTCCCGTCGCTCTGGTTGGGTGTGCACAGTAAAAAGAGCTCCTGGCAGCTAGGGAGTGCCGCGTTGACCACTGCGCACGAAGAAATAAGCACCTGCAACGTTTGGTTTAGGTTTTAGGTGCATTTTTAATTTTATTGCTTAAATCGCATTCTCTCGACGAGCTGAGCACGTTTTCTGAAATGTGCTCCTCCCGTCACTCTGGTTGGGTGCGCACAGTAAAAAGTGCTCCTGGCAGCTAGGGAGTGCCGCGTTGAGCACTACGCACGAAGAAATAAGCACCTGCATCGTTTGGTTTAGGTTTTAGCTGCATTTTTAATTTTATTGCTTAAATCGCATTTTCTCGACGAGCTGAGCACGTTTTCTGAAATGTGCTCCTCCCGTCACTCTGGTTGGGTGCGCAAAGTAAAAAGAGCTCCTGGCAGCTAGGGAGTTCCGCGTTGACCACTGCGCACGAAGAAATAAGCACCTGCAACGTTTGGTTTAGGTTTTAGGTGCATTTTTAATTTTATTGCTTAAATCGCATTCTCTCGACGAGCTGAGCACGTTTTCTGAAATGTGCTCCTCCCGTCACTCTGGTTGGGTGCGCACAGTAAAAAGTGCTCCTGGCAGCTAAGGAGTGCCGCGTTGAGCACTGCGCACAAAGAAATAAGCACCTGCAACGTTTGGTTTAGGTTTTAGGTGCATTTTTAATTTTATTGCTTAAATCGCATTTTCTCGACGAGCTGAGCACGTTTTCTGAAATGTGCTCCTCCCGTCACTCTGGTTGGGTGCACACAGTAAAAAGTGCTCCTGGCAGCTAGAGAGTGCCGCGTTGACCACTGCGCATGAAGAAATAAGCACCTGCAACGTTTGGTTTAGGTTTTAGGTGCATTTTTAATCTTATTGCTTAAATCGCATTTTCTCGACGAGCTGAGCACGTTTTCTGAAATGTGCTCCTCCCGTCACTCTGGTTGGGTGCGCACAGTAAAAAGTGCTCTTGGCAGCTAGAGAGTGCCGCGTTGACCACTGCGCATGAAGAAATAAGCACCTGCAACGCTTGGTTTAGGTTTTAGGTGCATTTTTAATTTTATTGCTTAAATCGCATTTTCTCGACGAGCTGAGCACGTTTTCTGAAATGTGCTCCTCCCGTCGCTCTGGTTGGGCGCGCATAGTAAAAAGTGCTCCTTGCAGCTAGAGAGTGCCGCGTTGACCACTGCGCAAGAAGAAATAAGCACCTGCAACGTTTGGTTTAGGTTTTAGGTGCATTTTTAATTTTATTGCTTAAATCGCATTTTCTCGACAAGCTGAGCACGTTTTCTGAAATGTGCTCCTCCCGTCGCTCTGGTTGGGTGCGCACAGTAAAAAGAGCTCCTGGCAGCTAGGGAGTGCCGCGTTGACCACTGCGCACGAAGAAATAAGCACCTGCAACGTTTGGTTTAGGTTTTAGGTGCATTTTTAATTTTATTGCTTAAATCGCATTCTCTCGACGAGCTGAGCACGTTTTCTGAAATGTGCTCCTCCCGTCACTCTGGTTGGGTGCGCACAGTAAAAAGTGCTCCTGGCAGCTAGGGAGTGCCGCGTTGAGCACTACGCACGAAGAAATAAGCACCTGCAACGTTTGGTTTAGGTTTTAGCTGCATTTTTAATTTTATTGCTTAAATCGCATTTTCTCGACGAGCTGAGCACGTTTTCTGAAATGTGCTCCTCCCGTCGCTCTGGTTGGGTGCGCACAGTAAAAAGTGCTCCTGGCAGCTAGAGAGTGCCGCGTTGACCACTGCACATGGAGAAATAAGCACCTGCAACGTTTGGTTTAGGTTTTAGGTGCAATTTTAATTTTATTGCTTAAATCGCATTTTCTCGACGAGCTGAGCACGTTTTCTGAAATGGGCTCCTCCCGTCGCTCTGGTTGGGTGCGCACAGTAAAAAGTGCTCCTGGCAGCTAGGGAGTGCCGCGTTGAGCACTACGCACGAAGAAATAAGCACCTGCAACGTTTGATTTAGGTTTTAGCTGCATTTTTAATTTTATTGCTTAAATCGCATTTTCTCGACGAGCTGAGCACGTTTTCTGAAATGTGCTCCTCCCGTCGCTCTGGTTGGGTGCGCACAGTAAAAAGTGCTCTTGGCAGCTAGAGAGTGCCGCGTTGACCACTGCACATGAAGAAATAAGCACCTGCAACGTTTGGTTTAGGTTTTAGGTGCATTTTTAATTTTATTGCTTAAATCGCATTTTCTCGACGAGCTGAGCACGTTTTCTGAAATGTGCTCCTCCTGTCACTCTGGTTGGGTGCGCACAGTAAAAAGTGCTCCTGGCAGCTAGGGAGTGCCGCGTTGAGCACTGCGCACGAAGAAATAAGCACCTGCAACGTTTGATTTAGGTTTTAGGTGCATTTTTAATTTTATTGCTTAAATCGCATTTTCTCGACGAGCTGAGCACGTTTTCTGAAATGTGCTCCTCCCGTCACTCTGGTTGGGTGCGCACAGTAAAAAGTGCTCTTGGCAGCTAGAGAGTGCCGCGTTGACCACTGCGCATGAAGAAATAAGCACCTGCAACGTTTGGTTTAGGTTTTAGGTGCATTTTTAATTTTATTGCTTAAATCGCATTTTCTCGACGAGCTGAGCACGTTTTCTGAAATGTGCTCCTCCCGTCACTCTGGTTGGGTGCGCACAGTAAAAAGTGCTCCTAGCAGCTAGGGAGTGCCGCGTTGAGCACTGCGCACGAAGAAATAAGCACCTGCAACGTTTGGTTTAGGTTTTAGGTGCATTTTTAATTTTATTGCTTAAATTGCATTTTCTCGACGAGCTGAGCGCGTTTTCTGAAATGGGCTCCTCCCGTCGCTCTGGTTGGGTGCGCACAGTAAAAAGAGCTCCTAGCAGCTAGGGAGTTCCGCGTTGACCACTGCGCACGAAGAAATAAGCACCTGCAACGTTTGGTTTAGGTTTTAGGTACATTTTTTATTTTATTGCTTAAATCGCATTCTCTCGACGAGCTGAGCACGTTTTCTGAAATGTGCTCCTCCCGTCGCTCTGGTTGGGTGCAGACAGTAAAAAGAGCTCCTGGCAGCTAGGGAGTGCCGCGTTGACCACTGCGCACGAAGAAATAAGCACCTGCAACGTTTGGTTTAGGTTTTAGGTGCATTTTTTATTTTATTGCTTAAATCGCATTCTCTCGACGAGCTGAGCACGTTTTCTGAAATGTGCTCCTCCCGTCGCTCTGGTTGGGTGTGCACAGTAAAAAGAGCTCCTGGCAGCTAGGGAGTGCCGCGTTGACCACTGCGCACGAAGAAATAAGCACCTGCAACGTTTGGTTTAGGTTTTAGGTGCATTTTTAATCTTATTGCTTAAATCGCATTTCCTCGACGAGCTGAGCACGTTTTCTGAAATGTGCTCCTCCCGTCGCTCTGGTTGGGTGCGCACAGTAAAAAGAGCTCCTGGCAGCTAGGGAGTTCCGCGTTGACCACTGCGCACGAAGAAATAAGCACCTGCAACGTTTGGTTTAGGTTTTAGGTGCATTTTTAATTGTATTGCTTAAATCGCATTTTCTCGACGAGCTGAGCACGTTTTCTGAAATGTGCTCCATCCGTCACTCTGGTTGGGTGCGCATAGTAAAAAGTGCTCTTGGCAGCTAAAGAGTGCCGCGTTGACCACTGCGCACAAAGAAATAAGCACCTGCAACGTTTGGTTTAGGTTTTAGGTGCATTTTAAATTTTATTGCTTAAATCGCATTTTCTCGACGAGCTGAGCACGTTTTCTGAAATGTGCTCCTCCCGTCGCTCTGGTTGTGCGCGCATAGTAAAAAGTGCTCTTGCCAGCTAGGGAGTGCCGCGTTGACCACTGCGCATGAAGAAATAAGCACCTGCAACGTTTGGTTTAGGTTTTAGGTGCATTTTTAATTTTATTGCTTAAATCGCATTTTCTCGACGAGCTGAGCACGTTTTCTGAAATGTGCTCCTCCCGTCGCTCTGGTTGGGCGCGCATAGTAAAAAGTGCTCCTGGCAGCTAGAGAGTGCCGCGTTGACCACTGCGCAAGAAGAAATAAGCACCTGCAACGTTTGGTTTAGGTTTTAGGTGCATTTTTAATTTTATTGCTTAAATTGCATTTTCTCGACGAGCTGAGCACGTTTTCTGAAATGGGCTCCTCCCGTCGCTCTGGTTGGGTGCGCACAGTAAAAAGAGCTCCTAGCAGCTAGGGAGTTCCGCGTTGACCACTGCGCACGAAGAAATAAGCACCTGCAACGTTTGGTTTAGAATTTAGGTACATTTTTTATTTTATTGCTTAAATCGCATTCTCTCGACGAGCTGAGCACGTTTTCTGAAATGTGCTCCTCCCGTCGCTCTGGTTGGGTGCACACAGTAAAAAGAGCTCCTGGCAGCTAGGGAGTGCCGCGTTGACCACTGCGCACGAAGAAATAAGCACCTGCAACGTTTGGTTTAGGTTTTAGGTGCATTTTTTATTTTATTGCTTAAATCGCATTCTCTCGACGAGCTGAGCACGTTTTCTGAAATGTGCTCATCCCGTCGCTCTGGTTGGGTGCGCGTAGTAAAAAGTGCTCCTGGCAGCTAGAGAGTGCCGCGTTGACCACTGCGCATGAAGAAATAAGCACCTGCAACGTTTGGTTTAGGTTTTAGGTGCATTTTTTATTTTATTGCTTAAATCGCATTTTCTCGACGAGCTGAGCACGTTTTCTGAAATGTGCTCCTCCCGTCGCTCTGGTTGGGTGCGCACAGTAAAAAGAGCTCCTGGCAGCTAGGGAGTGCCGCGTTGACCACTGCGCACGAAGAAATAAGCACCTGCAACGTTTGGTTTAGGTTTTAGGTGCATTTTTTATTTTATTGCTTAAATCGCATTCTCTCGACGAGCTGAGCACGTTTTCTGAAATGTGCTCCTCCCGTCGCTCTGGTTGGGTGCGCGTAGTAAAAAAGGCTCCTGGCAGCTAGAGAGTGCCGCGTTGACCACTGCGCATGAAGAAATAAGCACCTGCAACGTTTGGTTTAGGTTTTAGGTGCATTTTTAATCTTATTGCTTAAATCGCATTTTCTCGACGAGCTGAGCACGTTTTCTGAAATGTGCTCCTCCCGTCACTCTGGTTGGGTGCGCACAGTAAAAAGAGCTACTGGCAGCTAGGGAGTGCCGCGTTGACCACTGCGCATGAAGAAATAAGCACCTGCAACGTTTGGTTTAGGTTTTAGGTGCATTTTTAATCTTATTGCTTAAATCGCATTTTCTCGACGAGCTGAGCACGTTTTCTGAAATGTGCTCCTCCCGTCGCTCTGGTTGGGTGCGCACAGTAAAAAGTGCTCTTGGCAGCTAGAGAGTGCCGCGTTGACCACTGCACATGAAGAAATAAGCACCTGCAACGTTTGGTTTAGGTTTTAGGTGCATTTTTAATTTTATTGCTTAAATCGCATTTTCTCGACGAGCTGAGCACGTTTTCTGAAATGTGCTCCTCCCGTCACTCTGGTTGGGTGCGCATAGTAAAAAGTGCTCTTGGCAGCTAAAGAGTGCCGCGTTGACCACTGCGCACAAAGAAATAAGCACCTGCAACGTTTGGTTTAGGTTTTAGGTGCATTTTAAATTTTATTGCTTAAATCGCATTTTCTCGACGAGCTGAGCACGTTTTCTGAAATGCGCTCCTCCCGTCGCTCTGGTTGTGCGCGCATAGTAAAAAGTGCTCCTGGCAGCTAGAGAGTGCCGCGTTGACCACTGCACATGGAGAAATAAGCACCTGCAACGTTTGGTTTAGGTTTTAGGTGCATTTTTAATTTTATTGCTTAAATCGCATTTTCTCGACGAGCTGAGCACGTTTTCTGAAATGTGCTCCTCCCGTCGCTCTGGTTGGGTGCGCGTAGTAAAAAAGGCTCCTGGCAGCTAGAGAGTGCCGCGTTGACCACTGCGCACGAAGAAATAAGCACCTGCAACGTTTGGTTTAGGTTTTAGGTGCATTTTTAATCTTATTGCTTAAATCGCATTTTCTCGACGAGCTGAGCACGTTTTCTGAAATGTGCTCCTCCCGTCACTCTGGTTGGGTGCGCACAGTAAAAAGAGCTCCTGGCAGCTAGAGAGTGCCGCGTTGACCACTGCACATGAAGAAATAAGCACCTGCAACGTTTGGTTTAGGTTTTAGGTGCATTTTTAATTTTATTGCTTAAATCGCATTTTCTCGACGAGCTGAGCACGTTTTCTGAAATGTGCTCCTCCCGTCGCTCTGGTTGTGCGCGCATAGTAAAAAGTGCTCCTGGCAGCTAGGGAGTGCCGCGTTGAGCACTACGCACGAAGAAATAAGCACCTGCAACGTTTGGTTTAGGTTTTAGCTGCATTTTTAATTTTATTGCTTAAATCGCATTTTCTCGACGAGCTGAGCAAGTTTTCTGAAATGTGCTCCTCCCGTCGCTCTGGTTGGGTGCGCACAGTAAAAAGAGCTCCTGGCAGCTAGGGAGTTCCGCGTTGACCACTGCGCACGAAGAAATAAGCACCTGCAACGTTTGGTTTAGGTTTTAGGTGCATTTTTAATTTTATTGCTTAAATCGCATTCTCTCGACGAGCTGAGCACGTTTTCTGAAATGTGCTCCTCCCGTCGCTCTGGTTGGGTGCGCACAGTAAAAAGTGCTCTTGCCAGCTCGGGAGTGCCGCGTTGACCACTGCGCATGAAGAAATAAGCACCTGCAACGTTTGGTTTAGGTTTTAGGTGCATTTTTAATTTTATTGCTTAGATCGCATTTTCTCGACGAGCTGAGCACGTTTTCTGAAATGTGCTCCTCCCGTCGCTCTGGTTGGGCGCGCATAGTAAAAAGTGCTCCTGGCAGCTAGAGAGTGCCGCGTTGACCACTGCGCAAGAAGAAATAAGCACCTGCAACGTTTGGTTTAGGTTTTAGGTGCATTTTTAATTTTATTGCTTAAATCGCATTTTCTCGACAAGCTGAGCACGTTTTCTGAAATGTGCTCCTCCCGTCGCTCTGGTTGGGTGTGCACAGTAAAAAGAGCTCCTGGCAGCTAGGGAGTGCCGCGTTGACCACTGCGCACGAAGAAATAAGCACCTGCAACGTTTGGTTTAGGTTTTAGGTGCATTTTTAATTTTATTGCTTAAATCGCATTCTCTCGACGAGCTGAGCACGTTTTCTGAAATGTGCTCCTCCCGTCACTCTGGTTGGGTGCGCACAGTAAAAAGTGCTCCTGGCAGCTAGGGAGTGCCGCGTTGAGCACTACGCACGAAGAAATAAGCACCTGCAACGTTTGGTTTAGGTTTTAGGTGCATTTTAAATTTTATTGCTTAAATCGCATTTCCTCGACGAGCTGAGCACGTTTTCTGAAATGTGCTCCTCCCGTCGCTCTGGTTGTGCGCGCATAGTAAAAAGTGCTCCTGGCAGCTAGAGAGTGCCGCGTTGACCACTGCACATGAAGAAATAAGCACCTGCAACGTTTGGTTTAGGTTTTAGGTGCATTTTTAATTTTATTGCTTAAATCGCATTTTCTCGACGAGCTGAGCACGTTTTCTGAAATGTGCTCCTCCCGTCGCTCTGGTTGGGTGCGCACAGTAAAAAGTGCTCTTGGCAGCTAGAGAGTGCCGCGTTGACCACTGCACATGAAGAAATAAGCACCTGCAACGTTTGGTTTAGGTTTTAGGTGCATTTTTAATTTTATTGCTTAAATCGCATTTTCTCGACGAGCTGAGCACGTTCTCTGAAATGTGCTCCTCCCGTCACTCTGGTTGGGTGCGCATAGTAAAAAGTGCTCTTGGCAGCTAAAGAGTGCCGCGTTGACCACTGCTCATGAAGAAATAAGCACCTGCAACGTTTGGTTTAGGTTTTAGGTGCATTTTTAATCTTATTGCTTAAATCGCATTTTCTCGACGAGCTGAGCACGTTTTCTGAAATGTGCTCCTCCCGTCACTCTGGTTGGGTGCGCACAGTAAAAAGTGCTCTTGGCAGCTAGAGACTGCCGCGTTGACCACTGCGCATGAAGAAATAAGCACCTGCAACGCTTGGTTTAGGTTTTAGGTGCATTTTTAATTTTATTGCTTAAATCGCATTTTCTCGACGAGCTGAGCACGTTTTCTGAAATGTGCTCCTCCCGTCGCTCTGGTTGTGCGCGCATAGTAAAAAGTGCTCCTGGCAGCTAGGGAGTGCCGCGTTGAGCACTACGCACGAAGAAATAAGCACCTGCAACGTTTGGTTTAGGTTTTAGCTGCATTTTTAATTTTATTGCTTAAATCGCATTTTCTCGACGAGCTGAGCAAGTTTTCTGAAATGTGCTCCTCCCGTCGCTCTGGTTGGGTGCGCACAGTAAAAAGAGCTCCTGGCAGCTAGGGAGTTCCGCGTTGACCACTGCGCACGAAGAAATAAGCACCTGCAACGTTTGGTTTAGGTTTTAGGTGCATTTTTAATTTTATTGCTTAAATCGCATTCTCTCGACGAGCTGAGCACGTTTTCTGAAATGTGCTCCTCCCGTCGCTCTGGTTGGGTGCGCACTGTAAAAAGTGCTCTTGGCAGCTCGGGAGTGCCGCGTTGACCACTGCGCATGAAGAAATAAGCACCTGCAACGTTTGGTTTAGGTTTTAGGTGCATTTTTAATTTTATTGCTTAAATCGCATTTTCTCGACGAGCTGAGCACGTTTTCTGAAATGTGCTCCTCCCGTCGCTCTGGTTGGGCGCGCATAGTAAAAAGTGCTCCTGGCAGCTAGGGAGTTCCGCGTTGACCACTGCGCACGAAGAAATAAGCACCTGCAACGTTTGGTTTAGGTTTTAGGTGCATTTTTAATTTTATTGCTTAAATCGCATTCTCTCGACGAGCTGAGCACGTTTTCTGAAATGTGCTCCTCCCGTCGCTCTGGTTGTGCGCGCATAGTAAAAAGTGCTCCTGGCAGCTAGAGAGTGCCGCGTTGACCACTGCGCATGAAGAAATAAGCACCTGCAACGTTTGGTTTAGGTTTTAGGTGCAATTTTAATTTTATTGCTTAAATCGCATTTTCTCGACGAGCTGAGCACGTTTTCTGAAATGTGCTCCTCCCGTCACTCTGGTTGGGTGCGCACAGTAAAAAGTGCTCCTGGCAGCTAGGGAGTGCCGCGTTGAGCACTACGCACGAAGAAATAAGCACCTGCAACGTTTGGTTTAGGTTTTAGCTGCATTTTTAATTTTATTGCTTAAATCGCATTTCCTCGACGAGCTGAGCACGTTTTCTGAAATGTGCTCCTCCCGTCGCTCTGGTTGTGCGCGCATAGTAAAAAGTGCTCCTGGCAGCTAGAGAGTGCCGCGTTGACCACTGCACATGAAGAAATAAGCACCTGCAACGTTTGGTTTAGGTTTTAGGTGCATTTTTAATTTTATTGCTTAAATCGCATTTTCTCGACGAGCTGAGCACGTTTTCTGAAATGTGCTCCTCCCGTCGCTCTGGTTGTGCGCGCATAGTAAAAAGTGCTCCTGGCAGCTAGGGAGTGCCGCGTTGAGCACTACGCACGAAGAAATAAGCACCTGCAACGTTTGGTTTAGGTTTTAGCTGCATTTTTAATTTTATTGCTTAAATCGCATTTTCTCGACGAGCTGAGCAAGTTTTCTGAAATGTGCTCCTCCCGTCGCTCTGGTTGGGTGCGCACAGTAAAAAGAGCTCCTGGCAGCTAGGGAGTTCCGCGTTGACCACTGCGCACGAAGAAATAAGCACCTGCAACGTTTGGTTTAGGTTTTAGGTGCATTTTTAATTTTATTGCTTAAATCGCATTCTCTCGACGAGCTGAGCACGTTTTCTGAAATGTGCTCCTCCCGTCGCTCTGGTTGGGTGCGCACAGTAAAAAGTGCTCTTGCCAGCTCGGGAGTGCCGCGTTGACCACTGCGCATGAAGAAATAAGCACCTGCAACGTTTGGTTTAGGTTTTAGGTGCATTTTTAATTTTATTGCTTAGATCGCATTTTCTCGACGAGCTGAGCACGTTTTCTGAAATGTGCTCCTCCCGTCGCTCTGGTTGGGCGCGCATAGTAAAAAGTGCTCCTGGCAGCTAGAGAGTGCCGCGTTGACCACTGCGCAAGAAGAAATAAGCACCTGCAACGTTTGGTTTAGGTTTTAGGTGCATTTTTAATTTTATTGCTTAAATCGCATTTTCTCGACAAGCTGAGCACGTTTTCTGAAATGTGCTCCTCCCGTCGCTCTGGTTGGGTGTGCACAGTAAAAAGAGCTCCTGGCAGCTAGGGAGTGCCGCGTTGACCACTGCGCACGAAGAAATAAGCACCTGCAACGTTTGGTTTAGGTTTTAGGTGCATTTTTAATTTTATTGCTTAAATCGCATTCTCTCGACGAGCTGAGCACGTTTTCTGAAATGTGCTCCTCCCGTCACTCTGGTTGGGTGCGCACAGTAAAAAGTGCTCCTGGCAGCTAGGGAGTGCCGCGTTGAGCACTACGCACGAAGAAATAAGCACCTGCATCGTTTGGTTTAGGTTTTAGCTGCATTTTTAATTTTATTGCTTAAATCGCATTTTCTCGACGAGCTGAGCACGTTTTCTGAAATGTGCTCCTCCCGTCACTCTGGTTGGGTGCGCAAAGTAAAAAGAGCTCCTGGCAGCTAGGGAGTTCCGCGTTGACCACTGCGCACGAAGAAATAAGCACCTGCAACGTTTGGTTTAGGTTTTAGGTGCATTTTTAATTTTATTGCTTAAATCGCATTCTCTCGACGAGCTGAGCACGTTTTCTGAAATGTGCTCCTCCCGTCACTCTGGTTGGGTGCGCACAGTAAAAAGTGCTCCTGGCAGCTAAGGAGTGCCGCGTTGAGCACTGCGCACAAAGAAATAAGCACCTGCAACGTTTGGTTTAGGTTTTAGGTGCATTTTTAATTTTATTGCTTAAATCGCATTTTCTCGACGAGCTGAGCACGTTTTCTGAAATGTGCTCCTCCCGTCACTCTGGTTGGGTGCACACAGTAAAAAGTGCTCCTGGCAGCTAGAGAGTGCCGCGTTGACCACTGCGCATGAAGAAATAAGCACCTGCAACGTTTGGTTTAGGTTTTAGGTGCATTTTTAATCTTATTGCTTAAATCGCATTTTCTCGACGAGCTGAGCACGTTTTCTGAAATGTGCTCCTCCCGTCACTCTGGTTGGGTGCGCACAGTAAAAAGTGCTCTTGGCAGCTAGAGAGTGCCGCGTTGACCACTGCGCATGAAGAAATAAGCACCTGCAACGCTTGGTTTAGGTTTTAGGTGCATTTTTAATTTTATTGCTTAAATCGCATTTTCTCGACGAGCTGAGCACGTTTTCTGAAATGTGCTCCTCCCGTCGCTCTGGTTGGGCGCGCATAGTAAAAAGTGCTCCTTGCAGCTAGAGAGTGCCGCGTTGACCACTGCGCAAGAAGAAATAAGCACCTGCAACGTTTGGTTTAGGTTTTAGGTGCATTTTTAATTTTATTGCTTAAATCGCATTTTCTCGACAAGCTGAGCACGTTTTCTGAAATGTGCTCCTCCCGTCGCTCTGGTTGGGTGCGCACAGTAAAAAGAGCTCCTGGCAGCTAGGGAGTGCCGCGTTGACCACTGCGCACGAAGAAATAAGCACCTGCAACGTTTGGTTTAGGTTTTAGGTGCATTTTTAATTTTATTGCTTAAATCGCATTCTCTCGACGAGCTGAGCACGTTTTCTGAAATGTGCTCCTCCCGTCACTCTGGTTGGGTGCGCACAGTAAAAAGTGCTCCTGGCAGCTAGGGAGTGCCGCGTTGAGCACTACGCACGAAGAAAGAAGCACCTGCAACGTTTGGTTTAGGTTTTAGCTGCATTTTTAATTTTATTGCTTAAATCGCATTTTCTCGACGAGCTGAGCACGTTTTCTGAAATGTGCTCCTCCCGTCGCTCTGGTTGGGTGCGCACAGTAAAAAGTGCTCCTGGCAGCTAGAGAGTGCCGCGTTGACCACTGCACATGGAGAAATAAGCACCTGCAACGTTTGGTTTAGGTTTTAGGTGCAATTTTAATTTTATTGCTTAAATCGCATTTTCTCGACGAGCTGAGCACGTTTTCTGAAATGGGCTCCTCCCGTCGCTCTGGTTGGGTGCGCACAGTAAAAAGTGCTCCTGGCAGCTAGGGAGTGCCGCGTTGAGCACTACGCACGAAGAAATAAGCACCTGCAACGTTTGATTTAGGTTTTAGCTGCATTTTTAATTTTATTGCTTAAATCGCATTTTCTCGACGAGCTGAGCACGTTTTCTGAAATGTGCTCCTCCCGTCGCTCTGGTTGGGTGCGCACAGTAAAAAGTGCTCTTGGCAGCTAGAGAGTGCCGCGTTGACCACTGCACATGAAGAAATAAGCACCTGCAACGTTTGGTTTAGGTTTTAGGTGCATTTTTAATTTTATTGCTTAAATCGCATTTTCTCGACGAGCTGAGCACGTTTTCTGAAATGTGCTCCTCCTGTCACTCTGGTTGGGTGCGCACAGTAAAAAGTGCTCCTGGCAGCTAGGGAGTGCCGCGTTGAGCACTGCGCACGAAGAAATAAGCACCTGCAACGTTTGATTTAGGTTTTAGGTGCATTTTTAATTTTATTGCTTAAATCGCATTTTCTCGACGAGCTGAGCACGTTTTCTGAAATGTGCTCCTCCCGTCACTCTGGTTGGGTGCGCACAGTAAAAAGTGCTCTTGGCAGCTAGAGAGTGCCGCGTTGACCACTGCGCATGAAGAAATAAGCACCTGCAACGTTTGGTTTAGGTTTTAGGTGCATTTTTAATTTTATTGCTTAAATCGCATTTTCTCGACGAGCTGAGCACGTTTTCTGAAATGTGCTCCTCCCGTCACTCTGGTTGGGTGCGCACAGTAAAAAGTGCTCCTAGCAGCTAGGGAGTGCCGCGTTGAGCACTGCGCACGAAGAAATAAGCACCTGCAACGTTTGGTTTAGGTTTTAGGTGCATTTTTAATTTTATTGCTTAAATTGCATTTTCTCGACGAGCTGAGCGCGTTTTCTGAAATGGGCTCCTCCCGTCGCTCTGGTTGGGTGCGCACAGTAAAAAGAGCTCCTAGCAGCTAGGGAGTTCCGCGTTGACCACTGCGCACGAAGAAATAAGCACCTGCAACGTTTGGTTTAGGTTTTAGGTACATTTTTTATTTTATTGCTTAAATCGCATTCTCTCGACGAGCTGAGCACGTTTTCTGAAATGTGCTCCTCCCGTCGCTCTGGTTGGGTGCAGACAGTAAAAAGAGCTCCTGGCAGCTAGGGAGTGCCGCGTTGACCACTGCGCACGAAGAAATAAGCACCTGCAACGTTTGGTTTAGGTTTTAGGTGCATTTTTTATTTTATTGCTTAAATCGCATTCTCTCGACGAGCTGAGCACGTTTTCTGAAATGTGCTCCTCCCGTCGCTCTGGTTGGGTGTGCACAGTAAAAAGAGCTCCTGGCAGCTAGGGAGTGCCGCGTTGACCACTGCGCACGAAGAAATAAGCACCTGCAACGTTTGGTTTAGGTTTTAGGTGCATTTTTAATCTTATTGCTTAAATCGCATTTCCTCGACGAGCTGAGCACGTTTTCTGAAATGTGCTCCTCCCGTCGCTCTGGTTGGGTGCGCACAGTAAAAAGAGCTCCTGGCAGCTAGGGAGTTCCGCGTTGACCACTGCGCACGAAGAAATAAGCACCTGCAACGTTTGGTTTAGGTTTTAGGTGCATTTTTAATTGTATTGCTTAAATCGCATTTTCTCGACGAGCTGAGCACGTTTTCTGAAATGTGCTCCATCCGTCACTCTGGTTGGGTGCGCATAGTAAAAAGTGCTCTTGGCAGCTAAAGAGTGCCGCGTTGACCACTGCGCACAAAGAAATAAGCACCTGCAACGTTTGGTTTAGGTTTTAGGTGCATTTTAAATTTTATTGCTTAAATCGCATTTTCTCGACGAGCTGAGCACGTTTTCTGAAATGTGCTCCTCCCGTCGCTCTGGTTGTGCGCGCATAGTAAAAAGTGCTCCTGGCAGCTAGGGAGTGCCGCGTTGACCACTGCGCATGAAGAAATAAGCACCTGCAACGTTTGGTTTAGGTTTTAGGTGCATTTTTAATTTTATTGCTTAAATCGCATTTTCTCGACGAGCTGAGCACGTTTTCTGAAATGTGCTCCTCCCGTCGCTCTGGTTGGGTGCGCACAGTAAAAAGTGCTCCTGGCAGCTGGAGAGTGCCGCGTTGACCACTGCGCAAGAAGAAATAAGCACCTGCAACGTTTGGTTTAGGTTTTAGGTGCATTTTTAAACTTATTGCTTGAATCGCATTTTCTCGACGAGCTGAGCACGTTTTCTGAAATGTGCTCCTCCCGTCACTCTGGTTGGGTGCGCACAGCAAAAAGTGCTCTTGGCAGCTAGAGAGTGCCGCGTTGACCACTGCGCATGAAGAAATAAGCACCTGCAACGTTTGGTTTAGGTTTTAAGTGCATTTTTAATTTTATTGCTTAAATCGCATTTTCTCGACGAGCTGAGCACGTTTTCTGAAATGTGCTCCTCCCGTCGCTCTGGTTGTGCGCGCATAGTAAAAAGTGCTCCTGGCAGCTAGAGAGTGCCGCGTTGACCACTGCACATGGAGAAATAAGCACCTGCAACGTTTGGTTTAGGTTTTAGGTGCATTTTTAATTTTATTGCTTAAATCGCATTTTCTCGACGAGCTGAGCACGTTTTCTGAAATGTGCTCCTCCCGTCGCTCTGGTTGTGCGCGCATAGTAAAAAGTGCTCCTGGCAGCTAGGGAGTGCCGCGTTGAGCACTACGCACGAAGAAATAAGCACCTGCAACGGTTGGTTTAGGTTTTAGCTGCATTTTTAATTTTATTGCTTAAATCGCATTTTCTCGACGAGCTGAGCAAGTTTTCTGAAATGTGCTCCTCCCGTCGCTCTGGTTGGGTGCGCACAGTAAAAAGAGTTCCTGGCAGCTAGGGAGTTCCGCGTTGACCACTGCGCACGAAGAAAGAAGCACCTGCAACGTTTGGTTTAGGTTTTAGGTGCATTTTTAATTTTATTGCTTAAATCGCATTCTCTCGACGAGCTGAGCACGTTTTCTGAAATGTGCTCCTCCCGTCGCTCTGGTTGGGTGCGCACAGTAAAAAGTGCTCCTGGCAGCTAGGGAGTGCCGCGTTGAGCACTACGCACGAAGAAATAAGCACCTGCAACGTTTGATTTAGGTTTTAGCTGCATTTTTAATTTTATTGCTTAAATCGCATTTTCTCGACGAGCTGAGCACGTTTTCTGAAATGTGCTCCTCCCGTCGCTCTGGTTGGGTGCGCACAGTAAAAAGTGCTCTTGGCAGCTAGAGAGTGCCGCGTTGACCACTGCACATGAAGAAATAAGCACCTGCAACGTTTGGTTTAGGTTTTAGGTGCATTTTTAATTTTATTGCTTAAATCGCATTTTCTCGACGAGCTGAGCACGTTTTCTGAAATGTGCTCCTCCTGTCACTCTGGTTGGGTGCGCACAGTAAAAAGAGCTCCTGGCAGCTAGGGAGTGCCGCGTTGACCACTGCGCACGAAGAAATAAGCACCTGCAACGTTTGGTTTAGGTTTTAGGTGCATTTTTAATCTTATTGCTTAAATCGCATTTCCTCGACGAGCTGAGCACGTTTTCTGAAATGTGCTCCTCCCGTCACTCTGGTTGGGTGCGCACAGTAAAAAGTGCTCCTGGCAGCTAGGGAGTGCCGCGTTGAGCACTACGCACGAAGAAATAAGCACCTGCAACGTTTGGTTTAGGTTTTAGGTGCATTTTAAATTTTATTGCTTAAATCGCGTTTCCTCGACGAGCTGAGCACGTTTTCTGAAATGTGCTCCTCCCGCCGCTCTGGTTGTGCGCGCATCGTAAAAAGTGCTCCTGGCAGCTAGAGAGTGCCGCGTTGACCACTGCGCATGAAGAAATAAGCACCTGCAACGTTTGGTTTAGGTTTTAGGTGCATTTTTAATTTTATTGCTTAAATCGCATTTTCTCGACGAGCTGAGCACGTTTTCTGAAATGTGCTCCTCCCGTCGCTCTGGTTGGGTGCGCACAGTAAAAAGAGCTCCTGGCAGCTAGGGAGTTCCGCGTTGACCACTGCGCACGAAGAAATAAGCACCTGCAACGTTTGGTTTAGGTTTTAGGTGCATTTTTAATTTTATTGCTTAAATCGCATTTCCTCGACGAGCTGAGCACGTTTTCTGAAATGTGCTCCTCCCGTCGCTCTGGTTGGGTGCGCACAGTAAAAAGAGCTCCTGGCAGCTAGGGAGTTCCGCGTTGACCACTGCGCACGAAGAAATAAGCACCTGCAACGTTTGGTTTAGGTTTTAGGTGCATTTTTAATTGTATTGCTTAAATCGCATTTTCTCGACGAGCTGAGCACGATTTCTGAAATGTGCTCCATCCGTCACTCTGGTTGGGTGCGCATAGTAAAAAGTGCTCTTGGCAGCTAAAGAGTGCCGCGTTGACCACTGCGCACAAAGAAATAAGCACCTGCAACGTTTGGTTTAGGTTTTAGGTGCATTTTAAATTTTATTGCTTAAATCGCATTTTCTCGACGAGCTGAGCACGTTTTCTGAAATGTGCTCCTCCCGTCGCTCTGGTTGTGCGCGCATAGTAAAAAGTGCTCCTGGCAGCTAGGGAGTGCCGCGTTGACCACTGCGCATGAAGAAATAAGCACCTGCAACGTTTGGTTTAGGTTTTAGGTGCATTTTTAATTTTATTGCTTAAATCGCATTTTCTCGACGAGCTGAGCACGTTTTCTGAAATGTGCTCCTCCCGTCGCTCTGGTTGGGTGCGCACAGTAAAAAGTGCTCCTGGCAGCTGGAGAGTGCCGCGTTGACCACTGCGCAAGAAGAAATAAGCACCTGCAACGTTTGGTTTAGGTTTTAGGTGCATTTTTAAACTTATTGCTTAAATCGCATTTTCTCGACGAGCTGAGCACGTTTTCTGAAATGTGCTCCTCCCGTCACTCTGGTTGGGTGCGCACAGTAAAAAGTGCTCTTGGCAGCTAGAGAGTGCCGCGTTGACCACTGCGCATGAAGAAATAAGCACCTGCAACGTTTGGTTTAGGTTTTAAGTGCATTTTTAATTTTATTGCTTAAATCGCATTTTCTCGACGAGCTGAGCACGTTTTCTGAAATGTGCTCCTCCCGTCGCTCTGGTTGTGCGCGCATAGTAAAAAGTGCTCCTGGCAGCTAGAGAGTGCCGCGTTGACCACTGCACATGGAGAAATAAGCACCTGCAACGTTTGGTTTAGGTTTTAGGTGCATTTTTAATTTTATTGCTTAAATCGCATTTTCTCGACGAGCTGAGCACGTTTTCTGAAATGTGCTCCTCCCGTCGCTCTGGTTGGGCGCGCATAGTAAAAAGTGCTCCTGGCAGCTAGAGAGTGCCGCGTTGACCACTGCGCAAGAAGAAATAAGCACCTGCAACGTTTGGTTTAGGTTTTAGGTGCATTTTTAATTTTATTGCTTAAATCGCATTCTCTCGACGAGCTGAGCACGTTTTCTGAAATGTGCTCCTCCCGTCGCTCTGGTTGGTTGCGCACAGTAAAAAGTGCTCTTGGCAGCTCGGGAGTGCCGCGTTGACCACTGCGCATGAAGAAATAAGCACCTGCAACGTTTGGTTTAGGTTTTAGGTGCATTTTTAATTTTATTGCTTAAATCGCATTTTCTCGACGAGCTGAGCACGTTTTCTGAAATGTGCTCCTCCCGTCGCTCTGGTTGGGCGCGCATAGTAAAAAGTGCTCCTGGCAGCTAGAGAGTGCCGCGTTGACCACTGCGCAAGAAGAAATAAGCACCTGCAACGTTTGGTTTAGGTTTTAGGTGCATTTTTAATTTTATTGCTTAAATCGCATTTTCTCGACAAGCTGAGCACGTTTTCTGAAATGTGCTCCTCCCGTCGCTCTGGTTGGGTGCGCACAGTAAAAAGAGCTCCTGGCAGCTAGGGAGTGCCGCGTTGACCACTGCGCACGAAGAAATAAGCACCTGCAACGTTTGGTTTAGGTTTTAGGTGCATTTTTAATTTTATTGCTTAAATCGCATTCTCTCGACGAGCTGAGCACGTTTTCTGAAATGTGCTCCTCCCGTCACTCTGGTTGGGTGCGCACAGTAAAAAGTGCTCCTGGCAGCTAGGGAGTGCCGCGTTGAGCACTACGCACGAAGAAATAAGCACCTGCAACGTTTGGTTTAGGTTTTAGCTGCATTTTTAATTTTATTGCTTAAATCGCATTTTCTCGACGAGCTGAGCACGTTTTCTGAAATGTGCTCCTCCCGTCACTCTGGTTGGGTGCGCACAGTAAAAAGTGCTCTTGGCAGCTAGAGAGTGCCGCGTTGACCACTGCGCATGAAGAAATAAGCACCTGCAGCGCTTGGTTTAGGTTTTAGGTGCATTTTTAATTTTATTGCTTAAATCGCATTTTCTCGACGAGCTGAGCACGTTTTCTGAAATGTGCTCCTCCCGTCACTCTGGTTGGGTGCGCACAGTAAAAAGTGCTCCTGGCAGCTAGGGAGTGCCGCGTTGAGCACTACGCACGAAGAAATAAGCACCTGCAACGTTTGGTTTAGGTTTTAGCTGCATTTTTAATTTTATTGCTTAAATCGCATTTCCTCGACGAGCTGAGCACGTTTTCTGAAATGTGCTCCTCCCGTCGCTCTGGTTGTGCGCGCATAGTAAAAAGTGCTCCTGGCAGCTAGAGAGTGCCGCGTTGACCACTGCACATGAAGAAATAAGCACCTGCAACGTTTGGTTTAGGTTTTAGGTGCATTTTTAATTTTATTGCTTAAATCGCATTTTCTCGACGAGCTGAGCACGTTTTCTGAAATGTGCTCCTCCCGTCGCTCTGGTTGGGTGCGCACAGTAAAAAGTGCTCTTGGCAGCTAGAGAGTGCCGCGTTGACCACTGCACATGAAGAAATAAGCACCTGCAACGTTTGGTTTAGGTTTTAGGTGCATTTTTAATTTTATTGCTTAAATCGCATTTTCTCGACGAGCTGAGCACGTTTTCTGAAATGTGCTCCTCCCGTCACTCTGGTTGGGTGCGCACAGTAAAAAGTGCTCCTGGCAGCTAGGGAGTGCCGCGTTGAGCACTGCGCACGAAGAAATAAGCACCTGCAACGTTTGGTTTAGGTTTTAGGTGCATTTTTAATTTTATTGCTTAAATCGCATTTTCTCGACGAGCTGAGCACGTTTTCTGAAATGTGCTCCTCCCGTCACTCTGGTTGGGTGCGCACAGTAAAAAGTGCTCTTGGCAGCTAGAGAGTGCCGCGTTGACCACTGCGCATGAAGAAATAAGCACCTGCAACGTTTGGTTTAGGTTTTAGGTGCATTTTTAATTTTATTGCTTAAATCGCATTTTCTCGACGAGCTGAGCACGTTTTCTGAAATGTGCTCCTCCCGTCACTCTGGTTGGGTGCGCACAGTAAAAAGTGCTCCTGGCAGCTAGGGAGTGCCGCGTTGAGCACTGCGCACGAAGAAATAAGCACCTGCAACGTTTGGTTTAGGTTTTAGGTGCATTTTTAATTTTATTGCTTAAATCGCATTTTCTCGACGAGCTGAGCACGTTTTCTGAAATGTGCTCCTCCCGTCGCTCTGGTTGGGCGCGCATAGTAAAAAGTGCTCCTGGCAGCTAGAGAGTGCCGCGTTGACCACTGCGCAAGAAGAAATAAGCACCTGCAACGTTTGGTTTAGGTTTTAGGTGCATTTTTAATTTTATTGCTTAAATCGCATTTTCTAGACAAGCTGAGCACGTTTTCTGAAATGTGCTCCTCCCGTCGCTCTGGTTGGGTGCGCGTAGTAAAAAGTGCTCCTGGCAGCTAGAGAGTGCCGCGTTGACCACTGCGCATGAAGAAATAAGCACCTGCAACGTTTGGTTTAGGTTTTAGGTGCATTTTTAATTTTATTGCTTAAATCTCATTTTCTCGACGAGCTGAGCACGTTTTCTGAAATGTGCTCCTCCCGTCACTCTGGTTGGGTGCGCACAGTAAAAAGTGCTCCTGGCAGCTAGGGAGTGCCGCGTTGAGCACTGCGCACGAAGAAATAAGCACCTGCAACGTTTGGTTTAGGTTTTAGGTGCATTTTTAATTTTATTGCTTAAATCGCATTTTCTCGACGAGCTGAGCACGTTTTCTGAGATGTGCTCCTCCCGTCACTCTGGTTGGGTGCGCACAGTAAAAAGTGCTCTTGGCAGCTAGAGAGTGCCGCGTTGACCACTGCGCATGAAGAAATAAGCACCTGCAACGTTTGGTTTAGGTTTTAGGTGCATTTTTAATTTTATTGCTTAAATCGCATTTTCTCGACGAGCTGAGCACGTTTTCTGAAATGTGCTCCTCCCGTCACTCTGGTTGGGTGCGCACAGTAAAAAGTGCTCCTGGAAGCTAGGGAGTGCCGCGTTGAGCACTGCGCACGAAGAAATAAGCACCTGCAACGTTTGGTTTAGGTTTTAGGTGCATTTTTAATTTTATTGCTTAAATTGCATTTTCTCGACGAGCTGAGCACGTTTTCTGAAATGGGCTCCTCCCGTCGCTCTGGTTGGGTGCGCACAGTAAAAAGAGCTCCTGACAGCTAGGGAGTTCCGCGTTGACCACTGCGCACGAAGAAATAAGCACCTGCAACGTTTGGTTTAGGTTTTAGGTACATTTTTTATTTTATTGCTTAAATCGCATTCTCTCGTTGAGCTGAGCACGTTTTCTGAAATGTGCTCCTCCCGTCGCTCTGGTTGGGTGCACACAGTAAAAAGAGCTCCTGGCAGCTAGGTAGTGCCGCGTTGACCACTGCGCACGAAGAAATAAGCACCTGCAACGTTTGGTTTAGGTTTTAGGTGCATTTTTTATTTTATTGCTTAAATCGCATTCTCTCGACGAGCTGAGCACGTTTTCTAAAATGTGCTCCTCCCGTCGCTCTGGTTGGGTGCGCGTAGTAAAAAGTGCTCCTGGCAGCTAGAGAGTGCCGCGTTGACCACTGCGCATGAAGAAATAAGCACCTGCAACGTTTGGTTTAGGTTTTAGGTGCATTTTTTATTTTATTGCTTAAATCGCATTTTCTCGACGAGCTGAGCACGTTTTCTGAAATGTGCTCCTCCCGTCGCTCTGGTTGGGTGCGCACAGTAAAAAGAGCTCCTGGCAGCTAGGGAGTGCCGCGTTGACCACTGCGCACGAAGAAATAAGCACCTGCAACGTTTGGTTTAGGTTTTAGGTGCATTTTTTATTTTATTGCTTGAATCGCATTCTCTCGACGAGCTGAGCACGTTTTCTGAAATGTGCTCCTCCCGTCGCTCTGGTTGGGTGCGCGTAGTAAAAAAGGCTCCTGGCAGCTAGAGAGTGCCGCGTTGACCACTGCGCATGAAGAAATAAGCACCTGCAACGTTTGGTTTAGGTTTTAGGTGCATTTTTAATCTTATTGCTTAAATCACATTTTCTCGACGAGCTGAGCACGTTTTCTGAAATGTGCTCCTCCCGTCACTCTGGTTGGGTGCGCACAGTAAAAAGAGCTACTGGCAGCTAGGGAGTGCCGCGTTGACCACTGCGCACGAAGAAATAAGCACCTGCAACGTTTGGTTTAGGTTTTAGGTGCATTTTTTATTTTATTGCTTAAATCGCATTTTCTCGACGAGCTGAGCACGTTTTCTGAAATGTGCTCCTCCCGTCACTCTGGTTGGGTGCGCACAGTAAAAAGTGCTCTTGGCAGCTAGAGAGTGCCGCGTTGACCACTGCGCATGAAGAAATAAGCACCTGCAACGTTTGGTTTAGGTTTTAGGTGCATTTTTAATCTTATTGCTTAAATCGCATTTTCTCGACGAGCTGAGCACGTTTTCTGAAATGTGCTCCTCCCGTCACTCTGGTTGGGTGCGCACAGTAAAAAGTGCTCTTGGCAGCTAGAGAGTGCCGCGTTGACCACTGCGCATGAAGAAATAAGCACCTGCAACGCTTGGTTTAGGTTTTAGGTGCATTTTTAATTTTATTGCTTAAATCGCATTTTCTCGACGAGCTGAGCACGTTTTCTGAAATGTGCTCCTCCCGTCACTCTGGTTGGGTGCGCACAGTAAAAAGTGCTCCTGGCAGCTAGGGAGTGCCGCGTTGAGCACTACGCACGAAGAAATAAGCACCTGCAACGTTTGGTTTAGGTTTTAGCTGCATTTTTAATTTTATTGCTTAAATCGCATTTTCTCGACGAGCTGAGCACGTTTTCTGAAATGTGCTCCTCCCGTCGCTCTGGTTGGGTGCGCACAGTAAAAAGAGCTCCTGGCAGCTAGGGAGTTCCGCGTTGACCACTGCGCACGAAGAAATAAGCACCTGCAACGTTTGGTTTAGGTTTTAGGTGCATTTTTAATTTTATTGCTTAAATCGCATTCTCTCGACGAGCTGAGCACGTTTTCTGAAATGTGCTCCTCCCGTCGCTCTGGTTGGGTGCGCACAGTAAAAAGTGCTCTTGCCAGCTCGGGAGTGCCGCGTTGACCACTGCGCATGAAGAAATAAGCACCTGCAACGTTTGGTTTAGGTTTTAGGTGCATTTTTAATTTTATTGCTTAAATCGCATTTTCTCGACGAGCTGAGCACGTTTTCTGAAATGTGCTCCTCCCGTCGCTCTGGTTGGGCGCGCATAGTAAAAAGTGCTCCTGGCAGCTAGAGAGTGCCGCGTTGACCACTGCGCAAGAAGAAATAAGCACCTGCAACGTTTGGTTTAGGTTTTAGGTGCATTTTTAATTTTATTGCTTAAATCGCATTTTCTCGACAAGCTGAGCACGTTTTCTGAAATGTGCTCCTCCCGTCGCTCTGGTTGGGTGTGCACAGTAAAAAGAGCTCCTGGCAGCTAGGGAGTGCCGCGTTGACCACTGCGCACGAAGAAATAAGCACCTGCAACGTTTGGTTTAGGTTTTAGGTGCATTTTTAATTTTATTGCTTAAATCGCATTCTCTCGACGAGCTGAGCACGTTTTCTGAAATGTGCTCCTCCCGTCACTCTGGTTGGGTGCGCACAGTAAAAAGTGCTCCTGGCAGCTAGGGAGTGCCGCGTTGAGCACTACGCACGAAGAAATAAGCACCTGCAACGTTTGGTTTAGGTTTTAGGTGCATTTTAAATTTTATTGCTTAAATCGCATTTCCTCGACGAGCTGAGCACGTTTTCTGAAATGTGCTCCTCCCGTCGCTCTGGTTGTGCGCGCATAGTAAAAAGTGCTCCTGGCAGCTAGAGAGTGCCGCGTTGACCACTGCACATGAAGAAATAAGCACCTGCAACGTTTGGTTTAGGTTTTAGGTGCATTTTTAATTTTATTGCTTAAATCGCATTTTCTCGACGAGCTGAGCACGTTTTCTGAAATGTGCTCCTCCCGTCGCTCTGGTTGGGTGCGCACAGTAAAAAGTGCTCTTGGCAGCTAGAGAGTGCCGCGTTGACCACTGCACATGAAGAAATAAGCACCTGCAACGTTTGGTTTAGGTTTTAGGTGCATTTTTAATTTTATTGCTTAAATCGCATTTTCTCGACGAGCTGAGCACGTTTTCTGAAATGTGCTCCTCCCGTCACTCTGGTTGGGTGCGCACAGTAAAAAGAGCTCCTGGCAGCTAGGGAGTGCCGCGTTGACCACTGCGCACGAAGAAATAAGCACCTGCAACGTTTGGTTTAGGTTTTAGGTGCATTTTTTATTTTATTGCTTAAATCGCATTCTCTCGACGAGCTGAGCACGTTTTCTGAAATGTGCTCCTCCCGTCGCTCTGGTTGGGTGCGCGTAGTAAAAAGTGCTCCTGGCAGCTAGAGAGTGCCGCGTTGACCACTGCGCATGAAGAAATAAGCACCTGCAACGTTTGGTTTAGGTTTTAGGTGCATTTTTTATTTTATTGCTTAAATCGCATTTTCTCGACGAGCTGAGCACGTTTTCTGAAATGTGCTCCTCCCGTCGCTCTGGTTGGGTGCGCACAGTAAAAAGTGCTCTTGGCAGCTAGAGAGTGCCGCGTTGACCACTGCTCATGAAGAAATAAGCACCTGCAACGTTTGATTTGGTTTTAGGTGCATTTTTAATCTTATTGCTTAAATCGCATTTTCTCGACGAGCTGAGCACGTTTTCTGAAATGTGCTCCTCCCGTCACTCTGGTTGGGTGCGCACAGTAAAAAGTGCTCTTGGCAGCTAGAGAGTGCCGCGTTGACCACTGCGCATGAAGAAATAAGCACCTGCAACGCTTGGTTTAGGTTTTAGGTGCATTTTTAATTTTATTGCTTAAATCGCATTTTCTCGACGAGCTGAGCACGTTTTCTGAAATGTGCTCCTGCCGTCTCTCTGGTTGGGTGCGCACAGTAAAATGTGCTCCTGGCAGCTAGGGAGTGCCGCGTTGAGCACTACGCACGAAGAAATAAGCACCTGCAACGTTTGGTTTAGGTTTTAGCTGCATTTTTAATTTTATTGCTTAAATCACATTTTCTCGACGAGTTGAGCACGTTTTCTGAAATGTGCTCCTCCCGTCGCTCTGGTTGGGTGCGCACAGTAAAAAGAGCTCCTGGCAGCTAGGGAGTTCCGCGTTGACCACTGCGCACGAAGAAATAAGCACCTGCAACGTTTGGTTTAGGTTTTAGGTGCATTTTTAATTTTATTGCTTAAATCGCATTCTCTCGACGAGCTGAGCACGTTTTCTGAAATGTGCTCCTCCCGTCGCTCTGGTTGGGTGCGCACAGTAAAAAGTGCTCTTGCCAGCTCGGGAGTGCCGCGTTGACCACTGCGCATGAAGAAATAAGCACCTGCAACGTTTGGTTTAGGTTTTAGGTGCATTTTTAATTTTATTGCTTAAATCGCATTTTCTCGACGAGCTGAGCACGTTTTCTGAAATGTGCTCCTCCCGTCGCTCTGGTTGGGCGCGCATAGTAAAAAGTGCTCCTGGCAGCTAGAGAGTGCCGCGTTGACCACTGCGCAAGAAGAAATAAGCACCTGCAACGTTTGGTTTAGGTTTTAGGTGCATTTTTAATTTTATTGCTTAAATCGCATTTTCTCGACAAGCTGAGCACGTTTTCTGAAATGTGCTCCTCCCGTCGCTCTGGTTGGGTGTGCACAGTAAAAAGAGCTCCTGGCAGCTAGGGAGTGCCGCGTTGACCACTGCGCACGAAGAAATAAGCACCTGCAACGTTTGGTTTAGGTTTTAGGTGCATTTTTAATTTTATTGCTTAAATCGCATTCTCTCGACGAGCTGAGCACGTTTTCTGAAATGTGCTCCTCCCGTCACTCTGGTTGGGTGCGCACAGTAAAATGTGCTCCTGGCAGCTAGGGAGTGCCGCGTTGAGCACTACGCACGAAGAAATAAGCACCTGCAACGTTTGGTTTAGGTTTTAGGTGCATTTTAAATTTTATTGCTTAAATCGCATTTCCTCGACGAGCTGAGCACGTTTTCTGAAATGTGCTCCTCCCGTCGCTCTGGTTGTGCGCGCATAGTAAAAAGTGCTCCTGGCAGCTAGAGAGTGCCGCGTTGACCACTGCACATGAAGAAATAAGCACCTGCAACGTTTGGTTTAGGTTTTAGGTGCATGTTTAATTTTATTGCTTAAATCGCATTTTCTCGACGAGCTGAGCACGTTTTCTGAAATGTGCTCCTCCCGTCGCTCTGGTTGGGTGCGCACAGTAAAAAGTGCTCCTGGCAGCTAGAGAGTGCCGCGTTGACCACTGCTCATGAAGAAATAAGCACCTGCAACGTTTGATTTGGTTTTAGGTGCATTTTTAATCTTATTGCTTAAATCGCATTTTCTCGACGAGCTGAGCACGTTTTCTGAAATGTGCTCCTCCCGTCACTCTGGTTGGGTGCGCACAGTAAAAAGTGCTCTTGGCAGCTAGAGAGTGCCGCGTTGACCACTGCGCATGAAGAAATAAGCACCTGCAACGCTTGGTTTAGGTTTTAGGTGCATTTTTAATTTTATTGCTTAAATCGCATTTTCTCGACGAGCTGAGCACGTTTTCTGAAATGTGCTCCTCCCGTCTCTCTGGTTGGGTGCGCACAGTAAAATGTGCTCCTGGCAGCTAGGGAGTGCCGCGTTGAGCACTACGCACGAAGAAATAAGCACCTGCAACGTTTGGTTTAGGTTTTAGCTGCATTTTTAATTTTATTGCTTAAATCACATTTTCTCGACGAGTTGAGCACGTTTTCTGAAATGTGCTCCTCCCGTCGCTCTGGTTGGGTGCGCACAGTAAAAAGAGCTCCTGGCAGCTAGGGAGTTCCGCGTTGACCACTGCGCACGAAGAAATAAGCACCTGCAACGTTTGGTTTAGGTTTTAGGTGCATTTTTAATTTTATTGCTTAAATCGCATTCTCTCGACGAGCTGAGCACGTTTTCTGAAATGTGCTCCTCCCGTCGCTCTGGTTGGGTGCGCACAGTAAAAAGTGCTCTTGCCAGCTCGGGAGTGCCGCGTTGACCACTGCGCATGAAGAAATAAGCACCTGCAACGTTTGGTTTAGGTTTTAGGTGCATTTTTAATTTTATTGCTTAAATCGCATTTTCTCGACGAGCTGAGCACGTTTTCTGAAATGTGCTCCTCCCGTCGCTCTGGTTGGGCGCGCATAGTAAAAAGTGCTCCTGGCAGCTAGAGAGTGCCGCGTTGACCACTGCGCAAGAAGAAATAAGCACCTGCAACGTTTGGTTTAGGTTTTAGGTGCATTTTTAATTTTATTGCTTAAATCGCATTTTCTCGACAAGCTGAGCACGTTTTCTGAAATGTGCTCCTCCCGTCGCTCTGGTTGGGTGTGCACAGTAAAAAGAGCTCCTGGCAGCTAGGGAGTGCCGCGTTGACCACTGCGCACGAAGAAATAAGCACCTGCAACGTTTGGTTTAGGTTTTAGGTGCATTTTTAATTTTATTGCTTAAATCGCATTCTCTCGACGAGCTGAGCACGTTTTCTGAAATGTGCTCCTCCCGTCACTCTGGTTGGGTGCGCACAGTAAAATGTGCTCCTGGCAGCTAGGGAGTGCCGCGTTGAGCACTACGCACGAAGAAATAAGCACCTGCAACGTTTGGTTTAGGTTTTAGGTGCATTTTAAATTTTATTGCTTAAATCGCATTTCCTCGACGAGCTGAGCACGTTTTCTGAAATGTGCTCCTCCCGTCGCTCTGGTTGTGCGCGCATAGTAAAAAGTGCTCCTGGCAGCTAGAGAGTGCCGCGTTGACCACTGCACATGAAGAAATAAGCACCTGCAACGTTTGGTTTAGGTTTTAGGTGCATGTTTAATTTTATTGCTTAAATCGCATTTTCTCGACGAGCTGAGCACGTTTTCTGAAATGTGCTCCTCCCGTCGCTCTGGTTGGGTGCGCACAGTAAAAAGTGCTCCTGGCAGCTAGAGAGTGCCGCGTTGACCACTGCACATGGAGAAATAAGCACCTGCAACGTTTGGTTTAGGTTTTAGGTGCAATTTTAATTTTATTGCTTAAATCGCATTTTCTCGACGAGCTGAGCACGTTTTCTGAAATGGGCTCCTCCCGTCGCTCTGGTTGGGTGCGCACAGTAAAAAGAGCTCCTGGCAGCTAGGGAGTTCCGCGTTGACCACTGCGCACGAATAAATAAGCACCTGCAACGTTTGGTTTAGGTTTTAGGTGCATTTTTTATTTTATTGCTTAAATCGCATTCTCTCGACGAGCTGAGCACGTTTTCTGAAATGTGCTCCTCCCGTCGCTCTGGTTGGGTGCACACAGTAAAAAGAACTCCTGGCAGCTAGGTAGTGCCGCGTTGACCACTGCGCACGAAGAAATAAGCACCTGCAACGTTTGGTTTAGGTTTTAGGTGCATTTTTTATTTTATTGCTTAAATCGCATTCTCTCGACGAGCTGAGCACGTTTTCTGAAATGTGCTCCTCCCGTCGCTCTGGTTGGGTGCGCGTAGTAAAAACTGCTCCTGGCAGCTAGAGAGTGCCGCGTTGACCACTGCGCATGAAGAAATAAGCACCTGCAACGTTTGGTTTAGGTTTTAGGTGCATTTTTAATTTTATTGCTTAAATCGCATTCTCTCGACGAGCTGAGCACGTTTTCTGAAATGTGCTCCTCCCGTCGCTCTGGTTGGGTGCGCACAGTAAAAAGAGCTCCTGGCAGCTAGGGAGTGCCGCGTTGACCACTGCGCACGAAGAAATAAGCACCTGCAACGTTTGGTTTAGGTTTTAGGTGCATTTTTTATTTTATTGCTTGAATCGCATTCTCTCGACGAGCTGAGCACGTTTTCTGAAATGTGCTCCTCCCGTCGCTCTGGTTGGGTGCGCGTAGTAAAAAAGGCTCCTGGCAGCTAGAGAGTGCCGCGTTGACCACTGCGCATGACGAAATAAGCACCTGCAACGTTTGGTTTAGGTTTTAGGTGCATTTTTAATCTTATTGCTTAAATCGCATTTTCTCGACGAGCTGAGCACGTTTTCTGAAATGTGCTCCTCCCGTCACTCTGGTTGGGTGCGCACAGTAAAAAGAGCTACTGGCAGCTAGGGAGTGCCGCGTTGACCACTGCGCACGAAGAAATAAGCACCTGCAACGTTTGGTTTAGGTTTTAGGTGCATTTTTTATTTTATTGCTTAAATCGCATTTTCTCGACGAGCTGAGCACGTTTTCTGAAATGTGCTCCTCCCGTCACTCTGGTTGGGTGCGCACAGTAAAAAGTGCTCTTGGCAGCTAGAGAGTGCCGCGTTGACCACTGCGCATGAAGAAATAAGCACCTGCAACGTTTGGTTTAGGTTTTAGGTGCATTTTTAATCTTATTGCTTAAATCGCATTTTCTCGACGAGCTGAGCACGTTTTCTGAAATGTGCTCCTCCCGTCACTCTGGTTGGGTGCGCACAGTAAAAAGTGCTCTTGGCAGCTAGAGAGTGCCGCGTTGACCACTGCGCATGAAGAAATAAGCACCTGCAACGCTTGGTTTAGGTTTTAGGTGCATTTTTAATTTTATTGCTTAAATCGCATTTTCTCGACGAGCTGAGCACGTTTTCTGAAATGTGCTCCTCCCGTCACTCTGGTTGGGTGCGCACAGTAAAAAGTGCTCCTGGCAGCTAGGGAGTGCCGCGTTGAGCACTACGCACGAAGAAATAAGCACCTGCAACGTTTGGTTTAGGTTTTAGCTGCATTTTTAATTTTATTGCTTAAATCGCATTTTATCGACGAGCTGAGCACGTTTTCTGAAATGTGCTCCTCCCGTCGCTCTGGTTGGGTGAGCACAGTAAAAAGAGCTCCTGGCAGCTAGAAGGTTCCGCGTTGACCACTGCGCACGAAGAAATAAGCACCTGCAACGTTTGGTTTAGGTTTTAGGTGCATTTTTAATTTTATTGCTTAAATCGCATTCTCTCGACGAGCTGAGCACGTTTTCTGAAATGTGCTCCTCCCGTCGCTCTGGTTGGGTGCGCACAGTAAAAAGTGCTCTTGCCAGCTCGGGAGTGCCGCGTTGACCACTGCGCATGAAGAAATAAGCACCTGCAACGTTTGGTTTAGGTTTTAGGTGCATTTTTAATTTTATTGCTTAAATCGCATTTTCTCGACGAGCTGAGCACGTTTTCTGAAATGTGCTCCTCCCGTCGCTCTGGTTGGGCGCGCATAGTAAAAAGTGCTCCTGGCAGCTAGAGAGTGCCGCGTTGACCACTGCGCAAGAAGAAATAAGCACCTGCAACGTTTGGTTTAGGTTTTAGGTGCATTTTTAATTTTATTGCTTAAATCGCATTTTCTCGACAAGCTGAGCACGTTTTCTGAAATGTGCTCCTCCCGTCGCTCTGGTTGGGTGTGCACAGTAAAAAGAGCTCCTGGCAGCTAGGGAGTGCCGCGTTGACCACTGCGCACGAAAAAATAAGCACCTGCAACGTTTGGTTTAGGTTTTAGGTGCATTTTTAATTTTATTGCTTAAATCGCATTCTCTCGACGAGCTGAGCACGTTTTCTGAAATGTGCTCCTCCCGTCACTCTGGTTGGGTGCGCACAGTAAAAAGTGCTCCTGGCAGCTAGGGAGTGCCGCGTTGAGCACTACGCACGAAGAAATAAGCACCTGCAACGTTTGGTTTAGGTTTTAGGTGCATTTTAAATTTGATTGCTTAAATCGCATTTCCTCGACGAGCTGAGCACGTTTTCTGAAATGTGCTCCTCCCGTCGCTCTGGTTGTGCGCGCATAGTAAAAAGTGCTCCTGGCAGCTAGAGAGTGCCGCGTTGACCACTGCACATGAAGAAATAAGCACCTGCAACGTTTGGTTTAGGTTTTAGGTGCATTTTTAATTTTATTGCTTAAATCGCATTTTCTCGACGAGCTGAGCACGTTTTCTGAAATGTGCTCCTCCCGTCGCTCTGGTTGGGTGCGCACAGTAAAAAGTGCTCTTGGCAGCTAGAGAGTGCCGCGTTGACCACTGCACATGAAGAAATAAGCACCTGCAACGTTTGGTTTAGGTTTTAGGTGCATTTTTAATTTTATTGCTTAAATCGCATTTTCTCGACGAGCTGAGCACGTTTTCTGAAATGTGCTCCATCCGTCACTCTGGTTGGGTGCGCATAGTAAAAAGTGCTCTTGGCAGCTAAAGAGTGCCGCGTTGACCACTGCGCACAAAGAAATAAGCACCTGCAACGTTTGGTTTAGGTTTTAGGTGCATTTTAAATTTTATTGCTTAAATCGCATTTTCTCGACGAGCTGAGCACGTTTTCTGAAATGTGCTCCTCCCGTCGCTCTGGTTGTGCGCGCATAGTAAAAAGTGCTCCTGGCAGCTAGGGAGTGCCGCGTTGACCACTGCGCATGAAGAAATAAGCACCTGCAACGTTTGGTTTAGGTTTTAGGTGCATTTTTAATTTTATTGCTTAAATCGCATTTTCTCGACGAGCTGAGCACGTTTTCTGAAATGTGCTCCTCCCGTCGCTCTGGTTGGGTGCGCACAGTAAAAAGTGCTCCTGGCAGCTAGAGAGTGCCGCGTTGACCACTGCGCAAGAAGAAATAAGCACCTGCAACGTTTGGTTTAGGTTTTAGGTGCATTTTTAATCTTATTGCTTAAATCGCATTTTCTCGACGAGCTGAGCACGTTTTCTGAAATGTGCTCCTCCCGTCACTCTGGTTGGGTGCGCACAGTAAAAAGTGCTCTTGGCAGCTAGAGAGTGCCGCGTTGACCACTGCGCATGAAGAAATAAGCACCTGCAACGTTTGGTTTAGGTTTTAGGTGCATTTTTAATTTTATTGCTTAAATCGCATTTTCTCGACGAGCTGAGCAAGTTTTCTGAAATGTGCTCCTCCCGTCGCTCTGGTTGGGTGCGCACAGTAAAAAGAGCTCCTGGCAGCTAGGGAGTTCCGCGTTGACCACTGCGCACGAAGAAATCAGCACCTGCAACGTTTGGTTTAGGTTTTAGGTGCATTTTTAATTTTATTGCTTAAATCGCATTCTCTCGACGAGCTGAGCACGTTTTCTGAAATGTGCTCCTCCCGTCGCTCTGGTTGGGTGCGCACAGTAAAAAGTGCTCTTGGCAGCTCGGGAGTGCCGCGTTGACCACTGCGCATGAAGAAATAAGCACCTGCAACGTTTGGTTTAGGTTTTAGGTGCATTTTTAATTTTATTGCTTAAATCGCATTTTCTCGACGAGCTGAGCACGTTTTCTGAAATGTGCTCCTCCCGTCGCTCTGGTTGGGCGCGCATAGTAAAAAGTGCTCCTGGCAGCTAGAGAGTGCCGCGTTGACCACTGCGCAAGAAGAAATAAGCACCTGCAACGTTTGGTTTAGGTTTTAGGTGCATTTTTAATTTTATTGCTTAAATCGCATTCTCTCGACGAGCTGAGCACGTTTTCTGAAATGTGCTCCTCCCGTCGCTCTGGTTGGGTGCGCACAGTAAAAAGTGCTCTTGGCAGCTCGGGAGTGCCGCGTTGACCACTGCGCATGAAGAAATAAGCACCTGCAACGTTTGGTTTAGGTTTTAGGTGCATTTTTAATTTTATTGCTTAAATCGCATTTTCTCGACGAGCTGAGCACGTTTTCTGAAATGTGCTCCTCCCGTCGCTCTGGTTGGGCGCGCATAGTAAAAAGTGCTCCTGGCAGCTAGAGAGTACCGCGTTGACCACTGCGCAAGAAGAAATAAGCACCTGCAACGTTTGGTTTAGGTTTTAGGTGCATTTTTAATTTTATTGCTTAAATCGCATTTTCTCGACATGCTGAGCACGTTTTCTGAAATGTGCTCCTCCCGTCGCTCTGGTTGGGTGCGCACAGTAAAAAGAGCTCCTGGCAGCTAGGGAGTGCCGCGTTGACCACTGCGCACGAAGAAATAAGCACCTGCAACGTTTGGTTTAGGTTTTAGGTGCATTTTTAATTTTATTGCTTAAATCGCATTCTCTCGACGAGCTGAGCACGTTTTCTGAAATGTGCTCCTCCCGTCACTCTGGTTGGGTGCGCACAGTAAAAAGTGCTCCTGGCAGCTAGGGAGTGCCGCGTTGAGCACTACGCACGAAGAAATAAGCACCTGCAACGTTTGGTTTAGGTTTTAGCTGCATTTTTAATTTTATTGCTTAAATCGCATTTTCTCGACGAGCTGAGCACGTTTTCTGAAATGTGCTCCTCCCGTCGCTCTGGTTGGGTGCGCACAGTAAAAAGAGCTCCTGGCAGCTCGGGAGTTCCGCGTTGACCACTGCGCACGAAGAAATAAGCACCTGCAACGTTTGGTTTAGGTTTTAGGTGCATTTTTAATTTTATTGCTTAAATCGCATTCTCTCGACGAGCTGAGCACGTTTTCTGAAATGTGCTCCTCCCGTCGCTCTGTTTGGGTGCGCACAGTAAAAAGTGCTCTTGGCAGCTCGGGAGTGCCGCATTGACCACTGCGCATGAAGAAATAAGCACCTGCAACGTTTGGTTTAGGTTTTAGGTGCATTTTTAATTTTATTGCTTAAATCGCATTTTCTCGACGAGCTGAGCACGTTTTCTGAAATGTGCTCCTCCCGTCGCTCTGGTTGGGCGCGCATAGTAAAAAGTGCTCCTGGCAGCTAGAGAGTGCCGCGTTGACCACTGCGCAAGAAGAAATAAGCACCTGCAACGTTTGGTTTAGGTTTTAGGTGCATTTTTAATTTTATTGCTTAAATCGCATTTTCTCGACGAGCTGAGCACGTTTTCTGAAATGTGCTTCTCCCGTCACTCTGGTTGGGTGCGCATAGTAAAAAGTGCTCTTGGCAGCTAGGGAGTGCCGCGTTGAGCACTGCGCACGAAGAAATAAGCACCTGCAACGTTTGGTTTAGGTTTTAGGTGCATTTTTAATTTTATTGCTTAAATCGCATTTTCTCGACGAGCTGACCACGTTTTCTGAAATGTGCTCCTCCCGTCGCTCTGGTTGGGTGCGCACAGTAAAAGAGCTCCTGGCAGCTAGGGAGTTCCGCGTTGACCACTGCGCACGAATAAATAAGCACCTGCAACGTTTGGTTTAGGTTTTAGGTGCATTTTTAATTTTATTGCTTAAATCGCATTTTCTCGACGAGCTGAGCACGTTTTCTGAAATGTGCTCCTCCCGTCGCTCTGGTTGGGCGCGCATAGTAAAAAGTGCTCCTGGCAGCTAGAGAGTGCCGCGTTGACCACTGCACATGAAGAAATAAGCACCTGCAACGTTTGGTTTAGGTTTTAGGTGCATTTTTAATTTTATTGCTTAAATCGCATTTTCTCGACGAGCTGAGCACGTTTTCTGAAATGTGCTCCTCCCGTCGCTCTGGTTGGGTGCGCACAGTAAAAAGTGCTCTTTGCAGCTAGAGTGCCGCGTTGACCACTGCACATGAAGAAATAAGCACCTGCAACGTTTGGTTTAGGTTTTAGGTGCATTTTTTATTTTATTGCTTAAATCGCATTTTCTCGACGAGCTGAGCACGTTTTCTGAAATGTGCTCCTCCCGTCGCTCTGGTTGGGTGCGCACAGTAAAAGAGCTCCTGGCAGCTAGGGAGTTCCGCGTTGACCACTGCGCACGAATAAATAAGCACCTGCAACGTTTGGTCTAGGTTTTAGGTGCATTTTTTATATTATTGCTTAAATCGCATTCTCTCGACGAGCTGAGCACGTTTTCTGAAATGTGCTCCTCCCGTCGCTCTGGTTGGGTGCGCATAGTAAAAAGTGCTCTTGGCAGCTAGGGAGTGCCGCGTTGACCACTGCGCATGAAGAAATAAGCACCTGCAACGTTTGGTTTAGGTTTTAGGTGCATTTTTAATTTTATTACTTAAATCGCATTTTCTCGACGAGCTGAGCACGTTTTCTGAAATGTGCTCCTCCCGTCACTCTGGTTGGGTGCGCACAGTAAAAAGTGCTCTTGGCAGCTAGAGAGTGCCGCGTTGACCACTGCGCATGAAGAAATAACCACCTGCAACGTTTGGTTTAGGGTTTAGGTGCATTTTTAATTTTATTGCTTAAATCGCATTTTCTCGACGAGCTGAGCACGTTTTCTGAAATGTGCTCCTCCCGTCGCTCTGGTTGGGTGCGCACAGTAAAAAGAGCTCCTGGCAGCTAGGGAGTGTTGCGTTGACCACTGCGCACGAAGAAATAAGCACCTGCAACGTTTGGTTTAGGTTTTAGGTGCATTTTTTATTTTATTGCTTAAATCGCATTCTCTCGACGAGCTGAGCATGTTTTCTGAAATGTGCTCCTCCCGTCACTCTGGTTGGGTGCGCATAGTAAAAAGTGCTCTTGGCAGCTAGGGAGTGCCGCGTTGTCCACTGCACATGAAGAAATAAGCACCTGCAACGTTTGGTTTAGGTTTTGGGTGCATTTTTAATTTAATTGCTTAAATCGCATTTTCTCGACGAGCTGAGCACGTTTTCTGAAATGTGCTCCTCCCGTCACTCTGGTTGGGTGCGCACAGTAAAAAGTGCTCTTGGCAGCTAGAGAGTGCCGCGTTGACCACTGCGCATGAAGAAATAACCACCTGCAACGTTTGGTTTAGGTTTTAGGTGCATTTTTAATTTTATTGCTTAAATCGCATTTTCTCGACGAGCTGAGCACGTTTTCTGAAATGTGCTCCTCCCGTCACTCTGGTTGGGTGCGCATAGTAAAAAGTGCTCTTGGCAGCTAAAGAGTGCCGCGTTGACCACTGCGCACAAAGAAATAAGCACCTGCAACGTTTGGTTTAGGTTTTAGGTGCATTTTAAATTTTATTGCTTAAATCGCATTTTCTCGACGAGCTGAGCACGTTTTCTGAAATGTGCTCCTCCCGTCGCTCTGGTTGTGCACGCATAGTAAAAAGTGCTCCTGGCAGCTAGGGAGTGCCGCGTTGACCACTGCGCACGAAGAAATAAGCACCTGCAACGTTTGGTTTAGGTTTTAGGTGCATTTTTAATTTTATTGTTTAAATCGCATTTTCTCGACGAGCTGAGCTCGTTTTCTGAAATGTGCTCCTCCCGTCGCTCTGGTTGGGTGCGCACAGTAAAAAGAGCTCCTGGCAGCTAGGGAGTGCCGCGTTGACCACTGCGCACGAAGAAATAAGCACCTGCAACGTTTGGTTTAGGTTTTAGGTGCATTTTTTAATTTTATTGCTTAAATCGCATTCTCTCGACGAGCTGAGCACGTTTTCTGAAATGTGCTCCTCCCGTCGCTCTGGTTGGGTACGCACGGTAAAAAGTGCTCTTGGCAGCTCGGGAGTGCCGCGTTGACCACTGCGCATGAAGAAATAAGCACCTGCAACGTTTGGTTTAGGTTTTAGGTGCATTTTTAATTTTATTGCTTAAATCGCATTTTCTCGACGAGCTGAGCACGTTTTCTGAAATGTGCTCCTCCCGTCGCTCTGGTTGGGCGCGCATAGTAAAAAGTGCTCCTGGCAGCTAGAGAGTGCCGCGTTGACCACTGCGCAAGAAGAAATAAGAACCTGCAACGTTTGGTTTAGGTTTTAGGTGCATTTTTAATTTTATTGCTTAAATCGCATTTTCTCGACAAGCTGAGCACGTTTTCTGAAATGTGCTCCTCCCGTCGCTCTGGTTGGGTGCGCACAGTAAAAAGAGCTCCTGGCAGCTAGGGAGTGCCGCGTTGACCACTGCGCACGAAGAAATAAGCACCTGCAACGTTTAGTTTAGGTTTTAGGTGCATTTTTAATTTTATTGCTTAAATCGCATTCTCTCGACGAGCTGAGCACGTTTTCTGAAATGTGCTCCTCCCGTCGCTCTGGTTGGGTGCGCGTAGTAAAAAGTGCTCCTGGCAGCTAGAGAGTGCCGCGTTGACCACTGCGCATGAAGAAATAAGCACCTGCAACGTTTGGTTTAGGTTTTAGGTGCGTGTTTAATCTTATTGCTTAAATCGCATTTTCTCGACGAGCTGAGCACGTTTTCTGAAATGTGCTCCTCCCGTCACTCTGGTTGGGTGCGCACAGTAAAAAGTGCTCTTGGCAGCTAGAGAGTGCCGCGTTGACCACTGCGCATGAAGAAATAAGCACCTGCAACGTTTGGTTTAGGTTTTAGGTGCATTTTTAATTTTATTGCTTAAATCGCATTTTCTCGACGAGCTGAGCACGTTTTCTGAAATGTGCTCCTCCCGTCACTCTGGTTGGGTGCGCACAGTAAAAAGTGCTCCTGGCAGCTAGGGAGTGCCGCGTTGAGCACTGCGCACGAAGAAATAAGCACCTGCAACGTTTGGTTTAGGTTTTAGTTGCATTTTTAATTGTATTGCTTAAATCGCATTTTCTCGACGAGCTGAGCACGTTTTCTGAAATGGGCTCCTCCCGTCGCTCTGGTTGGGTGCGCACAGTAAAAAGAGCTCCTGGCAGCTAGGGAGTTCCGCGTTGACCACTGCGCACGAAGAAATAAGCACCTGCAACGTTTGGTTTAGGTTTTAGGTGCATTTTTTATTTTATTGCTTGAATCGCATTCTCTCGACGAGCTGAGCACGTTTTCTGAAATGTGCTCCTCCCGTCGCTCTGGTTGGGTGCACACAGTAAAAAGAGCTCCTGGCAGCTAGGGAGTGCCGCGTTGACCACTGCGCACGAAGAAATAAGCACCTTCAACGTTTGGTTTAGGTTTTAGGTGCATTTTTAATCTTATTGATTAAATCGCATTTTCTCGACGAGCTGAGCACGTTTTCTGAAATGTGCTCCTCCCGTCACTCTGGTTGGGTGCGCACAGTAAAAAGTGCTCTTGGCAGCTAGAGAGTGCCGCGTTGACCACTGCGCATGAAGAAATAAGCACCTGCAACGTTTGGTTTAGGTTTTAGGTGCATTTTTAATTTTATTGCTTAAATCGCATTTTCTCGACGAGCTGAGCACGTTTTCTGAAATGTGCTCCTCCCGTCGCTCTGGTTGGGCGCGCATAGTAAAAAGTGCCCCTGGCAGCTAGAGAGTGCCGCGTTGACCACTGCGAATGAAAAAATAAGCACCTGCAACGTTTGGTTTAGGTTTTAGGTGCATTTTTTATATTATTGCTTAAATCGCATTCTCTCGACGAGCTGAGCACGTTTTCTGAAATGTGCTCCTCCCGTCGCTCTGGTTGGGTGCGCATAGTAAAAAGTGCTCCGTCAGGCAGGGGACAAGACGGAGGACTCGGATGCAGAGTCGTTTCTCTCTGGGTTTTATTCCAGCAAGCACACTGAGCAAAAGTACAAATCAAATCGCCTCTTGCGAGGGAAAACACGTGGCAAAAAGTACAAACAAAAGGTGTCGCACTGAGGCGAGTCAAAAGGCTAAAAGTACAAATCAAAACGCCTCTTACGAGGGAAAACACGTAGCACAAAGTACCAACTAAAGGAGTCGCACTGGGGCGAGACAAAAAGGCGATGGGGACCAAGGCACCAACAAAAGCGTCGCTCGGTGGCGAGACAAAAAGGAGGGTTCTTACAGAGAGTTCGGACATCAAGGGATCGCTGGTGGTCGGGACGAGGCAAGACACACTGGCACAAGACAAGGGGAAGACACGGACTAAATACACACAAAAGGGCGGGGGTACAGGTGATGACAATTAGCGTCGATTACGCAGGTGCACACAATCGGGATCAGGGAAGACAAGACAACCAAACACCGAGGAAGGAAACACGAACTGAAACGGAAGGGATGACAAAATAAAACCGGAAGTAAAGTTACGACAATTGACGAGACAAAAAACCGAAAAAATAAACGCGACCGCATGACAGAACCCCCCCCCTAGGGCCGGATCCCAGACGGCCCAGGAGCCCCAGGGTGAGCCGCATAAAAGTCATCAAACAGTCCTGGGTCCAAAATATAACTAGGCGGCACCCATTGCCGCTCCTCCGGCCCATAACCCTCCCAGTCCACCAGGTACTGCCAGCCCCGGCCTCTTCTGCGCACATCCAATAGTTGTTTCACGGTGTAGGCCGTCCCACCTCCCACAGTCCGCGGAGGCGGAGGCGGCGCAGGATCCGGCACCAATGGACTGTCCACCACCGGCTTGACCTTCCCGACGTGAAAGGTGGGGTGGACTGCAAGGGACCTGGGCAAGCGGAGACGCACCGCGGCCGGGTGGACGACCTTGGCGATGGGGAACGGACCCACGAAGCGAGGCGCCAGTTTCCTGGAGTCCCCCCGGTGGGGAAGATCCTTGGCGGACAGCCAGACACGTTGCCCTCGCTGGTACACGGGCGCCGGACGTCTCCTCCGGTCCGCCATCCGCTTGACCCGGTCCCCCTGTCGGACCAGCGTGGCCCGAGCCGCCGCCCAGACGCGATGACAGCGGCGCACCAAGGCGTGGGCCGAAGTCACCGTCACCTCCGGCTCACTGTCAGGGAAGACTGGGGGCTGGTAGCCGTACACACATTTGAACGGGGACATACCTGTGGCCGTGGTGGGCAGGGAGTTGTGGGCATACTCCACCCAGGAGAGGTTCTTGCTCCATGAGGCGGGGTTCTGGGAGACCAGGCAGCGGAGGCTTGTCTCCAACTGCTGGTTGACCCGTTCCGTCTGCCCGTTCGCCTCCGGATGATAACCTGACGTGAGGCTCACGGTGGCCCCTATGAGCCTGCAAAACTCCTTCCAAAACCTGGATACGAATTGGGGCCCCCTATCGGAGACAATGTCTTTCGGGAACCCATGAACCCGGAATATGTGGTCCATCATTACTACGGCTGTTCGTCTAGCGGACGGGAGCTTGGGCAAGGCGATAAAGTGAGCCATCTTTGAGAATCTGTCTACTACTGTGAGTATGGTGGTCCGCCCATGCGAGACCGGAAGTCCGGTGACGAAATCCATGGATATCTCCGCCCATGGACGCGAAGGAATGGGTAGGGGATGCAACAACCCCATACGGGCGCCGTGGGAGTTCTTGTTCCGGGCGCAGACGGGACAGGCTGCCACGTATTCCTTGATGTCAGCCCTCATGGAGGGCCACCAGAATCGCTGCTGAATGACAAACAGGGTTCTGCGTATACCTGGATGACAAGAGAGTCTGGAGGTGTGAGCCCAATGGATGACTTGGGATCGGAATTGATCTGGGACAAAAAGTCTGTTTTCCGGGCAGCCACTAGGGGGTGGCTTGTTTCCATTGGCCCGCTGTACCCGGCCTTCGATTGGCCAGGTCACGGCTCTCACCAGGCAATGAGGAGGCAGGATGGATTCGGGTTTCTTGAGTTCTGGATCTGAGTTGTAAACACGGGAGAGGGCGTCAGGCTTGGTGTTTTTGGATCCCGGTCTGTAAGATAGAGAAAAGTTAAAGCGATTGAAAAAAAGTGACCAGCGGGCTTGGCGGGAATTCAATCTTTTCGCTGACTTGATGTATTCAAGATTTTTATGGTCTGTCCAAACCAAAAAGGGCTGCTGAGCACCCTCCAGCCAATGTCTCCATTCTTCCAGTGCTAGTTTAACTGCCAACAGTTCGCGATCCCCCACATCATAATTTTGTTCGGCGGGTGTCAGCCGTCGAGACAGGAACGCGCACGGGTGTAGTTTGTTATCGCTCTTGGCTCTCTGTGATAGGATGGCCCCGACTCCTTGATTGGAGGCGTCCACCTCCACCACAAACTGTAGCGACGGATCAGGAAGCGTGAGGATGGGAGCGGTGCTGAAACGATTCTTTAGCTCCTGGAAGGCCGCCTCCGCCTCTGCAGACCAGCGGAAGGGGACCTTAGGGGACGTGAGTGCGTGCAAGGGAGCCGCCGTGGCACTGAAGCCCTTGATGAACCGCCGATAGAAATTGGCAAAGCCCAGGAATTGCTGCACCTTTCTGCGTGAGTCGGGGGTAGGCCATTCCTTAACCGCGCTGACTTTCGCCGGGTCCATCTCAACCTTGCCCGGGGCCACGATGAAGCCGAGAAAAGATACGGTGTCCTTGTGGAATTCACTTTTCTCAGCCTTTACGTATAGTTTGTGTGCAAGAAGACGTCGCAGCAACGTCTCGACGTGAATCTGATGGGTCCTCAGATCTGGGGAATAAATCAAAATATCGTCCAAATATACATATACAAAACGGTCCAAACAGTCTCTCAAAACATCATTGATCATGGCCTGAAACACAGCGGGCGCATCGGTGAGACCAAATGGCATGACCAAGTATTCGAAGTGTCCTCGATGGGTGTTGAACCCGGTCTTCCATTCATCCCCTTCCCGGATGCGCACTAGATGGTATGCGTTGCGCAAATCTAACTTTGTAAACACCCGGGCTTGCTGTAGTTGGTCGAATACGGTCGACATCAGTGGGAGTGGATACCGGTTCTTGATTGTGATTTGATTGAGAGGACTATAATCAATACAGGGGCGTAGGGTGCCGTCCTTTTTGTCCACGAAAAAGAACCCCGCCCCCGCAGGCGACGATGATGGTCGAATCAGTCCTGCTTGCAGGGAGGAGTCTATATATTCGTTCATGGCTTGCTTTTCAGGGCCCGAAAGAGAATAAAGCCTCCCCTTAGGTATAGTTGCACCCGGCAGGAGTTCAATGGCGCAATCATACGGACGGTGGGGAGGTAGGGAGGTTGCCTTGGCCTTGCTGAATACCTCGGCCCATGGGTGGTAACACGCAGGGACCCCGGTTAAGTCGGGGGTTTGCGCGTCTCGAGCAGGAGGCACAGCGCGCGGGTTAGACCTGACACAGGAATCATGACAGTCGGGACCCCATCCCGTTATTTCCCCTGATCCCCAGTCTATGACGGGGTTGTGGCGCTGAAGCCATGGATACCCGAGAACGAGAGGGTTCATTGGAGAGGTCACGACATGTAGCCTTATATTCTCCTGGTGGGGACCTATTGACAACGAGACTGGTTCTGTTATGTGAGTTATTTCAAAAAGTGCCTGTCCATTGAGTGCCTTAGCTTTCACGGGGGTGTTTATCAGCTCAGTCTTTACCCCCCACCGGCGAGCAAATGCCCAGTCTATCAGGCTTTCATCTGCTCCTGAGTCGATTAGTACTTCGAGTTCTATTTCTCTTCCCATGTGTGTAATCCTGCCTTTGGGAAGCACGCGCTCCGGGGACGGAGCCGCAGAGAAGGCGCTCACCTTCAGGGTCCTCCTTACTGGACAGGAGAGAAGGAGGTGTCCGAGCTCACCGCAGTAGTAGCATCTTCCCTCTCGGCGTCGCCGTAACTTCTCCTCCTCGGTCAACTTAGCTCTGCCCAACTGCCTCGGTTCTGGCTCCTGGCGCTGCCGATCCCCGTCCAGCCCGGAGTGGTGAACGTCAGGGCCGGCTACTGGGACGAAGGCGGGGGTGGTCCTGCTTTGGTGCTTCCTCCACTCTTGCAGCCGGTTGCCAGTGCGGATAGCCAGAGCGATGAGGGCGTCGAGGTCGGTGGGAAGGTCTAAGGGGATTAGCTGATCCTGTATGGACCCAGAGAGGCCCCGGAGGAAGACGTCATATAGTGCCGTCGCGTTCCAACCGCACTCCGCGGCCAGCGTGCGGAACCGGATGGCGTAGTCCTCGACGGTGTCTTGTCCCTGGACTATCTGACAGAGTTGGCGAGCCTTTTCTCGGTCAGCGGAGATTGGATCGAACACCGTTCGCAGGGCCTTGATGAAAGCGGGGAGAGAGTGACAGGAGACGGAATCCCTGGCCCATTCCGCGGTGGCCCACGTGCGGGCCCTTCCCGTCAGGTATGAAACCATGTAGGCCACCTTGGAGCGCTCGGTGGGGAAATCTGCTGGGGCCCTCTCAAAATGCATCCCGCATTCTGTATTAAATGCCCGGCTAAGGCCGGGTTCACCGGAGTAGCGCTCTGGAGGAGCCAGTCTGGCACCGTCGGTCATGGGAGCTATGGCAAGGGGAGTAACTGAGGAAGCAGCGGGTGTACTGGAAGTCGCTGCTGGTCCCGCGTTCAAAAGCGAGAGCACGTCCTGCATTTGCTGACCCAGCTGTGCTACTTGGGTGGCGACCGCTCCTCTGAATTCTTCTTGGCACTTAGCGATTCCTCGGATTTCTTTCCCCAAGTCGCCCACTTGCTTCTGGTGCTGGGCGAGCTGTGAGGCATGGGAACGCACTGCGGCGCACAGGTGCTCCGACTCTGCCGAGTCCATGACTGGCCAGTGTGTACTGTCAGGCAGGGGACAAGACGGAGGACTCGGATGCAGAGTCGTTTCTCTCTGGGTTTTATTCCAGCAAGCACACTGAGCAAAAGTACAAATCAAATCGCCTCTTGCGAGGGAAAACACGTGGCAAAAAGTACAAACAAAAGGTGTCGCACTGAGGCGAGTCAAAAGGCTAAAAGTACAAATCAAAACGCCTCTTACGAGGGAAAACACGTAGCACAAAGTACCAACTAAAGGAGTCGCACTGGGGCGAGACAAAAAGGCGATGGGGACCAAGGCACCAACAAAAGCGTCGCTCGGTGGCGAGACAAAAAGGAGGGTTCTTACAGAGAGTTCGGACATCAAGGGATCGCTGGTGGTCGGGACGAGGCAAGACACACTGGCACAAGACAAGGGGAAGACACGGACTAAATACACACAAAAGGGCGGGGGTACAGGTGATGACAATTAGCGTCGATTACGCAGGTGCACACAATCGGGATCAGGGAAGACAAGACAACCAAACACCGAGGAAGGAAACACGAACTGAAACGGAAGGGATGACAAAATAAAACCGGAAGTAAAGTTACGACAATTGACGAGACAAAAAACCGAAAAAATAAACGCGACCGCATGACATGCTCTTGGCAGCTAGGGAGTGCCGCGTTGACCACTGCGCATGAAGAAATAAGCACCTGCAACGTTTGGTTTAGGTTTTAGGTGCATTTTTAATTTTATTGCTTAAATCGCATTTTCTCGACGAGCTGAGCACGTTTTCTGAAATGTGCTCCTCCCGTCACTCTGGTTGGGTGCGCACAGTAAAAAGTGCTCTTGGCAGCTAGAGAGTGCCGCGTTGACCACTGCGCATGAAGAAATAACCACCTGCAACGTTTGGTTTAGGGTTTAGGTGCATTTTTAATTTTATTGCTTAAATCGCATTTTCTCGACGAGCTGAGCACGTTTTCTGAAATGTGCTCCTTCCGTCACTCTGGTTGGGTGCGCACAGTAAAAAGTGCTCCTGGCAGCTAGGGAGTTTCGCGTTGACCACTGCGCACGAAGAAATAAGCACCTGCAACGTTTGGTTTAGGTTTTAGGTGCATTTTTAATTTTATTGTTTAAATCGCATTTTCTCGACGAGCTGAGCACGTTTTCTGAAATGTGCTCCTCCCGTCGCTCTGGTTGGGTGCGCACAGTAAAAAGAGCTCCTGGCAGCTAGGGAGTGCCGCGTTGACCACTGCGCACGAAGAAATAAGCACCTGCAACGTTTGGTTTAGGTTTTAGGTGCATTTTTTATTTTATTGCTTAAATCGCATTCTCTCGACGAGCTGAGCACGTTTTCTGAAATGTGCTCCTCCCGTCGCTCTGGTTGGGTACGCACAGTAAAAAGTGCTCTTGGCAGCTCGGGAGTGCCGCGTTGACCACTGCGCATGAAGAAATAAGCACCTGCAACGTTTGGTTTAGGTTTTAGGTTCATTTTTAATTTTATTGCTTAAATCGCATTTTCTCGACGAGCTGAGCACGTTTTCTGAAATGTGCTCCTCCCGTCGCTCTGGTTGGGCGCGCATAGTAAAAAGTGCTCCTGGCAGCTAGAGAGTGCCGCGTTGACCACTGCGCAAGAAGAAATAAGAACCTGCAACGTTTGGTTTAGGTTTTAGGTGCATTTTTAATTTTATTGCTTAAATCGCATTTTCTCGACAAGCTGAGCACGTTTTCTGAAATGTGCTCCTCCCGTCGCTCTGGTTGGGTGCGCACAGTAAAAAGAGCTCCTGGCAGCTAGGGAGTGCCGCGTTGACCACTGCGCACGAAGAAATAAGCACCTGCAACGTTTAGTTTAGGTTTTAGGTGCATTTTTAATTTTATTGCTTAAATCGCATTCTCTCGACGAGCTGAGCACGTTTTCTGAAATGTGCTCCTCCCGTCGCTCTGGTTGGGTGCGCGTAGTAAAAAGTGCTCCTGGCAGCTAGAGAGTGCCGCGTTGACCACTGCGCATGAAGAAATAAGCACCTGCAACGTTTGGTTTTGGTTTTAGGTGCGTGTTTAATCTTATTGCTTAAATCACATTTTCTCGACGAGCTGAGCACGTTTTCTGAAATGTGCTCCTCCCGTCACTCTGGTTGGGTGCGCACAGTAAAAAGTGCTCTTGGCAGCTAGAGAGTGCCGCGTTGACCACTGCGCATGAAGAAATAAGCACCTGCAACGTTTGGTTTAGGTTTTAGGTGCATTTTTAATTTTATTGCTTAAATCGCATTTTCTCGACGAGCTGAGCACGTTTTCTGAAATGTGCTCCTCCCGTCACTCTGGTTGGGTGCGCACAGTAAAAAGTGCTCTTGGCAGCTAGAGAGTGCCGCGTTGACCACTGCGCATGAAGAAATAAGCACCTGCAACGTTTGGTTCAGGTTTTAGGTGCATTTTTAATTTCATTGCTTAAATCGCATTTTCTCGACGAGCTGAGCACGTTTTCTGAAATGTGCTCCTCCCGTCACTCTGGTTGGGTGCGCACAGTAAAAAGTGCTCCTGGCAGCTAGGGAGTGCCGCGTTGAGCACTGCGCACGAAGAAATAAGCACCTGCAACGTTTGGTTTAGGTTTTAGGTGCATTTTTAATTTTATTGCTTAAATCGCATTGTCTCGACGAGCTGAGCACGTTTTCTGAAATGTGCTCCTCCCGTCGCTCTGGTTGGGTGCGCACAGTAAAAAGAGCTCCTGGCAGCTAGGGAATTCCGCGTTGACCACTGCGCACGAAGAAATAAGCACCTGCAACGTTTGGTTTAGGTTTTAGGTGCATTTTTAATTTTATTGCTTAAATCACATTCTCTCGACGAGCTGAGCACGTTTTCTGAAATGTGCTCCTCCCGTCGCTCTGGTTGGGTGCGCACAGTAAAAAGTGCTCTTGGCAGCTCGGGAGTGCCGCGTTGACCACTGCGCATGAAGAAATAAGCACCTGCAACGTTTGGTTTAGGTTTTAGGTGCATTTTTAATTTTATTGCTTAAATCGCATTTTCTCGACGAGCTGAGCACGTTTTCTGAAATGTGCTCCTCCCGTCACTCTGGTTGGGTGCGCACAGTAAAAAGTGCTCCTGGCAGCTAGGGAGTGCCGCGTTGACCACTGCGCATGAAGAAATAAGCACCTGCAACGTTTGGTTTAGGTTTTAGGTGCATTTATAATTTTATTGCTTAAATCGCATTTTCTCGACGAGCTGAGCACGTTTTCTGAAATGTGCTCCTCCCGTCGCTCTGGTTGGGCGCGCATAGTAAAAAGTGCTCCTGGCAGCTAGAGAGTGCCGCGTTGACCACTGCGCATGAAGAAATAAGCACCTGCAACGTTTGGTTTAGGTTTTAGGTGCATTTTTAATTTTATTGCTTAAATCGCATTTTCTCGACGAGCTGAGCACGTTTTCTAAAATGTGCTCCTCCCGTCACTCTGGTTGGGTGCGCACAGTAAAAAGTGCTCCTGGCAGCTAGGGAGTGCCGCGTTGACCACTGCGCACAAAGAAATAAGCACCTGCAACGTTTGGTTTAGGTTTTAGGTGCATTTTTTTATTTTATTGCTTAAATCGCATTCTCTCGACGAGCTGAGCACGTTTTCTGAAATGTGCTCCTCCCGTCGCTCTGGTTGGGTGCGCGTAGTAAAAAGTGCTCCTGGCAGCTAGAGAGTGCCGCGTTGACCACTGCGCATGAAGAAATAAGCACCTGCAACGTTTGGTTTAGGTTTTAGGTGCATTTTTAATCTTATTGCTTAAATCGCATTTTCTCGACGAGCTGAGCACGTTTTCTGAAATGTGCTCCTCCCGTCACTCTGGTTGGGTGCGCACAGTAAAAAGTGTTCTTGGCAGCTAGAGAGTGCCGCGTCGACCACTGCGCATGAAGAAATAAGCACCTGCAACGTTTGGTTTAGGTTTTAGGTGCATTTTTAATTTTATTGCTTAAATCGCATTTTCTCGACGAGCTGAGCACGTTTTCTGAAATGTGCTCCTCCCGTCACTCTGGTTGGGTGCGCACAGTAAAAAGTGCTCCTGGCAGCTAGAGAGTGCCGCGTTGACCACTGCGCATGAAGAAATAAGCACCTGAAACGTTTGGTTTAGGTTTTAGGTGCATTTTTTATTTTATTGCTTAAATCGCATTCTCTCGACGAGCTGAGCACGTTTTCTGAAATGTGCTCCTCCCGTCGCTCTGGTTGGGTGCGCGTAGTAAAAAGTGCTCCTGGCAGCTAGAGAGTGCCGCGTTGACCACTGCGGATGAAGAAATAAGCACCTGCAACGTTTGGTTTAGGTTTTAGGTGCATTTTTATTCTTATTGCTTAAATCGCATTTTCTCGACGAGCTGAGCACGTTTTCTGAAATGTGCTCCTCCAATCACTCTGGTTAGGTGCGCACAGTAAAAAGTGCTCTTGGCAGCTAGAGAGTGCCGCATTGACCACTGCGCATGAAGAAATAAGCACCTGCAACGTTTGGTTTAGGTTTTAGGTGCATTTTTAATTTTATTGCTTAAATCGCATTTTCTCGACGAGCTGAGCACGTTTTCTGAAATGTGCTCCTCCCGTCACTCTGGTTGGGTGCGCACAGTAAAAAGTGCTCCTGGCAGCTAGAGAGTGCCGCGTTGACCACTGTGCATGAAGAAATAAGCACCTGCAACGTTTGATTTAGGTTTTAGGTGCATTTTTAATCTTATTGATTAAATCGCATTTTCTCGACGAGCTGAGCACGTTTTCTGAAATGTGCTCCTCCCGTCACTCTGGTTGGGTGCGCACAGTAAAAAGTGCTCTTGGCAGCTAGAGAGTGCCGCGTTGACCACTGCGCATGAAGAAATAAGCACCTGCAACGTTTGGTTTAGGTTTTAGGTGCATTTTTAATTTTATTGCTTAAATCGCATTTTCTCGACGAGCTGAGCACGTTTTCTAAAATGTGCTCCTCCCGTCGCTCTGGTTGGGCGCGCATAGTAAAAAGTGCTCCTGGCAGCTAGAGAGTGCCGCGTTGGCCACTGCGAATGAAAAAATAAGCACCTGCAACGTTTGGTTTAGGTTTTAGTTGCATTTTTTATATTATTGCTTAAATCGCATTCTCTCGACGAGCTGAGCACGTTTTCTGAAATGTGCTCCTCCCGTCGCTCTGGTTGGGTGCGCATAGTAAAAAGTGCTCTTGGCAGCTAGGGAGTGCCGCGTTGACCACTGCGCATGAAGAAATAAGCACCTGCAACGTTTGGTTTAGGTTTTAGGTGCATTTTTAATTTTATTGCTTAAATCGCATTTTCTCGACGAGCTGAGCACGTTTTCTGAAATGTGCTCCTCCCGTCACTCTGTTTGGGTGCGCACAGTAAAAAGTGCTGTTGGCAGCTAGAGAGTGCCGCGTTACCCACTGTGCATGAAGAAATAACCACCTGCAACGTTTGGTTTAGGGTTTAGGTGCATTTTTAATTTTATTGCTTAAATCGCATTTTCTCGACGAGCTGAGTACGTTTTCTGAAATGTGCTCCTTCCGTCACTCTGGTTGGGTGCGCACAGTAAAAAGTGCTCCTGGCAGCTAGGGAGTGCCGCGTTGACCACTGCGCACGAAGAAATAAGCACCTGCAACGTTTGGTTTAGGTTTTAGGTGCATTTTTAATTTTATTGTTTAAATCGCATTTTCTCGACGAGCTGAGCTCGTTTTCTGAAATGTGCTCCTCCCGTCGCTCTGGTTGGGTGCGCACAGTAAAAAGAGCTCCTGGCAGCTAGGGAGTGCCGCGTTGACCACTGCGCACGAAGAAATAAGCACCTGCAACGTTTGGTTTAGGTTTTAGGTGCATTTTTAATTTTATTGCTTAAATCGCATTCTCTCGACGAGCTGAGCACGTTTTCTGAAATGTGCTCCTCCCGTCGCTCTGGTTGGGTACGCACGGTAAAAAGTGCTCTTGGCAGCTCGGGAGTGCCGCGTTGACCACTGCGCATGAAGAAATAAGCACCTGCAACGTTTGGTTTAGGTTTTAGGTGCATTTTTAATTTTATTGCTTAAATCGCATTTTCTCGACGAGCTGAGCACGTTTTCTGAAATGTGCTCCTCCCGTCGCTCTGGTTGGGCGCGCATAGTAAAAAGTGCTCCTGGCAGCTAGAGAGTGCCGCGTTGACCACTGCGCAAGAAGAAATAAGAACCTGCAACGTTTGGTTTAGGTTTTAGGTGCATTTTTAATTTTATTGCTTAAATCGCATTTTCTCGACAAGCTGAGCACGTTTTCTGAAATGTGCTCCTCCCGTCGCTCTGGTTGGGTGCGCACAGTAAAAAGAGCTCCTGGCAGCTAGGGAGTGCCGCGTTGACCACTGCGCACGAAGAAATAAGCACCTGCAACGTTTAGTTTAGGTTTTAGGTGCATTTTTAATTTTATTGCTTAAATCGCATTCTCTCGACGAGCTGAGCACGTTTTCTGAAATGTGCTCCTCCCGTCGCTCTGGTTGGGTGCGCGTAGTAAAAAGTGCTCCTGGCAGCTAGAGAGTGCCGCGTTGACCACTGCGCATGAAGAAATAAGCACCTGCAACGTTTGGTTTAGGTTTTAGGTGCGTGTTTAATCTTATTGCTTAAATCGCATTTTCTCGACGAGCTGAGCACGTTTTCTGAAATGTGCTCCTCCCGTCACTCTGGTTGGGTGCGCACAGTAAAAAGTGCTCTTGGCAGCTAGAGAGTGCCGCGTTGACCACTGCGCATGAAGAAATAAGCACCTGCAACGTTTGGTTTAGGTTTTAGGTGCATTTTTAATTTTATTGCTTAAATCGCATTTTCTCGACGAGCTGAGCACGTTTTCTGAAATGTGCTCCTCCCGTCACTCTGGTTGGGTGCGCACAGTAAAAAGTGCTCCTGGCAGCTAGGGAGTGCCGCGTTGAGCACTGCGCACGAAGAAATAAGCACCTGCAACGTTTGGTTTAGGTTTTAGTTGCATTTTTAATTTATTGCTTAAATCGCATTTTCTCGACGAGCTGAGCACGTTTTCTGAAATGGGCTCCTCCCGTCGCTCTGGTTGGGTGCGCACAGTAAAAAGAGCTCCTGGCAGCTAGGGAGTTCCGCGTTGACCACTGCGCACGAAGAAATAAGCACCTGCAACGTTTGGTTTAGGTTTTAGGTGCATTTTTTATTTTATTGCTTGAATCGCATTCTCTCGACGAGCTGAGCACGTTTTCTGAAATGTGCTCCTCCCGTCGCTCTGGTTGGGTGCACACAGTAAAAAGAGCTCCTGGCAGCTAGGGAGTGCCGCGTTGACCACTGCGCACGAAGAAATAAGCACCTTCAACGTTTGGTTTAGGTTTTAGGTGCATTTTTAATCTTATTGATTAAATCGCATTTTCTCGACGAGCTGAGCACGTTTTCTGAAATGTGCTCCTCCCGTCACTCTGGTTGGGTGCGCACAGTAAAAAGTGCTCTTGGCAGCTAGAGAGTGCCGCGTTGACCACTGCGCATGAAGAAATAAGCACCTGCAACGTTTGGTTTAGGTTTTAGGTGCATTTTTAATTTTATTGCTTAAATCGCATTTTCTCGACGAGCTGAGCACGTTTTCTGAAATGTGCTCCTCCCGTCGCTCTGGTTGGGCGCGCATAGTAAAAAGTGCCCCTGGCAGCTAGAGAGTGCCGCGTTGACCACTGCGAATGAAAAAATAAGCACCTGCAACGTTTGGTTTAGGTTTTAGGTGCATTTTTTATATTATTGCTTAAATCGCATTCTCTCGACGAGCTGAGCACGTTTTCTGAAATGTGCTCCTCCCGTCGCTCTGGTTGGGTGCGCATAGTAAAAAGTGCTCTTGGCAGCTAGGGAGTGCCGCGTTGACCACTGCGCATGAAGAAATAAGCACCTGCAACGTTTGGTTTAGGTTTTAGGTGCATTTTTAATTTTATTGCTTAAATCGCATTTTCTCGACGAGCTGAGCACGTTTTCTGAAATGTGCTCCTCCCGTCACTCTGGTTGGGTGCGCACAGTAAAAAGTGCTCTTGGCAGCTAGAGAGTGCCGCGTTGACCACTGCGCATGAAGAAATAACCACCTGCAACGTTTGGTTTAGGGTTTAGGTGCATTTTTAATTTTATTGCTTAAATCGCATTTTCTCGACGAGCTGAGTACGTTTTCTGAAATGTGCTCCTTCCGTCACTCTGGTTGGGTGCGCACAGTAAAAAGTGCTCCTGGCAGCTAGGGAGTTTCGCGTTGACCACTGCGCACGAAGAAATAAGCACCTGCAACGTTTGGTTTAGGTTTTAGGTGCATTTTTAATTTTATTGTTTAAATCGCATTTTCTCGACGAGCTGAGCACGTTTTCTGAAATGTGCTCCTCCCGTCGCTCTGGTTGGGTGCGCACAGTAAAAAGAGCTCCTGGCAGCTAGGGAGTGCCGCGTTGACCACTGCGCACGAAGAAATAAGCACCTGCAACGTTTGGTTTAGGTTTTAGGTGCATTTTTTATTTTATTGCTTAAATCGCATTCTCTCGACGAGCTGAGCACGTTTTCTGAAATGTGCTCCTCCCGTCGCTCTGGTTGGGTACGCACAGTAAAAAGTGCTCTTGGCAGCTCGGGAGTGCCGCGTTGACCACTGCGCATGAAGAAATAAGCACCTGCAACGTTTGGTTTAGGTTTTAGGTTCATTTTTAATTTTTTTGCTTAAATCGCATTTTCTCGACGAGCTGAGCACGTTTTCTGAAATGTGCTCCTCCCGTCGCTCTGGTTGGGCGCGCATAGTAAAAAGTGCTCCTGGCAGCTAGAGAGTGCCGCGTTGACCACTGCGCAAGAAAAAATAAGAACCTGCAACGTTTGGTTTAGGTTTTAGGTGCATTTTTAATTTTATTGCTTAAATCGCATTTTCTCGACAAGCTGAGCACGTTTTCTGAAATGTGCTCCTCCCGTCGCTCTGGTTGGGTGCGCACAGTAAAAAGAGCTCCTGGCAGCTAGGGAGTGCCGCGTTGACCACTGCGCACGAAGAAATAAGCACCTGCAACGTTTAGTTTAGGTTTTAGGTGCATTTTTAATTTTATTGCTTAAATCGCATTCTCTCGACGAGCTGAGCACGTTTTCTGAAATGTGCTCCTCCCGTCGCTCTGGTTGGGTGCGCGTAGTAAAAAGTGCTCCTGGCAGCTAGAGAGTGCCGCGTTGACCACTGCGCATGAAGAAATAAGCACCTGCAACGTTTGGTTTTGGTTTTAGGTGCGTGTTTAATCTTATTGCTTAAATCACATTTTCTCGACGAGCTGAGCACGTTTTCTGAAATGTGCTCCTCCCGTCACTCTGGTTGGGTGCGCACAGTAAAAAGTGCTCTTGGCAGCTAGAGAGTGCCGCGTTGACCACTGCGCATGAAGAAATAAGCACCTGCAACGTTTGGTTTAGGTTTTAGGTGCATTTTTAATTTTATTGCTTAAATCGCATTTTCTCGACGAGCTGAGCACGTTTTCTGAAATGTGCTCCTCCCGTCACTCTGGTTGGGTGCGCACAGTAAAAAGTGCTCCTGGCAGCTAGGGAGTGCCGCGTTGAGCACTACGCACGAAGAAATAAGCACCTGCAACGTTTGGTTTAGGTTTTAGCTGCATTTTTAATTTTATTGCTTAAATCGCATTTTCTCGACGAGCTGAGCACGTTTTCTGAAATGTGCTCCTCCCGTCGCTCTGGTTGGGTGCGCACAGTAAAAAGAGCTCCTGGCAGCTAGGGAGTGCCGCGTTGACCACTGCGCACGAAGAAATAAGCACCTGCAACGTTTGGTTTAGGTTTTAGGTGCATTTTTTATTTTATTGCTTAAATCGCATTCTCTCGACGAGCTGAGCACGTTTTCTGAAATGTGCTCCTCCCGTCGCTCTGGTTGGGTGCACACAGTAAAAAGAGCTCCTGGCAGCTAGGGAGTGCCGCGTTGTCCACTGCGCACGAAGAAATAAGCACCTGCAACGTTTGGTTTAGGTTTTAGGTGCATTTTTTATTTTATTGCTTAAATCGCATTCTCTCGACGAGCTGAGCACGTTTTCTGAAATGTGCTCCTCCCGTCGCTCTGGTTGGGTGCGCGAAGTAAGAAGTGCTCCTGGCAGCTAGAGAGTGCCGCGTTGACCACTGCGCATGAAGAAATAAGCACCTGCAACGTTTGGTTTAGGTTTTAGGTGCATTTTTAATTTTATTGCTTAAATCGCATTTTCTCGACGAGCTGAGCACGTTTTCTGAAATGTGCTCCTCCCGTCACTCTGGTTGGGTGCGCACAGTAAAAAGTGCTCTTGGCAGCTAGAGAGTGCCGCGTTGACCACTGCGCATGAAGAAATAAGCACCTGCAACGTTTGGTTCAGGTTTTAGGTGCATTTTTAATTTCATTGCTTAAATCGCATTTTCTCGACGAGCTGAGCACGTTTTCTGAAATGTGCTCCTCCCGTCACTCTGGTTGGGTGCGCACAGTAAAAAGTGCTCCTGGCAGCTAGGGAGTGCCGCGTTGAGCACTGCGCACGAAGAAATAAGCACCTGCAACGTTTGGTTTAGGTTTTAGGTGCATTTTTAATTTTATTGCTTAAATCGCATTGTCTCGACGAGCTGAGCACGTTTTCTGAAATGTGCTCCTCCCGTCGCTCTGGTTGGGTGCGCACAGTAAAAAGAGCTCCTGGCAGCTAGGGAATTCCGCGTTGACCACTGCGCACGAAGAAATAAGCACCTGCAACGTTTGGTTTAGGTTTTAGGTGCATTTTTAATTTTATTGCTTAAATCGCATTCTCTCGACGAGCTGAGCACGTTTTCTGAAATGTGCTCCTCCCGTCGCTCTGGTTGGGTGCGCACAGTAAAAAGTGCTCTTGGCAGCTCGGGAGTGCCGCGTTGACCACTGCGCATGAAGAAATAAGCACCTGCAACGTTTGGTTTAGGTTTTAGGTGCATTTTTAATTTTATTGCTTAAATCGCATTTTCTCGACGAGCTGAGCACGTTTTCTGAAATGTGCTCCTCCCGTCACTCTGGTTGGGTGCGCACAGTAAAAAGTGCTCCTGGCAGCTAGGGAGTGCCGCGTTGACCACTGCGCATGAAGAAATAAGCACCTGCAACGTTTGGTTTAGGTTTTAGGTGCATTTATAATTTTATTGCTTAAATCGCATTTTCTCGACGAGCTGAGCACGTTTTCTGAAATGTGCTCCTCCCGTCGCTCTGGTTGGGCGCGCATAGTAAAAAGTGCTCCTGGCAGCTAGAGAGTGCCGCGTTGACCACTGCGCATGAAGAAATAAGCACCTGCAACGTTTGGTTTAGGTTTTAGGTGCATTTTTAATTTTATTGCTTAAATCGCATTTTCTCGACGAGCTGAGCACGTTTTCTAAAATGTGCTCCTCCCGTCACTCTGGTTGGGTGCGCACAGTAAAAAGTGCTCCTGGCAGCTAGGGAGTGCCGCGTTGACCACTGCGCACAAAGAAATAAGCACCTGCAACGTTTGGTTTAGGTTTTAGGTGCATTTTTTTATTTTATTGCTTAAATCGCATTCTCTCGACGAGCTGAGCACGTTTTCTGAAATGTGCTCCTCCCGTCGCTCTGGTTGGGTGCGCGTAGTAAAAAGTGCTCCTGGCAGCTAGAGAGTGCCGCGTTGACCACTGCGCATGAAGAAATAAGCACCTGCAACGTTTGGTTTAGGTTTTAGGTGCATTTTTAATCTTATTGCTTAAATCGCATTTTCTCGACGAGCTGAGCACGTTTTCTGAAATGTGCTCCTCCCGTCACTCTGGTTGGGTGCGCACAGTAAAAAGTGTTCTTGGCAGCTAGAGAGTGCCGCGTCGACCACTGCGCATGAAGAAATAAGCACCTGCAACGTTTGGTTTAGGTTTTAGGTGCATTTTTAATTTTATTGCTTAAATCGCATTTTCTCGACGAGCTGAGCACGTTTTCTGAAATGTGCTCCTCCCGTCACTCTGGTTGGGTGCGCACAGTAAAAAGTGCTCCTGGCAGCTAGAGAGTGCCGCGTTGACCACTGCGCATGAAGAAATAAGCACCTGCAACGTTTGATTTAGGTTTTAGGTGCATTTTTAATCTTATTGCTTAAATCGCGTTCTCTCGACGAGCTGAGCACGTTTTCTGAAATGTGCTCCTCCCGTCACTCTGGTTGGGTGCGCATAGTAAAAAGTGCTCTTGGCAGCTAGGGAGTGCCGCGTTGACCACTGCACATGAAGAAATAAGCACCTGCAACGTTTGGTTTAGGTTTTAGGTGCATTTTTAATTTTATTGCTTAAATCGCATTTTTTCGACGAGCTGAGCACGTTTTCTGAAATGTGCTCCTCCCGTCACTCTGGTTGGGTGCGCACAGTAAAAAGTGCTCTTGGCAGCTAGAGAGTGCCGCGTTGACCACTGCGCATGAAGAAATAACCACCTGCAACGTTTGGTTTAGGTTTTAGGTGCATTTTTAATTTTATTGCTTAAATCGCATTTTCTCGACGAGCTGAGCACGTTTTCTGAAATGTGCTCCTCCCGTCACTCTGGTTGGGTGCGCACAGTAAAAAGTGCTCTTGGCAGCTAGAGAGTGCCGCGTTGACCACTGCGCATGAAGAAATAAGCACCTGCAACGCTTGGTTTAGGTTTTAGGTGCATTTTTAATTTTATTGCTTAAATCGCATTTTCTCGACGAGCTGAGCACGTTTTCTGAAATGTGCTCCTCCCGTCGCTCTGGTTGGGTGCGCACAGTAAAAAGTGCTCTTGCCAATTCGGGAGTGCCGCGTTGACCACTGCGCATGAAGAAATAAGCACCTGCAACGTTTGGTTTAGGTTTTAGGTGCATTTTTAATTTTATTGCTTAAATCGCATTTTCTCGACGAGCTGAGCACGTTTTCTGAAATGTGCTCCTCCCGTCGCTCTGGTTGGGTGCGCACAGTAAAAAGTGCTCCTGGCAGCTAGAGAGTGCCGCGTTGACCACTGCGCAAGAAGAAATAAGCACCTGCAACGTTTGGTTTAGGTTTTAGGTGCATTTTTAATTTTATTGCTTAAATCGCATTTTCTCGACGAGCTGAGCACGTTTTCTGAAATGTGCTCCTCCCGTCACTCTGGTTGGGTGCGCATAGTAAAAAGTGCTCTTGGCAGCTAGGGAGTGCCGCGTTGACCACTGCACATGAAGAAATAAGCACCTGCAACGTTTGGTTTAGGTTTTAGGTGCATTTTTAATTTTATTGCTTAAATCGCATTTTCTCGACGAGCTGAGCACGTTTTCTGAAATGTGCTCCTCCCGTCACTCTGGTTGGGTGCGCACAGTAAAAAGTGCTCTTGGCAGCTAGAGAGTGCCGCGTTGACCACTGCGCATGAAGAAATAACCACCTGCAACGTTTGGTTTAGGTTTTAGGTGCATTTTTAATTTTATTGCTTAAATCGCATTTTCTCGACGAGCTGAGCACGTTTTCTGAAATGTGCTCCTCCCGTCATTCTGGTTGGGTGCGCACAGTAAAAAGTGCTCCTGGCAGCTAGGGAGTTCCGCGTTGAGCACTGCGCACGAAGAAATAAGCACCTGCAACGTTTGGTTTAGGTTTTAGGTGCATTTTTAATTTTATTGCTTAAATCGCATTTTCTCGACGAGCTGAGCACGTTTTCTGAAATGTGCTCCTCCCGTCGCTCTGGTTGGGTGCGCACAGTAAAAAGAGCTCCTGGCAGCTAGGGAGTTCCGCGTTGAGCACTGCGCACGAAGAAATAAGCACCTGCAACGTTTGGTTTAGGTTTTAGGTGCATTTTTAATTTTATTGCTTAAATCGCATTTTCTCGACGAGCTGAGCACGTTTTCTGAAATAGGCTCCTCCCGTCGCTCTGGTTGGGTGCGCACAGTAAAAAGAGCTCCTGGCAGCTAGGGAGTGCCGCGTTGACCACTGCGCACGAAGAAATAAGCACCTGCAACGTTTGGTTTAGGTTTTAGGTGCATTTTTTATTTTATTGCTTAAATCGCATTCTCTCGACGAGCTGAGCACGTTTTCTGAAATGTGCTCCTCCCGTCGCTCTGGTTGGGTGCGCGTAGTAAAAAGTGCTCCTGGCAGCTAGAGAGTGCCGCGTTGACCACTGCGCATGAACAAATAAGCACCTGCAACGTTTGGTTTAGGTTTTAGGTGCATTTTTAATTTTATTGCTTAAATCGCATTTTCTCGACGAGCTGAGCACGTTTTCTGAAATGTGCTCCTCCCGTCGCTCTGGTTGGGTGCGCACAGTAAAAAGAGCTCCTGGCAGCTAGGGAGTGCCGCGTTGACCACTGCGCACGAAGAAATAAGCACCTGCAACGTTTGGTTTAGGTTTTAGGTGCATTTTTTATTTTATTGCTTAAATCGCATTCTCTCGACGAGCTGAGCACGTTTTCTGAAATGTGCTCCTCCCATCGCTCTGGTTGGGTGCGTGTAGTAAAAAAGGCTCCTGGCAGCTAGAGAGTGCCGCGTTGACCACTGCGCATGAAGAAATAAGCACCTGCAACGTTTGGTTTAGGTTTTAGGTGCATTTTTAATCTTATTGCTTAAATCGCATTTTCTCGACGAGCTGAGCACGTTTTCTGAAATGTGCTCCTCCCGTCACTCTGGTTGGGTGCGCACAGTAAAAAGTGCTCCTGGCAGCTAGGGAGTGCCGCGTTGAGCACTGCGCACGAAAAAATAAGCACCTGCAACGTTTGGTTTAGGTTTTAGGTGCATTTTTAATTTTATTGCTTAAATCGCATTTTCTCGACGAGCTGACCACGTTTTCTGAAATGTGCTCCTCCCGTCGCTCTGGTTGGGTGCGCACAGTAAAAGAGCTCCTGGCAGCTAGGGAGTTCCGCGTTGACCACTGCGCACGAATAAATAAGCACCTGCAACGTTTGGTTTAGGTTTTAGGTGCATTTTTAATTTTATTGCTTAAATCGCATTTTCTCGACGAGCTGAGCACGTTTTCTGATATGTGCTCCTCCCGTCGCTCTGGTTGGGCGCGCATAGTAAAAAGTGCTCCTGGCAGCTAGAGAGTGCCGCGTTGACCACTGCGCAAGAAGAAATAAGCACCTGCAACGTTTGGTTTAGGTTTTAGGTGCATTTTTAATTTTATTGCTTAAATCGCATTTTCTCGACAAGCTGAGCACGTTTTCTGAAATGTGCTCCTCCCGTCGCTCTGGTTGGGTGCGCACAGTAAAAAGTGCTCTTGGCACCTAGAGAGTGCCGCGTTGACCACTGCGCATGAAGAAATAAGCACCTGCAACGCTTGGTTTAGGTTTTAGGTGCATTTTTAATTTTATTGCTTAAATCGCATTTTCTCGACGAGCTGAGCACGTTTTCTGAAATGTGCTCCTCCCGTCACTCTGGTTGTGCGCGCATAGTAAAAAGTGCTCCTGGCAGCTAGAGAGTGCCGCGTTGACCACTGCACATGAAGAAATAAGCACCTGCAACGTTTGGTTTAGGTTTTAGGTGCATTTTTAATTTTATTGCTTAAATCGCATTTTCTCGACGAGCTGAGCACGTTTTCTGAAATGTGCTCCTCCCGTCGCTCTGGTTGGGTGCGCACAGTAAAAAGTGCTCTTTGCAGCTAGAGTGCCGCGTTGACCACTGCACATGAAGAAATAAGCACCTGCAACGTTTGGTTTAGGTTTTAGGTGCATTTTTTATTTTATTGCTTAAATCGCATTTTCTCGACGAGCTGAGCACGTTTTCTGAAATGTGCTCCTCCCGTCGCTCTGGTTGGGCGCGCATAGTAAAAAGTGCTCCTGGCAGCTAGAGAGTGCCGCGTTGACCACTGCGCATGAAAAAATAAGCACCTGCAACGTTTGGTCTAGGTTTTAGGTGCATTTTTTATATTATTGCTTAAATCGCATTCTCTCGACGAGCTGAGCACGTTTTCTGAAATGTGCTCCTCCCGTCGCTCTGGTTGGGTGCGCATAGTAAAAAGTGCTCTTGGCAGCTAGGGAGTGCCGCGTTGACCACTGCGCATGAAGAAATAAGCACCTGCAACGTTTGGTTTAGGTTTTAGGTGCATTTTTAATTTTATTACTTAAATCGCATTTTCTCGACGAGCTGAGCACGTTTTCTGAAATGTGCTCCTCCCGTCACTCTGGTTGGGTGCGCACAGTAAAAAGTGCTCTTGGCAGCTAGAGAGTGCCGCGTTGACCACTGCGCATGAAGAAATAACCACCTGCAACGTTTGGTTTAGGGTTTAGGTGCATTTTTAATTTTATTGCTTAAATCGCATTTTCTCGACGAGCTGAGCACGTTTTCTGAAATGTGCTCCTCCCGTTGCTCTGGTTGGGCGCGCATAGTAAAAAGTGCTCCTGGCAGCTAGAGAGTGCCGCGTTGACCACTGCGCATGAAGAAATAAGCACCTGCAACGTTTGGTTTAGGTTTTAGGTGCATTTTTAATTTTATTGCTTAAATCGCATTTTCTCGACGAGCTGAGCACGTTTTCTGAAATGTGCTCCTCCCGTCGCTCTGGTTGGGCGCGCATAGTAAAAAGTGCTCCTGGCAGCTAAAGAGTGCCGCGTTGACCACTGCGCATGAAGAAATAAGCACCTGCAACGTTTGGTTTAGGTTTTAGGTGCATTTTTAATTTTATTGCTTAAATCGCATTTTCTCGACGAGCTGAGCACGTTTTCTGAAATGTGTCCTCCCGTCACTCTGGTTTTGTGCGCACAGTAAAAAGTGCTCCTGGCAGCTCGGGAGTGCCGCGTTGACCACTGCGCACGAAGAAATAAGCACCTGAAACGTTTGGTTTAGGTTTTAGGTGCATTTTTTATTTTATTGCTTAAATCGCATTCTCTCGACGAGCTGAGCACGTTTTCTGAAATGTGCTCCTCCCGTCGCTCTGGTTGGGTGCGCGTAGTAAAAAGTGCTCCTGGCAGCTAGAGAGTGCCGCGTTGACCACTGCGGATGAAGAAATAAGCACCTGCAACGTTTGGTTTAGGTTTTAGGTGCATTTTTATTCTTATTGCTTAAATCGCATTTTCTCGACGTGCTGAGCACGTTTTCTGAAATGTGCTCCTCCAATCACTCTGGTTAGGTGCGCACAGTAAAAGTGCTCTTGGCAGCTAGAGAGTGCCGCGTTGACCACTGCGCATGAAGAAATAAGCACCTGCAACGTTTGGTTTAGGTTTTAGGTGCATTTTTAATTTTATTGCTTAAATCGCATTTTCTCGACGAGCTGAGCACGTTTTCTGAAATGTGCTCCTCCCGTCGCTCTGGTTGGGTGCGCACAGTAAAAAGAGCTCCTGGCAGCTCGGGAGTTCCGCGTTGACCACTGCGCACGAAGAAATAAGCACCTGCATCGTTTGGTTTAGGTTTTAGGTGCATTTTTAATTTTATTGCTTAAATCGCATTCTCTCGACGAGCTGAGCACGTTTTCTGAAATGTGCTCCTCCCGTCGCTCTGTTTGGGTGCGCACAGTAAAAAGTGCTCTTGGCAGCTCGGGAGTGCCGCATTGACCACTGCGCATGAAGAAATAAGCACCTGCAACGTTTGGTTTAGGTTTTAGGTGCATTTTTAATTTTATTGCTTAAATCGCATTTTCTCGACGAGCTGAGCACGTTTTCTGAAATGTGCTCCTCCCGTCGCTCTGGTTGGGCGCGCATAGTAAAAAGTGCTCCTGGCAGCTAGAGAGTGCCGCGTTGACCACTGCGCAAGAAGAAATAAGCACCTGCAACGTTTGGTTTAGGTTTTAGGTGCATTTTTAATTTTATTGCTTAAATCGCATTTTCTCGACGAGCTGAGCACGTTTTCTGAAATGTGCTCCTCCCGTCACTCTGGTTGGGTGCGCATAGTAAAAAGTGCTCTTGGCAGCTAGGGAGTGCCGCGTTGACCACTGCACATGAAGAAATAAGCACCTGCAACGTTTGGTTTAGGTTTTAGGTGCATTTTTAATTTTATTGCTTAAATCGCATTTTCTCGACGAGCTGAGCACGTTTTCTGAAATGTGCTCCTCCCGTCACTCTGTTTGGGTGCGCACAGTAAAAAGTGCTCTTGGCAGCTAGAGAGTGCCGCGTTACCCACTGTGCATGAAGAAATAACCACCTGCAACGTTTGGTTCAGGGTTTAGGTGCATTTTTAATTTTATTGCTTAAATCGCATTTTCTCGACGAGCTGAGTACGTTTTCTGAAATGTGCTCCTTCCGTCACTCTGGTTGGGTGCGCACAGTAAAAAGTGCTCCTGGCAGCTAGGGAGTGCCGCGTTGACCACTGCGCACGAAGAAATAAGCACCTGCAACGTTTGGTTTAGGTTTTAGGTGCATTTTTAATTTTATTGTTTAAATCGCATTTTCTCGACGAGCTGAGCTCGTTTTCTGAAATGTGCTCCTCCCGTCGCTCTGGTTGGGTGCGCACAGTAAAAAGAGCTCCTGGCAGCTAGGGAGTGCCGCGTTGACCACTGCGCACGAAGAAATAAGCACCTGCAACGTTTGGTTTAGGTTTTAGGTGCATTTTTTATTTTATTGCTTAAATCGCATTCTCTCGACGAGCTGAGCACGTTTTCTGAAATGTGCTCCTCCCGTCGCTCTGGTTGGGTACGCACAGTAAAAAGTGCTCTTGGCAGCTCGGGAGTGCCGCGTTGACCACTGCGCATGAAGAAATAAGCACCTGCAACGTTTGGTTTAGGTTTTAGGTTCATTTTTAATTTTATTGCTTAAATCGCATTTTCTCGACGAGCTGAGCACGTTTTCTGAAATGTGCTCCTCCCGTCGCTCTGGTTGGGCGCGCATAGTAAAAAGTGCTCCTGGCAGCTAGAGAGTGCCGCGTTGACCACTGCGCAAGAAGAAATAAGAACCTGCAACGTTTGGTTTAGGTTTTAGGTGCATTTTTAATTTTATTGCTTAAATCGCATTTTCTCGACAAGCTGAGCACGTTTTCTGAAATGTGCTCCTCCCGTCGCTCTGGTTGGGTGCGCACAGTAAAAAGAGCTCCTGGCAGCTAGGGAGTGCCGCGTTGACCACTGCGCACGAAGAAATAAGCACCTGCAACGTTTAGTTTAGGTTTTAGGTGCATTTTTAATTTTATTGCTTAAATCGCATTCTCTCGACGAGCTGAGCACGTTTTCTGAAATGTGCTCCTCCCGTCGCTCTGGTTGGGTGCGCGTAGTAAAAAGTGCTCCTGGCAGCTAGAGAGTGCCGCGTTGACCACTGCGCATGAAGAAATAAGCACCTGCAACGTTTGGTTTTGGTTTTAGGTGCGTGTTTAATCTTATTGCTTAAATCACATTTTCTCGACGAGCTGAGCACGTTTTCTGAAATGTGCTCCTCCCGTCACTCTGGTTGGGTGCGCACAGTAAAAAGTGCTCTTGGCAGCTAGAGAGTGCCGCGTTGACCACTGCGCATGAAGAAATAAGCACCTGCAACGTTTGGTTTAGGTTTTAGGTGCATTTTTAATTTTATTGCTTAAATCGCATTTTCTCGACGAGCTGAGCACGTTTTCTGAAATGTGCTCCTCCCGTCACTCTGGTTGGGTGCGCACAGTAAAAAGTGCTCCTGGCAGCTAGGGAGTGCCGCGTTGAGCACTACGCACGAAGAAATAAGCACCTGCAACGTTTGGTTTAGGTTTTAGCTGCATTTTTAATTTTATTGCTTAAATCGCATTTTCTCGACGAGCTGAGCGCGTTTTCTGAAATGTGCTCCTCCCGTCGCTCTGGTTGGGTGCGCACAGTAAAAAGAGCTCCTGGCAGCTAGGGAGTTCCGCGTTGACCACTGCGCACGAAGAAATAAGCACCTGCAACGTTTGGTTTAGGTTTTAGGTGCATTTTTAATTTTATTGCTTAAATCGCATTCTCTCGACGAGCTGAGCACGTTTTCTGAAATGTGCTCCTCCCGTCGCTCTGGTTGGGTGCGCACAGTAAAAAGAGCTCCTGGCAGCTAGGGAGTTCCGCGTTGACCACTGCGCACGAAGAAATAAGCACCTGCAACGTTTGGTTTAGGTTTTAGGTGCATTTTTAATTTTATTGCTTAAATCGCATTTTCTCGACGAGCTGAGCACGTTTTCTGAAATGTGCTCCTCCCGTCACTCTGGTTGGGTGCGCACAGTAAAAAGTGCTCTTGGCAGCTAGAGAGTGCCGCGTTGACCACTGCGCATGAAGAAATAACCACCTGCAACGTTTGGTTTAGGGTTTAGGTGCATTTTTAATTTTATTGCTTAAATCGCATTTTCTCGACGAGCTGAGTACGTTTTCTGAAATGTGCTCCTTCCGTCACTCTGGTTGGGTGCGCACAGTAAAAAGTGCTCCTGGCAGCTAGGGAGTGCCGCGTTGACCACTGCGCACGAAGAAATAAGCACCTGCAACGTTTGGTTTAGGTTTTAGGTGCATTTTTAATTTTATTGTTTAAATCGCATTTTCTCGACGAGCTGAGCACGTTTTCTGAAATGTGCTCCTCCCGTCGCTCTGGTTGGGTGCGCACAGTAAAAAGAGCTCCTGGCAGCTAGGGAGTGCCGCGTTGACCACTGCGCACGAAGAAATAAGCACCTGCAACGTTTGGTTTAGGTTTTAGGTGCATTTTTTATTTTATTGCTTAAATCGCATTCTCTCGACGAGCTGAGCACGTTTTCTGAAATGTGCTCCTCCCGTCGCTCTGGTTGGGTGCACACAGTAAAAAGAGCTCCTGGCAGCTAGGGAGTGCCGCGTTGACCACTGCGCACGAAGAAATAAGCACCTGCAACGTTTGGTTTAGGTTTTAGGTGCATTTTTTATTTTATTGCTTAAATCGCATTCTCTCGACGAGCTGAGCACGTTTTCTGAAATGTGCTCCTCCCGTCGCTCTGGTTGGGTGCGCGAAGTAAGAAGTGCTCCTGGCAGCTAGAGAGTGCCGCGTTGACCACTGCGCATGAAGAATTAAGCACCTGCAACGTTTGGTTTAGGTTTTAGGTGCATTTTTAATTTTATTGCTTAAATCGCATTTTCTCGACGAGCTGAGCACGTTTTCTGAAATGTGCTCCTCCCGTCACTCTGGTTGGGTGCGCACAGTAAAAAGTGCTCTTGGCAGCTAGAGAGTGCCGCGTTGTCACTGCGCATGAAGAAATAAGCACCTGCAACGTTTGGTTTAGGTTTTAGGTGCATTTTTAATTTTATTGCTTAAATCGCATTTTCTCGACGAGCTGAGCACGTTTTCTGAAATGTGCTCCTCCCGTCGCTCTGGTTGGGCGCGCATAGTAAAAAGTGCCCCTGGCAGCTAGAGAGTGCCGCGTTGACCACTGCGAATGAAAAAATAAGCACCTGCAACGTTTGGTTTAGGTTTTAGGTGCATTTTTTATATTATTGCTTAAATCGCATTCTCTCGACGAGCTGAGCACGTTTTCTGAAATGTGCTCCTCCCGTCGCTCTGGTTGGGTGCGCATAGTAAAAAGTGCTCTTGGCAGCTAGGGAGTGCCGCGTTGACCACTGCGCATGAAGAAATAAGCACCTGCAACGTTTGGTTTAGGTTTTAGGTGCATTTTTAATTTTATTGCTTAAATCGCATTTTCTCGACGAGCTGAGCACGTTTTCTGAAATGTGCTCCTCCCGTCACTCTGGTTGGGTGCGCACAGTAAAAAGTGCTCTTGGCAGCTAGAGAGTGCCGCGTTGACCACTGCGCATGAAGAAATAACCACCTGCAACGTTTGGTTTAGGGTTTAGGTGCATTTTTAATTTTATTGCTTAAATCGCATTTTCTCGACGAGCTGAGTACGTTTTCTGAAATGTGCTCCTTCCGTCACTCTGGTTGGGTGCGCACAGTAAAAAGTGCTCCTGGCAGCTAGGGAGTTTCGCGTTGACCACTGCGCACGAAGAAATAAGCACCTGCAACGTTTGGTTTAGGTTTTAGGTGCATTTTTAATTTTATTGTTTAAATCGCATTTTCTCGACGAGCTGAGCACGTTTTCTGAAATGTGCTCCTCCCGTCGCTCTGGTTGGGTGCGCACAGTAAAAAGAGCTCCTGGCAGCTAGGGAGTGCCGCGTTGACCACTGCGCACGAAGAAATAAGCACCTGCAACGTTTGGTTTAGGTTTTAGGTGCATTTTTTATTTTATTGCTTAAATCGCATTCTCTCGACGAGCTGAGCACGTTTTCTGAAATGTGCTCCTCCCGTCGCTCTGGTTGGGTACGCACAGTAAAAAGTGCTCTTGGCAGCTCGGGAGTGCCGCGTTGACCACTGCGCATGAAGAAATAAGCACCTGCAACGTTTGGTTTAGGTTTTAGGTTCATTTTTAATTTTATTGCTTAAATCGCATTTTCTCGACGAGCTGAGCACGTTTTCTGAAATGTGCTCCTCCCGTCGCTCTGGTTGGGCGCGCATAGTAAAAAGTGCTCCTGGCAGCTAGAGAGTGCCGCGTTGACCACTGCGCAAGAAGAAATAAGCACCTGCAACGTTTGGTTTAGGTTTTAGGTGCATTTTTAATTTTATTGCTTAAATCGCATTCTCTCGACGAGCTGAGCACGTTTTCTGAAATGTGCTCCTCCCGTCGCTCTGGTTGGGTGCGCACAGTAAAAAGAGCTCCTGGCAGCTAGGGAGTTCCGCGTTGACCACTGCGCACGAAGAAATAAGCACCTGCAACGTTTGGTTTAGGTTTTAGGTGCATTTTTAATTTTATTGCTTAAATCGCATTTTCTCGACGAGCTGAGCACGTTTTCTGAAATGTGCTCCTCCCGTCACTCTGGTTGGGTGCGCACAGTAAAAAGTGCTCTTGGCAGCTAGAGAGTGCCGCGTTGACCACTGCGCATGAAGAAATAACCACCTGCAACGTTTGGTTTAGGGTTTAGGTGCATTTTTAATTTTATTGCTTAAATCGCATTTTCTCGACGAGCTGAGTACGTTTTCTGAAATGTGCTCCTTCCGTCACTCTGGTTGGGTGCGCACAGTAAAAAGTGCTCCTGGCAGCTAGGGAGTGCCGCGTTGACCACTGCGCACGAAGAAATAAGCACCTGCAACGTTTGGTTTAGGTTTTAGGTGCATTTTTAATTTTATTGTTTAAATCGCATTTTCTCGACGAGCTGAGCACGTTTTCTGAAATGTGCTCCTCCCGTCGCTCTGGTTGGGTGCGCACAGTAAAAAGAGCTCCTGGCAGCTAGGGAGTGCCGCGTTGACCACTGCGCACGAAGAAATAAGCACCTGCAACGTTTGGTTTAGGTTTTAGGTGCATTTTTTATTTTATTGCTTAAATCGCATTCTCTCGACGAGCTGAGCACGTTTTCTGAAATGTGCTCCTCCCGTCGCTCTGGTTGGGTGCACACAGTAAAAAGAGCTCCTGGCAGCTAGGGAGTGCCGCGTTGACCACTGCGCACGAAGAAATAAGCACCTGCAACGTTTGGTTTAGGTTTTAGGTGCATTTTTTATTTTATTGCTTAAATCGCATTCTCTCGACGAGCTGAGCACGTTTTCTGAAATGTGCTCCTCCCGTCGCTCTGGTTGGGTGCGCGAAGTAAGAAGTGCTCCTGGCAGCTAGAGAGTGCCGCGTTGACCACTGCGCATGAAGAAATAAGCACCTGCAACGTTTGGTTTAGGTTTTAGGTGCATTTTTAATTTTATTGCTTAAATCGCATTTTCTCGACGAGCTGAGCACGTTTTCTGAAATGTGCTCCTCCCGTCACTCTGGTTGGGTGCGCACAGTAAAAAGTGCTCTTGGCAGCTAGAGAGTGCCGCGTTGACCACTGCGCATGAAGATATAAGCACCTGCAACGTTTGGTTCAGGTTTTAGGTGCATTTTTAATTTCATTGCTTAAATCGCATTTTCTCGACGAGCTGAGCACGTTTTCTGAAATGTGCTCCTCCCGTCACTCTGGTTGGGTGCGCACAGTAAAAAGTGCTCCTGGCAGCTAGGGAGTGCCGCGTTGAGCACTGCGCACGAAGAAATAAGCACCTGCAACGTTTGGTTTAGGTTTTAGGTGCATTTTTAATTTTATTGCTTAAATCGCATTGTCTCGACGAGCTGAGCACGTTTTCTGAAATGTGCTCCTCCCGTCGCTCTGGTTGGGTGCGCACAGTAAAAAGAGCTCCTGGCAGCTAGGGAATTCCGCGTTGACCACTGCGCACGAAGAAATAAGCACCTGCAACGTTTGGTTTAGGTTTTAGGTGCATTTTTAATTTTATTGCTTAAATCGCATTCTCTCGACGAGCTGAGCACGTTTTCTGAAATGTGCTCCTCCCGTCGCTCTGGTTGGGTGCGCACAGTAAAAAGTGCTCTTGGCAGCTCGGGAGTGCCGCGTTGACCACTGCGCATGAAGAAATAAGCACCTGCAACGTTTGGTTTAGGTTTTAGGTGCATTTTTAATTTTATTGCTTAAATCGCATTTTCTCGACGAGCTGAGCACGTTTTCTGAAATGTGCTCCTCCCGTCACTCTGGTTGGGTGCGCACAGTAAAAAGTGCTCCTGGCAGCTAGGGAGTGCCGCGTTGAGCACTACGCACGAAGAAATAAGCACCTGCAACGTTTGGTTTAGGTTTTAGCTGCATTTTTAATTTTATTGCTTAAATCGCATTTTCTCGACGAGTTGAGCACGTTTTCTGAAATGTGCTCCTCCCGTCGCTCTGGTTGGGTGCGCACAGTAAAAAGAGCTCCTGGCAGCTAGGGAGTTCCGCGTTGACCACTGCGCACGAAGAAATAAGCACCTGCAACGTTTGGTATAGGTTTTAGGTGCATTTTTAATTTTATTGCTTAAATCGCATTCTCTCGACGAGCTGAGCACGTTTTCTGAAATGTGCTCCTCCCGTCGCTCTGGTTGGGTGCGCACAGTAAAAAGTGCTCTTGCCAGCTCGGGAGTGCCGCGTTGACCACTGCGCATGAAAAAATAAGCACCTGCAACGTTTGGTTTAGGTTTTAGGTGCATTTTTAATTTTATTGCTTAAATCGCATTTTCTCGACGAGCTGAGCACGTTTTCTGAAATGTGCTCCTCCCGTCGCTCTGGTTGGGCGCGCATAGTAAAAAGTGCTCCTGGCAGCTAGAGAGTGCCGCGTTGACCACTGCGCAAGAAGAAATAAGCACCTGCAACGTTTGGTTTAGGTTTTAGGTGCATTTTTAATTTTATTGCTTAAATCCCATTTTCTCGACAAGCTGAGCACGTTTTCTGAAATGTGCTCCTCCCGTCGCTCTGGTTGGGTGTGCACAGTAAAAAGAGCTCCTGGCAGCTAGGGAGTGCCGCGTTGACCACTGCGCACGAAGAAATAAGCACCTGCAACGTTTGGTTTAGGTTTTAGGTGCATTTTTAATTTTATTGCTTAAATCGCATTTTCTCGACGAGCTGAGCACGTTTTCTGAAATGTGCTCCTCCCGTCACTCTGGTTGGGTGCGCACAGTAAAATGTGCTCCTGGCAGCTAGGGAGTGCCGCGTTGAGCACTACGCACGAAGAAATAAGCACCTGCAACGTTTGGTTTAGGTTTTAGGTGCATTTTAAATTTTATTTCTTAAATCGCATTTCCTCGACGAGCTGAGCACGTTTTCTGAAATGTGCTCCTCCCGTCGCTCTGGTTGTGCGCGCATAGTAAAAAGTGCTCCTGGCAGCTAGAGAGTGCCGCTTTGACCACTGCACATGAAGAAATAAGTACCTGCAACGTTTGGTTTAGGTTTTAGGTGCATTTTTAATTTTATTGCTTAAATCGCATTTTCTCGACGAGCTGAGCACGTTTTCTGAAATGTGCTCCTCCCGTCGCTCTGGTTGGGTGCGCACAGTAAAAAGTGCTCTTGGCAGCTAGAGAGTGCCGCGTTGACCACTGCACATGAAGAAATAAGCACCTGCAACGTTTGGTTTAGGTTTTAGGTGCATTTTTAATTTTATTGCTTAAATCGCATTTTCTCGACGAGCTGAGCACGTTTTCTGAAATGTGCTCCATCCGTCACTCTGGTTGGGTGCGCATAGTAAAAAGTGCTCTTGGCAGCTAAAGAGTGCCGCGTTGACCACTGCGCACAAAGAAATAAGCACCTGCAACGTTTGGTTTAGGTTTTAGGTGCATTTTAAATTTTATTGCTTAAATCGCATTTTCTCGACGAGCTGAGCACGTTTTCTGAAATGTGCTCCTCCCGTCGCTCTGGTTGTGCGCGCATAGTAAAAAGTGCTCCTGGCAGCTAGGGAGTGCCGCGTTGACCACTGCGCATGAAGAAATAAGCACCTGCAACGTTTGGTTTAGGTTTTAGGTGCATTTTTAATTTTATTGCTTAAATCGCATTTTCTCGACGAGCTGAGCACGTTTTCTGAAATGTGCTCCTCCCGTCGCTCTGGTTGGGTGCGCACAGTAAAAAGTGCTCCTGGCAGCTAGAGAGTGCCGCGTTGACCACTGCGCAAGAAGAAATAAGCACCTGCAACGTTTGGTTTAGGTTTTAGGTGCATTTTTAATCTTATTGCTTAAATCGCATTTTCTCGACGAGCTGAGCACGTTTTCTGAAATGTGCTCCTCCCGTCACTCTGGTTGGGTGCGCACAGTAAAAAGTGCTCTTGGCAGCTAGAGAGTGCCGCGTGGACCACTGCGCATGAAGAAATAAGCACCTGCAACGTTTGGTTTAGGTTTTAGGTGCATTTTTAATTTTATTGCTTAAATCGCATTTTCTCGACGAGCTGAGCACGTTTTCTGAAATGTGCTCCTCCCGTCGCTCTGGTTGTGCGCGCATAGTAAAAAGTGCTCCTGGCAGCTAGAGAGTGCCGCGTTGACCACTGCACATGGAGAAATAAGCACCTGCAACGTTTGGTTTAGGTTTTAGGTGCATTTTTAATTTTATTGCTTAAATCGCATTTTCTCGACGAGCTGAGCACGTTTTCTGAAATGTGCTCCTCCCGTCGCTCTGGTTGTGCGCGCATAGTAAAAAGTGCTCCTGGCAGCTAGGGAGTGCCGCGTTGAGCACTACGCACGAAGAAATAAGCACCTGCAACGTTTGGTTTAGGTTTTAGCTGCATTTTTAATTTTATTGCTTAAATCGCATTTTCTCGACGAGCTGAGCAAGTTTTCTGAAATGTGCTCCTCCCGTCGCTCTGGTTGGGTGCGCACAGTAAAAAGAGCTCTTGGCAGCTAGGGAGTTCCGCGTTGACCACTGCGCACGAAGAAATCAGCACCTGCAACGTTTGGTTTAGGTTTTAGGTGCATTTTTAATTTTATTGCTTAAATCGCATTCTCTCGACGAGCTGAGCACGTTTTCTGAAATGTGCTCCTCCCGTCGCTCTGGTTGGGTGCGCACAGTAAAAAGTGCTCTTGGCAGCTCGGGAGTGCCGCGTTGACCACTGCGCATGAAGAAATAAGCACCTGCAACGTTTGGTTTAGGTTTTAGGTGCATTTTTAATTTTATTGCTTAAATCGCATTTTCTCGACGAGCTGAGCACGTTTTCTGAAATGTGCTCCTCCCGTCACTCTGGTTGGGTGCGCACAGTAAAAAGTGCTCCTGGCAGCTAGGGAGTGCCGCGTTGAGCACTGCGCACGAAGAAATAAGCACCTGCAACGTTTGGTTTAGGTTTTAGGTGCATTTTTAATTTTATTGCTTAAATCGCATTTTCTCGACGAGCTGAGCACGTTTTCTGAAATGTGCTCCTCCCGTCACTCTGGTTGGGTGCGCACAGTAAAAAGTGCTCTTGGCAGCTAGAGAGTGCCGCGTTGACCACTGCGCATGAAGAAATAAGCACCTGCAACGTTTGGTTTAGGTTTTAGGTGCATTTTTAATTTTATTGCTTAAATCGCATTTTCTCAACGAGCTGAGCACGTTTCCTGAAATGTGCTCCTCCCTTCACTCTGGTTGGATGCGCACAGTAAAAAGTGCTCCTTGCAGCTAGGGAGTGCCGCGTTGAGCACTGCGCACGAAGAAATAAGCACCTGCAACGTTTGGTTTAGGTTTTAGGTGCATTTTTAATTTTATTGCTTAAATTCCATTTTCTCGACGAGCTGAGCACGTTTTCTGAAATGGGCTCCTCCCGTCGCTCTGGTTGGGTGCGCACAGTAAAAAGAGCTCCTGGCAGCTAGGGAGTTCCGCGTTGACCACTGCGCACGAATAAATAAGCACCTGCAACGTTTGGTTTAGGTTTTAGGTGCATTTTTTATTTTATTGCTTAAATCGCATTCTCTCGACGAGCTGAGCACGTTTTCTGAAATGTGCTCCTCCCGTCGCTCTGGTTGGGTGCACACAGTAAAAAGAACTCCTGGCAGCTAGGGAGTGCCGCGTTGACCACTGCGCACGAAGAAATAAGCACCTGCAACGTTTGGTTTAGGTTTTAGGTGCATTTTTTATTTTATTGCTTAAATCGCATTCTCTCGACGAGCTGAGCACGTTTTCTGAAATGTGCTCCTCCCGTCGCTCTGGTTGGGTGCGCGTAGTAAAAACTGCTCCTGGCAGCTAGGGAGTGCCGCGTTGACCACTGCGCATGAAGAAATAAGCACCTGCAACGTTTGGTTTAGGTTTTAGGTGCATTTTTAATTTTATTGCTTAAATCGCATTCTCTCGACGAGCTGAGCACGTTTTCTGAAATGTGCTCCTCCCGTCGCTCTGGTTGGGTGCGCACAGTAAAAAGAGCTCCTGGCAGCTAGGGAGTGCCGCGTTGACCACTGCGCACGAAGAAATAAGCACCTGCAACGTTTGGTTTAGGTTTTAGGTGCATTTTTTATTTTATTGCTTGAATCGCATTCTCTCGACGAGCTGAGCACGTTTTCTGAAATGTGCTCCTCCCGTCGCTCTGGTTGGGTGCGCGTAGTAAAAAAGGCTCCTGGCAGCTAGAGAGTGCCGCGTTGACCACTGCGCATGAAGAAATAAGCACCTGCAACGTTTGGTTTAGGTTTTAGGTGCATTTTTAATCTTATTGCTTAAATCGCATTTTCTCGACGAGCTGAGCACGTTTTCTGAAATGTGCTCCTCCCGTCACTCTGGTTGGGTGCGCACAGTAAAAAGAGCTCCTGGCAGCTAGGGAGTTCCGCGTTGACCACTGCGCACGAAGAAATAAGCACCTGCAACGTTTGGTTTAGGTTTTAGGTGCATTTTTAATTTTATTGCTTAAATCGCATTCTCTCGACGAGCTGAGCACGTTTTCTGAAATGTGCTCCTCCCGTCGCTCTGGTTGGGTGCGCACAGTGAAAAGTGCTCTTGGCAGCTCGGGAGTGCCGCGTTGACCACTGCGCATGAAGAAATAAGCACCTGCAACGTTTGGTTTAGGTTTTAGGTGCATTTTTAATTTTATTGCTTAAATCGCATTTTCTCGACGAGCTGAGCACGTTTTCTGAAATGTGCTCCTCCCGTCGCTCTGGTTGGGTGCGCACAGTAAAAAGTGCTCCTGGCAGCTAGGGAGTTCCGCGTTGACCACTGCGCACGAAGAAATAAGCACCTGCAACGTTTGGTTTAGGTTTTAGGTGCATTTTTAATTTTATTGCTTAAATTGCATTTTCTCGACGAGCTGAGCACGTTTTCTGAAATGGGCTCCTCCCGTCGCTCTGGTTGGGTGCGCACAGTAAAAAGAGCTCCTGGCAGCTAGGGAGTTCCGCGTTGACCACTGCGCACGAAGAAATAAGCACCTGCAACGTTTGGTTTAGGTTTTAGGTACATTTTTTATTTTATTGATTAAATCGCATTCTCTCGACGAGCTGAGCACGTTTTCTGAAATGTGCTCCTCCCGTCGCTCTGGTTGGGTGCACACAGTAAAAAGAGCTCCTGGCAGCTAGGGAGTGCCGCGTTGACCACTGCACACGAAGAAATAAGCACCTGCAACGTTTGGTTTAGGTTTTAGGTGCATTTTTTATTTTATTGCTTAAATCGCATTCTCTCGACGAGCTTAGCACGTTTTCTGAAATGTGCTCCTCCCGTCGCACTGGTTGGGTGCGCGTAGTAAAAAGTGCTCCTGGCAGCTAGAGAGTGCCGCGTTGACCACTGCGCATGAAGAAATAAGCACCTGCAACGTTTGGTTTAGGTTTTAGGTGCATTTTTTATTTTATTGCTTAAATCGCATTTTCTCGACGAGCTGAGCACGTTTTCTGAAATGTGCTCCTCCCGTCGCTCTGGTTGGGTGCGCACAGTAAAAAGAGCTCCTGGCAGCTAGGGAGTGCCGCGTTGACCACTGCGCACGAAGAAATAAGCACCTGCAACGTTTGGTTTAGGTTTTAGGTGCATTTTTTATTTTATTGCTTAAATCGCATTCTCTCGACGAGCTGAGCACGTTTTCTGAATAGTGCTCCTCCCGTCGCTCTGGTTGGGTGCGCGTAGTAAAAAAGGCTCCTGGCAGCTAGAGAGTGCCGCGTTGACCACTGCGCATGAAGAAATAAGCACCTGCAACGTTTGGTTTAGGTTTTAGGTGCATTTTTAATTTTATTGCTTAAATCGCATTTTCTCGACGAGCTGAGCACGTTTTCTGAAATGTGCTCCTCCCGTCGCTCTGGTTGGGTGCGCACAGTAAAAAGTGCTCATGGCAGCTAGAGAGTGCCGCGTTGACCACTGCGCAAGAAGAAATAAGCACCTGCAACGTTTGGTTTAGGTTTTAGGTGCATTTTTAATTTTATTGCTTAAATCGCATTTTCTCGACGAGCTGAGCACGTTTTCTGAAATGTGCTCCTCCCGTCGCTCTGGTTGGGCGCGCATAGTAAAAAGTGCTCCTGGCAGCTAGAGAGTGCCGCGTTGACCACTGCGCATGAAGAAATAAGCACCTGCAACGTTTGGTTTAGGTTTTAGGTGCATTTTTAATTTTATTGCTTAAATCGCATTTTCTCGACGAGCTGAGCACGTTTTCTAAAATGTGCTCCTCCCGTCACTCTGGTTGGGTGCGCACAGTAAAAAGTGCTCCTGGCAGCTAGGGAGTGCCGCGTTGACCACTGCGCACAAAGAAATAAGCACCTGCAACGTTTGGTTTAGGTTTTAGGTGCATTTTTTTATTTTATTGCTTAAATCGCATTCTCTCGACGAGCTGAGCACGTTTTCTGAAATGTGCTCCTCCCGTCGCTCTGGTTGGGTGCGCGTAGTAAAAAGTGCTCCTGGCAGCTAGAGAGTGCCGCGTTGACCACTGCGCATGAAGAAATAAGCACCTGCAACGTTTGGTTTAGGTTTTAGGTGCATTTTTAATCTTATTGCTTAAATCGCATTTTCTCGACGAGCTGAGCACGTTTTCTGAAATGTGCTCCTCCCGTCACTCTGGTTGGGTGCGCACAGTAAAAAGTGTTCTTGGCAGCTAGAGAGTGCCGCGTCGACCACTGCGCATGAAGAAATAAGCACCTGCAACGTTTGGTTTAGGTTTTAGGTGCATTTTTAATTTTATTGCTTAAATCGCATTTTCTCGACGAGCTGAGCACGTTTTCTGAAATGTGCTCCTCCCGTCACTCTGGTTGGGTGCGCACAGTAAAAAGTGCTCCTGGCAGCTAGAGAGTGCCGCGTTGACCACTGCGCATGAAGAAATAAGCACCTGCAACGTTTGATTTAGGTTTTAGGTGCATTTTTAATCTTATTGCTTAAATCGCGTTCTCTCGACGAGCTGAGCACGTTTTCTGAAATGTGCTCCTCCCGTCACTCTGGTTGGGTGCGCATAGTAAAAAGTGCTCTTGGCAGCTAGGGAGTGCCGCGTTGACCACTGCACATGAAGAAATAAGCACCTGCAACGTTTGGTTTAGGTTTTAGGTGCATTTTTAATTTTATTGCTTAAATCGCATTTTTTCGACGAGCTGAGCACGTTTTCTGAAATGTGCTCCTCCCGTCACTCTGGTTGGGTGCGCACAGTAAAAAGTGCTCTTGGCAGCTAGAGAGTGCCGCGTTGACCACTGCGCATGAAGAAATAACCACCTGCAACGTTTGGTTTAGGTTTTAGGTGCATTTTTAATTTTATTGCTTAAATCGCATTTTCTCGACGAGCTGAGCACGTTTTCTGAAATGTGCTCCTCCCGTCACTCTGGTTGGGTGCGCACAGTAAAAAGTGCTCTTGGCAGCTAGAGAGTGCCGCGTTGACCACTGCGCATGAAGAAATAAGCACCTGCAACGCTTGGTTTAGGTTTTAGGTGCATTTTTAATTTTATTGCTTAAATCGCATTTTCTCGACGAGCTGAGCACGTTTTCTGAAATGTGCTCCTCCCGTCGCTCTGGTTGGGTGCGCACAGTAAAAAGTGCTCTTGCCAATTCGGGAGTGCCGCGTTGACCACTGCGCATGAAGAAATAAGCACCTGCAACGTTTGGTTTAGGTTTTAGGTGCATTTTTAATTTTATTGCTTAAATCGCATTTTCTCGACGAGCTGAGCACGTTTTCTGAAATGTGCTCCTCCCGTCGCTCTGGTTGGGTGCGCACAGTAAAAAGTGCTCCTGGCAGCTAGAGAGTGCCGCGTTGACCACTGCGCAAGAAGAAATAAGCACCTGCAACGTTTGGTTTAGGTTTTAGGTGCATTTTTAATCTTATTGCTTAAATCGCATTTTCTCGACGAGCTGAGCACGTTTTCTGAAATGTGCTCCTCCCGTCACTCTGGTTGGGTGCGCACAGTAAAAAGTGCTCTTGGCAGCTAGAGAGTGCCGCGTTGACCACTGCGCATGAAGAAATAAGCACCTGCAACGTTTGGTTTAGGTTTTAGGTGCATTTTTAATTTTATTGCTTAAATCGCATTTTCTCGACGAGCTGAGCAAGTTTTCTGAAATGTGCTCCTCCCGTCGCTCTGGTTGGGTGCGCACAGTAAAAAGAGCTCCTGGCAGCTAGGGAGTTCCGCGTTGACCACTGCGCACGAAGAAATCAGCACCTGCAACGTTTGGTTTAGGTTTTAGGTGCATTTTTAATTTTATTGCTTAAATCGCATTCTCTCGACGAGCTGAGCACGTTTTCTGAAATGTGCTCCTCCCGTCGCTCTGGTTGGGTGCGCACAGTAAAAAGTGCTCTTGGCAGCTCGGGAGTGCCGCGTTGACCACTGCGCATGAAGAAATAAGCACCTGCAACGTTTGGTTTAGGTTTTAGGTGCATTTTTAATTTTATTGCTTAAATCGCATTTTCTCGACGAGCTGAGCACGTTTTCTGAAATGTGCTCCTCCCGTCGCTCTGGTTGGGCGCGCATAGTAAAAAGTGCTCCTGGCAGCTAGAGAGTACCGCGTTGACCACTGCGCAAGAAGAAATAAGCACCTGCAACGTTTGGTTTAGGTTTTAGGTGCATTTTTAATTTTATTGCTTAAATCGCATTTTCTCGACATGCTGAGCACGTTTTCTGAAATGTGCTCCTCCCGTCGCTCTGGTTGGGTGCGCACAGTAAAAAGAGCTCCTGGCAGCTAGGGAGTGCCGCGTTGACCACTGCGCACGAAGAAATAAGCACCTGCAACGTTTGGTTTAGGTTTTAGGTGCATTTTTAATTTTATTGCTTAAATCGCATTCTCTCGACGAGCTGAGCACGTTTTCTGAAATGTGCTCCTCCCGTCACTCTGGTTGGGTGCGCACAGTAAAAAGTGCTCCTGGCAGCTAGGGAGTGCCGCGTTGAGCACTACGCACGAAGAAATAAGCACCTGCAACGTTTGGTTTAGGTTTTAGCTGCATTTTTAATTTTATTGCTTAAATCGCATTTTCTCGACGAGCTGAGCACGTTTTCTGAAATGTGCTCCTCCCGTCGCTCTGGTTGGGTGCGCACAGTAAAAAGAGCTCCTGGCAGCTCGGGAGTTCCGCGTTGACCACTGCGCACGAAGAAATAAGCACCTGCATCGTTTGGTTTAGGTTTTAGGTGCATTTTTAATTTTATTGCTTAAATCGCATTCTCTCGACGAGCTGAGCACGTTTTCTGAAATGTGCTCCTCCCGTCGCTCTGTTTGGGTGCGCACAGTAAAAAGTGCTCTTGGCAGCTCGGGAGTGCCGCATTGACCACTGCGCATGAAGAAATAAGCACCTGCAACGTTTGGTTTAGGTTTTAGGTGCATTTTTAATTTTATTGCTTAAATCGCATTTTCTCGACGAGCTGAGCACGTTTTCTGAAATGTGCTCCTCCCGTCGCTCTGGTTGGGCGCGCATAGTAAAAAGTGCTCCTGGCAGCTAGAGAGTGCCGCGTTGACCACTGCGCAAGAAGAAATAAGCACCTGCAACGTTTGGTTTAGGTTTTAGGTGCATTTTTAATTTTATTGCTTAAATCGCATTTTCTCGACGAGCTGAGCACGTTTTCTGAAATGTGCTCCTCCCGTCACTCTGGTTGGGTGCGCATAGTAAAAAGTGCTCTTGGCAGCTAGGGAGTGCCGCGTTGACCACTGCACATGAAGAAATAAGCACCTGCAACGTTTGGTTTAGGTTTTAGGTGCATTTTTAATTTTATTGCTTAAATCGCATTTTCTCGACGAGCTGAGCACGTTTTCTGAAATGTGCTCCTCCCGTCACTCTGGTTGGGTGCGCACAGTAAAAAGTGCTCTTGGCAGCTAGAGAGTGCCGCGTTGACCACTGCGCATGAAGAAATAACCACCTGCAACGTTTGGTTTAGGTTTTAGGTGCATTTTTAATTTTATTGCTTAAATCGCATTTTCTCGACGAGCTGAGCACGTTTTCTGAAATGTGCTCCTCCCGTCATTCTGGTTGGGTGCGCACAGTAAAAAGTGCTCCTGGCAGCTAGGGAGTTCCGCGTTGAGCACTGCGCACGAAGAAATAAGCACCTGCAACGTTTGGTTTAGGTTTTAGGTGCATTTTTAATTTTATTGCTTAAATCGCATTTTCTCGACGAGCTGAGCACGTTTTCTGAAATGTGCTCCTCCCGTCGCTCTGGTTGGGTGCGCACAGTAAAAAGAGCTCCTGGCAGCTAGGGAGTTCCGCGTTGAGCACTGCGCACGAAGAAATAAGCACCTGCAACGTTTGGTTTAGGTTTTAGGTGCATTTTTAATTTTATTGCTTAAATCGCATTTTCTCGACGAGCTGAGCACGTTTTCTGAAATAGGCTCCTCCCGTCGCTCTGGTTGGGTGCGCACAGTAAAAAGAGCTCCTGGCAGCTAGGGAGTGCCGCGTTGACCACTGCGCACGAAGAAATAAGCACCTGCAACGTTTGGTTTAGGTTTTAGGTGCATTTTTTATTTTATTGCTTAAATCGCATTCTCTCGACGAGCTGAGCACGTTTTCTGAAATGTGCTCCTCCCGTCGCTCTGGTTGGGTGCGCGTAGTAAAAAGTGCTCCTGGCAGCTAGAGAGTGCCGCGTTGACCACTGCGCATGAACAAATAAGCACCTGCAACGTTTGGTTTAGGTTTTAGGTGCATTTTTAATTTTATTGCTTAAATCGCATTTTCTCGACGAGCTGAGCACGTTTTCTGAAATGTGCTCCTCCCGTCGCTCTGGTTGGGTGCGCACAGTAAAAAGAGCTCCTGGCAGCTAGGGAGTGCCGCGTTGACCACTGCGCACGAAGAAATAAGCACCTGCAACGTTTGGTTTAGGTTTTAGGTGCATTTTTTATTTTATTGCTTAAATCGCATTCTCTCGACGAGCTGAGCACGTTTTCTGAAATGTGCTCCTCCCATCGCTCTGGTTGGGTGCGTGTAGTAAAAAAGGCTCCTGGCAGCTAGAGAGTGCCGCGTTGACCACTGCGCATGAAGAAATAAGCACCTGCAACGTTTGGTTTAGGTTTTAGGTGCATTTTTAATCTTATTGCTTAAATCGCATTTTCTCGACGAGCTGAGCACGTTTTCTGAAATGTGCTCCTCCCGTCACTCTGGTTGGGTGCGCACAGTAAAAAGTGCTCCTGGCAGCTAGGGAGTGCCGCGTTGAGCACTGCGCACGAAAAAATAAGCACCTGCAACGTTTGGTTTAGGTTTTAGGTGCATTTTTAATTTTATTGCTTAAATCGCATTTTCTCGACGAGCTGACCACGTTTTCTGAAATGTGCTCCTCCCGTCGCTCTGGTTGGGTGCGCACAGTAAAAGAGCTCCTGGCAGCTAGGGAGTTCCGCGTTGACCACTGCGCACGAATAAATAAGCACCTGCAACGTTTGGTTTAGGTTTTAGGTGCATTTTTAATTTTATTGCTTAAATCGCATTTTCTCGACGAGCTGAGCACGTTTTCTGATATGTGCTCCTCCCGTCGCTCTGGTTGGGCGCGCATAGTAAAAAGTGCTCCTGGCAGCTAGAGAGTGCCGCGTTGACCACTGCGCAAGAAGAAATAAGCACCTGCAACGTTTGGTTTAGGTTTTAGGTGCATTTTTAATTTTATTGCTTAAATCGCATTTTCTCGACAAGCTGAGCACGTTTTCTGAAATGTGCTCCTCCCGTCGCTCTGGTTGGGTGCGCACAGTAAAAAGTGCTCTTGGCACCTAGAGAGTGCCGCGTTGACCACTGCGCATGAAGAAATAAGCACCTGCAACGCTTGGTTTAGGTTTTAGGTGCATTTTTAATTTTATTGCTTAAATCGCATTTTCTCGACGAGCTGAGCACGTTTTCTGAAATGTGCTCCTCCCGTCACTCTGGTTGTGCGCGCATAGTAAAAAGTGCTCCTGGCAGCTAGAGAGTGCCGCGTTGACCACTGCACATGAAGAAATAAGCACCTGCAACGTTTGGTTTAGGTTTTAGGTGCATTTTTAATTTTATTGCTTAAATCGCATTTTCTCGACGAGCTGAGCACGTTTTCTGAAATGTGCTCCTCCCGTCGCTCTGGTTGGGTGCGCACAGTAAAAAGTGCTCTTTGCAGCTAGAGTGCCGCGTTGACCACTGCACATGAAGAAATAAGCACCTGCAACGTTTGGTTTAGGTTTTAGGTGCATTTTTTATTTTATTGCTTAAATCGCATTTTCTCGACGAGCTGAGCACGTTTTCTGAAATGTGCTCCTCCCGTCGCTCTGGTTGGGCGCGCATAGTAAAAAGTGCTCCTGGCAGCTAGAGAGTGCCGCGTTGACCACTGCGCATGAAAAAATAAGCACCTGCAACGTTTGGTCTAGGTTTTAGGTGCATTTTTTATATTATTGATTAAATCGCATTCTCTCGACGAGCTGAGCACGTTTTCTGAAATGTGCTCCTCCCGTCGCTCTGGTTGGGTGCGCATAGTAAAAAGTGCTCTTGGCAGCTAGGGAGTGCCGCGTTGACCACTGCGCATGAAGAAATAAGCACCTGCAACGTTTGGTTTAGGTTTTAGGTGCATTTTTAATTTTATTACTTAAATCGCATTTTCTCGACGAGCTGAGCACGTTTTCTGAAATGTGCTCCTCCCGTCACTCTGGTTGGGTGCGCACAGTAAAAAGTGCTCTTGGCAGCTAGAGAGTGCCGCGTTGACCACTGCGCATGAAGAAATAACCACCTGCAACGTTTGGTTTAGGGTTTAGGTGCATTTTTAATTTTATTGCTTAAATCGCATTTTCTCGACGAGCTGAGCACGTTTTCTGAAATGTGCTCCTCCCGTTGCTCTGGTTGGGCGCGCATAGTAAAAAGTGCTCCTGGCAGCTAGAGAGTGCCGCGTTGACCACTGCGCATGAAGAAATAAGCACCTGCAACGTTTGGTTTAGGTTTTAGGTGCATTTTTAATTTTATTGCTTAAATCGCATTTTCTCGACGAGCTGAGCACGTTTTCTGAAATGTGCTCCTCCCGTCGCTCTGGTTGGGCGCGCATAGTAAAAAGTGCTCCTGGCAGCTAAAGAGTGCCGCGTTGACCACTGCGCATGAAGAAATAAGCACCTGCAACGTTTGGTTTAGGTTTTAGGTGCATTTTTAATTTTATTGCTTAAATCGCATTTTCTCGACGAGCTGAGCACGTTTTCTGAAATGTGTCCTCCCGTCACTCTGGTTTTGTGCGCACAGTAAAAAGTGCTCCTGGCAGCTCGGGAGTGCCGCGTTGACCACTGCGCACGAAGAAATAAGCACCTGAAACGTTTGGTTTAGGTTTTAGGTGCATTTTTTATTTTATTGCTTAAATCGCATTCTCTCGACGAGCTGAGCACGTTTTCTGAAATGTGCTCCTCCCGTCGCTCTGGTTGGGTGCGCGTAGTAAAAAGTGCTCCTGGCAGCTAGAGAGTGCCGCGTTGACCACTGCGGATGAAGAAATAAGCACCTGCAACGTTTGGTTTAGGTTTTAGGTGCATTTTTATTCTTATTGCTTAAATCGCATTTTCTCGACGTGCTGAGCACGTTTTCTGAAATGTGCTCCTCCAATCACTCTGGTTAGGTGCGCACAGTAAAAAGTGCTCTTGGCAGCTAGAGAGTGCCGCGTTGACCACTGCGCATGAAGAAATAAGCACCTGCAACGTTTGGTTTAGGTTTTAGGTGCATTTTTAATTTTATTGCTTAAATCGCATTTTCTCGACGAGCTGAGCACGTTTTCTGAAATGTGCTCCTCCCGTCACTCTGGTTGGGTGCGCACAGTAAAAAGTGCTCCTGGCAGCTAGAGAGTGCCGCGTTGACCACTGTGCATGAAGAAATAAGCACCTGCAACGTTTGATTTAGGTTTTAGGTGCATTTTTAATCTTATTGATTAAATCGCATTTTCTCGACGAGCTGAGCACGTTTTCTGAAATGTGCTCCTCCCGTCACTCTGGTTGGGTGCGCACAGTAAAAAGTGCTCTTGGCAGCTAGAGAGTGCCGCGTTGACCACTGCGCATGAAGAAATAAGCACCTGCAACGTTTGGTTTAGGTTTTAGGTGCATTTTTAATTTTATTGCTTAAATCGCATTTTCTCGACGAGCTGAGCACGTTTTCTAAAATGTGCTCCTCCCGTCGCTCTGGTTGGGCGCGCATAGTAAAAAGTGCTCCTGGCAGCTAGAGAGTGCCGCGTTGACCACTGCGAATGAAAAAATAAGCACCTGCAACGTTTGGTTTAGGTTTTAGTTGCATTTTTTATATTATTGCTTAAATCGCATTCTCTCGACGAGCTGAGCACGTTTTCTGAAATGTGCTCCTCCCGTCGCTCTGGTTGGGTGCGCATAGTAAAAAGTGCTCTTGGCAGCTAGGGAGTGCCGCGTTGACCACTGCGCATGAAGAAATAAGCACCTGCAACGTTTGGTTTAGGTTTTAGGTGCATTTTTAATTTTATTGCTTAAATCGCATTTTCTCGACGAGCTGAGCACGTTTTCTGAAATGTGCTCCTCCCGTCACTCTGTTTGGGTGCGTGTTAGGGTTTTCTGGTTAGTTTTATCCTATGATTATGTTGGAATGTAACCTGTAATAATTAAACTCGCTTGTCCTGTCTTAACAAAAGTAGTAGAACAAAGTGCTAAGATCTTTTGAACTGATTGACTAGCTGCAGAGGAAGCAACCAAAGTGTTTTGTTCACACAACATCGTGAAGGACCCCCTGCTGTGCTTTGATCAGCCAGGGGCTTCGGCCATTTGCCCACTCTCAACCCCCACTCTGTTTCTCTTAATAAATATCCCCTCGCAGGAACAAGGGTTCAGACTTCATTCTGGAGTGAGTGAACTCTCCACCTGCAGGTGTCAAAAAGGACTTACTTGTCTCCGTGTGGTTCTTGCAAGATATTGTTTGAGTGAACAAATCTCTAACATTTTGGTGCCGAAACCCGGGTCCCTCATACCCATCATCTGGCTGACGGAGGACGACGCGCTGCACACCGTCGACGGGCCAGCGTCCATTAGCCGGACCTGGTAAAGAAAGACCTGGGAAGGAAATTCTTCGCTGGGCCAGCATCTTAGGTCTGCCTTCGTCTGACAGAGGTGGATTGACGGGACCCGGCAGTGCAACGAACCAGGTGACAAGTAAGTTAAAGGCCTGAAGCTGTGTGATTGTGTTGTTGTTTGTGAAACGCGTAAAAAGGTAGAAGTGCACAGGAAAAAGTAAATTTTGTGGAAGGAGGGGGTGTTGTAGAGTCCCCCTCTGGATGAGGTGTCTCTTTTGGAGCAGTGGTTCTCAAACTGTTATAAAATCTCAGTACCTCCGTGGTTCATTATTTGACGACCACTATTCTAAAGAGTACAACCTCGCGTTGGCAGGGCTGGGGACAAGGACTTTTGTCTTTAGTTTCCAGGGAAGGTGGGGGGTGTTGTAGAGTCCCCTCACTGGATGAAGCAGCTCCCTTTTTTATGCAGAAAGGGAGGACTTCGCGTAGGCAGGGATAACTTGTGTGATTGAGTGTGTGACTGATAGGATAAATTGACTGAATAGCAGTTCTAGCATTGATCCACGGCAATAATACAAGCTAGTAATTTGTTGAAAGGTCAATTTAAACCTGCATTGAGGATCCTCAAATAAATAAATAAATAATAATAATAATAATATTTTTTAGAAAAATAAATTGTATAACCTAAAACTACTAGAATTAAGATGGGAAATAAGAACGGTAAATCTCTTGCTCTGCTCTTCTTTGAGATGAGAAGTTCATGGCAAGGAGATTTCTTAATTGTATGCAATATATGCCGAAGTGGAAGAAAAAGTATGGAGTAGAAGGGAAATTGAAAGTTGAAGTGTGGAAGATAGTAGTTGATGTTTTAGAAGAGAATGTGGAAAGGAAGAAAAATGGACTGAAAAAGAAAAGAAAAGAGAGAGAATTGGATTGTGCTAAAATGTGGTTGAAAGCTTCACAAGAAAGAAGAGAACAAATCCAAAAGACAAAAGATGGAAAGTTGAAAAGTGATGAAGCCGCCATTCAATTGAGATTTGAAAAAGAATTCTGGGTACATAGTGCCATCCCATTCAATGATGCAGATGAGAGTGCTTATCAGCAACATCTTAAAATTCCGCTCCTCACTGGTTTCCCCCCTGACTTGGGCAGTTGGGTGAGAAAACACTTGGTGGAAGCGGACACTGCTTGGTTTACAAAAAACATGCAGTGGCCCAGAGACGCTGACAAAGGGATTGAGAAAGGCAGAAGTTTTGATGTATTTCATCTAGATGATGATAATGATCTAAATGAAGATACAACAATCTTCTACCAAAGTTCCCAAAGGGGCAGAGGAAGAGTTAGCTACCAACAACGTCGCAAGCCACCATATAATTCAAAACCCCCACAAGATACTGACAACTGTTGGAACTGTGGGAAACGAGGACACTTTGCAAGAGTGTGTCGTTCTGCAAAGCAATATCAATCAAAGGGTGCAGGAAGGGGCAGAGGAAAAGCCAAATTTTTAGCATGACAAGCTTCCTCCTCTTTGACCGCTTATGCTCATACAGAGAAAGAAAGAATAGATGCCCATATGACAGCAAAACATGTCATTGTCAGATTATTAGAATTTTTTTAGATTATTAGAAGTCTTGTCCATCCAAGAAGTATGACAATGCTGTTTGTATGCCCAAATTACAAATGACTAGAGCTCAATTTGTGTTACACTAAAGTTAAAATATGCAAATCAAGTGGTAAAGAAATGCAACTTGCTTCTAGAAGATAAATAAATAAAATTAGAATGTGCTGTCCTCGTGTGCATGGGAGGGACCAGCTCATGATCGACCACAGGAAATGGCCAGCCTGTGACGAATCATTGGTGCGGGGACCTACCTTCCGCACGCGAGAGCTGTGCATGTGTGTGCGTATGTGTTAAAGTTAAAGTTAAAGTCCCAAATTGATGAAGATTGGCTAAACTTTTAGTATAAAGAAATTTGCTAGACTGTTGTCTATTCAATTTACACCGCAGAACAGAAACAATTTTGACAAATAAAAATGAGAGGAAAAGAGAGAAATCTGTTTGCGAGCAGAAACTAATCCACACTAGTGCATGTTAAGTGTCGAGCTCACATGAGAAATTCGATGAAGAAAGAAAAAAAAAAAAAAAAAAAAAAAAAAAAAAAACGACAGAACATGCTTTCAGGAATTGGAAGAAGCTAAATTGTGAATTTAAGATTTTGCAATGCTACATTTAATAGGAATAATTGATTGGTTGTGTTATAAAATTATACAAACTTCTAAATGCAAGCTAAATCTGAGAGATTGAGTTCTTCAAATTTAAAAACAAAGAAAAAATTCAGATTAATTTGCCAGTTGTTTGTTTTAGTTAAGTTTTTTTTGGACTGGTGGATTGTTCTACCAGGAAACCTGAGTTGAAAATGATATATGAATGCTGTGTGGTGAGCTTGGATGAATTAGGGACCAATGTGATAGTATGACTCCTTTTTGGAGACTGTGTGAGATGCATATGATGAGCATTGATGAATGATTGCTTGAATGAAAGGTTGAATGGTTGAAGTCGTTGGCGACTACTATAGAAAATTAGTAGAGCGACTTTGATGAAAGAGTGATTTTGAGCAGGTTGAATGTTAGAAAGAAACACGTAGCTTTTGGATTGATAATTAACTAGAGAAAAAACTGGAGAACCAGTAACACATGTAGAAGATGTGTGAACTGAGAAATTGAGAAGCGTTTTGGAAAGAAAGTCAGATTAAATGATGATGGAATCGTATGTCGTTAGGACCGCATTCTCCCATAAAGTTTGTCAAGGTGTGAGGCATGGGCGTTGCCAAGCCTCAAAAGGAGGGAGTGAGTAGGACAGATAGTGGAAGATAGTAAGAATACAACACTTTATGACAATGAATTTTCGAATACATTTGGTGTTATACTGTGGTAAATTTTTTTTGTTCTGGTGTAGATAGGTTCGCAACACGAGAGATTTAGAGGTTCAAAAGAAAGACAGTTAAAAGAAAACATTTTTGATTTGGACAATTGCAGGCTAACAGGAACATGAGAACGATAAGAACTACGAGGTGGGATCCAATTTCATTGGGGAGATTGAGAATTCACAGCACCATACTCGAAGTCACATTTTTGAGCAAGCATGACAATAACATGTGAGAGGTCAAGACATACAGATCAGGGCTTGATGTGGAAAGCAGACCTCGATGAGTTGATTTTCAATAATGATACTGAAGACAACATACTGTCCGATTAAATTGGAACAATAGATAAAATGTAGCTCAAAAATAGGATGAGTTGCAGGATTTACGATATAAAAACGAGACCGCTGTTATTAGAAGAATTTGAAGTTTGGTAAACAAACGTTACCAGCAAATTGATGGAAGCAGCTACATTTGGAGATAGTCTTACAAGTTTGATGTCCCAGCCTGTCATTCTCAGTGTCAGGGTCCCTGAAACCCAATCCGAGACTTCACCTGCAGCCGTGAACAACTACAAAATGGTGCCTGGCTCTGAAGCACCTTTGACCTTTGGCGAAGGACAAGAAAAGACTGCTGTTGTGCTTGGAGGGCGACAAGTACACTCCGGAGGACAGACAACATCCTCGGGGACGAGAAAAGACAGTGAAAAGCGGAGGAACTCACAATGATGAAAATTGACTCATTTGAACAATGGACTCATTCAAGAGTGATGGATGGGGTCGCTCTGAAGCAACAACAAAAGAACACCAACTTGAGAGGGTGAAGTGCAGCAAAAAGATATGGACTTGGAGCGTCCGACAACCAAATCGCACTCCTTGCTACGGCGTTACCAAATTTGGTGAAGCTTGGTTCAAAGTGGAAGGGAGGTTCATTGTGCACTGAGTTTGACAGAACTGAGGAGATTTGATAAATAAATAAATAAAAAATTTGAAAAATACGTAGGGCTACAGAGAAAAGCATTATAATCAGAGATTGAACGGATTTGGATAAAACAAATAGGCTAAAACGGTAGGAAACAAGAGCAAGATCTGATATTTTGGCTCATCAAGCATAAGACGTAGAGGTCGAGTTATATAAATTTTAGAACAGGACATTTGGCAGTCAGGAGGGAGCTAGGTTGCTCAATGTACCTACTCAATACAATAGTAAGGTTTTTTGTACCACAGTGGAGGTTGGATGGTCAGAAAGTTAGGTACGTTCAATTTTTGACATTCACACAATCATGCATAGGAGTCACACGGCGACAGTTAACAAGACAATGACTGCAATAGGGGCCACATACGACTGCACCGACAGGAAAAAGTAGAAGCGAGAGAGCAGAGTATGGGATTATATGCTCAAACGTCTGCTATACAGTTACCAATAGGAGATTCTATCAAAAGAAGCTACATGAGAGATGGATTAGAATCTATTTGTGTGTGTGTGTGTGTGTGTGTGTGTTCACACCCTGTGTGGGTGCGAGCGTGTGAGGAGAAAGAAGGCATGGGTAAGACAATCTCTTTTAAACCAGGAGGCAATAAATGGGAACGCCCCTGTCATAAATAGTTTTTGGTTAAAGGGAATCATTAGGAGGTGTTCAAACTCTTCCCGCAAACACTCCTATTTACCAGTTAAATGGGCACTACAATTGACTACGAGAGTTGCAAGCAACAGATAAAGAGCAGTCCTTGGCAGATTATATGATCAGGACGCTCAAACTGTGTCAAAGACAAATTTACTGCCGCTTGATCTTTCCTCCTCACAGGTCGACAACCCCATCAATCCAGGAGACTGGGTCTACATCAAGGTCATCAAAAGAAAGAACTGGACCAGCCCACGGTGGGAGGGACCGTTTCAAGTCTTGCTTGCTACTCCCACGGCGATTAAAATTTCTCAACGGCCCAGTTGGATTCACCTCAGCCACTGCAAGTTGCAGAGAGTGCTGGACCCCTAATTCGGAGCGGTGGGGATGTCCCGGTGTCTCTGCCATCCTAGTAGCAACGGGGCTCCATATGCCAGATGGATCCTCTGCTGCGTTGTGGTTGGAGCGTGCTATGGTCTATTGACTCATCTGAACAGACCAAATGACAATGTTGCCCGTGGTAAACGATGGTCACATGATGAGAACTTTGAGGACTGGTCATGGGACCCCAGAAACCCATACGAAACCAACACTTGGTACCGGTATGTCAGGTTCACTGTGAGAGCTCACACACAGGAGGGATGCTATGTGTGTTCGAAACTCCCCCCTTCCTCCACGCAAGTTCGCTTGGAGGCCAGAGCAATGAATGTCACTGAAGCGAAATGTATGGCATCCATGGGAGGAGTTGGATATCAGCACCGTGCCGTCGCAGTCAAGGATGCCGACCCTTACCGCCCTGGGCTTGCTGACGGTGCCTGTGATCAGCTATTCTGGACAAATCTCAATGTGACTGTTAAAGGACGGACAATACCACAAGTGGCCTACACGGAGAGACCAGCCGGAGTGAACTACACATGTTACATCCAAGGTAACAAGACCCACGTCTGCATTAACGACGACTGCTCTCCAGGAGGAAACTGGATGGGAGCTCTGGACATCACCGATGAGTGTCAAGATAAGAGAGCCATTTCAGGTGGTGAGGGCTCTCCCACCAACATGGCTACACCATCGAACGGAACATACTTCATTCAGAATGGCTGGTGGCTTTGTGGTCACAAGGTTTATCCGATGCTGCCCGCCAACTGGACAGGAGTGTGTGCACCAGTGTGGGTGACAGACCACACCTACAGGATACGACACCATTTGTTGACAGGAGCACATAACTCTACTGGACGTCGACGCAGGGCAGTTGCAACCTTTGACCCTCATGACCCTGTCTGGGGTGCGAACGTTCCGGATGACCATAAAGTATGGTCCGGCGGAGACAAAGTTGTCCTTGCGCTCTTTCCTCAGATTGGGGTTGGGAAACTATCGCTCTTCATCGAGACACTGAACTATCGTTTTCAATCCTTTGTGAATCTCTCACTGCAAGTCAACGATGGACAAAACAGAGAGATTCAAGCTATTAGACTGATGGTCTTGCAAAACAGGATGGTTCTGGACTTGTTGACGGCAGCACAAGGTGGTGTGTGCCACATCATTGGGACTTCCTGTTGCACATACATACCAGGAGAAAATGACACCCACATCAACGACGCCATGAATTCGCTGAAGAACTTACAGCAGGCCATGTCTAAAGACAAGGTCCCATATCAGTTTGATTTCTTTTCATGGCTATTCTCTGGCAACTGGTGGCAACTGCTGTTGAAATTGCTGTCTCCTGTGCTTGTTGTGCTGGTGGTGTTGTGCTTTTTTACGACCTGCGTTATCCCATGTTTGAAGTCTGCTGTGTCGAAGTTTGTGTCCTCTACTGTAGCCCAGGTTCATATACAACTTCTTAGAGATGACGGATGTGATGACGATAATGAAACATGGATTGCGTAGATGCTGTTCTGTTGAGCATGTTTTACAGAAACTTGATGATTTGACCATCGAAAATGCTTCGCAAGTGATGGATACAATGATGTACTGTTTCTGTGTTTTTCTTTTTATTTTTTTTTATTATTGATAGCATTCTGGTCGCCTAGGCCAAAGGGACCGTGTAAGAATTTTCCTGCTAATAACATCTGGCCAGCAGGTTTTTCGCTTACACATTAAGTTTGATTTGGGGTATTGAGGTAATGCCTCATCTTCACTGGAAGGTGTTGCTATCATTGTTTCTTGTTTTTATTTTTACCATTCTGCCTTCTTCATTATACGTATATATGTTTTCTTGCTTGTCTTTGTTGTTTGGGGTGACATAATCATATGATAAATCAGGAGGGAGATGTTAGGGTTTTCTGGTTAGTTTTATCCTATGATTATGTTGGAATGTAACCTGTAATAATTAAACTCGCTTGTCCTGTCTTAACAAAAGTAGTAGAACAAAGTGCTAAGATCTTTTGAACTGATTGACTAGCTGCAGAGGAAGCAACCAAAGTGTTTTGTTCACACAACATCGTGAAGGACCCCCTGCTGTGCTTTGATCAGCCAGGGGCTTCGGCCATTTGCCCACTCTCAACCCCCACTCTGTTTCTCTTAATAAATATCCCCTCGCAGGAACAAGGGTTCAGACTTCATTCTGGAGTGAGTGAACTCTCCACCTGCAGGTGTCAAAAAGGACTTACTTGTCTCCGTGTGGTTCTTGCAAGATATTGTTTGAGTGAACAAATCTCTAACAGTGCGCACAGTAAAAAGTGCTCTTGGCAGCTAGAGAGTGCCGCGTTACCCACTGTGCATGAAGAAATAACCACCTGCAACGTTTGGTTCAGGGTTTAGGTGCATTTTTAATTTTATTGCTTAAATCGCATTTTCTCGACGAGCTGAGTACGTTTTCTGAAATGTGCTCCTTCCGTCACTCTGGTTGGGTGCGCACAGTAAAAAGTGCTCCTGGCAGCTAGGGAGTGCCGCGTTGACCACTGCGCACGAAGAAATAAGCACCTGCAACGTTTGGTTTAGGTTTTAGGTGCATTTTTAATTTTATTGTTTAAATCGCATTTTCTCGACGAGCTGAGCTCGTTTTCTGAAATGTGCTCCTCCCGTCGCTCTGGTTGGGTGCGCACAGTAAAAAGAGCTCCTGGCAGCTAGGGAGTGCCGCGTTGACCACTGCGCACGAAGAAATAAGCACCTGCAACGTTTGGTTTAGGTTTTAGGTGCATTTTTTATTTTATTGCTTAAATCGCATTCTCTCGACGAGCTGAGCACGTTTTCTGAAATGTGCTCCTCCCGTCGCTCTGGTTGGGTACGCACAGTAAAAAGTGCTCTTGGCAGCTCGGGAGTGCCGCGTTGACCACTGCGCATGAAGAAATAAGCACCTGCAACGTTTGGTTTAGGTTTTAGGTTCATTTTTAATTTTATTGCTTAAATCGCATTTTCTCGACGAGCTGAGCACGTTTTCTGAAATGTGCTCCTCCCGTCGCTCTGGTTGGGCGCGCATAGTAAAAAGTGCTCCTGGCAGCTAGAGAGTGCCGCGTTGACCACTGCGCAAGAAGAAATAAGAACCTGCAACGTTTGGTTTAGGTTTTAGGTGCATTTTTAATTTTATTGCTTAAATCGCATTTTCTCGACAAGCTGAGCACGTTTTCTGAAATGTGCTCCTCCCGTCGCTCTGGTTGGGTGCGCACAGTAAAAAGAGCTCCTGGCAGCTAGGGAGTGCCGCGTTGACCACTGCGCACGAAGAAATAAGCACCTGCAACGTTTAGTTTAGGTTTTAGGTGCATTTTTAATTTTATTGCTTAAATCGCATTCTCTCGACGAGCTGAGCACGTTTTCTGAAATGTGCTCCTCCCGTCGCTCTGGTTGGGTGCGCGTAGTAAAAAGTGCTCCTGGCAGCTAGAGAGTGCCGCGGTGACCACTGCGCATGAAGAAATAAGCACCTGCAACGTTTGGTTTTGGTTTTAGGTGCGTGTTTAATCTTATTGCTTAAATCACATTTTCTCGACGAGCTGAGCACGTTTTCTGAAATGTGCTCCTCCCGTCACTCTGGTTGGGTGCGCACAGTAAAAAGTGCTCTTGGCAGCTAGAGAGTGCCGCGTTGACCACTGCGCATGAAGAAATAAGCACCTGCAACGTTTGGTTTAGGTTTTAGGTGCATTTTTAATTTTATTGCTTAAATCGCATTTTCTCGACGAGCTGAGCACGTTTTCTGAAATGTGCTCCTCCCGTCACTCTGGTTGGGTGCGCACAGTAAAAAGTGCTCCTGGCAGCTAGGGAGTGCCGCGTTGAGCACTACGCACGAAGAAATAAGCACCTGCAACGTTTGGTTTAGGTTTTAGCTGCATTTTTAATTTTATTGCTTAAATCGCATTTTCTCGACGAGCTGAGCGCGTTTTCTGAAATGTGCTCCTCCCGTCGCTCTGGTTGGGTGCGCACAGTAAAAAGAGCTCCTGGCAGCTAGGGAGTTCCGCGTTGACCACTGCGCACGAAGAAATAAGCACCTGCAACGTTTGGTTTAGGTTTTAGGTGCATTTTTAATTTTATTGCTTAAATCGCATTCTCTCGACGAGCTGAGCACGTTTTCTGAAATGTGCTCCTCCCGTCGCTCTGGTTGGGTGCGCACAGTAAAAAGAGCTCCTGGCAGCTAGGGAGTTCCGCGTTGACCACTGCGCACGAAGAAATAAGCACCTGCAACGTTTGGTTTAGGTTTTAGGTGCATTTTTAATTTTATTGCTTAAATCGCATTTTCTCGACGAGCTGAGCACGTTTTCTGAAATGTGCTCCTCCCGTCACTCTGGTTGGGTGCGCACAGTAAAAAGTGCTCTTGGCAGCTAGAGAGTGCCGCGTTGACCACTGCGCATGAAGAAATAACCACCTGCAACGTTTGGTTTAGGGTTTAGGTGCATTTTTAATTTTATTGCTTAAATCGCATTTTCTCGACGAGCTGAGTACGTTTTCTGAAATGTGCTCCTTCCGTCACTCTGGTTGGGTGCGCACAGTAAAAAGTGCTCCTGGCAGCTAGGGAGTGCCGCGTTGACCACTGCGCACGAAGAAATAAGCACCTGCAACGTTTGGTTTAGGTTTTAGGTGCATTTTTAATTTTATTGTTTAAATCGCATTTTCTCGACGAGCTGAGCACGTTTTCTGAAATGTGCTCCTCCCGTCGCTCTGGTTGGGTGCGCACAGTAAAAAGAGCTCCTGGCAGCTAGGGAGTGCCGCGTTGACCACTGCGCACGAAGAAATAAGCACCTGCAACGTTTGGTTTAGGTTTTAGGTGCATTTTTTATTTTATTGCTTAAATCGCATTCTCTCGACGAGCTGAGCACGTTTTCTGAAATGTGCTCCTCCCGTCGCTCTGGTTGGGTGCACACAGTAAAAAGAGCTCCTGGCAGCTAGGGAGTGCCGCGTTGACCACTGCGCACGAAGAAATAAGCACCTGCAACGTTTGGTTTAGGTTTTAGGTGCATTTTTTATTTTATTGCTTAAATCGCATTCTCTCGACGAGCTGAGCACGTTTTCTGAAATGTGCTCCTCCCGTCGCTCTGGTTGGGTGCGCGAAGTAAGAAGTGCTCCTGGCAGCTAGAGAGTGCCGCGTTGACCACTGCGCATGAAGAAATAAGCACCTGCAACGTTTGGTTTAGGTTTTAGGTGCATTTTTAATTTTATTGCTTAAATCGCATTTTCTCGACGAGCTGAGCACGTTTTCTGAAATGTGCTCCTCCCGTCACTCTGGTTGGGTGCGCACAGTAAAAAGTGCTCTTGGCAGCTAGAGAGTGCCGCGTTGACCACTGCGCATGAAGAAATAAGCACCTGCAACGTTTGGTTCAGGTTTTAGGTGCATTTTTAATTTCATTGCTTAAATCGCATTTTCTCGACGAGCTGAGCACGTTTTCTGAAATGTGCTCCTCCCGTCGCTCTGGTTGGGTGCGCACAGTAAAAAGTGCTCCTGGCAGCTAGGGAGTGCCGCGTTGAGCACTGCGCACGAAGAAATAAGCACCTGCAACGTTTGGTTTAGGTTTTAGGTGCATTTTTAATTTTATTGCTTAAATCGCATTGTCTCGACGAGCTGAGCACGTTTTCTGAAATGTGCTCCTCCCGTCGCTCTGGTTGGGTGCGCACAGTAAAAAGAGCTCCTGGCAGCTAGGGAATTCCGCGTTGACCACTGCGCACGAAGAAATAAGCACCTGCAACGTTTGGTTTAGGTTTTAGGTGCATTTTTATTCTTATTGATTAAATCGCATTTTCTCGACGAGCTGAGCACGTTTTCTGAAATGTGCTCCTCCCGTCGCTCTGGTTGGGTGCGCACAGTAAAAAGTGCTCTTGGCAGCTAGAGAGTGCCGCGTTGACCACTGCGCATGAAGAAATAAGCACCTGAAACGTTTGGTTTAGGTTTTAGGTGCATTTTTTATTTTATTGCTTAAATCGCATTCTCTCGACGAGCTGAGCACGTTTTCTGAAATGTGCTCCTCCCGTCGCTCTGGTTGGGTGCGCATAGTAAAAAGTGCTCCTGGCAGCTAGAGAGTGCCGCGTTGGCCACTGCGAATGAAAAAATAAGCACCTGCAACGTTTGGTTTAGGTTTTAGTTGCATTTTTTATATTATTGCTTAAATCGCATTCTCTCGACGAGCTGAGCACGTTTTCTGAAATGTGCTCCTCCCGTCGCTCTGGTTGGGTGCGCATAGTAAAAAGTGCTCTTGGCAGCTAGGGAGTGCCGCGTTGACCACTGCGCATGAAGAAATAAGCACCTGCAACGTTTGGTTTAGGTTTTAGGTGCATTTTTAATTTTATTGCTTAAATCGCATTTTCTCGACGAGCTGAGCACGTTTTCTGAAATGTGCTCCTCCCGTCACTCTGTTTGGGTGCGCACAGTAAAAAGTGCTCTTGGCAGCTAGAGAGTGCCGCGTTACCCACTGTGCATGAAGAAATAACCACCTGCAACGTTTGGTTTAGGGTTTAGGTGCATTTTTAATTTTATTGCTTAAATCGCATTTTCTCGACGAGCTGAGTACGTTTTCTGAAATGTGCTCCTTCCGTCACTCTGGTTGGGTGCGCACAGTAAAAAGTGCTCCTGGCAGCTAGGGAGTGCCGCGTTGACCACTGCGCACGAAGAAATAAGCACCTGCAACGTTTGGTTTAGGTTTTAGGTGCATTTTTAATTTTATTGTTTAAATCGCATTTTCTCGACGAGCTGAGCTCGTTTTCTGAAATGTGCTCCTCCCGTCGCTCTGGTATGGTGCGCACAGTAAAAAGAGCTCCTGGCAGCTAGGGAGTGCCGCGTTGACCACTGCGCACGAAGAAATAAGCACCTGCAACGTTTGGTTTAGGTTTTAGGTGCATTTTTAATTTTATTGCTTAAATCGCATTCTCTCGACGAGCTGAGCACGTTTTCTGAAATGTGCTCCTCCCGTCGCTCTGGTTGGGTACGCACGGTAAAAAGTGCTCTTGGCAGCTCGGGAGTGCCGCGTTGACCACTGCGCATGAAGAAATAAGCACCTGCAACGTTTGGTTTAGGTTTTAGGTGCATTTTTAATTTTATTGCTTAAATCGCATTTTCTCGACGAGCTGAGCACGTTTTCTGAAATGTGCTCCTCCCGTCGCTCTGGTTGGGCGCGCATAGTAAAAAGTGCTCCTGGCAGCTAGAGAGTGCCGCGTTGACCACTGCGCAAGAAGAAATAAGAACCTGCAACGTTTGGTTTAGGTTTTAGGTGCATTTTTAATTTTATTGCTTAAATCGCATTTTCTCGACAAGCTGAGCACGTTTTCTGAAATGTGCTCCTCCCGTCGCTCTGGTTGGGTGCGCACAGTAAAAAGAGCTCCTGGCAGCTAGGGAGTGCCGCGTTGACCACTGCGCACGAAGAAATAAGCACCTGCAACGTTTAGTTTAGGTTTTAGGTGCATTTTTAATTTTATTGCTTAAATCGCATTCTCTCGACGAGCTGAGCACGTTTTCTGAAATGTGCTCCTCCCGTCGCTCTGGTTGGGTGCGCGTAGTAAAAAGTGCTCCTGGCAGCTAGAGAGTGCCGCGTTGACCACTGCGCATGAAGAAATAAGCACCTGCAACGTTTGGTTTAGGTTTTAGGTGCGTGTTTAATCTTATTGCTTAAATCGCATTTTCTCGACGAGCTGAGCACGTTTTCTGAAATGTGCTCCTCCCGTCACTCTGGTTGGGTGCGCACAGTAAAAAGTGCTCTTGGCAGCTAGAGAGTGCCGCGTTGACCACTGCGCATGAAGAAATAAGCACCTGCAACGTTTGGTTTAGGTTTTAGGTGCATTTTTAATTTTATTGCTTAAATCGCATTTTCTCGACGAGCTGAGCACGTTTTCTGAAATGTGCTCCTCCCGTCACTCTGGTTGGGTGCGCACAGTAAAAAGTGCTCTTGGCAGCTAGAGAGTGCCGCGTTGTCACTGCGCATGAAGAAATAAGCACCTGCAACGTTTGGTTTAGGTTTTAGGTGCATTTTTAATTTTATTGCTTAAATCGCATTTTCTCGACGAGCTGAGCACGTTTTCTGAAATGTGCTCCTCCCGTCGCTCTGGTTGGGCGCGCATAGTAAAAAGTGCCCCTGGCAGCTAGAGAGTGCCGCGTTGACCACTGCGAATGAAAAAATAAGCACCTGCAACGTTTGGTTTAGGTTTTAGGTGCATTTTTTATATTATTGCTTAAATCGCATTCTCTCGACGAGCTGAGCACGTTTTCTGAAATGTGCTCCTCCCGTCGCTCTGGTTGGGTGCGCATAGTAAAAAGTGCTCTTGGCAGCTAGGGAGTGCCGCGTTGACCACTGCGCATGAAGAAATAAGCACCTGCAACGTTTGGTTTAGGTTTTAGGTGCATTTTTAATTTTATTGCTTAAATCGCATTTTCTCGACGAGCTGAGCACGTTTTCTGAAATGTGCTCCTCCCGTCACTCTGGTTGGGTGCGCACAGTAAAAAGTGCTCTTGGCAGCTAGAGAGTGCCGCGTTGACCACTGCGCATGAAGAAATAACCACCTGCAACGTTTGGTTTAGGGTTTAGGTGCATTTTTAATTTTATTGCTTAAATCGCATTTTCTCGACGAGCTGAGTACGTTTTCTGAAATGTGCTCCTTCCGTCACTCTGGTTGGGTGCGCACAGTAAAAAGTGCTCCTGGCAGCTAGGGAGTTTCGCGTTGACCACTGCGCACGAAGAAATAAGCACCTGCAACGTTTGGTTTAGGTTTTAGGTGCATTTTTAATTTTATTGTTTAAATCGCATTTTCTCGACGAGCTGAGCACGTTTTCTGAAATGTGCTCCTCCCGTCGCTCTGGTTGGGTGCGCACAGTAAAAAGAGCTCCTGGCAGCTAGGGAGTGCCGCGTTGACCACTGCGCACGAAGAAATAAGCACCTGCAACGTTTGGTTTAGGTTTTAGGTGCATTTTTTATTTTATTGCTTAAATCGCATTCTCTCGACGAGCTGAGCACGTTTTCTGAAATGTGCTCCTCCCGTCGCTCTGGTTGGGTACGCACAGTAAAAAGTGCTCTTGGCAGCTCGGGAGTGCCGCGTTGACCACTGCGCATGAAGAAATAAGCACCTGCAACGTTTGGTTTAGGTTTTAGGTTCATTTTTAATTTTATTGCTTAAATCGCATTTTCTCGACGAGCTGAGCACGTTTTCTGAAATGTGCTCCTCCCGTCGCTCTGGTTGGGCGCGCATAGTAAAAAGTGCTCCTGGCAGCTAGAGAGTGCCGCGTTGACCACTGCGCAAGAAGAAATAAGCACCTGCAACGTTTGGTTTAGGTTTTAGGTGCATTTTTAATTTTATTGCTTAAATCGCATTCTCTCGACGAGCTGAGCACGTTTTCTGAAATGTGCTCCTCCCGTCGCTCTGGTTGGGTGCGCACAGTAAAAAGAGCTCCTGGCAGCTAGGGAGTTCCGCGTTGACCACTGCGCACGAAGAAATAAGCACCTGCAACGTTTGGTTTAGGTTTTAGGTGCATTTTTAATTTTATTGCTTAAATCGCATTTTCTCGACGAGCTGAGCACGTTTTCTGAAATGTGCTCCTCCCGTCACTCTGGTTGGGTGCGCACAGTAAAAAGTGCTCTTGGCAGCTAGAGAGTGCCGCGTTGACCACTGCGCATGAAGAAATAACCACCTGCAACGTTTGGTTTAGGGTTTAGGTGCATTTTTAATTTTATTGCTTAAATCGCATTTTCTCGACGAGCTGAGTACGTTTTCTGAAATGTGCTCCTTCCGTCACTCTGGTTGGGTGCGCACAGTAAAAAGTGCTCCTGGCAGCTAGGGAGTGCCGCGTTGACCACTGCGCACGAAGAAATAAGCACCTGCAACGTTTGGTTTAGGTTTTAGGTGCATTTTTAATTTTATTGTTTAAATCGCATTTTCTCGACGAGCTGAGCACGTTTTCTGAAATGTGCTCCTCCCGTCGCTCTGGTTGGGTGCGCACAGTAAAAAGAGCTCCTGGCAGCTAGGGAGTGCCGCGTTGACCACTGCGCACGAAGAAATAAGCACCTGCAACGTTTGGTTTAGGTTTTAGGTGCATTTTTTATTTTATTGCTTAAATCGCATTCTCTCGACGAGCTGAGCACGTTTTCTGAAATGTGCTCCTCCCGTCGCTCTGGTTGGGTGCACACAGTAAAAAGAGCTCCTGGCAGCTAGGGAGTGCCGCGTTGACCACTGCGCACGAAGAAATAAGCACCTGCAACGTTTGGTTTAGGTTTTAGGTGCATTTTTTATTTTATTGCTTAAATCGCATTCTCTCGACGAGCTGAGCACGTTTTCTGAAATGTGCTCCTCCCGTCGCTCTGGTTGGGTGCGCGAAGTAAGAAGTGCTCCTGGCAGCTAGAGAGTGCCGCGTTGACCACTGCGCATGAAGAAATAAGCACCTGCAACGTTTGGTTTAGGTTTTAGGTGCATTTTTAATTTTATTGCTTAAATCGCATTTTCTCGACGAGCTGAGCACGTTTTCTGAAATGTGCTCCTCCCGTCACTCTGGTTGGGTGCGCACAGTAAAAAGTGCTCTTGGCAGCTAGAGAGTGCCGCGTTGACCACTGCGCATGAAGATATAAGCACCTGCAACGTTTGGTTCAGGTTTTAGGTGCATTTTTAATTTCATTGCTTAAATCGCATTTTCTCGACGAGCTGAGCACGTTTTCTGAAATGTGCTCCTCCCGTCACTCTGGTTGGGTGCGCACAGTAAAAAGTGCTCCTGGCAGCTAGGGAGTGCCGCGTTGAGCACTGCGCACGAAGAAATAAGCACCTGCAACGTTTGGTTTAGGTTTTAGGTGCATTTTTAATTTTATTGCTTAAATCGCATTGTCTCGACGAGCTGAGCACGTTTTCTGAAATGTGCTCCTCCCGTCGCTCTGGTTGGGTGCGCACAGTAAAAAGAGCTCCTGGCAGCTAGGGAATTCCGCGTTGACCACTGCGCACGAAGAAATAAGCACCTGCAACGTTTGGTTTAGGTTTTAGGTGCATTTTTAATTTTATTGCTTAAATCGCATTCTCTCGACGAGCTGAGCACGTTTTCTGAAATGTGCTCCTCCCGTCGCTCTGGTTGGGTGCGCACAGTAAAAAGTGCTCTTGGCAGCTCGGGAGTGCCGCGTTGACCACTGCGCATGAAGAAATAAGCACCTGCAACGTTTGGTTTAGGTTTTAGGTGCATTTTTAATTTTATTGCTTAAATCGCATTTTCTCGACGAGCTGAGCACGTTTTCTGAAATGTGCTCCTCCCGTCACTCTGGTTGGGTGCGCACAGTAAAAAGTGCTCCTGGCAGCTAGGGAGTGCCGCGTTGACCACTGCGCATGAAGAAATAAGCACCTGCAACGTTTGGTTTAGGTTTTAGGTGCATTTATAATTTTATTGCTTAAATCGCATTTTCTCGACGAGCTGAGCACGTTTTCTGAAATGTGCTCCTCCCGTCGCTCTGGTTGGGCGCGCATAGTAAAAAGTGCTCCTGGCAGCTAGAGAGTGCCGCGTTGACCACTGCGCATGAAGAAATAAGCACCTGCAACGTTTGGTTTAGGTTTTAGGTGCATTTTTAATTTTATTGCTTAAATCGCATTTTCTCGACGAGCTGAGCACGTTTTCTAAAATGTGCTCCTCCCGTCACTCTGGTTGGGTGCGCACAGTAAAAAGTGCTCCTGGCAGCTAGGGAGTGCCGCGTTGACCACTGCGCACAAAGAAATAAGCACCTGCAACGTTTGGTTTAGGTTTTAGGTGCATTTTTTTATTTTATTGCTTAAATCGCATTCTCTCGACGAGCTGAGCACGTTTTCTGAAATGTGCTCCTCCCGTCGCTCTGGTTGGGTGCGCGTAGTAAAAAGTGCTCCTGGCAGCTAGAGAGTGCCGCGTTGACCACTGCGCATGAAGAAATAAGCACCTGCAACGTTTGGTTTAGGTTTTAGGTGCATTTTTAATCTTATTGCTTAAATCGCATTTTCTCGACGAGCTGAGCACGTTTTCTGAAATGTGCTCCTCCCGTCACTCTGGTTGGGTGCGCACAGTAAAAAGTGTTCTTGGCAGCTAGAGAGTGCCGCGTCGACCACTGCGCATGAAGAAATAAGCACCTGCAACGTTTGGTTTAGGTTTTAGGTGCATTTTTAATTTTATTGCTTAAATCGCATTTTCTCGACGAGCTGAGCACGTTTTCTGAAATGTGCTCCTCCCGTCACTCTGGTTGGGTGCGCACAGTAAAAAGTGCTCCTGGCAGCTAGAGAGTGCCGCGTTGACCACTGCGCATGAAGAAATAAGCACCTGCAACGTTTGATTTAGGTTTTAGGTGCATTTTTAATCTTATTGCTTAAATCGCGTTCTCTCGACGAGCTGAGCACGTTTTCTGAAATGTGCTCCTCCCGTCACTCTGGTTGGGTGCGCATAGTAAAAAGTGCTCTTGGCAGCTAGGGAGTGCCGCGTTGACCACTGCACATGAAGAAATAAGCACCTGCAACGTTTGGTTTAGGTTTTAGGTGCATTTTTAATTTTATTGCTTAAATCGCATTTTTTCGACGAGCTGAGCACGTTTTCTGAAATGTGCTCCTCCCGTCACTCTGGTTGGGTGCGCACAGTAAAAAGTGCTCTTGGCAGCTAGAGAGTGCCGCGTTGACCACTGCGCATGAAGAAATAACCACCTGCAACGTTTGGTTTAGGTTTTAGGTGCATTTTTAATTTTATTGCTTAAATCGCATTTTCTCGACGAGCTGAGCACGTTTTCTGAAATGTGCTCCTCCCGTCACTCTGGTTGGGTGCGCATAGTAAAAAGTGCTCTTGGCAGCTAAAAAGTGCCGCGTTGACCACTGCGCATGAAGAAATAAGCACCTGCAACGTTTGGTTTAGGTTTTAGGTGCATTTTTAATTTTATTGCTTAAATCGCATTTTCTCGACGAGCTGAGCACGTTTTCTGAAATGTGCTCCTCCCGTCACTCTGGTTGGGTGCGCACAGTAAAAAGTGCTCTTGGCAGCTAGAGAGTGCCGCGTTGACCACTGCGCATGAAGATATAAGCACCTGCAACGTTTGGTTCAGGTTTTAGGTGCATTTTTAATTTCATTGCTTAAATCGCATTTTCTCGACGAGCTGAGCACGTTTTCTGAAATGTGCTCCTCCCGTCACTCTGGTTGGGTGCGCACAGTAAAAAGTGCTCCTGGCAGCTAGGGAGTGCCGCGTTGAGCACTGCGCACGAAGAAATAAGCACCTGCAACGTTTGGTTTAGGTTTTAGGTGCATTTTTAATTTTATTGCTTAAATCGCATTGTCTCGACGAGCTGAGCACGTTTTCTGAAATGTGCTCCTCCCGTCGCTCTGGTTGGGTGCGCACAGTAAAAAGAGCTCCTGGCAGCTAGGGAATTCCGCGTTGACCACTGCGCACGAAGAAATAAGCACCTGCAACGTTTGGTTTAGGTTTTAGGTGCATTTTTAATTTTATTGCTTAAATCGCATTCTCTCGACGAGCTGAGCACGTTTTCTGAAATGTGCTCCTCCCGTCGCTCTGGTTGGGTGCGCACAGTAAAAAGTGCTCTTGGCAGCTCGGGAGTGCCGCGTTGACCACTGCGCATGAAGAAATAAGCACCTGCAACGTTTGGTTTAGGTTTTAGGTGCATTTTTAATTTTATTGCTTAAATCGCATTTTCTCGACGAGCTGAGCACGTTTTCTGAAATGTGCTCCTCCCGTCACTCTGGTTGGGTGCGCACAGTAAAAAGTGCTCCTGGCAGCTAGGGAGTGCCGCGTTGACCACTGCGCATGAAGAAATAAGCACCTGCAACGTTTGGTTTAGGTTTTAGGTGCATTTATAATTTTATTGCTTAAATCGCATTTTCTCGACGAGCTGAGCACGTTTTCTGAAATGTGCTCCTCCCGTCGCTCTGGTTGGGCGCGCATAGTAAAAAGTGCTCCTGGCAGCTAGAGAGTGCCGCGTTGACCACTGCGCATGAAGAAATAAGCACCTGCAACGTTTGGTTTAGGTTTTAGGTGCATTTTTAATTTTATTGCTTAAATCGCATTTTCTCGACGAGCTGAGCACGTTTTCTAAAATGTGCTCCTCCCGTCACTCTGGTTGGGTGCGCACAGTAAAAAGTGCTCCTGGCAGCTAGGGAGTGCCGCGTTGACCACTGCGCACAAAGAAATAAGCACCTGCAACGTTTGGTTTAGGTTTTAGGTGCATTTTTTTATTTTATTGCTTAAATCGCATTCTCTCGACGAGCTGAGCACGTTTTCTGAAATGTGCTCCTCCCGTCGCTCTGGTTGGGTGCGCGTAGTAAAAAGTGCTCCTGGCAGCTAGAGAGTGCCGCGTTGACCACTGCGCATGAAGAAATAAGCACCTGCAACGTTTGGTTTAGGTTTTAGGTGCATTTTTAATCTTATTGCTTAAATCGCATTTTCTCGACGAGCTGAGCACGTTTTCTGAAATGTGCTCCTCCCGTCACTCTGGTTGGGTGCGCACAGTAAAAAGTGTTCTTGGCAGCTAGAGAGTGCCGCGTCGACCACTGCGCATGAAGAAATAAGCACCTGCAACGTTTGGTTTAGGTTTTAGGTGCATTTTTAATTTTATTGCTTAAATCGCATTTTCTCGACGAGCTGAGCACGTTTTCTGAAATGTGCTCCTCCCGTCACTCTGGTTGGGTGCGCACAGTAAAAAGTGCTCCTGGCAGCTAGAGAGTGCCGCGTTGACCACTGCGCATGAAGAAATAAGCACCTGCAACGTTTGATTTAGGTTTTAGGTGCATTTTTAATCTTATTGCTTAAATCGTGTTCTCTCGACGAGCTGAGCACGTTTTCTGAAATGTGCTCCTCCCGTCACTCTGGTTGGGTGCGCATAGTAAAAAGTGCTCTTGGCAGCTAGGGAGTGCCGCGTTGACCACTGCACATGAAGAAATAAGCACCTGCAACGTTTGGTTTAGGTTTTAGGTGCATTTTTAATTTTATTGCTTAAATCGCATTTTTTCGACGAGCTGAGCACGTTTTCTGAAATGTGCTCCTCCCGTCACTCTGGTTGGGTGCGCACAGTAAAAAGTGCTCTTGGCAGCTAGAGAGTGCCGCGTTGACCACTGCGCATGAAGAAATAACCACCTGCAACGTTTGGTTTAGGTTTTAGGTGCATTTTTAATTTTATTGCTTAAATCGCATTTTCTCGACGAGCTGAGCACGTTTTCTGAAATGTGCTCCTCCCGTCACTCTGGTTGGGTGCGCATAGTAAAAAGTGCTCTTGGCAGCTAAAAAGTGCCGCGTTGACCACTGCGCATGAAGAAATAAGCACCTGCAACGTTTGGTTTAGGTTTTAGGTGCATTTTTAATTTTATTGCTTAAATCGCATTTTCTCGACGAGCTGAGCACGTTTTCTGAAATGTGCTCCTCCCGTCACTCTGGTTGGGTGCGCACAGTAAAAAGTGCTCCTGGCAGCTAGGGAGTGCCGCGTTGAACACTGCGCACGAAGAAATAAGCACCTGCAACGTTTGGTTTAGGTTTTAGGTGCATTTTTAATTTTATTGCTTAAATCGCATTTTCTCGACGAGCTGAGCACGTTTTCTGAAATGTGCTCCTCCCGTCACTCTGGTTGGGCGCGCACAGTAAAAAGTGCTCCTGGCAGCTAGGGAGTGCCGCGTTGAGCACTGCGCACGAAGAAATAAGCACCTGCAACGTTTGGTTTAGGTTTTAGGTGCATTTTTAATTTTATTGCTTAAATCGCATTTTCTCGACGAGCTGAGCACGTTTTCTGAAATGTGCTCCTCCCGTCACTCTGGTTGGGTGCGCACAGTAAAAAGTGCTCTTGGCAGCTAGAGAGTGCCGCGTTGACCACTGCGCATGAAGAAATAACCACCTGCAACGTTTGGTTTAGGGTTTAGGTGCATTTTTAATTTTATTGCTTAAATCGCATTTTCTCGACGAGCTGAGTACGTTTTCTGAAATGTGCTCCTTCCGTCACTCTGGTTGGGTGCGCACAGTAAAAAGTGCTCCTGGCAGCTAGGGAGTGCCGCGTTGAGCACTACGCACGAAGAAATAAGCACCTGCAACGTTTGGTTTAGGTTTTAGGTGCATTTTTAATTTTATTGCTTAAATCGCATTCTCTCGACGAGCTGAGCACGTTTTCTGAAATGTGCTCCTCCCGTCGCTCTGGTTGGGTGCGCACAGTAAAAAGTGCTCTTGGCAGCTCGGGAGTGCCGCGTTGACCACTGCGCATGAAGAAATAAGCACCTGCAACGTTTGGTTTAGGTTTTAGGTGCATTTTTAATTTTATTGCTTAAATCGCATTTTCTCGACGAGCTGAGCACGTTTTCTGAAATGTGCTCCTCCCGTCACTCTGGTTGGGTGCGCACAGTAAAAAGTGCTCTTGGCAGCTAGAGAGTGCCGCGTTGACCACTGCGCATGAAGAAATAAGCACCTGCAACGCTTGGTTTAGGTTTTAGGTGCATTTTTAATTTTATTGCTTAAATCGCATTTTCTCAACGAGCTGAGCACGTTTTCTGAAATGTGCTCCTCCCGTCTCTCTGGTTGGGTGCGCACAGTAAAATGTGCTCCTGGCAGCTAGGGAGTGCCGCGTTGAGCACTACGCACGAAGAAATAAGCACCTGCAACGTTTGGTTTAGGTTTTAGCTGCATTTTTAATTTTATTGCTTAAATCGCATTTTCTCGACGAGTTGAGCACGTTTTCTGAAATGTGCTCCTCCCGTCGCTCTGGTTGGGTGCGCACAGTAAAAAGAGCTCCTGGCAGCTAGGGAGTTCCGCGTTGACCACTGCGCACGAAGAAATAAGCACCTGCAACGTTTGGTATAGGTTTTAGGTGCATTTTTAATTTTATTGCTTTAATCGCATTCTCTCGACGAGCTGAGCACGTTTTCTGAAATGTGCTCCTCCCGTCGCTCTGGTTGGGTGCGCACAGTAAAAAGTGCTCTTGCCAGCTCGGGAGTGCCGCGTTGACCACTGCGCATGAAAAAATAAGCACCTGCAACGTTTGGTTTAGGTTTTAGGTGCATTTTTAATTTTATTGCTTAAATCGCATTTTCTCGACGAGCTGAGCACGTTTTCTGAAATGTGCTCCTCCCGTCGCTCTGGTTGGGCGCGCATAGTAAAAAGTGCTCCTGGCAGCTAGAGAGTGCCGCGTTGACCACTGCGCAAGAAGAAATAAGCACCTGCAACGTTTGGTTTAGGTTTTAGGTGCATTTTTAATTTTATTGCTTAAATCCCATTTTCTCGACAAGCTGAGCACGTTTTCTGAAATGTGCTCCTCCCGTCGCTCTGGTTGGGTGTGCACAGTAAAAAGAGCTCCTGGCAGCTAGGGAGTGCCGCGTTGACCACTGCGCACGAAGAAATAAGCACCTGCAACGTTTGGTTTAGGTTTTAGGTGCATTTTTAATTTTATTGCTTAAATCGCATTTTCTCGACGAGCTGAGCACGTTTTCTGAAATGTGCTCCTCCCGTCACTCTGGTTGGGTGCGCACAGTAAAATGTGCTCCTGGCAGCTAGGGAGTGCCGCGTTGAGCACTACGCACGAAGAAATAAGCACCTGCAACGTTTGGTTTAGGTTTTAGGTGCATTTTAAATTTTATTTCTTAAATCGCATTTCCTCGACGAGCTGAGCACGTTTTCTGAAATGTGCTCCTCCCGTCGCTCTGGTTGTGCGCGCATAGTAAAAAGTGCTCCTGGCAGCTAGAGAGTGCCGCGTTGACCACTGCACATGAAGAAATAAGTACCTGCAACGTTTGGTTTAGGTTTTAGGTGCATTTTTAATTTTATTGCTTAAATCGCATTTTCTCGACGAGCTGAGCACGTTTTCTGAAATGTGCTCCTCCCGTCGCTCTGGTTGGGTGCGCACAGTAAAAAGTGCTCTTGGCAGCTAGAGAGTGCCGCGTTGACCACTGCACATGAAGAAATAAGCACCTGCAACGTTTGGTTTAGGTTTTAGGTGCATTTTTAATTTTATTGCTTAAATCGCATTTTCTCGACGAGCTGAGCACGTTTTCTGAAATGTGCTCCATCCGTCACTCTGGTTGGGTGCGCATAGTAAAAAGTGCTCTTGGCAGCTAAAGAGTGCCGCGTTGACCACTGCGCACAAAGAAATAAGCACCTGCAACGTTTGGTTTAGGTTTTAGGTGCATTTTAAATTTTATTGCTTAAATCGCATTTTCTCGACGAGCTGAGCACGTTTTCTGAAATGTGCTCCTCCCGTCGCTCTGGTTGTGCGCGCATAGTAAAAAGTGCTCCTGGCAGCTAGGGAGTGCCGCGTTGACCACTGCGCATGAAGAAATAAGCACCTGCAACGTTTGGTTTAGGTTTTAGGTGCATTTTTAATTTTATTGCTTAAATCGCATTTTCTCGACGAGCTGAGCACGTTTTCTGAAATGTGCTCCTCCCGTCGCTCTGGTTGGGTGCGCACAGTAAAAAGTGCTCCTGGCAGCTAGAGAGTGCCGCGTTGACCACTGCGCAAGAAGAAATAAGCACCTGCAACGTTTGGTTTAGGTTTTAGGTGCATTTTTAATCTTATTGCTTAAATCGCATTTTCTCGACGAGCTGAGCACGTTTTCTGAAATGTGCTCCTCCCGTCACTCTGGTTGGGTGCGCACAGTAAAAAGTGCTCTTGGCAGCTAGAGAGTGCCGCGTGGACCACTGCGCATGAAGAAATAAGCACCTGCAACGTTTGGTTTAGGTTTTAGGTGCATTTTTAATTTTATTGCTTAAATCGCATTTTCTCGACGAGCTGAGCACGTTTTCTGAAATGTGCTCCTCCCGTCGCTCTGGTTGTGCGCGCATAGTAAAAAGTGCTCCTGGCAGCTAGAGAGTGCCGCGTTGACCACTGCACATGGAGAAATAAGCACCTGCAACGTTTGGTTTAGGTTTTAGGTGCATTTTTAATTTTATTGCTTAAATCGCATTTTCTCGACGAGCTGAGCACGTTTTCTGAAATGTGCTCCTCCCGTCGCTCTGGTTGTGCGCGCATAGTAAAAAGTGCTCCTGGCAGCTAGGGAGTGCCGCGTTGAGCACTACGCACGAAGAAATAAGCACCTGCAACGTTTGGTTTAGGTTTTAGCTGCATTTTTAATTTTATTGCTTAAATCGCATTTTCTCGACGAGCTGAGCAAGTTTTCTGAAATGTGCTCCTCCCGTCGCTCTGGTTGGGTGCGCACAGTAAAAAGAGCTCTTGGCAGCTAGGGAGTTCCGCGTTGACCACTGCGCACGAAGAAATCAGCACCTGCAACGTTTGGTTTAGGTTTTAGGTGCATTTTTAATTTTATTGCTTAAATCGCATTCTCTCGACGAGCTGAGCACGTTTTCTGAAATGTGCTCCTCCCGTCGCTCTGGTTGGGTGCGCACAGTAAAAAGTGCTCTTGGCAGCTCGGGAGTGCCGCGTTGACCACTGCGCATGAAGAAATAAGCACCTGCAACGTTTGGTTTAGGTTTTAGGTGCATTTTTAATTTTATTGCTTAAATCGCATTTTCTCGACGAGCTGAGCACGTTTTCTGAAATGTGCTCCTCCCGTCACTCTGGTTGGGTGCGCACAGTAAAAAGTGCTCCTGGCAGCTAGGGAGTGCCGCGTTGAGCACTGCGCACGAAGAAATAAGCACCTGCAACGTTTGGTTTAGGTTTTAGGTGCATTTTTAATTTTATTGCTTAAATCGCATTTTCTCGACGAGCTGAGCACGTTTTCTGAAATGTGCTCCTCCCGTCACTCTGGTTGGGTGCGCACAGTAAAAAGTGCTCTTGGCAGCTAGAGAGTGCCGCGTTGACCACTGCGCATGAAGAAATAAGCACCTGCAACGTTTGGTTTAGGTTTTAGGTGCATTTTTAATTTTATTGCTTAAATCGCATTTTCTCAACGAGCTGAGCACGTTTCCTGAAATGTGCTCCTCCCTTCACTCTGGTTGGATGCGCACAGTAAAAAGTGCTCCTTGCAGCTAGGGAGTGCCGCGTTGAGCACTGCGCACGAAGAAATAAGCACCTGCAACGTTTGGTTTAGGTTTTAGGTGCATTTTTAATTTTATTGCTTAAATTCCATTTTCTCGACGAGCTGAGCACGTTTTCTGAAATGGGCTCCTCCCGTCGCTCTGGTTGGGTGCGCACAGTAAAAAGAGCTCCTGGCAGCTAGGGAGTTCCGCGTTGACCACTGCGCACGAATAAATAAGCACCTGCAACGTTTGGTTTAGGTTTTAGGTGCATTTTTTATTTTATTGCTTAAATCGCATTCTCTCGACGAGCTGAGCACGTTTTCTGAAATGTGCTCCTCCCGTCGCTCTGGTTGGGTGCACACAGTAAAAAGAACTCCTGGCAGCTAGGGAGTGCCGCGTTGACCACTGCGCACGAAGAAATAAGCACCTGCAACGTTTGGTTTAGGTTTTAGGTGCATTTTTTATTTTATTGCTTAAATCGCATTCTCTCGACGAGCTGAGCACGTTTTCTGAAATGTGCTCCTCCCGTCGCTCTGGTTGGGTGCGCGTAGTAAAAACTGCTCCTGGCAGCTAGGGAGTGCCGCGTTGACCACTGCGCATGAAGAAATAAGCACCTGCAACGTTTGGTTTAGGTTTTAGGTGCATTTTTAATTTTATTGCTTAAATCGCATTCTCTCGACGAGCTGAGCACGTTTTCTGAAATGTGCTCCTCCCGTCGCTCTGGTTGGGTGCGCACAGTAAAAAGAGCTCCTGGCAGCTAGGGAGTGCCGCGTTGACCACTGCGCACGAAGAAATAAGCACCTGCAACGTTTGGTTTAGGTTTTAGGTGCATTTTTTATTTTATTGCTTGAATCGCATTCTCTCGACGAGCTGAGCACGTTTTCTGAAATGTGCTCCTCCCGTCGCTCTGGTTGGGTGCGCGTAGTAAAAAAGGCTCCTGGCAGCTAGAGAGTGCCGCGTTGACCACTGCGCATGAAGAAATAAGCACCTGCAACGTTTGGTTTAGGTTTTAGGTGCATTTTTAATCTTATTGCTTAAATCGCATTTTCTCGACGAGCTGAGCACGTTTTCTGAAATGTGCTCCTCCCGTCACTCTGGTTGGGTGCGCACAGTAAAAAGAGCTCCTGGCAGCTAGGGAGTTCCGCGTTGACCACTGCGCACGAAGAAATAAGCACCTGCAACGTTTGGTTTAGGTTTTAGGTGCATTTTTAATTTTATTGCTTAAATCGCATTCTCTCGACGAGCTGAGCACGTTTTCTGAAATGTGCTCCTCCCGTCGCTCTGGTTGGGTGCGCACAGTGAAAAGTGCTCTTGGCAGCTCGGGAGTGCCGCGTTGACCACTGCGCATGAAGAAATAAGCACCTGCAACGTTTGGTTTAGGTTTTAGGTGCATTTTTAATTTTATTGCTTAAATCGCATTTTCTCGACGAGCTGAGCACGTTTTCTGAAATGTGCTCCTCCCGTCGCTCTGGTTGGGTGCGCACAGTAAAAAGTGCTCCTGGCAGCTAGGGAGTTCCGCGTTGACCACTGCGCACGAAGAAATAAGCACCTGCAACGTTTGGTTTAGGTTTTAGGTGCATTTTTAATTTTATTGCTTAAATTGCATTTTCTCGACGAGCTGAGCACGTTTTCTGAAATGGGCTCCTCCCGTCGCTCTGGTTGGGTGCGCACAGTAAAAAGAGCTCCTGGCAGCTAGGGAGTTCCGCGTTGACCACTGCGCACGAAGAAATAAGCACCTGCAACGTTTGGTTTAGGTTTTAGGTACATTTTTTATTTTATTGATTAAATCGCATTCTCTCGACGAGCTGAGCACGTTTTCTGAAATGTGCTCCTCCCGTCGCTCTGGTTGGGTGCACACAGTAAAAAGAGCTCCTGGCAGCTAGGGAGTGCCGCGTTGACCACTGCACACGAAGAAATAAGCACCTGCAACGTTTGGTTTAGGTTTTAGGTGCATTTTTTATTTTATTGCTTAAATCGCATTCTCTCGACGAGCTTAGCACGTTTTCTGAAATGTGCTCCTCCCGTCGCACTGGTTGGGTGCGCGTAGTAAAAAGTGCTCCTGGCAGCTAGAGAGTGCCGCGTTGACCACTGCGCATGAAGAAATAAGCACCTGCAACGTTTGGTTTAGGTTTTAGGTGCATTTTTTATTTTATTGCTTAAATCGCATTTTCTCGACGAGCTGAGCACGTTTTCTGAAATGTGCTCCTCCCGTCGCTCTGGTTGGGTGCGCACAGTAAAAAGAGCTCCTGGCAGCTAGGGAGTGCCGCGTTGACCACTGCGCACGAAGAAATAAGCACCTGCAACGTTTGGTTTAGGTTTTAGGTGCATTTTTTATTTTATTGCTTAAATCGCATTCTCTCGACGAGCTGAGCACGTTTTCTGAAATGTGCTCCTCCCGTCGCTCTGGTTGGGTGCGCGTAGTAAAAAAGGCTCCTGGCAGCTAGAGAGTGCCGCGTTGACCACTGCGCATGAAGAAATAAGCACCTGCAACGTTTGGTTTAGGTTTTAGGTGCATTTTTAATTTTATTGCTTAAATCGCATTTTCTCGACGAGCTGAGCACGTTTTCTGAAATGTGCTCCTCCCGTCGCTCTGGTTGGGTGCGCACAGTAAAAAGTGCTCATGGCAGCTAGAGAGTGCCGCGTTGACCACTGCGCAAGAAGAAATAAGCACCTGCAACGTTTGGTTTAGGTTTTAGGTGCATTTTTAATCTTATTGCTTAAATCGCATTTTCTCGACGAGCTGAGCACGTTTTCTGAAATGTGCTCCTCCCGTCGCTCTGGTTGGGTGCGCACAGTAAAAAGAGCTCCTGGCAGCTAGGGAGTGCCGCGTTGACCACTGCGCACGAAGAAATAAGCACCTGCAACGTTTGGTTTAGGTTTTAGGTGCATTTTTAATTTTATTGCTTAAATCGCATTCTCTCGACGAGCTGAGCACGTTTTCTGAAATGTGCTCCTCCCGTCACTCTGGTTGGGTGCGCACAGTAAAAAGTGCTCCTGGCAGCTAGGGAGTGCCGCGTTGAGCACTACGCACGAAGAAATAAGCACCTGCAACGTTTGGTTTAGGTTTTAGCTGCATTTTTATTTTTATTGCTTAAATCGCATTTTCTCGACGAGCTGAGCACGTTTTCTGAAATGTGCTCCTCCCGTCACTCTGGTTGGGTGCGCACAGTAAAAAGAGCTCCTGGCAGCTCGGGAGTTCCGCGTTGACCACTGCGCACGAAGAAATAAGCACCTGCAACGTTAGGTTTAGGTTTTAGGTGCATTTTTAATTTTATTGCTTAAATCGCATTCTCTCGACGAGCTGAGCACGTTTTCTGAAATGTGCTCCTCCCGTCGCTCTGTTTGGGTGCGCACAGTAAAAAGTGCTCTTGGCAGCTCGGGAGTGCCGCATTGACCACTGCGCATGAAGAAATAAGCACCTGCAACGTTTGGTTTAGGTTTTAGGTGCATTTTTAATTTTATTGCTTAAATCGCATTTTCTCGACGAGCTGAGCACGTTTTCTGAAATGTGCTCCTCCCGTCGCTCTGGTTGGGCGCGCATAGTAAAAAGTGCTCCTGGCAGCTAGAGAGTGCCGGGTTGACCACTGCGCAAGAAGAAATAAGCACCTGCAACGTTTGGTTTAGGTTTTAGGTGCATTTTTAATTTTATTGCTTAAATCGCATTTTCTCGACGAGCTGAGCACGTTTTCTGAAATGTGCTCCTCCCGTCACTCTGGTTGGGTGCGCATAGTAAAAAGTGCTCTTGGCAGCTAGGGAGTGCCGCGTTGACCACTGCACATGAAGAAATAAGCACCTGCAACGTTTGGTTTAGGTTTTAGGTGCATTTTTAATTTTATTGCTTCAATCGCATTTTCTCGACGAGCTGAGCACGTTTTCTGAAATGTGCTCCTCCCGTCACTCTGGTTGGGTGCGCACAGTAAAAAGTGCTCTTGGCAGCTAGAGAGTGCCGCGTTGACCACTGCGCATGAAGAAATAACCACCTGCAACGTTTGGTTTAGGTTTTAGGTGCATTTTTAATTTTATTGCTTAAATCGCATTTTCTCGACGAGCTGAGCACGTTTTCTGAAATGTGCTCCTCCCGTCATTCTGGTTGGGTGCGCACAGTAAAAAGTGCTCCTGGCAGCTAGGGAGTTCCGCGTTGAGCACTGCGCACGAAGAAATAAGCACCTGCAACGTTCGGTTTAGGTTTTAGGTGCATTTTTAATCTTATTGCTTAAATCGCATTTTCTCGACGAGCTGAGCACGTTTTCTGAAATGTGCTCCTCCCGTCACTCTGGTTGGGTGCGCACAGTAAAAAGTGCTCTTGGCAGCTAGAGAGTGCCGCGTTGACCACTGCGCATGAAGAAATAAGCACCTGCAACGTTTGGTTTAGGTTTTAGGTGCATTTTTAATTTTATTGCTTAAATCGCATTTTCTCGACGAGCTGAGCACGTTTTCTGAAATGTGCTCCTCCCGTCACTCTGGTTGGGTGCACACGGTAAAAAGTGCTCCTGGCAGCTAGAAAGTGCCGCGTTGACCACTGCGCACGAAGAAATAAGCACCTGCAACGTTTGGTTTAGGTTTTAGGTGCATTTTTAATTTTATTGCTTTAATCGCGTTCTCTCGACGAGCTGAGCACGTTTTCTGAAATGTGCTCCTCCCGTTGCTCTGGTTGGGCGCGCATAGTAAAAAGTGCTCCTGGCAGCTAGAGAGTGCCGCGTTGACCACTGCGCATGAAGAAATAAGCACCTGCAACGTTTGGTTTAGGTTTTAGGTGCATTTTTAATTTTATTGCTTAAATCGCATTTTCTCGACGAGCTGAGCACGTTTTCTGAAATGTGCTCCTCCCGTCGCTCTGGTTGGGCGCGCATAGTAAAAAGTGCTCCTGGCAGCTAAAGAGTGCCGCGTTGACCACTGCGCATGAAGAAATAAGCACCTGCAACGTTTGGTTTAGGTTTTAGGTGCATTTTTAATTTTATTGCTTAAATCGCATTTTCTCGACGAGCTGAGCACGTTTTCTGAAATGTGTCCTCCCGTCACTCTGGTTTTGTGCGCACAGTAAAAAGTGCTCCTGGCAGCTAGGGAGTGCCGCGTTGACCACTGCGCACGAAGAAATAAGCACCTGAAACGTTTGGTTTAGGTTTTAGGTGCATTTTTTATTTTATTGCTTAAATCGCATTCTCTCGACGAGCTGAGCACGTTTTCTGAAATGTGCTCCTCCCGTCGCTCTGGTTGGGTGCGCGTAGTAAAAAGTGCTCCTGGCAGCTAGAGAGTGCCGCGTTGACCACTGCGGATGAAGAAATAAGCACCTGCAACGTTTGGTTTAGGTTTTAGGTGCATTTTTATTCTTATTGCTTAAATCGCATTTTCTCGACGAGCTGAGCACGTTTTCTGAAATGTGCTCCTCCCGTCACTCTGGTTAGGTGCGCACAGTAAAAAGTGCTCTTGGCAGCTAGAGAGTGCCGCGTTGACCACTGCGCATGAAGAAATAAGCTCCTGCAACGTTTGGTTTAGGTTTTAGGTGCATTTTTAATTTTATTGCTTAAATCGCATTTTCTCGACGAGCTGAGCACGTTTTCTGAAATGTGCTCCTCCCGTCACTCTGGTTGGGTGCGCACAGTAAAAAGTGCTCCTGGCAGCTAGAGAGTGCCGCGTTGACCACTGCGAATGAAAAAATAAGCACCTGCAACGTTTGGTTTAGGTTTTAGTTGCATTTTTTATATTATTGCTTAAATCGCATTCTCTCGACGAGCTGAGCACGTTTTCTGAAATGTGCTCCTCCCGTCGCTCTGGTTGGGTGCGCATAGTAAAAAGTGCTCTTGGCAGCTAGGGAGTGCCGCGTTGACCACTGCGCATGAAGAAATAAGCACCTGCAACGTTTGGTTTAGGGTTTAGGTGCATTTTTAATTTTATTGCTTAAATCGCATTTTCTCGACGAGCTGAGTACGTTTTCTGAAATGTGCTCCTTCCGTCACTCTGGTTGGGTGCGCACAGTAAAAAGTGCTCCTGGCAGCTAGGGAGTGCCGCGTTGACCACTGCGCACGAAGAAATAAGCACCTGCAACGTTTGGTTTAGGTTTTAGGTGCATTTTTAATTTTATTGTTTAAATCGCATTTTCTCGACGAGCTGAGCACGTTTTCTGAAATGTGCTCCTCCCGTCGCTCTGGTTGGGTGCGCACAGTAAAAAGAGCTCCTGGCAGCTAGGGAGTGCCGCGTTGACCACTGCGCACGAAGAAATAAGCACCTGCAACGTTTGGTTTAGGTTTTAGGTGCATTTTTAATTTTATTGCTTAAATCGCATTCTCTCGACGAGCTGAGCACGTTTTCTAAAATGTGCTCCTCCCGTCACTCTGGTTGGGTGCGCACAGTAAAAAGTGCTCCTGGCAGCTAGGGAGTGCCGCGTTGACCACTGCGCACAAAGAAATAAGCACCTGCAACGTTTGGTTTAGGTTTTAGGTGCATTTTTTTATTTTATTGCTTAAATCGCATTCTCTCGACGAGCTGAGCACGTTTTCTGAAATGTGCTCCTCCCGTCGCTCTGGTTGGGTGCGCGTAGTAAAAAGTGCTCCTGGCAGCTAGAGAGTGCCGCGTTGACCACTGCGCATGAAGAAATAAGCACCTGCAACGTTTGGTTTAGGTTTTAGGTGCATTTTTAATCTTATTGCTTAAATCGCATTTTCTCGACGAGCTGAGCACGTTTTCTGAAATGTGCTCCTCCCGTCACTCTGGTTGGGTGCGCACAGTAAAAAGTGCTCTTGGCAGCTAGAGAGTGCCGCGTTGACCACTGCGCATGAAGAAATAAGCACCTGCAACGTTTGGTTTAGGTTTTAGGTGCATTTTTAATTTTATTGCTTAAATTGCATTTTCTCGACGAGCTGAGCACGTTTTCTGAAATGTGCTCCTCCCGTCACTCTGGTTGGGTGCGCACAGTAAAAAGTGCTCCTGGCAGCTAGAGAGTGCCGCGTTGACCACTGCGCATGAAGAAATAAGCACCTGCAACGTTTGATTTAGGTTTTAGGTGCATTTTTAATCTTATTGCTTAAATCGCGTTTTCTCGACGAGCTGAGCACGTTTTCTGAAATGTGCTCCTCCCGTCACTCTGGTTGGGTGCGCATAGTAAAAAGTGCTCTTGACAGCTAGGGAGTGCCGCGTTGACCACTGCACATGAAGAAATAAGCACCTGCAACGTTTGGTTTAGGTTTTAGGTGCATTTTTAATTTTATTGCTTAAATCGCATTTTCTCGACGAGCTGAGCACGTTTTCTGAAATGTGCTCCTCCCGTCGCTCTGGTTGGGCGCGCATAGTAAAAAGTGCTCCTGGCAGCTAGAGAGTGCCGCGTTGACCACTGCGCATGAAGAAATAAGCACCTGCAACGTTTGGTTTAGGTTTTAGGTGCATTTTTAATTTTATTGCTTAAATTGCATTTTCTCGACGAGCTGAGCACGTTTTCTAAAATGTGCTCCTCCCGTCACTCTGGTTGGGTGCGCACAGTAAAAAGTGCTCCTGGCAGCTAGGGAGTGCCGCGTTGACCACTGCGCACAAAGAAATAAGCACCTGCAACGTTTGGTTTAGGTTTTAGGTGCATTTTTTTATTTTATTGCTTAAATCGCATTCTCTCGACGAGCTGAGCACGTTTTCTGAAATGTGCTCCTCCCGTCGCTCTGGTTGGGTGCGCGTAGTAAAAAGTGCTCCTGGCAGCTAGAGAGTGCCGCGTTGACCACTGCGCATGAAGAAATAAGCACCTGCAACGTTTGGTTTAGGTTTTAGGTGCATTTTTAATCTTATTGCTTAAATCGCATTTTCTCGACGAGCTGAGCACGTTTTCTGAAATGTGCTCCTCCCGTCACTCTGGTTGGGTGCGCACAGTAAAAAGTGCTCTTGGCAGCTAGAGAGTGCCGCGTTGACCACTGCGCATGAAGAAATAAGCACCTGCAACGTTTGGTTTAGGTTTTAGGTGCATTTTTAAATTTATTGCTTAAATCGCATTTTCTCGACGAGCTGAGCACGTTTTCTGAAATGTGCTCCTCCCGTCACTCTGGTTGGGTGCGCACAGTAAAAAGTGCTCCTGGCAGCTAGAGAGTGCCGCGTTGACCACTGCGCATGAAGAAATAAGCACCTGCAACGTTTGATTTAGGTTTTAGGTGCATTTTTAATCTTATTGCTTAAATCGCGTTTTCTCGACGAGCTGAGCACGTTTTCTGAAATGTGCTCCTCCCGTCACTCTGGTTGGGTGCGCATAGTAAAAAGTGCTCTTGGCAGCTAGGGAGTGCCGCGTTGACCACTGCACATGAAGAAATAAGCACCTGCAACGTTTGGTTTAGGTTTTAGGTGCATTTTTAATTTTATTGCTTAAATTCCATTTTCCTCGACGAGCTGAGCACGTTTTCTGAAATGGGCTCCTCCCGTCGCTCTGGTTGGGTGCGCACAGTAAAAAGAGCTCCTGGCAGCTAGGGAGTTCCGCGTTGACCACTGCGCACGAATAAATAAGCACCTGCAACGTTTGGTTTAGGTTTTAGGTGCATTTTTTATTTTATTGCTTAAATCGCATTCTCTCGACGAGCTGAGCACGTTTTCTGAAATGTGCTCCTCCCGTCGCTCTGGTTGGGTGCACACAGTAAAAAGAACTCCTGGCAGCTAGGGAGTGCCGCGTTGACCACTGCGCACGAAGAAATAAGCACCTGCAACGTTTGGTTTAGGTTTTAGGTGCATTTTTTATTTTATTGCTTAAATCGCATTCTCTCGACGAGCTGAGCACGTTTTCTGAAATGTGCTCCTCCCGTCGCTCTGGTTGGGTGCGCGTAGTAAAAACTGCTCCTGGCAGCTAGGGAGTGCCGCGTTGACCACTGCGCATGAAGAAATAAGCACCTGCAACGTTTGGTTTAGGTTTTAGGTGCATTTTTAATTTTATTGCTTAAATCGCATTCTCTCGACGAGCTGAGCACGTTTTCTGAAATGTGCTCCTCCCGTCGCTCTGGTTGGGTGCGCACAGTAAAAAGAGCTCCTGGCAGCTAGGGAGTGCCGCGTTGACCACTGCGCACGAATAAATAAGCACCTGCAACGTTTGGTTTAGGTTTTAGGTGCATTTTTTATTTTATTGCTTAAATCGCATTCTCTCGACGAGCTGAGCACGTTTTCTGAAATGTGCTCCTCCCGTCGCTCTGGTTGGGTGCGCACAGTAAAAAGAGCTCCTGGCAGCTAGGGAGTTCCGCGTTGACCACTGCGCACGAATAAATAAGCACCTGCAACGTTTGGTTTAGGTTTTAGGTGCATTTTTTATTTTATTGCTTAAATCGCATTCTCTCGACGAGCTGAGCACGTTTTCTGAAATGTGCTCCTCCCGTCGCTCTGGTTGGGTGCACACAGTAAAAAGAACTCCTGGCAGCTAGGGAGTGCCGCGTTGACCACTGCGCACGAAGAAATAAGCACCTGCAACGTTTGGTTTAGGTTTTAGGTGCATTTTTTATTTTATTGCTTAAATCGCATTCTCTCGACGAGCTGAGCACGTTTTCTGAAATGTGCTCCTCCCGTCGCTCTGGTTGGGTGCGCGTAGTAAAAACTGCTCCTGGCAGCTAGGGAGTGCCGCGTTGACCACTGCGCATGAAGAAATAAGCACCTGCAACGTTTGGTTTAGGTTTTAGGTGCATTTTTAATTTTATTGCTTAAATCGCATTCTCTCGACGAGCTGAGCACGTTTTCTGAAATGTGCTCCTCCCGTCGCTCTGGTTGGGTGCGCACAGTAAAAAGAGCTCCTGGCAGCTAGGGAGTGCCGCGTTGACCACTGCGCACGAAGAAATAAGCACCTGCAACGTTTGGTTTAGGTTTTAGGTGCATTTTTTATTTTATTGCTTGAATCGCATTCTCTCGACGAGCTGAGCACGTTTTCTGAAATGTGCTCCTCCCGTCGCTCTGGTTGGGTGCGCGTAGTAAAAAAGGCTCCTGGCAGCTAGAGAGTGCCGCGTTGACCACTGCGCATGAAGAAATAAGCACCTGCAACGTTTGGTTTAGGTTTTAGGTGCATTTTTAATCTTATTGCTTAAATCGCATTTTCTCGACGAGCTGAGCACGTTTTCTGAAATGTGCTCCTCCCGTCACTCTGGTTGGGTGCGCACAGTAAAAAGAGCTCCTGGCAGCTAGGGAGTTCCGCGTTGACCACTGCGCACGAAGAAATAAGCACCTGCAACGTTTGGTTTAGGTTTTAGGTGCATTTTTAATTTTATTGCTTAAATCGCATTCTCTCGACGAGCTGAGCACGTTTTCTGAAATGTGCTCTTCCCGTCGCTCTGGTTGGGTGCGCACAGTGAAAAGTGCTCTTGGCAGCTCGGGAGTGCCGCGTTGACCACTGCGCATGAAGAAATAAGCACCTGCAACGTTTGGTTTAGGTTTTAGGTGCATTTTTAATTTTATTGCTTAAATCGCATTTTCTCGACGAGCTGAGCACGTTTTCTGAAATGTGCTCCTCCCGTCGCTCTGGTTGGGTGCGCACAGTAAAAAGTGCTCCTGGCAGCTAGGGAGTTCCGCGTTGACCACTGCGCACGAAGAAATAAGCACCTGCAACGTTTGGTTTAGGTTTTAGGTGCATTTTTAATTTTATTGCTTAAATTGCATTTTCTCGACGAGCTGAGCACGTTTTCTGAAATGGGCTCCTCCCGTCGCTCTGGTTGGGTGCGCACAGTAAAAAGAGCTCCTGGCAGCTAGGGAGTTCCGCGTTGACCACTGCGCACGAAGAAATAAGCACCTGCAACGTTTGGTTTAGGTTTTAGGTACATTTTTTATTTTATTGATTAAATCGCATTCTCTCGACGAGCTGAGCACGTTTTCTGAAATGTGCTCCTCCCGTCGCTCTGGTTGGGTGCACACAGTAAAAAGAGCTCCTGGCAGCTAGGGAGTGCCGCGTTGACCACTGCGCACGAAGAAATAAGCACCTGCAACGTTTGGTTTAGGTTTTAGGTGCATTTTTTATTTTATTGCTTAAATCGCATTCTCTCGACGAGCTTAGCACGTTTTCTGAAATGTGCTCCTCCCGTCGCACTGGTTGGGTGCGCGTAGTAAAAAGTGCTCCTGGCAGCTAGGGAGTGCCGCGTTGAGCACTACGCACGAAGAAATAAGCACCTGCAACGTTTGGTTTAGGTTTTAGGTGCATTTTTAATCTTATTGCTTAAATCGCATTTTCTCGACGAGCTGAGCACGTTTTCTGAAATGTGCTCCTCCCGTCGCTCTGGTTGGGTGCGCACAGTAAAAAGAGCTCCTGGCAGCTAGGGAGTGCCGCGTTGACCACTGCGCACGAAGAAATAAGCACCTGCAACGTTTGGTTTAGGTTTTAGGTGCATTTTTAATTTTATTGCTTAAATCGCATTCTCTCGACGAGCTGAGCACGTTTTCTGAAATGTGCTCCTCCCGTCACTCTGGTTGGGTGCGCACAGTAAAAAGTGCTCCTGGCAGCTAGGGAGTGCCGCGTTGAGCACTACGCACGAAGAAATAAGCACCTGCAACGTTTGGTTTAGGTTTTAGCTGCATTTTTAATTTTATTGCTTAAATCGCATTTTCTCGACGAGCTGAGCACGTTTTCTGAAATGTGCTCCTCCCGTCGCTCTGGTTGGGTGCGCACAGTAAAAAGAGCTCCTGGCAGCTCGGGAGTTCCGCGTTGACCACTGCGCACGAAGAAATAAGCACCTGCAACGTTAGGTTTAGGTTTTAGGTGCATTTTTAATTTTATTGCTTAAATCGCATTCTCTCGACGAGCTGAGCACGTTTTCTGAAATGTGCTCCTCCCGTCGCTCTGTTTGGGTGCGCACAGTAAAAAGTGCTCTTGGCAGCTCGGGAGTGCCGCATTGACCACTGCGCATGAAGAAATAAGCACCTGCAACGTTTGGTTTAGGTTTTAGGTGCATTTTTAATTTTATTGCTTAAATCGCATTTTCTCGACGAGCTGAGCACGTTTTCTGAAATGTGCTCCTCCCGTCATTCTGGTTGGGTGCGCACAGTAAAAAGTGCTCCTGGCAGCTAGGGAGTTCCGCGTTGAGCACTGCGCACGAAGAAATAAGCACCTGCAACGTTTGGTTTAGGTTTTAGGTGCATTTTTAATTTTATTGCTTAAATCGCATTTTCTCGACGAGCTGAGCACGTTTTCTGAAATGTGCTCCTCCCGTCGCTCTGGTTGGGTGCGCACAGTAAAAAGAGCTCCTGGCAGCTACGGAGTTCCGCGTTGAGCACTGCGCACGAAGAAATAAGCACCTGCAACGTTTGGTTTAGTTTTTAGGTGCATTTTTAATTTTATTGCTTAAATCGCATTTTCTCGACGAGCTGAGCACGTTTTCTGAAATAGGCTCCTCCCGTCGCTCTGGTTGGGTGCGCACAGTAAAAAGAGCTCCTGGCAGCTAGGGAGTGCCGCGTTGACCACTGCGCACGAAGAAATAAGCACCTGCAACGTTTGGTTTAGGTTTTAGGTGCATTTTTTATTTTATTGCTTAAATTGCATTCTCTCGACGAGCTGAGCACGTTTTCTGAAATGTGCTCCTCCCGTCGCTCTGGTTGGGTGCGCGTAGTAAAAAGTGCTCCTGGCAGCTAGAGAGTGCCGCGTTGACCACTGCGCATGAAGAAATAAGCACCTGCAACGTTTGGTTTAGGTTTTAGGTGCATTTTTAATTTTATTGCTTAAATCGCATTTTCTCGACGAGCTGAGCACGTTTTCTGAAATGTGCTCCTCCCGTCGCTCTGGTTGGGTGCGCACAGTATAAGAGCTCCTGGCAGCTAGGGAGTTCCGCGTTGACCACTGCGCACGAATAAATAAGCACCTGCAACGTTTGGTTTAGGTTTTAGGTGCATTTTTAATTTTATTGCTTAAATCGCATTTTCTCGACGAGCTGAGCACGTTTTCTGAAATGTGCTCCTCCCGTCGCTCTGGTTGTGCGCGCATAGTAAAAAGTGCTCCTGGCAGCTAGAGAGTGCCGCGTTGACCACTGCGCAAGAAGAAATAAGCACCTGCAACGTTTGGTTTAGGTTTTAGGTGCATTTTTAATTTTATTGCTTAAATCGCATTTTCTCGACAAGCTGAGCACGTTTTCTGAAATGTGCTCCTCCCGTCGCTCTGGTTGGGTGCGCACAGTAAAAAGTGCTCTTGGCACCTAGAGAGTGCCGCGTTGACCACTGCGCATGAAGAAATAAGCACCTGCAACGCTTGGTTTAGGTTTTAGGTGCATTTTTAATTTTATTGCTTAAATCGCATTTTCTCGACGAGCTGAGCACGTTTTCTGAAATGTGCTCCTCCCGTCACTCTGGTTGTGCGCGCATAGTAAAAAGTGCTCCTGGCAGCTAGAGAGTGCCGCGTTGACCACTGCACATGAAGAAATAAGCACCTGCAACGTTTGGTTTAGGTTTTAGGTGCATTTTTAATTTTATTGCTTAAATCGCATTTTCTCGACGAGCTGAGCACGTTTTCTGAAATGTGCTCCTCCCGTCGCTCTGGTTGGGTGCGCACAGTAAAAAGTGCTCTTTGCAGCTAGAGTGCCGCGTTGACCACTGCACATGAAGAAATAAGCACCTGCAACGTTTGGTTTAGGTTTTAGGTGCATTTTTTATTTTATTGCTTAAATTGCATTTTCTCGACGAGCTGAGCACGTTTTCTGAAATGTGCTCCTCCCGTCGCTCTGGTTGGGCGCGCATAGTAAAAAGTGCTCCTGGCAGCTAGAGAGTGCCGCGTTGACCACTGCGCATGAAAAAATAAGCACCTGCAACGTTTGGTTTAGGTTTTAGGTGCATTTTTTATATTATTGCTTAAATCGCATTCTCTCGACGAGCTGAGCACGTTTTCTGAAATGTGCTCCTCCCGTCGCTCTGGTTGGGTGCGCATAGTAAAAAGTGCTCTTGGCAGCTAGGGAGTGCCGCGTTGACCACTGCGCATGAAGAAATAAGCACTTGCAACGTTTGGTTTAGGTTTTAGGTGCATTTTTAATTTTATTGCTTAAATCGCATTTTCTCGACGAGCTGAGCACGTTTTCTGAAATGTGCTCCTCCCGTCACTCTGGTTGGGTGCGCACAGTAAAAAGTGCTCTTGGCAGCTAGAGAGTGCCGCGTTGACCACTGCGCATGAAGAAATAACCACCTGCAACGTTTGGTTTAGGGTTTAGGTGCATTTTTAATTTTATTGCTTAAATCGCATTTTCTCGACGAGCTGAGCACGTTTTCTGAAATGTGCTCCTCCCGTCGCTCTGGTTGGGTGCGCACAGTAAAAAGAGCTCCTGGCAGCTAGGGAGTGTTGCGTTGACCACTGCGCACGAAGAAATAAGCACCTGCAACGTTTGGTTTAGGTTTTAGGTGCATTTTTTATTTTATTGCTTAAATCGCATTCTCTCGACGAGCTGAGCATGTTTTCTGAAATGTGCTCCTCCCGTCACTCTGGTTGGGTGCGCATAGTAAAAAGTGCTCTTGGCAGCTAGGGAGTGCCGCGTTGACCACTGCACATGAAGAAATAAGCACCTGCAACGTTTGGTTTAGGTTTTGGGTGCATTTTTAATTTTATTGCTTAAATCGCATTTTCTCGACGAGCTGAGCACGTTTTCTGAAATGTGCTCCTCCCGTCACTCTGGTTGGGTGCGCACAGTAAAAAGTGCTCTTGGCAGCTAGAGAGTGCCGTGTTGACCACTGCGCATGAAGAAATAACCACCTGCAACGTTTGGTTTAGGTTTTAGGTGCATTTTTAATTTTATTGCTTAAATCGCATTTTCTCGACGAGCTGAGCACGTTTTCTGAAATGTGCTCCTCCCGTCACTCTGGTTGGGTGCGCATAGTAAAAAGTGCTCTTGGCAGTGTTGGATTTTGTCCACAATTTAGGGAGCGCGTTATCTGCGCCTCACGGCAAAAGCCTTTGCCAATCACCTGTTATTCAATTTACTCACTGCGTGCTCGTTTGATTTCTTCAGATTTAGGAAAATGCAAAGACACTGAAGCAGAAATTAGACTTAGACAGCTTGGTTGAGTTCAATCACAATTCTTGTTCAAAAAGCTCTGTTTTCAGGAAAGTGCAATACAGCGCTGGGCCCTTCAAGAGCGGAAAGTCTCCATTCAGAAAAGGGCAAAGTCTAAGGTTGTTAGATCAGTTTTATATTCAGTAGCACATTGTGGGCCGGGATTGATGGGCGATGAGTCTTCGGGGTGGGGCAAGTTCGAAGGAGAGTCTGCTTCCATGCGAGTGGTGCTGGTTATGGGCGATTCGGTGTGTTGGTGGGGGCTGTTGGTGTGTGTGTGTGGAGGGGGTTGTTGTCTTCCATCCCGTATCTCGGCCTTGGCGATCATCTTTGGCCGAGTTCTCGGGTGGCTCCTTCTGGCACCAGCTGGTTTTATCTCCACGTGACCTTCCTGTGAACATTCTCCTCCAATCTCGGACATACACTGTCGTACCGCATTCAACCGTATCTTTTTCTTTGTTAGGTCAAGATATTTCCCTCTGTGCAGAACGTTCAGTAGTAATCAAAAACTGGCGTCTAGCATTAGTCAAAACATAAGATACAATCAAGTACTGAACGGTCAAGACGACTGCGGCCATGTCCATGATTCAGAGAAAAAACATCAGGCATGCATTCCACAGTTCCTTAAGGGTCATTAAGGTATTTAGGCAATATATCAAAAGTCATTTGTTATTTCAAAGTCCTCAGAAATATATATCAGATCATAAAGTTATAAAAACCTTTCTCATCACCACTTATCAAAAATGTCTAGTTATGTCTTCTTTATTGATTTGGTGTGTAGGTATAATTATATGCTTCAAATGTTTCTTTTATTTATTTAATATGTGAATATACTTGTCTGCTTATGTACTTTATTCAATGAGGTTTGAGCATATCTGTTTTTGTAGCGAGGCAGGACTTTTTGTATTTCGACCTCATTCCTTCACTCCCTCTGTTGACCTCAGTTTTACTGAGGTCACCAAAATCGTTGATGCCACCAGGGTCCCTCTGTTGGCACACCACGTCCCTCTGTGGAGCCGCTACAAGTCCCTCTGTGGGGCCGCCAATGAGTGAGAAAAATAAATATAGATAAAATTCATACCCAGACATTTGTAAAAGATGGAGAATGGAAAGGCAATTGGCCTAGACGACATTCCAGTGACAGCATGGAACTATCAAGGAGAGATGGCAGGGGAGATTCTTAAAAAGCGAGAAGTTCCCCGGAAAGGTGTTGACTTCTATTTCTTAATTCAGACCACGGCGATGCGCAGAACTGTAGTAGCTACAGAGGTGTTGTTATGTTTATTAAGCAAAGCATGAAGTTATCGGAAAGAATGTTAGAAGCGAGGCTTGGAAATCTACTAGCCAAAATAATGGAGAGTGTGGCAGAGACAAAGATAGGACATGCAGATGGTTGGTGGCACAGAAAGATATGGAAACGATCGCTCTGCAGTCGCGGCCCCTAACAGGAGCAGCCGAAAGAAGTGGAAGATGAGAAAGAAAATGTGAAAGAGAAATACATAAACAAATAACGAATTACATACGTAAAACAAATAACGAAATACATACATACATATATAGTACATACATATAGACAGACAGACATCGAACAATTGCCCATTCGGCCACTCAGCCCTTCAGTCAGTCACTCAATGAATCACTCAATCAATAAACCAACCAATCAATCAATCAACCACCCAATCAATCAATCAATCAATCAATCAATCACACAGGTGTTAACTAATTTGTAATTGTATTGCAAGCAATTCAAACTCTAATGGAATATGATGATGTCCATATCTGTTTTATCAAATTCTAATCCTACTTTACCTTTGTATAAGGCACAGGTGTCAAACTCAAGACCTGGGGGCCAGATGCAGCCCGACACATGATTTTATGCGGCCCCCGAAGACAAATTGTGCTTTTTATTCATGAGTCATTACTCGAATTGCAAATTGTCTTCACTTTTAATAATATTTTATTTTTAAATATTAGACCAGTTTTTATTTGTCTGATTTGAAAGCGAGTTACTTGTCAGTTTGTTTTGTAGCTTTTACTCTATATAATATGAGGTGCTCACACATTTATTTGGGTATGACAGTCATACCGGTCCTCCGAAAGAAGCTATGACTACACTGCGGCCCGTGAACAAATGAGTTTGACCCCCCTGGTACAAGGGATAGCCTTCTCATTGATCAATCACGTATCTTAAATCATGCTTTTCCTCCTTTGAAGCGACTATGTACTTCAAACCCAAACGGCACCATTTTATAGGGAAAAAACTTGTTGAATCTATTTGTTTTCGACATAATACTACCGCAATCATCTTAAATTTGTTCAGTTTATCAATCCCTTCCATTGTTTATCCTGCAATCACGTGAATAATGTGTTATTCAAACTTTAACGTTCATAATCCACCTGTTCCCAATTTGTTTGGAGTCTGTATGTTATTGTTCTAATTTTTTACATTTAATACTCTCCCACCTATTTGATCCTATCTTGTGAAGGTCTACAGTTTATTATGAGCTATTTTGAAACTCTTCACACTTGTTACCAGGCTTTGGCTCCATCTCATGATGTTGTCTCCCATTCACTTCATTTCTGCCGAGCTGCTTCTTCTCCTCCGTCCAGCATGTTGAAGACTTAAAAACCATCAAATCTGAAAACACTTAAAATCTCACAATTCCCCCCTTTGTTTTTTTTTTTAATTATTTTTCTACCTCCCCCTTTTGACACATTCTAAAAAATGTGTCACAATGGTTAAAAAGTAAAAATAACAATATCCATGGTGACATACCCATCGCCAGCTGGACTTCGGTGTACCTCCCGATGCCATCCTAGCCTGGAATCACCAATTCTCAGTCCCTGAAACTCGACTGGCAGCATCTCCCATGGCTGTATGAACAAAAGCCACCACCCACCTGTAGCTGTGCATGCAGCTCTCCGTACAATAAACATCCATAATACCAAAAAATAAAATTCATAATGATAAAAATAATCCACACATGGGCGCATGTCAAACGCATGAAATAGAAAATTGGAGCCTGCCGAGCCTGTCATGAAACCGATCACATTTACAAACTCGTTATGAAAAGTAAGGGGTTAGTTGTTAATGCATGTTCACAGACATGACACAAAATTCTCCAAGACTGCAGTTGACAACCTGCAAAGTAAAGCAAGTTTAACAAATAAAGCACAATCTGCTCCCTGGGTTGCTGTTAGAGGCTGCAATACAATTAGGTAAAACATCAAAACAAAGCAAGTCATCACAAATTCCGTCACATACATTTCGTCACACTGTCAGGTAAGTCCAGAGTTGTTGTCATACACTGTCTTGGCTCAGAGTCTTGATTGTCAATGCTGGTATAGTCACGTCTGGTCATAATCTTGAAATGGGCCTTCTCCATTGAAGTCTTTTGTTGTCAATGGTGCCCCAGAGTAATCCTAAACCCATATTTAGTCCAAAATGAGCCCTGATCAATCTTGCTTTTTTCAAATCTGTAGTATCTTTATATTTTTCAGGTGAGAGGAATGTTATCCTCTGCTGTGATCACATCACCCCAACCTTAAATCATGTTAACCATTCACAATACACAAACCCCATCCCAAGTACAGACTTGACATTCATACAGCATGACAGACAAACTGTCATCCCACAACACACACATAAAACATACAATATTAAATTGTAAAAAGAACCCTCCCTATGCAAAATTTTCTCCTCAATTAAAATTTCCCTTTTTTATTTTAAATCCAAAATTAATATCTAATTGTCTGGTCTCCTGTCCTCACATCGTTTGCCAATATGCATAATACTGGAACATGATTTAACTCCCCATTTAGTTTGCTCACATCTCACACTTAGACTATTTGACACTTTGTGTTGAGCTGTAACTTCAATATTTCCACCTTCTCATATTTCTTCCACTAAACAGTTCCATTTTGCTTTCAGTTTAAATTCATCCCTCCAAATAACTACCTCTGGCAAAAAACCAAAAAATTTTTAGAGCACTCCCTTTTACTGTCACCTTGTTCCTTCATTCATCTCCTCACAAGCATTACTGACCCTCCTAAGAAATAATGATACTGAAAATAATGTTTAAAAAATATACACAGCTTCCTCCTGCCACTTACACTATAACCTTGGATTATCGTTCTCATTTTTGTTGATGCCAATTCTTAGAATTAAAAAGAAATACTTACTCTTGATAATTGAGTGACGCTATATCACAAATTTTGAAAACCTTCTTCCATGTTCCCCCTTTGTTCCTATCAAAACCAATTAGAAATATTTTTGCTGTCATGATCATCATTGTGGCCCTCACACTTATTGTTCTTGTATTTTAAATTGGCAATTTTTGTACATTTGGAGCCCTTTGAGACTTGCTTGTGGGATATATAAATAAATTTGAATTGCCTTGACTTTATTATTATTCAACTTCTTCTGCATTCCTCTTCCTTTTATTTTAATCTTAACTACTTCCACATAATTCATCTGATTTACTCCATTACACTTTTAACCTCCGAGATTCAAATTCAAATTTCACATCCTCACTTCCAACATTGCGGTAAAATTTTGCAAAGTTTCATTTTTTTTTCCCCTTCTAATTTCTTCTAGTTTTCCTTTTTTCTTCTTTTTTTTTTTTTTTCCACTGACTCAACTCATTTCAATTTTTTTTTAACTGTTCATCTTATGCCTACCTATTCCAAAACTTCCCACTCCCCAAATTTCAAATTTTCAACTTTAAAATTCACGCCCAATTTTATAAAATTCTTTCTAAATTTTTATCAATTTTCTAGCCAATTCATCACGTTCCAAATTTAAACATAACCTTGTAGCTTTCCCCGAATTTTTATTCAGCCTCTTCGCTTTCACACGCAATTTCTACAGAAATGAATAATTCTAGTTATTATTGTTAATCATCTGTGGCCCTCGTAAGGACAAGCCACACCAGTAATGGATGGATGGATGGATTGTTAATCCTAACCCCAAATGCCGATCATAAATTGCCATTTAAATCAATTGTCGCAAGGGTCATGTCAATGTATTTGTTATTTAAAGCCCTACTGTATTACTATTTTGCCGACTATCCAGAATTCCAACTTTCTTATGGCCCCTCACCCATTCAAGCTGAAATATGCATCCTATAAGTCAGTCGCAGTTGATGTGTAATTAAATTCTGTTGTTTTGATAAAGGTCAATTAAGTTTAGCAATTCAGCCTTCTGTTGCCCGAATCCAAATTTTCACTGGTCCAATTATAAAATTTCATTATTTCAGTTAGATTAATTATGTCTTCGAAATGCTAAGTTACATATAAAAATTTATGATTCAAAAGATTTAATTTCTATTGATCAATGTCCACCTTGCAAAGTTTCTGATCACGCGGTTGTGTAATTTGTCAGTGCATCTTCACTGTCCCTATCTATGTATTTTATTTTTTTTTATCCCCGTTTCAGTGTCAATAAGCAGCCTTATTATTCCCACTTTTATCAAAACTCCTCAGTTATGTCTGCCCCAGCACCCAAACACACTTCCATCCCTTTTGTCCCACACTCCACCAACTTTGTAATGCTTCAGCAGTCTTTAGCAATGTGTCCAGTTTGACTTCATGTGACTCGTGCAAGTCTTTAGCAGCCTCTCCTCTTAGATTCTCATGATGATGATTCAGGGCTGGACCGTCCGCCATTCTCAAATGCGTCCATCTTGTCTTTGTTCTTTCAGTCCATTTTCTTTTTGATCTGCAACTGTGTGTATTCCACCAACTATATGGTTCTTGTCCTGTGAAGAGCTGTGCTTGCCCCCTTCAAGCATGATAATAGTTCCTGTTGTTCTCCCAAAGGTCAAAGGTGTCTCATGACCAGGGACAGTCCTCTGTTGATTTTGAGGCAGCCAGTAGAGTACAAGGACTCAGTTCAGGACTTGTGCTATGCGCGAGGGCAGAACACACTGGGACACAAATTTCACAAAACTATCTTCGTGTTATCAGTCTTCATGTGTAGTATTTGTTCCTTACACCCCAAATCTTCCCATTAACATATTGTATCCTATCAGTTGCGCACACACATCATCTTACTATCAAGCCGCCCTTATCAAAAGCTTTTTTTTTTTTTTTTTTTCGAGTAATCCATCCACCCTACCCATTAACACGGCTAAAATCCTCGTTCCAGTGTTTATCATCAAATAAAGTTCCGAAATCCTTTGTAATAAACTGTAATGTAATTTAACAATCTACCAACATGGTTGTATATGCGGTGAATGTTATTGTTCAATCTATAGGTCATACAGCGCCTGTGTTCCAACTATGACACTCCTCCTTGGTTTACCATCTCATAAGTTATTGTTGTCAGCAGCGCTAAATGATAGTGCTTGAAAGTGAATGTCTTATCGCCCAATTTAAACCACATGCCGCATTTGAGCGAGTATTTATTTATTTATTTGCCATCCTCATGTTAGCTGGCATGTGTCAGAATTAAAATGTAATTTTGCTTTTAATTTTAAGTCTTTCAAAATTGCTTTATCCTTACTGCACCGAGATAAACTGTCAAATATATCTTTAAAAACAAACAAAAACAATCTATGCTCCTGCACAGACTCTTAAAAGTGGCACCCAAATGCCAGATTACAAATCAAACCTCCTCCTTCACTCTCACATTTTTGATAAAACAGTCTACTTATCTAGACACTGTCATCACATACGAAATAATGGCCTGCAAATTAAATATAATGTCGTTGCTCTGGTCCCTCAAAACATGTAACTAGGATTTGGACAATTATTAACCCCCATCAATTGATCAATTTTCTCCTCACTAAATTCCTAGCCTGTTAATCTATCTGCATAAAGAAGACATTTACAATGCAGGGGATAAGAGAATAACAAGGAACACCTTAACAATAAACACAAGGAAAACCTAACAATAAACAAAATAAACCCAAACCACAATCAAAACCAAATAAACTCAGCCCATGACCTATGTAGACCAACACAGTACTCCAAATATTTCCCCATTAAAAATTTAAGCCTTTTTGTGTAGAGCACCATTGATTTCTAATCATTGACCTAATTTTATCCTTAATTTAATCCCAATCACGAATGCCCCCTACTTACTTTACTTGGTGTTCTTTTAATAAAAAGTGCCCCCTTGCAATGTCGTTTTTATTTGTTGTTTTTAACTCTAAGTGATTCAAATCTTTGACTTATCCTTACATGTGTCCTTGTATAGTCTTATGTCATAACCAATCAATAATTCCCCCTAAATTTAAAATCTGCAATCATAATTTAATTTTATCCAATTCTACAATGTATGTTCTCTCTTACTCTCACATTTTTATGAGGGCTGGGCACTCTCCTCGTTGGACGAGTTTCTGACCACAACCCTCAGATTATTCTATCATTTCTAATTTTTACATTTAACAATGCAAATCTGATTAACCATTGTCTACCACACCGTTTCCGTGCACCAATTTAACGCAATTCCATCCTTTATAACGAACTGATACACAAAGACAAACATACACATAAACAAACACACGGGCCCACAACATAGACATGACAATCTTCCCAGTTGATAACAAGGGTGGGGGGGGCAACTGAAGTGCGGAGAGCCTCGCCATCACCACGTCGCACAATGTAACCCCCCACCTCTGTCCAAAAGGTGCATTTGTGCCCACCTGACCGTTTGGCCCAAACTTTAGAGCTGCACCCTTTTGAAAACAAAAATGATTACAGTTTAACCCCACCACACAATGGGATATAACCTTCATGCTAATTAAATATACATTCTTTATCAAATTCTTGTTAAGCCATTTTTTCTGACTCCAACTCTCATGCAAAATCAAAATAAAATCAACAATTTTATACAAATCAACTTATTGTTCTTCATGAACCACAAATCATCACTTCCATCCCATGAACAGCACCACAACTAATCACTCACTTCTTCAGCTGCGCCGCTGTCCCATCTGACAGCCAAGCCTGCTTTCCACACAATATCATCATAGACACACTTCAACAATTATGTAGCGACCTGGTTAACCCAGTTACCCTTCGCCCTAGACAACAATATAAGTCTCTAAGGTCGCACTATTGAAGTCGCCAGGCATCCGTCCTGCTATATCAGCGATGCCTTCACCATTTTTTTTTCTTTTTTTTTTTTTTTCTTTTTTTTTAATTATATTTTTTTTCACGAGTCCCTGACTCGTATTGGTGGCCTGGCCGATCCAATCGACCCCGACCTTAGGCAACAGTATAAGTTCCTAAGTGTCTACTATTGAGGCCACTCAGGTGCCCATATGCTAGTCACTGGCATCCCACAAGTTCCAGCGGTGTGAGCGCCCTTTGCTGATCAGACAAAGTCCTCACCACCTTTCTCTTAATTCACCACGACTCGGACATCCCAGATGTCCCTCGCCTTAGACAGCCCTATAATGTTCTAAGGTCACACTATTGGAGTCGCTCGGCATCCGTACTGCTATATCAGCGACGCCTTCACCTGTTTTTGTATTTTTAATTTTTTCCACAAATCACTTTTACCAAATTCCACACAAACACACACTTCTATACAACCACCATTCCTGAACACAGAGCTGAAATTATTAATTTTTGTATTCCGCTTTCACTCCACAATATTGCTGAACTGGGAGAGAGAAAAAAAAAGTTTCCCCCTTACCTTTTGTGCCGATCGGACTGCAATACTGTTGAGCAAGAGCGGAGAAGGAAGAATCCTTTGTGGAGCATGCACTTTCCCTTCTGAAGAAATCACGTCGGATGGTCACCATTTGTTGGATTTTGTCCACAATTTAGGGAGCGCGTTATCTGCGCCTCACGGCAAAAGCCTTTGCCAATCACCTGTTATTCAATTTACTCACTGCGTGCTCGTTTGATTTCTTCAGATTTAGGAAAATGCAAAGACACTGAAGCAGAAATTAGACTTAGACAGCTTGGTTGAGTTCAATCACAATTCTTGTTCAAAAAGCTCTGTTTTCAGGAAAGTGCAATACAGCGCTGGGCCCTTCAAGAGCGGAAAGTCTCCATTCAGAAAAGGGCAAAGTCTAAGGTTGTTAGATCAGTTTTATATTCAGTAGCACATTGTGGGCCGGGATTGATGGGCGATGAGTCTTCGGGGTGGGGCAAGTTCGAAGGAGAGTCTGCTTCCATGCGAGTGGTGCTGGTTATGGGCGATTCGGTGTGTTGGTGGGGGCTGTTGGTGTGTGTGTGTGGAGGGGGTTGTTGTCTTCCATCCCGTATCTCGGCCTTGGCGATCATCTTTGGCCGAGTTCTCGGGTGGCTCCTTCTGGCACCAGCTGGTTTTATCTCCACGTGACCTTCCTGTGAACATTCTCCTCCAATCTCGGACATACACTGTCGTACCGCATTCAACCGTATCTTTTTCTTTGTTAGGTCAAGATATTTCCCTCTGTGCAGAACGTTCAGTAGTAATCAAAAACTGGCGTCTAGCATTAGTCAAAACATAAGATACAATCAAGTACTGAACGGTCAAGACGACTGCGGCCATGTCCATGATTCAGAGAAAAAACATCAGGCATGCATTCCACAGTTCCTTAAGGGTCATTAAGGTATTTAGGCAATATATCAAAAGTCATTTGTTATTTCAAAGTCCTCAGAAATATATATCAGATCATAAAGTTATAAAAACCTTTCTCATCACCACTTATCAAAAATGTCTAGTTATGTCTTCTTTATTGATTTGGTGTGTAGATATAATTATATGCTTCAAATGTTTCTTTTATTTATTTAATATGTGAATATACTTGTCTGCTTATGTACTTTATTCAATGAGGTTTGAGCATATCTGTTTTTGTAGCGAGGCAGGACTTTTTGTATTTCGACCTCATTCCTTCAGCAGCTAAAGAGTGCCGCGTTGACCACTGCGCACAAAGAAATAAGCACCTGCAACGTTTGGTTTAGGTTTTAGGTGCATTTTAAATTTTATTGCTTAAATCGCATTTTCTCGACGAGCTGAGCACGTTTTCTGAAATGTGCTCCTCCCGTCGCTCTGGTTGTGCACGCATAGTAAAAAGTGCTCCTGGCAGCTAGAGAGTGCCGCGTTGACCACTGCACATGAAGAAATAAGCACCTGCAACGTTTGGTTTAGGTTTTAGGTGCATTTTTAATTTTATTGCTTAAATCGCATTTTCTCGACGAGCTGAGCACGTTTTCTGAAATGTGCTCCTCCCGTCGCTCTGGTTGGGTGCGCACAGTAAAAAGTGCTCTTGGCAGCTAGAGAGTGCCGCGTTGACCACTGCGCATGAAGAAATAAGCACCTGCAACGTTCGGTTTAGGTTTTAGGTGCATTTTTATTCTTATTGCTTAAATCGCATTTTCTCGACGAGCTGAGCACGTTTTCTGAAATGTGCTCCTCCCGTCACTCTGGTTGGGTGCGCACAGTAAAAAGTGCTCTTGGCAGCTAGAGAGTGCCGCGTTGACCACTGCGCATGAAGAACTAAGCACCTGCAACGTTTGGTTTAGGTTTTAGGTGCATTTTTAATTTTATTGCTTAAATCGCATTTTCTCGACGAGCTGAGCACGTTTTCTGAAATGTGCTCCTCCCGTCGCTCTGGTTGGGCGCGCATAGTAAAAAGTGCTCCTGGCAGCTAGAGAGTGCCGCGTTGACCACTGCGCATGAAGAAATAAGCACCTGCAACGTTTGGTTTAGGTTTTAGGTGCATTTTTAATTTTATTGCTTAAATTGCATTTTCTCGACGAGCTGAGCACGTTTTCTAAAATGTGCTCCTCCCGTCACTCTGGTTGGGTGCGCACAGTAAAAAGTGCTCCTGGCAGCTAGGGAGTGCCGCGTTGACCACTGCGCACAAAGAAATGAGCACCTGCAACGTTTGGTTTAGGTTTTAGGTGCATTTTTTTATTTTATTGCTTAAATCGCATTCTCTCGACGAGCTGAGCACGTTTTCTGAAATGTGCTCCTCCCGTCGCTCTGGTTGGGTGCGCGTAGTAAAAAGTGCTCCTGGCAGCTAGAGAGTGCCGCGTTGACCACTGCGCATGAAGAAATAAGCACCTGCAACGTTTGGTTTAGGTTTTAGGTGCATTTTTAATCTTATTGCTTAAATCGCATTTTCTCGACGAGCTGAGCACGTTTTCTGAAATGTGCTCCTCCCGTCACTCTGGTTGGGTGCGCACAGTAAAAAGTGCTCTTGGCAGCTAGAGAGTGCCGCGTTGACCACTGCGCATGAAGAAATAAGCACCTGCAACGTTTGGTTTAGGTTTTAGGTGCATTTTTAATTTTATTGCTTAAATCGCATTTTCTCGACGAGCTGAGCACGTTTTCTGAAATGTGCTCCTCCCGTCACTCTGGTTGGGTGCGCACAGTAAAAAGTGCTCCTGGCAGCTAGAGAGTGCCGCGTTGACCACTGCGCATGAAGAAATAAGCACCTGCAACGTTTGATTTAGGTTTTAGGTGCATTTTTAATCTTATTGCTTAAATCGCGTTTTCTCGACGAGCTGAGCACGTTTTCTGAAATGTGCTCCTCCCGTCACTCTGGTTGGGTGCGCATAGTAAAAAGTGCTCTTGGCAGCTAGGGAGTGCCGCGTTGACCACTGCACATGAAGAAATAAGCACCTGCAACGTTTGGTTTAGGTTTTAGGTGCATTTTTAATTTTATTGCTTAAATCGCATTTCCTCGACGAGCTGAGCACGTTTTCTGAAATGTGCTCCTCCCGTCACTCTGGTTGGGTGCGCACAGTAAAAAGTGCTCTTGGCAGCTAGAGAGTGCCGCGTTGACCACTGCGCATGAAGAAATAACCACCTGCAACGTTTGGTTTAGGTTTTAGGTGCATTTTTAATTTTATTGCTTAAATCGCATTTTCTCGACGAGCTGAGCACGTTTTGTGAAATGTGCTCCTCCCGTCACTCTGGTTGGGTGCGCATTGTAAAAAGTGCTCTTGGCAGCTAAAAAGTGCCGCGTTGACCACTGCGCATGAAGAAATAAGCACCTGCAACGTTTGGTTTAGGTTTTAGGTGCATTTTAAATTTTATTGCTTAAATCGCATTTTCTCGACGAGCTGAGCACGTTTTCTGAAATGTGCTCCTCCCGTCACTCTGGTTGGGTGCACACAGTAAAAAGTGCTCCTGGCAGCTAGAGAGTGCCGCGTTGACCACTGCGCACGAAGAAATAAGCACCTGCAACGTTTGGTTTAGGTTTTAGCTGCATTTTTAATTTTATTGCTTAAATCGCATTTTCTCGACGAGCTGAGCACGTTTTCTGAAATGTTCTCCTCCCGTCGCTCTGGTTGGGTGCGCACAGTAAAAAGAGCTCCTGGCAGCTAGGGAGTTCCGCGTTGACCACTGCGCACGAAGAAATAAGCACCTGCAGCGTTTGGTTTAGGTTTTAGGTGCATTTTTAATTTTATTGCTTAAATCGCATTCTCTCGAAGAGCTGAGCACGTTTTCTGAAATGTGCTCCTCCCGTCGCTCTGGTTGGGTGCGCACAGTAAAAAGTGCTCTTGGCAGCTCGGGAGTGCCGCGTTGACCACTGCGCATGAAGAAATAAGCACCTGCAACGTTTGGTTTAGGTTTTAGGTGCATTTTTAATTTTATTGCTTAAATCGCATTTTCTCGACGAGCTGAGCACGTTTTCTGAAATGTGCTCCTCCCGTCGCTCTGGTTGGGCGCGCGTAGTAAAAAGTGCTCCTGGCAGCTAGAGAGTGCCGCGTTGACCACTGCGCAAGAAGAAATAAGCACCTGCAACGTTTGGTTTAGGGTTTAGGTGCATTTTTAATTTTATTGCTTAAATCGCATTTTCTCGACAAGCTGAGCTCGTTTTCTGAAATGTGCTCCTCCCGTCGCTCTGGTTGAGTGCGCACAGTAAAAAGAGCTCCTGGCAGCTAGGGAGTGCCGCGTTGACCACTGCGCACGAAGAAATATGCACCTGCAACGTTTGGTTTAGGTTTTAGGTGCATTTTTAATTGTATTGCTTAAATCGCATTCTCTCGACGAGCTGAGCACGTTTTCTGAAATGTGCTCCTCCCGTCGCTCTGGTTGGGTGCGCACAGTAAAAAGTGCTATTGGCAGCTCGGGAGTGCCGCGTTGACCACTGCGCATGAAGAAATAAGCACCTGCAACGTTTGGTTTAGGTTTTAGGTGCATTTTTAATTTTATTGCTTAAATCGCATTTTCTCGACGAGCTGAGCACGTTTTCTGAAATGTGCTCCTCCCGTCGCTCTGGTTGGGCGCGCATAGTAAAAAGTGCTCCTGGCAGCTAGAGAGTGCCGCGTTGACCACTGCGCATGAAGAAATAAGCACCTGCAACGTTTGGTTTAGGTTTTAGGTGCATTTTTAATTTTATTGCTTAAATCGCATTTTCTCGACGAGCTGAGCACGTTTTCTTAAATGTGCTCCTCCCGTCACTCTGGTTGGGTGCGCACAGTAAAAAGTGCTCCTGGCAGCTAGGGAGTGCCGCGTTGACCACTGCGACGAAGAAATAAGCACCTGCAACGTTTGGTTTAGGTTTTAGGTGCATTTTTTATTTTATTGCTTAAATCGCATTCTCTCGACGAGCTGAGCACGTTTTCTGAAATGTGCTCCTCCCGTCGCTCTGGTTGGGTGCGCGTAGTAAAAAGTGCACCTGGCAGCTAGAGAGTGCCGCGTTGACCACTGCGCATGAAGAAATAAGCACCTGCAACGTTTTGTTTAGGTTTTAGGTGCATTTTTAATTTTATTGCTTAAATCGCATTTTCTCGACGAGCTGAGCACGTTTTCTGAAATGTGCTCCTCCCGTCGCTCTGGTTGGGCGCGCATAGTAAAAAGTGCTCCTGGCAGCTAGGGAGTGCCGCGTTGACCACTGCGCACAAAGAAATAAGCACCTGCAACGTTTGGTTTAGGTTTTAGGTGCATTTTAAATTTTATTGCTTAAATCGCATTTTCTCGACGAGCTGAGCACGTTTTCTGAAATGTGCTCCTCCCGTCGCTCTGGTTGTGCGCGCATAGTAAAAAGTGCTCCTGGCAGCTAGAGAGTGCCGCGTTGACCACTGCACATGAAGAAATAGGCACCTGCAACGTTTGGTTTAGGTTTTAGGTGCATTTTTAATTTTATTGCTTAAATCGCATTTTCTCGACGAGCTGAGTACGTTTTCTGAAATGTGCTCCTTCCGTCACTCTGGTTGGGTCCGCACAGTAAAAAGTGCTCCTGGCAGCTAGGGAGTGCCGCGTTGACCACTGCGCACGAAGAAATAAGCACCTGCAACGTTTGGTTTAGGTTTTAGGTGAATTTTTAATTTTATTGCTTAAATCGCATTTTCTCGACGAGCTGAGCACGTTTTCTGAAATGTGCTCATCCCGTCACTCTGGTTGGGTGCGCATAGTAAAAAGTGCTCTTGGCAGCTAGAGAGTGCCGCGTTGACCACTGCGCACAAAGAAATAAGCACCTGCAACGTTTTGTTTAGGTTTTAGGTGCATTTTTTATATTATTGCTTAAATCGCATTCTCTCGACGAGCTGAGCACGTTTTCTGAAATGTGCTCCTCCCGTCGCTCTGGTTGGGTGCGCGTAGTAAAAAGTGCTCCTGGCAGCTAGAGAGTGCCGCGTTGACCACTGCGCATGAAGAAATAAGCACCTGCAACGTTTGGTTTAGGTTTTAGGTGCATTTTTAATTTTATTGCTTAAATCGCATTTTCTCGACGAGCTGAGCACGTTTTCTGAAATGTGCTCCTCCCGTCACTCTGGTTGGGTGCGCACAGTAAAAAGTGCTCCTGGCAGCTAGAGAGTGCCGCGTTGACCACTGCGCATGAAGAAATAAGCACCTGCAACGTTTGATTTAGGTTTTAGGTGCATTTTTAATCTTATTGCTTAAATCGCGTTTTCTCGACGAGCTGAGCACGTTTTCTGAAATGTGCTCCTCCCGTCACTCTGGTTGGGTGCGCATAGTAAAAAGTGCTCTTGGCAGCTAGGGAGTGCCGCGTTGACCACTGCTCATGAAGAAATAAGCACCTGCAACGTTTGGTTTAGGTTTTAGGTGCATTTTTAATTTTATTGCTTAAATCGCATTTTCTCGACGAGCTGAGCACGTTTTCTGAAATGTGCTCCTCCCGTCGCTCTGGTTGGGCGCGCATAGTAAAAAGTGCTCCTGGCAGCTAGAGAGTGCCGCGTTGACCACTGCGCATGAAGAAATAAGCACCTGCAACGTTTGGTTTAGGTTTAGGTGCATTTTTAATTTTATTGCTTCAATCGCATTTTCTCGACGAGCTGAGCACGTTTTCTAAAATGTGCTCCTCCCGTCACTCTGGTTGGGTGCGCACAGTAAAAAGTGCTCCTGGCAGCTAGGGAGTGCCGCGTTGACCACTGCGCACAAAGAAATAAGCACCTGCAACGTTTGGTTTAGGTTTTAGGTGCATTTTTTTTATTTTATAGCTTAAATCGCATTCTCTCGACGAGCTGAGCAAGTTTTCTGAAATGTGCTCCTCCCGTCGCTCTGGTTGGGTGCGCGTAGTAAAAAGTGCTCCTGGCAGCTAGAGAGTGCCGCGTTGACCACTGCGCATGAAGAAATAAGCACCTGCAACGTTTGGTTTAGGTTTTAGGTGCATTTTTAATCTTATTGCTTAAATCGCATTTTCTCGACGAGCTGAGCACGTTTTCTGAAATGTGCTCCTCCCGTCACTCTGGTTGGGTGCGCACAGTAAAAAGTGCTCTTGGCAGCTAGAGAGTGCCGCGTTGACCACTGCGCATGAAGAAATAAGCACCTGCAACGTTTGGTTTAGGTTTTAGGTGCATTTTTAATTTTATTGCTTAAATCGCATTTTCTCGACGAGCTGAGCACGTTTTCTGAAATGTGCTCCTCCCGTCACTCTGGTTGGGTGCGCACAGTAAAAAGTGCTCCTGGCAGCTAGAGAGTGCCGCGTTGACCACTGCGCATGAAGAAATAAGCACCTGCAACGTTTGATTTAGGTTTTAGGTGCATTTTTAATCTTATTGCTTAAATCGCGTTTTCTCGACGAGCTGAGCACGTTTTCTGAAATGTGCTCCTCCCGTCACTCTGGTTGGGTGCGCATAGTAAAAAGTGCTCTTGGCAGCTAGGGAGTGCCGCGTTGACCACTGCACATGAAGAAATAAGCACCTGCAACGTTTGGTTTAGGTTTTAGGTGCATTTTTAATTTTATTGCTTAAATCGCATTTCCTCGACGAGCTGAGCACGTTTTCTGAAATGTGCTCCTCCCGTCACTCTGGTTGGGTGCGCACAGTAAAAAGTGCTCTTGGCAGCTAGAGATTGCCGCGTTGACCACTGCGCATGAAGAAATAACCACCTGCAACGTTTGGTTTAGGTTTTAGGTGCATTTTTAATTTTATTGCTTAAATCGCATTTTCTCGACGAGCTGAGCACGTTTTGTGAAATGTGCTCCTCCCGTCACTCTGGTTGGGTGCGCATTGTAAAAAGTGCTCTTGGCAGCTAAAAAGTGCCGCGTTGACCACTGCGCATGAAGAAATAAGCACCTGCAACGTTTGGTTTAGGTTTTAGGTGCATTTTAAATTTTATTGCTTAAATCGCATTTTCTCGACGAGCTGAGCACGTTTTCTGAAATGTGCTCCTCCCGTCACTCTGGTTGGGTGCACACAGTAAAAAGTGCTCCTGGCAGCTAGAGAGTGCCGCGTTGACCACTGCGCACGAAGAAATAAGCAACTGCAACGTTTGGTTTAGGTTTTAGGTGCATTTTTAATTTTATTGCTTAAATCGCATTTTCTCGACGAGCTGAGCACGTTTTCTGAAATGTGCTCCTCCCGTCGCTCTGGTTGGGTGCGCACAGAAAAAAGTGCTCTTGGCAGCTAGAGAGTGCCGCGTTGACCACTGCGCATGAAGAAATAAGCACCTGCAACGTTTGGTTTAGGTTTTAGGTGCATTTTTAATTTTATTGCTTAAATCGCATTTTCTCGACGAGCTGAGCACGTTTTCTGAAATGTGCTCCTCCCGTCACTCTGGTTGGGTGCGCACAGTAAAAAGTGCTCCTGGCAGCTAGGGAGTGCCGCGTTGAGCACTGCGCACGAAGAAATAAGCACCTGCAACGTTTGGTTTAGGTTTTAGGTGCATTTTTAATTTTATTGCTTAAATCGCATTTTCTCGACGAGCTGAGCACGTTTTCTGAAATGTGCTCCTCCCGTCACTCTGGTTGGGTGCGCACAGTAAAAAGTGCTCTTGGCAGCTAGAGAGTGCCGCGTTGACCACTGCGCATGAAGAAATAACCACCTGCAACGTTTGGTTTAGGGTTTAGGTGCATTTTTAATTTTATTGCTTAAATAGCATTTTCTCGACGAGCTGAGTACGTTTTCTGAAATGTGCTCCTTCCGTCACTCTGGTTGGGTGCGCACAGTAAAAAGTGCTCCTGGCAGCTAGGGAGTGCCGCGTTGACCACTGCGCACGAAGAAATAAGCACCTGCAACGTTTGGTTTAGGTTTTAGGTGCATTTTTAATTTTATTGTTTAAATCGCATTTTCTCGACGAGCTGAGCACGTTTCTGAAATGTGCTCCTCCCGTCGCTCTGGTTGGGTGCGCACAGTAAAAAGAGCTCCTGGCAGCTAGGGAGTGCCGCGTTGACCACTGCACATGAAGAAATAAGCACCTGCAACGTTTGGTTTAGGTTTTAGGTGCATTTTTAATTTTATTGCTTAAATCGCATTTTCTCGACGAGCTGAGCACGTTTTCTGAAATGTGCTCCTCCCGTCACTCTGGTTGGGTGCGCACAGTAAAAAGTGCTCTTGGCAGCTAGAGAGTGCTGCGTTGACCACTGCGCATGAAGAAATAACCACCTGCAACGTTTGGTTTAGGTTTTAGGTGCATTTTTAATTTTATTGCTTAAATCGCATTTTCTCGACGAGCTGAGCACGTTTTCTGAAATGTGCTCCTCCCGTCACTCTGGTTGGGTGCGCATAGTAAAAAGTGCTCTTGGCAGCTAAAAAGTGCCGCGTTGACCACTGCGCATGAAGAAATAAGCACCTGCAACGTTTGGTTTAGGTTTTAGGTGCATTTTTAATCTTATTGCTTAAATCGCATTTTCTCGACGAGCTGAGCACGTTTTCTGAAATGTGCTCCTCCCGTCACTCTGGTTGGGTGCGCACAGTAAAAAGTGCTCTTGGCAGCTAGAGAGTGCCGCGTTGACCACTGCGCATGAAGAAATAAGCACCTGCAACGTTTGGTTTAGGTTTTAGGTGCATTTTTAATCTTATTGCTTAAATCGCATTTTCTCGACGAGCTGAGCACGTTTTCTGAACAGTGCTCCTCCCGTCACTCTGGTTGGGTGCGCACAGTAAAAAGTGCTCCTGGCAGCTAGAGAGTGCCGCGTTGACCACTGCGCATGAAGAAATAAGCACCTGCAACGTTTGATTTAGGTTTTAGGTGCATTTTTAATCTTATTGCTTAAATCGCGTTTTCTCGACGAGCTGAGCACGTTTTCTGAAATGTGCTCCTCCCGTCACTCTGGTTGGGTGCGCATAGTAAAAAGTGCTCTTGGCAGCTAGGGAGTGCCGCGTTGACCACTGCACATGAAGAAATAAGCACCTGCAACGTTTGGTTTAGGTTTTATGTGCATTTTTAATTTTATTGCTTAAATCGCATTTTCTCGACGAGCTGAGCACGTTTTCTGAAATGTGCTCCTCCCGTCGCTCTGGTTGGGTGCGCACAGTAAAAAGTGCTCCTGGCAGCTAGGGAGTGCCGCGTTGAGCACTGCGCACGAAGAAATAAGCACCTGCAACGTTTGGTTTAGGTTTTAGGTGCATTTTTAATTTTATTGCTTAAATCGCATTTTCTCGACGAGCTGAGCACGTTTTCTGAAATGTGCTCCTCCCGTCACTCTGGTTGGGTGCGCACAGTAAAAAGTGCTCTTGGCAGCTAGAGAGTGCCGCGTTGACCACTGCGCATGAAGAAATAACCACCTGCAACGTTTGGTTTAGGGTTTAGGTGCATTTTTAATTTTATTGCTTAAATAGCATTTTCTCGACGAGCTGAGTACGTTTTCTGAAATGTGCTCCTTCCGTCACTCTGGTTGCGTGCGCACAGTAAAAAGTGCTCCTGGCAGCTAGGGAGTGCCGCGTTGACCACTGCGCACGAAGAAATAAGCACCTGCAACGTTTGGTTTAGGTTTTAGGTGCATTTTTAATTTTATTGTTTAAATCGCATTTTCTCGACGAGCTGAGCACGTTTCTGAAATGTGCTCCTCCCGTCGCTCTGGTTGGGTGCGCACAGTAAAAAGAGCTCCTGGCAGCTAGGGAGTGCCGCGTTGACCACTGCACATGAAGAAATAAGCACCTGCAACGTTTGGTTTAGGTTTTAGGTGCATTTTTAATTTTATTGCTTAAATCGCATTTTCTCGACGAGCTGAGCACGTTTTCTGAAATGTGCTCCTCCCGTCACTCTGGTTGGGTGCGCACAGTAAAAAGTGCTCTTGGCAGCTAGAGAGTGCTGCGTTGACCACTGCGCATGAAGAAATAACCACCTGCAACGTTTGGTTTAGGTTTTAGGTGCATTTTTAATTTTATTGCTTAAATCGCATTTTCTCGACGAGCTGAGCACGTTTTCTGAAATGTGCTCCTCCCGTCACTCTGGTTGGGTGCGCATAGTAAAAAGTGCTCTTGGCAGCTAAAAAGTGCCGCGTTGACCACTGCGCATGAAGAAATAAGCACCTGCAACGTTTGGTTTAGGTTTTAGGTGCATTTTTAATCTTATTGCTTAAATCGCGTTTTCTCGACGAGCTGAGCACGTTTTCTGAAATGTGCTCCTCCCGTCACTCTGTTTGGGTGCGCATAGTAAAAAGTGCTCTTGGCAGCTAGGGAGTGCCGCGTTGACCACTGCACATGAAGAAATAAGCACCTGCAACGTTTGGTTTAGGTTTTAGGTGCATTTTTAATCTTATTGCTTAAATCGCGTTTTCTCGACGAGCTGAGCACGTTTTCTGAAATGTGCTCCTCCCGTCACTCTGGTTGGGTGCGCATAGTAAAAAGTGCTCTTGGCAGCTAGGGAGTGCCGCGTTGACCACTGCACATGAAGAAATAAGCACCTGCAACGTTTGGTTTAGGTTTTAGGTGCATTTTTAATTTTATTGCTTAAATCGCATTTTCTCGACGAGCTGAGCACGTTTTCTGAAATGTGCTCCTCCCGTCGCTCTGGTTGGGTGCGCACAGTAAAAAGTGCTCTTGGCAGCTAGAGAGTGCCGCGTTGACCACTGCGCATGAAGAAATAAGCACCTGCAACGTTTGGTTTAGGTTTTAGGTGCATTTTTAATTTTATTGCTTAAATCGCATTTTCTCGACGAGCTGAGCACGTTTTCTGAAATGTGCTCCTCCCGTCACTCTGGTTGGGTGCGCACAGTAAAAAGTGCTCCTGGCAGCTAGGGAGTGCCGCGTTGAGCACTGCGCACGAAGAAATAAGCACCTGCAACGTTTGGTTTAGGTTTTAGGTGCATTTTTAATTTTATTGCTTAAATCGCATTTTCTCGACGAGCTGAGCACATTTTCTGAAATGTGCTCCTCCCGTCACTCTGGTTGGGTGCGCACAGTAAAAAGTGCTCCTGGCAGCTAGGGAGTGCCGCGTTGAGCACTGCGCACGAAGAAATAAGCACCTGCAACGTTTGGTTTAGGTTTTAGGTGCATTTTTAATTTTATTGCTTTAATCGCATTTTCTCGACGAGCTGAGCACGTTTTCTGAAATGTGCTCCTCCCGTCACTCTGGTTGGGTGCGCACAGTAAAAAGTGCTCTTGGCAGCTAGAGAGTGCCGCGTTGACCACTGCGCATGAAGAAATAACCACCTGCAACGTTTGGTTTAGGGTTTAGGTGCATTTTTAATTTTATTGCTTAAATCGCATTTTCTCGACGAGCTGAGTACGTTTTCTGAAATGTGCTCCTTCCGTCACTCTGGTTGGGTGCGCACAGTAAAAAGTGCTCCTGGCAGCTAGGGAGTACCACGTTGAGCACTACGCACGAAGAAATAAGCACCTGCAACGTTTGGTTTAGGTTTTAGGTGCATTTTTAATTTTATTGCTTAAATCGCATTCTCTCGACGAGCTGAGCACGTTTTCTGAAATGTGCTCCTCCCGTCGCTCTGGTTGGGTGCGCACAGTAAAAAGTGCTCTTGGCAGCTCGGGAGTGCCGCGTTGACCACTGCGCATGAAGAAATAAGCACCTGCAACGTTTGGTTTAGGTTTTAGGTGCATTTTTAATTTTATTGCTTAAATCGCATTTTCTCGACGAGCTGAGCACGTTTTCTGAAATGTGCTCCTCCCGTCGCTTTGGTTGGGCGCGCATAGTAAAAAGTGCTCCTGGCAGCTAGAGAGTGCCGCGTTGACCACTGCGCACGAAGAAATAAGCACCTGCAACGTTTGGTTTAGGTTTTAGGTGCATTTTTAATTTTATTGCTTAAATCGCGTTCTCTCGACGAGCTGAGCACGTTTTCTGAAATGTGCTCCTCCCGTTGCTCTGGTTGGGCGCGCATAGTAAAAAGTGCTCCTGGCAGCTAGAGAGTGCCGCGTTGACCACTGCGCATTAAGAAATAAGCACCTGCAACGTTTGGTTTAGGTTTTAGGTGCATTTTTAATTTTATTGCTTAAATCGCTTTTTCTCGACGAGCTGAGCACGTTTTCTGAAATGTGCTCCTCCCGTCGCTCTGGTTGGGCGCGCATAGTAAAAAGTGCTCCTGGCAGCTAAAGAGTGCCGCGTTGACCACTGCGCATGAAGAAATAAGCACCTGCAACGTTTGGTTTAGGTTTTAGGTGCATTTTTAATTTTATTGCTTAAATCGCATTTTCTCGACGAGCTGAGCACGCTTTCTGAAATGTGTCCTCCCGTCACTCTGGTTTTGTGCGCACAGTAAAAAGTGCTCCTGGCAGCTAGGGAGTGCCGCGTTGACCACTGCGCACGAAGAAATAAGCACCTGCAACGTTTGGTTTAGGTTTTAGGTGCATTTTTAATTTTATTGCTTAAATCGCATTTTCTCGACGAGCTGAGCACGTTTTCTAAAATGTGCTCCTCCCGTCACTCTGGTTGATTGCGCACAGTAAAAAGTGCTCCTGGCAGCTAGGGAGTGCCGCGTTGACCACTGCGCACAAAGAAATAAGCACCTGCAACGTTTGGTTTAGGTTTTAGGTGCATTTTTTTATTTTATTGCTTAAATCGCATTCTCTCGACGAGCTGAGCACGTTTTCTGAAATGTGCTCCTCCCGTCGCTCTGGTTGGGTGCGCGTAGTAAAAAGTGCTCCTGATAGCTAGAGAGTCCCATGTTGACCACTGCGCATGAAGAAATAAGCACCTGCAACGTTTGGTTTAGGTTTTAGGTGCATTTTTAATCTTATTGCTTAAATCGCATTTTCTCGACGAGCTGAGCACGTTTTCTGAAATGTGCTCCTCCCGTCACTCTGGTTGGGTGCGCACAGTAAAAAGTGCTCTTGGCAGCTAGAGAGTGCCGCGTTGACCACTGCGCATGAAGAAATAAGCACCTGCAAGGTTTGGTTTAGGTTTTAGGTGCATTTTTAATCTTATTGCTTAAATCGCATTTTCTCGACGAGCTGAGCACGTTTTCTGAAATGTGCTCCTCCCGTCACTCTGGTTGGGTGCGCACAGTAAAAAGTGCTCCTGGCAGCTAGAGAGTGCCGCGTTGACCACTGCGCATGAAGAAAAAAGCACCTGCAACGTTTGATTTAGGTTTTAGGTGCATTTTTAATCTTATTGCTTAAATCGCGTTTTCTCGACGAGCTGAGCACGTTTTCTGAAATGTGCTCCTCCCGTCACTCTGGTTGGGTGCGCATAGTAAAAAGTGCTCTTGGCAGCTAGGGAGTGCCGCGTTGACCACTGCACATGAAGAAATAAGCACCTGCAACGTTTGGTTTAGGTTTTAGGTGTATTTTTAATTTTATTGCTTAAATCGCATTTTCTCGACGAGCTGAGCACGTTTTCTGAAATGTGCTCCTCCCGTCACTCTGGTTGGGTGCACACAGTAAAAAGTGCTCTTGGCAGCTAGAGAGTGCCGCGTTGACCACTGCGCATGAAGAAATAACCACCTGCAACGTTTGGTTTAGGTTTTAGGTGCATTTTTAATTTTATTGCTTAAATCGCATTTTCTCGACGAGCTGAGCACGTTTTCTGAAATGTGCTCCTCCCGTCACTCTGGTTGGGTGCGCATAGTAAAAAGTGCTCTTGGCAGCTAAAAAGTGCCGCGTTGACCACTGCACATGAAGAAATAAGCACCTGCAACGTTTGGTTTAGGTTTTAGGTGCATTTTAAATTTTATTGCTTAAATCGCATTTTCTCGACGAGCTGAGCACGTTTTCTGAAATGTGCTCCTCCCGTCACTCTGGTTGGGTGCACACAGTAAAAAGTGCTCCTGGCAGCTAGAGAGTGCCGCGTTGACCACTGCGCACGAAGAAATAAGCACCTGCAACGTTTGGTTTAGGTTTTAGGTGCATTTTTAATTTTATTGCATAAATCGCATTTTCTCGACGAGCTGAGCACGTTTTCTGAAATGTGCTCCTCCCGTCACTCTGGTTGGGTGCGCACAGTAAAAAGTGCTCCTGGCAGCTAGGGAGTGCCGCGTTGAGCACTGCGCACGAAGAAATAAGCACCTGCAACGTTTGGTTTAGGTTTTAGGTGCATTTTTAATTTTATTGCTTAAATCGCATTTTCTCGACGAGCTGAGCACGTTTTCTGAAATGTGCTCCTCCCGTCACTCTGGTTGGGTGCGCACAGTAAAAAGTGCTCTTGGCAGCTAGAGAGTGCCGCGTTGACCACTGTGCATGAAGAAATAACCACCTGCAACGTTTGGTTTAGGGTTTAGGTGCATTTTTAATTTTATTGCTTAAATCGCATTTTCTCGACGAGCTGAGTACGTTTTCTGAAATGTGCTCCTTCCGTCACTCTGGTTGGGTGCGCACAGTAAAAAGTGCTCTTGGCAGCTAGAGAGTGCCGCGTTGACCACTGCGCATGAAGAAATAAGCACCTGCAACGTTTGGTTTAGGTTTTAGGTGCATTTTTAATTTTATTGCTTAAATCGCATTTTCTCGACGAGCTGAGCACGTTTTCTGAAATGTGCTCCTCCCGTCACTCTGGTTGGGTGCGCACAGTAAAAAGTGCTCCTGGCAGCTAGGGAGTGCCGCGTTGAGCACTACGCACGAAGAAATAAGCACCTGCAACGTTTGGTTTAGGTTTTAGCTGCATTTTTAATTTTATTGCTTAAATCGCATTTTCTCGACGAGCTGAGCGCGTTTTCTGAAATGTGCTCCTCCCGTCGCTCTGGTTGGGTGCGCACAGTAAAAAGAGCTCCAGGCAGCTAGAGAGTGCCGCGTTGACCACTGCGCATGAAGAAATAAGCACCTGCAACGTTTGGTTTAGGTTTTAGGTGCATTTTTAATCTTATTGCTTAAATCGCATTTTCTCGACGAGCTGAGCACGTTTTCTGAAATGTGCTCCTCCCGTCACTCTGGTTAGGTGCGCACAGTAAAAAGTGCTCTTGGCAGCTAGAGAGTGCCGCGTTGACCACTGCGCATGAAGAAATAAGCACCTGCAACGTTTGGTTTAGGTTTTAGGTGCATTTTTAATTTTATTGCTTAAATCGCATTTTCTCGACGAGCTGAGCACGTTTTCTGAAATGTGCTCCTCCCGTCACTCTGGTTGGGTGCACACAGTAAAAAGTGCTCCTGGCAGCTAGAGAGTGCCGCGTTGACCACTGCGCATGAAGAAATAAGCACCTGCAACGTTTGGTTTAGGTTTTAGGTGCATTTTTAATTTTATTGCTTGAATCGCATTTTCTCGACGAGCTGAGCACGTTTTCTGAAATGTGCTCCTCCCGTCGCTCTGGTTGGGTGCGCACAGTAAAAAGTGCTCTTGGCAGCTAGAGAGTGCCGCGTTGACCACTGCGCATGAAGAAATAAGCACCTGCAACGTTTGGTTTAGGTTTTAGGTGCATTTTTAATTTTATTGCTTAAATCGCATTTTCTCGACGAGCTGAGCACGTTTTCTGAAATGTGCTCCTCCCGTCACTCTGGTTGGGTGCGCACAGTAAAAAGTGCTCCTGGCAGCTAGGGAGTGCCGCGTTGAGCCCTGCGCACGAAGAAATAAGCACCTGCAACGTTTGGTTTAGGTTTTAGGTGCATTTTTAATTTTATTGCTTAAATCGCATTTTCTCGACGAGCTGAGCACGTTTTCTGAAATGTGCTCCTCCCGTCACTCTGGTTGGGTGCGCACAGTAAAAAGTGCTCCTGGCAGCTAGGGAGTGCCGCGTTGAGCACTGCGCACGAAGAAATAAGCACCTGCAACGTTTGGTTTAGGTTTTAGGTGCATTTTTAATTTTATTGCTTAAATCGCATTTTCTCGACGAGCTGAGCACGTTTTCTGAAATGTGCTCCTCCCGTCACTCTGGTTGGGTGCGCACAGTAAAAAGTGCTCCTGGCAGCTAGAGAGTGCCGCGTTGACCACTGCGCACGAAGAAATAAGCACCTGCAACGTTTGGTTTAGGTTTTAGGTGCATTTTTAATTTTATTGCTTAAATCGCATTTTCTCGACGAGCTGAGTAGGTTTTCTGAAATGTGCTCCTCCCGTCGCTCTGGTTGGGTGCGCACAGTAAAAAGTGCTCTTGGCAGCTAGAGAGTGCCGCGTTGACCACTGCGCATGAAGAAATAAGCACCTGCAACGTTTGGTTTAGGTTTTAGGTGCATTTTTAATTTTATTGCTTAAATCGCGTTCTCTCGACGAGCTGAGCACGTTTTCTGAAATGTGCTCCTCCCGTTGCTCTGGTTGGGCGCGCATAGTAAAAAGTGCTCCTGGCAGCTAGAGAGTGCCGCGTTGACCACTGCGCATTAAGAAATAAGCACCTGCAACGTTTGGTTTAGGTTTTAGGTGCATTTTTTTATTTTATTGCTTAAATCGCATTCTCTCGACGAGCTGAGCACGTTTTCTGAAATGTGGTCCTCCCGTCGCTCTGGTTGGGTGCGCGTAGTAAAAAGTGCTCCTGGCAGCTAGAGAGTGCCATGTTGACCACTGCGCATGAAGAAATAAGCACCTGCAACGTTTGGTTTAGGTTTTAGGTGCATTTTTAATCTTATTGCTTAAATCGCATTTTCTTGACGAGCTGAGCACGTTTTCTGAAATGTGCTCCTCCCGTCACTCTGGTTGGGTGCGCACAGTAAAAAGTGCTCTTGGCAGCTAGAGAGTGCCGCGTTGACCACTGCGCATGAAGAAATAAGCACCTGCAACGTTTGGTTTAGGTTTTAGGTGCATTTTTAATCTTATTGCTTAAATCGCATTTTCTCGACGAGCTGAGCACGTTTTCTGAAATGTGCTCCTCCCGTCACTCTGGTTGGGTGCGCACAGTAAAAAGTGCTCCTGGCAGCTAGAGAGTGCCGCGTTGACCACTGCGCATGAAGAAATAAGCACCTGCAACGTTTGATTTAGGTTTTAGGTGCATTTTTAATCTTATTGCTTAAATCGCGTTTTCTCGACGAGCTGAGCACGTTTTCTGAAATGTGCTCCTCCCGTCACTCTGGTTGGGTGCGCATAGTAAAAAGTGCTCTTGGCAGCTAGGGAGTGCCGCGTTGACCACTGCACATGAAGAAATAAGCACCTGCAACGTTTGGTTTAGGTTTTAGGTGCATTTTTAATTTTATTGCTTAAATCGCATTTTCTCGACGAGCTGAGCACGTTTTCTAAAATGTGCTCCTCCCGTCACTCTGGTTGGGTGCGCACAGTAAAAAGTGCTCTTGGCAGCTAGAGAGTGCCGCGTTGACCACTGCGCATGAAGAAATAACCACCTGCAACGTTTGGTTTAGGGTTTAGGTGCATTTTTAATTTTATTGCTTAAATCGCATTTTCTCGACGAGCTGAGTACGTTTTCTGAAATGTGCTCCTTCCGTCACTCTGGTTGGGTGCGCACAGTAAAAAGTGCTCCTGGCAGCTAGGGAGTGCCGCGTTGACCACTGCGCACGAAGAAATAAGCACCTGCAACGTTTGGTTTAGGTTTTAGGTGCATTTTTAATTTTATTGTTTAAATCGCATTTTCTCGACGAGCTGAGCACGTTTTCTGAAATGTGCTCCTCCCGTCGCTCTGGTTGGGTGCGCACAGTAAAAAGAGCTCCTGGCAGCTAGGGAGTGCCGCGTTGACCACTGCGCACGAAGAAATAAGCACCTGCAACGTTTGGTTTAGGTTTTAGGTGCATTTTTTATTTTATTGCTTAAATCGCATTCTCTCGACGAGCTGAGCACGTTTTCTGAAATGTGCTCCTCCCGTCGCTCTGGTTGGGTGCGCGTAGTAAAAAGTGCTCCTGGCAGCTAGAGAGTGCCGCGTTGACCACTGCGCATGAAGAAATAAGCACCTGCAACGTTTGGTTTAGGTTTTAGGTGCATTTTTAATTTTATTGCTTAAATCGCATTTTCTCGACGAGCTGAGCACGTTTTCTGAAATGTGCTCCTCCCGTCGCTCTGGTTGGGTGCGCACAGTAAAAAGAACTCCTGGCAGCTAGGGAGTGCCGCGCTGACCACTGCGCACGAAGAAATAAGCACCTGCAACGTTTGGTTTAGGTTTTAGGTGCATTTTTAATTTTATTGCTTAAATCGCATTTTCTCGACGAGCTGAGCACGTTTTCTGAAATGTGCTCCTCCCGTCACTCTGGTTGGGTGCGCACAGTAAAAAGTGCTCCTGGCAGCTAGAGAGTGCCGCGTTGACCACTGCGCACGAAGAAATAAGCACCTGCAACGTTTGGTTTAGGTTTTAGGTGCATTTTTAATTTTATTGCTTAAATCGCATTTTCTCGACGAGCTGAGTAGGTTTTCTGAAATGTGCTCCTCCCGTCGCTCTGGTTGGGTGCGCACAGTAAAAAGTGCTCTTGGCAGCTAGAGAGTGCCGCGTTGACCACTGCGCATGAAGAAATAAGCACCTGCAACGTTTGGTTTAGGTTTTAGGTGCATTTTTAATTTTATTGCTTAAATCGCATTTTCTCGACGAGCTGAGCACGTTTTCTGAAATGTGCTCCTCCCGTCACTCTGGTTGGGTGCGCACAGTAAAAAGTGCTCCTGGCAGCTAGGGAGTGCCGCGTTGAGCACTGCGCACGAAGAAATAAGCACCTGCAACGTTTGGTTTAGGTTTTAGGTGCATTTTTAATTTTATTGCTTAAATCGCATTTTCTCGACGAGCTGAGCACGTTTTCTGAAATGTGCTCCTCCCGTCACTCTGGTTGGGTGCGCACAGTAAAAAGTGCTCCTGGCAGCTAGGGAGTGCCGCGTTGAGCACTGCGCACGAAGAAATAAGCACCTGCAACGTTTGGTTTAGGTTTTAGGTGCATTTTTAATTTTATTGCTTAAATCGCATTTTCTCGACGAGCTGAGCACGTTTTCTGAAATGTGCTCCTCCCGTCACTCTGGTTGGGTGCGCACAGTAAAAAGTGCTCTTGGCAGCTAGAGAGTGCCGCGTTGACCACTGCGCATGAAGAAATAACCACCTGCAACGTTTGGTTTAGGTTTTAGGTGCATTTTTAATTTTATTGCTTAAATCGCATTTTCTCGACGAGCTGAGCACGTTTTCTGAAATGTGCTCCTCCCGTCGCTCTGGTTGGGCGCGCATAGTAAAAAGTGCTCCTGGCAGCTAGAGAGTGCCGCGTTGACCACTGCGCACGAAGAAATAAGCACCTGCAACGTTTGGTTTAGGTTTTAGGTGCATTTTTAATTTTATTGCTTAAATCGCGTTCTCTCGACGAGCTGAGCACGTTTTCTGAAATGTGCTCCTCCCGTTGCTCTGGTTGGGCGCGCATAGTAAAAAGTGCTCCTGGCAGCTAGAGAGTGCCGCGTTGACCACTGCGCATGAAGAAATAAGCACCTGCAACGTTTGGTTTAGGTTTTAGGTGCATTTTTAATCTTATTGCTTAAATCGCATTTTCTCGACGAGCTGAGCACGTTTTCTGAAATGTGCTCCTCCCGTCACTCTGGTTGGGTGCGCACAGTAAAAAGTGCTCCTGGCAGCTAGAGAGTGCCGCGTTGACCACTGCGCATGAAGAAATAAGCACCTGCAACGTTTGATTTAGGTTTTAGGTGCATTTTTAATCTTATTGCTTAAATCGCGTTTTCTCGACGAGCTGAGCACGTTTTCTGAAATGTGCTCCTCCCGTCACTCTGGTTGGGTGCGCATAGTAAAAAGTGCTCTTGGCAGCTAGGGAGTGCCGCGTTGACCACTGCACATGAAGAAATAAGCACCTGCAACGTTTGGTTTAGGTTTTAGGTGCATTTTTAATTTTATTGCTTAAATCGCATTTTCTCGACGAGCTGAGCACGTTTTCTGAAATGTGCTCCTCCCGTCACTCTGGTTGGGTGCGCACAGTAAAAAGTGCTCTTGGCAGCTAGAGAGTGCCGCGTTGACCACTGCGCATGAAGAAATAAGCACCTGCAACGTTTGGTTTAGGTTTTAGGTGCATTTTTAATCTTATTGCTTAAATCGCATTTTCTCGACGAGCTGAGCACGTTTTCTGAAATGTGCTCCTCCCGTCACTCTGGTTGGGTGCGCACAGTAAAAAGTGCTCCTGGCAGCTAGAGAGTGCCGCGTTGACCACTGCGCATGAAGAAATAAGCACCTGCAACGTTTGATTTAGGTTTTAGGTGCATTTTTAATCTTATTGCTTAAATCGCGTTTTCTCGACGAGCTGAGCACGTTTTCTGAAATGTGCTCCTCCCGTCACTCTGGTTGGGTGCGCATAGTAAAAAGTGCTCTTGGCAGCTAGGGAGTGCCGCGTTGACCACTGCACATGAAGAAATAAGCACCTGCAACGTTTGGTTTAGGTTTTAGGTGCATTTTTAATTTTATTGCTTAAATCGCATTTTCTCGACGAGCTGAGCACGTTTTCTGAAATGTGCTCCTCCCGTCACTCTGGTTGGGTGCGCACAGTAAAAAGTGCTCTTGGCAGCTAGAGAGTGCCGCGTTGACCACTGCGCATGAAGAAATAACCACCTGCAACGTTTGGTTTAGGTTTTAGGTGCATTTTTAATTTTATTGCTTAAATCGCATTTTCTCGACGAGCTGAGCACGTTTTCTGAAATGTGCTCCTCCCGTCACTCTGGTTGGGTTCACATAGTAAAAAGTGCTCTTGGCAGCTAAAAAGTGCCGCGTTGACCACTGCACATGAAGAAATAAGCACCTGCAACGTTTGGTTTAGGTTTTAGGTGCATTTTAAATTTTATTGCTTAAATCGCATTTTCTCGACGAGCTGAGCACGTTTTCTGAAATGTGCTCCTCCCGTCACTCTGGTTGGGTGCACACAGTAAAAAGTGCTCCTGGCAGCTAGAGAGTGCCGCGTTGACCACTGCGCACGAAGAAATAAGCACCTGCAACGTTTGGTTTAGGTTTTAGGTGCATTTTTAATTTTATTGCTTAAATCGCATTTTCTCGACGAGCTGAGCACGTTTTCTGAAATGTGCTCCTCCCGTCACTCTGGTTGGGTGCGCACAGTAAAAAGTGCTCCTGGCAGCTAGGGAGTGCCGCGTTGAGCACTGCGCACGAAGAAATAAGCACCTGCAACGTTTGGTTTAGGTTTTAGGTGCATTTTTAATTTTATTGCTTAAATCGCATTTTCTCGACGAGCTGAGCACGTTTTCTGAAATGTGCTCCTCCCGTCACTCTGGTTGGGTGCGCACAGTAAAAAGTGCTCTTGGCAGCTAGAGAGTGCCGCGTTGACCACTGCGCATGAAGAAATAACCACCTGCAACGTTTGGTTTAGGGTTTAGGTGCATTTTTAATTTTATTGCTTAAATCGCATTTTCTCGACGAGCTGAGTACGTTTTCTGAAATGTGCTCCTTCCGTCACTCTGGTTGGGTGCGCACAGTAAAAAGTGCTCCTGGCAGCTAGGGAGTGCCGCGTTGACCACTGCGCACGAAGAAATAAGCACCTGCAACGTTTGGTTTAGGTTTTAGGTGCATTTTTAATTTTATTGTTTAAATCGCATTTTCTCGACGAGCTGAGCACGTTTTCTGAAATGTGCTCCTCCCGTCGCTCTGGTTGGGTGCGCACAGTAAAAAGAGCTCCTGGCAGCTAGGGAGTGCCGCGTTGACCACTGCGCACGAAGAAATAAGCACCTGCAACGTTTGGTTTAGGTTTTAGGTGCATTTTTTATTTTATTGCTTAAATTGCATTCTCTCGACGAGCTGAGCACGTTTTCTGAAATGTGCTCCTCCCGTCGCTCTGGTTGGGTGCGCGTAGTAAAAAGTGCTCCTGGCAGCTAGAGAGTGCCGCGTTGACCACTGCGCATGAAGAAATAAGCACCTGCAACGTTTGGTTTAGGTTTTAGGTGCATTTTTAATTTTATTGCTTAAATCGCATTTTCTCGACGAGCTGAGCACGTTTTCTGAAATGTGCTCCTCCCGTCGCTCTGGTTGGGTGCGCACAGTAAAAAGTGCTCCTGGCAGCTAGGGAGTGCCGCGTTGACCACTGCGCACGAAGAAATAAGCACCTGCAACGTTTGGTTTAGGTTTTAGGTGCATTTTTTATTTTATTGCTTAAATCGCATTCTCTCGACGAGCTGAGCACGTTTTCTGAAATGTGCTCCTCCCGTCGCTCTGGTTGGGTGCGCGTAGTAAAAAGTGCTCCTGGCAGCTAGAGAGTGCCGCGTTGACCACTGCGCATGAAGAAATAAGCACCTGCAACGTTTGGTTTAGGTTTTAGGTGCATTTTTAATTTTATTGCTTAAATCGCATTTTCTCGACGAGCTGAGCACGTTTTCTGAAATGTGCTCCTCCCGTCGCTCTGGTTGGGTGCGCACAGTAAAAAGTGCTCCTGGCAGCTAGGGAGTGCCGCGTTGACCACTGCGCACGAAGAAATAAGCACCTGCAACGTTTGGTTTAGGTTTTAGGTGCATTTTTTATTTTATTGCTTAAATCGCATTCTCTCGACGAGCTGAGCACGTTTTCTGAAATGTGCTCCTCCCGTCGCTCTGGTTGGGTGCGCACAGTAAAAAGAGCTCCTGGCAGCTAGGGAGTGCCGCGTTGACCACTGCGCACGAAGAAATAAGCACCTGCAACGTTTGGTTTAGGTTTTAGGTGCATTTTTAATTTTATTGCTTAAATCGCATTCTCTCGACGAGCTGAGCACGTTTTCTGAAATGTGCTCCTCCCGTCACTCTGGTTGGGTGCGCACAGTAAAAAGTGCTCCTGGCAGCTAGGGAGTGCCGCGTTGAGCACTACGCACGAAGAAATAAGCACCTGCAACGTTTGGTTTAGGTTTTAGCTGCATTTTTAATTTTATTGCTTAAATCGCATTTACTCGACGAGCTGAGCACGTTTTCTGAAATGTGCTCCTCCCGTCGCTCTGGTTGGGTGCGCACAGTAAAAAGAGCTCCTGGCAGCTAGGGAGTTCCGCGTTGACCACTGCGCACGAAGAAATAAGCACCTGCAACGTTTGGTTTAGGTTTTAGGTGCATTTTTAATTTTATTGCTTAAATCGCATTCTCTCGACGAGCTGAGCACGTTTTCTGAAATGTGCTCCTCCCGACGCTCTGGTTGTGCGCGCATAGTAAAAAGTTCTCCTGGCAGCTAGAGAGTGCCGCGTTGACCACTGCACATGAAGAAATAAGCACCTGCAACGTTTGGTTTAGGTTTTAGGTGCATTTTTAATTTTATTGCTTAAATCGCATTTTCTCGACGAGCTGAGCACGTTTTCTGAAATGTGCTCCTCCCGTCGCTCTGGTTGGGTGCGCACAGTAAAAAGTGCTCTTGGCAGCTAGAGAGTGCCGCGTTGACCACTGCACATGAAGAAATAAGCACCTGCAACGTTTGGTTTAGGTTTTAGGTGCATTTTTAATCTTATTGCTTAAATCGTATTTTCTCGACGAGCTGAGCAAGTTTTCTGAAATGTGCTCCTCCCGTCACTCTGGTTGGGTGCGCACAGTAAAAAGTGCTCCTGGCAGCTAGGGAGTGCCGCGTTGAGCACTACGCACGAAGAAATAAGCACCTGCAACGTTTGGTTTAGGTTTTAGCTGCATTTTTAATTTTATTGCTTAAATCGCATTTTCTCGACGAGCTGAGCACGTTTTCTGAAATGTGCTCCTCCCGTCGCTCTGGTTGGGTGCGCACAGTAAAAAGAGCTCCTGGCAGCTAAGGAGTTCCGCGTTGACCACTGCGCACGAAGAAATAAGCACCTGCAACGTTTGGTTTAGGTTTTAGGTGCATTTTTAATTTTATTGCTTAAATCGCATTCTCTCGACGAGCTGAGCACGTTTTCTGAAATGTGCTCCTCCCGTCGCTCTGGTTGTGCGCGCATAGTAAAAAGTGCTCCTGGCAGCTAGAGAGTGCCGCGTTGACCACTGCACATGAAGAAATAAGCACCTGCAACGTTTGGTTTAGGTTTTAGGTGCATTTTTAATTTTATTGCTTAAATCGCATTTTCTCGACGAGCTGAGCACGTTTTCTGAAATGTGCTCCTCCCGTCGCTCTGGTTGGGTGCGCACAGTAAAAAGTGCTCTTGGCAGCTAGAGAGTGCCGCGTTGACCACTGCACATGAAGAAATAAGCACCTGCAACGTTTGGTTTAGGTTTTAGGTGCATTTTTAATTTTATTGCTTAAATCGCATTTTCTCGACGTGCTGAGCACGTTTTCTGAAATGTGCTCCTCCCGTCACTCTGGTTGGGTGCGCACAGTAAAAAGTGCTCCTGGCAGCTAGGGAGTGCCGCGTTGAGCACTGCGCACGAAGAAATAAGCACCTGCAACGTTTGGTTTAGGTTTTAGGTGCATTTTTAATTTTATTGCTTAAATCGCATTTTCTCGACGAGCTGAGCACGTTTTCTGAAATGTGCTCCTCCCGTCACTCTGGTTGGGTGCACACAGTAAAAAGTGCTCCTGGCAGCTAGAGAGTGCCGCGTTGACCACTGCACATGAAGAAATAAGCACCTGCAACGTTTGGTTTAGGTTTTAGGTGCATTTTTAATCTTATTGCTTAAATCGCATTTTCTCGACGAGCTGAGCACGTTTTCTGAAATGTGCTCCTCCCGTCACTCTGGTTGGGTGCGCACAGTAAAAAGTGCTCTTGGCAGCTAGAGAGTGCCGCGTTGACCACTGCGCATGAAGAAATAAGCACCTGCAACGCTTGGTTTAGGTTTTAGGTGCATTTTTAATTTTATTGCTTAAATCGCATTTTCTCGACGAGCTGAGCACGTTTTCTGAAATGTGCTCCTCCCGTCACTCTGGTTGGGTGCGCACAGTAAAAAGTGCTCCTGGCAGCTAGGGAGTGCCGCGTTGAGCACTACGCACGAAGAAATAAGCACCTGCAACGTTTGGTTTAGGTTTTAGCTGCATTTTTAATGTTATTGCTTAAATCGCATTTTCTCGACGAGCTGAGCAAGTTTTCTGAAATGTGCTCCTCCCGTCGCTCTGGTTGGGTGCGCACAGTAAAAAGAGCTCCTGGCAGCTAGGGAGTTCCGCGTTGACCACTGCGCACGAAGAAATAAGCACCTGCAACGTTTGGTTTAGGTTTTAGGTGCATTTTTAATTTTATTGCTTAAATCGCATTCTCTCGACGAGCTGAGCACGTTTTCTGAAATGTGCTCCTCCCGTCGCTCTGGTTGGGTGCGCACAGTAAAAAGTGCTCTTGGCAGCTCGGGAGTGCCGCGTTGACCACTGCGCATGAAGAAATAAGCACCTGCAACGTTTGGTTTAGGTTTTAGGTGCATTTTTAATTTTATTGCTTAAATCGCATTTTCTCGAGGAGCTGAGCACGTTTTCTGAAATGTGCTCCTCCCGTCGCTCTGGTTGGGCGCGCATAGTAAAAAGTGCTCCTGGCAGCTAGAGAGTGCCGCGTTGACCACTGCGCAAGAAGAAATAAGCACCTGCAACGTTTGGTTTAGGTTTTAGGTGCATTTTTAATTTTATTGCTTAAATCGCATTTTCTCGACAAGCTGAGCACGTTTTCTGAAATGTGCTCCTCCCGTCGCTCTGGTTGGGTGCGCACAGTATAAAGAGCTCCTGGCAGCTAGGGAGTGCCGCGTTGACCACTGCGCACGAAGAAATAAGCACCTGCAACGTTCGGTTTAGGTTTTAGGTGCATTTTTAATTTTATTGCTTAAATCGCATTCTCTCGACGAGCTTAGCACGTTTTCTGAAATGTGCTCCTCCCGTCACTCTGGTTGGGTGCGCACAGTAAAAAGTGCTCCTGGCAGCTAGGGAGTGCCGCGTTGAGCACTACGCACGAAGAAATAAGCACCTGCAACGTTTGGTTTAGGTTTTAGCTGCATTTTTAATTTTATTGCTTAAATCGCATTTTCTCGACGAGCTGAGCACGTTTTCTGAAATGTGCTCCTCCCGTCGCTCTGGTTGGGTGCGCACAGTAAAAAGAGCTCCTGGCAGCTAGGGAGTTCCGCGTTGACCACTGCGCACGAAGAAATAAGCACCTGCAACGTTTGGTTTAGGTTTTAGGTGCATTTTTAATTTTATTGCTTAAATCGCATTCTCTCGACGAGCTGAGCACGTTTTCTGAAATGTGCTCCTCCCGTCGCTCTGGTTGTGCGCGCATAGTAAAAAGTGCTCCTGGCAGCTAGAGAGTGCCGCGTTGACCACTGCACATGAAGAAATAAGCACCTGCAACGTTTGGTTTAGGTTTTAGGTGCATTTTTAATTTTATTGCTTAAATCGCATTTCCTCGACGAGCTGAGCACGTTTTCTGAAATGTGCTCCTCCCGTCGCTCTGCTTGTACGCGCATAGTAAAAAGTGCTCCTGGCAGCTAGAGAGTGCCGCGTTGACCACTGCGCAAGAAGAAATAAGCACCTGCAACGTTTGGTTTAGGTTTTAGGTGCATTTTTAATTTTATTGCTTAAATCGCATTTTCTCGACAAGCTGAGCACGTTTTCTGAAATGTGCTCCTCCCGTCGCTCTGGTTGGGTGTGCACAGTAAAAAGAGCTCCTGGCAGCTAGGGAGTGCCGCGTTGACCACTGCGCACGAAGAAATAAGCACCTGCAACGTTTGGTTTAGGTTTAGGTGCATTTTTAATTTTATTGCTTAAATCGCATTCTCTCGACGAGCTGAGCACGTTTTCTGAAATGTGCTCCTCCCGTCACTCTGGTTGGGTGCGCACAGTAAAAAGAGCTCCTGGCAGCTAGGGAGTTCCGCGTTGACCACTGCGCACGAAGAAATAAGCACCTGCAACGTTTGGTTTAGGTTTTAGGTGCATTTTTAATTTTATTGCTTAAATCGCATTCTCTCGACGAGCTGAGCACGTTTTCTGAAATGTGCTCCTCCCGTCGCTCTGGTTGTGCGCGCATAGTAAAAAGTGCTCCTGGCAGCTAGAGAGTGCCGCGTTGACCACTGCACATGAAGAAATAAGCACCTGCAACGTTTGGTTTAGGTTTTAGGTGCATTTTTAATTTTATTGCTTAAATCGCATTTTCTCGACGAGCTGAGCACGTTTTCTGAAATGTGCTCCTCCCGTCGCTCTGGCTGGGTGCGCACAGTAAAAAGTGCTCTTGGCAGCTAGAGAGTGCCGCGTTGACCACTGCACATGAAGAAATAAGCACCTGCAACGTTTGGTTTAGGTTTTAGGTGCATTTTTAATTTTATTGCTTAAATCGCATTTTCTCGACGAGCTGAGCACGTTTTCTGAAATGTGCTCCTCCCGTCACTCTGGTTGGGTGCGCACAGTAAAAAGTGCTCCTGGCAGCTAGGGAGTGCCGCGTTGAGCACTGCGCACGAAGAAATAAGCACCTGCAACGTTTGATTTATATTTTAGGTGCATTTTTAATTTTATTGCTTAAATCGCATTTTCTCGACGAGCTGAGCACGTTTTCTGAAATGTGCTCCTCCCGTCACTCTGGTTGGGTGCGCACAGTAAAAAGTGCTCTTGGCAGCTAGAGAGTGCCGCGTTGACCACTGCGCATGAAGAAATAAGCACCTGCAACGTTTGGTTTAGGTTTTAGGTGCATTTTTAATTTTATTGCTTAAATCGCATTTTCTCGACGAGCTGAGCACGTTTTCTGAAATGTGCTCCTCCCGTCACTCTGGTTGGGTGCGCACAGTAAAAAGTGCTCCTGGCAGCTAGGGAAGGCCGCGTTGAGCACTGCGCACGAAGAAATAAGCACCTGCAACGTTTGGTTTAGGTTTTAGGTGCATTTTTAATTTTATTGCTTAAATTGCATTTTCTCGACGAGCTGAGCACGTTTTCTGAAATGGGCTCCTCCCGTCGCTCTGGTTGGGTGCGCACAGTAAAAAGAGCTCCTGGCAGCTAGGGAGTTCCGCGTTGACCACTGCGCACGAAGAAATAAGCACCTGCAACGTTTGGTTTAGGTTTTAGGTGCATTTTTTATTTTATTGCTTAAATCGCATTCTCTCGACGAGCTGAGCACGTTTTCTGAAATGTGCTCCTCCCGTCGCTCTGGTTGGGTGCACACAGTAAAAAGAGCTCCTGGCAGCTAGGGAGTGCCGCGTTGACCACTGCGCACGAAGAAATAAGCACCTGCAACGTTTGGTTTAGGTTTTAGGTGCATTTTTTATTTTATTGCTTAAATCGCATTCTCTCGACGAGCTGAGCACGTTTTCTGAAATGTGCTCCTCCCGTCGCTCTGGTTGGGTGCGCGTAGTAAAAAGTGCTCCTGGCAGCTAGAGAGTGCCGCGTTGACCACTGCGCATGAAGAAATAAGCACCTGCAACGTTTGGTTTAGGTTTTAGGTGCATTTTTAATTTTATTGCTTAAATCGCATTTTCTCGACGAGCTGAGCACGTTTTCTGAAATGTGCTCCTCCCGTCACTCTGGTTGGGTGCGCACAGTAAAAAGTGCTCTTGGCAGCTAGAGAGTGCCGCGTTGACCACTGCGCATGAAGAAATAAGCACCTGCAACGCTTGGTTTAGGTTTTAGGTGCATTTTTAATTTTATTGCTTAAATCGCATTTTCTCGACGAGCTGAGCACGTTTTCTGAAATGTGCTCCTCCCGTCACTCTGGTTGGGTGCGCACAGTAAAAAGTGCTCCTGGCAGCTAGGGAGTGCCGCGTTGAGCACTACGCACGAAGAAATAAGCACCTGCAACGTTTGGTTTAGGTTTTAGCTGCATTTTTAATTTTATTGCTTAAATCGCATTTTCTCGACGAGCTGAGCAAGTTTTCTGAAATATGCTCCTCCCGTCGCTCTGGTTGGGTGCGCACAGTAAAAAGAGCTCCTGGCAGCTAGGGAGTTCCGCGTTGACCACTGCGCACGAAGAAATAAGCACCTGCAACGTTTGGTTTAGGTTTTAGGTGCATTTTTAATTTTATTGCTTAAATCGCATTCTCTCGACGAGCTGAGCACGTTTTCTGAAATGTGCTCCTCCCGTCGCTCTGGTTGGGTGCGCACAGTAAAAAGTGCTCTTGGCAGCTCGGGAGTGCCGCGTTGACCACTGCGCATGAAGAAATAAGCACCTGCAACGTTTGGTTTAGGTTTTAGGTGCATTTTTAATTTTATTGCTTAAATCGCATTTTCTCGACGAGCTGAGCACGTTTTCTGAAATGTGCTCCTCCCGTCGCTCTGGTTGTGCGCGCATAGTAAAAAGTGCTCCTGGCAGCTAGAGAGTGCCGCGTTGACCACTGCACATGAAGAAATAAGCACCTGCAACGTTTGGTTTAGGTTTTAGGTGCATTTTTAATTTTATTGCTTAAATCGCATTTTCTCGACGAGCTGAGCACGTTTTCTGAAATGTGCTCCTCCCGTCGCTCTGGTTGGGTGCGCACAGTAAAAAGTGCTCTTGGCAGCTAGAGAGTGCCGCGTTGACCACTGCACATGAAGAAATAAGCACCTGCAACGTTTGGTTTAGGTTTTAGGTGCATTTTTAATTTTATTGCTTAAATCGCATTTTCTCGACGAGCTGAGCACGTTTTCTGAAATGTGCTCCTCCCGTCACTCTGGTTGGGTGCGCACAATAAAAAGTGCTCCTGGCAGCTAGGGAGTGCCGCGTTGAGCACTGCGCACGAAGAAATAAGCACCTGCAACGTTTGATTTAGGTTTTAGGTGCATTTTTAATTTTATTGCTTAAATCGCATTTTCTCGACGAGCTGAGCACGTTTTCTGAAATGTGCTCCTCCCGTCACTCTGGTTGGATGCGCACGGTAAAAAGTGCTCTTGGCAGCTAGAGAGTGCCGCGTTGACCACTGCGCATGAAGAAATAAGCACCTGCAACGTTTGGTTTAGGTTTTAGGTGCATTTTTAATTTTATTGCTTAAATCGCATTTTCTCGACGAGCTGAGCACGTTTTCTGAAATGTGCTCCTCCCGTCACTCTGGTTGGGTGCGCACAGTAAAAAGTGCTCCTGGCAGCTAGGGAGTGCCGCGTTGAGCACTGCGCACGAAGAAATAAGCACCTGCAACGTTTGGTTTAGGTTTTAGGTGCATTTTTAATTTTATGGCTTAAATTGCATTTTCTCGACGAGCTGAGCACGTTTTCTGAAATGGGCTCCTCCCGTCGCTCTGGTTGGGTGCGCACAGTAAAAAGAGCTCCTGGCAGCTAGGGAGTTCCGTGTTGACCACTGTGCACGAAGAAATAAGCACCTGCAACGTTTGGTTTAGGTTTTAGGTGCATTTTTTATTTTATTGCTTAAATCGCATTCTCTCGACGAGCTGAGCACGTTTTCTGAAATGTGCTCCTCTTGTCGCTCTGGTTGGGTGCACACAGTAAAAAGAGCTCCTGGCAGCTAGGGAGTGCCGCGTTGACCACTGCGCACGAAGAAATAAGCACCTGCAACGTTTGGTTTAGGTTTTAGGTGCATTTTTAATTTTATTGCTTAAATCGCATTTTCTCGACGAGCTGAGCACGTTTTCTGAAATGTGCTCCTCCCGTCGCTCTGGTTGGGTGCGCACAGTAAAAAGTGCTCTTGGCAGCTCGGGAGTGCCGCGTTGACCACTGCGCATGAAGAAATAAGCACCTGCAACGTTTGGTTTAGGTTTTAGGTGCATTTTTAATTTTATTGCTTAAATCGCATTTTCTCGACGAGCTGAGCACGTTTTCTGAAATGTGCTCCTCCCGTCGCTCTGGTTGTGCGCGCATAGTAAAAAGTGCTCCTGGCAGCTAGAGAGTGCCGCGTTGACCACTGCACATGAAGAAATAAGCACCTGCAACGTTTGGTTTAGGTTTTAGGTGCATTTTTAATTTTATTGCTTAAATCGCATTTTCTCGACGAGCTGAGCACGTTTTCTGAAATGTGCTCCTCCCGTCGCTCTGGTTGGGTGCGCACAGTAAAAAGTGCTCTTGGCAGCTAGAGAGTGCCGCGTTGACCACTGCACATGAAGAAATAAGCACCTGCAACGTTTGGTTTAGGTTTTAGGTGCATTTTTAATTTTATTGCTTAAATCGCATTTTCTCGACGAGCTGAGCACGTTTTCTGAAATGTGCTCCTCCCGTCACTCTGGTTGGGTGCGCACAGTAAAAAGTGCTCCTGGCAGCTAGGGAAGGCCGCGTTGAGCACTGCGCACGAAGAAATAAGCACCTGCAACGTTTGGTTTAGGTTTTAGGTGCATTTTTAATTTTATTGCTTAAATTGCATTTTCTCGACGAGCTGAGCACGTTTTCTGAAATGGGCTCCTCCCGTCGCTCTGGTTGGGTGCGCACAGTAAAAAGAGCTCCTGGCAGCTAGGGAGTTCCGTGTTGACCACTGTGCACGAAGAAATAAGCACCTGCAACGTTTGGTTTAGGTTTTAGGTGCATTTTTTATTTTATTGCTTAAATCGCATTCTCTCGACGAGCTGAGCACGTTTTCTGAAATGTGCTCCTCTTGTCGCTCTGGTTGGGTGCACACAGTAAAAAGAGCTCCTGGCAGCTAGGGAGTGCCGCGTTGACCACTGCGCACGAAGAAATAAGCACCTGCAACGTTTGGTTTAGGTTTTAGGTGCATTTTTAATTTTATTGCTTAAATCGCATTTTCTCGACGAGCTGAGCACGTTTTCTGAAATGTGCTCCTCCCGTCGCTCTGGTTGTGCGCGCATAGTAAAAAGTGCTCCTGGCAGCTAGAGAGTGCCGCGTTGACCACTGCACATGGAGAAATAAGCACCTGCAACGTTTGGTTTAGGTTTTAGGTGCATTTTTAATTTTATTGCTTAAATCGCATTTTCTCGACGAGCTGAGCACGTTTTCTGAAATGTGCTCCTCCCGTCGCTCTGGTTGGGTGCGCACAGTAAAAAGTGCTCTTGGCAGCTAGAGAGTGCCGCGTTGACCACTGCGCATGAAGAAATAAGCACCTGCAACGTTTGGTTTAGGTTTTAGGTGCATTTTTAATCTTATTTCTTAAATCGCATTTTCTCGACGAGCTGAGCACGTTTTCTGAAATGTGCTCCTCCCGTCACTCTGGTTGGGTGCGCACAGTAAAAAGTGCTCTTGGCAGCTAGAGAGTGCCGCGTTGACCACTGCGCATGAAGAAATAAGCACCTGCAACGCTTGGTTTAGGTTTTAGGTGCATTTTTAATTTTATTGCTTAAATCGCATTTTCTCGACGAGCTGAGCAGGTTTTCTGAAATGTGCTCCTCCCGTCACTCTGGTTGGGTGCGCACAGTAAAAAGTGCTCCTGGCAGCTAGGGAGTGCCGCGTTGAGCACTACGCACGAAGAAATAAGCACCTGCAACGTTTGGTTTAGGTTTTAGCTGCATTTTTAATTTTATTGCTTAAATCGCATTTTCTCGACGAGCTGAGCACGTTTTCTGAAATGTGCTCCTCCCGTCGCTCTGGTTGGGTGCGCACAGTAAAAAGAGCTCCTGGCAGCTAGGGAGTTCCGCGTTGACCACTGCGCACGAAGAAATAAGCACCTGCAACGTTTGGTTTAGGTTTTAGGTGCATTTTTTATTTTATTGCTTAAATCGCATTCTCTCGACGAGCTGAGCACGTTTTCTGAAATGTGCTCCTCCCGTCGCTCTGGTTGGGTGCGCACAGTAAAAAGTGCTCTTGCCAGCTCGGGAGTGCCGCGTTGACCACTGCGCATGAAGAAATAAGCACCTGCAACGTTTGGTTTAGGTTTTAGGAACATTTTTAATTTTATTGCTTAAATCGCATTTTCTCGACGAGCTGAGCACGTTTTCTGAAAAGTGCTCCTCCCGTCGCTCTGGTTGGGCGCGCATAGTAAAAAGTTCTCCTGGCAGCTAAAGAGTGCCGCGTTGACCACTGCGCAAGAAGAAATAAGCACCTGCAACGTTTGGTTTAGGTTTTAGGTGCATTTTTAATTTTATTGCTTAAATCGCATTTTCTCGACAAGCTGAGCACGTTTTCTGAAATCAGCTCCTCCCGTCGCTCTGGTTGGGTGTGCACAGTAAAAAGAGCTCCTGGCAGCTAGGGAGTGCCGCGTTGACCACTGCGCACGAAGAAATAAGCACCTGCAACGTTTGGTTTAGGTTTTAGGTGCATTTTAAATTTTATTGCTTAAATCGCATTTCCTCGACGAGCTGAGCACGTTTTCTGAAATGTGCTCCTCCCGTCACTCTGGTTGGGTGCGAAAGTAAAAAGTGCTCCTGGCAGCTAGGGAGTGCCGCGTTGAGCACTACGCACGAAGAAATAAGCACCTGCAACGTTTGGTTTAGGTTTTAGGTGCATTTTAAATTTTATTGCTTAAATCGCATTCTCTCGACGAGCTGAGCACGTTTTCTGAAATGTGCTCCTCCCGTCGCTCTGGTTGTGCGCGCATAATAAAAAGTGCTCCTGGCAGCTAGAGAGTGCCGCATTGACCACTGCACATGAAGAAATAAGCACCTGCAACGTTTGGTTTAGGTTTTAGGTGCATTTTTAATTTTATTGCTTAAATCGCATTTCCTCGACGAGCTGAGCACGTTTTCTGAAATGTGCTCCTCCCGTCGCTCTGGTTGTACGCGCATAGTAAAAAGTGCTCCTGGCAGCTAGAGAGTGCCGCGTTGACCACTGCACATGAAGAAATAAGCACCTGCAACGTTTGGTTTAGGTTTTAGGTGCATTTTTAATTTTATTGCTTAAATCGCATTTTCTCGACGAGCTGAGCACGTTTTCTGAAATGTGCTCCTCCCGTCGCTCTGGTTGGGTGCGCGTAGTAAAAAGTGCTCCTGGCAGCTAGAGAGTGCCGCAGACCACTGCGCATGAAGAAATAAGCACCTGCAACGCTTGGTTTAGGTTTTAGGTGCATTTTTAATTTTATTGCTTAAATCGCATTTTCTCGACGAGCTGAGCAGGTTTTCTGAAATGTGCTCCTCCCGTCACTCTGGTTGGGTGCGCACAGTAAAAAGTGCTCCTGGCAGCTAGGGAGTGCCGCGTTGAGCACTACGCACGAAGAAATAAGCACCTGCAACGTTTGGTTTAGGTTTTAGCTGCATTTTTAATTTTATTGCTTAAATCGCATTTTCTCGACGAGCTGAGCACGTTTTCTGAAATGTGCTCCTCCCGTCGCTCTGGTTGGGTGCGCACAGTAAAAAGAGCTCCTGGCAGCTAGGGAGTTCCGCGTTGACCACTGCGCACGAAGAAATAAGCACCTGCAACGTTTGGTTTAGGTTTTAGGTGCATTTTTTATTTTATTGCTTAAATCGCATTCTCTCGACGAGCTGAGCACGTTTTCTGAAATGTGCTCCTCCCGTCGCTCTGGTTGGGTGCACACAGTAAAAAGAGCTCCTGGCAGCTAGGGAGTGCCGCGTTGACCACTGCGCACGAAGAAATAAGCACCTGCAACGTTTGGTTTAGGTTTTAGGTGCATTTTTTATTTTATTGCTTAAATCGCATTCTCTCGACGAGCTGAGCACGTTTTCTGAAATGTGCTCCTCCCGTCGCTCTGGTTGGGTGCGCGTAGTAAAAAGTGCTCCTGGCAGCTAGAGAGTGCCGCGTTGACCACTGCGCATGAAGAAATAAGCACCTGCAACGTTTGGTTTAGGTTTTAGGTGCATTTTTAATTTTATTGCTTAAATCGCATTTTCTCGACGAGCTGAGCACGTTTTCTGAAATGTGCTCCTCCCGTCACTCTGGTTGGGTGCGCACAGTAAAAAGTGCTCTTGGCAGCTAGAGAGTGCCGCGTTGACCACTGCGCATGAAGAAATAAGCACCTGCAACGCTTGGTTTAGGTTTTAGGTGCATTTTTAATTTTATTGCTTAAATCGCATTTTCTCGACGAGCTGAGCACGTTTTCTGAAATGTGCTCCTCCCGTCACTCTGGTTGGGTGCGCACAGTAAAAAGTGCTCCTGGCAGCTAGGGAGTGCCGCGTTGAGCACTACGCACGAAGAAATAAGCACCTGCAACGTTTGGTTTAGGTTTTAGCTGCATTTTTAATTTTATTGCTTAAATCGCATTTTCTCGACGAGCTGAGCAAGTTTTCTGAAATGTGCTCCTCCCGTCGCTCTGGTTGGGTGCGCACAGTAAAAAGAGCTCCTGGCAGCTAGGGAGTTCCGCGTTGACCACTGCGCACGAAGAAATAAGCACCTGCAACGTTTGGTTTAGGTTTTAGGTGCATTTTTAATTTTATTGCTTAAATCGCATTCTCTCGACGAGCTGAGCACGTTTTCTGAAATGTGCTCCTCCCGTCGCTCTGGTTGGGTGCGCACAGTAAAAAGTGCTCTTGGCAGCTCGGGAGTGCCGCGTTGACCACTGCGCATGAAGAAATAAGCACCTGCAACGTTTGGTTTAGGTTTTAGGTGCATTTTTAATTTTATTGCTTAAATCGCATTTTCTCGACGAGCTGAGCACGTTTTCTGAAATGTGCTCCTCCCGTCACTCTGGTTGGGTGCGCACAGTAAAAAGTGCTCCTGGCAGCTAGGGAGTGCCGCGTTGAGCACTGCGCACGAAGAAATAAGCACCTGCAACGTTTGGTTTAGGTTTTAGGTGCATTTTTAATTTTATGGCTTAAATTGCATTTTCTCGACGAGCTGAGCACGTTTTCTGAAATGGGCTCCTCCCGTCGCTCTGGTTGGGTGCGCACAGTAAAAAGAGCTCCTGGCAGCTAGGGAGTTCCGTGTTGACCACTGTGCACGAAGAAATAAGCACCTGCAACGTTTGGTTTAGGTTTTAGGTGCATTTTTTATTTTATTGCTTAAATCGCATTCTCTCGACGAGCTGAGCACGTTTTCTGAAATGTGCTCCTCTTGTCGCTCTGGTTGGGTGCACACAGTAAAAAGAGCTCCTGGCAGCTAGGGAGTGCCGCGTTGACCACTGCGCACGAAGAAATAAGCACCTGCAACGTTTGGTTTAGGTTTTAGGTGCATTTTTAATTTTATTGCTTAAATCGCATTTTCTCGACGAGCTGAGCACGTTTTCTGAAATGTGCTCCTCCCGTCGCTCTGGTTGTGCGCGCATAGTAAAAAGTGCTCCTGGCAGCTAGAGAGTGCCGCGTTGACCACTGCACATGGAGAAATAAGCACCTGCAACGTTTGGTTTAGGTTTTAGGTGCATTTTTAATTTTATTGCTTAAATCGCATTTTCTCGACGAGCTGAGCACGTTTTCTGAAATGTGCTCCTCCCGTCGCTCTGGTTGGGTGCGCACAGTAAAAAGTGCTCTTGGCAGCTAGAGAGTTCCGCGTTGACCACTGCGCACGAAGAAATAAGCACCTGCAACGTTTGGTTTAGGTTTTAGGTGCATTTTTAATTTTATTGCTTAAATCGCATTCTCTCGACGAGCTGAGCACGTTTTCTGAAATGTGCTCCTCCCGTCGCTCTGGTTGGGTGCGCACAGTAAAAAGTGCTCTTGGCAGCTCGGGAGTTCCGCGTTGACCACTGCGCATGAAGAAATAAGCACCTGCAACGTTTGGTTTAGGTTTTAGGTGCATTTTTAATTTTATTGCTTAAATCGCATTTTCTCGACGAGCTGAGCACGTTTTCTGAAATGTGCTCCTCCCGTCGCTCTGGTTGTGCGCGCATAGTAAAAAGTGCTCCTGGCAGCTATAGAGTGCCGCGTTGACCACTGCACATGAAGAAATAAGCACCTGCAACGTTTGGTTTAGGTTTTAGGTGCATTTTTAATTTTATTGCTTAAATCGCATTTTCTCGACGAGCTGAGCACGTTTTCTGAAATGTGCTCCTCCCGTCACTCTGGTTGGGTGCGCACAGTAAAAAGTGCTCTTGGCAGCTAGAGAGTGCCGCGTTGACCACTGCGCATGAAGAAATAAGCACCTGCAACGTTTGGTTTAGGTTTTAGGTGCATTTTTAATTTTATTGCTTAAATCGCATTTTCTCGACGAGCTGAGCACGTTTTCTGAAATGTGCTCCTCCCGTCACTCTGGTTGGGTGCGCACAGTAAAAAGTGCTCCTGGCAGCTAGGGAAGGCCGCGTTGAGCACTGCGCACGAAGAAATAAGCACCTGCAACGTTTGGTTTAGGTTTTAGGTGCATTTTTAATTTTATTGCTTAAATTGCATTTTCTCGACGAGCTGAGCACGTTTTCTGAAATGGGCTCCTCCCGTCGCTCTGGTTGGGTGCGCACAGTAAAAAGAGCTCCTGGCAGCTAGGGAGTTCCGTGTTGACCACTGTGCACGAAGAAATAAGCACCTGCAACGTTTGGTTTAGGTTTTAGGTGCATTTTTTATTTTATTGCTTAAATCGCATTCTCTCGACGAGCTGAGCACGTTTTCTGAAATGTGCTCCTCTTGTCGCTCTGGTTGGGTGCACACAGTAAAAAGAGCTCCTGGCAGCTAGGGAGTGCCGCGTTGACCACTGCGCACGAAGAAATAAGCACCTGCAACGTTTGGTTTAGGTTTTAGGTGCATTTTTAATTTTATTGCTTAAATCGCATTTTCTCGACGAGCTGAGCACGTTTTCTGAAATGTGCTCCTCCCGTCGCTCTGGTTGTGCGCGCATAGTAAAAAGTGCTCCTGGCAGCTAGAGAGTGCCGCGTTGACCACTGCACATGGAGAAATAAGCACCTGCAACGTTTGGTTTAGGTTTTAGGTGCATTTTTAATTTTATTGCTTAAATCGCATTTTCTCGACGAGCTGAGCACGTTTTCTGAAATGTGCTCCTCCCGTCGCTCTGGTTGGGTGCGCACAGTAAAAAGTGCTCTTGGCAGCTAGAGAGTGCCGCGTTGACCACTGCGCATGAAGAAATAAGCACCTGCAACGTTTGGTTTAGGTTTTAGGTGCATTTTTAATCTTATTTCTTAAATCGCATTTTCTCGACGAGCTGAGCACGTTTTCTGAAATGTGCTCCTCCCGTCACTCTGGTTGGGTGCGCACAGTAAAAAGTGCTCTTGGCAGCTAGAGAGTGCCGCGTTGACCACTGCGCATGAAGAAATAAGCACCTGCAACGCTTGGTTTAGGTTTTAGGTGCATTTTTAATTTTATTGCTTAAATCGCATTTTCTCGACGAGCTGAGCAGGTTTTCTGAAATGTGCTCCTCCCGTCACTCTGGTTGGGTGCGCACAGTAAAAAGTGCTCCTGGCAGCTAGGGAGTGCCGCGTTGAGCACTACGCACGAAGAAATAAGCACCTGCAACGTTTGGTTTAGGTTTTAGCTGCATTTTTAATTTTATTGCTTAAATCGCATTTTCTCGACGAGCTGAGCACGTTTTCTGAAATGTGCTCCTCCCGTCGCTCTGGTTGGGTGCGCACAGTAAAAAGAGCTCCTGGCAGCTAGGGAGTTCCGCGTTGACCACTGCGCACGAAGAAATAAGCACCTGCAACGTTTGGTTTAGGTTTTAGGTGCATTTTTTATTTTATTGCTTAAATCGCATTCTCTCGACGAGCTGAGCACGTTTTCTGTAATGTGCTCCTCCCGTCGCTCTGGTTGGGTGCGCACAGTAAAAAGTGCTCTTGCCAGCTCGGGAGTGCCGCGTTGACCACTGCGCATGAAGAAATAAGCACCTGCAACGTTTGGTTTAGGTTTTAGGAACATTTTTAATTTTATTGCTTAAATCGCATTTTCTCGACGAGCTGAGCACGTTTTCTGAAAAGTGCTCCTCCCGTCGCTCTGGTTGGGCGCGCATAGTAAAAAGTTCTCCTGGCAGCTAAAGAGTGCCGCGTTGACCACTGCGCAAGAAGAAATAAGCACCTGCAACGTTTGGTTTAGGTTTTAGGTGCATTTTTAATTTTATTGCTTAAATCGCATTTTCTCGACAAGCTGAGCACGTTTTCTGAAATCAGCTCCTCCCGTCGCTCTGGTTGGGTGTGCACAGTAAAAAGAGCTCCTGGCAGCTAGGGAGTGCCGCGTTGACCACTGCGCACGAAGAAATAAGCACCTGCAACGTTTGGTTTAGGTTTTAGGTGCATTTTAAATTTTATTGCTTAAATCGCATTTCCTCGACGAGCTGAGCACGTTTTCTGAAATGTGCTCCTCCCGTCACTCTGGTTGGGTGCGAAAGTAAAAAGTGCTCCTGGCAGCTAGGGAGTGCCGCGTTGAGCACTACGCACGAAGAAATAAGCACCTGCAACGTTTGGTTTAGGTTTTAGGTGCATTTTAAATTTTATTGCTTAAATCGCATTCTCTCGACGAGCTGAGCACGTTTTCTGAAATGTGCTCCTCCCGTCGCTCTGGTTGTGCGCGCATAATAAAAAGTGCTCCTGGCAGCTAGAGAGTGCCGCATTGACCACTGCACATGAAGAAATAAGCACCTGCAACGTTTGGTTTAGGTTTTAGGTGCATTTTTAATTTTATTGCTTAAATCGCATTTCCTCGACGAGCTGAGCACGTTTTCTGAAATGTGCTCCTCCCGTCGCTCTGGTTGTACGCGCATAGTAAAAAGTGCTCCTGGCAGCTAGAGAGTGCCGCGTTGACCACTGCACATGAAGAAATAAGCACCTGCAACGTTTGGTTTAGGTTTTAGGTGCATTTTTAATTTTATTGCTTAAATCGCATTTTCTCGACGAGCTGAGCACGTTTTCTGAAATGTGCTCCTCCCGTCGCTCTGGTTGGGTGCGCGTAGTAAAAAGTGCTCCTGGCAGCTAGAGAGTGCCGCAGACCACTGCGCATGAAGAAATAAGCACCTGCAACGCTTGGTTTAGGTTTTAGGTGCATTTTTAATTTTATTGCTTAAATCGCATTTTCTCGACGAGCTGAGCAGGTTTTCTGAAATGTGCTCCTCCCGTCACTCTGGTTGGGTGCGCACAGTAAAAAGTGCTCCTGGCAGCTAGGGAGTGCCGCGTTGAGCACTACGCACGAAGAAATAAGCACCTGCAACGTTTGGTTTAGGTTTTAGCTGCATTTTTAATTTTATTGCTTAAATCGCATTTTCTCGACGAGCTGAGCACGTTTTCTGAAATGTGCTCCTCCCGTCACTCTGGTTGGGTGCGCACAGTAAAAAGTGCTCTTGGCAGCTAGAGAGTGCCGCGTTGACCACTGCGCATGAAGAAATAAGCACCTGCAACGCTTGGTTTAGGTTTTAGGTGCATTTTTAATTTTATTGCTTAAATCGCATTTTCTCGACGAGCTGAGCACGTTTTCTGAAATGTGCTCCTCCCGTCACTCTGGTTGGGTGCGCACAGTAAAAAGTGCTCCTGGCAGCTAGGGAGTGCCGCGTTGAGCACTACGCACGAAGAAATAAGCACCTGCAACGTTTGGTTTAGGTTTTAGCTGCATTTTTAATTTTATTGCTTAAATCGCATTTTCTCGACGAGCTGAGCAAGTTTTCTGAAATGTGCTCCTCCCGTCGCTCTGGTTGGGTGCGCACAGTAAAAAGAGCTCCTGGCAGCTAGGGAGTTCCGCGTTGACCACTGCGCACGAAGAAATAAGCACCTGCAACGTTTGGTTTAGGTTTTAGGTGCATTTTTAATTTTATTGCTTAAATCGCATTCTCTCGACGAGCTGAGCACGTTTTCTGAAATGTGCTCCTCCCGTCGCTCTGGTTGGGTGCGCACAGTAAAAAGTGCTCTTGGCAGCTCGGGAGTGCCGCGTTGACCACTGCGCATGAAGAAATAAGCACCTGCAACGTTTGGTTTAGGTTTTAGGTGCATTTTTAATTTTATTGCTTAAATCGCATTTTCTCGACGAGCTGAGCACGTTTTCTGAAATGTGCTCCTCCCGTCGCTCTGGTTGGGCGCGCATAGTAAAAAGTGCTCCTGGCAGCTAGAGAGTGCCGCGTTGACCACTGCGCAAGAAGAAATAAGCACCTGCAACGTTTGGTTTAGGTTTTAGGTTCATTTTTAATTTTATTGCTTAAATCGCATTTTCTCGACGAGCTGAGCACGTTTTCTGAAATGTGCTCCTCCCGTCGCTCTGGTTGGGTGCGCACAGTAAAAAGAGCTCCTGGCAGCTAGGGAGTTCCGCGTTGACCACTGCGCACGAAGAAATAAGCACCTGCAACGTTTGGTTTAGGTTTTAGGTGCATTTTTAATTTTATTGCTTAAATCGCATTCTCTCGACGAGCTGAGCACGTTTTCTGAAATGTGCTCCTCCCGTCGCTCTGGTTGTGCGCACATAGTAAAAAGTTCTCCTGGCAGCTAGAGAGTGCCGCGTTGACCACTGCACATGAAGAAATAAGCACCTGCAACGTTTGGTTTAGGTTTTAGGTGCATTTTTAATTTTATTGCTTAAATCGCATTTTCTCGACGAGCTGAGCACGTTTTCTGAAATGTGCTTCTCCCGTCGCTCTGGTTGGGTGCGCACAGTAAAAAGTGCACTTGGCAGCTAGAGAGTGCCGCGTTGACCACTGCACATGAAGAAATAAGCACCTGCAACGTTTGGTTTAGGTTTTAGGTGCATTTTTAATCTTATTGCTTAAATCGCATTTTCTCGACGAGCTGAGCACGTTTTCTGAAATGTGCTCCTCCCTTCACTCTGGTTGGGTGCGCACAGTAAAAAGTGCTCTTGGCAGCTAAAGAGTGCCGCGTTGACCACTGCGCACGAAGAAATAAGCACCTGCAACGTTTGGTTTAGGTTTTAGGTGCATTTTTAATTTTATTGCTTAAATCGCATTTTCTCGACGAGCTGAGCACGTTTTCTGAAATGTGCTCCTCCCGTCGCTCTGGTTGGGTGCGCACAGTAAAAAGAGCTCCTGGCAGCTAGGGAGTTCCGCGTTGACCACTGCGCACGAAGAAATAAGCACCTGCAACGTTTGGTTTAGGTTTTAGGTGCATTTTTAATTTTATTGCTTAAATCGCATTCTCTCGACGAGCTGAGCACGTTTTCTGAAATGTGCTCCTCCCGTCGCTCTGGTTGGTTGCGCACAGTAAAAAGTGCTCTTGGCAGCTCGGGAGTGCCGCGTTGACCACTGCGCATGAAGAAATAACCACCTGCAACGTTTGGTTTAGGTTTAAGGTGCATTTTTAATTTTATTGCTTAAATCGCATTTTCTCGACGAGCTGAGCACGTTTTCTGAAATGTGCTCCTCCCGTCACTCTGGTTGGGTGCGCACAGTAAAAAGTGCTCCTGGCAGCTAGGGAGTGCCGCGTTGAGCACTGCGCACGAAGAAATAAGCACCTGCAACGTTTGGTTTAGGTTTTAGGTGCATTTTTAATTTTATTGCTTAAATCGCGTTTTCTCGACGAGCTGAGCACGTTTTCTGAAATGTGCTCCTCCCGTCACTCTGGTTGGGTGCGCACAGTAAAAAGAGCTCCTGGCAGCTAGGGAGTTCCGCGTTGACCACTGCGCACGAATAAATAAGCACCTGCAACGTTTGGTTTAGGTTTTAGGTGCATTTTTAATTTTATTGCTTAAATCGCATTTTCTCGACGAGCTGAGCACGTTTTCTGAAATGTGCTCCTCCCGTCACTCTGGTTGGGTGCGCGTAGTAAAAAGTGCTCCTGGCAGCTAGAGAGTGCCGCAGACCACTGCGCATGAAGAAATAAGCACCTGCAACGCTTGGTTTAGGTTTTAGGTGCATTTTTAATTTTATTGCTTAAATCGCATTTTCTCGACGAGCTGAGCAGGTTTTCTGAAATGTGCTCCTCCCGTCACTCTGGTTGGGTGCGCACAGTAAAAAGTGCTCCTGGCAGCTAGGGAGTGCCGCGTTGAGCACTACGCACGAAGAAATAAGCACCTGCAACGTTTGGTTTAGGTTTTAGCTGCATTTTTAATTTTATTGCTTAAATCGCATTTTCTCGACGAGCTGAGCACGTTTTCTGAAATGTGCTCCTCCCGTCGCTCTGGTTGGGTGCGCACAGTAAAAAGAGCTCCTGGCAGCTAGGGAGTTCCGCGTTGACCACTGCGCACGAAGAAATAAGCACCTGCAACGTTTGGTTTAGGTTTTAGGTGCATTTTTTATTTTATTGCTTAAATCGCATTCTCTCGACGAGCTGAGCACGTTTTCTGAAATGTGCTCCTCCCGTCGCTCTGGTTGGGTGCACACAGTAAAAAGAGCTCCTGGCAGCTAGGGAGTGCCGCGTTGACCACTGCGCACGAAGAAATAAGCACCTGCAACGTTTGGTTTAGGTTTTAGGTGCATTTTTTATTTTATTGCTTAAATCGCATTCTCTCGACGAGCTGAGCACGTTTTCTGAAATGTGCTCCTCCCGTCGCTCTGGTTGGGTGCGCGTAGTAAAAAGTGCTCCTGGCAGCTAGAGAGTGCCGCGTTGACCACTGCGCATGAAGAAATAAGCACCTGCAACGTTTGGTTTAGGTTTTAGGTTCATTTTTAATTTTATTGCTTAAATCGCATTTTCTCGAAGAGCTGAGCACGTTTTCTGAAATGTGCTCCTCCCGTCGCTCTGGTTGGGTGCGCACAGTATAAAGAGCTCCTGGCAGCTAGGGAGTGCCGCGTTGACCACTGCGCACGAAGAAATAAGCACCTGCAACGTTTGGTTTAGGTTTTAGGTGCATTTTTAATTTTATTGCTTAAATCGCATTCTCTCGACGAGCTTAGCACGTTTTCTGAAATGTGCTCCTCCCGTCACTCTGGTTGGGTGCGCACAGTAAAAAGTGCTCCTGGCAGCTAGGGAGTGCCGCGTTGAGCACTACGCACGAAGAAATAAGCACCTGCAACGTTTGGTTTAGGTTTTAGCTGCATTTTTAATTTTATTGCTTAAATCGCATTTTCTCGACGAGCTGAGCAAGTTTTCTGAAATGTGCTCCTCCCGTCGCTCTGGTTGGGTGCGCACAGTAAAAAGAGCTCCTGGCAGCTAGGGAGTTCCGCGTTGACCACTGCGCACGAAGAAATAAGCACCTGCAACGTTTGGTTTAGGTTTTAGGTGCATTTTTAATTTTATTGCTTAAATCGCATTCTCTCGACGAGCTGAGCACGTTTTCTGAAATGTGCTCCTCCCGTCGCTCTGGTTGGTTGCGCACAGTAAAAAGTGCTCTTGGTAGCTCGGGAGTGCCGCGTTGACCACTGCGCATGAAGAAATAACCACCTGCAACGTTTGGTTTAGGTTTAAGGTGCATTTTTAATTTTATTGCTTAAATCGCATTTTCTCGACGAGCTGAGCACGTTTTCTGAAATGTGCTCCTCCCGTCACTCTGGTTGGGTGCGCACAGTAAAAAGTGCTCCTGGCAGCTAGGGAGTGCCGCGTTGAGCACTGCGCACGAAGAAATAAGCACCTGCAACGTTTGGTTTAGGTTTTAGGTGCATTTTTAATTTTATTGCTTAAATCGCGTTTTCTCGACGAGCTGAAAACGTTTCCTGAAATGTGCTCCTCCCGTCACTCTGGTTGGGTGCGCACAGTAAAAAGAGCTCCTGGCAGCTAGGGAGTTCCGCGTTGACCACTGCGCACGAATAAATAAGCACCTGCAACGTTTGGTTTAGGTTTTAGGTGCATTTTTAATTTTATTGCTTAAATCGCATTTTCTCGACGAGCTGAGCACGTTTTCTGAAATGTGCTCCTCCCGTCACTCTGGTTGGGTGCAAACAGTAAAAAGTGCTCCTGGCAGCTAGGGAGTGCCGCGTTGAGCACTGCGCACGAAGAAATAAGCACCTGCAACGTTTGGTTTAGGTTTTAGGTGCATTTTTAATTTTATTGCTTAAATCGCATTTTCTCGACGAGCTGAGCACGTTTTCTGAAATGGGCTCCTCCCGTCGCTCTGGTTGGGTGCGCACAGTAAAAAGAGCTCCTGGCAGCTAGGGAGTGCCGCGTTGACCACTGCGCATGAAGAAATAAGCACCTGCAACGTTTGGTTTAGGTTTTAGGTGCATTTTTAATTTTATTGCTTAAATCGCATTTTCTCGACGAGCTGAGCACGTTTTCTGAAATGTGCTCCTCCCGTCGCTCTGGTTGGGTGCGCACAGTAAAAAGTGCTCCTGGCAGCTAGAGAGTGCCGCGTTGACCACTGCGCAAGAAGAAATAAGCACCTGCAACGTTTGGTTTAGGTTTTAGGTGCATTTTTAATCTTATTGCTTTAATCGCATTTTCTCGACGAGCTGAGCACGTTTTCTGAAATTTGCTCCTCCCGTCACTCTGGTTGGGTGCGCACAGTAAAAAGTGCTCTTGGCAGCTAGAGAGTGCCGCGTTGACCACTGCGCATGAAGAAATAAGCACCTGCAACGTTTGGTTTAGGTTTTAGGTGCATTTTTAATCTTATTGCTTAAATCGCATTTTCTCGACGAGCTGAGCACGTTTTCTGAAATGTGCTCCTCCCGTCACTCTGGTTGGGTGCGCACAGTAAAAAGTGCTCTTGGCAGCTAGAGAGTGCCGCGTTGACCACTGCGCATGAAGAAATAAGCACCTGCAACGCTTGGTTTAGGTTTTAGGTGCATTTTTAATTTTATTGCTTAAATCGCATTTTCTCGACGAGCTGAGCAGGTTTTCTGAAATGTGCTCCTCCCGTCACTCTGGTTGGGTGCGCACAGTAAAAAGTGCTCCTGGCAGCTAGAGAGTGCCGCGTTGACCACTGCGCAAGAAGAAATAAGCACCTGCAACGTTTGGTTTAGGTTTTAGGTGCATTTTTAATTTTATTCCTTAAATCGCATTTTCTCGACAAGCTGAGCACGTTTTCTGAAATGTGCTCCTCCCGTCGCTCTGGTTGGGTGCGCACAGTATAAAGAGCTCCTGGCAGCTAGGGAGTGCCGCGTTGACCACTGCGCACGAAGAAATAAGCACCTGCAACGTTTGGTTTAGGTTTTAGGTGCATTTTTAATTTTATTGCTTAAATCGCATTCTCTCGACGAGCTTGGCACGTTTTCTGAAATGTGCTCCTCCCGTCACTCTGGTTGGGTGTGCACAGTAAAAAGTGCTCCTGGCAGCTAGGGAGTGCCGCGTTGAGCACTACGCACGAAGAAATAAGCACCTGCAACGTTTGGTTTAGGGTTTAGCTGCATTTTTAATTTTATTGCTTAAATCGCATTTTCTCGACGAGCTGAGCACGTTTTCTGAAATGTGCTCCTCCCGTCGCTCTGGTTGGGTGCGCACAGTAAAAAGAGCTCCTGGCAACTAGGGAGTTCCGCGTTGACCACTGCGCACGAAGAAATAAGCACCTGCAACGTTTGGTTTAGGTTTTAGGTGCATTTTTAATTTTATTGCTTAAATCGCATTCTCTCGACGAGCTGAGCACGTTTTCTGAAATGTGCTCCTCCCGTCGCTCTGGTTGTGCGCGCATAGTAAAAAGTGCTCCTGGCAGCTAGAGAGTGCCGCGTTGACCACTGCACATGAAGAAATAAGCACCTGCAACGTTTGGTTTAGGTTTTAGGTGCATTTTTAATTTTATTGCTTAAATCGCATTTTCTCGACGAGCTGAGCACGTTTTCTGAAATGTGCTCCTCCCGTCGCTCTGGTTGGGTGCGCACAGTAAAAAGTGCTCTTGGCAGCTAGAGAGTGCCGCGTTGACCACTGCACATGAAGAAATAAGCACCTGCAACGTTTGGTTTAGGTTTTAGGTGCATTTTTAATTTTATTGCTTAAATCGCATTTTCTCGACGAGCTGAGCACGTTTTCTGAAATGTGCTCCTCCCGTCACTCTGGTTGGGTGCGCACAATAAAAAGTGCTCCTGGCAGCGAGGGAGTGCCGCATTGAGCACTGCGCACGAAGAAATAAGCACCTGCAACGTTTGATTTAGGTTTTAGGTGCATTTTTAATTTTATTGCTTAAATCGCATTTTCTCGACGAGCTGAGCACGTTTTCTGAAATGTGCTCCTCCCGTCACTCTGGTTGGGTGCGCACAGTAAAAAGTGCTCTTGGCAGCTAGAGAGTGCCGTGTTGACCACTGCGCATGAAGAAATAAGCACCTGCAACGTTTGGTTTAGGTTTTAGGTGCATTTTTAATTTTATTGCTTAAATCGCATTTTCTCGACGAGCTGAGCACGTTTTCTGAAATGTGCTCCTCCCGTCACTCTGGTTGGGTGCGCACAGTAAAAAGTGCTCCTGGCAGCTAGGGAGTGCCGCGTTGAGCACTGCGCACGAAGAAATAAGCACCTGCAACGTTTGGTTTAGGTTTTAGGTGCATTTTTAATTTTATTGCTTAAATTGCATTTTCTCGACGAGCTGAGCACGTTTTCTGAAATGGGCTCCTCCCGTCGCTCTGGTTGGGTGCGCACAGTAAAAAGAGCTCCTGGCAGCTAGGGAGTTCCGTGTTGACCACTGCGCACGAAGAAATAAGCACCTGCAACGTTTGGTTTAGGTTTTAGGTGCATTTTTTATTTTATTGCTTAAATCGCATTCTCTCGACGAGCTGAGCACGTTTTCTGAAATGTGCTCCTCTTGTCGCTCTGGTTGGGTGCACACAGTAAAAAGAGCTCCTGGCAGCTAGGGAGTGCCGCGTTGACCACTGCGCACGAAGAAATAAGCACCTGCAACGTTTGGTTTAGGTTTTAGGTGCATTTTTAATTTTATTGCTTAAATCGCATTTTCTCGACGAGCTGAGCACGTTTTCTGAAATGTGCTCCTCCCGTCGCTCTGGTTGTGCGCGCATAGTAAAAAGTGCTCCTGGCAGCTAGAGAGTGCCGCGTTGACCACTGCACATGGAGAAATAAGCACCTGCAACGTTTGGTTTAGGTTTTAGGTGCATTTTTAATTTTATTGCTTAAATCGCATTTTCTCGACGAGCTGAGCACGTTTTCTGAAATGTGCTCCTCCCGTCGCTCTGGTTGGGTGCGCACAGTAAAAAGTGCTCTTGGCAGCTAGAGAGTGCCGCGTTGACCACTGCGCATGAAGAAATAAGCACCTGCAACGTTTGGTTTAGGTTTTAGGTGCATTTTTAATCTTATTGCTTAAATCGCATTTTCTCGACGAGCTGAGCACGTTTTCTGAAATGTGCTCCTCCCGTCACTCTGGTTGGGTGCGCACAGTAAAAAGTGCTCTTGGCAGTTAGAGAGTGCCGCGTTGACCACTGCGCATGAAGAAATAAGCACCTGCAACGCTTGGTTTAGGTTTTAGGTGCATTTTTAATTTTATTGCTTAAATCGCATTTTCTCGACGAGCTGAGCAGGTTTTCTGAAATGTGCTCCTCCCGTCACTCTGGTTGGGTGCGCACAGTAAAAAGTGCTCCTGGCAGCTAGGGAGTGCCGCGTTGAGCACTACGCACGAAGAAATAAGCACCTGCAACGTTTGGTTTAGGTTTTAGCTGCATTTTTAATTTTATTGCTTAAATCGCATTTTCTCGACGAGCTGAGCACGTTTTCTGAAATGTGCTCCTCCCGTCGCTCTGGTTGGGTGCGCACAGTAAAAAGAGCTCCTGGCAGCTAGGGAGTTCCGCGTTGACCACTGCGCACGAAGAAATAAGCACCTGCAACGTTTGGTTTAGGTTTTAGGTGCATTTTTTATTTTATTGCTTAAATCGCATTCTCTCGACGAGCTGAGCACGTTTTCTGAAATGTGCTCCTCCCGTCGCTCTGGTTGGGTGCGCACAGTAAAAAGTGCTCTTGCCAGCTCGGGAGTGCCGCGTTGACCACTGCGCATGAAGAAATAAGCACCTGCAACGTTTGGTTTAGGTTTTAGGAACATTTTTAATTTTATTGCTTAAATCGCATTTTCTCGACGAGCTGAGCACGTTTTCTGAAAAGTGCTCCTCCCGTCGCTCTGGTTGGGCGCGCATAGTAAAAAGTTCTCCTGGCAGCTAGAGAGTGCCGCGTTGACCACTGCGCAAGAAGAAATAAGCACCTGCAACGTTTGGTTTAGGTTTTAGGTGCATTTTTAATTTTATTGCTTAAATCGCATTTTCTCGACAAGCTGAGCACGTTTTCTGAAATCAGCTCCTCCCGTCGCTCTGGTTGGGTGTGCACAGTAAAAAGAGCTCCTGGCAGCTAGGGAGTGCCGCGTTGACCACTGCGCACGAAGAAATAAGCACCTGCAACGTTTGGTTTAGGTTTTAGGTGCATTTTAAATTTTATTGCTTAAATCGCATTTCCTCGACGAGCTGAGCACGTTTTCTGAAATGTGCTCCTCCCGTCACTCTGGTTGGGTGCGAAAGTAAAAAGTGCTCCTGGCAGCTAGGGAGTGCCGCGTTGAGCACTACGCACGAAGAAATAAGCACCTGCAACGTTTGGTTTAGGTTTTAGGTGCATTTTTAATTTTATTGCTTAAATCGCATTTTCTCGACGAGCTGAGCACGTTTTCTGAAATGTGCTCCTCCCGTCGCTCTGGTTGTGCGCGCATAGTAAAAAGTGCTCCTGGCAGCTAGAGAGTGCCGCGTTGACCACTGCACATGAAGAAATAAGCACCTGCAACGTTTGGTTTAGGTTTTAGGTGCATTTTTAATTTTATTGCTTAAATCGCATTTTCTCGACGAGCTGAGCAAGTTTTCTGAAATGTGCTCCTCCCGTCGCTCTGGTTGGGTGCGCACAGTAAAAAGAGCTCCTGGCAGCTAGGGAGTTCCGCGTTGACCACTGCGCACGAAGAAATAAGCACCTGCAACGTTTGGTTTAGGTTTTAGGTGCATTTTTAATTTTATTGCTTAAATCGCATTCTCTCGACGAGCTGAGCACGTTTTCTGAAATGTGCTCCTCCCGTCGCTCTGGTTGGGTGCGCACAGTAAAAAGTGCTCTTGGCAGCTCGGGAGTGCCGCGTTGACCACTGCGCATGAAGAAATAAGCACCTGCAACGTTTGGTTTAGGTTTTAGGTGCATTTTTAATTTTATTGCTTAAATCGCATTTTCTCGACGAGCTGAGCACGTTTTCTGAAATGTGCTCCTCCCGTCGCTCTGGTTGGGCGCGCATAGTAAAAAGTGCTCCTGGCAGCTAGAGAGTGCCGCGTTGACCACTGCGCAAGAAGAAATAAGCACCTGCAACGTTTGGTTTAGGTTTTAGGTGCATTTTTAATTTTATTGCTTAAATCGCATTTTCTCGACAAGCTGAGCACGTTTTCTGAAATGTGCTCCTCCCGTCGCTCTGGTTGGGTGCGCACAGTAAAAAGAGCTCCTGGCAGCTAGGGAGTGCCGCGTTGACCACTGCGCACGAAGAAATAAGCACCTGCAACGTTTGGTTTAGGTTTTAGGTGCATTTTTAATTTTATTGCTTAAATCGCATTCTCTCGACGAGCTGAGCACGTTTTCTGAAATGTGCTCCTCCCGTCGCTCTGGTTGGGTGCGCACAGTAAAAAGAGCTCCTGGCAGCTAGGGAGTTCCGCGTTGACCACTGCGCACGAAGAAATAAGCACCTGCAACGTTTGGTTTAGGTTTTAGGTGCATTTTTAATTTTATTGCTTAAATCGCATTCTCTCGACGAGCTGAGCACGTTTTCTGAAATGTGCTCCTCCCGTCGCTCTGGTTGTGCGCGCATAGTAAAAAGTTCTCCTGGCAGCTAGAGAGTGCCGCGTTGACCACTGCACATGAAGAAATAAGCACCTGCAACGTTTGGTTTAGGTTTTAGGTGCATTTTTAATTTTATTGCTTAAATCGCATTTTCTCGACGAGCTGAGCACGTTTTCTGAAATGTGCTCCTCCCGTCGCTCTGGTTGGGTGCGCACAGTAAAAAGTGCTCTTGGCAGCTAGAGAGTGCCGCGTTGACCACTGCACATGAAGAAATAAGCACCTGCAACGTTTGGTTTAGGTTTTAGGTGCATTTTTAATCTTATTGCTTAAATCGCATTTTCTCGACGAGCTGAGCACGTTTTCTGAAATGTGCTCCTCCCGTCACTCTGGTTGGGTGTGCACAGTAAAAAGTGCTCTTGGCAGCTAGAGAGTGCCGCGTTGACCACTGCGCATGAAGAAATAAGCACCTGCAACGCTTGGTTTAGGTTTTAGGTGCATTTTTAATTTTATTGCTTAAATCGCATTTTCTCGACGAGCTGAGCAGGTTTTCTGAAATGTGCTCCTCCCGTCACTCTGGTTGGGTGCGCACAGTAAAAAGTGCTCCTGGCAGCTAGGGAGTGCCGCGTTGAGCACTACGCACGAAGAAATAAGCACCTGCAACGTTTGGTTTAGGTTTTAGCTGCATTTTTAATTTTATTGCTTAAATCGCATTTTCTCGACGAGCTGAGCACGTTTTCTGAAATGTGCTCCTCCCGTCGCTCTGGTTGGGTGTGCACAGTAAAAAGAGCTCCTGGCAGCTCGGGAGTGCCGCGTTGACCACTGCGCACGAAGAAATAAGCACCTGCAACGTTTGGTTTAGGTTTTAGGTGCATTTTTAATTTTATTGCTTAAATCGCATTCTCTCGACGAGCTGAGCACGTTTTCTGAAATGTGCTCCTCCCGTCACTCTGGTTGGGTGCGCACAGTAAAAAGTGCTCCTGGCAGCTAGGGAGTGCCGCGTTGAGCACTACGCACGAAGAAATAAGCACCTGCAACGTTTGGTTTAGGTTTTAGGTGCATTTTAAATTTTATTGCTTAAATCGCATTTCCTCGACGAGCTGAGCACGTTTTCTGAAATGTGCTCCTCCCGTCGCTCTGGTTGTGCGCGCATAGTAAAAAGTGCTCTTGGCAGCTAGAGAGTGCCGCGTTGACCACTGCGCATGAAGAAATAAGCACCTGCAACGCTTGGTTTAGGTTTTAGGTGCATTTTTAATTTTATTGCTTAAATCGCATTTTCTCGACGAGCTGAGCACGTTTTCTGAAATGTGCTCCTCCCGTCACTCTGGTTGGGTGCGCACAGTAAAAAGTGCTCCTGGCAGCTAGGGAGTGCCGCGTTGAGCACTACGCACGAAGAAATAAGCACCTGCAACGTTTGGTTTAGGTTTTAGGTGCATTTTTAATTTTATTGCTTAAATCGCATTCTCTCGACGAGCTGAGCACGTTTTCTGAAATGTGCTCCTCCCGTCGCTCTGGTTGGGTGCGCACAGTAAAATGTGCTCTTGGCAGCTCGGGAGTGCCGCGTTGACCACTGCGCATGAAGAAATAAGCACCTGCAACGTTTGGTTTAGGTTTTAGGTGCATTTTTAATTTTATTGCTTAAATCGCATTTTCTCGACGAGCTGAGCACGTTTTCTGAAATGTGCTCCTCCCGTCGCTCTGGTTGGGCGTGCATAGTAAAAAGTGCTCCTGGCAGCTAGAGAGTGCCGCGTTGACCACTGCGCAAGAAGAAATAAGCACCTGCAACGTTTGGTTTAGGTTTTAGGTGCATTTTTAATTTTATTGCTTAAATCGCATTTTCTCGACAAGCTGAGCACGTTTTCTGAAATGTGCTCCTCCCGTCACTCTGGTTGGGTGTGCACAGTAAAAAGAGCTCCTGGCAGCTAGGGAGTGCCGCGTTGACCACTGCGCACGAAGAAATAAGCACCTGCAACGTTTGGTTTAGGTTTTAGCTGCATTTTTAATTTTATTGCTTAAATCGCATTTTCTCGACGAGCTGAGCACGTTTTCTGAAATGTGCTCCTCCCGTCGCTCTGGTTGGGTGCGCACAGTAAAAAGAGCTCCTGGCAGCTAGGGAGTTCCGCGTTGACCACTGCGCACGAAGAAATAAGCACCTGCAACGTTTGGTTTAGGTTTTAGGTGCATTTTTAATTTTATTGCTTAAATCGCATTCTCTCGACGAGCTGAGCACGTTTTCTGAAATGTGCTCCTCCCGTCGCTCTGGTTGGGTGCACACAGTAAAAAGAGCTCCTGGCAGCTAGGGAGTGCCGCGTTGACCACTGCGCACGAAGAAATAAGCACCTGCAACGTTTGGTTTAGGTTTTAGGTGCATTTTTTATTTTATTGCTTAAATCGCATTCTCTCGACGAGCTGAGCACGTTTTCTGAAATGTGCTCCTCCCGTCGCTCTGGTTGGGTGCGCGTAGTAAAAAGTGCTCCTGGCAGCTAGAGAGTGCCGCGTTGACCACTGCGCATGAAGAAATAAGCACCTGCAACGTTTGGTTTAGGTTTTAGGTTCATTTTTAATTTTATTGCTTAAATCGCATTTTCTCGACAAGCTGAGCACGTTTTCTGAAATGTGCTCCTCCCGTCGCTCTGGTTGGGTGCGCACAGTATAAAGAGCTCCTGGCAGCTAGGGAGTGCCGCGTTGACCACTGCGCACGAAGAAATAAGCACCTGCAACGTTTGGTTTAGGTTTTAGGTGCATTTTTAATTTTATTGCTTAAATCGCATTCTCTCGACGAGCTTAGCACGTTTTCTGAAATGTGCTCCTCCCGTCACTCTGGTTGGGTGCGCACAGTAAAAAGTGCTCCTGGCAGCTAGGGAGTGCCGCGTTGAGCACTACGCACGAAGAAATAAGCACCTGCAACGTTTGGTTTAGGTTTTAGCTGCATTTTTAATTTTATTGCTTAAATCGCATTTTCTCGACGAGCTGAGCAAGTTTTCTGAAATGTGCTCCTCCCGTCGCTCTGGTTGGGTGCGCACAGTAAAAAGAGCTCCTGGCAGCTAGGGAGTTCCGCGTTGACCACTGCGCACGAAGAAATAAGCACCTGCAACGTTTGGTTTAGGTTTTAGGTGCATTTTTAATTTTATTGCTTAAATCGCATTCTCTCGACGAGCTGAGCACGTTTTCTGAAATGTGCTCCTCCCGTCGCTCTGGTTGGTTGCGCACAGTAAAAAGTGCTCTTGGCAGCTCGGGAGTGCCGCGTTGACCACTGCGCATGAAGAAATAACCACCTGCAACGTTTGGTTTAGGTTTAAGGTGCATTTTTAATTTTATTGCTTAAATCGCATTTTCTCGACGAGCTGAGCACGTTTTCTGAAATGTGCTCCTCCCGTCACTCTGGTTGGGTGCGCACAGTAAAAAGTGCTCCTGGCAGCTAGGGAGTGCCGCGTTGAGCACTGCGCACGAAGAAATAAGCACCTGCAACGTTTGGTTTAGGTTTTAGGTGCATTTTTAATTTTATTGCTTAAATCGCGTTTTCTCGACGAGCTGAAAACGTTTTCTGAAATGTGCTCCTCCCGTCACTCTGGTTGGGTGCGCACAGTAAAAAGAGCTCCTGGCAGCTAGGGAGTTCCGCGTTGACCACTGCGCACGAATAAATAAGCACCTGCAACGTTTGGTTTAGGTTTTAGGTGCATTTTTAATTTTATTGCTTAAATCGCATTTTCTCGACGAGCTGAGCACGTTTTCTGAAATGTGCTCCTCCCGTCACTCTGGTTGGGTGCAAACAGTAAAAAGTGCTCCTGGCAGCTAGGGAGTGCCGCGTTGAGCACTGCGCACGAAGAAATAAGCACCTGCAACGTTTGGTTTAGGTTTTAGGTGCATTTTTAATTTTATTGCTTAAATCGCATTTTCTCGACGAGCTGAGCACGTTTTCTGAAATGGGCTCCTCCCGTCGCTCTGGTTGGGTGCGCACAGTAAAAAGAGCTCCTGGCAGCTAGGGAGTGCCGCGTTGACCACTGCGCATGAAGAAATAAGCACCTGCAACGTTTGGTTTAGGTTTTAGGTGCATTTTTAATTTTATTGCTTAAATCGCATTTTCTCGACGAGCTGAGCACGTTTTCTGAAATGTGCTCCTCCCGTCGCTCTGGTTGGGTGCGCACAGTAAAAAGTGCTCCTGGCAGCTAGAGAGTGCCGCGTTGACCACTGCGCAAGAAGAAATAAGCACCTGCAACGTTTGGTTTAGGTTTTAGGTGCATTTTTAATCTTATTGCTTTAATCGCATTTTCTCGACGAGCTGAGCACGTTTTCTGAAATTTGCTCCTCCCGTCACTCTGGTTGGGTGCGCACAGTAAAAAGTGCTCTTGGCAGCTAGAGAGTGCCGCGTTGACCACTGCGCATGAAGAAATAAGCACCTGCAACGTTTGGTTTAGGTTTTAGGTGCATTTTTAATCTTATTGCTTAAATCGCATTTTCTCGACGAGCTGAGCACGTTTTCTGAAATGTGCTCCTCCCGTCACTCTGGTTGGGTGCGCACAGTAAAAAGTGCTCTTGGCAGCTAGAGAGTGCCGCGTTGACCACTGCGCATGAAGAAATAAGCACCTGCAACGCTTGGTTTAGGTTTTAGGTGCATTTTTAATTTTATTGCTTAAATCGCATTTTCTCGACGAGCTGAGCAGGTTTTCTGAAATGTGCTCCTCCCGTCACTCTGGTTGGGTGCGCACAGTAAAAAGTGCTCCTGGCAGCTAGAGAGTGCCGCGTTGACCACTGCGCAAGAAGAAATAAGCACCTGCAACGTTTGGTTTAGGTTTTAGGTGCATTTTTAATTTTATTCCTTAAATCGCATTTTCTCGACAAGCTGAGCACGTTTTCTGAAATGTGCTCCTCCCGTCGCTCTGGTTGGGTGCGCACAGTATAAAGAGCTCCTGGCAGCTAGGGAGTGCCGCGTTGACCACTGCGCACGAAGAAATAAGCACCTGCAACGTTTGGTTTAGGTTTTAGGTGCATTTTTAATTTTATTGCTTAAATCGCATTCTCTCGACGAGCTTAGCACGTTTTCTGAAATGTGCTCCTCCCGTCACTCTGGTTGGGTGTGCACAGTAAAAAGTGCTCCTGGCAGCTAGGGAGTGCCGAGTTGAGCACTACGCACGAAGAAATAAGCACCTGCAACGTTTGGTTTAGGGTTTAGCTGCATTTTTAATTTTATTGCTTAAATCGCATTTTCTCGACGAGCTGAGCACGTTTTCTGAAATGTGCTCCTCCCGTCGCTCTGGTTGGGTGCGCACAGTAAAAAGAGCTCCTGGCAACTAGGGAGTTCCGCGTTGACCACTGCGCACGAAGAAATAAGCACCTGCAACGTTTGGTTTAGGTTTTAGGTGCATTTTTAATTTTATTGCTTAAATCGCATTCTCTCGACGAGCTGAGCACGTTTTCTGAAATGTGCTCCTCCCGTCGCTCTGGTTGTGCGCGCATAGTAAAAAGTGCTCCTGGCAGCTAGAGAGTGCCGCGTTGACCACTGCACATGAAGAAATAAGCACCTGCAACGTTTGGTTTAGGTTTTAGGTGCATTTTTAATTTTATTGCTTAAATCGCATTTTCTCGACGAGCTGAGCACGTTTTCTGAAATGTGCTCCTCCCGTCGCTCTGGTTGGGTGCGCACAGTAAAAAGTGCTCTTGGCAGCTAGAGAGTGCCGCGTTGACCACTGCACATGAAGAAATAAGCACCTGCAACGTTTGGTTTAGGTTTTAGGTGCATTTTTAATTTTATTGCTTAAATCGCATTTTCTCGACGAGCTGAGCACGTTTTCTGAAATGTGCTCCTCCCGTCACTCTGGTTGGGTGCGCACAATAAAAAGTGCTCCTGGCAGCTAGGGAGTGCCGCATTGAGCACTGCGCACGAAGAAATAAGCACCTGCAACGTTTGATTTAGGTTTTAGGTGCATTTTTAATTTTATTGCTTAAATCGCATTTTCTCGACGAGCTGAGCACGTTTTCTGAAATGTGCTCCTCCCGTCACTCTGGTTGGGTGCGCACAGTAAAAAGTGCTCTTGGCAGCTAGAGAGTGCCGTGTTGACCACTGCGCATGAAGAAATAAGCACCTGCAACGTTTGGTTTAGGTTTTAGGTGCATTTTTAATTTTATTGCTTAAATCGCATTTTCTCGACGAGCTGAGCACGTTTTCTGAAATGTGCTCCTCCCGTCACTCTGGTTGGGTGCGCACAGTAAAAAGTGCTCCTGGCAGCTAGGGAGTGCCGCGTTGAGCACTGCGCACGAAGAAATAAGCACCTGCAACGTTTGGTTTAGGTTTTAGGTGCATTTTTAATTTTATTGCTTAAATTGCATTTTCTCGACGAGCTGAGCACGTTTTCTGAAATGGGCTCCTCCCGTCGCTCTGGTTGGGTGCGCACAGTAAAAAGAGCTCCTGGCAGCTAGGGAGTTCCGTGTTGACCACTGCGCACGAAGAAATAAGCACCTGCAACGTTTGGTTTAGGTTTTAGGTGCATTTTTTATTTTATTGCTTAAATCGCATTCTCTCGACGAGCTGAGCACGTTTTCTGAAATGTGCTCCTCTTGTCGCTCTGGTTGGGTGCACACAGTAAAAAGAGCTCCTGGCAGCTAGGGAGTGCCGCGTTGACCACTGCGCACGAAGAAATAAGCACCTGCAACGTTTGGTTTAGGTTTTAGGTGCATTTTTAATTTTATTGCTTAAATCGCATTTTCTCGACGAGCTGAGCACGTTTTCTGAAATGTGCTCCTCCCGTCGCTCTGGTTGTGCGCGCATAGTAAAAAGTGCTCCTGGCAGCTAGAGAGTGCCGCGTTGACCACTGCACATGGAGAAATAAGCACCTGCAACGTTTGGTTTAGGTTTTAGGTGCATTTTTAATTTTATTGCTTAAATCGCATTTTCTCGACGAGCTGAGCACGTTTTCTGAAATGTGCTCCTCCCGTCGCTCTGGTTGGGTGCGCATAGTAAAAAGTGCTCTTGGCAGCTAGAGAGTGCCGCGTTGACCACTGCGCATGAAGAAATAAGCACCTGCAACGTTTGGTTTAGGTTTTAGGTGCATTTTTAATCTTATTGCTTAAATCGCATTTTCTCGACGAGCTGAGCACGTTTTCTGAAATGTGCTCCTCCCGTCACTCTGGTTGGGTGCGCACAGTAAAAAGTGCTCTTGGCAGTTAGAGAGTGCCGCGTTGACCACTGCGCATGAAGAAATAAGCACCTGCAACGCTTGGTTTAGGTTTTAGGTGCATTTTTAATTTTATTGCTTAAATCGCATTTTCTCGACGAGCTGAGCAGGTTTTCTGAAATGTGCTCCTCCCGTCACTCTGGTTGGGTGCGCACAGTAAAAAGTGCTCCTGGCAGCTAGGGAGTGCCGCGTTGAGCACTACGCACGAAGAAATAAGCACCTGCAACGTTTGGTTTAGGTTTTAGCTGCATTTTTAATTTTATTGCTTGAATCGCATTTTCTCGACGAGCTGAGCACGTTTTCTGAAATGTGCTCCTCCCGTCGCTCTGGTTGGGTGCGCACAGTAAAAAGAGCTCCTGGCAGCTAGGGAGTTCCGCGTTGACCACTGCGCACGAAGAAATAAGCACCTGCAACGTTTGGTTTAGGTTTTAGGTGCATTTTTTATTTTATTGCTTAAATCGCATTCTCTCGACGAGCTGAGCACGTTTTCTGAAATGTGCTCCTCCCGTCGCTCTGGTTGGGTGCGCACAGTAAAAAGTGCTCTTGCCAGCTCGGGAGTGCCGCGTTGACCACTGCGCATGAAGAAATAAGCACCTGCAACGTTTGGTTTAGGTTTTAGGAACATTTTTAATTTTATTGCTTAAATCGCATTTTCTCGACGAGCTGAGCACGTTTTCTGAAAAGTGCTCCTCCCGTCGCTCTGGTTGGGCGCGCATAGTAAAAAGTTCTCCTGGCAGCTAGAGAGTGCCGCGTTGACCACTGCGCAAGAAGAAATAAGCACCTGCAACGTTTGGTTTAGGTTTTAGGTGCATTTTTAATTTTATTGCTTAAATCGCATTTTCTCGACAAGCTGAGCACGTTTTCTGAAATCAGCTCCTCCCGTCGCTCTGGTTGGGTGTGCACAGTAAAAAGAGCTCCTGGCAGCTAGGGAGTGCCGCGTTGACCACTGCGCACGAAGAAATAAGCACCTGCAACGTTTGGTTTAGGTTTTAGGTGCATTTTAAATTTTATTGCTTAAATCGCATTTCCTCGACGAGCTGAGCACGTTTTCTGAAATGTGCTCCTCCCGTCACTCTGGTTGGGTGCGAAAGTAAAAAGTGCTCCTGGCAGCTAGGGAGTGCCGCGTTGAGCACTACGCACGAAGAAATAAGCACCTGCAACGTTTGGTTTAGGTTTTAGGTGCATTTTTAATTTTATTGCTTAAATCGCATTTTCTCGACGAGCTGAGCACGTTTTCTGAAATGTGCTCCTCCCGTCGCTCTGGTTGTGCGCGCATAGTAAAAAGTGCTCCTGGCAGCTAGAGAGTGCCGCGTTGACCACTGCACATGAAGAAATAAGCACCTGCAACGTTTGGTTTAGGTTTTAGGTGCATTTTTAATTTTATTGCTTAAATCGCATTTTCTCGACGAGCTGAGCAAGTTTTCTGAAATGTGCTCCTCCCGTCGCTCTGGTTGGGTGCGCACAGTAAAAAGAGCTCCTGGCAGCTAGGGAGTTCCGCGTTGACCACTGCGCACGAAGAAATAAGCACCTGCAACGTTTGGTTTAGGTTTTAGGTGCATTTTTAATTTTATTGCTTAAATCGCATTCTCTCGACGAGCTGAGCACGTTTTCTGAAATGTGCTCCTCCCGTCGCTCTGGTTGGGTGCGCACAGTAAAAAGTGCTCTTGGCAGCTCGGGAGTGCCGCGTTGACCACTGCGCATGAAGAAATAAGCACCTGCAACGTTTGGTTTAGGTTTTAGGTGCATTTTTAATTTTATTGCTTAAATCGCATTTTCTCGACGAGCTGAGCACGTTTTCTGAAATGTGCTCCTCCCGTCGCTCTGGTTGGGCGCGCATAGTAAAAAGTGCTCCTGGCAGCTAGAGAGTGCCGCGTTGACCACTGCGCAAGAAGAAATAAGCACCTGCAACGTTTGGTTTAGGTTTTAGGTGCATTTTTAATTTTATTGCTTAAATCGCATTTTCTCGACAAGCTGAGCACGTTTTCTGAAATGTGCTCCTCCCGTCGCTCTGGTTGGGTGCGCACAGTAAAAAGAGCTCCTGGCAGCTAGGGAGTGCCGCGTTGACCACTGCGCACGAAGAAATAAGCACCTGCAACGTTTGGTTTAGGTTTTAGGTGCATTTTTAATTTTATTGCTTAAATCGCATTCTCTCGACGAGCTGAGCACGTTTTCTGAAATGTGCTCCTCCCGTCGCTCTGGTTGGGTGCGCACAGTAAAAAGAGCTCCTGGCAGCTAGGGAGTTCCGCGTTGACCACTGCGCACGAAGAAATAAGCACCTGCAACGTTTGGTTTAGGTTTTAGGTGCATTTTTAATTTTATTGCTTAAATCGCATTCTCTCGACGAGCTGAGCACGTTTTCTGAAATGTGCTCCTCCCGTCGCTCTGGTTGTGCGCGCACAGTAAAAAGTTCTCCTGGCAGCTAGAGAGTGCCGCGTTGACCACTGCACATGAAGAAATAAGCACCTGCAACGTTTGGTTTAGGTTTTAGGTGCATTTTTAATTTTATTGCTTAAATCGCATTTTCTCGACGAGCTGAGCACGTTTTCTGAAATGTGCTCCTCCCGTCGCTCTGGTTGGGTGCGCACAGTAAAAAGTGCTCTTGGCAGCTAGAGAGTGCCGCGTTGACCACTGCACATGAAGAAATAAGCACCTGCAACGTTTGGTTTAGGTTTTAGGTGCATTTTTAATCTTATTGCTTAAATCGCATTTTCTCGACGAGCTGAGCACGTTTTCTGAAATGTGCTCCTCCCGTCGCTCTGGTTGGGTGCGCACAGTAAAAAGAGCTCCTGGCAGCTAGGGAGTTCCGCGTTGACCACTGCGCACGAAGAAATAAGCACCTGCAACGTTTGGTTTAGGTTTTAGGTGCATTTTTAATTTTATTGCTTAAATCGCATTCTCTCGACGAGCTGAGCACGTTTTCTGAAATGTGCTCCTCCCGTCGCTCTGGTTGGGTGCGCACAGTAAAAAGTGCTCTTGGCAGCTCGGGAGTGCCGCGTTGACCACTGCGCATGAAGAAATAAGCACCTGCAACGTTTGGTTTAGGTTTTAGGTGCATTTTTAATTTTATTGCTTAAATCGCATTTTCTCGACGAGCTGAGCACGTTTTCTGAAATGTGCTCCTCCCGTCGCTCTGGTTGGGCGCGCATAGTAAAAAGTGCTCCTGGCAGCTAGAGAGTGCCGCGTTGACCACTGCGCAAGAAGAAATAAGCACCTGCAACGTTTGGTTTAGGTTTTAGGTGCATTTTTAATTTTATTGCTTAAATCGCATTTTCTCGACAAGCTGAGCACGTTTTCTGAAATGTGCTCCTCCCGTCGCTCTGGTTGGGTGCGCACAGTAAAAAGAGCTCCTGGCAGCTAGGGAGTGCCGCGTTGACCACTGCGCACGAAGAAATAAGCACCTGCAACGTTTGGTTTAGGTTTTAGGTGCATTTTTAATTTTATTGCTTAAATCGCATTCTCTCGACGAGCTGAGCACGTTTTCTGAAATGTGCTCCTCCCGTCGCTCTGGTTGGGTGCGCACAGTAAAAAGAGCTCCTGGCAGCTAGGGAGTTCCGCGTTGACCACTGCGCACGAAGAAATAAGCACCTGCAACGTTTGGTTTAGGTTTTAGGTGCATTTTTAATTTTATTGCTTAAATCGCATTCTCTCGACGAGCTGAGCACGTTTTCTGAAATGTGCTCCTCCCGTCGCTCTGGTTGTGCGCGCATAGTAAAAAGTTCTCCTGGCAGCTAGAGAGTGCCGCGTTGACCACTGCACATGAAGAAATAAGCACCTGCAACGTTTGGTTTAGGTTTTAGGTGCATTTTTAATTTTATTGCTTAAATCGCATTTTCTCGACGAGCTGAGCACGTTTTCTGAAATGTGCTCCTCCCGTCGCTCTGGTTGGGTGCGCACAGTAAAAAGTGCTCTTGGCAGCTAGAGAGTGCCGCGTTGACCACTGCACATGAAGAAATAAGCACCTGCAACGTTTGGTTTAGGTTTTAGGTGCATTTTTAATCTTATTGCTTAAATCGCATTTTCTCGACGAGCTGAGCACGTTTTCTGAAATGTGCTCCTCCCGTCACTCTGGTTGGGTGTGCACAGTAAAAAGTGCTCTTGGCAGCTAGAGAGTGCCGCGTTGACCACTGCGCATGAAGAAATAAGCACCTGCAACGCTTGGTTTAGGTTTTAGGTGCATTTTTAATTTTATTGCTTAAATCGCATTTTCTCGACGAGCTGAGCAGGTTTTCTGAAATGTGCTCCTCCCGTCACTCTGGTTGGGTGCGCACAGTAAAAAGTGCTCCTGGCAGCTAGGGAGTGCCGCGTTGAGCACTACGCACGAAGAAATAAGCACCTGCAACGTTTGGTTTAGGTTTTAGCTGCATTTTTAATTTTATTGCTTAAATCGCATTTTCTCGACGAGCTGAGCACGTTTTCTGAAATGTGCTCCTCCCGTCGCTCTGGTTGGGTGTGCACAGTAAAAAGAGCTCCTGGCAGCTCGGGAGTGCCGCGTTGACCACTGCGCACGAAGAAATAAGCACCTGCAACGTTTGGTTTAGGTTTTAGGTGCATTTTTAATTTTATTGCTTAAATCGCATTCTCTCGACGAGCTGAGCACGTTTTCTGAAATGTGCTCCTCCCGTCACTCTGGTTGGGTGCGCACAGTAAAAAGTGCTCCTGGCAGCTAGGGAGTGCCGCGTTGAGCACTACGCACGAAGAAATAAGCACCTGCAACGTTTGGTTTAGGTTTTAGGTGCATTTTAAATTTTATTGCTTAAATCGCATTTCCTCGACGAGCTGAGCACGTTTTCTGAAATGTGCTCCTCCCGTCGCTCTGGTTGTGCGCGCATAGTAAAAAGTGCTCTTGGCAGCTAGAGAGTGCCGCGTTGACCACTGCGCATGAAGAAATAAGCACCTGCAACGCTTGGTTTAGGTTTTAGGTGCATTTTTAATTTTATTGCTTAAATCGCATTTTCTCGACGAGCTGAGCACGTTTTCTGAAATGTGCTCCTCCCGTCACTCTGGTTGGGTGCGCACAGTAAAAAGTGCTCCTGGCAGCTAGGGAGTGCCGCGTTGAGCACTACGCACGAAGAAATAAGCACCTGCAACGTTTGGTTTAGGTTTTAGCTGCATTTTTAATTTTATTGCTTAAATCGCATTTTCTCGACGAGCTGAGCAAGTTTTCTGAAATGTGCTCCTCCCGTCGCTCTGGTTGGGTGCGCACAGTAAAAAGAGCTCCTGGCAGCTAGGGAGTTCCGCGTTGACCACTGCGCACGAAGAAATAAGCACCTGCAACGTTTGGTTTAGGTTTTAGGTGCATTTTTAATTTTATTGCTTAAATCGCATTCTCTCGACGAGCTGAGCACGTTTTCTGAAATGTGCTCCTCCCGTCGCTCTGGTTGGGTGCGCACAGTAAAATGTGCTCTTGGCAGCTCGGGAGTGCCGCGTTGACCACTGCGCATGAAGAAATAAGCACCTGCAACGTTTGGTTTAGGTTTTAGGTGCATTTTTAATTTTATTGCTTAAATCGCATTTTCTCGACGAGCTGAGCACGTTTTCTGAAATGTGCTCCTCCCGTCGCTCTGGTTGGGCGTGCATAGTAAAAAGTGCTCCTGGCAGCTAGAGAGTGCCGCGTTGACCACTGCGCAAGAAGAAATAAGCACCTGCAACGTTTGGTTTAGGTTTTAGGTGCATTTTTAATTTTATTGCTTAAATCGCATTTTCTCGACAAGCTGAGCACGTTTTCTGAAATGTGCTCCTCCCGTCACTCTGGTTGGGTGCGCACAGTAAAAAGTGCTCCTGGCAGCTAGGGAGTGCCGCGTTGAGCACTACGCACGAAGAAATAAGCACCTGCAACGTTTGGTTTAGGTTTTAGCTGCATTTTTAATTTTATTGCTTAAATCGCATTTTCTCGACGAGCTGAGCACGTTTTCTGAAATGTGCTCCTCCCGTCGCTCTGGTTGGGTGCGCACAGTAAAAAGAGCTCCTGGCAGCTAAGGAGTTCCGCGTTGACCACTGCGCACGAAGAAATAAGCACCTGCAACGTTTGGTTTAGGTTTTAGGTGCATTTTTAATTTTATTGCTTAAATCGCATTCTCTCGACGAGCTGAGCACGTTTTCTGAAATGTGCTCCTCCCGTCGCTCTGGTTGTGCGTGCATAGTAAAAAGTGCTCCTGGCAGCTAGAGAGTGCCGCGTTGACCACTGCACATGAAGAAATAAGCACCTGCAACGTTTGGTTTAGGTTTTAGGTGCATTTTTAATTTTATTGCTTAAATCGCATTTTCTCGACGAGCTGAGCACGTTTTCTGAAATGTGCTCCTCCCGTCGCTCTGGTTGGGTGCGCACAGTAAAAAGTGCTCTTGGCAGCTAGAGAGTGCCGCGTTGACCACTGCACATGAAGAAATAAGCACCTGCAACGTTTGGTTTAGGTTTTAGGTGCATTTTTAATTTTATTGCTTAAATCGCATTTTCTCGACGTGCTGAGCACGTTTTCTGAAATGTGCTCCTCCCGTCACTCTGGTTGGGTGCGCACAGTAAAAAGTGCTCCTGGCAGCTAGGGAGTGCCGCGTTGAGCACTGCGCACGAAGAAATAAGCACCTGCAACGTTTGGTTTAGGTTTTAGGTGCATTTTTAATTTTATTGCTTAAATCGCATTTTCTCGACGAGCTGAGCACGTTTTCTGAAATGTGCTCCTCCGGTCACTCTGGTTGGGTGCACACAGTAAAAAGTGCTCCTGGCAGCTAGAGAGTGCCGCGTTGACCACTGCGCATGAAGAAATAAGCACCTGCAACGTTTGGTTTAGGTTTTAGGTGCATTTTTAATCTTATTGCTTAAATCGCATTTTCTCGACGAGCTGAGCACGTTTTCTGAAATGTGCTCCTCCCGTCACTCTGGTTGGGTGCGCACAGTAAAAAGTGCTCTTGGCAGCTAGAGAGTGCCGCGTTGACCACTGCGCATGAAGAAATAAGCACCTGCAACGCTTGGTTTAGGTTTTAGGTGCATTTTTAATTTTATTGCTTAAATCGCATTTTCTCGACGAGCTGAGCACGTTTTCTGAAATGTGCTCCTCCCGTCACTCTGGTTGGGTGCGCACAGTAAAAAGTGCTCCTGGCAGCTAGGGAGTGCCGCGTTGAGCACTACGCACGAAGAAATAAGCACCTGCAACGTTTGGTTTAGGTTTTAGCTGCATTTTTAATTTTATTGCTTAAATCGCATTTTCTCGACGAGCTGAGCAAGTTTTCTGAAATGTGCTCCTCCCGTCGCTCTGGTTGGGTGCGCACAGTAAAAAGAGCTCCTGGCAGCTAGGGAGTTCCGCGTTGACCACTGCGCACGAAGAAATAAGCACCTGCAACGTTTGGTTTAGGTTTTAGGTGCATTTTTAATTTTATTGCTTAAATCGCATTCTCTCGACGAGCTGAGCACGTTTTCTGAAATGTGCTCCTCCCGTCGCTCTGGTTGGGTGCGCACAGTAAAAAGTGCTCTTGGCAGCTCGGGAGTGCCGCGTTGACCACTGCGCATGAAGAAATAAGCACCTGCAACGTTTGGTTTAGGTTTTAGGTGCATTTTTAATTTTATTGCTTAAATCGCATTTTCTCGACGAGCTGAGCACGTTTTCTGAAATGTGCTCCTCCCTTCGCTCTGGTTGGGCGCGCATAGTAAAAAGTGCTCCTGGCAGCTAGAGAGTGCCGCGTTGACCACTGCGCAAGAAGAAATAAGCACCTGCAACGTTTGGTTTAGGTTTTAGGTGCATTTTTAATTTTATTGCTTAAATCGCATTTTCTCGACAAGCTGAGCACGTTTTCTGAAATGTGCTCCTCCCGTCGCTCTGGTTGGGTGCGCACAGTATAAAGAGCTCCTGGCAGCTAGGGAGTGCCGCGTTGACCACTGCGCACGAAGAAATAAGCACCTGCAACGTTTGGTTTAGGTTTCAGGTGCATTTTTAATTTTATTGCTTAAATCGCATTCTCTCGACGAGCTTAGCACGTTTTCTGAAATGTGCTCCTCCCGTCACTCTGGTTGGGTGCGCACAGTAAAAAGTGCTCCTGGCAGCTAGGGAGTGCCGCGTTGAGCACTACGCACGAAGAAATAAGCACCTGCAACGTTTGGTTTAGGTTTTAGGTGCATTTTTAATTTTATTGCTTAAATCGCATTCTCTCGACGAGCTGAGCACGTTTTCTGAAATGTGCTCCTCCCGTCGCTCTGGTTGGGTGCGCACAGTAAAAAGTGCTCTTGGCAGCTCGGGAGTGCCGCGTTGACCACTGCGCATGAAGAAATAAGCACCTGCAACATTTGGTTTAGGTTTTAGGTGCATTTTTAATTTTATTGCTTAAATCGCATTTTCTCGACAAGCTGAGCACGTTTTCTGAAATGTGCTCCTCCCGTCGCTCTGGTTGGGCGTGCATAGTAAAAAGTGCTCCTGGCAGCTAGAGAGTGCCGCGTTGACCACTGCGCAAGAAGAAATAAGCACCTGCAACGTTTGGTTTAGGTTTTAGGTGCATTTTTAATTTTATTGCTTAAATCGCATTTTCTCGACAAGCTGAGCAGGTTTTCTGAAATGTGCTCCTCCCGTCACTCTGGTTGGGTGCGCACAGTAAAAAGTGCTCCTGGCAGCTAGGGAGTGCCGCGTTGAGCACTACGCACGAAGAAATAAGCACCTGCAACGTTTGGTTTAGGTTTTAGCTGCATTTTTAATTTTATTGCTTAAATCGCATTTTCTCGACGAGCTGAGCACGTTTTCTGAAATGTGCTCCTCCCGTCGCTCTGGTTGGGTGCGCACAGTAAAAAGAGCTCCTGGCAGCTAGGGAGTTCCGCGTTGACCACTGCGCACGAAGAAATAAGCACCTGCAACGTTTGGTTTAGGTTTTAGGTGCATTTTTAATTTTATTGCTTAAATCGCATTCTCTCGACGAGCTGAGCACGTTTTCTGAAATGTGCTCCTCCCGTCGCTCTGGTTGGGTGCGCACAGTAAAAAGTGCTCTTGCCAGCTCGGGAGTGCCGCGTTGACCACTGCGCACGAAGAAATAAGCACCTGCAACGTTTGGTTTAGGTTTTAGGAACATTTTTAATTTTATTGCTTAAATCGCATTTTCTCGACGAGCTGAGCACGTTTTCTGAAATGTGCTCCTCCCGTCGCTCTGGTTGGGCGCGCATAGTAAAAAGTGCTCCTGGCAGCTAGAGAGTGCCGCGTTGACCACTGCGCAAGAAGAAATAAGCACCTGCAACGTTTGGTTTAGGTTTTAGGTGCGTTTTTAATTTTATTGCTTAAATCGCATTTTCTCGACAAGCTGAGCACGTTTTCTGAAATGTGCTCCTCCCGTCGCTCTGGTTGGGTGTGCACAGTAAAAAGAGCTCCTGGCAGCTAGGGAGTGCCGCGTTGACCACTGCGCACGAAGAAATAAGCACCTGCAACGTTTGGTTTAGGTTTTAGGTGCATTTTTAATTTTATTGCTTAAATCGCATTCTCTCGACGAGCTGAGCACGTTTTCTGAAATGTGCTCCTCCCGTCACTCTGGTTGGGTGCGCACAGTAAAAAGTGCTCCTGGCAGCTAGGGAGTGCCGCGTTGAGCACTACGCACGAAGAAATAAGCACCTGCAACGTTTGGTTTAGGTTTTAGGTGCATTTTAAATTTTATTGCTTAAATCGCATTTCTTCGACGAGCTGAGCACGTTTTCTGAAATGTGCTCCTCCCGTCGCTCTGGTTGTGCGCGCATAGTAAAAAGTGCTCTTGGCAGCTAGAGAGTGCCGCGTTGACCACTGCGCATGAAGAAATAAGCACCTGCAACGCTTGGTTTAGGTTTTAGGTGCATTTTTAATTTTATTGCTTAAATCGCATTTTCTCGACGAGCTGAGCAGGTTTTCTGAAATGTGCTCCTCCCGTCACTCTGGTTGGGTGCGCACAGTAAAAAGTGCTCCTGGCAGCTAGGGAGTGCCGCGTTGAGCACTACGCACGAAGAAATAAGCACCTGCAACGTTTGGTTTAGGTTTTAGCTGCATTTTTAATTTTATTGCTTAAATCGCATTTTCTCGACGAGCTGAGCAAGTTTTCTGAAATGTGCTCCTCCCGTCGCTCTGGTTGGGTGCGCACAGTAAAAAGAGCTCCTGGCAGCTAGGGAGTTCCGCGTTGACCACTGCACACGAAGAAATAAGCACCTGCAACGTTTGGTTTAGGTTTTAGGTGCATTTTTAATTTTATTGCTTAAATCGCATTCTCTCGACGAGCTGAGCACGTTTTCTGAAATGTGCTCCTCCCGTCGCTCTGGTTGGGTGCGCACAGTAAAAAGTGTTCTTGGCAGCTCGGGAGTGCCGCGTTGACCACTGCGCATGAAGAAATAAGCACCTGCAACGTTTGGTTTAGGTTTTAGGTGCATTTTTAATTTTATTGCTTAAATCGCATTTTCTCGACGAGCTGAGCACGTTTTCTGAAATGTGCTCCTCCCGTCGCTCTGGTTGGGCGTGCATAGTAAAAAGTGCTCCTGGCAGCTAGAGAGTGCCGCGTTGACCACTGCGCAAGAAGAAATAAGCACCTGCAACGTTTGGTTTAGGTTTTAGGTGCATTTTTAATTTTATTGCTTAAATCGCATTTTCTCGACAAGCTGAGCACGTTTTCTGAAATGTGCTCCTCCCGTCGCTCTGGTTGGGTGCGCACAGTAAAAAGAGCTCCTGGCAGCTAGGGAGTGCCGCGTTGACCACTGCGCACGAAGAAATAAGCACCTGCAACGTTTGGTTTAGGTTTTAGGTGCATTTTTAATTTTATTGCTTAAATCGCATTCTCTCGACGAGCTGAGCACGTTTTCTGAAATGTGCTCCTCCCGTCACTCTGGTTGGGTGCGCACAGTAAAAAGTGCTCCTGGCAGCTAGGGAGTGCCGCGTTGAGCACTACGCACGAAGAAATAAGCACCTGCAACGTTTGGTTTAGGTTTTAGCTGCATTTTTAATTTTATTGCTTAAATCGCATTTTCTCGACGAGCTGAGCACGTTTTCTGAAATGTGCTCCTCCCGTCGCTCTGGTTGGGTGCGCACAGTAAAAAGAGCTCCTGGCAGCTAGGGAGTTCCGCGTTGACCACTGCGCACGAAGAAATAAGCACCTGCAACGTTTGGTTTAGGTTTTAGGTGCATTTTTAATTTTATTGCTTAAATCGCATTCTCTCGACGAGCTGAGCACGTTTTCTGAAATGTGCTCCTCCCGTCGCTCTGGTTGTGCGCGCATAGTAAAAAGTTCTCCTGGCAGCTAGAGAGTGCTGCGTTGACCACTGCACATGAAGAAATAAGCACCTGCAACGTTTGGTTTAGGTTTTAGGTGCATTTTTAATTTTATTGCTTAAATCGCATTTTCTCGACGAGCTGAGCACGTTTTCTGAAATGTGCTCCTCCCGTCGCTCTGGTTGGGTGCGCACAGTAAAAAGTGCTCTTGGCAGCTAGAGAGTGCCGCGTTGACCACTGCACATGAAGAAATAAGCACCTGCAACGTTTGGTTTAGGTTTTAGGTGCATTTTTAATCTTATTGCTTAAATCGCATTTTCTCGACGAGCTGAGCAAGTTTTCTGAAATGTGCTCCTCCCGTCACTCAAGTTGGGTGCGCACAGTAAAAAGTGCTCCTGGCAGCTAGGGAGTGCCGCGTTGAGCACTACGCACGAAGAAATAAGCACCTGCAACGTTTGGTTTAGGTTTTAGCTGCATTTTTAATTTTATTGCTTAAATCGCATTTTCTCGACGAGCTGAGCACGTTTTCTGAAATGTGCTCCTCCCGTCGCTCTGGTTGGGTGCGCACAGTAAAAAGAGCTCCTGGCAGCTAAGGAGTTCCGCGTTGACCACTGCGCACGAAGAAATAAGCACCTGCAACGTTTGGTTTAGGTTTTAGGTGCATTTTTAATTTTATTGCTTAAATCGCATTCTCTCGACGAGCTGAGCACGTTTTCTGAAATGTGCTCCTCCCGTCGCTCTGGTTGTGCGCGCATAGTAAAAAGTGCTCCTGGCAGCTAGAGAGTGCCGCGTTGACCACTGCACATGAAGAAATAAGCACCTGCAACGTTTGGTTTAGGTTTTAGGTGCATTTTTAATTTTATTGCTTAAATCGCATTTTCTCGACGAGCTGAGCACGTTTTCTGAAATGTGCTCCTCCCGTCGCTCTGGTTGGGTGCGCACAGTAAAAAGTGCTCTTGGCAGCTAGAGAGTGCCGCGTTGACCACTGCACATGAAGAAATAAGCACCTGCAACGTTTGGTTTAGGTTTTAGGTGCATTTTTAATTTTATTGCTTAAATCGCATTTTCTCGACGTGCTGAGCACGTTTTCTGAAATGTGCTCCTCCCGTCACTCTGGTTGGGTGCGCACAGTAAAAAGTGCTCCTGGCAGCTAGGGAGTGCCGCGTTGAGCACTGCGCACGAAGAAATAAGCACCTGCAACGTTTGGTTTAGGTTTTAGGTGCATTTTTAATTTTATTGCTTAAATCGCATTTTCTCGACGAGCTGAGCACGTTTTCTGAAATGTGCTCCTCCCGTCACTCTGGTTGGGTGCACACAGTAAAAAGTGCTCCTGGCAGCTAGAGAGTGCCGCGTTGACCACTGCGCATGAAGAAATAAGCACCTGCAACGTTTGGTTTAGGTTTTAGGTGCATTTTTAATTTTATTGCTTAAATCGCATTCTCTCGACGAGCTTAGCACGTTTTCTGAAATGTGCTCCTCCCGTCACTCTGGTTGGGTGCGCACAGTAAAAAGTGCTCCTGGCAGCTAGGGAGTGCCGCGTTGAGCACTACGCACGAAGAAATAAGCACCTGCAACGTTTGGTTTAGGTTTTAGCTGCATTTTTAATTTTATTGCTTAAATCGCATTTTCTCGACGAGCTGAGCACGTTTTCTGAAATGTGCTCCTCCCGTCGCTCTGGTTGGGTGCGCACAGTAAAAAGAGCTCCTGGCAGCGAGGGAGTTCCGCGTTGACCACTGCGCACGAAGAAATAAGCACCTGCAACGTTTGGTTTAGGTTTTAGGTGCATTTTTAATTTTATTGCTTAAATCGCATTCTCTCGACGAGCTGAGCACGTTTTCTGAAATGTGCTCCTCCCGTCGCTCTGGTTGTGCGCGCATAGTAAAAAGTGCTCCTGGCAGCTAGAGAGTGCCGCGTTGACCACTGCACATGAAGAAATAAGCACCTGCAACGTTTGGTTTAGGTTTTAGGTGCATTTTTAATTTTATTGCTTAAATCGCATTTCCTCAACGAGCTGAGCACATTTTCTGAAATGTGCTCCTCCCGTCGCTCTGGTTGTACGCGCATAGTAAAAAGTGCTCCTGGCAGCTAGAGAGTGCCGCGTTGACCACTGCGCAAGAAGAAATAAGCACCTGCAACGTTTGGTTTAGGTTTTAGGTGCATTTTTAATTTTATTGCTTAAATCGCATTTTCTCGACAAGCTGAGCACGTTTTCTGAAATGTGCTACTCCCGTCGCTCTGGTTGGGTGTGCACAGTAAAAAGAGCTCCTGGCAGCTAGGGAGTGCCGCGTTGACCACTGCGCACGAAGAAATAAGCACCTGCAACGTTTGGTTTAGGTTTAGGTGCATTTTTAATTTTATTGCTTAAATCGCATTCTCTCGACGAGCTGAGCACGTTTTCTGAAATGTGCTCCTCCCGTCGCTCTGGTTGGGTGCGCACAGTAAAAAGAGCTCCTGGCAGCTAGGGAGTTCCGCGTTGACCACTGCGCACGAAGAAATAAGCACCTGCAACGTTTGGTTTAGGTTTTAGGTGCATTTTTAATTTTATTGCTTAAATCGCATTCTCTCGACGAGCTGAGCACGTTTTCTGAAATGTGCTCCTCCCGTCGCTCTGGTTGTGCGCGCATAGTAAAAAGTGCTCCTGGCAGCTAGAGAGTGCCGCGTTGACCACTGCGCATGAAGAAATAAGCACCTGCAACGTTTGGTTTAGGTTTTAGGTGCATTTTTAATTTTATTGCTTAAATCGCATTTTCTCGACGAGCTGAGCACGTTTTCTGAAATGTGCTCCTCCCGTCGCTCTGGTTGGGTGCGCACAGTAAAAAGTGCTCCTGGCAGCTAGAGAGTGCCGCGTTGACCACTGCACATGAAGAAATAAGCACCTGCAACGTTTGGTTTAGGTTTTAGGTGCATTTTTAATTTTATTGCTTAAATCGCATTTTCTCGACGAGCTGAGCACGTTTTCTGAAATGTGCTCCTCCCGTCGCTCTGGTTGGGTGCGCACAGTAAAAAGTGCTCTTGGCAGCTAGAGAGTGCCGCGTTGACCACTGCACATGAAGAAATAAGCACCTGCAACGTTTGGTTTAGGTTTTAGGTGCATTTTTAATTTTATTGCTTAAATCGCATTTTCTCGACGAGCTGAGCACGTATTCTGAAATGTGCTCCTCCCGTCACTCTGGTTGGGTGCGCACAGTAAAAAGTGCTCTTGGCAGCTAGAGAGTGCCGCGTTGACCACTGCGCATGAAGAAATAAGCACCTGCAACGTTTGGTTTAGGTTTTAGGTGCATTTTTAATTTTATTGCTTAAATCGCATTTTCTCGACGAGCTGAGCACGTTTTCTGAAATGTGCTCCTCCCGTCACTCTGGTTGGGTGCGCACAGTAAAAAGTGCTCCTGGCAGCTAGGGAGTGCCGCGTTGACCACTGCGCATGAAGAAATAAGCACCTGCAACGTTTGGTTTAGGTTTTAGGTGCATTTTTAATTTTATTGCTTAAATCGCATTTTCTCGACGAGCTGAGCACGTTTTCTGAAATGTGCTCCTCCCGTCACTCTGCTTGGGTGCGCACAGTAAAAAGTGCTCCTGGCAGCTAGGGAGTGCCGCGTTGAGCACTGCGCACGAAGAAATAAGCACCTGCAAACGTTTGGTTTAGGTTTTAGGTGCATTTTTAATTTTATTGCTTAAATTGCATTTTCTCGACGAGCTGAGCACGTTTTCTGAAATGGGCTCCTCCCGTCGCTCTGGTTGGGTGCGCACAGTAAAAAGAGCTCCTGGCAGCTAGGGAGTTCCGCGTTGACCACTGCGCACGAAGAAATAAGCACCTGCAACGTTTGGTTTAGGTTTTAGGTGCATTTTTTATTTTATTGCTTAAATCGCATTCTCTCGACGAGCTGAGCACGTTTTCTGAAATGTGCTCCTCCCGTCGCTCTGGTTGGGTGCACACAGTAAAAAGAGCTCCTGGCAGCTAGGGAGTGCCGCGTTGACCACTGCGCACGAAGAAATAAGCACCTGCAACGTTTGGTTTAGGTTTTAGGTGCATTTTTTATTTTATTGCTTAAATCGTTTTCTCTCGACGAGCTGAGCACGTTTTCTGAAATGTGCTCCTCCCGTCGCTCTGGGTGGGTGCGCGTAGTAAAACGTGCTCCTGGCAGCTAGAGAGTGCCGCGTTGACCACTGCGCATGAAGAAATAAGCACCTGCAACGTTTGGTTTAGGTTTTAGGTGCATTTTTAATTTTATTGCTTAAATCGCATTTTCTCGACGAGCTGAGCACGTTTTCTGAAATGTGCTCCTCCCGTCGCTCTGGTTGGGTGCGCACAGTAAAAAGAGCTCCTGGCAGCTAGGGAGTGCCGCGTTGACCACTGCGCACGAAGAAATAAGCACCTGCAACGTTTGGTTTAGGTTTTAGGTGCATTTTTTATTTTATTGCTTAAATCGCATTCTCTCGACGAGCTGAGCACGTTTTCTGAAATGTGCTCCTCCCGTCGCTCTGGTTGGGTGCGCGTAGTAAAAAAGGCTCCTGGCAGCTAGAGAGTGCCGCGTTGACCACTGCGCATGAAGAAATAAGCACTTGCAACGTTTGGTTTAGGTTTTAGGTGCATTTTTAATCTTATTGCTTAAATCGCATTTTCTCGACGAGCTGAGCACGTTTTCTGAAATGTGCTCCTCCCGTCACTCTGGTTGGGTGCGCACAGTAAAAAGAGCTACTGGCAGCTAGGGAGTGCCGCGTTGACCACTGCGCACGAAGAAATAAGCACCTGCAACGTTTGGTTTAGGTTTTAGGTGCATTTTTTATTTTATTGCTTAAATCGCATTTTCTCGACGAGCTGAGCACGTTTTCTGAAATGTGCTCCTCCCGTCACTCTGGTTGGGTGCGCACAGTAAAAAGTGCTCTTGGCAGCTAGAGAGTGCCACGTTGACCACTGCGCATGAAGAAATAAGCACCTGCAACGTTTGGTTTAGGTTTTAGGTGCATTTTTAATCTTATTGCTTAAATCGCATTTTCTCGACGAGCTGAGCACGTTTTCTGAAATGTGCTCCTCCCGTCGCTCTGGGTGGGTGCGCGTAGTAAAAAGTGCTCCTGGCAGCTAGAGAGTGCCGCGTTGACCACTGCGCATGAAGAAATAAGCACCTGCAACGTTTGGTTTAGGTTTTAGGTGCATTTTTAATTTTATTGCTTAAATCGCATTTTCTCGACGAGCTGAGCACGTTTTCTGAAATGTGCTCCTCCCGTCGCTCTGGTTGGGTGCGCACAGTAAAAAGAGCTCCTGGCAGCTAGGGAGTGCCGCGTTGACCACTGCGCACGAAGAAATAAGCACCTGCAACGTTTGGTTTAGGTTTTAGGTGCATTTTTTATTTTATTGCTTAAATCGCATTCTCTCGACGAGCTGAGCACGTTTTCTGAAATGTGCTCCTCCCGTCGCTCTGGTTGGGTGCGCGTAGTAAAAAAGGCTCCTGGCAGCTAGAGAGTGCCGCGTTGACCACTGCGCATGAAGAAATAAGCACCTGCAACGTTTGGTTTAGGTTTTAGGTGCATTTTTAATCTTATTGCTTAAATCGCATTTTCTCGACGAGCTGAGCACGTTTTCTGAAATGTGCTCCTCCCGTCACTCTGGTTGGGTGCGCACAGTAAAAAGAGCTACTGGCAGCTAGGGAGTGCCGCGTTGACCACTGCGCACGAAGAAATAAGCACCTGCACCGTTTGGTTTAGGTTTTAGGTGCATTTTTTATTTTATTGCTTAAATCGCATTTTCTCGACGAGCTGAGCACGTTTTCTGAAATGTGCTCCTCCCGTCACTCTGGTTGGGTGCGCACAGTAAAAAGTGCTCTTGGCAGCTAGAGAGTGCCGCGTTGACCACTGCGCATGAAGAAATAAGCACCTGCAACGTTTGGTTTAGGTTTTAGGTGCATTTTTAATCTTATCGCTTAAATCGCATTTTCTCGACGAGCTGAGCACGTTTTCTGAAATGTGCTCCTCCCGTTGCTCTGGTTGGGTGCGCACAGTAAAAAGTGCTCTTGCAAGCTCGGGAGTGCCGCGTTGACCACTGCGCATGAAGAAATAAGCACCTGCAACGTTTGGTTTAGGTTTTAGGTGCATTTTTAATTTTATTGCTTAAATCGCATTTTCTCGACGAGCTGAGCACGTTTTCTGAAATGTGCTCCTCCCGTCGCTCTGGTTGGGCGCGCATAGTAAAAAGTGCTCCTGGCAGCTAGAGAGCGCCGCGTTGACCACTGCGCATGAAGAAATAAGCACCTGCAACGTTTGGTTTAGGTTTTAGGTGCATTTTTAATTTTATTGCTTAAATCGCATTCTCTCGACGAGCTGAGCACGTTTTCTGAAATGTGCTCCTCCCGTCACTCTGGTTGGGTGCGCACAGTAAAAAGTGCTCTTGGCAGCTAGAGAGTGCCGCGTTGACCACTGCGCATGAAGAAATAAGCACCTGCAACGTTTGGTTTAGGTTTTAGGTGCATTTTTAATCTTATTGCTTAAATCGCATTTTCTCGACGAGCTGAGCACGTTTTCTGAAATGTGCTCCTCCCGTCACTCTGGTTGGGTGCGCACAGTAAAAAGTGCTCTTGGCAGCTAGAGAGTGCCGCGTTGACCACTGCGCATGAAGAAATAAGCACCTGCAACGCTTGGTTTAGGTTTTAGGTGCATTTTTAATTTTATTGCTTAAATCGCATTCTCTCGACGAGCTGAGCACGTTTTCTGAAATGTGCTCCTCCCGTCGCTCTGGTTGGGTGCGCACAGTAAAAAGTGCTCTTGCCAGCTCGGGAGTGCCGCGTTGACCACTGCGCATGAAGAAATAAGCACCTGCAACGTTTGGTTTAGGTTTTAGGTGCATTTTTAATTTTATTGCTTAAATCGCATTTTCTCGACGAGCTGAGCACGTTTTCTGAAATGTGCTCCTCCCGTCGCTCTGGTTGGGCGCGCATAGTAAAAAGTGCTCCTGGCAGCTAGAGAGTGCTGCGTTGACCACTGCGCAAGAAGAAATAAGCACCTGCAACGTTTGGTTTAGGTTTTAGGTGCATTTTTAATTTTATTGCTTAAATCGCATTTTCTCGACAAGCTGAGCACGTTTTCTGAAATGTGCTCCTCCCGTCGCTCTGGTTGGGTGTGCACAGTAAAAAGAGCTCTTGTCAGCTCGGGAGTGCCGCGTTGACCACTGCGCATGAAGAAATAAGCACCTGCAACGTTTGGTTTAGGTTTTAGGTGCATTTTTAATTTTATTGCTTAAATCGCATTTTCTCGACGAGCTGAGCACGTTTTCTGAAATGTGCTCCTCCCGTCACTCTGGTTGGGCGCGCATAGTAAAAAGTGCTCCTGGCAGCTAGAGAGTGCCGCGTTGACCACTGCGCAAGAAGAAATAAGCACCTGCAACGTTTGGTTTAGGTTTTAGGTGCATTTTTAATTTTATTGCTTAAATCGCATTTTCTCGACAAGCTGAGCACGTTTTCTGAAATGTGCTCCTCCCGTCGCTCTGGTTGGGTGTGCACAGTAAAAAGAGCTCCTGGCAGCAAGGGAGTGCCGCGTTGACCACTGCGCACGGAGAAATAAGCACCTGCAACGTTTGGTTTAGGTTTTAGGTGCATTTTTAATTTTATTGCTTAAATCGCATTCTCTCGACGAGCTGAGCACGTTTTCTGAAATGTGCTCCTCCCGTCACTCTGGTTGGGTGCGCACAGTAAAAAGTGCTCCTGGCAGCTAGGGAGTGCCGCGTTGAGCACTACGCACGAAGAAATAAGCACCTGCAACGTTTGGTTTAGGTTTTAGGTGCATTTTAAATTTTATTGCTTAAATCGCATTTCCTCGACGAGCTGAGCACGTTTTCTGAAATGTGCTCCTCCCGTCGCTCTGGTTGTGCGCGCATAGTAAAAAGTGCTCCTGGCAGCTAGAGAGTGCCGCGTTGACCACTGCACATGAAGAAATAAGCTTCTGCAACGTTTGGTTTAGGTTTTAGGTGCATTTTTAATTTTATTGCTTAAATCGCATTTTCTCGACGAGCTGAGCACGTTTTCTGAAATGTGCTCCTCCCGTCGCTCTGGTTGGGTGCGCACAGTAAAAAGTGCTCTTGGCAGCTAGAGAGTGCCGCGTTGACCACTGCGCATGAAGAAATAAGCACCTGCAACGCTTGGTTTAGGTTTTAGGTGCATTTTTAATTTTATTGCTTAAATCGCATTTTCTCGACGAGCTGAGCACGTTTTCTGAAATGTGCTCCTCCCGTCACTCTGGTTGGGTGCGCACAGTAAAAAGTGCTCCTGGCAGCTAGGGAGTGCCGCGTTGAGCACTACGCACGAAGAAATAAGCACCTGCAACGTTTGGTTTAGGTTTTAGCTGCATTTTTAATTTTATTGCTTAAATCGCATTTTCTCGACGAGCTGAGCAAGTTTTCTGAAATGTGCTCCTCCCGTCGCTCTGGTTGGGTGCGCACAGTAAAAAGAGCTCCTGGCAGCTAGGGAGTTCCGCGTTGACCACTGCGCAAGAAGAAATAAGCACCTGCAACGTTTGGTTTAGGTTTTAGGTGCATTTTTAATTTTATTGCTTAAATCGCATTTTCTCGACAAGCTGAGCACGTTTTCTGAAATGTGCTCCTCCCGTCGCTCTGGTTGGGTGTGCACAGTAAAAAGAGCTCCTGGCAGCAAGGGAGTGCCGCGTTGACCACTGCGCACGAAGAAATAAGCACCTGCAACGTTTGGTTTAGGTTTTAGGTGCATTTTTAATTTTATTGCTTAAATCGCATTCTCTCGACGAGCTGAGCACGTTTTCTGAAATGTGCTCCTCCCGTCACTCTGGTTGGGTGCGCACAGTAAAAAGTGCTCCTGGCAGCTAGGGAGTGCCGCGTTGAGCACTACGCACGAAGAAATAAGCACCTGCAACGTTTGGTTTAGGTTTTAGGTGCATTTTAAATTTTATTGCTTAAATCGCATTTCCTCGACGAGCTGAGCACGTTTTCTGAAATGTGCTCCTCCCGTCGCTCTGGTTGTGCGCGCATAGTAAAAAGTGCTCCTGGCAGCTAGAGAGTGCCGCGTTGACCACTGCACATGAAGAAATAAGCTTCTGCAACGTTTGGTTTAGGTTTTAGGTGCATTTTTAATTTTATTGCTTAAATCGCATTTTCTCGACGAGCTGAGCACGTTTTCTGAAATGTGCTCCTCCCGTCGCTCTGGTTGGGTGCGCACAGTAAAAAGTGCTCTTGGCAGCTAGAGAGTGCCGCGTTGACCACTGCGCATGAAGAAATAAGCACCTGCAACGCTTGGTTTAGGTTTTAGGTGCATTTTTAATTTTATTGCTTAAATCGCATTTTCTCGACGAGCTGAGCACGTTTTCTGAAATGTGCTCCTCCCGTCACTCTGGTTGGGTGCGCACAGTAAAAAGTGCTCCTGGCAGCTAGGGAGTGCCGCGTTGAGCACTACGCACGAAGAAATAAGCACCTGCAACGTTTGGTTTAGGTTTTAGCTGCATTTTTAATTTTATTGCTTAAATCGCATTTTCTCGACGAGCTGAGCAAGTTTTCTGAAATGTGCTCCTCCCGTCGCTCTGGTTGGGTGCGCACAGTAAAAAGAGCTCCTGGCAGCTAGGGAGTTCCGCGTTGACCACTGCGCACGAAGAAATAAGCACCTGCAACGTTTGGTTTAGGTTTTAGGTGCATTTTTAATTTTATTGCTTAAGTCGCATTCTCTCGACGAGCTGAGCACGTTTTCTGAAATGTGCTCCTCCCGTCGCTCTGGTTGGGTGCCCACAGTAAAAAGTGCTCTTGGCAGCTCGGGAGTGCCGCGTTGACCACTGCGCATGAAGAAATAAGCACCTGCAACGTTTGGTTTAGGTTTTAGGTGCATTTTTAATTTTATTGCTTAAATCGCATTTTCTCGACGAGCTGAGCACGTTTTCTGAAATGTGCTCCTCCCGTCGCTCTGGTTGGGCGCGCATAGTAAAAAGTGCTCCTGGCAGCTAGAGAGTGCCGCGTTGACCACTGCGCAAGAACAAATAAGCACCTGCAACGTTTGGTTTAGGTTTTAGGTGCATTTTTAATTTTATTGCTTAAATCGCATTTTCTCGACAAGCTGAGCACGTTTTCTGAAATGTGCTCCTCCCGTCGCTCTGGTTGGGTGCGCACAGTATAAAGAGCTCCTGGCAGCTAGGGAGTGCCGCGTTGACCACTGCGCACGAAGAAATAAGCACCTGCAACGTTTGGTTTAGGTTTTAGGTGCATTTTTAATTTTATTGCTTAAATCGCATTCTCTCGACGAGCTTAGCACGTTTTCTGAAATGTGCTCCTCCCGTCACTCTGGTTGGGTGCGCACAGTAAAAAGTGCTCCTGGCAGCTAGGGAGTGCCGCGTTGAGCACTACGCACGAAGAAATAAGCACCTGCAACGTTTGGTTTAGGTTTTAGCTGCATTTTTAATTTTATTGCTTAAATCGCATTTTCTCGACGAGCTGAGCACGTTTTCTGAAATGTGCTCCTCCCGTCGCTCTGGTTGGGTGCGCACAGTAAAAAGAGCTCCTGGCAGCGAGGGAGTTCCGCGTTGACCACTGCGCACGGAGAAATAAGCACCTGCAACGTTTGGTTTAGGTTTTAGGTGCATTTTTAATTTTATTGCTTAAATCGCATTCTCTCGACGAGCTGAGCACGTTTTCTGAAATGTGCTCCTCCCGTCGCTCTTGTTGTGCGCGCATAGTAAAAAGTGCTCCTGGCAGCTAGAGAGTGCCGCGTTGACCACTGCACATGAAGAAATAAGCACCTGCAACGTTTGGTTTAGGTTTTAGGTGCATTTTTAATTTTATTGCTTAAATCGCATTTCCTCAACGAGCTGAGCACGTTTTCTGAAATGTGCTCCTCCCGTCGCTCTGGTTGTACGCGCATAGTAAAAAGTGCTCCTGGCAGCTAGAGAGTGCCGCGTTGACCACTGCGCAAGAAGAAATAAGCACCTGCAACGTTTGGTTTAGGTTTTAGGTGCATTTTTAATTTTATTGCTTAAATCGCATTTTCTCGACAAGCTGAGCACGTTTTCTGAAATGTGCTCCTCCCGTCGCTCTGGTTGGGTGTGCACAGTAAAAAGAGCTCCTGGCAGCTAGGGAGTGCCGCGTTGACCACTGCGCACGAAGAAATAAGCACCTGCAACGTTTGGTTTAGGTTTAGGTGCATTTTTAATTTTATTGCTTAAATCGCATTCTCTCGACGAGCTGAGCACGTTTTCTGAAATGTGCTCCTCCCGTCGCTCTGGTTGGGTGCGCACAGTAAAAAGAGCTCCTGGCAGCTAGGGAGTTCCGCGTTGACCACTGCGCACGAAGAAATAAGCACCTGCAACGTTTGGTTTAGGTTTTAGGTGCATTTTTAATTTTATTGCTTAAATCGCATTCTCTCGACGAGCTGAGCACGTTTTCTGAAATGTGCTCCTCCCGTCGCTCTGGTTGTGCGCGCATAGTAAAAAGTGCTCCTGGCAGCTAGAGAGTGCCGCGTTGACCACTGCGCATGAAGAAATAAGCACCTGCAACGTTTGGTTTAGGTTTTAGGTGCATTTTTAATTTTATTGCTTAAATCGCATTTTCTCGACGAGCTGAGCACGTTTTCTGAAATGTGCTCCTCCCGTCGCTCTGGTTGGGTGCGCACAGTAAAAAGTGCTCCTGGCAGCTAGAGAGTGCCGCGTTGACCACTGCACATGAAGAAATAAGCACCTGCAACGTTTGGTTTAGGTTTTAGGTGCATTTTTAATCTTATTGCTTAAATCGCATTTTCTCGACGAGCTGAGCACGTTTTCTGAAATGTGCTCCTCCCGTCACTCTGGTTGGGTGCGCACAGTAAAAAGAGCTACTGGCAGCTAGGGAGTGCCGCGTTGACCACTGCGCACGAAGAAATAAGCACCTGCAACGTTTGGTTTAGGTTTTAGGTGCATTTTTTATTTTATTGCTTAAATCGCATTTTCTCGACGAGCTGAGCACGTTTTCTGAAATGTGCTCCTCCCGTCACTCTGGTTGGGTGCGCACAGTAAAAAGTGCTCTTGGCAGCTAGAGAGTGCCGCGTTGACCACTGCGCATGAAGAAATAAGCACCTGCAACGTTTGGTTTAGGTTTTAGGTGCATTTTTAATCTCATTGCTTAAATCGCATTTTCTCGACGAGCTGAGCACGTTTTCTGAAATGTGCTCCTCCCGTCACTCTGGTTGGGTGCGCACAGTAAAAAGTGCTCTTGGCAGCTAGAGAGTGCCGCGTTGACCACTGCGCATGAAGAAATAAGCACCTGCAAAGCTTGGTTTAGGTTTTAGGTGCATTTTTAATTTTATTGCTTAAATCGCATTTTCTCGACGAGCTGAGCACGTTTTCTGAAATGTGCTCCTCCCGTCACTCTGGTTGGGTGCGCACAGTAAAAAGTGCTCCTGGCAGCTAGGGAGTGCCGCGTTGAGCACTACGCACGAAGAAATAAGCACCTGCAACGTTTGGTTTAGGTTTTAGCTGCATTTTTAATTTTATTGCTTAAATCGCATTTTCTCGACGAGCTGAGCACGTTTTCTGAAATGTGCTCCTCCCGTCGCTCTGGTTGGGTGCACACAGTAAAAAGAGCTCCTGGCAGCTAGGGAGTTCCGCGTTGACCACTGCGCACGAAGAAATAAGCACCTGCAACGTTTGGTTTAGGTTTTAGGTGCATTTTTAATTTTATTGCTTAAATCGCATTCTCTCGACGAGCTGAGCACGTTTTCTGAAATGGGCTCCTCCCGTCGCTCTGGTTGGGTGCGCACAGTAAAAAGAGCTCCTGGCAGCTAGGGAGTTCCGCGTTGACCACTGCGCACGAAGAAATAAGCACCTGCAACGTTTGGTTTAGGTTTTAGGTGCATTTTTTATTTTATTGCTTAAATCGCATTCTCTCGACGAGCTGAGCACGTTTTCTGAAATGTGCTCCTCCCGTCGCTCTGGTTGGGTGCACACAGTAAAAAGAGCTCCTGGCAGCTAGGGAGTGCCGCGTTGACCACTGCGCACGAAGAAATAAGCACCTGCAACGTTTGGTTTAGGTTTTAGGTGCATTTTTTATTTTATTGCTTAAATCGCATTCTCTCGACGAGCTGAGCACGTTTTCTGAAATGTGCTCCTCCCGTCGCTCTGGGTGGGTGCGCGTAGTAAAAAGTGCTCCTGGCAGCTAGAGAGTGCCGCGTTGACCACTGCGCATGAAGAAATAAGCACCTGCAACGTTTGGTTTAGGTTTTAGGTGCATTTTTAATTTTATTGCTTAAATCGCATTTTCTCGACGAGCTGAGCACGTTTTCTGAAATGTGCTCCTCCCGTCGCTCTGGTTGGGTGCGCACAGTAAAAAGAGGTCCTGGCAGCTAGGGAGTGCCGCGTTGACCACTGCGCACGAAGAAATAAGCACCTGCAACGTTTGGTTTAGGTTTTAGGTGCATTTTTTATTTTATTGCTTTAATCGCATTCTCTCGACGAGCTGAGCACGTTTTCTGAAATGTGCTCCTCCCGTCGCTCTGGTTGGGTGCGCGTAGTAAAAAAGGCTCCTGGCAGCTAGAGAGTGCCGCGTTGACCACTGCGCATGAAGAAATAAGCACCTGCAACGTTTGGTTTAGGTTTTAGGTGCATTTTTAATCTTATTGCTTAAATCGCATTTTCTCGACGAGCTGAGCACCTTTTCTGAAATGTGCTCCTCCCGTCATTCTGGTTGGGTGCGCACAGTAAAAAGAGCTACTGGCAGCTAGGGAGTGCCGCGTTGACCACTGCGCACGAAGAAATAAGCACCTGCACCGTTTGGTTTAGGTTTTAGGTGCATTTTTTATTTTATTGCTTAAATCGCATTTTCTCGACGAGCTGAGCACGTTTTCTGAAATGTGCTCCTCCCGTCACTCTGGTTGGGTGCGCACAGTAAAAAGTGCTCTTGGCAGCTAGAGAGTGCCGCGTTGACCACTGCGCATGAAGAAATAAGCACCTGCAACGTTTGGTTTAGGTTTTAGGTGCATTTTTATTCTTATTGCTTAAATCGCATTTTCTCGACGAGCTGAGCACGTTTTCTGAAATGTGCTCCTCCCGTCGCTCTGGTTGGGTGCGCACAGTAAAAAGTGCTCTTGCAAGCTCGGGAGTGCCGCGATGACCACTGCGCATGAAGAAATAAGCACCTGCAACGTTTGGTTTAGGTTTTAGGTGCATTTTTAATTTTATTGCTTAAATCGCATTTTCTCGACGAGCTGAGCACGTTTTCTGAAATGTGCTCCTCCCGTCGCTCTGGTTGGGCGCGCATAGTAAAAAGTGCTCCTGGCAGCTAGAGAGCGCCGCGTTGACCACTGCGCATGAAGAAATAAGCACCTGCAACGTTTGGTTTAGGTTTTAGGTGCATTTTTAATTTTATTGCTTAAATCGCATTCTCTCGACGAGCTGAGCACGTTTTCTGAAATGTGCTCCTCCCGTCACTCTGGTTGGGTGCGCACAGTAAAAAGTGCTCTTGGCAGCTAGAGATTGCCGCGTTGACCACTGCGCATGAAGAAATAAGCACCTGCAACGTTTGGTTTAGGTTTTAGGTGCATTTTTAATCTTATTGCTTAAATGGCATTTTCTCGACGAGCTGAGCACGTTTTCTGAAATGTGCTCCTCCCGTCACTCTGGTTGGGTGCGCACAGTAAAAAGTGCTCTTGGCAGCTAGAGAGTGCCGCGTTGACCACTGCGCATGAAGAAATAAGCACCTGCAACGCTTGGTTTAGGTTTTAGGTGCATTTTTAATTTTATTGCTTAAATCGCATTTTCTCGACGAGCTGAGCACGTTTTCTGAAATGTGCTCCTCCCGTCACTCTGGTTGGGTGCGCACAGTAAAAAGTGCTCCTGGCAGCTAGGGAGTGCCGCGTTGAGCACTACGCACGAAGAAATAAGCACCTGCAACGTTTGGTTTAGGTTTTAGCTGCATTTTTAATTTTATTGCTTAAATCGCATTTTCTCGACGAGCTGAGCACGTTTTCTGAAATGTGCTCCTCCCGTCGCTCTGGTTGGGTGCGCACAGTAAAAAGAGCTCCTGGCAGCTAGGGAGTTCCGCGTTGACCACTGCGCACGAAGAAATAAGCACCTGCAACGTTTGGTTTAGGATTTAGGTGCATTTTTAATTTTATTGCTTAAATCGCATTCTCTCGACGAGCTGAGCACGTTTTCTGAAATGTGCTCCTCCCGTCGCTCTGGTTGGGTGCGCACAGTAAAAAGTGCTCTTGCCAGCTCGGGAGTGCCGCGTTGACCACTGCGCATGAAGAAATAAGCACCTGCAACGTTTGGTTTAGGTTTTAGGTGCATTTTTAATTTTATTGCTTAAATCGCGTTTTCTCGACGAGCTGAGCACGTTTTCTGAAATGTGCTCCTCCCGTCACTCTGGTTGGGTGCACACAGTAAAAAGAGCTCCTGGCAGCTAGGGAGTTCCGCGTTGACCACTGCGCACGAATAAATAAGCACCTGCAACGTTTGGTTTAGGTTTTAGGTGCATTTTTAATTTTATTGCTTAAATCGCATTTTCTCGACGAGCTGAGCACGTTTTCTGAAATGTGCTCCTCCCGTCACTCTGGTTGGGTGCACAGAGTAAAAAGTGCTCCTGGCAGCTAGGGAGTGCCGCGTTGAGCACTGCGCACGAAGAAATAAGCACCTGCAACGTTTGGTTTAGGTTTTAGGTGCATTTTTAATTTTATTGCTTAAATCGCATTCTCTCGACGAGCTGAGCACGTTTTCTGAAATGTGCTCCTCCCGTCGCTCTGGTTGGGTGCACAGAGTAAAAAGAGCTCCTGGCAGCTAGAGAGATCCGCGTTGACCACTGCGCACGAAGAAATAAGCACCTGAAACGTTTGGTTTAGGTTTTAGGTGCATTTTTAATTTTATTGCTTAAATCGCATTTTCTCGACGAGCTGAGCACGTTTTCTGAAATGTGCTCCTCCCGTCACTCTGGTTGGGTGCGCACAGTAAATAGTGCTCTTGGCAGCTAGAGAGTGCCGCGTTGACCACTGCGCATGAAGAAATAAGCACCTGCAACGTTTGGTTTAGGTTTTAGGTGCATTTTTAATTTTATTGCTTAAATCGCATTTTCTCGACGAGCTGAGCACGTTTTCTGAAATGTGCTCCTCCCGTCGCTCTGGTTGGGCGCGCATAGTAAAAAGTGCTCCTGGCAGCTAGAGAGTCCCGCGTTGACCACTGCGCAAGAAGAAATAAGCACCTGCAACGTTTGGTTTAGGTTTTAGGTGCATTTTTAATTTTATTGCTTAAATCGCATTTTCTCGACAAGCTGAGCACGTTTTCTGAAATGTGCTCCTCCCGTCGCTCTGGTTGGGTGCGCACAGTAAAAAGAGCTCCTGGCAGCTAGGGAGTGCCGCGTTGACCACTGCGCACGAAGAAATAAGCACCTGCAACGTTTGGTTTAGGTTTTAGGTGCATTTTTAATTTTATTGCTTAAATCGCATTCTCTCGACAAGCTGAGCACGTTTTCTGAAATGTGCTCCTCCCGTCGCTCTGGTTGGGTGTGCACAGTAAAAAGAGCTCCTGGCAGCTAGGGAGTGCCGCGTTGACCACTGCGCACGAAGAAATAAGCACCTGCAACGTTTGGTTTAGGTTTTAGGTGCATTTTTAATTTTATTGCTTAAATCGCATTCTCTCGACGAGCTGAGCACGTTTTCTGAAATGTGCTCCTCCCGTCGCTCTGGTTGTGCGCGCATAGTAAAAAGTGCTCCTGGCAGCTAGAGAGTGCCGCGTTGACCACTGCACATGAAGAAATAAGCACCTGCAACGTTTGGTTTAGGTTTTAGGTGCATTTTTAATTTTATTGCTTAAATCGCATTTTCTCGACGAGCTGAGCACGTTTTCTGAAATGTGCTCCTCCCGTCGCTCTGGTTGGGTGCGCACAGTAAAAAGTGCTCTTGGCAGCTAGAGAGTGCCGCGTTGACCACTGCACATGAAGAAATAAGCACCTGCAACGTTTGGTTTAGGTTTTAGGTGCATTTTTAATTTTATTGCTTAAATCGCATTTTCTCGACGAGCTGAGCACGTTTTCTGAAATGTGCTCCTCCCGTCACTCTGGTTGGGTGCGCACAGTAAAAAGTGCTCCTGGCAGCTAGGGAGTGCCGCGTTGAGCACTGCGCACGAAGAAATAAGCACCTGCAACGTTTGGTTTAGGTTTTAGGTGCATTTTTAATTTTATTGCTTAAATCGCATTTTCTCGACGAGCTGAGCACGTTTTCTGAAATGTGCTCCTCCCGTCACTCTGGTTGGGTGCGCACAGTAAAAAGTGCTCTTGGCAGCTAGAGAGTGCCGCGTTGACCACTGCGCATGAAGAAATAAGCACCTGCAACGCTTGGTTTAGGTTTTAGGTGCATTTTTAATTTTATTGCTTAAATCGCATTTTCTCGACGAGCTGAGCACGTTTTCTGAAATGTGCTCCTCCCGTCACTCTGGTTGGGTGCGCACAGTAAAAAGAGCTCCTGGCAGCTAGGGAGTGCCGCGTTGAGCACTACGCACGAAGAAATAAGCACCTGCAACGTTTGGTTTAGGTTTTAGGTGCATTTTTAATTTTATTGCTTAAATCGCATTTTCTCGACAAGCTGAGCACGTTTTCTGAAATGTGCTCCTCCCGTCGCTCTGGTTGGGTGCGCACAGTAAAAAGAGCTCCTGGCAGCTAGGGAGTGCCGCGTTGACCACTGCGCACGAAGAAATAAGCACCTGCAACGTTTGGTTTAGGTTTTAGGTGCATTTTTAATTTTATTGCTTAAATCGCATTCTCTCGACGAGCTGAGCACGTTTTCTGAAATGTGCTCCTGCCGTCACTCTGGTTGGGTGCGCACAGTAAAAAGTGCTCCTGGCAGCTAGGGAGTGCCGCGTTGAGCACTACGCACGAAGAAATAAGCACCTGCAACGTTTGGTTTAGGTTTTAGCTGCATTTTTAATTTTATTGCTTAAATCGCATTTTCTCGACGAGCTGAGCACGTTTTCTGAAATGTGCTCCTCCCGTCGCTCTGGTTGGGTGCGCATAGTAAAAAGTGCTCTTGGCAACTAAAGAGTGCCGCGTTGACCACTGCGCACAAAGAAATAAGCACCTGCAACGTTTGGTTTAGGTTTCAGGTGCATTTTAAATTTTATTGCTTAAATCGCATTTTCTCGACGAGCTGAGCACGTTTTCTGAAATGTGCTCCTCCCGTCGCTCTGGTTGGGTGCGCACAGTAAAAAGTGCTCTTGGCAGCTAGAGAGTGCCGCGTTGACCACTGCACATGAAGAAATAAGCACCTGCAACGTTTGGTTTAGGTTTTAGGTGCATTTTTAATTTTATTGCTTAAATCGCATTTTCTCGACGAGCTGAGCACGTTTTCTGAAATGTGGTCCTCCCGTCACTCTGGTTGGGTGCGCACAATAAAAAGTGCTCCTGGCAGCTAGGGAGTGCCGCGTTGAGCACTGCGCACGAAGAAATAAGCACCTGCAACGTTTGATTTAGGTTTTAGGTGCATTTTTAATTTTATTGCTTAAATCGCATTTTCTCGAAGAGCTGAGCACGTTTTCTGAAATGTGCTCCTCCCGTCACTCTGGTTGGGTGCGCACAGTAAAAAGTGCTCTTGGCAGCTAGAGAGTGCCGCGTTGACCACTGCGCATGAAGAAATAGGCACCTGCAACGTTTGGTTTAGGTTTTAGGTGCATTTTTAATTTTATTGCTTAAATCGCATTTTCTCGACGAGCTGAGCACGTTTTCTGAAATGTGCTCCTCCCGTCACTCTGGTTGGGTGCGCACAGTAAAAAGTGCTCCTGGCAGCTAGGGAGTGCCGCGTTGACCACTGCGCACGAAGAAATAAGCACCTGCAACGTTTGGTTTTGGTTTTAGGTGCATTTTTAATTTTATTGCTTAAATTGCATTTTCTCGACGAGCTGAGCACGTTTTCTGAAATGGGCTCCTCCCGTCGCTCTGGTTGGGTGCGCACAGTAAAAAGAGCTCCTGGCAGCTAGGGAGTTCCGCGTTGACCACTGCGCACGAAGAAATAAGCACCTGCAACGTTTGGTTTAGGTTTTAGGTGCATTTTTTATTTTATTGCTTAAATCGCATTCTCTCGACGAGCTGAGCACGTTTTCTGAAATGTGCTCCTCCCGTCGCTCTGGTTGGGTGCACACAGTAAAAAGAGCTCCTGGCAGCTAGGGAGTGCCGCGTTGACCACTGCGCACGAAGAAATAAGCACCTGCAACGTTTGGTTTAGGTTTTAGGTGCATTTTTTATTTTATTGCTTAAATCGCATTCTCTCGACGAGCTGAGCACGTTTTCTGAAATGTGCTCCTCCCGTCGCTCTGGTTGGGTGCGCGTAGTAAAAAGTGCTCCTGGCAGCTAGAGAGTGCCGCGTTGACCACTGCGCATGAAGAAATAAGCACCTGCAACGTTTGGTTTAGGTTTTAGGTGCATTTTTTATTTTATTGCTTAAATCGCATTCTCTCGACGAGCTGAGCACGTTTTCTGAAATGTGCTCCTCCCGTCGCTCTGGTTGGGTGCGCGTAGTAAAAAAGGCTCCTGGCAGCTAGAGAGTGCCGCGTTGACCACTGCGCATGAAGAAATAAGCACCTGCAACGTTTGGTTTAGGTTTTAGGTGCATTTTTAATCTTATTGCTTAAATCGCATTTTCTCGACGAGCTGAGCACGTTTTCTGACATGTGCTCCTCCCGTCGCTCTGGTTGGGTGTGCACAGTAAAAAGAGCTCCTGGCAGCTAGGGAGTGCCGCGTTGACCACTGCGCACGAAGAAATAAGCACCTGCAACGTTTGGTTTAGGTTTAGGTGCATTTTTAATTTTATTGCTTAAATCGCATTCTCTCGACGAGCTGAGCACGTTTTCTGAAATGTGCTCCTCCCGTCACTCTGGTTGGGTGCGCACAGTAAAAAGTGCTCCTGGCAGCTAGGGAGTGCCGCGTTGAGCACTACGCACGAAGAAATAAGCACCTGCAACGTTTGGTTTAGGTTTTAGGTGCATTTTAAATTTTATTGCTTAAATCGCATTTCCTCGACGAGCTGAGCACGTTTTCTGAAATGTGCTCCTCCCGTCGCTCTGGTTGGGTGCGCACAGTAAAAAGTGCTCTTGGCAGCTAGAGAGTGCCGCGTTGACCACTGCGCATGAAGAAATAAGCACCTGCAACGCTTGGTTTAGGTTTTAGGTGCATTTTTAATTTTATTGCTTAAATCGCATTTTCTCGACGAGCTGAGCACGTTTTCTGAAATGTGCTCCTCCCGTCACTCTGGTTGGGTGCGCACAGTAAAAAGTGCTCCTGGCAGCTAGGGAGTGCCGCGTTGAGCACTACGCACGAAGAAATAAGCACCTGCAACGTTTGGTTTAGGTTTTAGCTGCATTTTTAATTTTATCTCTTAAATCGCATTTTCTCGACGAGCTGAGCACGTTTTCTGAAATGTGCTCCTCCCGTCGCTCTGGTTGGGTTTACACAGTAAAAAGAGCTCCTGGCAGCTAGGGAGTTCCGCGTTGACCACTGCGCACGAAGAAATAAGCACCTGCAACGTTTGGTTTAGGTTTTAGGTGCATTTTTAATTTTATTGCTTAAATCGCATTCTCTCGACGAGCTGAGCACGTTTTCTGAAATGGGCTCCTCCCGTCGCTCTGGTTGGGTGCGCACAGTAAAAAGAGCTCCTGGCAGCTTGGGAGTTCCGCGTTGACCACTGCGCACGAAGAAATAAGCACCTGCAACGTTTGGTTTAGGTTTTAGGTGCATTTTTAATTTTATTGCTTAAATCGCATTCTCTCGACGAGCTGAGCACGTTTTCTGAAATGTGCTCCTCCCGTCACTCTGGTTGGGTGCGCACAGTAAAAAGTGCTCCTGGCAGCTAGGGAGTGCCGCATTGAGCACTACGCACGAAGAAATAAGCACCTGCAACGTTTGGTTTAGGTTTTAGGTGCATTTTAAATTTTATTGCTTAAATCGCATTTCCTCGACGAGCTGAGCACGTTTTCTGAAATGTGCTCCTCCCGTCGCTCTGGTTGTGCGCGCATAGTAAAAAGTGCTCCTGGCAGCTAGAGAGTGCCGCGTTGACCACTGCACATGAAGAAATAAGCTTCTGCAACGTTTGGTTTAGGTTTTAGGTGCATTTTTAATTTTATTGCTTGAATCGCATTTTCTCGACGAGCTGAGCACGTTTTCTGAAATGTGCTCCTCCCGTCGCTCTGGTTGGGTGCGCACAGTAAAAAGTGCTCTTGGCAGCTAGAGAGTGCCGCGTTGACCACTGCACATGAAGAAATAAGCACCTGCAACGTTTGGTTTAGGTTTTAGGTGCATTTTTAATTTTATTGCTTAAATCGCATTTTCTCGACGAGCTGTGCACGTTTTCTGAAATGTGCTCCTCCCGTCACTCTGGTTGGGTGCGCACAGTAAAAAGTGCTCTTGGCAGCTAGAGAGTGCCGCGTTGACCACTGCGCATGAAGAAATAAGCACCTGCAACGTTTGGTTTAGGTTTTAGGTGCATTTTTACTTTTATTGCTTAAATCGCATTTTCTCGACGAGCTGAGCACGTTTTCTGAAATGTGCTCCTCCCGTCACTCTGGTTGGGTGCGCACAGTAAAAAGTGCTCCTGGCAGCTAGGGAGTGCCGCGTTGAGCACTGCGCACGAAGAAATAAGCACCTGCAACGTTTGGTTTAGGTTTTAGGTGCATTTTTAATTTTATTGCTTAAATCGCGTTTTCTCGACGAGCTGAGCACGTTTTCTGAAATGTGCTCCTCCCGTCACTCTGGTTGGGTGCACACAGTAAAAAGAGCTCCTGGCAGCTAGGGAGTTCCGCGTTGACCACTGCGCACGAATAAATAAGCACCTGCAACGTTTGGTTTAGGTTTTAGGTGCATTTTTAATTTTATTGCTTAAATCGCATTTTCTCGACGAGCTGAGCACGTTTTCTGAAATGTGCTCCTCCCGTCACTCTGGTTGGGTGCGCACAGTAAAAAGTGCTCTTGGCAGCTAGAGAGTGCCGCGTTGACCACTGCGCATGAAGAAATAAGCACCTGCAACGCTTGGTTTAGGTTTTAGGTGCATTTTTAATTTTATTGCTTAAATCGCATTTTCTCGACGAGCTGAGCACGTTTTCTGAAATGTGCTCCTCCCGTCACTCTGGTTGGGTGCGCACAGTAAAAAGAGCTCCTGGCAGCTAGGGAGTGCCGCGTTGAGCACTACGCACGAAGAAATAAGCACCTGTAACGTTTGGTTTAGGTTTTAGGTGCATTTTTAATTTTATTGCTTAAATCGCATTTTCTCGACGAGCTGAGCACGTTTTCTGAAATGTGCTCCTCCCGTCGCTCTGGTTGGGCGCGCATAGTAAAAAGTGCTCCTGGCAGCTAGGGAGTGCCGCGTTGACCACTGCGCACGAAGAAATAAGCACCTGCAACGTTTGGTTTAGGTTTTAGGTGCATTTTTAATTTTATTGCTTAAATCGCATTCTCTCGACGAGCTTAGCACGTTTTCTGAAATGTGCTCCTCCCGTCGCTCTGGTTGGGTGCGCACAGTAAAAAGTGCTCTTGGCAGCTCGGGAGTGCCGCGTTGACCACTGCGCATGAAGAAATAAGCACCCGCAACGTTTGGTTTAGGTTTTAGGTGCATTTTTAATTTTATTGCTTAAATCGCATTTTCTCGACGAGCTGAGCACGTTTTCTGAAATGTGCTCCTCCCGTCACTCTGGTTGGGTGCGCATAGTAAAAAGTGCTCTTGGCAACTAAAGAGTGCCGCGTTGACCACTGCGCACAAAGAAATAAGCACCTGCAACGTTTGGTTTAGGTTTTAGGTGCATTTTAAATTTTATTGCTTAAATCGCATTTTCTCGACGAGCTGAGCACGTTTTCTGAAATGTGCTCCTCCCGTCGCTCTGGTTGTGCGCGCATAGTAAAAAGTGCTCCTGGCAGCTAGGGAGTGCCGCGTTGACCACTGCGCAAGAAGAAATAAGCACCTGCAACGTTTGGTTTAGGTTTTAGGTGCATTTTTAATTTTATTGCTTAAATCGCATTTTCTCGACGAGCTGAGCACGTTTTCTGAAATGTGCTCCTCCCGTCGCTCTGGTTGGGTGCGCACAGTAAAAAGTGCTCTTGGCAGCTAGAGAGTGCCGCGTTGACCACTGCGCATGAAGAAATAAGCACCCGCAACGTTTGGTTTAGGTTTTAGGTGCATTTTTAATTTTATTGCTTAAATCGCATTTTCTCGACGAGCTGAGCACGTTTTCTGAAATGTGCTCCTCCCGTCACTCTGGTTGGGTGCGCATAGTAAAAAGTGCTCTTGGCAACTAAAGAGTGCCGCGTTGACCACTGCGCACAAAGAAATAAGCACCTGCAACGTTTGGTTTAGGTTTCAGGTGCATTTTAAATTTTATTGCTTAAATCGCATTTTCTCGACGAGCTGAGCACGTTTTCTGAAATGTGCTCCTCCCGTCGCTCTGGTTGGGTGCGCACAGTAAAAAGTGCTCTTGGCAGCTAGAGAGTGCCGCGTTGACCACTGCACATGAAGAAATAAGCACCTGCAACGTTTGGTTTAGGTTTTAGGTGCATTTTTAATTTTATTGCTTAAATCGCATTTTCTCGACGAGCTGAGCACGTTTTCTGAAATGTGGTCCTCCCGTCACTCTGGTTGGGTGCGCACAATAAAAAGTGCTCCTGGCAGCTAGGGAGTGCCGCGTTGAGCACTGCGCACGAAGAAATAAGCACCTGCAACGTTTGATTTAGGTTTTAGGTGCATTTTTAATTTTATTGCTTAAATCGCATTTTCTCGAAGAGCTGAGCACGTTTTCTGAAATGTGCTCCTCCCGTCACTCTGGTTGGGTGCGCACAGTAAAAAGTGCTCTTGGCAGCTAGAGAGTGCCGCGTTGACCACTGCGCATGAAGAAATAGGCACCTGCAACGTTTGGTTTAGGTTTTAGGTGCATTTTTAATTTTATTGCTTAAATCGCATTTTCTCGACGAGCTGAGCACGTTTTCTGAAATGTGCTCCTCCCGTCACTCTGGTTGGGTGCGCACAGTAAAAAGTGCTCCTGGCAGCTAGGGAGTGCCGCGTTGACCACTGCGCACGAAGAAATAAGCACCTGCAACGTTTGGTTTTGGTTTTAGGTGCATTTTTAATTTTATTGCTTAAATTGCATTTTCTCGACGAGCTGAGCACGTTTTCTGAAATGGGCTCCTCCCGTCGCTCTGGTTGGGTGCGCACAGTAAAAAGAGCTCCTGGCAGCTAGGGAGTTCCGCGTTGACCACTGCGCACGAAGAAATAAGCACCTGCAACGTTTGGTTTAGGTTTTAGGTGCATTTTTTATTTTATTGCTTAAATCGCATTCTCTCGACGAGCTGAGCACGTTTTCTGAAATGTGCTCCTCCCGTCGCTCTGGTTGGGTGCACACAGTAAAAAGAGCTCCTGGCAGCTAGGGAGTGCCGCGTTGACCACTGCGCACGAAGAAATAAGCACCTGCAACGTTTGGTTTAGGTTTTAGGTGCATTTTTTATTTTATTGCTTAAATCGCATTCTCTCGACGAGCTGAGCACGTTTTCTGAAATGTGCTCCTCCCGTCGCTCTGGTTGGGTGCGCGTAGTAAAAAGTGCTCCTGGCAGCTAGAGAGTGCCGCGTTGACCACTGCGCATGAAGAAATAAGCACCTGCAACGTTTGGTTTAGGTTTTAGGTGCATTTTTTATTTTATTGCTTAAATCGCATTCTCTCGACGAGCTGAGCACGTTTTCTGAAATGTGCTCCTCCCGTCGCTCTGGTTGGGTGCGCGTAGTAAAAAAGGCTCCTGGCAGCTAGAGAGTGCCGCGTTGACCACTGCGCATGAAGAAATAAGCACCTGCAACGTTTGGTTTAGGTTTTAGGTGCATTTTTAATCTTATTGCTTAAATCGCATTTTCTCGACGAGCTGAGCACGTTTTCTGACATGTGCTCCTCCCGTCGCTCTGGTTGGGTGTGCACAGTAAAAAGAGCTCCTGGCAGCTAGGGAGTGCCGCGTTGACCACTGCGCACGAAGAAATAAGCACCTGCAACGTTTGGTTTAGGTTTAGGTGCATTTTTAATTTTATTGCTTAAATCGCATTCTCTCGACGAGCTGAGCACGTTTTCTGAAATGTGCTCCTCCCGTCACTCTGGTTGGGTGCGCACAGTAAAAAGTGCTCCTGGCAGCTAGGGAGTGCCGCGTTGAGCACTACGCACGAAGAAATAAGCACCTGCAACGTTTGGTTTAGGTTTTAGGTGCATTTTAAATTTTATTGCTTAAATCGCATTTCCTCGACGAGCTGAGCACGTTTTCTGAAATGTGCTCCTCCCGTCGCTCTGGTTGGGTGCGCACAGTAAAAAGTGCTCTTGGCAGCTAGAGAGTGCCGCGTTGACCACTGCGCATGAAGAAATAAGCACCTGCAACGCTTGGTTTAGGTTTTAGGTGCATTTTTAATTTTATTGCTTAAATCGCATTTTCTCGACGAGCTGAGCACGTTTTCTGAAATGTGCTCCTCCCGTCACTCTGGTTGGGTGCGCACAGTAAAAAGTGCTCCTGGCAGCTAGGGAGTGCCGCGTTGAGCACTACGCACGAAGAAATAAGCACCTGCAACGTTTGGTTTAGGTTTTAGCTGCATTTTTAATTTTATCTCTTAAATCGCATTTTCTCGACGAGCTGAGCACGTTTTCTGAAATGTGCTCCTCCCGTCGCTCTGGTTGGGTTTACACAGTAAAAAGAGCTCCTGGCAGCTAGGGAGTTCCGCGTTGACCACTGCGCACGAAGAAATAAGCACCTGCAACGTTTGGTTTAGGTTTTAGGTGCATTTTTAATTTTATTGCTTAAATCGCATTCTCTCGACGAGCTGAGCACGTTTTCTGAAATGGGCTCCTCCCGTCGCTCTGGTTGGGTGCGCACAGTAAAAAGAGCTCCTGGCAGCTTGGGAGTTCCGCGTTGACCACTGCGCACGAAGAAATAAGCACCTGCAACGTTTGGTTTAGGTTTTAGGTGCATTTTTTATTTTATTGCTTAAATCGCATTCTCTCGACGAGCTGAGCACGTTTTCTGAAATGTGCTCCTCCCGTCGCTCTGGTTGGGTGCACACAGTAAAAAGAGCTCCTGGCAGCTAGGGAGTGCCGCGTTGACCACTGCGCACGAAGAAATAAGCACCTGCAACGTTTGGTTTAGGTTTTAGGTGCATTTTTTATTTTATTGCTTAAATCGCATTCTCTCGACGAGCTGAGCACGTTTTCTGAAATGTGCTCCTCCCGTCGCTCTGGGTGGGTGCGCGTAGTAAAAAGTGCTCCTGGCAGCTAGAGAGTGCCGCGTTGACCACTGCGCATGAAGAAATAAGCACCTGCAACGTTTGGTTTAGGTTTTAGGTGCATTTTTAATTTTATTGCTTAAATCGCATTTTCTCGACGAGCTGAGCACGTTTTCTGAAATGTGCTCCTCCCGTCGCTCTGGTTGGGTGCGCACAGTAAAAAGAGCTCCTGGCAGCTAGGGAGTGCCGCGTTGACCACTGCGCACGAAGAAATAAGCACCTGCAACGTTTGGTTTAGGTTTTAGGTGCATTTTTTATTTTATTGCTTAAATCGCATTCTCTCGACGAGCTGAGCACGTTTTCTGAAATGTGCTCCTCCCGTCGCTCTGGTTGGGTGCGCGTAGTAAAAAAGGCTCCTGGCAGCTAGAGAGTGCCGCGTTGAGCACTACGCACGAAGAAATAAGCACCTGCAACGTTTGGTTTAGGTTTTAGCTGCATTTTTAATTTTATTGCTTAAATCGCATTTTCTCGACGAGCTGAGCACGTTTTCTGAAATGTGCTCCTCCCGTCGCTCTGGTTGGGTGCGCACAGTAAAAAGAGCTCCTGGCAGCTAGGGAGTTCCGCGTTGACCACTGCGCACGAAGAAATAAGCACCTGCAACGTTTGGTTTAGGTTTTAGGTGCATTTTCAATTTTATTGCTTAAATCGCATTCTCTCGACGAGCTGAGCACGTTTTCTGAAATGTGCTCCTCCCGTCGCTCTGGTTGGGTGCGCACAGTAAAAAGTGCTCTTGCCAGCTCGGGAGTGCCGCGTTGACCACTGCGCATGAAGAAATAAGCACCTGCAACGTTTGGTTTAGGTTTTAGGTGCATTTTTAATTTTATTGCTTAAATCGCATTTTCTCGACGAGCTGAGCACGTTTTCTGAAATGTGCTCCTCCCGTCGCTCTGGTTGGGCGCGCATAGTAAAAAGTGCTCCTGGCAGCTAGAGAGTGCCGCGTTGACCACTGCGCAAGAAGAAATAAGCACCTGCAACGTTTGGTTTAGGTTTTAGGTGCATTTTTAATTTTATTGCTTAAATCGCATTTTCTCGACAAGCTGAGCACGTTTTCTGAAATGTGCTCCTCCCGTCGCTCTGGTTGGGTGTGCACAGTAAAAAGAGCTCCTGGCAGCTAGGGAGTGCCGCGTTGACCACTGCGCACGAAGAAATAAGCACCTGCAACGTTTGGTTTAGGTTTTAGGTGCATTTTTAATTTTATTGCTTAAATCGCATTCTCTCGACGAGCTGAGCACGTTTTCTGAAATGTGCTCCTCCCGTCACTCTGGTTGGGTGCGCACAGTAAAAAGTGCTCCTGGCAGCTAGGGAGTGCCGCGTTGAGCACTACGCACGAAGAATTAAGCACCTGCAACGTTTGGTTTAGGTTTTAGGTGCATTTTAAATTTTATTGCTTAAATCGCATTTCCTCGACGAGCTGAGCACGTTTTCTGAAATGTGCTCCTCCCGTCGCTCTGGTTGGGTGCGCACAGTAAAAAGTGCTCTTGGCAGCTAGAGAGTGCCGCGTTGACCACTGCACATGAAGAAATAAGCACCTGCAACGTTTGGTTTAGGTTTTAGGTGCATTTTTACTTTTATTGCTTAAATCGCATTTTCTCGACGAGCTGAGCACGTTTTCTGAAATGTGCTCCTCCCGTCACTCTGGTTGGGTGCGCACAGTAAAAAGTGCTCCTGGCAGCTAGGGAGTGCCGCGTTGAGCACTGCGCACGAAGAAATAAGCACCTGCAACGTTTGGTCTAGGTTTTAGGTGCATTTTTAATTTTATTGCTTAAATCGCGTTTTCTCGACGAGCTGAGCACGTTTTCTGAAATGTGCTCCTCCCGTCACTCTGGTTGGGTGCACACAGTAAAAAGAGCTCCTGGCAGCTAGGGAGTTCCGCGTTGACCACTGCGCACGAAGAAATAAGCACCTGCAACGTTTGGTTTAGGTTTTAGGTGCATTTTTAATTTTATTGCTTAAATCGCATTCTCTCGACGAGCTGAGCACGTTTTCTGAAATGTGCTCCTCCCGTCGCTCTGGTTGGGTGCACACAGTAAAAAGAGCTCCTGGCAGCTAGAGAGTTCCGCGTTGACCACTGCGCACGAAGAAATAAGCACCTGAAACGTTTGGTTTAGGTTTTAGGTGCATTTTTAATTTTATTGCTTAAATCGCATTTTCTCGACGAGCTGAGCACGTTTTCTGAAATGTGCTCCTCCCGTCACTCTGGTTGGGTGCGCACAGTAAATAGTGCTCTTGGCAGCTAGAGAGTGCCGCGTTGACCACTGCGCATGAAGAAATAAGCACCTGCAACGTTTGGTTTAGGTTTTAGGTGCATTTTTAATTTTATTGCTTAAATCGCATTTTCTCGACGAGCTGAGCACGTTTTCTGAAATGTGCTCCTCCCGTCGCTCTGGTTGGGCGCGCATAGTAAAAAGTGCTCCTGGCAGCTAGAGAGTGCCGCGTTGACCACTGCGCAAGAAGAAATAAGCACCTGCAACGTTTGGTTTAGGTTTTAGGTGCATTTTTAATTTTATTGCTTAAATCGCATTTTCTCGACAAGCTGAGCACGTTTTCTGAAATGTGCTCCTCCCGTCGCTCTGGTTGGGTGCGCACAGTAAAAAGAGCTCCTGGCAGCTAGGGAGTGCCGCGTTGACCACTGCGCACGAAGAAATAAGCACCTGCAACGTTTGGTTTAGGTTTTAGGTGCATTTTTAATTTGATTGCTTAAATCGCATTCTCTCGACGAGCTGAGCACGTTTTCTGAAATGTGCTCCTCCCGTCACTCTGGTTGGGTGCGCACAGTAAAAAGTGCTCCTGGCAGCTAGGGAGTGCCGCGTTGAGCACTACGCACGAAGAAATAAGCACCTGCAACGTTTGGTTTAGGTTTTAGCTGCATTTTTAATTTTATTGCTTAAATCGCATTTTCTCGACGAGCTGAGCACGTTTTCTGAAATGTGCTCCTCCCGTCGCTCTGGTTGGGTGCGCACAGTAAAAAGAGCTCCTGGCAGCTAGGGAGTTCCGCGTTGACCACTGCGCACGAAGAAATAAGCACCTGCAACGTTTGGTTTAGGTTTTAGGTGCATTTTTAATTTTATTGCTTAAATCGCATTCTCTCGACGAGCTGAGCACGTTTTCTGAAATGTGCTCCTCCCGTCGCTCTGGTTGTGCGCGCATAGTAAAAAGTGCTCCTGGCAGCTAGAGAGTGCCGCGTTGACCACTGCACATGAAGAAATAACCACCTGCAACGTTTGGTTTAGGTTTTAGGTGCATTTTTAATTTTATTGCTTAAATCGCATTTTCTCGACGAGCTGAGCACGTTTTCTGAAATGTGCTCCTCCCGTCGCTCTGGTTGGGTGCGCACAGTAAAAAGTGCTCTTGGCAGCTAGAGAGTGCCGCGTTGACCACTGCACATGAAGAAATAAGCACCTGCAACGTTTGGTTTAGGTTTTAGGTGCATTTTTAATTTTATTGCTTAAATCGCATTTTCTCGACGAGCTGAGCACGTTTTCTGAAATGTGCTCCTCCCGTCACTCTGGTTGGGTGCGCACAGTAAAAAGTGCTCCTGGCAGCTAGGGAGTGCCGCGTTGAGCATTGCGCACGAAGAAATAAGCACCTGCAACGTTTGGTTTAGGTTTTAGGTGCATTTTTAATTTTCTTGCTTAAATCGCATTTTCTCGACGAGCTGAGCACGTTTTCTGAAATGTGCTCCTCCCGTCACTCTGGTTGGGTGTGCACAGTAAAAAGTGCTCTTGGCAGCTAGAGAGTGCCGCGTTGACCACTGCGCATGAAGAAATAAGCACCTGCAACGCTTGGTTTAGGTTTTAGGTGCATTTTTAATTTTATTGCTTAAATCGCATTTTCTCGACGAGCTGAGCACGTTTTCTGAAATGTGCTCCTCCCGTCACTCTGGTTGGGTGCGTACAGTAAAAAGAGCTCCTCGCAGCTAGGGAGTGCCGCGTTGAGCACTACGCACGAAGAAATAAGCACCTGTAACGTTTGGTTTAGGTTTTAGCTGCATTTTTAATTTTATTGCTTAAATCGCATTTTCTCGACGAGCTGAGCACGTTTTCTGAAATGTGCTCCTCCCGTCACTCTGGTTGGGTGCGCACAGTAAAAAGTGCTCCTGGCAGCTAGGGAGTGCCGCGTTGAGCACTGCGCACGAAGAAATAAGCACCTGCAACGTTTGGTTTAGGTTTTAGGTGCATTTTTAATTTTATTGCTTAAATCGCATTTTCTCGACGAGCTGAGCACGTTTTCTGAAATGTGCTCCTCCCGTCACTCTGGTTGGGTGCGCACAGTAAAAAGTGCTCCTGGCAGCTAGGGCGTGCCGCGTTGAGCACTGCGCACGAAGAAATAAGCACCTGCAACGTTTGGTTTAGGTTTTAGGTGCATTTTTAATTTTCTTGCTTAAATCGCATTTTCTCGACGAGCTGAGCACGTTTTCTGAAATGTGCTCCTCCCGTCACTCTGGTTGGGTGTGCACAGTAAAAAGTGCTCTTGGCAGCTAGAGAGTGCCGCGTTGACCACTGCGCATGAAGAAATAAGCACCTGCAACGCTTGGTTTAGGTTTTAGGTGCATTTTTAATTTTATTGCTTAAATCGCATTTTCTCGACGAGCTGAGCACGTTTTCTGAAATGTGCTCCTCCCGTCACTCTGGTTGGGTGCGTACAGTAAAAAGAGCTCCTCGCAGCTAGGGAGTGCCGCGTTGAGCACTACGCACGAAGAAATAAGCACCTGTAACGTTTGGTTTAGGTTTTAGCTGCATTTTTAATTTTATTGCTTAAATCGCATTTTCTCGACGAGCTGAGCAAGTTTTCTGAAATGTGCTCCTCCCGTCGCTCTGGTTGGGTGCGCACAGTAAAAAGAGCTCCTGGCAGCTAGGGAGTTCCGCGTTGACCACTGCGCACGAAGAAATAAGCACCTGCAACGTTTGGTTTAGGTTTTAGGTGCATTTTTAATTTTATTGCTTAAATCGCATTCTCTCGACGAGCTGAGCACGTTTTCTGAAATGTGCTCCTCCCGTCGCTCTGGTTGGGTGCGCACAGTAAAAAGTGCTCTTGGCAGCTCGGGAGTGCCGCGTTGACCACTGCGCATGAAGAAATAATCACCCGCAACGTTTGGTTTAGGTTTTAGGTGCATTTTTAATTTTATTGCTTAAATCGCATTTTCTCGACGAGCTGAGCACGTTTTCTGAAATGTGCTCCTCCCGTCGCTCTGGTTGGGCGCGCATAGTAAAAAGTGCTCCTGGCAGCTAGAGAGTGCCGCGTTGACCACTGCGCAAGAAGAAATAAGCACCTGCAACGTTTGGTTTAGGTTTTAGGTGCATTTTTAATTTTATTGCTTAAATCGCATTTTCTCGACAAGCTGAGCACGTTTTCTGAAATGTGCTCCTCCCGTCGCTCTGGTTGGGTGCGCACAGTATAAAGAGCTCCTGGCAGCTAGGGAGTGCCGCGTTGACCATTGCGCACGAAGAAATAAGCACCTGCAACGTTTGGTTTAGGTTTTAGGTGCATTTTTAATTTTATTGCTTAAATCGCATTCTCTCGACGAGCTTAGCACGTTTTCTGAAATGTGCTCCTCCCGTCACTCTGGTTGGGTGCGCACAGTAAAAAGTGCTCCTGGCAGCTAGGGAGTGCCGCGTTGAGCACTACGCACGAAGAAATAAGCACCTGCAACGTTTGGTTTAGGTTTTAGGTGCATTTTTAATTTTATTGCTTAAATCGCATTTTCTCGACGAGCTGAGCACGTTTTCTGAAATGTGCTCCTCCCGTCACTCTGGTTGGGTGCGCACAGTAAAAAGTGCTCTTGGCAGCTAGAGAGTGCCGCGTTGACCACTGCGCATGAAGAAATAAGCACCTGCAACGCTTGGTTTAGGTTTTAGGTGCATTTTTAATTTTATTGCTTAAATCGCATTTTCTCGACGAGCTGAGCACGTTTTCTGAAATGTGCTCCTCCCGTCACTCTGGTTGGGTGCGCACAGTAAAAAGAGCTCCTGGCAGCTAGGGAGTGCCGCGTTGAGCACTACGCACGAAGAAATAAGCACCTGCAACGTTTGGTTTAGGTTTTAGCTGCATTTTTAATTTTATTGCTTAAATCGCATTTTCTCGACGAGCTGAGCAAGTTTTCTGAAATATACTCCTCCCGTCGCTCTGGTTGGGTGCGCACAGTAAAAAGAGCTCCTGGCAGCTAGGGAGTTCCGCGTTGACCACTGCGCACGAAGAAATAAGCACCTGCAACGTTTGGTTTAGGTTTTAGGTGCATTTTTAATTTTATTGCTTAAATCGCATTCTCTCGACGAGCTGAGCACGTTTTCTGAAATGTGCTCCTCCCGTCGCTCTGGTTGGGTGCGCACAGTAAAAAGTGCTCTTGGCAGCTCGGGAGTGCCGCGTTGACCACTGCGCATGAAGAAATAAGCACCCGCAACGTTTGGTTTAGGTTTTAGGTGCATTTTTAATTTTATTGCTTAAATCGCATTTTCTCGACGAGCTGAGCACGTTTTCTGAAATGTGCTCCTCCCGTCACTCTGGTTGGGTGCGCATAGTAAAAAGTGCTCTTGGCAACTAAAGAGTGCCGCGTTGACCACTGCGCACAAAGAAATAAGCACCTGCAACGTTTGGTTTAGGTTTTAGGTGCATTTTAAATTTTATTGCTTAAATCGCATTTTCTCGACGAGCTGAGCACGTTTTCTTAAATGTGCTCCTCCCGTCGCTCTGGTTGTGCGCGCATAGTAAAAAGTGCTCCTGGCAGCTAGGGAGTGCCGCGTTGACCACTGCGCACGAAGAAATAAGCACCTGCAACGTTTGGTTTAGGTTTTAGGTGCATTTTTTATTTTATTGCTTAAATCGCATTCTCTCGACGAGCTGAGCACGTTTTCTGAAATGTGCTCCTCCCGTCGCTCTGGGTGGGTGCGCGTAGTAAAAAGTGCTCTTGGCAGCTAGAGAGTGCCGCGTTGACCACTGCGCATGAAGAAATAAGCACCTGCAACGTTTGGTTTAGGTTTTAGGTGCATTTTTAATTTTATTGCTTAAATCGCATTTTCTCGACGAGCTGAGCACGTTTTCTGAAATGTGCTCCTCCCGTCGCTCTGGTTGGGTGCGCACAGTAAAAAGAGCTCCTGGCAGCTAGGGAGTGCCGCGTTGACCACTGCGCACGAAGAAATAAGCACCTGCAACGTTTGGTTTAGGTTTTAGGTGCATTTTTTATTTTATTGCTTAAATCGCATTCTCTCGACGAGCTGAGCACGTTTTCTGAAATGTGCTCCTCCCGTCGCTCTGGTTGGGTGCGCGTAGTAAAAAAGGCTCCTGGCAGCTAGAGAGTGCCGCGTTGACCACTGCGCATGAAGAAATAAGCACCTGCAACGTTTGGTTTAGGTTTTAGGTGCATTTTTAATCTTATTGCTTAAATCGCATTTTCTCGACGAGCTGAGCACGTTTTCTGAAATGTGCTCCTCCCGTCACTCTGGTTGGGTGCGCACAGTAAAAAGAGCTACTGGCAGCTAGGGAGTGCCGCGTTGACCACTGCGCACGAAGAAATAAGCACCTGCACCGTTTGGTTTAGGTTTTAGGTGCATTTTTTATTTTATTGCTTAAATCGCATTTTCTCGACGAGCTGAGCACGTTTTCTGAAATGTGCTCCTCCCGTCACTCTGGTTGGGTGCGCACAGTAAAAAGTGCTCTTGGCAGCTAGAGAGTGCCGCGTTGACCACTGCGCATGAAGAAATAAGCACCTGCAACGTTTGGTTTAGGTTTTAGGTGCATTTTTAATCTTATTGCTTAAATCGCATTTTCTCGACGAGCTGAGCACGTTTTCTGAAATGTGCTCCTCCCGTCGCTCTGGTTGGGTGCGCACAGTAAAAAGTGCTCTTGCAAGCTCGGGAGTGCCGCGTTGACCACTGCGCATGAAGAAATAAGCACCTGCAACGTTTGGTTTAGGTTTTAGGTGCATTTTTTAATTTTATTGCTTAAATCGCATTTTCTCGACGAGCTGAGCACGTTTTCTGAAATGTGCTCCTCCCGTCGCTCTGGTTGGGCGCGCATAGTAAAAAGTGCTCCTGGCAGCTAGAGAGCGCCGCGTTGACCACTGCGCATGAAGAAATAAGCACCTGCAACGTTTGGTTTAGGTTTTAGGTGCATTTTTAATTTTATTGCTTAAATCGCATTCTCTCGACGAGCTGAGCACGTTTTCTGAAATGTGCTCCTCCCGTCACTCTGGTTGGGTGCGCACAGTAAAAAGTGCTCTTGGCAGCTAGAGATTGCCGCGTTGACCACTGCGCATGAAGAAATAAGCACCTGCAACGTTTGGTTTAGGTTTTAGGTGCATTTTTAATCTTATTGCTTAAATGGTATTTTCTCGACGAGCTGAGCACGTTTTCTGAAATGTGCTCCTCCCGTCACTCTGGTTGGGTGCGCACAGTAAAAAGTGCTCTTGGCAGCTAGAGAGTGCCGCGTTGACCACTGCGCATGAAGAAATAAGCACCTGCAACGCTTGGTTTAGGTTTTAGGTGCATTTTTAATTTTATTGCTTAAATCGCATTTTCTCGACGAGCTGAGCACGTTTTCTGAAATGTGCTCCTCCCGTCACTCTGGTTGGGTGCGCACAGTAAAAAGTGCTCCTGGCAGCTAGGGAGTGCCGCGTTGAGCACTGCGCACGAAGAAATAAGCACCTGCAACGTTTGGTTTAGGTTTTAGGTGCATTTTTAATTTTATTGCTTAAATCGCGTTTTCTCGACGAGCTGAGCACGTTTTCTGAAATGTGCTCCTCCCGTCGCTCTGGTTGGGTGCACACAGTAAAAAGAGCTCCTGGCAGCTAGAGAGTTCCGCGTTGACCACTGCGCACGAAGAAATAAGCACCTGAAACGTTTGGTTTAGGTTTTAGGTGCATTTTTAATTTTATTGCTTAAATCGCATTTTCTCGACGAGCTGAGCACGTTTTCTGAAATGTGCTCCTCCCGTCACTCTGGTTGGGTGCGCACAGTAAATAGTGCTCTTGGCAGCTAGAGAGTGCCGCGTTGACCACTGCGCATGAAGAAATAAGCACCTGCAACGTTTGGTTTAGGTTTTAGGTGCATTTTTAATTTTATTGCTTAAATCGCATTTTCTCGACGAGCTGAGCACGTTTTCTGAAATGTGCTCCTCCCGTCGCTCTGGTTGGGCGCGCATAGTAAAAAGTGCTCCTGGCAGCTAGAGAGTGCCGCGTTGACCACTGCGCAAGAAGAAATAAGCACCTGCAACGTTTGGTTTAGGTTTTAGGTGCATTTTTAATTTTATTGCTTAAATCGCATTTTCTCGACAAGCTGAGCACGTTTTCTGAAATGTGCTCCTCCCGTCGCTCTGGTTGGGTGCGCACAGTAAAAAGAGCTCCTGGCAGCTAGGGAGTGCCACGTTGACCACTGCGCACGAAGAAATAAGCACCTGCAACGTTTGGTTTAGGTTTTAGGTGCATTTTTAATTTTATTGCTTAAATCGCATTCTCTCGACGAGCTGAGCACGTTTTCTGAAATGTGCTCCTCCCGTCACTCTGGTTGGGTGCGCACAGTAAAAAGTGCTCCTGGCAGCTAGGGAGTGCCGCGTTGAGCACTACGCACGAAGAAATAAGCACCTGCAACGTTTGGTTTAGGTTTTAGCTGCATTTTTAATTTTATTGCTTAAATCGCATTTTCTCGACGAGCTGAGCACGTTTTCTGAAATGTGCTCCTCCCGTCGCTCTGGTTGGGTGCGCACAGTAAAAAGAGCTCCTGGCAGCTAGGGAGTTCCGCGTTGAACACTGCGCACGAAGAAATAAGCACCTGCAACGTTTGGTTTAGGTTTTAGGTGCATTTTTAATTTTATTGCTTAAATCGCATTCTCTCGACGAGCTGAGCACGTTTTCTGAAATGTGCTCCTCCCGTCGCTCTGGTTGTGCGCGCATAGTAAAAAGTGCTCCTGGCAGCTAGAGAGTGCCGCGTTGACCACTGCACATGAAGAAATAAGCACCTGCAACGTTTGGTTTAGGTTTTAGGTGCATTTTTAATTTTATTGCTTAAATCGCATTTTCTCGACGAGCTGAGCACGTTTTCTGAAATGTGCTCCTCCCGTCGCTCTGGTTGGGTGCGCACAGTAAAAAGTGCTCTTGGCAGCTAGAGAGTGCCGCGTTGACCACTGCACACGAAGAAATAAGCACCTGCAACGTTTGGTTTAGGTTTTAGGTGCATTTTTAATTTTATTGCTTAAATCGCATTTTCTCGACGAGCTGAGCACGTTTTCTGAAATGTACTCCTCCCGTCACTCTAGTTGGGTGCGCACAGTAAAAAGTGCTCCTGGCAGCTAGGGAGTGCCGCGTTGAGCACTGCGCACGAAGAAATAAGCACCTGCAACGTTTGGTTTAGGTTTTAGGTGCATTTTTAATTTTATTGCTTAAATCGCATTTTCTCGACGAGCTGAGCACGTTTTCTGAAATGTGCTCCTCCCGTCACTCTGGTTGGGTGCGCACAGTAAAAAGTGCTCTTGGCAGCTAGAGAGTGCCGCGTTGACCACTGCGCATGAAGAAATAAGCACCTGCAACGCTTGGTTTAGGTTTTAGGTGCATTTTTAATTTTATTGCTTAAATCGCATTTTCTCGACGAGCTGAGCACGTTTTCTGAAATGTGCTCCTCCCGTCACTCTGGTTGGGTGCGCACAGTAAAAAGAGCTCCTGGCAGCTAGGGAGTGCCGCGTTGAGCACTACGCACGAAGAAATAAGCACCTGTAACGTTTGGTTTAGGTTTTAGGTGCATTTTTAATTTTATTGCTTAAATCGCATTTTCTCGACGAGCTGAGCACGTTTTCTGAAATGTGCTCCTCCCGTCGCTCTGGTTGGGCGCGCATAGTAAAAAGTGCTCCTGGCAGCTAGGGAGTGCCGCGTTGACCACTGCGCACGAAGAAATAAGCACCTGCAACGTTTGGTTTAGGTTTTAGGTGCATTTTTAATTTTATTGCTTAAATCGCATACTCTCGACGAGCTTAGCACGTTTTCTGAAATGTGCTCCTCCCGTCGCTCTGGTTGGGTGCGCACAGTAAAAAGTGCTCTTGGCAGCTAGGGAGTGCCGCGTTGACCACTGCGCACGAAGAAATAAGCACCTGCAACGTTTGGTTTAGGTTTTAGGTGCATTTTTAATTTTATTGCTTAAATCGCATTCTCTCGACGAGCTTAGCACGTTTTCTGAAATGTGCTCCTCCCGTCGCTCTGGTTGGGTGCGCACAGTAAAAAGTGCTCTTGGCAGCTCGGGAGTGCCGCGTTGACCACTGCGCATGAAGAAATAAGCACCCGCAACGTTTGGTTTAGGTTTTAGGTGCATTTTTAATTTTATTGCTTAAATCGCATTTTCTCGACGAGCTGAGCACGTTTTCTGAAATGTGCTCCTCCCGTCACTCTGGTTGGGTGCGCATAGTAAAAAGTGCTCTTGGCAACTAAAGAGTGCCGCGTTGACCACTGCGCACAAAGAAATAAGCACCTGCAACGTTTGGTTTAGGTTTCAGGTGCATTTTAAATTTTATTGCTTAAATCGCATTTTCTCGACGAGCTGAGCACGTTTTCTGAAATGTGCTCCTCCCGTCGCTCTGGTTGGGTGCGCACAGTAAAAAGTGCTCTTGGCAGCTAGAGAGTGCCGCGTTGACCACTGCACATGAAGAAATAAGCACCTGCAACGTTTGGTTTAGGTTTTAGGTGCATTTTTAATTTTATTGCTTAAATCGCATTTTCTCGACGAGCTGAGCACGTTTTCTGAAATGTGGTCCTCCCGTCACTCTGGTTGGGTGCGCACAATAAAAAGTGCTCCTGGCAGCTAGGGAGTGCCGCGTTGAGCACTGCGCACGAAGAAATAAGCACCTGCAACGTTTGATTTAGGTTTTAGGTGCATTTTTAATTTTATTGCTTAAATCGCATTTTCTCGAAGAGCTGAGCACGTTTTCTGAAATGTGCTCCTCCCGTCACTCTGGTTGGGTGCGCACAGTAAAAAGTGCTCTTGGCAGCTAGAGAGTGCCGCGTTGACCACTGCGCATGAAGAAATAGGCACCTGCAACGTTTGGTTTAGGTTTTAGGTGCATTTTTAATTTTATTGCTTAAATCGCATTTTCTCGACGAGCTGAGCACGTTTTCTGAAATGTGCTCCTCCCGTCACTCTGGTTGGGTGCGCACAGTAAAAAGTGCTCCTGGCAGCTAGGGAGTGCCGCGTTGACCACTGCGCACGAAGAAATAAGCACCTGCAACGTTTGGTTTTGGTTTTAGGTGCATTTTTAATTTTATTGCTTAAATTGCATTTTCTCGACGAGCTGAGCACGTTTTCTGAAATGGGCTCCTCCCGTCGCTCTGGTTGGGTGCGCACAGTAAAAAGAGCTCCTGGCAGCTAGGGAGTTCCGCGTTGACCACTGCGCACGAAGAAATAAGCACCTGCAACGTTTGGTTTAGGTTTTAGGTGCATTTTTTATTTTATTGCTTAAATCGCATTCTCTCGACGAGCTGAGCACGTTTTCTGAAATGTGCTCCTCCCGTCGCTCTGGTTGGGTGCACACAGTAAAAAGAGCTCCTGGCAGCTAGGGAGTGCCGCGTTGACCACTGCGCACGAAGAAATAAGCACCTGCAACGTTTGGTTTAGGTTTTAGGTGCATTTTTTATTTTATTGCTTAAATCGCATTCTCTCGACGAGCTGAGCACGTTTTCTGAAATGTGCTCCTCCCGTCGCTCTGGTTGGGTGCGCGTAGTAAAAAGTGCTCCTGGCAGCTAGAGAGTGCCGCGTTGACCACTGCGCATGAAGAAATAAGCACCTGCAACGTTTGGTTTAGGTTTTAGGTGCATTTTTTATTTTATTGCTTAAATCGCATTCTCTCGACGAGCTGAGCACGTTTTCTGAAATGTGCTCCTCCCGTCGCTCTGGTTGGGTGCGCGTAGTAAAAAGTGCTCCTGGCAGCTAGAGAGTGCCGCGTTGACCACTGCGCATGAAGAAATAAGCACCTGCAACGTTTGGTTTAGGTTTTAGGTGCATTTTTAATTTTATTGCTTAAATCGCATTTTCTCGACGAGCTGAGCACGTTTTCTGAAATGTGCTCCTCCCGTCGCTCTGGTTGGGTGCGCACAGTAAAAAGAGCTCTTGGCAGCTAGGGAGTGCCGCGTTGACCACTGCGCACGAAGAAATAAGCACCTGCAACGTTTGGTTTAGGTTTTAGGTGCATTTTTTATTTTATTGCTTAAATCGCATTCTCTCGACGAGCTGAGCACGTTTTCTGAAATGTGCTCCTCCCGTCACTCTGGTTGGGTGCGCACAGTAAAAAGTGCTCCTGGCAGCTAGAGAGTGCCGCGTTGACCACTGCGCAAGAAGAAATAAGCACCTGCAACGTTTGGTTTAGGTTTTAGGTGCATTTTTAATTTTATTGCTTAAATCGCATATTCTCGACAAGCTGAGCACGTTTTCTGAAATGTGCTCCTCCCGTCGCTCTGGTTGGGTGCGCACAGTATAAAGAGCTCCTGGCAGCTAGGGAGTGCCGCGTTGACCACTGCGCACGAAGAAATAAGCACCTGCAACGTTTGGTTTAGGTTTTAGGTGCATTTTTAATTTTATTGCTTAAATCGCATTCTCTCGACGAGCTTAGCACGTTTTCTGAAATGTGCTCCTCCCGTCACTCTGGTTGGGTGCGCACAGTAAAAAGTGCTCCTGGCAGCTAGGGAGTGCCGCGTTGAGCACTACGCACGAAGAAATAAGCACCTGCAACGTTTGGTTTAGGGTTTAGCTGCATTTTTAATTTTATTGCTTAAATCGTATTTTCTCGACGAGCTGAGCACGTTTTCTGAAATATGCTCCTCCCGTCGCTCTGGTTGGGTGCGCACAGTAAAAAGAGCTCCTGGCAGCTAGGGAGTTCCGCGTTGACCACTGCGCACGAAGAAATAAGCACCTGCAACGTTTGGTTTAGGTTTTAGGTGCATTTTTAATTTTATTGCTTAAATCGCATTCTCTCGACGAGCTGAGCACGTTTTCTGAAATGTGCTCCTCCCGTCGCTCTGGTTGTGCGCGCATAGTAAAAAGTGCTCCTGGCAGCTAGAGAGTGCCGCGTTGACCACTGCACATGAAGAAATAAGCACCTGCAACGTTTGGTTTAGGTTTTAGGTGCATTTTTAATTTTATTGCTTAAATCGCATTTTCTCGACGAGCTGAGCACGTTTTCTGAAATGTGCTCCTCCCGTCACTCTGGTTGGGTGCGCACAGTAAAAAGTGCTCTTGGCAGCTAGAGAGTGCCGCGTTGACCACTGCACATGAAGAAATAAGCACCTGCAACGTTTGGTTTAGGTTTTAGGTGCATTTTTAATTTTATTGCTTAAATCGCATTTTCTCGACGAGCTGAGCACGTTTTCTGAAATGTGCTCCTCCCGTCACTCTGGTTGGGTGCGCACAATAAAAAGTGCTCCTGGCAGCTAGGGAGTGCCGCGTTGAGCACTGCGCACGAAGAAATAAGCACCTGCAACGTTTGATTTAGGTTTTAGGTGCATTTTTTATTTTATTGCTTAAATCGCATTCTCTCGACGAGCTGAGCACGTTTTCTGAAATGTGTTCCTCCCGTCACTCTGGTTGGGTGCGCATAGTAAAAAGTGCTCTTGGCAACTAAAGAGTGCCGCGTTGACCACTGCGCACAAAGAAATAAGCACCTGCAACGTTTGGTTTAGGTTTTAGGTGCATTTTAAATTTTATTGCTTAAATCGCATTTTCTCGACGAGCTGAGCACGTTTTCTTAAATGTGCTCCTCCCGTCGCTCTGGTTGTGCGCGCATAGTAAAAAGTGCTCCTGGCAGCTAGGGAGTGCCGCGTTGACCACTGCGCATGAAGAAATAAGCACCTGCAACGTTTGGTTTAGGTTTTAGGTGCATTTTTAATTTTATTGCTTAAATCGCATTTTCTCGACGAGCTGAGCACGTTTTCTGAAATGTGCTCCTCCCGTCGCTCTGGTTGGGTGCGCACAGTAAAAAGTGCTCCTGGCAGCTAGAGAGTGCCGCGTTGACCACTGCGCAAGAAGAAATAAGCACCTGCAACGTTTGGTTTAGGTTTTAGGTGCATTTTTAATCTTATTGCTTAAATCGCATTTTCTCGACGAGCTGAGCACGTTTTCTGAAATGTGCTCCTCCCGTCACTCTGGTTGGGTGCGCACAGTAAAAAGTGCTCTTGGCAGCTAGAGAGTGCCGCGTTGACCACTGCGCATGAAGAAATAAGCACCTGCAACGTTTGGTTTAGGTTTTAGGTGCATTTTTAATTTTATTGCTTAAATCGCATTTTCTCGACGAGCTGAGCACGTTTTCTGAAATGTGCTCCTCCCGTCGCTCTGGTTGTGCGCGCATAGTAAAAAGTGCTCCTGGCAGCTAAGAGTGCCGCGTTGACCACAGCGCACAAAGAAATAAGCACCTGCAACGTTTGGTTTAGGTTTTAGGTGCATTTTAAATTTTATTGCTTAAATCGCATTTCCTCAACGAGCTGAGCACGTTTTCTGAAATGTGCTCCTCCCGTCGCTCTGGTTGGGTGCGCACAGTAAAAAGTGCTCTTGGCAGCTAGAGAGTGCCGCGTTGACCACTGCGCATGAAGAAATAAGCACCTGCAACGTTTGGTTTAGGTTTTAGGTGCATTTTCAATCTTATTGCTTAAATCGCATTTTCTCGACGAGCTGAGCACGTTTTCTGAAATGTGCTCCTCCCGTCACTCTGGTTGGGTGCGCACAGTAAAAAGTGCTCTTGGCAGCTAGAGAGTGCCGCGTTGACCACTGCGCATGAAGAAATAAGCACCTGCAACGCTTGGTTTAGGTTTTAGGTGCATTTTTAATTTTATTGCTTAAATCGCATTTTCTCGACGAGCTGAGCAGGTTTTCTGAAATGTGCTCCTCCCGTCACTCTGGTTGGGTGCGCACAGTAAAAAGTGCTCCTGGCAGCTAGAGAGTGCCGCGTTGACCACTGCGCAAGAAGAAATAAGCACCTGCAACGTTTGGTTTAGGTTTTAGGTGCATTTTTAATTTTATTGCTTAAATCGCATATTCTCGACAAGCTGAGCACGTTTTCTGAAATGTGCTCCTCCCGTCGCTCTGGTTGGGTGCGCACAGTATAAAGAGCTCCTGGCAGCTAGGGAGTGCCGCGTTGACCACTGCGCACGAAGAAATAAGCACCTGCAACGTTTGGTTTAGGTTTTAGGTGCATTTTTAATTTTATTGCTTAAATCGCATTCTCTCGACGAGCTTAGCACGTTTTCTGAAATGTGCTCCTCCCGTCACTCTGGTTGGGTGCGCACAGTAAAAAGTGCTCCTGGCAGCTAGGGAGTGCCGCGTTGAGCACTACGCACGAAGAAATAAGCACCTGCAACGTTTGGTTTAGGGTTTAGCTGCATTTTTAATTTTATTGCTTAAATCGCATATTCTCGACAAGCTGAGCACGTTTTCTGAAATGTGCTCCTCCCGTCGCTCTGGTTGGGTGCGCACAGTATAAAGAGCTCCTGGCAGCTAGGGAGTGCCGCGTTGACCACTGCGCACGAAGAAATAAGCACCTGCAACGTTTGGTTTAGGTTTTAGGTGCATTTTTAATTTTATTGCTTAAATCGCATTCTCTCGACGAGCTTAGCACGTTTTCTGAAATGTGCTCCTCCCGTCACTCTGGTTGGGTGCGCACAGTAAAAAGTGCTCCTGGCAGCTAGGGAGTGCCGCGTTGAGCACTACGCACGAAGAAATAAGCACCTGCAACGTTTGGTTTAGGGTTTAGCTGCATTTTTAATTTTATTGCTTAAATCGTATTTTCTCGACGAGCTGAGCACGTTTTCTGAAATATGCTCCTCCCGTCGCTCTGGTTGTGCGCGCATAGTAAAAAGTGCTCCTGGCAGCTAGAGAGTGCCGCGTTGACCACTGCACATGAAGAAATAAGCACCTGCAACGTTTGGTTTAGGTTTTAGGTGCATTTTTAATTTTATTGCTTAAATCGCATTCTCTCGACGAGCTGAGCACGTTTTCTGAAATGTGCTCCTCCCGTCACTCTGGTTGGGTGCGCACAGTAAAAAGTGCTCTTGGCAGCTAGAGAGTGCCGCGTTGACCACTGCACATGAAGAAATAAGCACCTGCAACGTTTGGTTTAGGTTTTAGGTGCATTTTTAATTTTATTGCTTAAATCGCATTTTCTCGACGAGCTGAGCACGTTTTCTGAAATGTGCTCCTCCCGTCACTCTGGTTGGGTGCGCACAATAAAAAGTGCTCCTGGCAGCTAGGGAGTGCCGCGTTGAGCACTGCGCACGAAGAAATAAGCACCTGCAACGTTTGATTTAGGTTTTAGGTGCATTTTTTATTTTATTGCTTAAATCGCATTCTCTCGACGAGCTGAGCACGTTTTCTGAAATGTGCTCCTCCCGTCGCTCTGGTTGGGTGCGCGTAGTAAAAAGTGCTCCTGGCAGCTAGAGAGTGCCGCGTTGACCACTGCGCATGAAGAAATAAGCACCTGCAACGTTTGGTTTAGGTTTTAGGTGCATTTTTTATTTTATTGCTTAAATCGCATTCTCTCGACGAGCTGAGCACGTTTTCTGAAATGTGCTCCTCCCGTCGCTCTGGTTGGGTGCGCACAGTAAAAAGAGCTCTTGGCAGCTAGGGAGTGCCGCGTTGACCACTGCGCACGAAGAAATAAGCACCTGCAACGTTTGGTTTAGGTTTTAGGTGCATTTTTTATTTTATTGCTTAAATCGCATTCTCTCGACGAGCTGAGCACGTTTTCTGAAATGTGCTCCTCCCGTCGCTCTGGTTGGGTGCGCGTAGTAAAAAGTGCTCCTGGCAGCTAGAGAGTGCCGCGTTGACCACTGCGCATGAAGAAATAAGCACCTGCAACGTTTGGTTTAGGTTTTAGGTGCATTTTTAATTTTATTGCTTAAATCGCATTTTCTCGACGAGCTGAGCACGTTTTCTGAAATGTGCTCCTCCCGTCGCTCTGGTTGGGTGCGCACAGTAAAAAGAGCTCTTGGCAGCTAGGGAGTGCCGCGTTGACCACTGCGCACGAAGAAATAAGCACCTGCAACGTTTGGTTTAGGTTTTAGGTGCATTTTTTATTTTATTGCTTAAATCGCATTCTCTCGACGAGCTGAGCACGTTTTCTGAAATGTGCTCCTCCCGTCGCTCTGGTTGGGTGCGCGTAGTAAAAAAGGCTCCTGGCAGCTAGAGAGTGCCGCGTTGACCACTGCGCATGAAGAAATAAGCACCTGCAACGTTTGGTTTAGGTTTTAGGTGCATTTTTAATCTTATTGCTTAAATCGCATTTTCTCGACGAGCTGAGCACGTTTTCTGACATGTGCTCCTCCCGTCGCTCTGGTTGGGTGTGCACAGTAAAAAGAGCTCCTGGCAGCTAGGGAGTGCCGCGTTGACCACTGCGCACGAAGAAATAAGCACCTGCAACGTTTGGTTTAGGTTTTAGGTGCATTTTTAATTTTATTGCTTAAATCGCATTTTCTCGACGTGCTGAGCACGTTTTCTGAAATGTGCTCCTCCCGTCACTCTGGTTGGGTGCGCACAGTAAAAAGTGCTCCTGGCAGCTAGGGAGTGCCGCGTTGAGCACTGCGCACGAAGAAATAAGCACCTGCAACGTTTGGTTTAGGTTTTAGGTGCATTTTTAATTTTATTGCTTAAATCGCATTTTCTCGACGAGCTGAGCACGTTTTCTGAAATGTGCTCCTCCCGTAACTCTGGTTGGGTGCACACAGTAAAAAGTGCTCCTGGCAGCTAGAGAGTGCCGCGTTGACCACTGCGCATGAAGAAATAAGCACCTGCAACGTTTGGTTTAGGTTTTAGGTGCATTTTTAATCTTATTGCTTAAATCGCATTTTCTCGACGAGCTGAGCACGTTTTCTGAAATGTGCTCCTCCCGTCACTCTGGTTGGGTGCGCACAGTAAAAAGTGCTCTTGGCAGCTAGAGAGTGCCGCGTTGACCACTGCGCATGAAGAAATAAGCACCTGCAACGCTTGGTTTAGGTTTTAGGTGCATTTTTAATTTTATTGCTTAAATCGCATTTTCTCGACGAGCTGAGCACGTTTTCTGAAATGTGCTCCTCCCGTCACTCTGGTTGGGTGCGCACAGTAAAAAGTGCTCCTGGCAGCTAGGGAGTGCCGCGTTGAGCACTACGCACGAAGAAATAAGCACCTGCAACGTTTGGTTTAGGTTTTAGCTGCATTTTTAATTTTATTGCTTAAATCGCATTTTCTCGACGAGCTGAGCAAGTTTTCTGAAATGTGCTCCTCCCGTCACTCTGGTTGGGTGCGCACAGTAAAAAGTGCTCTTGGCAGCTAGAGAGTGCCGCGTTGACCATTGCACATGAAGAAATAAGCACCTGCAACGTTTGGTTTAGGTTTTAGGTGCATTTTTAATTTTATTGCTTAAATCGCATTTTCTCGACGAGCTGAGCACGTTTTCTGAAATGTGCTCCTCCCGTCACTCTGGTTGGGTGCGCACAGTAAAAAGTGCTCCTGGCAGCTAAGGAGTGCCGCGTTGAGCACTGCGCACGAAGAAATAAGCACCTGCAACGTTTGGTTTAGGTTTTAGGTGCATTTTTAATTTTATTGCTTAAATCGCATTTTCTCGACGAGCTGAGCACGTTTTCTGAAATGTGCTCCTCCCGTCACTCTGGTTGGGTGCGCACAGTAAAAAGAGCTCCTGGCAGCTAGGGAGTTCCGCGTTGACCACTGCGCACGAAGAAATAAGCACCTGCAACGTTTGGTTTAGGTTTTAGGTGCATTTTTAATTTTATTGCTTAAATCGCATTCTCTCGACGAGCTGAGCACGTTTTCTGAAATGTGCTCCTCCCGTCGCTCTGGTTGTGCGCGCATAGTAAAAAGTGCTCCTGGCAGCTGGAGAGTGCCGCGTTGCCCACTGCACATGAAGAAATAAGAACCTGCAACGTTTGGTTTAGGTTTTAGGTGCATTTTTAATTTTATTGCTTAAATCGCATTTTCTCGACGAGCTGAGCACGTTTTCTGAAATGTGCTCCTCCCGTCGCTCTGGTTGGGTGCGCACAGTAAAAAGTGCTCTTGGCAGCTAGAGAGTGCCGCGTTGACCACTGCACATGAAGAAATAAGCACCTGCAACGTTTGGTTTAGGTTTTAGGTGCATTTTTAATTTTATTGCTTAAATCGCATTTTCTCGACGAGCTGAGCACGTTTTCTGAAATGTGCTCCTCCCGTCACTCTGGTTGGGTGCGCACAGTAAAAAGTGCTCCTGGCAGCTAGGGAGTGCCGCGTTGACCACTGCGCACGAAGAAATAAGCACCTGCAACGTTTGATTTAGGTTTTAGGTGCATTTTTTATTTTATTGCTTAAATCGCATTCTCTCGACGAGCTGAGCACGTTTTCTGAAATGTGCTCCTCCCGTCGCTCTGGTTGGGTGCGCACAGTAAAAAGAGCTCCTGGCAGCTAGAGAGTGCCGCGTTGACCACTGCGCATGAAGAAATAAGCACCTGCAACGTTTGGTTTAGGTTTTAGGTGCATTTTTAATTTTATTGCTTAAATCGCATTTTCTCGACGAGCTGAGCACGTTTTCTGAAATGTGCTCCTCCCGTCACTCTGGTTGGGTGCGCGTAGTAAAAAGTGCTCCTGGCAGCTAGGGAGTGCCGCGTTGACCACTGCGCATGAAGAAATAAGCACCTGCAACGTTTGGTTTAGGTTTTAGGTGCATTTTTAATTTTATTGCTTAAATCGCATTTTCTCGACGAGCTGAGCACGTTTCCTGAAATGTGCTCCTCCCGTCGCTCTGGTTGGGTGCGCACAGTAAAAAGAGCTCCTGGCAGCTAGGGAGTGCCGCGTTGACCACTGCGCACGAAGAAATAAGCACCTGCAACGTTTGGTTTAGGTTTTAGGTGCATTTTTTATTTTATTGCTTAAATCGCATTCTCTCGACGAGCTGAGCACGTTTTCTGAAATGTGCTCCTCCCGTCGCTCTGGTTGGGTGCGCGTAGTAAAAAAGGCTCCTGGCAGCTAGAGAGTGCCGCGTTGACCACTGCGCATGAAGAAATAAGCACCTGCAACGTTTGGTTTAGGTTTTAGGTGCATTTTTAATCTTATTGCTTAAATCGCATTTTCTCGACGAGCTGAGCACGTTTTCTGAAATGTGCTCCTCCCGTCACTCTGGTTGGGTGCGCACAGTAAAAAGAGCTACTGGCAGCTAGGGAGTGCCGGGTTGACCACTGCGCACGAAGAAATAAGCACCTGCAACGTTTGGTTTAGGTTTTAGGTGCATTTTTTATTTTATTGCTTAAATCGCATTTTCTCGACGAGCTGAGCACGTTTTCTGAAATGTGCTCCTCCCGTCACTCTGGTTGGGTGCGCACAGTAAAAAGTGCTCTTGGCAGCTAGAGAGTGCCGCGTTGACCACTGCGCATGAAGAAATAAGCACCTGCAACGTTTGGTTTAGGTTTTAGGTGCATTTTTAATCTTATTGCTTAAATCGCATTTTCTCGACGAGCTGAGCACGTTTTCTGAAATGTGCTCCTCCCGTCACTCTGGTTGGGTGCGCACAGTAAAAAGTGCTCTTGGCAGCTAGAGAGTGCCGCGTTGACCACTGCGCATGAAGAAATAAGCACCTGCAACGCTTGGTTTAGGTTTTAGGTGCATTTTTAATTTTATTGCTTAAATCGCATTTTCTCGACGAGCTGAGCACGTTTTCTGAAATGTGCTCCTCCCGTCACTCTGGTTGGGTGCGCACAGTAAAAAGTGCTCCTGGCAGCTAGGGAGTGCCGCGTTGAGCACTACGCACGAAGAAATAAGCACCTGCAACGTTTGGTTTAGGTTTTAGCTGCATTTTTAATTTTATTGCTTAAATCGCATTTTCTCGACGAGCTGAGCACGTTTTCTGAAATGTGCTCCTCCCGTCGCTCTGGTTGGGTGCACACAGTAAAAAGAGCTCCTGGCAGCTAGGGAGTTCCGCGTTGACCACTGCGCACGAAGAAATAAGCACCTGCAACGTTTGGTTTAGGTTTTAGGTGCATTTTTAATTTTATTGCTTAAATCGCATTCTCTCGACGAGCTGAGCACGTTTTCTGAAATGGGCTCCTCCCGTCGCTCTGGTTGGGTGCGCACAGTAAAAAGAGCTCCTGGCAGCTAGGGAGTGCCGCGTTGAGCACTACGCACGAAGAAATAAGCACCTGCAACGTTTGGTTTAGGTTTTAGCTGCATTTTTAATTTTATTGCTTAAATCGCATTTTCTCGACGAGCTGAGCACGTTTTCTGAAATGTGCTCCTCCCGTCGCTCTGGTTGGGTGCACACAGTAAAAAGAGCTCCTGGCAGCTAGGGAGTTCCGCGTTGACCACTGCGCACGAAGAAATAAGCACCTGCAACGTTTGGTTTAGGTTTTAGGTGCATTTTTAATTTTATTGCTTAAATCGCATTCTCTCGACGAGCTGAGCACGTTTTCTGAAATGTGCTCCTCCCGTCGCTCTGGTTGGGTGCGCACAGTAAAAAGTGCTCTTGCAAGCTCGGGAGTGCCGCGTTGACCACTGCGCATGAAGAAATAAGCACCTGCAACGTTTGGTTTAGGTTTTAGGTGCATTTTTAATTTTATTGCTTAAATCGCATTTTCTCGACGAGCTGAGCACGTTTTCTGAAATGTGCTCCTCCCGTCGCTCTGGTTGGGCGCGCATAGTAAAAAGTGCTCCTGGCAGCTAGAGAGTGCCGCGTTGACCACTGCGCATGAAGAAATAAGCACCTGCAACGTTTGGTTTAGGTTTTAGGTGCATTTTTAATTTTATTGCTTAAATCGCATTCTCTCGACGAGCTGAGCACGTTTTCTGAAATGTGCTCCTCCCGTCACTCTGGTTGGGTGCGCACAGTAAAAAGTGCTCTTGGCAGCTAGAGAGTGCCGCGTTGACCACTGCGCATGAAGAAATAAGCACCTGCAACGTTTGGTTTAGGTTTTAGGTGCATTTTTAATCTTATTGATTAAATCGCATTTTCTCGACGAGCTGAGCACGTTTTCTGAAATGTGCTCCTCCCGTCACTCTGGTTGGGTGCGCACAGTAAAAAGTGCTCTTGGCAGCTAGAGAGTGGCGCGTTGACCACTGCGCATGAAGAAATAAGCACCTGCAACGCTTGGTTTAGGTTTTAGGTGCATTTTTAATTTTATTGCTTAAATTGCATTTTCTCGACGAGCTGAGCACGTTTTCTGAAATGTGCTCCTCCCGTCACTCTGGTTGGGTGCGCACAGTAAAAAGTGCTCCTGGCAGCTAGGGAGTGCCGCGTTGAGCACTACGCACGAAGAAATAAGCACCTGCAACGTTTGGTTTAGGTTTTAGCTGCATTTTTAATTTTATTGCTTAAATCGCATTTTCTCGACGAGCTGAGCACGTTTTCTGAAATGTGCTCCTCCCGTCGCTCTGGTTGGGTGCGCACAGTAAAAAGAGCTCCTGGCAGCTAGGGAGTTCCGCGTTGACCACTGCGCACGAAGAAATAAGCACCTGCAACGTTTGGTTTAGGTTTTAGGTGCATTTTTAATTTTATTGCTTAAATCGCATTTTCTCGACGAGCTGAGCACGTTTTCTGAAATGTGCTCCTCCCGTCGCTCTGGTTGGGCGCGCATAGTAAAAGGTGCTCTTGGCAGCTAGAGAGTGCCGCGTTGACCACTGCGCAAGAAGAAATAAGCACCTGCAACGTTTGGTTTAGGTTTTAGGTGCATTTTTAATTTTATTGCTTAAATCGCATTTTCTCGACGAGCTGAGCACGTTTTCTGAAATGTGCTCCTCCCGTCGTTCTGGTTGGGCGCGCATAGTAAAAAGTGCTCCTGGCAGCTAGAGAGTGCCGCGTTGACCACTGCGCAAGAAGAAATAAGTACCTGCAGCGTTTGGTTTAGGTTTTAGGTGCATTTTTAATTTTATTGCTTAAATCGCATTTTCTCGACGAGCTGAGCACGTTTTCTGAAATGTGCTCCTCCCGTCACTCTGGTTGGGTGCGCATAGTAAAAAGTGCTCTTGGCGGCTAGGGAGTGCCGCGTTGACCACTGCACATGAAGAAATAAGCACCTGCAACGTTTGGTTTAGGTTTTAGGTGCATTTTAAATTTTATTGCTTAAATCGCATTTCCTCGACGAGCTGAGCACGTTTTCTGAAATGTGCTCCTCCCGTCGCTCTGGCTGTGCGCGCATAGTAAAAAGTGCTCCTGGCAGCTAGAGATCCGCGTTGACCACTGCACATGAAGAAATAAGCACCTGCAACGTTTGGTTTAGGTTTTAGGTGCATTTTTAATTTTATTGCTTAAATCGCATTTTCTCGACGAGCTGAGCACGTTTTCTGAAATGTGCTCCTCCCGTCGCTCTGGTTGGGTGCGCACAGTAAAAAGTGCTCTTGGCAGCTAGAGAGTGCCGCGTTGACCACTGCACATGAAGAAATAAGCACCTGCAACGTTTGGTTTAGGTTTTAGGTGCATTTTTAATTTTATTGCTTAAATCGCATTTTCTCGACGAGCTGAGCACGTTTTCTGAAATGTGCTCCTCCCGTCACTCTGGTTGGGTGCGCACAGTAAAAAGTGCTCCTGGCAGCTAGGGAGTGCCGCGTTGAGCACTGCGCACGAAGAAATAAGCACCTGCAACGTTTGGTTTAGGTTTTAGGTGCATTTTTAATTTTATTGCTTAAATCGCATTTTCTCGACGAGCTGAGCACGTTTTCTGAAATGTGCTCCTCCCGTCACTCTGGTTGGGTGCGCACAGTAAAAAGTGCTCCTGGCAGCTAGGGAGTGCCGCGTTGAGCACTACGCACGAAGAAATAAGCACCTGCAACGTTTGGTTTAGGTTTTAGCTGCATTTTTAATTTTATTGCTTAAATCGCATTTTCTCGACGAGCTGAGCACGTTTTCTGAAATGTGCTCATCCCGTCACTCTGGTTGGGTGCGCACAGTAAAAAGTGCTCCTGGCAGCTAGGGAGTGCCGCGTTGAGCACTGCGCACGAAGAAATAAGCACCTGCAACGTTTGGTTTAGGTTTTAGGTGCATTTTTATTTTTATTGCTTAAATCGCATTTTCTCGACGAGCTGAGCACCTTTTCTGAAATGGGCTCCTCCCGTCGCTCTGGTTGGGTGCGCACAGTAAAAAGAGCTCCTGGCAGCTAGGGAGTTCCGCGTTGACCACTGCGCACGAAGAAATAAGCACCTGCAACGTTTGGTTTAGGTTTTAGGTGCATTTTTTATTTTATTGCTTAAATCGCATTCTCTCGACGAGCTGAGCACGTTTTCTCAAATGTGCTCCTCCCGTCGCTCTGGTTGGGTGCGCACAGTAAAAAGAGCTCCTGGCAGCTAGGGAGTTCCGCGTTGACCACTGCGCACGAAGAAATAAGCACCTGCAACGTTTGGTTTAGGTTTTAGGTGCATTTTTAATTTTATTGCTTAAATCGCATTCTCTCGACGAGCTGAGCACGTTTTCTGAAATGTGCTCCTCCCGTCGCTCTGGTTGGGTGCGCACAGTAAAAAGTGCTCTTGGCAGCTCGGGAGTGCCGCGTTGACCACTGCGCATGAAGAAATAAGCACCTGCAACGTTTGGTTTAGGTTTTAGGTGCATTTTTAATTTTATTGCTTAAATCGCATTTTCTCGACGAGCTGAGCACGTTTTCTGAAATGTGCTCCTCCCGTCGCTCTGCTTGGGCGCGCATAGTAAAAAGTGCTCCTGGCAGCTAGAGAGTGCCGCGTTGACCACTGCGCATGAAGAAATAAGCACCTGCAACGTTTGGTTTAGGTTTTAGGTGCATTTTTAATTTTATTGCTTAAATCGCATTTTCTCAACGAGCTGAGCACGTTTTCTGAAATGTGCTCCTCCCGTCACTCTGGTTGGGTGCGCACAGTAAAAAGTGCTCTTGGCAGCTAGAGAGTGCCGCGTTGACCACTGCACATGAAGAAATAACCACCTGCAACGTTTGGTTTAGGGTTTAGGTGCATTTTTAATTTTATTGCTTAAATCACATTTTCTCGACGAGCTGAGTACGTTTTCTGAAATGTGCTCCTTCCGTCACTCTGGTTGGGTGCGCACATTAAAAAGTGCTCCTGGCAGCTAGGGAGTGCCGCGTTGACCACTGCACACGAAGAAATAAGCACCTGCAACGTTTGGTTTAGGTTTTAGGTGCATTTTTAATTTTATTGTTTACATCGCATTTTCTCGACGAGCTGAGCACGTTTTCTGAAATGTGCTCCTCCCGTCGCTCTGGTTGGGTGCGCACAGTAAAAAGAGCTCCTGGCAGCTAGGGAGTGCCGCGTTGACCACTGCGCACGAAGAAATAAGCACCTGCAACGTTTGGTTTAGGTTTTAGGTGCATTTTTAATTTTATTGCTTAAATCGCATTCTCTCGACGAGCTGAGCACGTTTTCTTAAATGTGCTCCTCCCGTCGCTCTGGTTGGGTGCGCGTAGTAAAAAGTGCTCCTGGCAGCTAGAGAGTGCCGCGTTTACCACTGCGCATGAAGAAATAAGCACCTGCAACGTTTGGTTTAGGTTTTAGGTGCATTTTTAATCTTATTGCTTAAATCGCATTTTGTCGACGAGCTGAGCACGTTTTCTGAAATGTGCTCCTCCCGTCGCTCTGGTTGGGCGCGCATAGTAAAAAGTGCTCCTGGCACCTAGAGAGTGCCGCGTTGACCACTGCGCATGAAGAAATAAGCACCTGCAACGTTTGGTTTAGGTTTTAGGTGCATTTTTAATTTTATTGCTTAAATCGCATTTTCTCGACGAGCTGAGCACGTTTCCTGAAATGTGCTCCTCCCGTCGCTCTGGTTGGGTGCGCACAGTAAAAAGAGCTCCTGGCAGCTAGGGAGTGCCGCGTTGACCACTGCGCACGAAGAAATAAGCACCTGCAACGTTTGGTTTAGGTTTTAGGTGCATTTTTTATTTTATTGCTTAAATCGCATTCTCTCGACGAGCTGAGCACGTTTTCTGAAATGTGCTCCTCCCGTCGCTCTGGTTGGGTGCGCGTAGTAAAAAAGGCTCCTGGCAGCTAGAGAGTGCCGCGTTGACCACTGCGCATGAAGAAATAAGCACCTGCAACGTTTGGTTTAGGTTTTAGGTGCATTTTTAATCTTATTGCTTAAATCGCATTTTCTCGACGAGCTGAGCACGTTTTCTGAAATGTGCTCCTCCCGTCACTCTGGTTGGGTGCGCACAGTAAAAAGAGCTACTGGCAGCTAGGGAGTGCCGGGTTGACCACTGCGCACGAAGAAATAAGCACCTGCAACGTTTGGTTTAGGTTTTAGGTGCATTTTTTATTTTATTGCTTAAATCGCATTTTCTCGACGAGCTGAGCACGTTTTCTGAAATGTGCTCCTCCCGTCACTCTGGTTGGGTGCGCACAGTAAAAAGTGCTCTTGGCAGCTAGAGAGTGCCGCGTTGACCACTGCGCATGAAGAAATAAGCACCTGCAACGTTTGGTTTAGGTTTTAGGTGCATTTTTAATCTTATTGCTTAAATCGCATTTTCTCGACGAGCTGAGCACGTTTTCTGAAATGTGCTCCTCCCGTCACTCTGGTTGGGTGCGCACAGTAAAAAGAGCTACTGGCAGCTAGGGAGTGCCGGGTTGACCACTGCGCACGAAGAAATAAGCACCTGCAACGTTTGGTTTAGGTTTTAGGTGCATTTTTTATTTTATTGCTTAAATCGCATTTTCTCGACGAGCTGAGCACGTTTTCTGAAATGTGCTCCTCCCGTCACTCTGGTTGGGTGCGCACAGTAAAAAGTGCTCTTGGCAGCTAGAGAGTGCCGCGTTGACCACTGCGCATGAAGAAATAAGCACCTGCAACGTTTGGTTTAGGTTTTAGGTGCATTTTTAATCTTATTGCTTAAATCGCATTTTCTCGACGAGCTGAGCACGTTTTCTGAAATGTGCTCCTCCCGTCACTCTGGTTGGGTGCGCACAGTAAAAAGTGCTCTTGGCAGCTAGAGAGTGCCGCGTTGACCACTGCGCATGAAGAAATAAGCACCTGCAACGCTTGGTTTAGGTTTTAGGTGCATTTTTAATTTTATTGCTTAAATCGCATTTTCTCGACGAGCTGAGCACGTTTTCTGAAATGTGCTCCTCCCGTCACTCTGGTTGGGTGCGCACAGTAAAAAGTGCTCCTGGCAGCTAGGGAGTGCCGCGTTGAGCACTACGCACGAAGAAATAAGCACCTGCAACGTTTGGTTTAGGTTTTAGCTGCATTTTTAATTTTATTGCTTAAATCGCATTTTCTCGACGAGCTGAGCACGTTTTCTGAAATGTGCTCCTCCCGTCGCTCTGGTTGGGTGCACACAGTAAAAAGAGCTCCTGGCAGCTAGGGAGTTCCGCGTTGACCACTGCGCACGAAGAAATAAGCACCTGCAACGTTTGGTTTAGGTTTTAGGTGCATTTTTAATTTTATTGCTTAAATCGCATTCTCTCGACGAGCTGAGCACGTTTTCTGAAATGGGCTCCTCCCGTCGCTCTGGTTGGGTGCGCACAGTAAAAAGAGCTCCTGGCAGCTAGGGAGTGCCGCGTTGAGCACTACGCACGAAGAAATAAGCACCTGCAACGTTTGGTTTAGGTTTTAGCTGCATTTTTATTTTTATTGCTTAAATCGCATTTTCTCGACGAGCTGAGCACGTTTTCTGAAATGTGCTCCTCCCGTCGCTCTGGTTGGGTGCACACAGTAAAAAGAGCTCCTGGCAGCTAGGGAGTTCCGCGTTGACCACTGCGCACGAAGAAATAAGCACCTGCAACGTTTGGTTTAGGTTTTAGGTGCATTTTTAATTTTATTGCTTAAATCGCATTCTCTCGACGAGCTGAGCACGTTTTCTGAAATGTGCTCCTCCCGTCGCTCTGGTTGGGTGCGCACAGTAAAAAGTGCTCTTGCAAGCTCGGGAGTGCCGCGTTGACCACTGCGCATGAAGAAATAAGCACCTGCAACGTTTGGTTTAGGTTTTAGGTGCATTTTTAATTTTATTGCTTAAATCGCATTTTCTCGACGAGCTGAGCACGTTTTCTGAAATGTGCTCCTCCCGTCGCTCTGGTTGGGCGCGCATAGTAAAAAGTGCTCCTGGCAGCTAGAGAGTGCCGCGTTGACCACTGCGCATGAAGAAATAAGCACCTGCAACGTTTGGTTTAGGTTTTAGGTGCATTTTTAATTTTATTGCTTAAATCGCATTCTCTCGACGAGCTGAGCACGTTTTCTGAAATGTGCTCCTCCCGTCACTCTGGTTGGGTGCGCACAGTAAAAAGTGCTCTTGGCAGCTAGAGAGTGCCGCGTTGACCACTGCGCATGAAGAAATAAGCACCTGCAACGTTTGGTTTAGGTTTTAGGTGCATTTTTAATCTTATTGATTAAATCGCATTTTCTCGACGAGCTGAGCACGTTTTCTGAAATGTGCTCCTCCCGTCACTCTGGTTGGGTGCGCACAGTAAAAAGTGCTCTTGGCAGCTAGAGAGTGGCGCGTTGACCACTGCGCATGAAGAAATAAGCACCTGCAACGCTTGGTTTAGGTTTTAGGTGCATTTTTAATTTTATTGCTTAAATTGCATTTTCTCGACGAGCTGAGCACGTTTTCTGAAATGTGCTCCTCCCGTCACTCTGGTTGGGTGCGCACAGTAAAAAGTGCTCCTGGCAGCTAGGGAGTGCCGCGTTGAGCACTACGCACGAAGAAATAAGCACCTGCAACGTTTGGTTTAGGTTTTAGCTGCATTTTTAATTTTATTGCTTAAATCGCATTTTCTCGACGAGCTGAGCACGTTTTCTGAAATGTGCTCCTCCCGTCGCTCTGGTTGGGTGCGCACAGTAAAAAGAGCTCCTGGCAGCTAGGGAGTTCCGCGTTGACCACTGCGCACGAAGAAATAAGCACCTGCAACGTTTGGTTTAGGTTTTAGGTGCATTTTTAATTTTATTGCTTAAATCGCATTTTCTCGACGAGCTGAGCACGTTTTCTGAAATGTGCTCCTCCCGTCGCTCTGGTTGGGCGCGCATAGTAAAAGGTGCTCTTGGCAGCTAGAGAGTGCCGCGTTGACCACTGCGCAAGAAGAAATAAGCACCTGCAACGTTTGGTTTAGGTTTTAGGTGCATTTTTAATTTTATTGCTTAAATCGCATTTTCTCGACGAGCTGAGCACGTTTTCTGAAATGTGCTCCTCCCGTCGCTCTGGTTGGGCGCGCATAGTAAAAAGTGCTCCTGGCAGCTAGAGAGTGCCGCGTTGACCACTGCGCAAGAAGAAATAAGTACCTGCAGCGTTTGGTTTAGGTTTTAGGTGCATTTTTAATTTTATTGCTTAAATCGCATTTTCTCGACGAGCTGAGCACGTTTTCTGAAATGTGCTCCTCCCGTCACTCTGGTTGGGTGCGCATAGTAAAAAGTGCTCTTGGCGGCTAGGGAGTGCCGCGTTGACCACTGCACATGAAGAAATAAGCACCTGCAACGTTTGGTTTAGGTTTTAGGTGCATTTTAAATTTTATTGCTTAAATCGCATTTCCTCGACGAGCTGAGCACGTTTTCTGAAATGTGCTCCTCCCGTCGCTCTGGCTGTGCGCGCATAGTAAAAAGTGCTCCTGGCAGCTAGAGATCCGCGTTGACCACTGCACATGAAGAAATAAGCACCTGCAACGTTTGGTTTAGGTTTTAGGTGCATTTTTAATTTTATTGCTTAAATCGCATTTTCTCGACGAGCTGAGCACGTTTTCTGAAATGTGCTCCTCCCGTCGCTCTGGTTGGGTGCGCACAGTAAAAAGTGCTCTTGGCAGCTAGAGAGTGCCGCGTTGACCACTGCACATGAAGAAATAAGCACCTGCAACGTTTGGTTTAGGTTTTAGGTGCATTTTTAATTTTATTGCTTAAATCGCATTTTCTCGACGAGCTGAGCACGTTTTCTGAAATGTGCTCCTCCCGTCACTCTGGTTGGGTGCGCACAGTAAAAAGTGCTCCTGGCAGCTAGGGAGTGCCGCGTTGAGCACTGCGCACGAAGAAATAAGCACCTGCAACGTTTGGTTTAGGTTTTAGGTGCATTTTTAATTTTATTGCTTAAATCGCATTTTCTCGACGAGCTGAGCACGTTTTCTGAAATGTGCTCCTCCCGTCACTCTGGTTGGGTGCGCACAGTAAAAAGTGCTCCTGGCAGCTAGGGAGTGCCGCGTTGAGCACTACGCACGAAGAAATAAGCACCTGCAACGTTTGGTTTAGGTTTTAGCTGCATTTTTAATTTTATTGCTTAAATCGCATTTTCTCGACGAGCTGAGCACGTTTTCTGAAATGTGCTCATCCCGTCACTCTGGTTGGGTGCGCACAGTAAAAAGTGCTCCTGGCAGCTAGGGAGTGCCGCGTTGAGCACTGCGCACGAAGAAATAAGCACCTGCAACGTTTGGTTTAGGTTTTAGGTGCATTTTTATTTTTATTGCTTAAATCGCATTTTCTCGACGAGCTGAGCACCTTTTCTGAAATGGGCTCCTCCCGTCGCTCTGGTTGGGTGCGCACAGTAAAAAGAGCTCCTGGCAGCTAGGGAGTTCCGCGTTGACCACTGCGCACGAAGAAATAAGCACCTGCAACGTTTGGTTTAGGTTTTAGGTGCATTTTTTATTTTATTGCTTAAATCGCATTCTCTCGACGAGCTGAGCACGTTTTCTCAAATGTGCTCCTCCCGTCGCTCTGGTTGGGTGCGCACAGTAAAAAGAGCTCCTGGCAGCTAGGGAGTTCCGCGTTGACCACTGCGCACGAAGAAATAAGCACCTGCAACGTTTGGTTTAGGTTTTAGGTGCATTTTTAATTTTATTGCTTAAATCGCATTCTCTCGACGAGCTGAGCACGTTTTCTGAAATGTGCTCCTCCCGTCGCTCTGGTTGGGTGCGCACAGTAAAAAGTGCTCTTGGCAGCTCGGGAGTGCCGCGTTGACCACTGCGCATGAAGAAATAAGCACCTGCAACGTTTGGTTTAGGTTTTAGGTGCATTTTTAATTTTATTGCTTAAATCGCATTTTCTCGACGAGCTGAGCACGTTTTCTGAAATGTGCTCCTCCCGTCGCTCTGCTTGGGCGCGCATAGTAAAAAGTGCTCCTGGCAGCTAGAGAGTGCCGCGTTGACCACTGCGCATGAAGAAATAAGCACCTGCAACGTTTGGTTTAGGTTTTAGGTGCATTTTTAATTTTATTGCTTAAATCGCATTTTCTCAACGAGCTGAGCACGTTTTCTGAAATGTGCTCCTCCCGTCACTCTGGTTGGGTGCGCACAGTAAAAAGTGCTCTTGGCAGCTAGAGAGTGCCGCGTTGACCACTGCACATGAAGAAATAACCACCTGCAACGTTTGGTTTAGGGTTTAGGTGCATTTTTAATTTTATTGCTTAAATCACATTTTCTCGACGAGCTGAGTACGTTTTCTGAAATGTGCTCCTTCCGTCACTCTGGTTGGGTGCGCACATTAAAAAGTGCTCCTGGCAGCTAGGGAGTGCCGCGTTGACCACTGCACACGAAGAAATAAGCACCTGCAACGTTTGGTTTAGGTTTTAGGTGCATTTTTAATTTTATTGTTTACATCGCATTTTCTCGACGAGCTGAGCACGTTTTCTGAAATGTGCTCCTCCCGTCGCTCTGGTTGGGTGCGCACAGTAAAAAGAGCTCCTGGCAGCTAGGGAGTGCCGCGTTGACCACTGCGCACGAAGAAATAAGCACCTGCAACGTTTGGTTTAGGTTTTAGGTGCATTTTTAATTTTATTGCTTAAATCGCATTCTCTCGACGAGCTGAGCACGTTTTCTTAAATGTGCTCCTCCCGTCGCTCTGGTTGGGTGCGCGTAGTAAAAAGTGCTCCTGGCAGCTAGAGAGTGCCGCGTTTACCACTGCGCATGAAGAAATAAGCACCTGCAACGTTTGGTTTAGGTTTTAGGAGCATTTTTAATTTTATTGCTTAAATCGCATTTTCTCGACGAGCTGAGCACGTTTTCTGAAATGTGCTCCTCCCGTCACTCTGGTTGGGTGCGCGTAGTAAAAAGTGCTCTTGGCAGCTAGAGAGTGCCGCGTTGACCACTGCGCTTGAAGAAATAACCACCTGCAACGTTTGGTTTAGGTTTTGGGTGCATTTTTAATTTTATTGCTTAAATCGCATTTTCTCGACGAGCTGAGCACGTTTTCTGAAATGTGCTCCTCCCGTCACTCTGGTTGGGTGCGCACAGTAAAAAAGTGCTCCTGGCACCTAGGGAGTGTCGCGTTGAGCACTGCGCACGAAGAAATAAGCACCTGCAACGTTTGGTTTAGGTTTTAGCTGCATTTTTAATTATATTGCTTAAATCGCATTTTCTCGACGAGCTGAGCACGTTTTCTGAAATGTGCTCCTCCCGTTGCTCTGGTTGGGTGCGCACAGTAAAAAGAGCTCCTGGCAGCTAGGGAGTTCCGCGTTGACCACTGCGCACGAAGAAATAAGCACCTGCAACGTTTGGTTTAGGTTTTAGGTGCATTTTTAATCTTATTGCTTAAATCGCATTTTCTCGACGAGCTGAGCACGTTTTCTGAAATGTGCTCCTCCCGTCACTCTGGTTGGGTGCGCACAGTAAAAAGTGCTCCTGGCAGCTAGAGAGTGCTGCGTTGACCACTGCGCATGAAGAAATAAGCACCTGCAACGTTTGGTTTAGGTTTTAGGTGCATTTTTAATTTTATTGCTTAAATCGCATTTTCTCGACGAGCTGAGCACGTTTTCTGAAATGTGCTCCTCCCGTCACTCTTGTTGGGTGCGCACAGTAAAAAGTGCTCTTGGCAGCTCGGGAGTGCCGCGTTGACCACTGCGCATGAAGAAATAAGCACCTGCAACGTTTGGTTTAGGTTTTAGGTGCATTTTTAATTTTATTGCTTAAATTGCATTTTCTCGACGAGCTGAGCACGTTTTCTGAAATGTGCTCCTCCCGTCGCTCTGGTTGGGTGCGCACAGTAAAAAGAGCTCCTGGCAGCGAGGGAGTTCCGCGTTGACCACTGCGCCCGAAGAAATAAGCACCTGCAACGTTTGGTTTAGGTTTTAGGTGCATTTTTAATTTTATTGCTTAAATCGCATTCTCTCGACGAGCTGAGCACGTTTTCTGAAATGTGCTCCTCCCGTCGCTCTGGTTGGGTGCGCACAGTAAAAAGTGCTCTTGGCAGCTCGGGAGTGCCGCGTTGACCACTGCGCATGAAGAAATAAGCACCTGCAACGTTTGGTTTAGGTTTTAGGTGCATTTTTAATTTTATTGCTTAAATCGCATTTTGTCGACGAGCTGAGCACGTTTTCTGAAATGTGCTCCTCCCGTCGCTCTGGTTGGGCGCGCATAGTAAAAAGTGCTCCTGGCACCTAGAGAGTGCCGCGTTGACCACTGCGCATGAAGAAATAAGCACCTGCAACGTTTGGTTTAGGTTTTAGGTGCATTTTTAATTTTATTGCTTAAATCGCATTTTCTCGACGAGCTGAGCACGTTTCCTGAAATGTGCTCCTCCCGTCGCTCTGGTTGGGTGCGCACAGTAAAAAGAGCTCCTGGCAGCTAGGGAGTGCCGCGTTGACCACTGCGCACGAAGAAATAAGCACCTGCAACGTTTGGTTTAGGTTTTAGGTGCATTTTTTATTTTATTGCTTAAATCGCATTCTCTCGACGAGCTGAGCACGTTTTCTGAAATGTGCTCCTCCCGTCGCTCTGGTTGGGTGCGCGTAGTAAAAAAGGCTCCTGGTAGCTAGAGAGTGCCGCGTTGACCACTGCGCATGAAGAAATAAGCACCTGCAACGTTTGGTTTAGGTTTTAGGTGCATTTTTAATTTTATTGCTTAAATCGCATTTTCTCGACGAGCTGAGCACGTTTCCTGAAATGTGCTCCTCCCGTCGCTCTGGTTGGGTGCGCACAGTAAAAAGAGCTCCTGGCAGCTAGGGAGTGCCGCGTTGACCACTGCGCACGAAGAAATAAGCACCTGCAACGTTTGGTTTAGGTTTTAGGTGCATTTTTTATTTTATTGCTTAAATCGCATTCTCTCGACGAGCTGAGCACGTTTTCTGAAATGTGCTCCTCCCGTCGCTCTGGTTGGGTGCGCGTAGTAAAAAAGGCTCCTGGCAGCTAGAGAGTGCCGCGTTGACCACTGCGCATGAAGAAATAAGCACCTGCAACGTTTGGTTTAGGTTTTAGGTGCATTTTTAATCTTATTGCTTAAATCGCATTTTCTCGACGAGCTGAGCACGTTTTCTGAAATGTGCTCCTCCCGTCACTCTGGTTGGGTGCGCAGAGTAAAAAGAGCTACTGGCAGCTAGGGAGTGCCGGGTTGACCACTGCGCACGAAGAAATAAGCACCTGCAACGTTTGGTTTAGGTTTTAGGTGCATTTTTTATTTTATTGCTTAAATCGCATTTTCTCGACGAGCTGAGCACGTTTTCTGAAATGTGCTCCTCCCGTCACTCTGGTTGGGTGCGCACAGTAAAAAGTGCTCTTGGCAGCTAGAGAGTGCCGCGTTGACCACTGCGCATGAAGAAATAAGCACCTGCAACGTTTGGTTTAGGTTTTAGGTGCATTTTTAATCTTATTGCTTAAATCGCATTTTCTCGACGAGCTGAGCACGTTTTCTGAAATGTGCTCCTCCCGTCACTCTGGTTGGGTGCGCACAGTAAAAAGTGCTCTTGGCAGCTAGAGAGTGCCGCGTTGACCACTGCGCATGAAGAAATAAGCACCTGCAACGCTTGGTTTAGGTTTTAGGTGCATTTTTAATTTTATTGCTTAAATCGCATTTTCTCGACGAGCTGAGCACGTTTTCTGAAATGTGCTCCTCCCGTCACTCTGGTTGGGTGCGCACAGTAGAAAGTGCTCCTGGCAGCTAGGGAGTGCCGCGTTGAGCACTACGCACGAAGAAATAAGCACCTGCAACGTTTGGTTTAGGTTTTAGCTGCATTTTTAATTTTATTGCTTAAATCGCATTTTCTCGACGAGCTGAGCACGTTTTCTGAAATGTGCTCCTCCCGTCGCTCTGGTTGGGTGCACACAGTAAAAAGAGCTCCTGGCAGCTAGGGAGTTCCGCGTTGACCACTGCGCACGAAGAAATAAGCACCTGCAACGTTTGGTTTAGGTTTTAGGTGCATTTTTAATTTTATTGCTTAAATCGCATTCTCTCGACGAGCTGAGCACGTTTTCTGAAATGTGCTCCTCCCGTCGCTCTGGTTGGGTGCGCACAGTAAAAAGTGCTCTTGCAAGCTCGGGAGTGCCGCGTTGACCACTGCGCATGAAGAAATAAGCACCTGCAACGTTTGGTTTAGGTTTTAGGTGCATTTTTAATTTTATTGCTTAAATCGCATTTTCTCGACGAGCTGAGCACGTTTTCTGAAATGTGCTCCTCCCGTCGCTCTGGTTGGGCGCGCATAGTAAAAAGTGCTCCTGGCAGCTAGAGAGTGCCGCGTTGACCACTGCGCATGAAGAAATAAGCACCTGCAACGTTTGGTTTAGGTTTTAGGTGCATTTTTAATTTTATTGCTTAAATCGCATTCTCTCGACGAGCTGAGCACGTTTTCTGAAATGTGCTCCTCCCGTCACTCTGGTTGGGTGCGCACAGTAAAAAGTGCTCTTGGCAGCTAGAGAGTGCCGCGTTGACCACTGCGCATGAAGAAATAAGCACCTGCAACGTTTGGTTTAGGTTTTAGGTGCATTTTTAATCTTATTGCTTAAATCGCATTTTCTCGACGAGCTGAGCACGTTTTCTGAAATGTGCTCCTCCCGTCACTCTGGTTGGGTGCGCACAGTAAAAAGTGCTCTTGGCAGCTAGAGAGTGCCGCGTTGACCACTGCGCATGAAGAAATAAGCACCTGCAACGCTTGGTTTAGGTTTTAGGTGCATTTTTAATTTTATTGCTTAAATCGCATTTTCTCGACGAGCTGAGCACGTTTTCTGAAATGTGCTCCTCCCGTCACTCTGGTTGGGTGCGCACAGTAAAAAGTGCTCCTGGCAGCTAGGGAGTGCCGCGTTGAGCACTACGCACGAAGAAATAAGCACCTGCAACGTTTGGTTTAGGTTTTAGCTGCATTTTTAATTTTATTGCTTAAATCGCATTTTCTCGACGAGCTGAGCACGTTTTCTGAAATGTGCTCCTGCCGTCGCTCTGGTTGGGTGCGCACAGTAAAAAGAGCTCCTGGCAGCTAGGGAGTTCCGCGTTGACCACTGCGCACGAAGTAATAAGCACCTGCAACGTTTGGTTTAGGTTTTAGGTGCATTTTTAATTTTATTGCTTAAATCGCATTCTCTCGACGAGCTGAGCACGTTTTCTGAAATGTGCTCCTCCCGTCGCTCTGGTTGGGTGCGCACAGTAAAAAGTGCTCTTGGCAGCTCGGGAGTGCCGCGTTGACCACTGCGCATGAAGAAATAAGCACCTGCAACGTTTGGTTTAGGTTTTAGGTGCATTTTTAATTTTATTGCTTAAATCGCATTTTCTCGACGAGCTGAGCACGTTTTCTGAAATGTGCTCCTCCCGTCGCTCTGCTTGGGCGCGCATAGTAAAAAGTGCTCCTGGCAGCTAGAGAGTGCCGCGTTGACCACTGCGCATGAAGAAATAAGCACCTGCAACGTTTGGTTTAGGTTTTAGGTGCATTTTTAATTTTATTGCTTAAATCGCATTTTCTCAACGAGCTGAGCACGTTTTCTGAAATGTGCTCCTCCCGTCACTCTGGTTGGGTGCGCACAGTAAAAAGTGCTCTTGGCAGCTAGAGAGTGCCGCGTTGACCACTGCACATGAAGAAATAACCACCTGCAACGTTTGGTTTAGGGTTTAGGTGCATTTTTAATTTTATTGCTTAAATCACATTTTCTCGACGAGCTGAGTACGTTTTCTGAAATGTGCTCCTTCCGTCACTCTGGTTGGGTGCGCACATTAAAAAGTGCTCCTGGCAGCTAGGGAGTGCCGCGTTGACCACTGCACACGAAGAAATAAGCACCTGCAACGTTTGGTTTAGGTTTTAGGTGCATTTTTAATTTTATTGTTTACATCGCATTTTCTCGACGAGCTGAGCACGTTTTCTGAAATGTGCTCCTCCCGTCGCTCTGGTTGGGTGCGCACAGTAAAAAGAGCTCCTGGCAGCTAGGGAGTGCCGCGTTGACCACTGCGCACGAAGAAATAAGCACCTGCAACGTTTGGTTTAGGTTTTAGGTGCATTTTTAATTTTATTGCTTAAATCGCATTCTCTCGACGAGCTGAGCACGTTTTCTTAAATGTGCTCCTCCCGTCGCTCTGGTTGGGTGCGCGTAGTAAAAAGTGCTCCTGGCAGCTAGAGAGTGCCGCGTTGACCACTGCGCATGAAGAAATAAGCACCTGCAACGTTTGGTTTAGGTTTTAGGAGCATTTTTAATTTTATTGCTTAAATCGCATTTTCTCGACGAGCTGAGCACGTTTTCTGAAATGTGCTCCTCCCGTCGCTCTGGTTGGGTGCGCACAGTAAAAAGAGCTCCTGGCAGCGAGGGAGTTCCGCGTTGACCACTGCGCACGAAGAAATAAGCACCTGCAACGTTTGGTTTAGGTTTTAGGTGCATTTTTAATTTTATTGCTTAAATCGCATTCTCTCGACGAGCTGAGCACGTTTTCTGAAATGTGCTCCTCCCGTCGCTCTGGTTGGGTGCGCACAGTAAAAAGTGCTCTTGGCAGCTCGGGAGTGCCGCGTTGACCACTGCGCATGAAGAAATAAGCACCTGCAACGTTTGGTTTAGGTTTTAGGTGCATTTTTAATTTTATTGCTTAAATCGCATTTTGTCGACGAGCTGAGCACGTTTTCTGAAATGTGCTCCTCCCGTCGCTCTGGTTGGGCGCGCATAGTAAAAAGTGCTCCTGGCACCTAGAGAGTGCCGCGTTGACCACTGCGCATGAAGAAATAAGCACCTGCAACGTTTGTTTTAGGTTTTAGGTGCATTTTTAATTTTATTGCTTAAATCGCATTTTCTCCACGAGCTGAGCACGTTTTCTGAAATGTGCTCCTCCCGTCACTCTGGTTGGGTGCGCACAGTAAAAAGTGCTCCTGGCAGCTAGGGAGTGCCGCGTTGACCACTGCGCACGAAGAAATAAGCACCTGCAACGTTTGGTTTAGGTTTTAGGTGCATTTTTTATTTTTTTGCTTAAATCGCAATCTCTCGACGAGCTGAGCACGTTTTCTGAAATGTGCTCCTCCCGTCGCTCTGGTTGGGTGCGCGTAGTAAAAAGTGCTCCTGGCAGCTAGAGAGTGCCGCGTTGACCACTGCGCATGAAGAAATAAGCACCTGCAACGTTTGGTTTAGGTTTTAGGTGCATTTTTAATCTTATTGCTTAAATCGCATTTTCTCGACCAGCTGAGCACGTTTTCTGAAATGTGCTCCTCCCGTCACTCTGGTTGGGTGCGCACAGTAAAAAGTGCTCTTGGCAGCTAGGGAGTGCCGCGTTGACCACTGCGCATGAAGAAATAAGCACCTGCAACGTTTGGTTTAGGTTTTAGGTGCATTTTTAATTTTATTGCTTAAATCGCATTTTCTCGACGAGCTGAGCACGTTTTCTAAAATGGGCTCCTCCCGTCGCTCTGGTTGGGTGCGCACAGTAAAAAGAGCTCCTGGCAGCTAGGGAGTTCCGCGTTGACCACTGCGCACGAAGAAATAAGCACCTGCAATGTTTGGTTTAGGTTTTAGGTGCATTTTTTATTTTATTGCTTAAATCGCATTCTCTCGACGAGCTGAGCACGTTTTCTGAAATGTGCTCCTCCCGTCGCTCTGGTTGGGTGCACACAGTAAAAAGAGCTCCTGGCAGCTAGGGAGTGCCGCGTTGACCACTGCGCTTGAAGAAATAAGCACCTGCAACGTTTGGTTTAGGTTTTAGGTGCATTTTTTATTTTATTGCTTAAATCGCATTCTCTCGACGAGCTGAGCACGTTTTCTGAATTGTGCTCCTCCCGTCGCTCTGGTTGGGTGCGAGTAGTAAAAAGTGCTCCTGGCAGCTAGAGAGTGCCGCGTTGACCACTGCGCATGAAGAAATAAGCACCTGCAACGTTTGGTTTAGGTTTTAGGTGCATTTTTAATTTTATTGCTTAAATCGCATTTTCTCGACGAGCTGAGCACGTTTTCTGAAATGTGCTCCTCCCGTCGCTCTGGTTGGGTGCGCACAGTAAAAAGAGCTCCTGGCAGCTAGGGAGTTCCGCGTTGACCACTGCACACGAAGAAATAAGCACCTGCAACGTTTGGTTTAGGTTTTAGGTGCATTTTTTATTTTATTGCTTGAATCGCATTCTCTCGACGAGCTGAGCACGTTTTCTGAAATGTGCTCCTACCGTCGCTCTGGTTGGTTGCGCGTAGTAAAAAGTGCTCCTGGCAGCTAGAGAGTGCCGCGTTGACCACTGCGCATGAAGAAATAAGCACCTGCAACGTTTGGTTTAGGTTTTAGGTGCATTTTTAATTTTATTGCTTAAATCGCATTTTCTCGACGAGCTGAGCACGTTTTCTGAAATGGGCTCCTCCCGTCGCTCTGGTTGGGTGCGCACAGTAAAAAGAGCTCCTGGCAGCTAGGGAGTTCCGCGTTGACCACTGCGCACGAAGAAATAAGCACCTGCAATGTTTGGTTTAGGTTTTAGGTGCATTTTTTATTTTATTGCTTAAATCGCATTCTCTCGACGAGCTGAGCACGTTTTCTGAAATGTGCTCCTCCCGTCGCTCTGGTTGGGTGCGCACAGTAAAAAGTGCTCTTGGCAGCTCGGGAGTGCCGCGTTGACCACTGCGCATGAAGAAATAAGCACCTGCAACGTTTGGTTTAGGTTTTAGCTGCATTTTTAATTTTATTGCTTAAATCGCATTTTCTCGACGAGCTGAGCACGTTTTCTGAAATGGGCTCCTCCCGTCGCTCTGGTTGGGTGCGCACAGTAAAAAGAGCTCCTGGCAGCTAGGGAGTTCCGCGTTGACCACTGCGCACGAAGAAATAAGCACCTGCAACGTTTGGTTTATGTTTTAGGTGCATTTTTTATTTTATTGCTTAAATCGCATTCTCTCGACGAGCTGAGCACGTTTTCTGAAATGTGCTCCTCCCGTCGCTCTGGTAGGGTGCACACAGTAAAAAGAGCTCCTGGCAGCTAGGGAGTGCCGCGTTGACCACTGCGCACGAAGAAATAAGCACCTGCAACGTTTGGTTTAGGTTTTAGGTGCATTTTTAATTTTTTTGCTTAAATCGCATTTTCTCGACAAGCTGAGCACGTTTTCTGAAATGTGCTCCTCCCGTCGCTCTGGTTGGGTGCGCACAGTAAAAAGAGCTCCTGGCAGCTAGGGAGTTCCGCGTTGACCACTGCGCACGAAGAAATAAGCACCTGCAACGTTTGGTTTAGGTTTTAGGTGCATTTTTTATTTTATTGCTTGAATCGCATTCTCTCGACGAGCTGAGCACGTTTTCTGAAATGTGCTCCTCCCGTCGCTCTGGTTGGGTGCGCGTAGTAAAAAGTGCTCCTGGCAGCTAGAGAGTGCCGCGTTGACCACTGCGCATGAAGAAATAAGCACCTGCAACGTTTGGTTTAGGTTTTAGGTGCATTTTTAATTTTATTGCTTAAATCGCATTTTCTCGACGAGCTGAGCACGTTTTCTGAAATGGGCTCCTCCCGTCGCTCTGGTTGGGTGCGCACAGTAAAAAGAGCTCCTGGCAGCTAGGGAGTGCCGCGTTGACCACTGCGCACGAAGAAATAAGCACCTGCAACGTTTGGTTTAGGTTTTAGGTGCATTTTTTATTTTATTGCTTAAATCGCATTCTCTCGACGAGCTGAGCACGTTTTCTGAAATGTGCTCCTCCCGTCGCTCTGGTTGGGTGCGCGTAGTAAAAAGTGCTCCTGGCAGCTAGAGAGTGCCGCGTTGACCACTGCGCATGAAGAAATAAGCACCTGCAACGTTTGGTTTAGGTTTTAGGTGCATTTTTAATTTTATTGCTTAAATCGCATTTTCTCGACGAGCTGAGCACGTTTTCTGAAATGTGCTCCTCCCGTCGCTCTGGTTGGGTGCGCACAGTAAAAAGAGCTCCTGGCAGCTAGGGAGTTCCGCGTTGACCACTGCGCACGAAGAAATAAGCACCTGCAACGTTTGGTTTAGGTTTTAGGTGCATTTTTAATTTTATTGCTTAAATCGCATTCTCTCGACGAGCTGAGCACGTTTTCTGAAATGTGCTCCTCCCGTCGCTCTGGTTGGTTGCGCACAGTAAAAAGTGCTCTTGGCAGCTCGGGAGTGCCGCGTTGACCACTGCGCATGAAGAAATAACCACCTGCAACGTTTGGTTTAGGTTTTAGGTGCATTTTTAATTTTATTGCTTAAATCGCATTTTCTCGACGAGCTGAGCACGTTTTCTGAAATGTGCTCCTCCCGTCACTCTGGTTGGGTGCGCATAGTAAAAAGTGCTCTTGGCTGCTAAAGAGTCCCGCGTTGACCACTGCGCACAAAGAAATAAGCACCTGCAACGTTTGGTTTAGGTTTTAGGTGCATTTTAAATTTTATTGCTTAAATCGCATTTTCTCGACGAGCTGAGCACGTTTTCTGAAATGTGCTCCTCCCGTCGCTCTGGTTGTGCGCGCATAGTAAAAAGTGCTCCTGGCAGCTAGGGAGTGCCGCGTTGAGCACTGCGCACGAAGAAATAAGCACCTGCAACGTTTGGTTTAGGTTTTAGGTGCATTTTTAATTTTATTGCTTAAATCGCATTTTCTCGACGAGCTGAGCACGTTTTCTGAAATGTGCTCCTCCCGTCACTCTGGTTGGGTGCGCACAGTAAAAAGTGCTCCTGGCAGCTAGGGAGTGCCGCGTTGAGTACTGCGCACGAAGAAATAAGCACCTGCAACGTTTGGTTTAGGTTTTAGGTGCATTTTTAATTTATTGCTTAAATCGCATTTTCTCGACGAGCTGAGCACGTTTTCTGAAATGTGCTCCTCCCGTCACTCTGGTTGGGTGCGCACAGTAAAAAGTGCTCTTGGCAGCTAGAGAGTGCCGCGTTGACCACTGCGCATGAAGAAATAAGCACCTGCAACGTTTGGTTTAGGTTTTAGGTGCATTTTTAATTTTATTGCTTAAATCGCATTCTCTCGACGAGCTGAGCACGTTTTCTAAAATGTGCTCCTCCCGTCGCTCTGGTTGGGTGCACACAGTAAAAAGAGCTCCTGGCAGCTAGGGAGTGCCGCGTTGACCACTGCGCACGAAGAAATAAGCACCTGCAACGTTTGGTTTAGGTTTTAGGTGCATTTTTTATTTTATTGCTTAAATCGCATTCTCTCGACGAGCTGAGCACGTTTTCTGAAATGTGCTCCTCCCGTCGCTCTGGTTGGGTGCGCGTAGTAAAAAGTGCTCCTGGCAGCTAGAGAGTGCCGCGTTGACCACTGCGCATGAAGAAATAAGCACCTGCAACGTTTGGTTTAGGTTTTAGGTGCATTTTTAATTTTATTGCTTAAATCGCATTTTCTCGACGAGCTGAGCACGTTTTCTGAAATGTGCTCCTCCCGTCGCTCTGGTTGGGTGCGCACAGTAAAAAGAGCTCCTGGCAGCTAGGGAGTTCCGCGTTGACCACTGCGCATGAAGAAATAAGCACCTGCAACGTTTAGTTTAGGTTTTAGGTGCATTTTTAATTTTATTGCTTAAATCGCATTTTCTCGACGAGCTGAGCACGTTTTCTGAAATGTGCTCCTCCCGTCGCTCTGGTTGGGCGCGCATAGTAAAAAGTGCTCCTGGCAGCTAGAGAGTGCCGCGTTGACCACTGCGCAAGAAGAAATAAGCACCTGCAACGTTTGGTTTAGGTTTTAGGTGCATTTTTAATTTTATTGCTTAAATCGCATTTTCTCGACAAGCTGAGCACGTTTTCTGAAATGTGCTCCTCCCGTCGCTCTGGTTGGGTGCGCACAGTATAAAGAGCTCCTGGCAGCTAGGGAGTGCCGCGTTGACCACTGCGCACGAAGAAATAAGCACCTGTAACGTTTGGTTTAGGTTTTAGGTGCATTTTTAATTTTATTGCTTAAATCGCATTCTCTCGACGAGCTGAGCACGTTTTCTGAAATGTGCTCCTCCCGTCGCTCTGGTTGGTTGCGCACAGTAAAAAGTGCTCTTGGCAGCTCGGGAGTGCCGCGTTGACCACTGCGCATGAAGAAATAACCACCTGCAACGTTTGGTTTAGGTTTTAGGTGCATTTTTAATTTTATTGCTTAAATCGCATTTTCTCGACGAGCTGAGCACGTTTTCTGAAATGTGCTCCTCCCGTCACTCTGGTTGGGTGCGCATAGTAAAAAGTGCTCTTGGCAGCTAAAGAGTCCCGCGTTGACCACTGCGCACAAAGAAATAAGCACCTGCAACGTTTGGTTTAGGTTTTAGGTGCATTTTAAATTTTATTGCTTAAATCGCATTTTCTCGACGAGCTGAGCACGTTTTCCGAAATGTGCTCCTCCCGTCGCTCTGGTTGTGCGCGCATAGTAAAAAGTGCTCCTGGCAGCTAGGGAGTGCCGCGTTGAGCACTGCGCACGAAGAAATAAGCACCTGCAACGTTTGGTTTAGGTTTTAGGTGCATTTTTAATTTTATTGCTTAAATCGCATTTTCTCGACGAGCTGAGCACGTTTTCTGAAATGTGCTCCTCCCGTCACTCTGGTTGGGTGCGCACAGTAAAAAGTGCTCCTGGCAGCTAGGGAGTGCCGCGTTGAGTACTGCGCACGAAGAAATAAGCACCTGCAACGTTTGGTTTAGGTTTTAGGTGCATTTTTAATTTATTGCTTAAATCGCATTTTCTCGACGAGCTGAGCACGTTTTCTGAAATGTGCTCCTCCCGTCACTCTGGTTGGGTGCGCACAGTAAAAAGTGCTCTTGGCAGCTAGAGAGTGCCGCGTTGACCACTGCGCATGAAGAAATAAGCACCTGCAACGTTTGGTTTAGGTTTTAGGTGCATTTTTAATTTTATTGCTTAAATCGCATTCTCTCGACGAGCTGAGCACGTTTTCTAAAATGTGCTCCTCCCGTCGCTCTGGTTGGGTGCACACAGTAAAAAGAGCTCCTGGCAGCTAGGGAGTGCCGCGTTGACCACTGCGCACGAAGAAATAAGCACCTGCAACGTTTGGTTTAGGTTTTAGGTGCATTTTTTATTTTATTGCTTAAATCGCATTCTCTCGACGAGCTGAGCACGTTTTCTGAAATGTGCTCCTCCCGTCGCTCTGGTTGGGTGCGCGTAGTAAAAAGTGCTCCTGGCAGCTAGAGAGTGCCGCGTTGACCACTGCGCATGAAGAAATAAGCACCTGCAACGTTTGGTTTAGGTTTTAGGTGCATTTTTAATTTTATTGCTTAAATCGCATTTTCTCGACGAGCTGAGCACGTTTTCTGAAATGTGCTCCTCCCGTCGCTCTGGTTGGGTGCGCACAGTAAAAAGAGCTCCTGGCAGCTAGGGAGTTCCGCGTTGACCACTGTGCACGAAGAAATAAGCACCTGCAACGTTTGGTTTAGGTTTTAGGTGCATTTTTAATTTTATTGCTTAAATCGCATTCTCTCGACGAGCTGAGCACGTTTTCTGAAATGTGCTCCTCCCGTCGCTCTGGTTGGTTGCGCACAGTAAAAAGTGCTCTTGGCAGCTCGGGAGTGCCGCGTTGACCACTGCGCATGAAGAAATAACCACCTGCAACGTTTGGTTTAGGTTTTAGGTGCATTTTTAATTTTATTGCTTAAATCGCATTTTCTCGACGAGCTGAGCACGTTTTCTGAAATGTGCTCCTCCCGTCACTCTGGTTGGGTGCGCATAGTAAAAAGTGCTCTTGGCAGCTAAAGAGTGCCGCGTTGACCACTGCGCACAAAGAAATAAGCACCTGCAACGTTTGGTTTAGGTTTTAGGTGCATTTTAATATTTATTGCTTAAATCGCATTTTCTCGACGAGCTGAGCACGTTTTCTGAAATGGGCTCCTCCCGTCGCTCTGGTTGGGTGCGCACAGTAAAAAGAGCTCCTGGCAGCTAGGGAGTTCCGCGTTGACCACTGCGCACGAAGAAATAAGCACCTGCAACGTTTGGTTTATGTTTTGGGTGCATTTTTTATTTTATTGCTTAAATCGCATTCTCTCGACGAGCTGAGCACGTTTTCTGAAATGTGCTCCTCCCGTCGCTCTGGTTGGGTGCACACAGTAAAAAGAGCTCCTGGCAGCTAGGGAGTGCCGCGTTGACCACTGCGCACGAAGAAATAAGCACCTGCAACGTTTGGTTTAGGTTTTAGGTGCATTTTTTATTTTATTGCTTAAATCGCATTCTTTCGACGAGCTGAGCACGTTTTCTGAAATGTGCTCCTCCCGTCGCTCTGGTTGGGTGCGCGTAGTAAAAAGTGCTCCTGGCAGTTAGAGAGTGCCGCGTTGACCACTGCGCATGAAGAAATAAGCACCTGCAACGTTTGGTTTAGGTTTTAGGTGCATTTTTAATTTTATTGCTTAAATCGCATTTTCTCGACGAGCTGAGCACGTTTTCTGAAATGTGCTCCTCCCGTCGCTCTGGTTGGGTGCACACAGTAAAAAGAGCTCCTGGCAGCTAGGGAGTGCCGCGTTGACCACTGCGCACGAAGAAATAAGCACCTGCAACGTTTGGTTTAGGTTTTAGGTGCATTTTTAATTTTATTGCTTAAGTCGCATTTTCTCGACGAGCTGAGCACGTTTTCTGAAATGTGCTCCTCCTGTCGCTCTGGTTGGGCGCGCATAGTAAAAAGTGCTCCTGGCAGCTAGAGAGTGCCGCGTTGACCACCGCGCAAGAAGAAATAAGCACCTGCAACGTTTGGTTTAGGTTTTAGGTGCATTTTTAATTTTATTGCTTAAATCGCATTTTCTGGACAAGCTGAGCACGTTTTCTGAAATGTGCTCCTCCCGTCGCTCTGGTTGGGTGCGCACAGTAAAAAGAGCTCCTGGCAGCTAGGGAGTGCCGCGTTGACCACTGCGCACGAAGAAATAAGCACCTGCAACGTTTGGTTTAGGTTTTAGGTGCATTTTTTATTTTATTGCTTGAATCGCATTCTCTCGACGAGCTGAGCACGTTTTCTGAAATGTGCTCCTCCCGTCGCTCTGGTTGGGTGCCCGTAGTAAAAAGTGCTCCTGGCAGCTAGAGAGTGCCGCGTTGACCACTGCGCATGAAGAAATAAGCACCTGCAACGTTTGGTTTAGGTTTTAGGTGCATTTTTAATTTTATTGCTTAAATCGCATTTTCTCGACGAGCTGAGCACGTTTTCTGAAATGGGCTCCTCCCGTCGCTCTGGTTGGGTGCGCACAGTAAAAAGAGCTCCTGGCAGCTAGGGAGTTCCGCGTTGACCACTGCGCACGAAGAAATAAGCACCTGCAATGTTTGGTTTAGGTTTTAGGTGCATTTTTTATTTTATTGCTTAAATCGCATTCTCTCGACGAGCTGAGCACGTTTTCTGAAATGTGCTCCTCCCGTCGCTCTGGTTGGGTGCGCACAGTAAAAAGTGCTCTTGGCAGCTCGGGAGTGCCGCGTTGACCACTGCGCATGAAGAAATAAGCACCTGCAACGTTTGGTTTAGGTTTTAGCTGCATTTTTAATTTTATTGCTTAAATCGCATTTTCTCGACGAGCTGAGCACGTTTTCTGAAATGTGCTCCTCCCGTCGCTCTGGTTGGGTGCGCACAGTAAAAAGAGCTCCTGGCAGCTAGGGAGTTCCGCGTTGACCACTGCGCACGAAGAAATAAGCACCTGCAACGTTTGGTTTAGGTTTTAGGTGCATTTTTAATTTTATTGCTTAAATCGCATTCTCTCGACGAGCTGAGCACGTTTTCTGAAATGTGCTCCTCCCGTCGCTCTGGTTGGGTGCGCACAGTAAAAAGTGCTCTTGGCAGCTCGGGAGTGCCGCGTTGACCACTGCGCATGAAGAAGAAAGCACCTGCAACGTTTGGTTTAGGTTTTAGGTGCATTTTTAATTTTATTGCTTAAATCGCATTTTCTCGACGAGCTGAGCACGTTTTCTGAAATGTGCTCCTCCTGTCGCTCTGGTTGGGCGCGCATAGTAAAAAGTGCTCCTGGCAGCTAGAGAGTGCCGCGTTGACCACTGCACAAGAAGAAATAAGCACCTGCAACGTTTGGTTTAGGTTTTAGATGCATTTTTAATTTTATTGCTTAAATCGCATTCTCTCGACGAGCTGAGCACGTTTTCTGAAATGTGCTCCTCCCGTCGCTCTGGTTGGGTGCGCGTAGTAAAAAGTGCTCCTGGCAGCTAGAGAATGCCGCGTTGACCACTGCGCATGAAGAAATAAGCACCTGCAACGTTTGGTTTAGGTTTTAGGTGCATTTTTAATCTTATTGCTTAAATGGCATTTTCTCGACGAGCTGAGCACGTTTTCTGAAATGTGCTCCTCCCGTCACTCTGGTTGGGTGCGCACAGTAAAAAGTGCTCTTGGCAGGTAGAGAGTGCCGCGTTGACCACTGCACATGAAGAAATAAGCACCTGCAACGCTTGGTTTAGGTTTTAGGTGCATTTTTAATTTTATTGCTTAAATCGCATTTTCTCGACGAGCTGAGCACGTTTTCTGAAATGTGCTCCTCCCGTCACTCTGGTTGGGTGCGCACAGTAAAAAGTGCTCCTGGCAGCTAGGGAGTGCCGCGTTGAGCACTACGCACGAAGAAATAAGCACCTGCAACGTTTGGTTTAGGTTTTAGCTGCATTTTTAATTTTATTGCTTAAATCGCATTTTCTCGACGAGCTGAGCAGGTTTTCTGAAATGTGCTCCTCCCGTCGCTCTGGTTGGGTGCGCACAGTAAAAAGAGCTCCTGGCAGCTAGGGAGTTCCGCGTTGACCACTGCGCACGAAGAAATATGCACCTGCAACGTTTGGTTTAGGTTTTAGGTGCATTTTTAATTTTATTGCTTAAATCGCATTCTCTCGACGAGCTGAGCACGTTTTCTGAAATGTGCTCCTCCCGTCGCTCTGGTTGGGTGCGCACAGTAAAAAGTGCTCTTGCCAGCTCGGGAGTGCCGCGTTGACCACTGCGCATGAAGAAATAAGCACCTGCAACGTTTGGTTTAGGTTTTAGGTGCATTTTTAATTTTATTGCTTAAATCGCATTTTCTCGACGAGCTGAGCACGTTTTCTGAAATGTGCTCCTCCCGTCGCTCTGGTTGGGCGCGCATAGTAAAAAGTGCTCCTGGCAGCTAGAGAGTGCCGCGTTGACCACTGCGCAAGAAGAAATAAGCACCTGCAACGTTTGGTTTAGGTTTTAGGTGCATTTTTAATTTTATTGCTTAAATCGCATTTTCTCGACAAGCTGAGCACGTTTTCTGAAATGTGCTCCTCCCGTCGCTCTGGTTGGGTGTGCACAGTAAAAAGAGCTCCTGGCAGCTAGGGAGTGCCGCGTTGACCACTGCGCACGAAGAAATAAGCACCTGCAACGTTTGGTTTAGGTTTTAGGTGCATTTTTAATTTTATTGCTTAAATCGCATTCTCTCGACGAGCTGAGCACGTTTTCTGAAATGTGCTCCTCCCGTCACTCTGGTTGGGTGCGCACAGTAAAAAGTGCTCCTGGCAGCTAGGGAGTGCCGCGTTGAGCACTACGCACGAAGAAATAAGCACCTGCAACGTTTGGTTTAGGTTTTAGGTGCATTTTAAATTTTATTGCTTAAATCGCATTTCCTCGACGAGCTGAGCACGTTTTCTGAAATGTGCTCCTCCCGTCGCTCTGGTTGTGCGCGCATAGTAAAAAGTGCTCCTGGCAGCTAGAGAGTGCCGCGTTGACCACTGCACATGAAGAAATAAGCTTCTGCAACGTTTGGTTTAGGTTTTAGGTGCATTTTTAATTTTATTGCTTAAATCGCATTTTCTCGACGAGCTGAGCACGTTTTCTGAAATGTGCTCCTCCCGTCGCTCTGGTTGGGTGCGCACAGTAAAAAGTGCTCTTGGCAGCTAGAGAGTGCCGCGTTGACCACTGCGCATGAAGAAATAAGCACCTGCAACGCTTGGTTTAGGTTTTAGGTGCATTTTTAATTTTATTGCTTAAATCGCATTTTCTCGACGAGCTGAGCACGTTTTCTGAAATGTGCTCCTCCCGTCACTCTGGTTGGGTGCGCACAGTAAAAAGTGCTCCTGGCAGCTAGGGAGTGCCGCGTTGAGCACTACGCACGAAGAAATAAGCACCTGCAACGTTTGGTTTAGGTTTTAGCTGCATTTTTAATTTTATTGCTTAAATCGCATTTTCTCGACGAGCTGAGCAAGTTTTCTGAAATGTGCTCCTCCCGTCGCTCTGGTTGGGTGCGCACAGTAAAAAGAGCTCCTGGCAGCTAGGGAGTTCCGCGTTGACCACTGCGCACGAAGAAATAAGCACCTGCAACGTTTGGTTTAGGTTTTAGGTGCATTTTTAATTTTATTGCTTAAATCGCATTCTCTCGACGAGCTGAGCACGTTTTCTGAAATGTGCTCCTCCCGTCGCTCTGGTTGGGTGCGCACAGTAAAAAGTGCTCTTGGCAGCTCGGGAGTGCCGCGTTGACCACTGCGCATGAAGAAATAAGCACCTGCAACGTTTAGTTTAGGTTTTAGGTGCATTTTTAATTTTATTGCTTAAATCGCATTTTCTCGACGAGCTGAGCACGTTTTCTGAAATGTGCTCCTCCCGTCGCTCTGGTTGGGCGCGCATAGTAAAAAGTGCTCCTGGCAGCTAGAGAGTGCCGCGTTGACCACTGCGCAAGAAGAAATAAGCACCTGCAACGTTTGGTTTAGGTTTTAGGTGCATTTTTAATTTTATTGCTTAAATCGCATTTTCTCGACAAGCTGAGCACGTTTTCTGAAATGTGCTCCTCCCGTCGCTCTGGTTGGGTGCGCACAGTATAAAGAGCTCCTGGCAGCTAGGGAGTGCCGCGTTGACCACTGCGCACGAAGAAATAAGCACCTGCAACGTTTGGTTTAGGTTTTAGGTGCATTTTTAATTTTATTGCTTAAATCGCATTCTCTCGACGAGCTTAGCACGTTTTCTGAAATGTGCTCCTCCCGTCACTCTGGTTGGGTGCGCACAGTAAAAAGTGCTCCTGGCAGCTAGGGAGTGCCGCGTTGAGCACTACGCACGAAGAAATAAGCACCTGCAACGTTTGGTTTAGGTTTTAGCTGCATTTTTAATTTTATTGCTTAAATCGCATTTTCTCGACGAGCTGAGCACGTTTTCTGAAATGTGCTCCTCCCGTCGCTCTGGTTGGGTGCGCACAGTAAAAAGAGCTACTGGCAGCGAGGGAGTTCCGCGTTGACCACTGCGCACGAAGAAATAAGCACCTGCAACGTTTGGTTTAGGTTTTAGGTGCATTTTTAATTTTATTGCTTAAATCGCATTCTCTCGACGAGCTGAGCACGTTTTCTGAAATGTGCTCCTCCCGTCGCTCTGGTTGTGCGCGCATAGTAAAAAGTGCTCCTGGCAGCTAGAGAGTGCCGCGTTGACCACTGCACATGAAGAAATAAGCACCTGCAACGTTTGGTTTAGGTTTTAGGTGCATTTTTAATTTTATTGCTTAAATCGCATTTCCTCAACGAGCTGAGCACGTTTTCTGAAATGTGCTCCTCCCGTCGCTCTGGTTGTACGCGCATAGTAAAAAGTGCTCCTGGCAGCTAGAGAGTGCCGCGTTGACCACTGCGCAAGAAGAAATAAGCACCTGCAACGTTTGGTTTAGGTTTTAGGTGCATTTTTAATTTTATTGCTTAAATCGCATTTTCTCGACAAGCTGAGCACGTTTTCTGAAATGTGCTCCTCCCGTCGCTCTGGTTGGGTGTGCACAGTAAAAAGAGCTCCTGGCAGCTAGGGAGTGCCGCGTTGACCACTGCGCACGAAGAAATAAGCACCTGCAACGTTTGGTTTAGGTTTAGGTGCATTTTTAATTTTATTGCTTAAATCGCATTCTCTCGACGAGCTGAGCACGTTTTCTGAAATGTGCTCCTCCCGTCGCTCTGGTTGGGTGCGCACAGTAAAAAGAGCTCCTGGCAGCTAGGGAGTTCCGCGTTGACCACTGCGCACGAAGAAATAAGCACCTGCAACGTTTGGTTTAGGTTTTAGGTGCATTTTTAATTTTATTGCTTAAATCGCATTCTCTCGACGAGCTGAGCACGTTTTCTGAAATGTGCTCCTCCCGTCGCTCTGGTTGGGTGCGCATAGTAAAAAGTGCTCCTGGCAGCTAGAGAGTGCCGCGTTGACCACTGCGCAAGAAGAAATAAGCACCTGCAACGTTTGGTTTAGGTTTTAGGTGCATTTTTAATTTTATTGCTTAAATCGCATTCTCTCGACGAGCTGAGCACGTTTTCTGAAATGTGCTCCTCCCGTCACTCTGGTTGGGTGCGCACAGTAAAAAGTGCTCCTGGCAGCTAGGGAGTGCCGCGTTGAGCACTACGCACGAAGAAATAAGCACCTGCAACGTTTGGTTTAGGTTTTAGGTGCATTTTAAATTTTATTGCTTAAATCGCATTTCCTCGACGAGCTGAGCACGTTTTCTGAAATGTGCTCCTCCCGTCGCTCTGGTTGTGCGCGCATAGTAAAAAGTGCTCCTGGCAGCTAGAGAGTGCCGCGTTGACCACTGCACATGAAGAAATAAGCTTCTGCAACGTTTGGTTTAGGTTTTAGGTGCATTTTTAATTTTATTGCTTAAATCGCATTTTCTCGACGAGCTGAGCACGTTTTCTGAAATGTGCTCCTCCCGTCGCTCTGGTTGGGTGCGCACAGTAAAAAGTGCTCTTGGCAGCTAGAGAGTGCCGCGTTGACCACTGCGCATGAAGAAATAAGCACCTGCAACGCTTGGTTTAGGTTTTAGGTGCATTTTTAATTTTATTGCTTAAATCGCATTTCCTCAACGAGCTGAGCACGTTTTCTGAAATGTGCTCCTCCCGTCGCTCTGGTTGTACGCGCATAGTAAAAAGTGCTCCTGGCAGCTAGAGAGTGCCGCGTTGACCACTGCGCAAGAAGAAATAAGCACCTGCAACGTTTGGTTTAGGTTTTAGGTGCATTTTTAATTTTATTGCTTAAATCGCATTTTCTCGACAAGCTGAGCACGTTTTCTGAAATGTGCTCCTCCCGTCGCTCTGGTTGGGTGTGCACAGTAAAAAGAGCTCCTGGCAGCTAGGGAGTGCCGCGTTGACCACTGCGCACGAAGAAATAAGCACCTGCAACGTTTGGTTTAGGTTTAGGTGCATTTTTAATTTTATTGCTTAAATCGCATTCTCTCGACGAGCTGAGCACGTTTTCTGAAATGTGCTCCTCCCGTCGCTCTGGTTGGGTGCGCACAGTAAAAAGAGCTCCTGGCAGCTAGGGAGTTCCGCGTTGACCACTGCGCACGAAGAAATAAGCACCTGCAACGTTTGGTTTAGGTTTTAGGTGCATTTTTAATTTTATTGCTTAAATCGCATTCTCTCGACGAGCTGAGCACGTTTTCTGAAATGTGCTCCTCCCGTCGCTCTGGTTGTGCGCGCATAGTAAAAAGTGCTCCTGGCAGCTAGAGAGTGCCGCGTTGACCACTGCGCATGAAGAAATAAGCACCTGCAACGTTTGGTTTAGGTTTTAGGTGCATTTTTAATTTTATTGCTTAAATCGCATTTTCTCGACGAGCTGAGCACGTTTTCTGAAATGTGCTCCTCCCGTCGCTCTGGTTGGGTGCGCACAGTAAAAAGTGCTCCTGGCAGCTAGAGAGTGCCGCGTTGACCACTGCACATGAAGAAATAAGCACCTGCAACGTTTGGTTTAGGTTTTAGGTGCATTTTTAATTTTATTGCTTAAATCGCATTTTCTCGACGAGCTGAGCACGTTTTCTGAAATGTGCTCCTCCCGTCGCTCTGGTTGGGTGCGCACAGTAAAAAGTGCTCTTGGCAGCTAGAGAGTGCCGCGTTGACCACTGCACATGAAGAAATAAGCACCTGCAACGTTTGGTTTAGGTTTTAGGTGCATTTTTAATTTTATTGCTTAAATCGCATTTTCTCGACGAGCTGAGCACGTATTCTGAAATGTGCTCCTCCCGTCACTCTGGTTGGGTGCGCACAGTAAAAAGTGCTCTTGGCAGCTAGAGAGTGCCGCGTTGACCACTGCGCATGAAGAAATAAGCACCTGCAACGTTTGGTTTAGGTTTTAGGTGCATTTTTAATTTTATTGCTTAAATCGCATTTTCTCGACGAGCTGAGCACGTTTTCTGAAATGTGCTCCTCCCGTCGCTCTGGTTGGGTGCGCACAGTAAAAAGAGCTCCTGGCAGCTAGGGAGTGCCGCGTTGACCACTGCGCACGAAGAAATAAGCACCTGCAACGTTTGGTTTAGGTTTTAGGTGCATTTTTTATTTTATTGCTTAAATCGCATTCTCTCGACGAGCTGAGCACGTTTTCTGAAATGTGCTCCTCCCGTCGCTCTGGTTGGGTGCGCGTAGTAAAAAAGGCTCCTGGCAGCTAGAGAGTGCCGCGTTGACCACTGCGCATGAAGAAATAAGCACCTGCAACGTTTGGTTTAGGTTTTAGGTGCATTTTTAATTTTATTGCTTAAATCGCATTTTCTCGACGAGCTGAGCACGTTTTCTGAAATGTGCTCCTCCCGTCGCTCTGGTTGGGCGCGCATAGTAAAAAGTGCTCCTGGCAGCTAGAGAGCGCTGCGTTGACCACTGCGCATGAAGAAATAAGCACCTGCAACGTTTGGTTTAGGTTTTAGGTGCATTTTTAATTTTATTGCTTAAATCGCATTCTCTCGACGAGCTGAGCACGTTTTCTGAAATGTGCTCCTCCCGTCACTCTGGTTGGGTGCGCACAGTAAAAAGTGCTCTTGGCAGCTAGAGAGTGCCGCGTTGACCACTGCGCATGAAGAAATAAGCACCTGCAACGTTTGGTTTAGGTTTTAGGTGCATTTTTAATCTTATTGCTTAAATCGCATTTTCTCGACGAGCTGAGCACGTTTTCTGAAATGTGCTCCTCCCGTCACTCTGGTTGGGTGCGCACAGTAAAAAGTGCTCTTGGCAGCTAGAGAGTGCCGCGTTGACCACTGCGCATGAAGAAATAAGCACCTGCAACGCTTGGTTTAGGTTTTAGGTGCATTTTTAATTTTATTGCTTAAATCGCATTTTCTCGACGAGCTGAGCACGTTTTCTGAAATGTGCTCCTCCCGTCACTCTGGTTGGGTGCGCACAGTAAAAAGTGCTCCTGGCAGCTAGGGAGTGCCGCGTTGAGCACTACGCACGAAGAAATAAGCACCTGCAACGTTTGGTTTAGGTTTTAGCTGCATTTTTAATTTTATTGCTTAAATCGCATTCTCTCGACGAGCTGAGCACGTTTTCTGAAATGTGCTCCTCCCGTCGCTCTGGTTGGGTGCACACAGTAAAAAGAGCTCCTGGCAGCTAGGGAGTGCCGCGTTGACCACTGCGCACGAAGAAATAAGCACCTGCAACGTTTGGTTTAGGTTTTAGGTGCATTTTTTATTTTATTGCTTAAATCGCATTCTCTCGACGAGCTGAGCACGTTTTCTTAAATGTGCTCCTCCCGTCGCTCTGGGTGGGTGCGCGTAGTAAAAAGTGCTCCTGGCAGCTAGAGAGTGCCGCGTTGACCACTGCGCATGAAGAAATAAGCACCTGCAACGTTTGGTTTAGGTTTTAGGTGCATTTTTAATTTTATTGCTTAAATCGCATTTTCTCGACGAGCTGAGCACGTTTTCTGAAATGTGCTCCTCCCGTCGCTCTGGTTGGGTGCGCACAGTAAAAAGAGCTCCTGGCAGCTAGGGAGTGCCGCGTTGACCACTGCGCACGAAGAAATAAGCACCTGCAACGTTTGGTTTAGGTTTTAGGTGCATTTTTTATTTTATTGCTTTAATCGCATTCTCTCGACGAGCTGAGCACGTTTTCTGAAATGTGCTCCTCCCGTCGCTCTGGTTGGGTGCGCGTAGTAAAAAAGGCTCCTGGCAGCTAGAGAGTGCCGCGTTGACCACTGCGCATGAAGAAATAAGCACCTGCAACGTTTGGTTTAGGTTTTAGGTGCATTTTTAATCTTATTGCTTAAATCGCATTTTCTCGACGAGCTGAGCACGTTTTCTGAAATGTGCTCCTCCCGTCACTCTGGTTGGGTGCGCACAGTAAAAAGAGCTACTGGCAGCTAGGGAGTGCCGCGTTGACCACTGCGCACGAAGAAATAAGCACCTGCACCGTTTGGTTTAGGTTTTAGGTGCATTTTTTATTTTATTGCTTAAATCGCATTTTCTCGACGAGCTGAGCACGTTTTCTGAAATGTGCTCCTCCCGTCACTCTGGTTGGGTGCGCACAGTAAAAAGTGCTCTTGGCAGCTAGAGAGTGCCGCGTTGACCACTGCGCATGAAGAAATAAGCACCTGCAACGTTTGGTTTAGGTTTTAGGTGCATTTTTAATCTTATTGCTTAAATCGCATTTTCTCGACGAGCTGAGCACGTTTTCTGAAATGTGCTCCTCCCGTCACTCTGGTTGGGTGCGCATAGTAAAAAGTGCTCTTGGCAGCTAAAGAGTGCCGCGTTGACCACTGCGCACAAAGAAATAAGCACCTGCAACGTTTGGTTTAGGTTTTAGGTGCATTTTAAATTTTATTGCTTAAATCGCATTTTCTCGACGAGCTGAGCACGTTTTCTGAAATGTGCTCCTCCCGTCGCTCTGGTTGTGCGCGCATAGTAAAAAGTGCTCCTGGCAGCTAGGGAGTGCCGCGTTGACCACTGCGCATGAAGAAATAAGCACCTGCAACGTTTGGTTTAGGTTTTAGGTGCATTTTTAATTTTATTGCTTAAATCGCATTTTCTCGACGAGCTGAGCACGTTTTCTGAAATGTGCTCCTCCCGTCACTCTGGTTGGGTGCGCACAGTAAAAAGTGCTCTTGGCAGCTAGAGAGTGCCGCGTTGACCACTGCGCACGAAGAAATAAGCACCTGCAACGTTTGGTTTAGGTTTTAGGTTCATTTTTTATTTTATTGCTTAAATCGCATTCTCTCGACGAGCTGAGCACGTTTTCTGAAATGTGCTCCTCCCGTCGCTCTGGTTGGGTGCGCGTAGTAAAAAGTGCTCCTGGCAGCTAGAGAGTGCCGCGTTGACCACTGCGCATGAAGAAATAAGCACCTGCAACGTTTGGTTTAGGTTTTAGGTGCATTTTTAATCTTATTGCTTAAATCGCATTTTCTCGACGAGCTGAGCACGTTTTCTGAAATGTGCTCCTCCCGTCACTCTGGTTGGGTGCGCACAGTAAAAAGTGCTCTTGGCAGCTAGAGAGTGCCGCGTTGACCACTGCGCATGAAGAAATAAGCACCTGCAACGCTTGGTTTAGGTTTTAGGTGCATTTTTAATTTTATTGCTTAAATCGCATTTTCTCGACGAGCTGAGCACGTTTTCTGAAATGTGCTCCTCCCGTCACTCTGGTTGGGTGCGCACAGTAAAAAGTGCTCCTGGCAGCTAGGGAGTGCCGCGTTGAGCACTACGCACGAAGAAATAAGCACCTGCAACGTTTGGTTTAGGTTTTAGCTGCATTTTTAATTTTATTGCTTAAATCGCATTTTCTCGACGAGCTGAGCACGTTTTCTGAAATGTGCTCCTCCCGTCGCTCTGGTTGGGTGCGCGTAGTAAAAAGTGCTCCTGGCAGCTAGAGAGTGCCGCGTTGACCACTGCGCATGAAGAAATAAGCACCTGCAACGTTTGGTTTAGGTTTTAGGTGCATTTTTAATCTTATTGCTTAAATCGCATTTTCTCGACGAGCTGAGCACGTTTTCTGAAATGTGCTCCTCCCGTCACTCTGGTTGGGTGCGCACAGTAAAAAGTGCTCTTGGCTGCTAGAGAGTGCCGCGTTGACCACTGCGCATGAAGAAATAAGCACCTGCAACGTTTGGTTTAGGTTTTAGGTGCATTTTTAATTTTATTGCTTAAATCGCATTTTCTCGACGAGCTGAGCACGTTTTCTGAAATGTGCTCCTCCCGTCACTCTGGTTGGGTGCACACAGTAAAAAGTGCTCCTGGCAGCTAGAGAGTGCCGCGTTGACCACTGCGCATGAAGAAATAAGCACCTGCAACGTTTGGTTTAGGTTTTAGGTGCATTTTTAATCTTATTGCTTAAATCGCATTTTCTCGACGAGCTGAGCACGTTTTCTGAAATGTGCTCCTCCCGTCACTCTGGTTGGGTGCGCACAGTAAAAAGTGCTCTTGGCAGCTAGAGAGTGCCGCGTTGACCACTGCGCATGAAGAAATAAGCACCTGCAACGCTTGGTTTAGGTTTTAGGTGCATTTTTAATTTTATTGCTTAAATCGCATTTTCTCGACGAGCTGAGCACGTTTTCTGAAATGTGCTCCTCCCGTCACTCTGGTTGGGTGCGCACAGTAAAAAGTGCTCCTGGCAGCTAGGGAGTGCCGCGTTGAGCACTACGCACGAAGAAATAAGCACCTGCAACGTTTGGTTTAGGTTTTAGCTGCATTTTTAATTTTATTGCTTAAATCGCATTTTCTCGACGAGCTGAGCACGTTTTCTGAAATGTGCTTCTCCCGTCGCTCTGGTTGGGTGCGCACAGTAAAAAGAGCTCCTGGCAGCTAGGGAGTTCCGCGTTGACCACTGCGCACGAAGAAATAAGCACCTGCAACGTTTGGTTTAGGTTTTAGGTGCATTTTTAATTTTATTGCTTAAATCGCATTCTCTCGACGAGCTGAGCACGTTTTCTGAAATGTGCTCCTCCCGTCGCTCTGGTTGGGTGCGCACAGTAAAAAGTGCTCTTGGCAGCTCGGGAGTGCCGCGTTGACCACTGCGCATGAAGAAATAAGCACCTGCAACGTTTGGTTTAGGTTTTAGGTGCATTTTTAATTTTATTGCTTAAATCGCATTTTCTCGACGAGCTGAGCACGTTTTCTGAAATGTGCTCCTCCCGTCGCTCTGGTTGGGCGCGCATAGTAAAAAGTGCTCCTGGCAGCTAGAGAGTGCCGCGTTGACCACTGCGCACAAAGAAATAAGCACCTGCAACGTTTGGTTTAGGTTTTAGGTGCATTTTAAATTTTATTGCTTAAATCGCATTTCCTCGACGAGCTGAGCACGTTTTCTGAAATGAGCTCCTCCCGTCGCTCTGGCTGTGCGCGCATAGTAAAAAGTGCTCCTGGCAGCTGGAGAGTGCCGCGTTGACCACTGCACATGAAGAAATAAGCACCTGCAACGTTTGGTTTAGGTTTTAGGTGCATTTTTAATTTTATTGCTTAAATCGCATTTTCTCGACGAGCTGAGCACGTTTTCTGAAATGTGCTCCTCCCGTCGCTCTGGTTGGGTGCGCACAGTAAAAAGTGCTCTTTGCAGCTAGAGAGTGCCGTGTTGACCACTGCGCATGAAGAAATAAGCAGTTGCAACGTTTGGTTTAGGTTTTAGGTGCATTTTTAATTTTATTGCTTAAATCGCATTTTCTCGACGAGCTGAGCACGTTTTCTGAAATGTGCTCCTCCCGTCACTCTGGTTGGGTGCGCACAGTAAAAAGTGCTCCTGGCAGCTAGGGAGTGCCGCGTTGAGCACTGCGCACGAAGAAATAAGCACCTGCAACGTTTGGTTTAGGTTTTAGGTGCATTTTTAATTTTATTGCTTAAATCGCATTTTCTCGACGAGCTGAGCACGTTTTCTGAAATGTGCTCCTCCCGTCACTCTGGTTGGGTGCGCACAGTAAAAAGTGCTCTTGGCAGCTAGAGAGTGCCGCGTTGACCACTGCGCATGAAGAAATAAGCACCTGCAACGTTTGGTTTAGGTTTTAGGTGCATTTTTAATTTTATTGCTTAAATCGCATTTTCTCGACGAGCTGAGCACGTTTTCTGAAATGTGCTCCTCTCGTCACTCTGGTTGGGTGCGCACAGTAAAAAGTGCTCCTGGCAGCTAGGGAGTGCCGCGTTGAGCACTGCGCACGAAGAAATAAGCACCTGCAACGTTTGGTTTAGGTTTTAGGTGCATTTTTAATTTTATTGCTTAAATCGCATTTTCTCGACGAGCTGAGCACGTTTTCTGAAATGTGCTCCTCCCGTCGCTCTGGTTGGGTGCGCACAGTAAAAAGAGCTCCTGGCAGCTAGGGAGTTCCGCGTTGACCACTGCGCACGAATAAATAAGCACCTGCAACGTTTGGTTTAGGTTTTAGGTGCATTTTTAATTTTATTGCTTAAATCGCATTTTCTCGACGAGCTGAGCACGTTTTCTGAAATGTGCTCCTCCCGTCACTCTGGTTGGGTGCACACAGTAAAAAGTACTCCTGGCAGCTAGGGAGTGCCGCGTTGAGCACTGCGCACGAAGAAATAAGCACCTGCAACGTTTGGTTTAGGTTTTAGGTGCATTTTTAATTTTATTGCTTAAATCGCATTTTCTCGACGAGCTGAGCACGTTTTCTGAAATGGGCTCCTCCCGTCGCTCTGGTTGGGTGCGCACAGTAAAAAGTGCTCCTGGCAGCTAGAGAGTGCCGCGTTGACCACTGCGCATGAAGAAATAAGCACCTGCAACGTTTGGTTTAGGTTTTAGGTGCATTTTTAATCTTATTGCTTAAATCGCATTTTCTCGACGAGCTGAGCACGTTTTCTGAAATGTGCTCCTCCCGTCACTCTGGTTGGGTGCGCACAGTAAAAAGTGCTCTTGGCAGCTAGAGAGTGCCGCGTTGACCACTGCGCATGAAGAAATAAGCACCTGCAACGTTTGGTTTAGGTTTTAGGTGCATTTTTAATTTTATTGCTTAAATCGCATTTTCTCGACGAGCTGAGCACGTTTTCTGAAATGTGCTCCTCCCGTCACTCTGGTTGGGTGCACACAGTAAAAAGTGCTCCTGGCAGCTAGAGAGTGCCGCGTTGACCACTGCGCATGAAGAAATAAGCACCTGCAACGTTTGGTTTAGGTTTTAGGTGCATTTTTAATCTTATTGCTTAAATCGCATTTTCTCGACGAGCTGAGCACGTTTTCTGAAATGTGCTCCTCCCGTCACTCTGGTTGGGTGCGCACAGTAAAAAGTGCTCTTGGCAGCTAGAGAGTGCCGCGTTGACCACTACGCATGAAGAAATAAGCACCTGCAACGCTTGGTTTAGGTTTTAGGTGCATTTTTAATTTTATTGCTTAAATCGCATTTTCTCGACGAGCTGAGCACGTTTTCTGAAATGTGCTCCTCCCGTCACTCTGGTTGGGTGCGCACAGTAAAAAGTGCTCCTGGCAGCTAGGGAGTGCCGCGTTGACCACTGCGCATGAAGAAATAAGCACCTGCAACGTTTGGTTTAGGTTTTAGGTTCATTTTCAATCTTATTGCTTAAATCGCATTTTCTCGACGAGCTGAGCACGTTTTCTGAAATGTGCTCCTCCCGTCACTCTGGTTGGGTGCGCACAGTAAAAAGAGCTACTGGCAGCTAGGGAGTGCCGCGTTGACCACTGCGCACGAAGAAATAAGCACCTGCACGGTTTGGTTTAGGTTTTAGGTGCATTTTTTATTTTATTGCTTAAATCGCATTTTCTCGACGAGCTGAGCACGTTTTCTGAAATGTGCTCCTCCCGTCACTCTGGTTGGGTGCGCACAGTAAAAAGTGCTCTTGGCAGCTAGAGAGTGCCGCGTTGACCACTGCGCATGAAGAAATAAGCACCTGCAACGTTTGGTTTAGGTTTTAGGTGCATTTTTAATCTTATTGCTTAAATCGCATTTTCTCGACGAGCTGAGCACGTTTTCTGAAATGTGCTCCTCCCGTCGCTCTGGTTGGGTGCGCACAGTAAAAAGTGCTCTTGCAAGCTCGGGAGTGCCGCGTTGACCACTGCGCATGAAGAAATAAGCACCTGCAACGTTTGGTTTAGGTTTTAGGTGCATTTTTAATCTTATTGCTTAAATCGCATTTTCTCGACGAGCTGAGCACGTTTTCTGAAATGTGCTCCTCCCGTCACTCTGGTTGGGTGCGCACAGTAAAAAGAGCTACTGGCAGCTAGGGAGTGCCGCGTTGACCACTGCGCACGAAGAAATAAGCACCTGCACCGTTTGGTTTAGGTTTTAGGTGCATTTTTTATTTTATTGCTTAAATCGCATTTTCTCGACGAGCTGAGCACGTTTTCTGAAATGTGCTCCTCCCGTCACTCTGGTTGGGTGCGCACAGTAAAAAGTGCTCTTGGCAGCTAGAGAGTGCCGCGTTGACCACTGCGCATGAAGAAATAAGCACCTGCAACGTTTGGTTTAGGTTTTAGGTGCATTTTTAATCTTATTGCTTAAATCGCATTTTCTCGACGAGCTGAGCACGTTTTCTGAAATGTGCTCCTCCCGTCACTCTGGTTGGGTGCGCATAGTAAAAAGTGCTCTTGGCAGCTAAAGAGTGCCGCGTTGACCACTGCGCACAAAGAAATAAGCACCTGCAACGTTTGGTTTAGGTTTTAGGTGCATTTTAAATTTTATTGCTTAAATCGCATTTTCTCGACGAGCTGAGCACGTTTTCTGAAATGTGCTCCTCCCGTCGCTCTGGTTGTGCGCGCATAGTAAAAAGTGCTCCTGGCAGCTAGGGAGTGCCGCGTTGACCACTGCGCATGAAGAAATAAGCACCTGCAACGTTTGGTTTAGGTTTTAGGTGCATTTTTAATTTTATTGCTTAAATCGCATTTTCTCGACGAGCTGAGCACGTTTTCTGAAATGTGCTCCTCCCGTCACTCTGGTTGGGTGCGCACAGTAAAAAGTGCTCTTGGCAGCTAGAGAGTGCCGCGTTGACCACTGCGCACGAAGAAATAAGCACCTGCAACGTTTGGTTTAGGTTTTAGGTTCATTTTTTATTTTATTGCTTAAATCGCATTCTCTCGACGAGCTGAGCACGTTTTCTGAAATGTGCTCCTCCCGTCGCTCTGGTTGGGTGCGCGTAGTAAAAAGTGCTCCTGGCAGCTAGAGAGTGCCGCGTTGACCACTGCGCATGAAGAAATAAGCACCTGCAACGTTTGGTTTAGGTTTTAGGTGCATTTTTAATCTTATTGCTTAAATCGCATTTTCTCGACGAGCTGAGCACGTTTTCTGAAATGTGCTCCTCCCGTCACTCTGGTTGGGTGCGCACAGTAAAAAGTGCTCTTGGCAGCTAGAGAGTGCCGCGTTGACCACTGCGCATGAAGAAATAAGCACCTGCAACGCTTGGTTTAGGTTTTAGGTGCATTTTTAATTTTATTGCTTAAATCGCATTTTCTCGACGAGCTGAGCACGTTTTCTGAAATGTGCTCCTCCCGTCACTCTGGTTGGGTGCGCACAGTAAAAAGTGCTCCTGGCAGCTAGGGAGTGCCGCGTTGAGCACTACGCACGAAGAAATAAGCACCTGCAACGTTTGGTTTAGGTTTTAGCTGCATTTTTAATTTTATTGCTTAAATCGCATTTTCTCGACGAGCTGAGCACGTTTTCTGAAATGTGCTCCTCCCGTCGCTCTGGTTGGGTGCGCGTAGTAAAAAGTGCTCCTGGCAGCTAGAGAGTGCCGCGTTGACCACTGCGCATGAAGAAATAAGCACCTGCAACGTTTGGTTTAGGTTTTAGGTGCATTTTTAATCTTATTGCTTAAATCGCATTTTCTCGACGAGCTGAGCACGTTTTCTGAAATGTGCTCCTCCCGTCACTCTGGTTGGGTGCGCACAGTAAAAAGTGCTCTTGGCTGCTAGAGAGTGCCGCGTTGACCACTGCGCATGAAGAAATAAGCACCTGCAACGTTTGGTTTAGGTTTTAGGTGCATTTTTAATTTTATTGCTTAAATCGCATTTTCTCGACGAGCTGAGCACGTTTTCTGAAATGTGCTCCTCCCGTCACTCTGGTTGGGTGCACACAGTAAAAAGTGCTCCTGGCAGCTAGAGAGTGCCGCGTTGACCACTGCGCATGAAGAAATAAGCACCTGCAACGTTTGGTTTAGGTTTTAGGTGCATTTTTAATCTTATTGCTTAAATCGCATTTTCTCGACGAGCTGAGCACGTTTTCTGAAATGTGCTCCTCCCGTCACTCTGGTTGGGTGCGCACAGTAAAAAGTGCTCTTGGCAGCTAGAGAGTGCCGCGTTGACCACTGCGCATGAAGAAATAAGCACCTGCAACGCTTGGTTTAGGTTTTAGGTGCATTTTTAATTTTATTGCTTAAATCGCATTTTCTCGACGAGCTGAGCACGTTTTCTGAAATGTGCTCCTCCCGTCACTCTGGTTGGGTGCGCACAGTAAAAAGTGCTCCTGGCAGCTAGGGAGTGCCGCGTTGAGCACTACGCACGAAGAAATAAGCACCTGCAACGTTTGGTTTAGGTTTTAGCTGCATTTTTAATTTTATTGCTTAAATCGCATTTTCTCGACGAGCTGAGCACGTTTTCTGAAATGTGCTTCTCCCGTCGCTCTGGTTGGGTGCGCACAGTAAAAAGAGCTCCTGGCAGCTAGGGAGTTCCGCGTTGACCACTGCGCACGAAGAAATAAGCACCTGCAACGTTTGGTTTAGGTTTTAGGTGCATTTTTAATTTTATTGCTTAAATCGCATTCTCTCGACGAGCTGAGCACGTTTTCTGAAATGTGCTCCTCCCGTCGCTCTGGTTGGGTGCGCACAGTAAAAAGTGCTCTTGGCAGCTCGGGAGTGCCGCGTTGACCACTGCGCATGAAGAAATAAGCACCTGCAACGTTTGGTTTAGGTTTTAGGTGCATTTTTAATTTTATTGCTTAAATCGCATTTTCTCGACGAGCTGAGCACGTTTTCTGAAATGTGCTCCTCCCGTCGCTCTGGTTGGGCGCGCATAGTAAAAAGTGCTCCTGGCAGCTAGAGAGTGCCGCGTTGACCACTGCGCACAAAGAAATAAGCACCTGCAACGTTTGGTTTAGGTTTTAGGTGCATTTTAAATTTTATTGCTTAAATCGCATTTCCTCGACGAGCTGAGCACGTTTTCTGAAATGAGCTCCTCCCGTCGCTCTGGCTGTGCGCGCATAGTAAAAAGTGCTCCTGGCAGCTGGAGAGTGCCGCGTTGACCACTGCACATGAAGAAATAAGCACCTGCAACGTTTGGTTTAGGTTTTAGGTGCATTTTTAATTTTATTGCTTAAATCGCATTTTCTCGACGAGCTGAGCACGTTTTCTGAAATGTGCTCCTCCCGTCGCTCTGGTTGGGTGCGCACAGTAAAAAGTGCTCTTTGCAGCTAGAGAGTGCCGTGTTGACCACTGCGCATGAAGAAATAAGCAGTTGCAACGTTTGGTTTAGGTTTTAGGTGCATTTTTAATTTTATTGCTTAAATCGCATTTTCTCGACGAGCTGAGCACGTTTTCTGAAATGTGCTCCTCCCGTCACTCTGGTTGGGTGCGCACAGTAAAAAGTGCTCCTGGCAGCTAGGGAGTGCCGCGTTGAGCACTGCGCACGAAGAAATAAGCACCTGCAACGTTTGGTTTAGGTTTTAGGTGCATTTTTAATTTTATTGCTTAAATCGCATTTTCTCGACGAGCTGAGCACGTTTTCTGAAATGTGCTCCTCCCGTCACTCTGGTTGGGTGCGCACAGTAAAAAGTGCTCTTGGCAGCTAGAGAGTGCCGCGTTGACCACTGCGCATGAAGAAATAAGCACCTGCAACGTTTGGTTTAGGTTTTAGGTGCATTTTTAATTTTATTGCTTAAATCGCATTTTCTCGACGAGCTGAGCACGTTTTCTGAAATGTGCTCCTCCCGTCGCTCTGGTTGGGTGCGCACAGTAAAAAGTGCTCTTTGCAGCTAGAGAGTGCCGTGTTGACCACTGCGCATGAAGAAATAAGCAGTTGCAACGTTTGGTTTAGGTTTTAGGTGCATTTTTAATTTTATTGCTTAAATCGCATTTTCTCGACGAGCTGAGCACGTTTTCTGAAATGTGCTCCTCCCGTCACTCTGGTTGGGTGCGCACAGTAAAAAGTGCTCCTGGCAGCTAGGGAGTGCCGCGTTGAGCACTGCGCACGAAGAAATAAGCACCTGCAACGTTTGGTTTAGGTTTTAGGTGCATTTTTAATTTTATTGCTTAAATCGCATTTTCTCGACGAGCTGAGCACGTTTTCTGAAATGTGCTCCTCCCGTCACTCTGGTTGGGTGCGCACAGTAAAAAGTGCTCTTGGCAGCTAGAGAGTGCCGCGTTGACCACTGCGCATGAAGAAATAAGCACCTGCAACGTTTGGTTTAGGTTTTAGGTGCATTTTTAATTTTATTGCTTAAATCGCATTTTCTCGACGAGCTGAGCACGTTTTCTGAAATGTGCTCCTCTCGTCACTCTGGTTGGGTGCGCACAGTAAAAAGTGCTCCTGGCAGCTAGGGAGTGCCGCGTTGAGCACTGCGCACGAAGAAATAAGCACCTGCAACGTTTGGTTTAGGTTTTAGGTGCATTTTTAATTTTATTGCTTAAATCGCATTTTCTCGACGAGCTGAGCACGTTTTCTGAAATGTGCTCCTCCCGTCGCTCTGGTTGGGTGCGCACAGTAAAAAGAGCTCCTGGCAGCTAGGGAGTTCCGCGTTGACCACTGCGCACGAATAAATAAGCACCTGCAACGTTTGGTTTAGGTTTTAGGTGCATTTTTAATTTTATTGCTTAAATCGCATTTTCTCGACGAGCTGAGCACGTTTTCTGAAATGTGCTCCTCCCGTCACTCTGGTTGGGTGCACACAGTAAAAAGTACTCCTGGCAGCTAGGGAGTGCCGCGTTGAGCACTGCGCACGAAGAAATAAGCACCTGCAACGTTTGGTTTAGGTTTTAGGTGCATTTTTAATTTTATTGCTTAAATCGCATTTTCTCGACGAGCTGAGCACGTTTTCTGAAATGGGCTCCTCCCGTCGCTCTGGTTGGGTGCGCACAGTAAAAAGTGCTCCTGGCAGCTAGAGAGTGCCGCGTTGACCACTGCGCATGAAGAAATAAGCACCTGCAACGTTTGGTTTAGGTTTTAGGTGCATTTTTAATCTTATTGCTTAAATCGCATTTTCTCGACGAGCTGAGCACGTTTTCTGAAATGTGCTCCTCCCGTCACTCTGGTTGGGTGCGCACAGTAAAAAGTGCTCTTGGCAGCTAGAGAGTGCCGCGTTGACCACTGCGCATGAAGAAATAAGCACCTGCAACGTTTGGTTTAGGTTTTAGGTGCATTTTTAATTTTATTGCTTAAATCGCATTTTCTCGACGAGCTGAGCACGTTTTCTGAAATGTGCTCCTCCCGTCACTCTGGTTGGGTGCACACAGTAAAAAGTGCTCCTGGCAGCTAGAGAGTGCCGCGTTGACCACTGCGCATGAAGAAATAAGCACCTGCAACGTTTGGTTTAGGTTTTAGGTGCATTTTTAATCTTATTGCTTAAATCGCATTTTCTCGACGAGCTGAGCACGTTTTCTGAAATGTGCTCCTCCCGTCACTCTGGTTGGGTGCGCACAGTAAAAAGTGCTCTTGGCAGCTAGAGAGTGCCGCGTTGACCACTACGCATGAAGAAATAAGCACCTGCAACGCTTGGTTTAGGTTTTAGGTGCATTTTTAATTTTATTGCTTAAATCGCATTTTCTCGACGAGCTGAGCACGTTTTCTGAAATGTGCTCCTCCCGTCACTCTGGTTGGGTGCGCACAGTAAAAAGTGCTCCTGGCAGCTAGGGAGTGCCGCGTTGACCACTGCGCATGAAGAAATAAGCACCTGCAACGTTTGGTTTAGGTTTTAGGTTCATTTTCAATCTTATTGCTTAAATCGCATTTTCTCGACGAGCTGAGCACGTTTTCTGAAATGTGCTCCTCCCGTCACTCTGGTTGGGTGCGCACAGTAAAAAGAGCTACTGGCAGCTAGGGAGTGCCGCGTTGACCACTGCGCACGAAGAAATAAGCACCTGCACGGTTTGGTTTAGGTTTTAGGTGCATTTTTTATTTTATTGCTTAAATCGCATTTTCTCGACGAGCTGAGCACGTTTTCTGAAATGTGCTCCTCCCGTCACTCTGGTTGGGTGCGCACAGTAAAAAGTGCTCTTGGCAGCTAGAGAGTGCCGCGTTGACCACTGCGCATGAAGAAATAAGCACCTGCAACGTTTGGTTTAGGTTTTAGGTGCATTTTTAATCTTATTGCTTAAATCGCATTTTCTCGACGAGCTGAGCACGTTTTCTGAAATGTGCTCCTCCCGTCGCTCTGGTTGGGTGCGCACAGTAAAAAGTGCTCTTGCAAGCTCGGGAGTGCCGCGTTGACCACTGCGCATGAAGAAATAAGCACCTGCAACGTTTGGTTTAGGTTTTAGGTGCATTTTTAATCTTATTGCTTAAATCGCATTTTCTCGACGAGCTGAGCACGTTTTCTGAAATGTGCTCCTCCCGTCACTCTGGTTGGGTGCGCACAGTAAAAAGAGCTACTGGCAGCTAGGGAGTGCCGCGTTGACCACTGCGCACGAAGAAATAAGCACCTGCACCGTTTGGTTTAGGTTTTAGGTGCATTTTTTATTTTATTGCTTAAATCGCATTTTCTCGACGAGCTGAGCACGTTTTCTGAAATGTGCTCCTCCCGTCACTCTGGTTGGGTGCGCACAGTAAAAAGTGCTCTTGGCAGCTAGAGAGTGCCGCGTTGACCACTGCGCATGAAGAAATAAGCACCTGCAACGTTTGGTTTAGGTTTTAGGTGCATTTTTAATCTTATTGCTTAAATCGCATTTTCTCGACGAGCTGAGCACGTTTTCTGAAATGTGCTCCTCCCGTCACTCTGGTTGGGTGCGCATAGTAAAAAGTGCTCTTGGCAGCTAAAGAGTGCCGCGTTGACCACTGCGCACAAAGAAATAAGCACCTGCAACGTTTGGTTTAGGTTTTAGGTGCATTTTAAATTTTATTGCTTAAATCGCATTTTCTCGACGAGCTGAGCACGTTTTCTGAAATGTGCTCCTCCCGTCGCTCTGGTTGTGCGCGCATAGTAAAAAGTGCTCCTGGCAGCTAGGGAGTGCCGCGTTGACCACTGCGCATGAAGAAATAAGCACCTGCAACGTTTGGTTTAGGTTTTAGGTGCATTTTTAATTTTATTGCTTAAATCGCATTTTCTCGACGAGCTGAGCACGTTTTCTGAAATGTGCTCCTCCCGTCACTCTGGTTGGGTGCGCACAGTAAAAAGTGCTCTTGGCAGCTAGAGAGTGCCGCGTTGACCACTGCGCACGAAGAAATAAGCACCTGCAACGTTTGGTTTAGGTTTTAGGTTCATTTTTTATTTTATTGCTTAAATCGCATTCTCTCGACGAGCTGAGCACGTTTTCTGAAATGTGCTCCTCCCGTCGCTCTGGTTGGGTGCGCGTAGTAAAAAGTGCTCCTGGCAGCTAGAGAGTGCCGCGTTGACCACTGCGCATGAAGAAATAAGCACCTGCAACGTTTGGTTTAGGTTTTAGGTGCATTTTTAATCTTATTGCTTAAATCGCATTTTCTCGACGAGCTGAGCACGTTTTCTGAAATGTGCTCCTCCCGTCACTCTGGTTGGGTGCGCACAGTAAAAAGTGCTCTTGGCAGCTAGAGAGTGCCGCGTTGACCACTGCGCATGAAGAAATAAGCACCTGCAACGCTTGGTTTAGGTTTTAGGTGCATTTTTAATTTTATTGCTTAAATCGCATTTTCTCGACGAGCTGAGCACGTTTTCTGAAATGTGCTCCTCCCGTCACTCTGGTTGGGTGCGCACAGTAAAAAGTGCTCCTGGCAGCTAGGGAGTGCCGCGTTGAGCACTACGCACGAAGAAATAAGCACCTGCAACGTTTGGTTTAGGTTTTAGCTGCATTTTTAATTTTATTGCTTAAATCGCATTTTCTCGACGAGCTGAGCACGTTTTCTGAAATGTGCTCCTCCCGTCGCTCTGGTTGGGTGCGCGTAGTAAAAAGTGCTCCTGGCAGCTAGAGAGTGCCGCGTTGACCACTGCGCATGAAGAAATAAGCACCTGCAACGTTTGGTTTAGGTTTTAGGTGCATTTTTAATCTTATTGCTTAAATCGCATTTTCTCGACGAGCTGAGCACGTTTTCTGAAATGTGCTCCTCCCGTCACTCTGGTTGGGTGCGCACAGTAAAAAGTGCTCTTGGCTGCTAGAGAGTGCCGCGTTGACCACTGCGCATGAAGAAATAAGCACCTGCAACGTTTGGTTTAGGTTTTAGGTGCATTTTTAATTTTATTGCTTAAATCGCATTTTCTCGACGAGCTGAGCACGTTTTCTGAAATGTGCTCCTCCCGTCACTCTGGTTGGGTGCACACAGTAAAAAGTGCTCCTGGCAGCTAGAGAGTGCCGCGTTGACCACTGCGCATGAAGAAATAAGCACCTGCAACGTTTGGTTTAGGTTTTAGGTGCATTTTTAATCTTATTGCTTAAATCGCATTTTCTCGACGAGCTGAGCACGTTTTCTGAAATGTGCTCCTCCCGTCACTCTGGTTGGGTGCGCACAGTAAAAAGTGCTCTTGGCAGCTAGAGAGTGCCGCGTTGACCACTGCGCATGAAGAAATAAGCACCTGCAACGCTTGGTTTAGGTTTTAGGTGCATTTTTAATTTTATTGCTTAAATCGCATTTTCTCGACGAGCTGAGCACGTTTTCTGAAATGTGCTCCTCCCGTCACTCTGGTTGGGTGCGCACAGTAAAAAGTGCTCCTGGCAGCTAGGGAGTGCCGCGTTGAGCACTACGCACGAAGAAATAAGCACCTGCAACGTTTGGTTTAGGTTTTAGCTGCATTTTTAATTTTATTGCTTAAATCGCATTTTCTCGACGAGCTGAGCACGTTTTCTGAAATGTGCTTCTCCCGTCGCTCTGGTTGGGTGCGCACAGTAAAAAGAGCTCCTGGCAGCTAGGGAGTTCCGCGTTGACCACTGCGCACGAAGAAATAAGCACCTGCAACGTTTGGTTTAGGTTTTAGGTGCATTTTTAATTTTATTGCTTAAATCGCATTCTCTCGACGAGCTGAGCACGTTTTCTGAAATGTGCTCCTCCCGTCGCTCTGGTTGGGTGCGCACAGTAAAAAGTGCTCTTGGCAGCTCGGGAGTGCCGCGTTGACCACTGCGCATGAAGAAATAAGCACCTGCAACGTTTGGTTTAGGTTTTAGGTGCATTTTTAATTTTATTGCTTAAATCGCATTTTCTCGACGAGCTGAGCACGTTTTCTGAAATGTGCTCCTCCCGTCGCTCTGGTTGGGCGCGCATAGTAAAAAGTGCTCCTGGCAGCTAGAGAGTGCCGCGTTGACCACTGCGCACAAAGAAATAAGCACCTGCAACGTTTGGTTTAGGTTTTAGGTGCATTTTAAATTTTATTGCTTAAATCGCATTTCCTCGACGAGCTGAGCACGTTTTCTGAAATGAGCTCCTCCCGTCGCTCTGGCTGTGCGCGCATAGTAAAAAGTGCTCCTGGCAGCTGGAGAGTGCCGCGTTGACCACTGCACATGAAGAAATAAGCACCTGCAACGTTTGGTTTAGGTTTTAGGTGCATTTTTAATTTTATTGCTTAAATCGCATTTTCTCGACGAGCTGAGCACGTTTTCTGAAATGTGCTCCTCCCGTCGCTCTGGTTGGGTGCGCACAGTAAAAAGTGCTCTTTGCAGCTAGAGAGTGCCGTGTTGACCACTGCGCATGAAGAAATAAGCAGTTGCAACGTTTGGTTTAGGTTTTAGGTGCATTTTTAATTTTATTGCTTAAATCGCATTTTCTCGACGAGCTGAGCACGTTTTCTGAAATGTGCTCCTCCCGTCACTCTGGTTGGGTGCGCACAGTAAAAAGTGCTCCTGGCAGCTAGGGAGTGCCGCGTTGAGCACTGCGCACGAAGAAATAAGCACCTGCAACGTTTGGTTTAGGTTTTAGGTGCATTTTTAATTTTATTGCTTAAATCGCATTTTCTCGACGAGCTGAGCACGTTTTCTGAAATGTGCTCCTCCCGTCACTCTGGTTGGGTGCGCACAGTAAAAAGTGCTCTTGGCAGCTAGAGAGTGCCGCGTTGACCACTGCGCATGAAGAAATAAGCACCTGCAACGTTTGGTTTAGGTTTTAGGTGCATTTTTAATTTTATTGCTTAAATCGCATTTTCTCGACGAGCTGAGCACGTTTTCTGAAATGTGCTCCTCTCGTCACTCTGGTTGGGTGCGCACAGTAAAAAGTGCTCCTGGCAGCTAGGGAGTGCCGCGTTGAGCACTGCGCACGAAGAAATAAGCACCTGCAACGTTTGGTTTAGGTTTTAGGTGCATTTTTAATTTTATTGCTTAAATCGCATTTTCTCGACGAGCTGAGCACGTTTTCTGAAATGTGCTCCTCCCGTCGCTCTGGTTGGGTGCGCACAGTAAAAAGAGCTCCTGGCAGCTAGGGAGTTCCGCGTTGACCACTGCGCACGAATAAATAAGCACCTGCAACGTTTGGTTTAGGTTTTAGGTGCATTTTTAATTTTATTGCTTAAATCGCATTTTCTCGACGAGCTGAGCACGTTTTCTGAAATGTGCTCCTCCCGTCACTCTGGTTGGGTGCACACAGTAAAAAGTACTCCTGGCAGCTAGGGAGTGCCGCGTTGAGCACTGCGCACGAAGAAATAAGCACCTGCAACGTTTGGTTTAGGTTTTAGGTGCATTTTTAATTTTATTGCTTAAATCGCATTTTCTCGACGAGCTGAGCACGTTTTCTGAAATGGGCTCCTCCCGTCGCTCTGGTTGGGTGCGCACAGTAAAAAGTGCTCCTGGCAGCTAGAGAGTGCCGCGTTGACCACTGCGCATGAAGAAATAAGCACCTGCAACGTTTGGTTTAGGTTTTAGGTGCATTTTTAATCTTATTGCTTAAATCGCATTTTGTCGACGAGCTGAGCACGTTTTCTGAAATGTGCTCCTCCCGTCACTCTGGTTGGGTGCGCACAGTAAAAAGTGCTCTTGGCAGCTAGAGAGTGCCGCGTTGACCACTGCGCATGAAGAAATAAGCACCTGCAACGTTTGGTTTAGGTTTTAGGTGCATTTTTAATTTTATTGCTTAAATCGCATTTTCTCGACGAGCTGAGCACGTTTTCTGAAATGTGCTCCTCCCGTCACTCTGGTTGGGTGCACACAGTAAAAAGTGCTCCTGGCAGCTAGAGTGCCGCGTTGACCACTGCGCATGAAGAAATAAGCACCTGCAACGTTTGGTTTAGGTTTTAGGTGCATTTTTAATCTTATTGCTTAAATCGCATTTTCTCGACGAGCTGAGCACGTTTTCTGAAATGTGCTCCTCCCGTCACTCTGGTTGGGTGCGCACAGTAAAAAGTGCTCTTGGCAGCTAGAGAGTGCCGCGTTGACCACTACGCATGAAGAAATAAGCACCTGCAACGCTTGGTTTAGGTTTTAGGTGCATTTTTAATTTTATTGCTTAAATCGCATTTTCTCGACGAGCTGAGCACGTTTTCTGAAATGTGCTCCTCCCGTCACTCTGGTTGGGTGCGCACAGTAAAAAGTGCTCCTGGCAGCTAGGGAGTGCCGCGTTGACCACTGCGCACGAAGAAATAAGCACCTGCAACGTTTGGTTTAGGTTTTAGGTGCATTTTTAATTTTATTGCTTAAATCGCATTCTCTCGACGAGCTGAGCACGTTTTCTGAAATGTGCTCCTCCCGTCGCTCTGGTTGGGTGCGCACAGTAAAAAGTGCTCTTGCCAGCTCGGGAGTGCCGCGTTGACCACTGCGCATGAAGAAATAAGCACCTGCAACGTTTGGTTTAGGTTTTAGGTGCATTTTTAATTTTATTGCTTAAATCGCATTTTCTCGACGAGCTGAGCACGTTTTCTGAAATGTGCTCCTCCCGTCGCTCTGGTTGGGCGCGCATAGTAAAACGTGCTCCTGGCAGCTAGAGAGTGCCGCGTTGACCACTGCGCAAGAAGAAATAAGCTTCTGCAACGTTTGGTTTAGGTTTTAGCTGCATCTTTAATTTTATTGCTTAAATCGCATTTTCTCGACGAGCTGAGCAAGTTTTCTGAAATGTGCTCCTCCCGTCGCTCTGGTTGGGTGCGCACAGTAAAAAGAGCTCCTGGCAGCTAGGGAGTTCCGCGTTGACCACTGCGCACGAAGAAATAAGCACCTGCAACGTTTGGTTTAGGTTTTAGGTGCATTTTTAATTTTATTGCTTAAATCGCATTCTCTCGACGAGCTGAGCACGTTTTCTGAAATGTGCTCCTCCCGTCGCTCTGGTTGGGTGCACACAGTAAAAAGAGCTCCTGGCAGCTAGGGAGTGCCGCGTTGACCACTGCGCACGAAGAAATAAGCACCTGCAACGTTTGGTTTAGGTTTTAGGTGCATTTTTTATTTTATTGCTTAAATCGCATTCTCTCGACGAGCTGAGCACGTTTTCTGAAATGTGCTCCTCCCGTCCCTCTGGTTCGGTGCGCGTAGTAAAAAGTGCTCCTGGCAGCTAGAGAGTGCCGCGTTGACCACTGCGCATGAAGAAATTAGCACCTGCAACGTTTGGTTTAGGTTTTAGGTGCATTTTTAATCTTATTGCTTAAATCGCATTTTCTCGACGAGCTGAGCACGTTTTCTGAAATGTGCTCCTCCCGTCACTCTGGTTGGGTGCGCACAGTAAAAAGTGCTCCTGGCAGCTAGGGAGTGCCGCGTTGAGCACTACGCACGAAGAAATAAGCACCTGCAACGTTTGGTTTAGGTTTTAGCTGCATTTTTAATTTTATTGCTTAAATCGCATTTTCTCGACGAGCTGAGCAAGTTTTCTGAAATGTGCTCCTCCCGTCGCTCTGGTTGGGTGCGCACAGTAAAAAGAGCTCCTGGCAGCTAGGGAGTTCCGCGTTGACCACTGCGCACGAAGAAATAAGCACCTGCAACGTTTGGTTTAGGTTTTAGGTGCATTTTTAATTTTATTGCTTAAATCGCATTCTCTCGACGAGCTGAGCACGTTTTCTGAAATGTGCTCCTCCCGTCGCTCTGGTTGGGTGCGCACAGTAAAAAGTGCTCTTGGCAGCTCGGGAGTGCCGCGTTGACCACTGCGCATGAAGAAATAAGCACCTGCAACGTTTGGTTTAGGTTTTAGGTGCATTTTTAATTTTATTGCTTAAATCGCATTTTCTCGACGAGCTGAGCACGTTTTCTGAAATGTGCTCCTCCCGTCGCTCTGGTTGTGCGCGCATAGTAAAAAGTGCTCCTGGCAGCTAGAGAGTGCCGCGTTGACCACTGCACATGAAGAAATAAGCACCTGCAACGTTTGGTTTAGGTTTTAGGTGCATTTTTAATCTTATTGCTTAAATCGCATTTTCTCGACGAGCTGAGCACGTTTTCTGAAATGTGCTCCTCCCGTCGCTCTGGTTGGGTGCGCACAGTAAAAAGTGCTCTTGGCAGCTAGAGAGTGCCGCGTTGACCACTGCACATGAAGAAATAAGCACCTGCAACGTTTGGTTTAGGTTTTAGGTGCATTTTTAATTTTATTGCTTAAATCGCATTTTCTCGACGAGCTGAGCACGTTTTCTGAAATGTGCTCCTCCCGTCACTCTGGTTGGGTGCGCATAGTAAAAAGTGCTCTTGGCAGCTAAAGAGTGCCGCGTTGACCACTGCGCACAAAGAAATAAGCACCTGCAACGTTTGGTTTAGGTTTTAGGTGCATTTTAAATTTTATTGCTTAAATCGCATTTTCTCGACGAGCTGAGCACGTTTTCTGAAATGTGCTCCTCCCGTCGCTCTGGTTGTGCGCGCATAGTAAAAAGTGCTCCTGGCAGCTAGGGAGTGCCGCGTTGACCACTGCGCATGAAGAAATAAGCACCTGCAACGTTTGGTTTAGGTTTTAGGTGCATTTTTAATTTTATTGCTTAAATCGCATTTTCTCGACGAGCTGAGCACGTTTTCTGAAATGTGCTCCTCCCGTCGCTCTGGTTGGGTGCGCACAGTAAAAAGTGCTCCTGGCAGCTAGAGAGTGCCGCGTTGACCACTGCGCAAGAAGAAATAAGCACCTGCAACGTTTGGTTTAGGTTTTAGGTGCATTTTTAATCTTATTGCTTAAATCGCATTTTCTCGACGAGCTGAGCACGTTTTCTGAAATGTGCTCCTCCCGTCACTCTGGTTGGGTGCGCACAGTAAAAAGTGCTCTTGGCAGCTAGAGAGTGCCGCGTTGACCACTGCGCATGAAGAAATAAGCACCTGCAACGTTTGGTTTAGGTTTTAGGTGCATTTTTAATTTTATTGCTTAAATCGCATTTTCTCGACGAGCTGAGCACGTTTTCTGAAATGTGCTCCTCCCGTCGCTCTGGTTGTGCGCGCATAGTAAAAAGTGCGCCTGGCAGCTAGAGAGTTCCGCGTCGACCACTGCGCACGAAGAAATAAGCACCTGCAACGTTTGGTTTAGGTTTTAGGTGCATTTTAAATTTTATTGCTTAAATCGCATTTTCTCGACGAGCTGAGCACGTTTTCTGAAATGTGCTCCTCCCGTCGCTCTGGTTGTGCGCGCATAGTAAAAAGTGCTCCTGGCAGCTAGGGAGTGCCGCGTTGACCACTGCGCATGAAGAAATAAGCACCTGCAACGTTTGGTTTAGGTTTTAGGTGCATTTTTAATTTTATTGCTTAAATCGCATTTTCTCGACGAGCTGAGCACGTTTTCTGAAATGTGCTCCTCCCGTCATTCTGGTTGGGTGCGCATAGTACAAAGTGCTCTTGGCAGCTAAAGAGTGCCGCGTTGACCACTGCGCACAAAGAAATAAGCACCTGCAACGTTTGGTTTAGGTTTTAGGTGCATTTTAAATTTTATTGCTTAAATCGCATTTTCTCGACGAGCTGAGCACGTTTTCTGAAATGTGCTCCTCCCGTCGCTCTGGTTGTGCGCGCATAGTAAAAAGTGCTCCTGGCAGCTAGGGAGTGCCGCGTTGAGCACTGCGCACGAAGAAATAAGCACCTGCAACGTTTGGTTTAGGTTTTAGGTGCATTTTTAATTTTATTGCTTAAATCGCATTTTCTCGACGAGCTGAGCACATTTTCTGAAATGTGCTCCTCCCGTCACTCTGGTTGGGTGCGCACAGTAAAAAGTGCTCCTGGCAGCTAGGGAGTGCCGCGTTGAGTACTGCGCACGAAGAAATAAGCACCTGCAACGTTTGGTTTAGGTTTTAGGTGCATTTTTAATTTTATTGCTTAAATCGCATTTTCTCGACGAGCTGAGCACGTTTCCTGAAATGTGCTCCTCCCGTCACTGCGGTTGGGTGCGCACAGTAAAAAGTGCTCTTGGCAGCTAGAGAGTGCCGCGTTGACCACTGCGCATGAAGAAATAAGCACCTGCAACGTCTGGTTTAGGTTTTAGGTGCATTTTTAATTTTATTGCTTCAATCGCATTTTCTCGACGAGCTGAGCACGTTTTCTGAAATGGGCTCCTCCCGTCGCTCTGGTTGGGTGCGCACAGTAAAAAGAGCTCCTGGCAGCTAGGGAGTTCCGCGTCGACCACTGCGCACGAAGAAATAAGCACCTGCAACGTTTGGTTTAGGTTTTAGGTGCATTTTTTATTTTATTGCTTAAATCGCATTCTCTCGACGAGCTGAGCACGTTTTCTGAAATGTGCTCCTCCCGTCGCTCTGGTTGGGTGCGCACAGTAAAAAGTGCTCCTGGCAGCTAGGGAGTGCCGCGTTGAGCACTACGCACGAAGAAATAAGCACCTGCAACGTTTGGTTTAGGTTTTAGCTGCATTTTTAATTTTATTGCTTAAATCGCATTTTCTCGACGAGCTGAGCAAGTTTTCTGAAATGTGCTCCTCCCGTCGCTCTGGTTGGGTGCGCACTGTAAAAAGAGCTCCTGGCAGCTAGGGAGTTCCGCGTTGACCACTGCGCACGAAGAAATAAGCACCTGCAACGTTTGGTTTAGGTTTTAGGTGCATTTTTAATTTTATTGCTTAAATCGCATTTTCTCGAAAAGCTGAGCACGTTTTCTGAAATGTGCTCCTCCCGTCGCTCTGGTTGGGTGCGCACAGTAAAAAGTGCTCTTGGCAGCTAGAGAGTGCCGCGTTGACCACTGCGCATGAAGAAATAAGCACCTGCAACGCTTGGTTTAGGTTTTAGGTGCATTTTTAATTTTATTGCTTAAATCGCATTTTCTCGACGAGCTGAGCACGTTTTCTGAAATGTGCTCCTCCCGTCACTCTGGTTGGGTGCGCACAGTAAAAAGTGCTCCTGGCAGCTAGGGAGTGCCGCGTTGAGCACTACGCACGAAGAAATAAGCACCTGCAACGTTTGGTTTAGGTTTTAGCTGCATTTTTAATTTTATTGCTTAAATCGCATTTTCTCGACGAGCTGAGCACGTTTTCTGAAATGTGCTCCTCCCATCGCTCTGGTTGGGTGCGCACAGTAAAAAGAGCTCCTGGCAGCTAGGGAGTTCCGCGTTGACCACTGCGCACGAAGAAATAAGCACCTGCAACGTTTGGTTTAGGTTTTAGGTGCATTTTTAATCTTATTGCTTAAATCGCATTTTCTCGACGAGCTGAGCACGTTTTCTGAAATGTGCTCCTCCCGTCACTCTGGTTGGGTGCGCACAGTAAAAAGTGCTCTTGGCAGCTAGAGAGTGCCGCGTTGACCACTGCGCATGAAGAAATAAGCACCTGCAACGTTTGGTTTAGGTTTTAGGTGCATTTTTAATTTTATTGCTTAACTCGCATTTTCTCGACGAGCTGAGCACTTTTTCTGAAATGTGCTCCTCCCGTCGCTCTGGTTGTGCGCGCATAGTAAAAAGTGCTCCTGGCAGCTAGAGAGTGCCGCGTTGACCACTGCACATGGAGAAATAAGCACCTGCAACGTTTGGTTTAGGTTTTAGGTGCATTTTTAATTTTATTGCTTAAATCGCATTTTCTCGACGAGCTGAGCACGTTTTCTGAAATGTGCTCCTCCCGTCGCTCTGGTTGTGCGCGCATAGTAAAAAGTGCTCCTGGCAGGTAGAGAGTGCCGCGTTGACCACTGCACATGGAGAAATAAGCACCTGCAACGTTTGGTTTAGGTTGTAGCTGCATTTTTAATTTTATTGCTTAAATCGCATTTTCTCGACGAGCTGAGCACGTTTTCTGAAATGTGCTCCTCCCGTCGCTCTGGTTGGGTGCGCACAGTAAAAAGAGCTCCTGGCAGCTAGGGAGTTCCGCGTTGACCACTGCGCACGAAGAAATAAGCACCTGCAACGTTTGGTTTAGGTTTTAGGTGCATTTTTAATTTTATTGCTTAAATCGCATTCTCTCGACGAGCTGAGCACGTTTTCTGAAATGTGCTCCTCCCGTCGCTCTGGTTGGGTGCGCACAGTAAAAAGTGCTCTTGCCAGCTCGGGAGTGCCGCGTTGACCACTGCGCATGAAGAAATAAGCACCTGCAACGTTTGGTTTAGGTTTTAGGTGCATTTTTAATTTTATTGCTTAAATCGCATTTTCTCGACGAGCTGAGCACGTTTTCTGAAATGTGCTCCTCCCGTCGCTCTGGTTGGGTGCGCACAGTAAAAAGAGCTCCTGGCAGCTAGGGAGTTCCGCGTTGACCACTGCGCACGAAGAAATAAGCACCTGCAACGTTTGGTTTAGGTTTTAGGTGCATTTTTAATTTTATTGCTTAAATCGCATTCTCTCGACGAGCTGAGCACGTTTTCTGAAATGTGCTCCTCCCGTCGCTCTGGTTGGGTGCGCACAGTAAAAAGTGCTCTTGCCAGCTCGGGAGTGCCGCGTTGACCACTGCGCATGAAGAAATAAGCACCTGCAACGTTTGGTTTAGGTTTTAGGTGCATTTTTAATTTTATTGCTTAAATCGCATTTTCTCGACGAGCTGAGCACGTTTTCTGAAATGTGCTCCTCCCGTCGCTCTGGTTGGGCGCGCATAGTAAAAAGTGCTCCTGGCAGCTAGAGAGTGCCGCGTTGACCACTGCGCAAGAAGAAATAACCACCTGCAACGTTTGGTTTAGGTTTTAGGTGCATTTTTAATTTTATTGCTTAAATCGCATTTTCTCGACAAGCTGAGCACGTTTTCTGAAATGTGCTCCTCCCGTCGCTCTGGTTGGGTGTGCACAGTAAAAAGAGCTCCTGGCAGCTAGGGAGTGCCGCGTTGACCACTGCGCACGAAGAAATAAGCACCTGCAACGTTTGGTTTAGGTTTTAGGTGCATTTTTAATTTTATTGCTTAAATCGCATTCTCTCGACGAGCTGAGCACGTTTTCTGAAATGTGCTCCTCCCGTCGCTCTGGTTGGGTGCGCACAGTAAAAAGAGCTCCTGGCAGCTAGGGAGTTCCGCGTTGACCACTGCGCACGAATAAATAAGCACCTGCAACGTTTGGTTTAGGTTTTAGGTGCATTTTTAATTTTATTGCTTAAATCGCATTTTCTCGACGAGCTGAGCACGTTTTCTGAAATGTGCTCCTCCCGTCGCTCTGGTTGGGCGCGCATAGTAAAAAGTGCTCCTGGCAGCTAGAGAGTGCCGCGTTGACCACTGCGCACGAAGAAATAACCACCTGCAACGTTTGGTTTAGGTTTTAGGTGCATTTTTAATTTTATTGCTTAAATCGCATTCTCTCGACGAGCTGAGCACGTTTTCTGAAATGTGCTCCTCCCGTCGCTCTGGTTGGGTGCGCACAGTAAAAAGTGCTCTTGCCAGCTCGGGAGTGCCGCGTTGACCACTGCGCATGAAGAAATAAGCACCTGCAACGTGTGGTTTAGGTTTTAGGTGCATTTTTAATTTTATTGCTTAAATCGCATTTTCTCGACGAGCTGAGCACGTTTTCTGAAATGTGCTCCTCCCGTCGCTCTGGTTGGGCGCGCATAGTAAAAAGTGCTCCTGGCAGCTAGAGAGTGCCGCGTTGACCACTGCGCAAGAAGAAATAAACACCTGCAACGTTTGGTTTAGGTTTTAGCTGCATTTTTAATTTTATTGCTTAAATCGCATTTTCTCGACGAGCTGAGCAAGTTTTCTGAAATGTGCTCCTCCCGTCGCTCTGGTTGGGTGCGCACAGTAAAAAGAGCTCCTGGCAGCTAGGGAGTTCCGCGTTGACCACTGCGCACGAAGAAATAAGCACCTGCAACGTTTGGTTTAGGTTTTAGGTGCATTTTTAATTTTATTGCTTAAATCGCATTCTCTCGACGAGCTGAGCACGTTTTCTGAAATGTGCTCCTCCCGTCGCTCTGGTTGGGTGCACACAGTAAAAAGAGCTCCTGGCAGCTAGGGAGTGCCGCGTTGACCACTGCGCACGAAGAAATAAGCACCTGCAACGTTTGGTTTAGGTTTTAGGTGCATTTTTTATTTTATTGCTTAAATCGCATTCTCTCGACGAGCTGAGCACGTTTTCTGAAATGTGCTCCTCCCGTCGCTCTGGTTCGGTGCGCGTAGTAAACAGTGCTCCTGGCAGCTAGAGAGTGCCGCGTTGACCACTGCGCATGAAGAAATTAGCACCTGCAACGTTTGGTTTAGGTTTTAGGTGCATTTTTAATCTTATTGCTTAAATCGCATTTTCTCGACGAGCTGAGCACGTTTTCTGAAATGTGCTCCTCCCGTTACTCTGGTTGGGTGCGCACAGTAAAAAGTGCTACTGGCAGCTAGGGAGTGCCGCGTTGACCACTGCGCACGAAGAAATAAGCACCTGCACGGTTTGGTTTAGGTTTTAGGTGCATTTTTTATTTTATTGCTTAAATCGCATTTTCTCGACGAGCTGAGCACGTTTTCTGAAATGTGCTCCTCCCGTCACTCTGGTTGGGTGCGCACAGTAAAAAGTGCTCTTGGCAGCTAGAGAGTGCCGCGTTGACCACTGCGCATGAAGAAATAAGCACCTGCAACGTTTGGTTTAGGTTTTAGGTGCATTTTTAATCTTATTGCTTAAATCGCATTTTCTCGACGAGCTGAGCACGTTTTCTGAAATGTGCTCCTCCCGTCGCTCTGGTTGGGTGCGCACAGTAAAAAGTGCTCTTGCAAGCTCGGGAGTGCCGCGTTGACCACTGCGCATGAAGAAATAAGCACCTGCAACGTTTGGTTTAGGTTTTAGGTGCATTTTTAATCTTATTGCTTAAATCGCATTTTCTCGACGAGCTGAGCACGTTTTCTGAAATGTGCTCCTCCCGTCACTCTGGTTGGGTGCGCACAGTAAAAAGAGCTACTGGCAGCTAGGGAGTGCCGCGTTGACCACTGCGCACGAAGAAATAAGCACCTGCACCGTTTGGTTTAGGTTTTAGGTGCATTTTTTATTTTATTGCTTAAATCGCATTTTCTCGACGAGCTGAGCACGTTTTCTGAAATGTGCTCCTCCCGTCACTCTGGTTGGGTGCGCACAGTAAAAAGTGCTCTTGGCAGCTAGAGAGTGCCGCGTTGACCACTGCGCATGAAGAAATAAGCACCTGCAACGTTTGGTTTAGGTTTTAGGTGCATTTTTAATCTTATTGCTTAAATCGCATTTTCTCGACGAGCTGAGCACGTTTTCTGAAATGTGCTCCTCCCGTCACTCTGGTTGGGTGCGCATAGTAAAAAGTGCTCTTGGCAGCTAAAGAGTGCCGCGTTGACCACTGCGCACAAAGAAATAAGCACCTGCAACGTTTGGTTTAGGTTTTAGGTGCATTTTAAATTTTATTGCTTAAATCGCATTTTCTCGACGAGCTGAGCACGTTTTCTGAAATGTGCTCCTCCCGTCGCTCTGGTTGTGCGCGCATAGTAAAAAGTGCTCCTGGCAGCTAGGGAGTGCCGCGTTGACCACTGCGCATGAAGAAATAAGCACCTGCAACGTTTGGTTTAGGTTTTAGGTGCATTTTTAATTTTATTGCTTAAATCGCATTTTCTCGACGAGCTGAGCACGTTTTCTGAAATGTGCTCCTCCCGTCACTCTGGTTGGGTGCGCACAGTAAAAAGTGCTCTTGGCAGCTAGAGAGTGCCGCGTTGACCACTGCGCACGAAGAAATAAGCACCTGCAACGTTTGGTTTAGGTTTTAGGTTCATTTTTTATTTTATTGCTTAAATCGCATTCTCTCGACGAGCTGAGCACGTTTTCTGAAATGTGCTCCTCCCGTCGCTCTGGTTGGGTGCGCGTAGTAAAAAGTGCTCCTGGCAGCTAGAGAGTGCCGCGTTGACCACTGCGCATGAAGAAATAAGCACCTGCAACGTTTGGTTTAGGTTTTAGGTGCATTTTTAATTTTATTGCTTAAATCGCATTTTCTCGACGAGCTTAGCACGTTTTCTGAAATGTGCTCCTCCCGTCACTCTGGTTGGGTGCGCACAGTAAAAAGTGCTCCTGGCAGCTAGGGAGTGCCGCGTTGAGCACTACGCACGAAGAAATAAGCACCTGCAACGTTTGGTTTAGGTTTTAGCTGCATTTTTAATTTTATTGCTTAAATCGCATTTTCTCGACGAGCTGAGCACGTTTTCTGAAATGTGCTCCTCCCGTCGCTCTGGTTGGGTGCGCACAGTAAAAAGAGCTACTGGCAGCGAGGGAGTTCCGCGTTGACCACTGCGCACGAAGAAATAAGCACCTGCAACGTTTGGTTTAGGTTTTAGGTGCATTTTTAATTTTATTGCTTAAATCGCATTCTCTCGACGAGCTGAGCACGTTTTCTGAAATGTGCTCCTCCCGTCGCTCTGGTTGTGCGCGCATAGTAAAAAGTGCTCCTGGCAGCTAGAGAGTGCCGCGTTGACCACTGCACATGAAGAAATAAGCACCTGCAACGTTTGGTTTAGGTTTTAGGTGCATTTTTAATTTTATTGCTTAAATCGCATTTCCTCAACGAGCTGAGCACGTTTTCTGAAATGTGCTCCTCCCGTCGCTCTGGTTGTACGCGCATAGTAAAAAGTGCTCCTGGCAGCTAGAGAGTGCCGCGTTGACCACTGCGCAAGAAGAAATAAGCACCTGCAACGTTTGGTTTAGGTTTTAGGTGCATTTTTAATTTTATTGCTTAAATCGCATTTTCTCGACAAGCTGAGCACGTTTTCTGAAATGTGCTCCTCCCGTCGCTCTGGTTGGGTGTGCACAGTAAAAAGAGCTCCTGGCAGCTAGGGAGTGCCGCGTTGACCACTGCGCACGAAGAAATAAGCACCTGCAACGTTTGGTTTAGGTTTAGGTGCATTTTTAATTTTATTGCTTAAATCGCATTCTCTCGACGAGCTGAGCACGTTTTCTGAAATGTGCTCCTCCCGTCGCTCTGGTTGGGTGCGCACAGTAAAAAGAGCTCCTGGCAGCTAGGGAGTTCCGCGTTGACCACTGCGCACGAAGAAATAAGCACCTGCAACGTTTGGTTTAGGTTTTAGGTGCATTTTTAATTTTATTGCTTAAATCGCATTCTCTCGACGAGCTGAGCACGTTTTCTGAAATGTGCTCCTCCCGTCGCTCTGGTTGGGTGCGCATAGTAAAAAGTGCTCCTGGCAGCTAGAGAGTGCCGCGTTGACCACTGCGCAAGAAGAAATAAGCACCTGCAACGTTTGGTTTAGGTTTTAGGTGCATTTTTAATTTTATTGCTTAAATCGCATTCTCTCGACGAGCTGAGCACGTTTTCTGAAATGTGCTCCTCCCGTCACTCTGGTTGGGTGCGCACAGTAAAAAGTGCTCCTGGCAGCTAGGGAGTGCCGCGTTGAGCACTACGCACGAAGAAATAAGCACCTGCAACGTTTGGTTTAGGTTTTAGGTGCATTTTAAATTTTATTGCTTAAATCGCATTTCCTCGACGAGCTGAGCACGTTTTCTGAAATGTGCTCCTCCCGTCGCTCTGGTTGTGCGCGCATAGTAAAAAGTGCTCCTGGCAGCTAGAGAGTGCCGCGTTGACCACTGCACATGAAGAAATAAGCTTCTGCAACGTTTGGTTTAGGTTTTAGGTGCATTTTTAATTTTATTGCTTAAATCGCATTTTCTCGACGAGCTGAGCACGTTTTCTGAAATGTGCTCCTCCCGTCGCTCTGGTTGGGTGCGCACAGTAAAAAGTGCTCTTGGCAGCTAGAGAGTGCCGCGTTGACCACTGCGCATGAAGAAATAAGCACCTGCAACGCTTGGTTTAGGTTTTAGGTGCATTTTTAATTTTATTGCTTAAATCGCATTTCCTCAACGAGCTGAGCACGTTTTCTGAAATGTGCTCCTCCCGTCGCTCTGGTTGTACGCGCATAGTAAAAAGTGCTCCTGGCAGCTAGAGAGTGCCGCGTTGACCACTGCGCAAGAAGAAATAAGCACCTGCAACGTTTGGTTTAGGTTTTAGGTGCATTTTTAATTTTATTGCTTAAATCGCATTTTCTCGACAAGCTGAGCACGTTTTCTGAAATGTGCTCCTCCCGTCGCTCTGGTTGGGTGTGCACAGTAAAAAGAGCTCCTGGCAGCTAGGGAGTGCCGCGTTGACCACTGCGCACGAAGAAATAAGCACCTGCAACGTTTGGTTTAGGTTTAGGTGCATTTTTAATTTTATTGCTTAAATCGCATTCTCTCGACGAGCTGAGCACGTTTTCTGAAATGTGCTCCTCCCGTCGCTCTGGTTGGGTGCGCACAGTAAAAAGAGCTCCTGGCAGCTAGGGAGTTCCGCGTTGACCACTGCGCACGAAGAAATAAGCACCTGCAACGTTTGGTTTAGGTTTTAGGTGCATTTTTAATTTTATTGCTTAAATCGCATTCTCTCGACGAGCTGAGCACGTTTTCTGAAATGTGCTCCTCCCGTCGCTCTGGTTGTGCGCGCATAGTAAAAAGTGCTCCTGGCAGCTAGAGAGTGCCGCGTTGACCACTGCGCACGAAGAAATAAGCACCTGCAACGTTTGGTTTAGGTTTTAGGTGCATTTTTAATTTTATTGCTTAAATCGCATTTTCTCGACGAGCTGAGCACGTTTTCTGAAATGTGCTCCTCCCGTCGCTCTGGTTGGGTGCGCACAGTAAAAAGTGCTCCTGGCAGCTAGAGAGTGCCGCGTTGACCACTGCACATGAAGAAATAAGCACCTGCAACGTTTGGTTTAGGTTTTAGGTGCATTTTTAATTTTATTGCTTAAATCGCATTTTCTCGACGAGCTGAGCACGTTTTCTGAAATGTGCTCCTCCCGTCGCTCTGGTTGGGTGCGCACAGTAAAAAGTGCTCTTGGCAGCTAGAGAGTGCCGCGTTGACCACTGCACATGAAGAAATAAGCACCTGCAACGTTTGGTTTAGGTTTTAGGTGCATTTTTAATTTTATTGCTTAAATCGCATTTTCTCGACGAGCTGAGCACGTATTCTGAAATGTGCTCCTCCCGTCACTCTGGTTGGGTGCGCACAGTAAAAAGTGCTCTTGGCAGCTAGAGAGTGCCGCGTTGACCACTGCGCATGAAGAAATAAGCACCTGCAACGTTTGGTTTAGGTTTTAGGTGCATTTTTAATTTTATTGCTTAAATCGCATTTTCTCGACGAGCTGAGCACGTTTTCTGAAATGTGCTCCTCCCGTCGCTCTGGTTGGGTGCGCACAGTAAAAAGAGCTCCTGGCAGCTAGGGAGTGCCGCGTTGACCACTGCGCACGAAGAAATAAGCACCTGCAACGTTTGGTTTAGGTTTTAGGTGCATTTTTTATTTTATTGCTTAAATCGCATTCTCTCGACGAGCTGAGCACGTTTTCTGAAATGTGCTCCTCCCGTCGCTCTGGTTGGGTGCGCGTAGTAAAAAAGGCTCCTGGCAGCTAGAGAGTGCCGCGTTGACCACTGCGCATGAAGAAATAAGCACCTGCAACGTTTGGTTTAGGTTTTAGGTGCATTTTTAATTTTATTGCTTAAATCGCATTTTCTCGACGAGCTGAGCACGTTTTCTGAAATGTGCTCCTCCCGTCGCTCTGGTTGGGCGCGCATAGTAAAAAGTGCTCCTGGCAGCTAGAGAGCGCCGCGTTGACCACTGCGCATGAAGAAATAAGCACCTGCAACGTTTGGTTTAGGTTTTAGGTGCATTTTTAATTTTATTGCTTAAATCGCATTCTCTCGACGAGCTGAGCACGTTTTCTGAAATGTGCTCCTCCCGTCACTCTGGTTGGGTGCGCACAGTAAAAAGTGCTCTTGGCAGCTAGAGAGTGCCGCGTTGACCACTGCGCATGAAGAAATAAGCACCTGCAACGTTTGGTTTAGGTTTTAGGTGCATTTTTAATCTTATTGCTTAAATCGCATTTTCTCGACGAGCTGAGCACGTTTTCTGAAATGTGCTCCTCCCGTCACTCTGGTTGGGTGCGCACAGTAAAAAGTGCTCTTGGCAGCTAGAGAGTGCCGCGTTGACCACTGCGCATGAAGAAATAAGCACCTGCAACGCTTGGTTTAGGTTTTAGGTGCATTTTTAATTTTATTGCTTAAATCGCATTTTCTCGACGAGCTGAGCACGTTTTCTGAAATGTGCTCCTCCCGTCACTCTGGTTGGGTGCGCACAGTAAAAAGTGCTCCTGGCAGCTAGGGAGTGCCGCGTTGAGCACTACGCACGAAGAAATAAGCACCTGCAACGTTTGGTTTAGGTTTTAGCTGCATTTTTAATTTTATTGCTTAAATCGCATTCTCTCGACGAGCTGAGCACGTTTTCTGAAATGTGCTCCTCCCGTCGCTCTGGTTGGGTGCACACAGTAAAAAGAGCTCCTGGCAGCTAGGGAGTGCCGCGTTGACCACTGCGCACGAAGAAATAAGCACCTGCAACGTTTGGTTTAGGTTTTAGGTGCATTTTTTATTTTATTGCTTAAATCGCATTCTCTCGACGAGCTGAGCACGTTTTCTTAAATGTGCTCCTCCCGTCGCTCTGGGTGGGTGCGCGTAGTAAAAAGTGCTCCTGGCAGCTAGAGAGTGCCGCGTTGACCACTGCGCATGAAGAAATAAGCACCTGCAACGTTTGGTTTAGGTTTTAGGTGCATTTTTAATTTTATTGCTTAAATCGCATTTTCTCGACGAGCTGAGCACGTTTTCTGAAATGTGCTCCTCCCGTCGCTCTGGTTGGGTGCGCACAGTAAAAAGAGCTCCTGGCAGCTAGGGAGTGCCGCGTTGACCACTGCGCACGAAGAAATAAGCACCTGCAACGTTTGGTTTAGGTTTTAGGTGCATTTTTTATTTTATTGCTTTAATCGCATTCTCTCGACGAGCTGAGCACGTTTTCTGAAATGTGCTCCTCCCGTCGCTCTGGTTGGGTGCGCGTAGTAAAAAAGGCTCCTGGCAGCTAGAGAGTGCCGCGTTGACCACTGCGCATGAAGAAATAAGCACCTGCAACGTTTGGTTTAGGTTTTAGGTGCATTTTTAATCTTATTGCTTAAATCGCATTTTCTCGACGAGCTGAGCACGTTTTCTGAAATGTGCTCCTCCCGTCACTCTGGTTGGGTGCGCACAGTAAAAAGAGCTACTGGCAGCTAGGGAGTGCCGCGTTGACCACTGCGCACGAAGAAATAAGCACCTGCACCGTTTGGTTTAGGTTTTAGGTGCATTTTTTATTTTATTGCTTAAATCGCATTTTCTCGACGAGCTGAGCACGTTTTCTGAAATGTGCTCCTCCCGTCACTCTGGTTGGGTGCGCACAGTAAAAAGTGCTCTTGGCAGCTAGAGAGTGCCGCGTTGACCACTGCGCATGAAGAAATAAGCACCTGCAACGTTTGGTTTAGGTTTTAGGTGCATTTTTAATCTTATTGCTTAAATCGCATTTTCTCGACGAGCTGAGCACGTTTTCTGAAATGTGCTCCTCCCGTCACTCTGGTTGGGTGCGCATAGTAAAAAGTGCTCTTGGCAGCTAAAGAGTGCCGCGTTGACCACTGCGCACAAAGAAATAAGCACCTGCAACGTTTGGTTTAGGTTTTAGGTGCATTTTAAATTTTATTGCTTAAATCGCATTTTCTCGACGAGCTGAGCACGTTTTCTGAAATGTGCTCCTCCCGTCGCTCTGGTTGTGCGCGCATAGTAAAAAGTGCTCCTGGCAGCTAGGGAGTGCCGCGTTGACCACTGCGCATGAAGAAATAAGCACCTGCAACGTTTGGTTTAGGTTTTAGGTGCATTTTTAATTTTATTGCTTAAATCGCATTTTCTCGACGAGCTGAGCACGTTTTCTGAAATGTGCTCCTCCCGTCACTCTGGTTGGGTGCGCACAGTAAAAAGTGCTCTTGGCAGCTAGAGAGTGCCGCGTTGACCACTGCGCACGAAGAAATAAGCACCTGCAACGTTTGGTTTAGGTTTTAGGTTCATTTTTTATTTTATTGCTTAAATCGCATTCTCTCGACGAGCTGAGCACGTTTTCTGAAATGTGCTCCTCCCGTCGCTCTGGTTGGGTGCGCGTAGTAAAAAGTGCTCCTGGCAGCTAGAGAGTGCCGCGTTGACCACTGCGCATGAAGAAATAAGCACCTGCAACGTTTGGTTTAGGTTTTAGGTGCATTTTTAATCTTATTGCTTAAATCGCATTTTCTCGACGAGCTGAGCACGTTTTCTGAAATGTGCTCCTCCCGTCACTCTGGTTGGGTGCGCACAGTAAAAAGTGCTCTTGGCAGCTAGAGAGTGCCGCGTTGACCACTGCGCATGAAGAAATAAGCACCTGCAACGCTTGGTTTAGGTTTTAGGTGCATTTTTAATTTTATTGCTTAAATCGCATTTTCTCGACGAGCTGAGCACGTTTTCTGAAATGTGCTCCTCCCGTCACTCTGGTTGGGTGCGCACAGTAAAAAGTGCTCCTGGCAGCTAGGGAGTGCCGCGTTGAGCACTACGCACGAAGAAATAAGCACCTGCAACGTTTGGTTTAGGTTTTAGCTGCATTTTTAATTTTATTGCTTAAATCGCATTTTCTCGACGAGCTGAGCACGTTTTCTGAAATGTGCTCCTCCCGTCGCTCTGGTTGGGTGCGCGTAGTAAAAAGTGCTCCTGGCAGCTAGAGAGTGCCGCGTTGACCACTGCGCATGAAGAAATAAGCACCTGCAACGTTTGGTTTAGGTTTTAGGTGCATTTTTAATCTTATTGCTTAAATCGCATTTTCTCGACGAGCTGAGCACGTTTTCTGAAATGTGCTCCTCCCGTCACTCTGGTTGGGTGCGCACAGTAAAAAGTGCTCTTGGCTGCTAGAGAGTGCCGCGTTGACCACTGCGCATGAAGAAATAAGCACCTGCAACGTTTGGTTTAGGTTTTAGGTGCATTTTTAATTTTATTGCTTAAATCGCATTTTCTCGACGAGCTGAGCACGTTTTCTGAAATGTGCTCCTCCCGTCACTCTGGTTGGGTGCACACAGTAAAAAGTGCTCCTGGCAGCTAGAGAGTGCCGCGTTGACCACTGCGCATGAAGAAATAAGCACCTGCAACGTTTGGTTTAGGTTTTAGGTGCATTTTTAATCTTATTGCTTAAATCGCATTTTCTCGACGAGCTGAGCACGTTTTCTGAAATGTGCTCCTCCCGTCACTCTGGTTGGGTGCGCACAGTAAAAAGTGCTCTTGGCAGCTAGAGAGTGCCGCGTTGACCACTGCGCATGAAGAAATAAGCACCTGCAACGCTTGGTTTAGGTTTTAGGTGCATTTTTAATTTTATTGCTTAAATCGCATTTTCTCGACGAGCTGAGCACGTTTTCTGAAATGTGCTCCTCCCGTCACTCTGGTTGGGTGCGCACAGTAAAAAGTGCTCCTGGCAGCTAGGGAGTGCCGCGTTGAGCACTACGCACGAAGAAATAAGCACCTGCAACGTTTGGTTTAGGTTTTAGCTGCATTTTTAATTTTATTGCTTAAATCGCATTTTCTCGACGAGCTGAGCACGTTTTCTGAAATGTGCTTCTCCCGTCGCTCTGGTTGGGTGCGCACAGTAAAAAGAGCTCCTGGCAGCTAGGGAGTTCCGCGTTGACCACTGCGCACGAAGAAATAAGCACCTGCAACGTTTGGTTTAGGTTTTAGGTGCATTTTTAATTTTATTGCTTAAATCGCATTCTCTCGACGAGCTGAGCACGTTTTCTGAAATGTGCTCCTCCCGTCGCTCTGGTTGGGTGCGCACAGTAAAAAGTGCTCTTGGCAGCTCGGGAGTGCCGCGTTGACCACTGCGCATGAAGAAATAAGCACCTGCAACGTTTGGTTTAGGTTTTAGGTGCATTTTTAATTTTATTGCTTAAATCGCATTTTCTCGACGAGCTGAGCACGTTTTCTGAAATGTGCTCCTCCCGTCGCTCTGGTTGGGCGCGCATAGTAAAAAGTGCTCCTGGCAGCTAGAGAGTGCCGCGTTGACCACTGCGCACAAAGAAATAAGCACCTGCAACGTTTGGTTTAGGTTTTAGGTGCATTTTAAATTTTATTGCTTAAATCGCATTTCCTCGACGAGCTGAGCACGTTTTCTGAAATGAGCTCCTCCCGTCGCTCTGGCTGTGCGCGCATAGTAAAAAGTGCTCCTGGCAGCTGGAGAGTGCCGCGTTGACCACTGCACATGAAGAAATAAGCACCTGCAACGTTTGGTTTAGGTTTTAGGTGCATTTTTAATTTTATTGCTTAAATCGCATTTTCTCGACGAGCTGAGCACGTTTTCTGAAATGTGCTCCTCCCGTCGCTCTGGTTGGGTGCGCACAGTAAAAAGTGCTCTTTGCAGCTAGAGAGTGCCGTGTTGACCACTGCGCATGAAGAAATAAGCAGTTGCAACGTTTGGTTTAGGTTTTAGGTGCATTTTTAATTTTATTGCTTAAATCGCATTTTCTCGACGAGCTGAGCACGTTTTCTGAAATGTGCTCCTCCCGTCACTCTGGTTGGGTGCGCACAGTAAAAAGTGCTCCTGGCAGCTAGGGAGTGCCGCGTTGAGCACTGCGCACGAAGAAATAAGCACCTGCAACGTTTGGTTTAGGTTTTAGGTGCATTTTTAATTTTATTGCTTAAATCGCATTTTCTCGACGAGCTGAGCACGTTTTCTGAAATGTGCTCCTCCCGTCACTCTGGTTGGGTGCGCACAGTAAAAAGTGCTCTTGGCAGCTAGAGAGTGCCGCGTTGACCACTGCGCATGAAGAAATAAGCACCTGCAACGTTTGGTTTAGGTTTTAGGTGCATTTTTAATTTTATTGCTTAAATCGCATTTTCTCGACGAGCTGAGCACGTTTTCTGAAATGTGCTCCTCTCGTCACTCTGGTTGGGTGCGCACAGTAAAAAGTGCTCCTGGCAGCTAGGGAGTGCCGCGTTGAGCACTGCGCACGAAGAAATAAGCACCTGCAACGTTTGGTTTAGGTTTTAGGTGCATTTTTAATTTTATTGCTTAAATCGCATTTTCTCGACGAGCTGAGCACGTTTTCTGAAATGTGCTCCTCCCGTCGCTCTGGTTGGGTGCGCACAGTAAAAAGAGCTCCTGGCAGCTAGGGAGTTCCGCGTTGACCACTGCGCACGAATAAATAAGCACCTGCAACGTTTGGTTTAGGTTTTAGGTGCATTTTTAATTTTATTGCTTAAATCGCATTTTCTCGACGAGCTGAGCACGTTTTCTGAAATGTGCTCCTCCCGTCACTCTGGTTGGGTGCACACAGTAAAAAGTACTCCTGGCAGCTAGGGAGTGCCGCGTTGAGCACTGCGCACGAAGAAATAAGCACCTGCAACGTTTGGTTTAGGTTTTAGGTGCATTTTTAATTTTATTGCTTAAATCGCATTTTCTCGACGAGCTGAGCACGTTTTCTGAAATGGGCTCCTCCCGTCGCTCTGGTTGGGTGCGCACAGTAAAAAGTGCTCCTGGCAGCTAGAGAGTGCCGCGTTGACCACTGCGCATGAAGAAATAAGCACCTGCAACGTTTGGTTTAGGTTTTAGGTGCATTTTTAATCTTATTGCTTAAATCGCATTTTCTCGACGAGCTGAGCACGTTTTCTGAAATGTGCTCCTCCCGTCACTCTGGTTGGGTGCGCACAGTAAAAAGTGCTCTTGGCAGCTAGAGAGTGCCGCGTTGACCACTGCGCATGAAGAAATAAGCACCTGCAACGTTTGGTTTAGGTTTTAGGTGCATTTTTAATTTTATTGCTTAAATCGCATTTTCTCGACGAGCTGAGCACGTTTTCTGAAATGTGCTCCTCCCGTCACTCTGGTTGGGTGCACACAGTAAAAAGTGCTCCTGGCAGCTAGAGAGTGCCGCGTTGACCACTGCGCATGAAGAAATAAGCACCTGCAACGTTTGGTTTAGGTTTTAGGTGCATTTTTAATCTTATTGCTTAAATCGCATTTTCTCGACGAGCTGAGCACGTTTTCTGAAATGTGCTCCTCCCGTCACTCTGGTTGGGTGCGCACAGTAAAAAGTGCTCTTGGCAGCTAGAGAGTGCCGCGTTGACCACTACGCATGAAGAAATAAGCACCTGCAACGCTTGGTTTAGGTTTTAGGTGCATTTTTAATTTTATTGCTTAAATCGCATTTTCTCGACGAGCTGAGCACGTTTTCTGAAATGTGCTCCTCCCGTCACTCTGGTTGGGTGCGCACAGTAAAAAGTGCTCCTGGCAGCTAGGGAGTGCCGCGTTGACCACTGCGCATGAAGAAATAAGCACCTGCAACGTTTGGTTTAGGTTTTAGGTTCATTTTCAATCTTATTGCTTAAATCGCATTTTCTCGACGAGCTGAGCACGTTTTCTGAAATGTGCTCCTCCCGTCACTCTGGTTGGGTGCGCACAGTAAAAAGAGCTACTGGCAGCTAGGGAGTGCCGCGTTGACCACTGCGCACGAAGAAATAAGCACCTGCACGGTTTGGTTTAGGTTTTAGGTGCATTTTTTATTTTATTGCTTAAATCGCATTTTCTCGACGAGCTGAGCACGTTTTCTGAAATGTGCTCCTCCCGTCACTCTGGTTGGGTGCGCACAGTAAAAAGTGCTCTTGGCAGCTAGAGAGTGCCGCGTTGACCACTGCGCATGAAGAAATAAGCACCTGCAACGTTTGGTTTAGGTTTTAGGTGCATTTTTAATCTTATTGCTTAAATCGCATTTTCTCGACGAGCTGAGCACGTTTTCTGAAATGTGCTCCTCCCGTCGCTCTGGTTGGGTGCGCACAGTAAAAAGTGCTCTTGCAAGCTCGGGAGTGCCGCGTTGACCACTGCGCATGAAGAAATAAGCACCTGCAACGTTTGGTTTAGGTTTTAGGTGCATTTTTAATCTTATTGCTTAAATCGCATTTTCTCGACGAGCTGAGCACGTTTTCTGAAATGTGCTCCTCCCGTCACTCTGGTTGGGTGCGCACAGTAAAAAGAGCTACTGGCAGCTAGGGAGTGCCGCGTTGACCACTGCGCACGAAGAAATAAGCACCTGCACCGTTTGGTTTAGGTTTTAGGTGCATTTTTTATTTTATTGCTTAAATCGCATTTTCTCGACGAGCTGAGCACGTTTTCTGAAATGTGCTCCTCCCGTCACTCTGGTTGGGTGCGCACAGTAAAAAGTGCTCTTGGCAGCTAGAGAGTGCCGCGTTGACCACTGCGCATGAAGAAATAAGCACCTGCAACGTTTGGTTTAGGTTTTAGGTGCATTTTTAATCTTATTGCTTAAATCGCATTTTCTCGACGAGCTGAGCACGTTTTCTGAAATGTGCTCCTCCCGTCACTCTGGTTGGGTGCGCATAGTAAAAAGTGCTCTTGGCAGCTAAAGAGTGCCGCGTTGACCACTGCGCACAAAGAAATAAGCACCTGCAACGTTTGGTTTAGGTTTTAGGTGCATTTTAAATTTTATTGCTTAAATCGCATTTTCTCGACGAGCTGAGCACGTTTTCTGAAATGTGCTCCTCCCGTCGCTCTGGTTGTGCGCGCATAGTAAAAAGTGCTCCTGGCAGCTAGGGAGTGCCGCGTTGACCACTGCGCATGAAGAAATAAGCACCTGCAACGTTTGGTTTAGGTTTTAGGTGCATTTTTAATTTTATTGCTTAAATCGCATTTTCTCGACGAGCTGAGCACGTTTTCTGAAATGTGCTCCTCCCGTCACTCTGGTTGGGTGCGCACAGTAAAAAGTGCTCTTGGCAGCTAGAGAGTGCCGCGTTGACCACTGCGCACGAAGAAATAAGCACCTGCAACGTTTGGTTTAGGTTTTAGGTTCATTTTTTATTTTATTGCTTAAATCGCATTCTCTCGACGAGCTGAGCACGTTTTCTGAAATGTGCTCCTCCCGTCGCTCTGGTTGGGTGCGCGTAGTAAAAAGTGCTCCTGGCAGCTAGAGAGTGCCGCGTTGACCACTGCGCATGAAGAAATAAGCACCTGCAACGTTTGGTTTAGGTTTTAGGTGCATTTTTAATTTTATTGCTTAAATCGCATTTTCTCGACGAGCTGAGCACGTTTTCTGAAATGTGCTCCTCCCGTCACTCTGGTTGGGTGCGCACAGTAAAAAGTGCTCTTGGCAGCTAGAGAGTGCCGCGTTGACCACTGCGCATGAAGAAATAAGCACCTGCAACGCTTGGTTTAGGTTTTAGGTGCATTTTTAATTTTATTGCTTAAATCGCATTTTCTCGACGAGCTGAGCACGTTTTCTGAAATGTGCTCCTCCCGTCACTCTGGTTGGGTGCGCACAGTAAAAAGTGCTCCTGGCAGCTAGGGAGTGCCGCGTTGAGCACTACGCACGAAGAAATAAGCACCTGCAACGTTTGGTTTAGGTTTTAGCTGCATTTTTAATTTTATTGCTTAAATCGCATTTTCTCGACGAGCTGAGCACGTTTTCTGAAATGTGCTCCTCCCGTCACTCTGGTTGGGTGCGCACAGTAAAAAGTGCTCCTGGCAGCTAGGGAGTGCCGCGTTGACCACTGCGCACGAAGAAATAAGCACCTGCAACGTTTGGTTTAGGTTTTAGGTGCATTTTTAATTTTATTGCTTAAATCGCATTCTCTCGACGAGCTGAGCACGTTTTCTGAAATGTGCTCCTCCCGTCGCTCTGGTTGGGTGCGCACAGTAAAAAGTGCTCTTGCCAGCTCGGGAGTGCCGCGTTGACCACTGCGCATGAAGAAATAAGCACCTGCAACGTTTGGTTTAGGTTTTAGGTGCATTTTTAATTTTATTGCTTAAATCGCATTTTCTCGACGAGCTGAGCACGTTTTCTGAAATGTGCTCCTCCCGTCGCTCTGGTTGGGCGCGCATAGTAAAACGTGCTCCTGGCAGCTAGAGAGTGCCGCGTTGACCACTGCGCAAGAAGAAATAAGCTTCTGCAACGTTTGGTTTAGGTTTTAGCTGCATTTTTAATTTTATTGCTTAAATCGCATTTTCTCGACGAGCTGAGCAAGTTTTCTGAAATGTGCTCCTCCCGTCGCTCTGGTTGGGTGCGCACAGTAAAAAGAGCTCCTGGCAGCTAGGGAGTTCCGCGTTGACCACTGCGCACGAAGAAATAAGCACCTGCAACGTTTGGTTTAGGTTTTAGGTGCATTTTTAATTTTATTGCTTAAATCGCATTCTCTCGACGAGCTGAGCACGTTTTCTGAAATGTGCTCCTCCCGTCGCTCTGGTTGGGTGCACACAGTAAAAAGAGCTCCTGGCAGCTAGGGAGTGCCGCGTTGACCACTGCGCACGAAGAAATAAGCACCTGCAACGTTTGGTTTAGGTTTTAGGTGCATTTTTTATTTTATTGCTTAAATCGCATTCTCTCGACGAGCTGAGCACGTTTTCTGAAATGTGCTCCTCCCGTCCCTCTGGTTCGGTGCGCGTAGTAAAAAGTGCTCCTGGCAGCTAGAGAGTGCCGCGTTGACCACTGCGCATGAAGAAATTAGCACCTGCAACGTTTGGTTTAGGTTTTAGGTGCATTTTTAATCTTATTGCTTAAATCGCATTTTCTCGACGAGCTGAGCACGTTTTCTGAAATGTGCTCCTCCCGTCACTCTGGTTGGGTGCGCACAGTAAAAAGTGCTCCTGGCAGCTAGGGAGTGCCGCGTTGAGCACTACGCACGAAGAAATAAGCACCTGCAACGTTTGGTTTAGGTTTTAGCTGCATTTTTAATTTTATTGCTTAAATCGCATTTTCTCGACGAGCTGAGCAAGTTTTCTGAAATGTGCTCCTCCCGTCGCTCTGGTTGGGTGCGCACAGTAAAAAGAGCTCCTGGCAGCTAGGGAGTTCCGCGTTGACCACTGCGCACGAAGAAATAAGCACCTGCAACGTTTGGTTTAGGTTTTAGGTGCATTTTTAATTTTATTGCTTAAATCGCATTCTCTCGACGAGCTGAGCACGTTTTCTGAAATGTGCTCCTCCCGTCGCTCTGGTTGGGTGCGCACAGTAAAAAGTGCTCTTGGCAGCTCGGGAGTGCCGCGTTGACCACTGCGCATGAAGAAATAAGCACCTGCAACGTTTGGTTTAGGTTTTAGGTGCATTTTTAATTTTATTGCTTAAATCGCATTTTCTCGACGAGCTGAGCACGTTTTCTGAAATGTGCTCCTCCCGTCGCTCTGGTTGTGCGCGCATAGTAAAAAGTGCTCCTGGCAGCTAGAGAGTGCCGCGTTGACCACTGCACATGAAGAAATAAGCACCTGCAACGTTTGGTTTAGGTTTTAGGTGCATTTTTAATCTTATTGCTTAAATCGCATTTTCTCGACGAGCTGAGCACGTTTTCTGAAATGTGCTCCTCCCGTCGCTCTGGTTGGGTGCGCACAGTAAAAAGTGCTCTTGGCAGCTAGAGAGTGCCGCGTTGACCACTGCACATGAAGAAATAAGCACCTGCAACGTTTGGTTTAGGTTTTAGGTGCATTTTTAATTTTATTGCTTAAATCGCATTTTCTCGACGAGCTGAGCACGTTTTCTGAAATGTGCTCCTCCCGTCACTCTGGTTGGGTGCGCATAGTAAAAAGTGCTCTTGGCAGCTAAAGAGTGCCGCGTTGACCACTGCGCACAAAGAAATAAGCACCTGCAACGTTTGGTTTAGGTTTTAGGTGCATTTTAAATTTTATTGCTTAAATCGCATTTTCTCGACGAGCTGAGCACGTTTTCTGAAATGTGCTCCTCCCGTCGCTCTGGTTGTGCGCGCATAGTAAAAAGTGCTCCTGGCAGCTAGGGAGTGCCGCGTTGACCACTGCGCATGAAGAAATAAGCACCTGCAACGTTTGGTTTAGGTTTTAGGTGCATTTTTAATTTTATTGCTTAAATCGCATTTTCTCGACGAGCTGAGCACGTTTTCTGAAATGTGCTCCTCCCGTCGCTCTGGTTGGGTGCGCACAGTAAAAAGTGCTCCTGGCAGCTAGAGAGTGCCGCGTTGACCACTGCGCAAGAAGAAATAAGCACCTGCAACGTTTGGTTTAGGTTTTAGGTGCATTTTTAATCTTATTGCTTAAATCGCATTTTCTCGACGAGCTGAGCACGTTTTCTGAAATGTGCTCCTCCCGTCACTCTGGTTGGGTGCGCACAGTAAAAAGTGCTCTTGGCAGCTAGAGAGTGCCGCGTTGACCACTGCGCATGAAGAAATAAGCACCTGCAACGTTTGGTTTAGGTTTTAGGTGCATTTTTAATTTTATTGCTTAAATCGCATTTTCTCGACGAGCTGAGCACGTTTTCTGAAATGTGCTCCTCCCGTCGCTCTGGTTGTGCGCGCATAGTAAAAAGTGCGCCTGGCAGCTAGAGAGTTCCGCGTCGACCACTGCGCACGAAGAAATAAGCACCTGCAACGTTTGGTTTAGGTTTTAGGTGCATTTTAAATTTTATTGCTTAAATCGCATTTTCTCGACGAGCTGAGCACGTTTTCTGAAATGTGCTCCTCCCGTCGCTCTGGTTGTGCGCGCATAGTAAAAAGTGCTCCTGGCAGCTAGGGAGTGCCGCGTTGACCACTGCGCATGAAGAAATAAGCACCTGCAACGTTTGGTTTAGGTTTTAGGTGCATTTTTAATTTTATTGCTTAAATCGCATTTTCTCGACGAGCTGAGCACGTTTTCTGAAATGTGCTCCTCCCGTCATTCTGGTTGGGTGCGCATAGTACAAAGTGCTCTTGGCAGCTAAAGAGTGCCGCGTTGACCACTGCGCACAAAGAAATAAGCACCTGCAACGTTTGGTTTAGGTTTTAGGTGCATTTTAAATTTTATTGCTTAAATCGCATTTTCTCGACGAGCTGAGCACGTTTTCTGAAATGTGCTCCTCCCGTCGCTCTGGTTGTGCGCGCATAGTAAAAAGTGCTCCTGGCAGCTAGGGAGTGCCGCGTTGAGCACTGCGCACGAAGAAATAAGCACCTGCAACGTTTGGTTTAGGTTTTAGGTGCATTTTTAATTTTATTGCTTAAATCGCATTTTCTCGACGAGCTGAGCACATTTTCTGAAATGTGCTCCTCCCGTCACTCTGGTTGGGTGCGCACAGTAAAAAGTGCTCCTGGCAGCTAGGGAGTGCCGCGTTGAGTACTGCGCACGAAGAAATAAGCACCTGCAACGTTTGGTTTAGGTTTTAGGTGCATTTTTAATTTTATTGCTTAAATCGCATTTTCTCGACGAGCTGAGCACGTTTCCTGAAATGTGCTCCTCCCGTCACTGCGGTTGGGTGCGCACAGTAAAAAGTGCTCTTGGCAGCTAGAGAGTGCCGCGTTGACCACTGCGCATGAAGAAATAAGCACCTGCAACGTCTGGTTTAGGTTTTAGGTGCATTTTTAATTTTATTGCTTCAATCGCATTTTCTCGACGAGCTGAGCACGTTTTCTGAAATGGGCTCCTCCCGTCGCTCTGGTTGGGTGCGCACAGTAAAAAGAGCTCCTGGCAGCTAGGGAGTTCCGCGTCGACCACTGCGCACGAAGAAATAAGCACCTGCAACGTTTGGTTTAGGTTTTAGGTGCATTTTTTATTTTATTGCTTAAATCGCATTCTCTCGACGAGCTGAGCACGTTTTCTGAAATGTGCTCCTCCCGTCGCTCTGGTTGGGTGCGCACAGTAAAAAGTGCTCCTGGCAGCTAGGGAGTGCCGCGTTGAGCACTACGCACGAAGAAATAAGCACCTGCAACGTTTGGTTTAGGTTTTAGCTGCATTTTTAATTTTATTGCTTAAATCGCATTTTCTCGACGAGCTGAGCAAGTTTTCTGAAATGTGCTCCTCCCGTCGCTCTGGTTGGGTGCGCACTGTAAAAAGAGCTCCTGGCAGCTAGGGAGTTCCGCGTTGACCACTGCGCACGAAGAAATAAGCACCTGCAACGTTTGGTTTAGGTTTTAGGTGCATTTTTAATTTTATTGCTTAAATCGCATTTTCTCGAAAAGCTGAGCACGTTTTCTGAAATGTGCTCCTCCCGTCGCTCTGGTTGGGTGCGCACAGTAAAAAGTGCTCTTGGCAGCTAGAGAGTGCCGCGTTGACCACTGCGCATGAAGAAATAAGCACCTGCAACGCTTGGTTTAGGTTTTAGGTGCATTTTTAATTTTATTGCTTAAATCGCATTTTCTCGACGAGCTGAGCACGTTTTCTGAAATGTGCTCCTCCCGTCACTCTGGTTGGGTGCGCACAGTAAAAAGTGCTCCTGGCAGCTAGGGAGTGCCGCGTTGAGCACTACGCACGAAGAAATAAGCACCTGCAACGTTTGGTTTAGGTTTTAGCTGCATTTTTAATTTTATTGCTTAAATCGCATTTTCTCGACGAGCTGAGCACGTTTTCTGAAATGTGCTCCTCCCATCGCTCTGGTTGGGTGCGCACAGTAAAAAGAGCTCCTGGCAGCTAGGGAGTTCCGCGTTGACCACTGCGCACGAAGAAATAAGCACCTGCAACGTTTGGTTTAGGTTTTAGGTGCATTTTTAATCTTATTGCTTAAATCGCATTTTCTCGACGAGCTGAGCACGTTTTCTGAAATGTGCTCCTCCCGTCACTCTGGTTGGGTGCGCACAGTAAAAAGTGCTCTTGGCAGCTAGAGAGTGCCGCGTTGACCACTGCGCATGAAGAAATAAGCACCTGCAACGTTTGGTTTAGGTTTTAGGTGCATTTTTAATTTTATTGCTTAACTCGCATTTTCTCGACGAGCTGAGCACTTTTTCTGAAATGTGCTCCTCCCGTCGCTCTGGTTGTGCGCGCATAGTAAAAAGTGCTCCTGGCAGCTAGAGAGTGCCGCGTTGACCACTGCACATGGAGAAATAAGCACCTGCAACGTTTGGTTTAGGTTTTAGGTGCATTTTTAATTTTATTGCTTAAATCGCATTTTCTCGACGAGCTGAGCACGTTTTCTGAAATGTGCTCCTCCCGTCGCTCTGGTTGTGCGCGCATAGTAAAAAGTGCTCCTGGCAGGTAGAGAGTGCCGCGTTGACCACTGCACATGGAGAAATAAGCACCTGCAACGTTTGGTTTAGGTTGTAGCTGCATTTTTAATTTTATTGCTTAAATCGCATTTTCTCGACGAGCTGAGCACGTTTTCTGAAATGTGCTCCTCCCGTCGCTCTGGTTGGGTGCGCACAGTAAAAAGAGCTCCTGGCAGCTAGGGAGTTCCGCGTTGACCACTGCGCACGAAGAAATAAGCACCTGCAACGTTTGGTTTAGGTTTTAGGTGCATTTTTAATTTTATTGCTTAAATCGCATTCTCTCGACGAGCTGAGCACGTTTTCTGAAATGTGCTCCTCCCGTCGCTCTGGTTGGGTGCGCACAGTAAAAAGTGCTCTTGCCAGCTCGGGAGTGCCGCGTTGACCACTGCGCATGAAGAAATAAGCACCTGCAACGTTTGGTTTAGGTTTTAGGTGCATTTTTAATTTTATTGCTTAAATCGCATTTTCTCGACGAGCTGAGCACGTTTTCTGAAATGTGCTCCTCCCGTCGCTCTGGTTGGGTGCGCACAGTAAAAAGAGCTCCTGGCAGCTAGGGAGTTCCGCGTTGACCACTGCGCACGAAGAAATAAGCACCTGCAACGTTTGGTTTAGGTTTTAGGTGCATTTTTAATTTTATTGCTTAAATCGCATTCTCTCGACGAGCTGAGCACGTTTTCTGAAATGTGCTCCTCCCGTCGCTCTGGTTGGGTGCGCACAGTAAAAAGTGCTCTTGCCAGCTCGGGAGTGCCGCGTTGACCACTGCGCATGAAGAAATAAGCACCTGCAACGTTTGGTTTAGGTTTTAGGTGCATTTTTAATTTTATTGCTTAAATCGCATTTTCTCGACGAGCTGAGCACGTTTTCTGAAATGTGCTCCTCCCGTCGCTCTGGTTGGGCGCGCATAGTAAAAAGTGCTCCTGGCAGCTAGAGAGTGCCGCGTTGACCACTGCGCAAGAAGAAATAACCACCTGCAACGTTTGGTTTAGGTTTTAGGTGCATTTTTAATTTTATTGCTTAAATCGCATTTTCTCGACAAGCTGAGCACGTTTTCTGAAATGTGCTCCTCCCGTCGCTCTGGTTGGGTGTGCACAGTAAAAAGAGCTCCTGGCAGCTAGGGAGTGCCGCGTTGACCACTGCGCACGAAGAAATAAGCACCTGCAACGTTTGGTTTAGGTTTTAGGTGCATTTTTAATTTTATTGCTTAAATCGCATTCTCTCGACGAGCTGAGCACGTTTTCTGAAATGTGCTCCTCCCGTCGCTCTGGTTGGGTGCGCACAGTAAAAAGAGCTCCTGGCAGCTAGGGAGTTCCGCGTTGACCACTGCGCACGAATAAATAAGCACCTGCAACGTTTGGTTTAGGTTTTAGGTGCATTTTTAATTTTATTGCTTAAATCGCATTTTCTCGACGAGCTGAGCACGTTTTCTGAAATGTGCTCCTCCCGTCGCTCTGGTTGGGCGCGCATAGTAAAAAGTGCTCCTGGCAGCTAGAGAGTGCCGCGTTGACCACTGCGCAAGAAGAAATAACCACCTGCAACGTTTGGTTTAGGTTTTAGATGCATTTTTAATTTTATTGCTTAAATCGCATTTTCTCGACAAGCTGAGCACGTTTTCTGAAATGTGCTCCTCCCGTCGCTCTGGTTGGGTGTGCACAGTAAAAAGAGCTCCTGGCAGCTAGGGAGTGCCGCGTTGACCACTGCGCACGAAGAAATAAGCACCTGCAACGTTTGGTTTAGGTTTTAGGTGCATTTTTAATTTTATTGCTTAAATCGCATTCTCTCGACGAGCTGAGCAGGTTTTCTGAAATGTGCTCCTCCCGTCGCTCTGGTTGGGTGCGCACAGTAAAAAGAGCTCCTGGCAGCTAGGGAGTTCCGCGTTGACCACTGCGCACGAATAAATAAGCACCTGCAACGTTTGGTTTAGGTTTTAGGTGCATTTTTAATTTTATTGCTTAAATCGCATTTTCTCGACGAGCTGAGCACGTTTTCTGAAATGTTCTCCTCCCGTCACTCTGGTTGGGTGCACACAGTAAAAAGTGCTCCTGGCAGCTAGGGAGTGCCGCGTTGAGCACTGCGCACGAAGAAATAAGCACCTGCAACGTTTGGTTTAGGTTTTCTGTGCATTTTTAATTTTATTGCTTAAATCGCATTTTCTCGACGAGCTGAGCACGTTTTCTGAAATGGGCTCCTCCCGTCGCTCTGGTTGGGTGCGCACAGTAAAAAGAGCTCCTGGCAGCTAGGGAGTTCCGCGTTGACCACTGCGCACGAAGAAATAAGCACCTGCAACGTTTGGTTTAGGTTTTAGGTGCATTTTTAATTTTATTGCTTAAATCGCATTCTCTCGACGAGCTGAGCACGTTTTCTGAAATGTGATCCTCCCGTCGCTCTGGTTGGGTGCACACAGTAAAAAGAGCTCCTGGCAGCTAGGGAGTGCCGCGTTGACCACTGCGCACGAAGAAATAAGCACCTGCAACGTTTGGTTTAGGTTTTAGGTTCATTTTTTATTTTATTGCTTAAATCGCATTCTCTCGACGAGCTGAGCACGTTTTCTGAAATGTGCTCCTCCCGTCGCTCTGGTTGGGTGCGCGTAGTAAAAAGTGCTCCTGGCAGCTAGAGAGTGCCGCGTTGACCACTGCGCATGAAGAAATAAGCACCTGCAACGTTTGGTTTAGGTTTTAGGTGCATTTTTAATCTTATTGCTTAAATCGCATTTTCTCGACGAGCTGAGCACGTTTTCTGAAATGTGCTCCTCCCGTCACTCTGGTTGGGTGCGCACAGTAAAAAGTGCTCTTGGCAGCTAGAGAGTGCCGCGTTGACCACTGCGCATGAAGAAATAAGCACCTGCAACGTTTGGTTTAGGTTTTAGGTGCATTTTTAATTTTATTGCTTAAATCGCATTTTCTCGACGAGCTGAGCACGTTTTCTGAAATGTGCTCCTCCCGTCACTCTGGTTGGGTGCACACAGTAAAAAGTGCTCCTGGCAGCTAGAGAGTGCCGCGTTGACCACTGCGCACGAAGAAATAAGCACCTGCAACGTTTGGTTTAGGTTTTAGGTGCATTTTTAATTTTATTGCTTAAATCGCATTCTCTCGACGAGCTGAGCACGTTTTCTGAAATGTGCTCCTCCCGTCGCTCTGGTTGGGTGCGCACAGTAAAAAGTGCTCTTGCCAGCTCGGGAGTGCCGCGTTGACCACTGCGCATGAAGAAATAAGCACCTGCAACGTGTGGTTTAGGTTTTAGGTGCATTTTTAATTTTATTGCTTAAATCGCATTTTCTCGACGAGCTGAGCACGTTTTCTGAAATGTGCTCCTCCCGTCGCTCTGGTTGGGCGCGCATAGTAAAAAGTGCTCCTGGCAGCTAGAGAGTGCCGCGTTGACCACTGCGCAAGAAGAAATAAACACCTGCAACGTTTGGTTTAGGTTTTAGCTGCATTTTTAATTTTATTGCTTAAATCGCATTTTCTCGACGAGCTGAGCAAGTTTTCTGAAATGTGCTCCTCCCGTCGCTCTGGTTGGGTGCGCACAGTAAAAAGAGCTCCTGGCAGCTAGGGAGTTCCGCGTTGACCACTGCGCACGAAGAAATAAGCACCTGCAACGTTTGGTTTAGGTTTTAGGTGCATTTTTAATTTTATTGCTTAAATCGCATTCTCTCGACGAGCTGAGCACGTTTTCTGAAATGTGCTCCTCCCGTCGCTCTGGTTGGGTGCACACAGTAAAAAGAGCTCCTGGCAGCTAGGGAGTGCCGCGTTGACCACTGCGCACGAAGAAATAAGCACCTGCAACGTTTGGTTTAGGTTTTAGGTGCATTTTTTATTTTATTGCTTAAATCGCATTCTCTCGACGAGCTGAGCACGTTTTCTGAAATGTGCTCCTCCCGTCGCTCTGGTTCGGTGCGCGTAGTAAACAGTGCTCCTGGCAGCTAGAGAGTGCCGCGTTGACCACTGCGCATGAAGAAATTAGCACCTGCAACGTTTGGTTTAGGTTTTAGGTGCATTTTTAATCTTATTGCTTAAATCGCATTTTCTCGACGAGCTGAGCACGTTTTCTGAAATGTGCTCCTCCCGTTACTCTGGTTGGGTGCGCACAGTAAAAAGTGCTACTGGCAGCTAGGGAGTGCCGCGTTGACCACTGCGCACGAAGAAATAAGCACCTGCACGGTTTGGTTTAGGTTTTAGGTGCATTTTTTATTTTATTGCTTAAATCGCATTTTCTCGACGAGCTGAGCACGTTTTCTGAAATGTGCTCCTCCCGTCACTCTGGTTGGGTGCGCACAGTAAAAAGTGCTCTTGGCAGCTAGAGAGTGCCGCGTTGACCACTGCGCATGAAGAAATAAGCACCTGCAACGTTTGGTTTAGGTTTTAGGTGCATTTTTAATCTTATTGCTTAAATCGCATTTTCTCGACGAGCTGAGCACGTTTTCTGAAATGTGCTCCTCCCGTCGCTCTGGTTGGGTGCGCACAGTAAAAAGTGCTCTTGCAAGCTCGGGAGTGCCGCGTTGACCACTGCGCATGAAGAAATAAGCACCTGCAACGTTTGGTTTAGGTTTTAGGTGCATTTTTAATCTTATTGCTTAAATCGCATTTTCTCGACGAGCTGAGCACGTTTTCTGAAATGTGCTCCTCCCGTCACTCTGGTTGGGTGCGCACAGTAAAAAGAGCTACTGGCAGCTAGGGAGTGCCGCGTTGACCACTGCGCACGAAGAAATAAGCACCTGCACCGTTTGGTTTAGGTTTTAGGTGCATTTTTTATTTTATTGCTTAAATCGCATTTTCTCGACGAGCTGAGCACGTTTTCTGAAATGTGCTCCTCCCGTCACTCTGGTTGGGTGCGCACAGTAAAAAGTGCTCTTGGCAGCTAGAGAGTGCCGCGTTGACCACTGCGCATGAAGAAATAAGCACCTGCAACGTTTGGTTTAGGTTTTAGGTGCATTTTTAATCTTATTGCTTAAATCGCATTTTCTCGACGAGCTGAGCACGTTTTCTGAAATGTGCTCCTCCCGTCACTCTGGTTGGGTGCGCATAGTAAAAAGTGCTCTTGGCAGCTAAAGAGTGCCGCGTTGACCACTGCGCACAAAGAAATAAGCACCTGCAACGTTTGGTTTAGGTTTTAGGTGCATTTTAAATTTTATTGCTTAAATCGCATTTTCTCGACGAGCTGAGCACGTTTTCTGAAATGTGCTCCTCCCGTCGCTCTGGTTGTGCGCGCATAGTAAAAAGTGCTCCTGGCAGCTAGGGAGTGCCGCGTTGACCACTGCGCATGAAGAAATAAGCACCTGCAACGTTTGGTTTAGGTTTTAGGTGCATTTTTAATTTTATTGCTTAAATCGCATTTTCTCGACGAGCTGAGCACGTTTTCTGAAATGTGCTCCTCCCGTCACTCTGGTTGGGTGCGCACAGTAAAAAGTGCTCTTGGCAGCTAGAGAGTGCCGCGTTGACCACTGCGCACGAAGAAATAAGCACCTGCAACGTTTGGTTTAGGTTTTAGGTTCATTTTTTATTTTATTGCTTAAATCGCATTCTCTCGACGAGCTGAGCACGTTTTCTGAAATGTGCTCCTCCCGTCGCTCTGGTTGGGTGCGCGTAGTAAAAAGTGCTCCTGGCAGCTAGAGAGTGCCGCGTTGACCACTGCGCATGAAGAAATAAGCACCTGCAACGTTTGGTTTAGGTTTTAGGTGCATTTTTAATCTTATTGCTTAAATCGCATTTTCTCGACGAGCTGAGCACGTTTTCTGAAATGTGCTCCTCCCGTCACTCTGGTTGGGTGCGCACAGTAAAAAGTGCTCTTGGCAGCTAGAGAGTGCCGCGTTGACCACTGCGCATGAAGAAATAAGCACCTGCAACGCTTGGTTTAGGTTTTAGGTGCATTTTTAATTTTATTGCTTAAATCGCATTTTCTCGACGAGCTGAGCACGTTTTCTGAAATGTGCTCCTCCCGTCACTCTGGTTGGGTGCGCACAGTAAAAAGTGCTCCTGGCAGCTAGGGAGTGCCGCGTTGAGCACTACGCACGAAGAAATAAGCACCTGCAACGTTTGGTTTAGGTTTTAGCTGCATTTTTAATTTTATTGCTTAAATCGCATTTTCTCGACGAGCTGAGCACGTTTTCTGAAATGTGCTCCTCCCGTCGCTCTGGTTGGGTGCGCGTAGTAAAAAGTGCTCCTGGCAGCTAGAGAGTGCCGCGTTGACCACTGCGCATGAAGAAATAAGCACCTGCAACGTTTGGTTTAGGTTTTAGGTGCATTTTTAATCTTATTGCTTAAATCGCATTTTCTCGACGAGCTGAGCACGTTTTCTGAAATGTGCTCCTCCCGTCACTCTGGTTGGGTGCGCACAGTAAAAAGTGCTCTTGGCTGCTAGAGAGTGCCGCGTTGACCACTGCGCATGAAGAAATAAGCACCTGCAACGTTTGGTTTAGGTTTTAGGTGCATTTTTAATTTTATTGCTTAAATCGCATTTTCTCGACGAGCTGAGCACGTTTTCTGAAATGTGCTCCTCCCGTCACTCTGGTTGGGTGCACACAGTAAAAAGTGCTCCTGGCAGCTAGAGAGTGCCGCGTTGACCACTGCGCATGAAGAAATAAGCACCTGCAACGTTTGGTTTAGGTTTTAGGTGCATTTTTAATCTTATTGCTTAAATCGCATTTTCTCGACGAGCTGAGCACGTTTTCTGAAATGTGCTCCTCCCGTCACTCTGGTTGGGTGCGCACAGTAAAAAGTGCTCTTGGCAGCTAGAGAGTGCCGCGTTGACCACTGCGCATGAAGAAATAAGCACCTGCAACGCTTGGTTTAGGTTTTAGGTGCATTTTTAATTTTATTGCTTAAATCGCATTTTCTCGACGAGCTGAGCACGTTTTCTGAAATGTGCTCCTCCCGTCACTCTGGTTGGGTGCGCACAGTAAAAAGTGCTCCTGGCAGCTAGGGAGTGCCGCGTTGAGCACTACGCACGAAGAAATAAGCACCTGCAACGTTTGGTTTAGGTTTTAGCTGCATTTTTAATTTTATTGCTTAAATCGCATTTTCTCGACGAGCTGAGCACGTTTTCTGAAATGTGCTTCTCCCGTCGCTCTGGTTGGGTGCGCACAGTAAAAAGAGCTCCTGGCAGCTAGGGAGTTCCGCGTTGACCACTGCGCACGAAGAAATAAGCACCTGCAACGTTTGGTTTAGGTTTTAGGTGCATTTTTAATTTTATTGCTTAAATCGCATTCTCTCGACGAGCTGAGCACGTTTTCTGAAATGTGCTCCTCCCGTCGCTCTGGTTGGGTGCGCACAGTAAAAAGTGCTCTTGGCAGCTCGGGAGTGCCGCGTTGACCACTGCGCATGAAGAAATAAGCACCTGCAACGTTTGGTTTAGGTTTTAGGTGCATTTTTAATTTTATTGCTTAAATCGCATTTTCTCGACGAGCTGAGCACGTTTTCTGAAATGTGCTCCTCCCGTCGCTCTGGTTGGGCGCGCATAGTAAAAAGTGCTCCTGGCAGCTAGAGAGTGCCGCGTTGACCACTGCGCACAAAGAAATAAGCACCTGCAACGTTTGGTTTAGGTTTTAGGTGCATTTTAAATTTTATTGCTTAAATCGCATTTCCTCGACGAGCTGAGCACGTTTTCTGAAATGAGCTCCTCCCGTCGCTCTGGCTGTGCGCGCATAGTAAAAAGTGCTCCTGGCAGCTGGAGAGTGCCGCGTTGACCACTGCACATGAAGAAATAAGCACCTGCAACGTTTGGTTTAGGTTTTAGGTGCATTTTTAATTTTATTGCTTAAATCGCATTTTCTCGACGAGCTGAGCACGTTTTCTGAAATGTGCTCCTCCCGTCGCTCTGGTTGGGTGCGCACAGTAAAAAGTGCTCTTTGCAGCTAGAGAGTGCCGTGTTGACCACTGCGCATGAAGAAATAAGCAGTTGCAACGTTTGGTTTAGGTTTTAGGTGCATTTTTAATTTTATTGCTTAAATCGCATTTTCTCGACGAGCTGAGCACGTTTTCTGAAATGTGCTCCTCCCGTCACTCTGGTTGGGTGCGCACAGTAAAAAGTGCTCCTGGCAGCTAGGGAGTGCCGCGTTGAGCACTGCGCACGAAGAAATAAGCACCTGCAACGTTTGGTTTAGGTTTTAGGTGCATTTTTAATTTTATTGCTTAAATCGCATTTTCTCGACGAGCTGAGCACGTTTTCTGAAATGTGCTCCTCCCGTCACTCTGGTTGGGTGCGCACAGTAAAAAGTGCTCTTGGCAGCTAGAGAGTGCCGCGTTGACCACTGCGCATGAAGAAATAAGCACCTGCAACGTTTGGTTTAGGTTTTAGGTGCATTTTTAATTTTATTGCTTAAATCGCATTTTCTCGACGAGCTGAGCACGTTTTCTGAAATGTGCTCCTCTCGTCACTCTGGTTGGGTGCGCACAGTAAAAAGTGCTCCTGGCAGCTAGGGAGTGCCGCGTTGAGCACTGCGCACGAAGAAATAAGCACCTGCAACGTTTGGTTTAGGTTTTAGGTGCATTTTTAATTTTATTGCTTAAATCGCATTTTCTCGACGAGCTGAGCACGTTTTCTGAAATGTGCTCCTCCCGTCGCTCTGGTTGGGTGCGCACAGTAAAAAGAGCTCCTGGCAGCTAGGGAGTTCCGCGTTGACCACTGCGCACGAATAAATAAGCACCTGCAACGTTTGGTTTAGGTTTTAGGTGCATTTTTAATTTTATTGCTTAAATCGCATTTTCTCGACGAGCTGAGCACGTTTTCTGAAATGTGCTCCTCCCGTCACTCTGGTTGGGTGCACACAGTAAAAAGTACTCCTGGCAGCTAGGGAGTGCCGCGTTGAGCACTGCGCACGAAGAAATAAGCACCTGCAACGTTTGGTTTAGGTTTTAGGTGCATTTTTAATTTTATTGCTTAAATCGCATTTTCTCGACGAGCTGAGCACGTTTTCTGAAATGGGCTCCTCCCGTCGCTCTGGTTGGGTGCGCACAGTAAAAAGTGCTCCTGGCAGCTAGAGAGTGCCGCGTTGACCACTGCGCATGAAGAAATAAGCACCTGCAACGTTTGGTTTAGGTTTTAGGTGCATTTTTAATCTTATTGCTTAAATCGCATTTTGTCGACGAGCTGAGCACGTTTTCTGAAATGTGCTCCTCCCGTCACTCTGGTTGGGTGCGCACAGTAAAAAGTGCTCTTGGCAGCTAGAGAGTGCCGCGTTGACCACTGCGCATGAAGAAATAAGCACCTGCAACGTTTGGTTTAGGTTTTAGGTGCATTTTTAATTTTATTGCTTAAATCGCATTTTCTCGACGAGCTGAGCACGTTTTCTGAAATGTGCTCCTCCCGTCACTCTGGTTGGGTGCACACAGTAAAAAGTGCTCCTGGCAGCTAGAGTGCCGCGTTGACCACTGCGCATGAAGAAATAAGCACCTGCAACGTTTGGTTTAGGTTTTAGGTGCATTTTTAATCTTATTGCTTAAATCGCATTTTCTCGACGAGCTGAGCACGTTTTCTGAAATGTGCTCCTCCCGTCACTCTGGTTGGGTGCGCACAGTAAAAAGTGCTCTTGGCAGCTAGAGAGTGCCGCGTTGACCACTACGCATGAAGAAATAAGCACCTGCAACGCTTGGTTTAGGTTTTAGGTGCATTTTTAATTTTATTGCTTAAATCGCATTTTCTCGACGAGCTGAGCACGTTTTCTGAAATGTGCTCCTCCCGTCACTCTGGTTGGGTGCGCACAGTAAAAAGTGCTCCTGGCAGCTAGGGAGTGCCGCGTTGACCACTGCGCACGAAGAAATAAGCACCTGCAACGTTTGGTTTAGGTTTTAGGTGCATTTTTAATTTTATTGCTTAAATCGCATTCTCTCGACGAGCTGAGCACGTTTTCTGAAATGTGCTCCTCCCGTCGCTCTGGTTGGGTGCGCACAGTAAAAAGTGCTCTTGCCAGCTCGGGAGTGCCGCGTTGACCACTGCGCATGAAGAAATAAGCACCTGCAACGTTTGGTTTAGGTTTTAGGTGCATTTTTAATTTTATTGCTTAAATCGCATTTTCTCGACGAGCTGAGCACGTTTTCTGAAATGTGCTCCTCCCGTCGCTCTGGTTGGGCGCGCATAGTAAAACGTGCTCCTGGCAGCTAGAGAGTGCCGCGTTGACCACTGCGCAAGAAGAAATAAGCTTCTGCAACGTTTGGTTTAGGTTTTAGCTGCATTTTTAATTTTATTGCTTAAATCGCATTTTCTCGACGAGCTGAGCAAGTTTTCTGAAATGTGCTCCTCCCGTCGCTCTGGTTGGGTGCGCACAGTAAAAAGAGCTCCTGGCAGCTAGGGAGTTCCGCGTTGACCACTGCGCACGAAGAAATAAGCACCTGCAACGTTTGGTTTAGGTTTTAGGTGCATTTTTAATTTTATTGCTTAAATCGCATTCTCTCGACGAGCTGAGCACGTTTTCTGAAATGTGCTCCTCCCGTCGCTCTGGTTGGGTGCACACAGTAAAAAGAGCTCCTGGCAGCTAGGGAGTGCCGCGTTGACCACTGCGCACGAAGAAATAAGCACCTGCAACGTTTGGTTTAGGTTTTAGGTGCATTTTTTATTTTATTGCTTAAATCGCATTCTCTCGACGAGCTGAGCACGTTTTCTGAAATGTGCTCCTCCCGTCCCTCTGGTTCGGTGCGCGTAGTAAAAAGTGCTCCTGGCAGCTAGAGAGTGCCGCGTTGACCACTGCGCATGAAGAAATTAGCACCTGCAACGTTTGGTTTAGGTTTTAGGTGCATTTTTAATCTTATTGCTTAAATCGCATTTTCTCGACGAGCTGAGCACGTTTTCTGAAATGTGCTCCTCCCGTCACTCTGGTTGGGTGCGCACAGTAAAAAGTGCTCCTGGCAGCTAGGGAGTGCCGCGTTGAGCACTACGCACGAAGAAATAAGCACCTGCAACGTTTGGTTTAGGTTTTAGCTGCATTTTTAATTTTATTGCTTAAATCGCATTTTCTCGACGAGCTGAGCAAGTTTTCTGAAATGTGCTCCTCCCGTCGCTCTGGTTGGGTGCGCACAGTAAAAAGAGCTCCTGGCAGCTAGGGAGTTCCGCGTTGACCACTGCGCACGAAGAAATAAGCACCTGCAACGTTTGGTTTAGGTTTTAGGTGCATTTTTAATTTTATTGCTTAAATCGCATTCTCTCGACGAGCTGAGCACGTTTTCTGAAATGTGCTCCTCCCGTCGCTCTGGTTGGGTGCGCACAGTAAAAAGTGCTCTTGGCAGCTCGGGAGTGCCGCGTTGACCACTGCGCATGAAGAAATAAGCACCTGCAACGTTTGGTTTAGGTTTTAGGTGCATTTTTAATTTTATTGCTTAAATCGCATTTTCTCGACGAGCTGAGCACGTTTTCTGAAATGTGCTCCTCCCGTCGCTCTGGTTGTGCGCGCATAGTAAAAAGTGCTCCTGGCAGCTAGAGAGTGCCGCGTTGACCACTGCACATGAAGAAATAAGCACCTGCAACGTTTGGTTTAGGTTTTAGGTGCATTTTTAATCTTATTGCTTAAATCGCATTTTCTCGACGAGCTGAGCACGTTTTCTGAAATGTGCTCCTCCCGTCGCTCTGGTTGGGTGCGCACAGTAAAAAGTGCTCTTGGCAGCTAGAGAGTGCCGCGTTGACCACTGCACATGAAGAAATAAGCACCTGCAACGTTTGGTTTAGGTTTTAGGTGCATTTTTAATTTTATTGCTTAAATCGCATTTTCTCGACGAGCTGAGCACGTTTTCTGAAATGTGCTCCTCCCGTCACTCTGGTTGGGTGCGCATAGTAAAAAGTGCTCTTGGCAGCTAAAGAGTGCCGCGTTGACCACTGCGCACAAAGAAATAAGCACCTGCAACGTTTGGTTTAGGTTTTAGGTGCATTTTAAATTTTATTGCTTAAATCGCATTTTCTCGACGAGCTGAGCACGTTTTCTGAAATGTGCTCCTCCCGTCGCTCTGGTTGTGCGCGCATAGTAAAAAGTGCTCCTGGCAGCTAGGGAGTGCCGCGTTGACCACTGCGCATGAAGAAATAAGCACCTGCAACGTTTGGTTTAGGTTTTAGGTGCATTTTTAATTTTATTGCTTAAATCGCATTTTCTCGACGAGCTGAGCACGTTTTCTGAAATGTGCTCCTCCCGTCGCTCTGGTTGGGTGCGCACAGTAAAAAGTGCTCCTGGCAGCTAGAGAGTGCCGCGTTGACCACTGCGCAAGAAGAAATAAGCACCTGCAACGTTTGGTTTAGGTTTTAGGTGCATTTTTAATCTTATTGCTTAAATCGCATTTTCTCGACGAGCTGAGCACGTTTTCTGAAATGTGCTCCTCCCGTCACTCTGGTTGGGTGCGCACAGTAAAAAGTGCTCTTGGCAGCTAGAGAGTGCCGCGTTGACCACTGCGCATGAAGAAATAAGCACCTGCAACGTTTGGTTTAGGTTTTAGGTGCATTTTTAATTTTATTGCTTAAATCGCATTTTCTCGACGAGCTGAGCACGTTTTCTGAAATGTGCTCCTCCCGTCGCTCTGGTTGTGCGCGCATAGTAAAAAGTGCGCCTGGCAGCTAGAGAGTTCCGCGTCGACCACTGCGCACGAAGAAATAAGCACCTGCAACGTTTGGTTTAGGTTTTAGGTGCATTTTAAATTTTATTGCTTAAATCGCATTTTCTCGACGAGCTGAGCACGTTTTCTGAAATGTGCTCCTCCCGTCGCTCTGGTTGTGCGCGCATAGTAAAAAGTGCTCCTGGCAGCTAGGGAGTGCCGCGTTGACCACTGCGCATGAAGAAATAAGCACCTGCAACGTTTGGTTTAGGTTTTAGGTGCATTTTTAATTTTATTGCTTAAATCGCATTTTCTCGACGAGCTGAGCACGTTTTCTGAAATGTGCTCCTCCCGTCATTCTGGTTGGGTGCGCATAGTACAAAGTGCTCTTGGCAGCTAAAGAGTGCCGCGTTGACCACTGCGCACAAAGAAATAAGCACCTGCAACGTTTGGTTTAGGTTTTAGGTGCATTTTAAATTTTATTGCTTAAATCGCATTTTCTCGACGAGCTGAGCACGTTTTCTGAAATGTGCTCCTCCCGTCGCTCTGGTTGTGCGCGCATAGTAAAAAGTGCTCCTGGCAGCTAGGGAGTGCCGCGTTGAGCACTGCGCACGAAGAAATAAGCACCTGCAACGTTTGGTTTAGGTTTTAGGTGCATTTTTAATTTTATTGCTTAAATCGCATTTTCTCGACGAGCTGAGCACATTTTCTGAAATGTGCTCCTCCCGTCACTCTGGTTGGGTGCGCACAGTAAAAAGTGCTCCTGGCAGCTAGGGAGTGCCGCGTTGAGTACTGCGCACGAAGAAATAAGCACCTGCAACGTTTGGTTTAGGTTTTAGGTGCATTTTTAATTTTATTGCTTAAATCGCATTTTCTCGACGAGCTGAGCACGTTTCCTGAAATGTGCTCCTCCCGTCACTGCGGTTGGGTGCGCACAGTAAAAAGTGCTCTTGGCAGCTAGAGAGTGCCGCGTTGACCACTGCGCATGAAGAAATAAGCACCTGCAACGTCTGGTTTAGGTTTTAGGTGCATTTTTAATTTTATTGCTTCAATCGCATTTTCTCGACGAGCTGAGCACGTTTTCTGAAATGGGCTCCTCCCGTCGCTCTGGTTGGGTGCGCACAGTAAAAAGAGCTCCTGGCAGCTAGGGAGTTCCGCGTCGACCACTGCGCACGAAGAAATAAGCACCTGCAACGTTTGGTTTAGGTTTTAGGTGCATTTTTTATTTTATTGCTTAAATCGCATTCTCTCGACGAGCTGAGCACGTTTTCTGAAATGTGCTCCTCCCGTCGCTCTGGTTGGGTGCGCACAGTAAAAAGTGCTCCTGGCAGCTAGGGAGTGCCGCGTTGAGCACTACGCACGAAGAAATAAGCACCTGCAACGTTTGGTTTAGGTTTTAGCTGCATTTTTAATTTTATTGCTTAAATCGCATTTTCTCGACGAGCTGAGCAAGTTTTCTGAAATGTGCTCCTCCCGTCGCTCTGGTTGGGTGCGCACTGTAAAAAGAGCTCCTGGCAGCTAGGGAGTTCCGCGTTGACCACTGCGCACGAAGAAATAAGCACCTGCAACGTTTGGTTTAGGTTTTAGGTGCATTTTTAATTTTATTGCTTAAATCGCATTTTCTCGAAAAGCTGAGCACGTTTTCTGAAATGTGCTCCTCCCGTCGCTCTGGTTGGGTGCGCACAGTAAAAAGTGCTCTTGGCAGCTAGAGAGTGCCGCGTTGACCACTGCGCATGAAGAAATAAGCACCTGCAACGCTTGGTTTAGGTTTTAGGTGCATTTTTAATTTTATTGCTTAAATCGCATTTTCTCGACGAGCTGAGCACGTTTTCTGAAATGTGCTCCTCCCGTCACTCTGGTTGGGTGCGCACAGTAAAAAGTGCTCCTGGCAGCTAGGGAGTGCCGCGTTGAGCACTACGCACGAAGAAATAAGCACCTGCAACGTTTGGTTTAGGTTTTAGCTGCATTTTTAATTTTATTGCTTAAATCGCATTTTCTCGACGAGCTGAGCACGTTTTCTGAAATGTGCTCCTCCCATCGCTCTGGTTGGGTGCGCACAGTAAAAAGAGCTCCTGGCAGCTAGGGAGTTCCGCGTTGACCACTGCGCACGAAGAAATAAGCACCTGCAACGTTTGGTTTAGGTTTTAGGTGCATTTTTAATCTTATTGCTTAAATCGCATTTTCTCGACGAGCTGAGCACGTTTTCTGAAATGTGCTCCTCCCGTCACTCTGGTTGGGTGCGCACAGTAAAAAGTGCTCTTGGCAGCTAGAGAGTGCCGCGTTGACCACTGCGCATGAAGAAATAAGCACCTGCAACGTTTGGTTTAGGTTTTAGGTGCATTTTTAATTTTATTGCTTAACTCGCATTTTCTCGACGAGCTGAGCACTTTTTCTGAAATGTGCTCCTCCCGTCGCTCTGGTTGTGCGCGCATAGTAAAAAGTGCTCCTGGCAGCTAGAGAGTGCCGCGTTGACCACTGCACATGGAGAAATAAGCACCTGCAACGTTTGGTTTAGGTTTTAGGTGCATTTTTAATTTTATTGCTTAAATCGCATTTTCTCGACGAGCTGAGCACGTTTTCTGAAATGTGCTCCTCCCGTCGCTCTGGTTGTGCGCGCATAGTAAAAAGTGCTCCTGGCAGGTAGAGAGTGCCGCGTTGACCACTGCACATGGAGAAATAAGCACCTGCAACGTTTGGTTTAGGTTGTAGCTGCATTTTTAATTTTATTGCTTAAATCGCATTTTCTCGACGAGCTGAGCACGTTTTCTGAAATGTGCTCCTCCCGTCGCTCTGGTTGGGTGCGCACAGTAAAAAGAGCTCCTGGCAGCTAGGGAGTTCCGCGTTGACCACTGCGCACGAAGAAATAAGCACCTGCAACGTTTGGTTTAGGTTTTAGGTGCATTTTTAATTTTATTGCTTAAATCGCATTCTCTCGACGAGCTGAGCACGTTTTCTGAAATGTGCTCCTCCCGTCGCTCTGGTTGGGTGCGCACAGTAAAAAGTGCTCTTGCCAGCTCGGGAGTGCCGCGTTGACCACTGCGCATGAAGAAATAAGCACCTGCAACGTTTGGTTTAGGTTTTAGGTGCATTTTTAATTTTATTGCTTAAATCGCATTTTCTCGACGAGCTGAGCACGTTTTCTGAAATGTGCTCCTCCCGTCGCTCTGGTTGGGTGCGCACAGTAAAAAGAGCTCCTGGCAGCTAGGGAGTTCCGCGTTGACCACTGCGCACGAAGAAATAAGCACCTGCAACGTTTGGTTTAGGTTTTAGGTGCATTTTTAATTTTATTGCTTAAATCGCATTCTCTCGACGAGCTGAGCACGTTTTCTGAAATGTGCTCCTCCCGTCGCTCTGGTTGGGTGCGCACAGTAAAAAGTGCTCTTGCCAGCTCGGGAGTGCCGCGTTGACCACTGCGCATGAAGAAATAAGCACCTGCAACGTTTGGTTTAGGTTTTAGGTGCATTTTTAATTTTATTGCTTAAATCGCATTTTCTCGACGAGCTGAGCACGTTTTCTGAAATGTGCTCCTCCCGTCGCTCTGGTTGGGCGCGCATAGTAAAAAGTGCTCCTGGCAGCTAGAGAGTGCCGCGTTGACCACTGCGCAAGAAGAAATAACCACCTGCAACGTTTGGTTTAGGTTTTAGGTGCATTTTTAATTTTATTGCTTAAATCGCATTTTCTCGACAAGCTGAGCACGTTTTCTGAAATGTGCTCCTCCCGTCGCTCTGGTTGGGTGTGCACAGTAAAAAGAGCTCCTGGCAGCTAGGGAGTGCCGCGTTGACCACTGCGCACGAAGAAATAAGCACCTGCAACGTTTGGTTTAGGTTTTAGGTGCATTTTTAATTTTATTGCTTAAATCGCATTCTCTCGACGAGCTGAGCACGTTTTCTGAAATGTGCTCCTCCCGTCGCTCTGGTTGGGTGCGCACAGTAAAAAGAGCTCCTGGCAGCTAGGGAGTTCCGCGTTGACCACTGCGCACGAATAAATAAGCACCTGCAACGTTTGGTTTAGGTTTTAGGTGCATTTTTAATTTTATTGCTTAAATCGCATTTTCTCGACGAGCTGAGCACGTTTTCTGAAATGTGCTCCTCCCGTCGCTCTGGTTGGGCGCGCATAGTAAAAAGTGCTCCTGGCAGCTAGAGAGTGCCGCGTTGACCACTGCGCAAGAAGAAATAACCACCTGCAACGTTTGGTTTAGGTTTTAGATGCATTTTTAATTTTATTGCTTAAATCGCATTTTCTCGACAAGCTGAGCACGTTTTCTGAAATGTGCTCCTCCCGTCGCTCTGGTTGGGTGTGCACAGTAAAAAGAGCTCCTGGCAGCTAGGGAGTGCCGCGTTGACCACTGCGCACGAAGAAATAAGCACCTGCAACGTTTGGTTTAGGTTTTAGGTGCATTTTTAATTTTATTGCTTAAATCGCATTCTCTCGACGAGCTGAGCAGGTTTTCTGAAATGTGCTCCTCCCGTCGCTCTGGTTGGGTGCGCACAGTAAAAAGAGCTCCTGGCAGCTAGGGAGTTCCGCGTTGACCACTGCGCACGAATAAATAAGCACCTGCAACGTTTGGTTTAGGTTTTAGGTGCATTTTTAATTTTATTGCTTAAATCGCATTTTCTCGACGAGCTGAGCACGTTTTCTGAAATGTTCTCCTCCCGTCACTCTGGTTGGGTGCACACAGTAAAAAGTGCTCCTGGCAGCTAGGGAGTGCCACGTTGAGCACTGCGCACGAAGAAATAAGCACCTGCAACGTTTGGTTTAGGTTTTCTGTGCATTTTTAATTTTATTGCTTAAATCGCATTTTCTCGACGAGCTGAGCACGTTTTCTGAAATGGGCTCCTCCCGTCGCTCTGGTTGGGTGCGCACAGTAAAAAGAGCTCCTGGCAGCTAGGGAGTTCCGCGTTGACCACTGCGCACGAAGAAATAAGCACCTGCAACGTTTGGTTTAGGTTTTAGGTGCATTTTTAATTTTATTGCTTAAATCGCATTCTCTCGACGAGCTGAGCACGTTTTCTGAAATGTGATCCTCCCGTCGCTCTGGTTGGGTGCACACAGTAAAAAGAGCTCCTGGCAGCTAGGGAGTGCCGCGTTGACCACTGCGCACGAAGAAATAAGCACCTGCAACGTTTGGTTTAGGTTTTAGGTTCATTTTTTATTTTATTGCTTAAATCGCATTCTCTCGACGAGCTGAGCACGTTTTCTGAAATGTGCTCCTCCCGTCGCTCTGGTTGGGTGCGCGTAGTAAAAAGTGCTCCTGGCAGCTAGAGAGTGCCGCGTTGACCACTGCGCATGAAGAAATAAGCACCTGCAACGTTTGGTTTAGGTTTTAGGTGCATTTTTAATCTTATTGCTTAAATCGCATTTTCTCGACGAGCTGAGCACGTTTTCTGAAATGTGCTCCTCCCGTCACTCTGGTTGGGTGCGCACAGTAAAAAGTGCTCTTGGCAGCTAGAGAGTGCCGCGTTGACCACTGCGCATGAAGAAATAAGCACCTGCAACGTTTGGTTTAGGTTTTAGGTGCATTTTTAATTTTATTGCTTAAATCGCATTTTCTCGACGAGCTGAGCACGTTTTCTGAAATGTGCTCCTCCCGTCACTCTGGTTGGGTGCACACAGTAAAAAGTGCTCCTGGCAGCTAGAGAGTGCCGCGTTGACCACTGCGCACGAAGAAATAAGCACCTGCAACGTTTGGTTTAGGTTTTAGGTGCATTTTTAATTTTATTGCTTAAATCGCATTCTCTCGACGAGCTGAGCACGTTTTCTGAAATGTGCTCCTCCCGTCGCTCTGGTTGGGTGCGCACAGTAAAAAGTGCTCTTGCCAGCTCGGGAGTGCCGCGTTGACCACTGCGCATGAAGAAATAAGCACCTGCAACGTGTGGTTTAGGTTTTAGGTGCATTTTTAATTTTATTGCTTAAATCGCATTTTCTCGACGAGCTGAGCACGTTTTCTGAAATGTGCTCCTCCCGTCGCTCTGGTTGGGCGCGCATAGTAAAAAGTGCTCCTGGCAGCTAGAGAGTGCCGCGTTGACCACTGCGCAAGAAGAAATAAACACCTGCAACGTTTGGTTTAGGTTTTAGCTGCATTTTTAATTTTATTGCTTAAATCGCATTTTCTCGACGAGCTGAGCAAGTTTTCTGAAATGTGCTCCTCCCGTCGCTCTGGTTGGGTGCGCACAGTAAAAAGAGCTCCTGGCAGCTAGGGAGTTCCGCGTTGACCACTGCGCACGAAGAAATAAGCACCTGCAACGTTTGGTTTAGGTTTTAGGTGCATTTTTAATTTTATTGCTTAAATCGCATTCTCTCGACGAGCTGAGCACGTTTTCTGAAATGTGCTCCTCCCGTCGCTCTGGTTGGGTGCACACAGTAAAAAGAGCTCCTGGCAGCTAGGGAGTGCCGCGTTGACCACTGCGCACGAAGAAATAAGCACCTGCAACGTTTGGTTTAGGTTTTAGGTGCATTTTTTATTTTATTGCTTAAATCGCATTCTCTCGACGAGCTGAGCACGTTTTCTGAAATGTGCTCCTCCCGTCGCTCTGGTTCGGTGCGCGTAGTAAACAGTGCTCCTGGCAGCTAGAGAGTGCCGCGTTGACCACTGCGCATGAAGAAATTAGCACCTGCAACGTTTGGTTTAGGTTTTAGGTGCATTTTTAATCTTATTGCTTAAATCGCATTTTCTCGACGAGCTGAGCACGTTTTCTGAAATGTGCTCCTCCCGTTACTCTGGTTGGGTGCGCACAGTAAAAAGTGCTCCTGGCAGCTAGGGAGTGCCGCGTTGAGCACTACGCACGAAGAAATAAGCACCTGCAACGTTTGGTTTAGGTTTTAGCTGCATTTTTAATTTTATTGCTTAAATTGCATTTTCTCGACGAGCTGAGCAAGTTTTCTGAAATGTGCTCCTCCCGTCGCTCTGGTTGGGTGCGCACAGTAAAAAGAGCTCCTGGCAGCTAGGGAGTTCCGCGTTGACCACTGCGCACGAAGAAATAAGCACCTGCAACGTTTGGTTTAGGTTTTAGGGGCATTTTTAATTTTATTGCTTAAATCGCATTCTCTCGACGAGCTGAGCACGTTTTCTGAAATGTGCTCCTCCCGTCGCTCTGGTTGGGTGCGCACAGTAAAAAGTGCTCTTGGCAGCTCGGGAGTGCCGCGTTGACCACTGCGCATGAAGAAATAAGCACCTGCAACGTTTGGTTTAGGTTTTAGGTGCATTTTTAATTTTATTGCTTAAATCGCATTTTCTCGACGAGCTGAGCACGTTTTCTGAAATGTGCTCCTCCCGTCGCTCTGGTTGTGCGCGCATAGTAAAAAGTGCTCCTGGCAGCTAGAGAGTGCCGCGTTGACCACTGCACATGAAGAAATAAGCACCTGCAACGTTTGGTTTAGGTTTTAGGTGCATTTTTAATCTTATTGCTTAAATCGCATTTTCTCGACGAGCTGAGCACGTTTTCTGAAATGTGCTCCTCCCGTCGCTCTGGTTGGGTGCGCACAGTAAAAAGTGCTCTTGGCAGCTAGAGAGTGCCGCGTTGACCACTGCACATGAAGAAATAAGCACCTGCAACGTTTGGTTTAGGTTTTAGGTGCATTTTTAATTTTATTGCTTAAATCGCATTTTCTCGACGAGCTGAGCACGTTTTCTGAAATGTGCTCCTCCCGTCACTCTGGTTGGGTGCGCATAGTAAAAAGTGCTCTTGGCAGCTAAAGAGTGCCGCGTTGACCACTGCGCACAAAGAAATAAGCACCTGCAACGTTTGGTTTAGGTTTTAGGTGCATTTTAAATTTTATTGCTTAAATCGCATTTTCTCGACGAGCTGAGCACGTTTTCTGAAATGTGCTCCTCCCGTCGCTCTGGTTGTGCGCGCATAGTAAAAAGTGCTCCTGGCAGCTAGGGAGTGCCGCGTTGACCACTGCGCATGAAGAAATAAGCACCTGCAACGTTTGGTTTAGGTTTTAGGTGCATTTTTAATTTTATTGCTTAAATCGCATTTTCTCGACGAGCTGAGCACGTTTTCTGAAATGTGCTCCTCCCGTCACTCTGGTTGGGTGCGCACAGTAAAAAGTGCTCTTGGCAGCTAGAGAGTGCCGCGTTGACCACTGCGCACGAAGAAATAAGCACCTGCAACGTTTGGTTTAGGTTTTAGGTTCATTTTTTATTTTATTGCTTAAATCGCATTCTCTCGACGAGCTGAGCACGTTTTCTGAAATGTGCTCCTCCCGTCGCTCTGGTTGGGTGCGCGTAGTAAAAAGTGCTCCTGGCAGCTAGAGAGTGCCGCGTTGACCACTGCGCATGAAGAAATAAGCACCTGCAACGTTTGGTTTAGGTTTTAGGTGCATTTTTAATCTTATTGCTTAAATCGCATTTTCTCGACGAGCTGAGCACGTTTTCTGAAATGTGCTCCTCCCGTCACTCTGGTTGGGTGCGCACAGTAAAAAGTGCTCTTGGCAGCTAGAGAGTGCCGCGTTGACCACTGCGCATGAAGAAATAAGCACCTGCAACGTTTGGTTTAGGTTTTAGGTGCATTTTTAATTTTATTGCTTAAATCGCATTTTCTCGACGAGCTGAGCACGTTTTCTGAAATGTGCTCCTCCCGTCACTCTGGTTGGGTGCACACAGTAAAAAGTGCTCCTGGCAGCTAGAGAGTGCCGCGTTGACCACTGCGCATGAAGAAATAAGCACCTGCAACGTTTGGTTTAGGTTTTAGGTGCATTTTTAATCTTATTGCTTAAATCGCATTTTCTCGACGAGCTGAGCACGTTTTCTGAAATGTGCTCCTCCCGTCACTCTGGTTGGGTGCGCACAGTAAAAAGTGCTCTTGGCAGCTAGAGAGTGCCGCGTTGACCACTGCGCATGAAGAAATAAGCACCTGCAACGCTTGGTTTAGGTTTTAGGTGCATTTTTAATTTTATTGCTTAAATCGCATTTTCTCGACGAGCTGAGCACGTTTTCTGAAATGTGCTCCTCCCGTCACTCTGGTTGGGTGCGCACAGTAAAAAGTGCTCCTGGCAGCTAGGGAGTGCCGCGTTGAGCACTACGCACGAAGAAATAAGCACCTGCAACGTTTGGTTTAGGTTTTAGCTGCATTTTTAATTTTATTGCTTAAATCGCATTTTCTCGACGAGCTGAGCGCGTTTTCTGAAATGTGCTCCTCCCGTCGCTCTGGTTGGGTGCGCACAGTAAAAAGAGCTCCTGGCAGCTAGGGAGTTCCGCGTTGACCACTGCGCACGAAGAAATAAGCACCTGCAACGTTTGGTTTAGGTTTTAGGTGCATTTTTAATTTTATTGCTTAAATCGCATTCTCTCGACGAGCTGAGCACGTTTTCTGAAATGTGCTCCTCCCGTCGCTCTGGTTGGGTGCGCACAGTAAAAAGTGCTCTTGGCAGCTCGGGAGTGCCGCGTTGACCACTGCGCATGAAGAAATAAGCACCTGCAACGTTTGGTTTAGGTTTTAGGTGCATTTTTAATTTTATTGCTTAAATCGCATTTTCTCGACGAGCTGAGCACGTTTTCTGAAATGTGCTCCTCCCGTCGCTCTGGTTGGGCGCGCATAGTAAAAAGTGCTCCTGGCAGCTAGAGAGTGCCGCGTTGACCACTGCGCACAAAGAAATAAGCATCTGCAACGTTTGGTTTAGGTTTTAGGTGCATTTTAAATTTTATTGCTTAAATCGCATTTCCTCGACGAGCTGAGCACGTTTTCTGAAATGAGCTCCTCCCGTCGCTCTGGCTGTGCGCGCATAGTAAAAAGTGCTCCTGGCAGCTGGAGAGTGCCGCGTTGACCACTGCACATGAAGAAATAAGCACCTGCAACGTTTGGTTTAGGTTTTAGGTGCATTTTTAATTTTATTGCTTAAATCGCATTTTCTCGACGAGCTGAGCACGTTTTCTGAAATGTGCTCCTCCCGTCGCTCTGGTTGGGTGCGCACAGTAAAAAGTGCTCTTTGCAGCTAGAGAGTGCCGTGTTGACCACTGCGCATGAAGAAATAAGCAGTTGCAACGTTTGGTTTAGGTTTTAGGTGCATTTTTAATTTTATTGCTTAAATCGCATTTTCTCGACGAGCTGAGCACGTTTTCTGAAATGTGCTCCTCCCGTCACTCTGGTTGGGTGCGCACAGTAAAAAGTGCTCCTGGCAGCTAGGGAGTGCCGCGTTGAGCACTGCGCACGAAGAAATAAGCACCTGCAACGTTTGGTTTAGGTTTTAGGTGCATTTTTAATTTTATTGCTTAAATCGCATTTTCTCGACGAGCTGAGCACGTTTTCTGAAATGTGCTCCTCCCGTCACTCTGGTTGGGTGCGCACAGTAAAAAGTGCTCTTGGCAGCTAGAGAGTGCCGCGTTGACCACTGCGCATGAAGAAATAAGCACCTGCAACGTTTGGTTTAGGTTTTAGGTGCATTTTTAATTTTATTGCTTAAATCGCATTTTCTCGACGAGCTGAGCACGTTTTCTGAAATGTGCTCCTCTCGTCACTCTGGTTGGGTGCGCACAGTAAAAAGTGCTCCTGGCAGCTAGGGAGTGCCGCGTTGAGCACTGCGCACGAAGAAATAAGCACCTGCAACGTTTGGTTTAGGTTTTAGGTGCATTTTTAATTTTATTGCTTAAATCGCATTTTCTCGACGAGCTGAGCACGTTTTCTGAAATGTGCTCCTCTCGTCACTCTGGTTGGGTGCGCACAGTAAAAAGTGCTCCTGGCAGCTAGGGAGTGCCGCGTTGACCACTGCGCACGAATAAATAAGCACCTGCAACGTTTGGTTTAGGTTTTAGGTGCATTTTTAATTTTATTGCTTAAATCGCATTTTCTCGACGAGCTGAGCACGTTTTCTGAAATGTGCTCCTCCCGTCACTCTGGTTGGGTGCACACAGTAAAAAGTACTCCTGGCAGCTAGGGAGTGCCGCGTTGAGCACTGCGCACGAAGAAATAAGCACCTGCAACGTTTGGTTTAGGTTTTAGGTGCATTTTTAATTTTATTGCTTAAATCGCATTTTCTCGACGAGCTGAGCACGTTTTCTGAAATGGGCTCCTCCCGTCGCTCTGGTTGGGTGCGCACAGTAAAAAGTGCTCCTGGCAGCTAGAGAGTGCCGCGTTGACCACTGCGCATGAAGAAATAAGCACCTGCAACGTTTGGTTTAGGTTTTAGGTGCATTTTTAATCTTATTGCTTAAATCGCATTTTCTCGACGAGCTGAGCACGTTTTCTGAAATGTGCTCCTCCCGTCACTCTGGTTGGGTGCGCACAGTAAAAAGTGCTCTTGGCAGCTAGAGAGTGCCGCGTTGACCACTGCGCATGAAGAAATAAGCACCTGCAACGTTTGGTTTAGGTTTTAGGTGCATTTTTAATTTTATTGCTTAAATCGCATTTTCTCGACGAGCTGAGCACGTTTTCTGAAATGTGCTCCTCCCGTCACTCTGGTTGGGTGCACACAGTAAAAAGTGCTCCTGGCAGCTAGAGAGTGCCGCGTTGACCACTGCGCATGAAGAAATAAGCACCTGCAACGTTTGGTTTAGGTTTTAGGTGCATTTTTAATCTTATTGCTTAAATCGCATTTTCTCGACGAGCTGAGCACGTTTTCTGAAATGTGCTCCTCCCGTCACTCTGGTTGGGTGCGCACAGTAAAAAGTGCTCTTGGCAGCTAGAGAGTGCCGCGTTGACCACTACGCATGAAGAAATAAGCACCTGCAACGCTTGGTTTAGGTTTTAGGTGCATTTTTAATTTTATTGCTTAAATCGCATTTTCTCGACGAGCTGAGCACGTTTTCTGAAATGTGCTCCTCCCGTCACTCTGGTTGGGTGCGCACAGTAAAAAGTGCTCCTGGCAGCTAGGGAGTGCCGCGTTGACCACTGCGCACGAAGAAATAAGCACCTGCAACGTTTGGTTTAGGTTTTAGGTGCATTTTTAATTTTATTGCTTAAATCGCATTCTCTCGACGAGCTGAGCACGTTTTCTGAAATGTGCTCCTCCCGTCGCTCTGGTTGGGTGCGCACAGTAAAAAGTGCTCTTGCCAGCTCGGGAGTGCCGCGTTGACCACTGCGCATGAAGAAATAAGCACCTGCAACGTTTGGTTTAGGTTTTAGGTGCATTTTTAATTTTATTGCTTAAATCGCATTTTCTCGACGAGCTGAGCACGTTTTCTGAAATGTGCTCCTCCCGTCGCTCTGGTTGGGCGCGCATAGTAAAAAGTGCTCCTGGCAGCTAGAGAGTGCCGCGTTGACCACTGCGCAAGAAGAAATAAGCACCTGCAACGTTTGGTTTAGGTTTTAGCTGCATTTTTAATTTTATTGCTTAAATCGCATTTTCTCGACGAGCTGAGCAAGTTTTCTGAAATGTGCTCCTCCCGTCGCTCTGGTTGGGTGCGCACAGTAAAAAGAGCTCCTGGCAGCTTGGGAGTTCCGCGTTGACCACTGCGCACGAAGAAATAAGCACCTGCAACGTTTGGTTTAGGTTTTAGGTGCATTTTTAATTTTATTGCTTAAATCGCATTCTCTCGACGAGCTGAGCACGTTTTCTGAAATGTGCTCCTCCCGTCGCTCTGGTTGGGTGCACACAGTAAAAAGAGCTCCTGGCAGCTAGGGAGTGCCGCGTTGACCACTGCGCACGAAGAAATAAGCACCTGCAACGTTTGGTTTAGGTTTTAGGTGCATTTTTTATTTTATTGCTTAAATCGCATTCTCTCGACGAGCTGAGCACGTTTTCTGAAATGTGCTCCTCCCGTCGCTCTGGTTCGGTGCGCGTAGTAAAAAGTGCTCCTGGCAGCTAGAGAGTGCCGCGTTGACCACTGCGCATGAAGAAATTAGCACCTGCAACGTTTGGTTTAGGTTTTAGGTGCATTTTTAATCTTATTGCTTAAATCGCATTTTCTCGACGAGCTGAGCACGTTTTCTGAAATGTGCTCCTCCCGTCACTCTGGTTGGGTGCGCACAGTAAAAAGTGCTCCTGGCAGCTAGGGAGTGCCGCGTTGAGCACTACGCACGAAGAAATAAGCACCTGCAACGTTTGGTTTAGGTTTTAGCTGCATTTTTAATTTTATTGCTTAAATCGCATTTTCTCGACGAGCTGAGCAAGTTTTCTGAAATGTGCTCCTCCCGTCGCTCTGGTTGGGTGCGCACAGTAAAAAGAGCTCCTGGCAGCTAGGGAGTTCCGCGTTGACCACTGCGCACGAAGAAATAAGCACCTGCAACGTTTGGTTTAGGTTTTAGGTGCATTTTTAATTTTATTGCTTAAATCGCATTCTCTCGACGAGCTGAGCACGTTTTCTGAAATGTGCTCCTCCCGTCGCTCTGGTTGGGTGCGCACAGTAAAAAGTGCTCTTGGCAGCTCGGGAGTGCCGCGTTGACCACTGCGCATGAAGAAATAAGCACCTGCAACGTTTGGTTTAGGTTTTAGGTGCATTTTTAATTTTATTGCTTAAATCGCATTTTCTCGACGAGCTGAGCACGTTTTCTGAAATGTGCCCTCCCGTCGCTCTGGTTGTGCGCACATAGTAAAAAGTGCTCCTGGCAGCTAGAGAGTGCCGCGTTGACCACTGCACATGAAGAAATAAGCACCTGCAACGTTTGGTTTAGGTTTTAGGTGCATTTTTAATCTTATTGCTTAAATCGCATTTTCTCGACGAGCTGAGCACGTTTTCTGAAATGTGCTCCTCCCGTCGCTCTGGTTGGGTGCGCACAGTAAAAAGTGCTCTTGGCAGCTAGAGAGTGCCGCGTTGACCACTGCACATGAAGAAATAAGCACCTGCAACGTTTGGTTTAGGTTTTAGGTGCATTTTTAATTTTATTGCTTAAATCGCATTTTCTCGACGAGCTGAGCACGTTTTCTGAAATGTGCTCCTCCCGTCACTCTGGTTGGGTGCGCATAGTAAAAAGTGCTCTTGGCAGCTAAAGAGTGCCGCGTTGACCACTGCGCACAAAGAAATAAGCACCTGCAACGTTTGGTTTAGGTTTTAGGTGCATTTTAAATTTTATTGCTTAAATCGCATTTTCTCGACGAGCTGAGCACGTTTTCTGAAATGTGCTCCTCCCGTCGCTCTGGTTGTGCGCGCATAGTAAAAAGTGCTCCTGGCAGCTAGGGAGTGCCGCGTTGACCACTGCGCATGAAGAAATAAGCACCTGCAACGTTTGGTTTAGGTTTTAGGTGCATTTTTAATTTTATTGCTTAAATCGCATTTTCTCGACGAGCTGAGCACGTTTTCTGAAATGTGCTCCTCCCGTCGCTCTGGTTGGGTGCGCACAGTAAAAAGTGCTCCTGGCAGCTAGAGAGTGCCGCGTTGACCACTGCGCAAGAAGAAATAAGCACCTGCAACGTTTGGTTTAGGTTTTAGGTGCATTTTTAATCTTATTGCCCAAATCGCATTTTCTCGACGAGCTGAGCACGTTTTCTGAAATGTGCTCCTCCCGTCACTCTGGTTGGGTGCGCACAGTAAAAAGTGCTCCTGGCAGCTAGGGAGTGCCGCGTTGACCACTGCGCACGAAGAAATAAGCACCTGCAACGTTTGGTTTAGGTTTTAGCTGCATTTTTAATTTTATTGCTTAAATCGCATTTTCTCGACGAGCTGAGCACGTTTTCTGAAATGTGCTCCTCCCGTCGCTCTGGTTGTGCGCGCATAGTAAAAAGTGCTCCTGGCAGCTAGAGAGTGCCGCGTTGACCACTGCACATGGAGAAATAAGCACCTGCAACGTTTGGTTTAGGTTTTAGGTGCATTTTAAATTTTATTGCTTAAATCGCATTTTCTCGACGAGCTGAGCACGTTTTCTGAAATGTGCTCCTCCCGTCGCTCTGGTTGTGCGCGCATAGTAAAAAGTGCTCCTGGCAGCTAGGGAGTGCCGCGTTGACCACTGCGCATGAAGAAATAAGCACCTGCAACGTTTGGTTTAGGTTTTAGGTGCATTTTTAATTTTATTGCTTAAATCGCATTTTCTCGACGAGCTGAGCACGTTTTCTGAAATGTGCTCCTCCCGTCATTCTGGTTGGGTGCGCATAGTACAAAGTGCTCTTGGCAGCTAAAGAGTGCCGCGTTGACCACTGCGCACAAAGAAATAAGCACCTGCAACGTTTGGTTTAGGTTTTAGGTGCATTTTAAATTTTATTGCTTAAATCGCATTTTCTCGACGAGCTGAGCACGTTTTCTGAAATGTGCTCCTCCCGTCGCTCTGGTTGTGCGCGCATAGTAAAAAGTGCTCCTGGCAGCTAGGGAGTGCCGCGTTGAGCACTGCGCACGAAGAAATAAGCACCTGCAACGTTTGGTTTAGGTTTTAGGTGCATTTTTAATTTTATTGCTTAAATCGCATTTTCTCGACGAGCTGAGCACATTTTCTGAAATGTGCTCCTCCCGTCACTCTGGTTGGGTGCGCACAGTAAAAAGTGCTCCTGGCAGCTAGGGAGTGCCGCGTTGAGTACTGCGCACGAAGAAATAAGCACCTGCAACGTTTGGTTTAGGTTTTAGGTGCATTTTTAATTTTATTGCTTAAATCGCATTTTCTCGACGAGCTGAGCACGTTTCCTGAAATGTGCTCCTCCCGTCACTGCGGTTGGGTGCGCACATTAAAAAGTGCTCTTGGCAGCTAGAGAGTGCCGCGTTGACCACTGCGCATGAAGAAATAAGCACCTGCAACGTCTGGTTTAGGTTTTAGGTGCATTTTTAATTTTATTGCTTCAATCGCATTTTCTCGACGAGCTGAGCACGTTTTCTGAAATGGGCTCCTCCCGTCGCTCTGGTTGGGTGCGCACAGTAAAAAGAGCTCCTGGCAGCTAGGGAGTTCCGCGTCGACCACTGCGCACGAAGAAATAAGCACCTGCAACGTTTGGTTTAGGTTTTAGGTGCATTTTTTATTTTATTGCTTAAATCGCATTCTCTCGACGAGCTGAGCACGTTTTCTGAAATGTGCTCCTCCCGTCGCTCTGGTTGGGTGCGCACAGTAAAAAGTGCTCCTGGCAGCTAGGGAGTGCCGCGTTGAGCACTACGCACGAAGAAATAAGCACCTGCAACGTTTGGTTTAGGTTTTAGCTGCATTTTTAATTTTATTGCTTAAATCGCATTTTCTCGACGAGCTGAGCAAGTTTTCTTAAATGTGCTCCTCCCGTCGCTCTGGTTGGGTGCGCACAGTAAAAAGAGCTCCTGGCAGCTAGGGAGTTCCTCGTTGACCACTGCGCACGAAGAAATAAGCACCTGCAACGTTTGGTTTAGGTTTTAGGTGCATTTTTAATTTTATTGCTTAAATCGCATTTTCTCGAAAAGCTGAGCACGTTTTCTGAAATGTGCTCCTCCCGTCGCTCTGGTTGGGTGCGCACAGTAAAAAGAGCTCCTGGCAGCTAGGGAGTGCCGCGTTGACCACTGCGCACAAAGAAATAAGCACCTGCAACGTTTGGTTTAGGTTTTAGGTGCATTTTTAATTTTATTGCTTAAATCGCATTCTCTCGACGAGCTGAGCACGTTTTCTGAAATGTGCTCCTCCCGTCGCTCTTGTTGTGCGCGCATAGTAAAAAGTGCTCCTGGCAGCTAGAGAGTGCCGCGTTGACCACTGCACATGAAGAAATAAGCACCTGCAACGTTTGGTTTAGGTTTTAGGTGCATTTTTAATTTTATTGCTTAAATCGCATTTTCTCGACGAGCTGAGCACGTTTTCTGAAATGTGCTCCTCCCGTCGCTCTGGTTGGGTGCGCACAGTAAAAAGAGCTCCTGGCAGCTAGGGAGTGCCGCGTTGACCACTGCGCACGAAGAAATAAGCACCTGCAACGTTTGGTTTAGGTTTTAGGTGCATTTTTTATTTTATTGCTTAAATCGCATTCTCTCGACGAGCTGAGCACGTTTTCTGAAATGTGCTCCTCCCGTCGCTCTGGTTGGGTGCGCGTAGTAAAAAAGGCTCCTGGCAGCTAGAGAGTGCCGCGTTGACCACTGCGCATGAAGAAATAAGCACCTGCAACGTTTGGTTTAGGTTTTAGGTGCATTTTTAATCTTATTGCCCAAATCGCATTTTCTCGACGAGCTGAGCACGTTTTCTGAAATGTGCTCCTCCCGTCACTCTGGTTGGGTGCGCACAGTAAAAAGAGCTACTGGCAGCTAGGGAGTGCCGCGTTGACCACTGCGCACGAAGAAATAAGCACCTGCAACGTTTGGTTTAGGTTTTAGGTGCATTTTTTATTTTATTGCTTAAATCGCATTTTCTCGACGAGCTGAGCACGTTTTCTGAAATGTGCTCCTCCCGTCACTCTGGTTGGGTGCGCACAGTAAAAAGTGCTCTTGGCAGCTAGAGAGTGCCGCGTTGACCACTGCGCATGAAGAAATAAGCACCTGCAACGTTTGGTTTAGGTTTTAGGTGCATTTTTAATCTTATTGCTTAAATCGCATTTTCTCGACGAGCTGAGCATGTTTTCTGAAATGTGCTCCTCCCGTCACTCTGGTTGGGTGCGCACAGTAAAAAGTGCTCTTGGCAGCTAGAGAGTGCCGCGTTGACCACTGCGCATGAAGAAATAAGCACCTGCAACGCTCGGTTTAGGTTTTAGGTGCATTTTTAATTTTATTGCTTAAATCGCATTTTCTCGACGAGCTGAGCACGTTTTCTGAAATGTGCTCCTCCCGTCACTCTGGTTGGGTGCGCACAGTAAAAAGTGCTCCTGGCAGCTAGGGAGTGCCGCGTTGAGCACTACGCACGAAGAAATAAGCACCTGCAACGTTTGGTTTAGGTTTTAGCTGCATTTTTAATTTTATTGCTTAAATCGCATTTTCTCGACGAGCTGAGCACGTTTTCTGAAATGTGCTCCTCCCGTCGCTCTGGTTGTGCGCGCATAGTAAAAAGTGCTCCTGGCAGCTAGAGAGTGCCGCGTTGACCACTGCACATGGAGAAATAAGCACCTGCAACGTTTGGTTTAGGTTGTAGGTGCATTTTTAATTTTATTGCTTAAATCGCATTTTCTCGACGAGCTGAGCACGTTTTCTGAAATGTGCTCCTCCCGTCGCTCTGGTTGGGTGCGCACAGTAAAAAGTGCTCTTGGCAGCTAGAGAGTGCCGCGTTGACCACTGCGCATGAAGAAATAAGCACCTGCAACGTTTGGTTTAGGTTTTAGGTGCATTTTTAATCTTATTGCTTAAATCGCATTTTCTCGACGAGCTGAGCACGTTTTCTGAAATGTGCTCCTCCCGTCACTCTGGTTGGGTGCGCACAGTAAAAAGTGCTCTTGGCAGCTAGAGAGTGCCGCGTTGACCACTGCGCATGAAGAAATAAGCACCTGCAACGCTTGGTTTAGGTTTTAGTGCATTTTTAATTTTATTGCTTAAATCGCATTTTCTCGACGAGCTGAGCACGTTTTCTGAAATGTGCTCCTCCCGTCACTCTGGTTGGGTGCGCACAGTAAAAAGTGCTCCTGGCAGCTAGGGAGTGCCGCGTTGAGCACTGCGCACGAAGAAATAAGCACCTGCAACGTTTGGTTTAGGTTTTAGGTTCATTTTTTATTTTATTGCTTAAATCGCATTCTCTCGACGAGCTGAGCACGTTTTCTGAAATGTGCTCCTCCCGTCGCTCTGGCTGTGCGCGCATAGTAAAAAGTGCTCCTGGCAGCTAGAGAGTGCCGCGTTGACCACTGCACATGAAGAAATAAGCACCTGCAACGTTTGGTTTAGGTTTTAGGTGCATTTTTAATTTTATTGCTTAAATCGCATTTTCTCGACGAGCTGAGCACGTTTTCTGAAATGTGCTCCTCCCGTCGCTCTGGTTGGGTGCGCACAGTAAAAAGTGCTCTTGGCAGCTAGAGAGTGCCGTGTTGACCACTGCGCATGAAGAAATAAGCACCTGCAACGTTTGGTTTAGGTTTTAGGTACATTTTTAATTTTATTGCTTAAATCGCATTTTCTCGACGAGCTGAGCACGTTTTCTGAAATGTGCTCCTCCCGTCACTCTGGTTGGGTGCGCACAGTAAAAAGTGCTCCTGGCAGCTAGGGAGTGCCGCGTTGAGCACTGCGCACGAAGAAATAAGCACCTGCAACGTTTGGTTTAGGTTTTAGGTGCATTTTTAATTTTATTGCTTAAATCGCATTTTCTCGACGAGCTGAGCACGTTTTCTGAAATGTGCTCCTCCCGTCACTCTGGTTGGGTGCGCACAGTAAAAAGTGCTCTTGGCAGCTAGAGAGTGCCGCGTTGACCACTGCGCATGAAGAAATAAGCACCTGCAACGTTTGGTTTAGGTTTTAGGTGCATTTTTAATTTTATTGCTTAAATCGCATTTTCTCGACGAGCTGAGCACGTTTTCTGAAATGTGCTCCTCTCGTCACTCTGGTTGGGTGCGCACAGTAAAAAGTGCTCCTGGCAGCTAGGGAGTGCCGCGTTGAGCACTGCGCACGAAGAAATAAGCACCTGCAACGTTTGGTTTAGGTTTTAGGTGCATTTTTAATTTTATTGCTTAAATCGCATTTTCTCGACGAGCTGAGCACGTTTTCTGAAATGTGCTCCTCCCGTCACTCTGGTTGGGTGCGCACAGTAAAAAGTGCTCCTGGCAGCTAGAGAGTGCCGCGTTGACCACTGCGCATGAAGAAATAAGCACCTGCAACGTTTGGTTTAGGTTTTAGGTGCATTTTTAATCTTATTGCTTAAATCGCATTTTCTCGACGAGCTGAGCACGTTTTCTGAAATGTGCTCCTCCCGTCACTCTGGTTGGGTGCGCACAGTAAAAAGTGCTCTTGGCAGCTAGAGAGTGCCGCGTTGACCACTGCGCATGAAGAAATAAGCACTTGCAACGTTTGGTTTAGGTTTTAGGTGCATTTTTAATTTTATTGCTCAAATCGCATTTTCTCGACGAGCTGAGCACGTTTTCTGAAATGTGCTCCTCCCGTCACTCTGGTTGGGTGCACACAGTAAAAAGTGCTCCTGGCAGCTAGAGAGTGCCGCGTTGACCACTGCGCATGAAGAAATAAGCACCTGCAACGTTTGGTTTAGGTTTTAGGTGCATTTTTAATCTTATTGCTTAAATCGCATTTTCTCGACGAGCTGAGCACGTTTTCTGAAATGTGCTCCTCCCGTCACTCTGGTTGGGTGCGCACAGTAAAAAGTGCTCTTGGCAGCTAGAGAGTGCCGCGTTGACCACTGCGCATGAAGAAATAAGCACCTGCAACGTTTGGTTTAGGTTTTAGGTGCATTTTTAATCTTATTGCTTAAATCGCATTTTCTCGACGAGCTGAGCACGTTTTCTGAAATGTGCTCCTCCCGTCACTCTGGTTGGGTGCGCACAGTAAAAAGTGCTCTTGGCAGCTAGAGAGTGCCGCGTTGACCACTGCGCATGAAGAAATAAGCACCTGCAACGCTTGGTTTAGGTTTTAGGTGCATTTTTAATTTTATTGCTTAAATCGCATTTTCTCGACGAGCTGAGCACGTTTTCTGAAATGTGCTCCTCCCGTCACTCTGGTTGGGTGCGCACAGTAAAAAGTGCTCCTGGCAGCTAGGGAGTGCCGCGTTGAGCACTACGCACGAAGAAATAAGCACCTGCAACGTTTGGTTTAGGTTTTAGGTGCATTTTTAATTTTATTGCTTAAATCGCATTCTCTCGACGAGCTGAGCACGTTTTCTGAAATGTGCTCCTCCCGTCGCTCTGGTTGGGTGCGCACAGTAAAAAGTGCTCTTGCCAGCTCGGGAGTGCCACGTTGACCACTGCGCATGAAGAAATAAGCACCTGCAACGTTTGGTTTAGGTTTTAGGTGCATTTTTAATTTTATTGCTTAAATCGCATTTTCTCGACGAGCTGAGCACGTTTTCTGAAATGTGCTCCTCCCGTCGCTCTGGTTGGGCGCGCATAGTAAAAAGTGCTCCTGGCAGCTAGAGAGTGCCGCGTTGACCACTGCGCAAGAAGAAATAAGCACCTGCAACGTTTGGTTTAGGTTTTAGCTGCATTTTTAATTTTATTGCTTAAATCGCATTTTCTCGACGAGCTGAGCAAGTTTTCTGAAATGTGCTCCTCCCGTCGCTCTGGTTGGGTGCGCACAGTAAAAAGAGCTCCTGGCAGCTAGGGAGTTCCGCGTTGACCACTGCGCACGAAGAAATAAGCACCTGCAACGTTTGGTTTAGGTTTTAGGTGCATTTTTAATTTTATTGCTTAAATCGCATTCTCTCGACGAGCTGAGCACGTTTTCTGAAATGTGCTCCTCCCGTCACTCTGGTTGGGTGCGCATAGTAAAAAGTGCTCTTGGCAGCTAAAGAGTGCCGCGTTGACCACTGCGCACAAAGAAATAAGCACCTGCAACGTTTGGTTTAGGTTTTAGGTGCATTTTTAATTTTATTGCTTAAATCGCATTTCCTCGACGAGCTGAGCACGTTTTCTGAAATGAGCTCCTCCCGTCGCTCTGGCTGTGCGCGCATAGTAAAAAGTGCTCCTGGCAGCTAGAGAGTGCCGCGTTGACCACTGCACATGAAGAAATAAGCACCTGCAACGTTTGGTTTAGGTTTTAGGTGCATTTTTAATTTTATTGCTTAAATCGCATTTTCTCGACGAGCTGAGCACGTTTTCTGAAATGTGCTCCTCCCGTCGCTCTGGTTGGGTGCGCACAGTAAAAAGTGCTCTTGGCAGCTAGAGAGTGCCGCGTTGACCACTGCACATGAAGAAATAAGCACCTGCAACGTTTGGTTTAGGTTTTAGGTGCATTTTTAATTTTATTGCTTAAATCGCATTTTCTCGACGAGCTGAGCACGTTTTCTGAAATGTGCTCCTCCCGTCACTCTGGTTGGGTGCGCACAGTAAAAAGTGCTCCTGGCAGCTAGGGAGTGCCGCGTTGAGCACTGCGCACGAAGAAATAAGCACCTGCAACGTTTGGTTTAGGTTTTAGCTGGATTTTTAATTTTATTGCTTAAATCGCATTTTCTCGACGAGCTGAGCAAGTTTTCTGAAATGTGCTCCTCCCGTCGCTCTGGTTGGGTGCGCACAGTAAAAAGAGCTCCTGGCAGCTAGGGAGTTCCGCGTTGACCACTGCGCACGAAGAAATAAGCACCTGCAACGTTTGGTTTAGGTTTTCGGTGCATTTTTTATTTTATTGCTTAAATCGCATTCTCTCGACGAGCTGAGCACGTTTTCTGAAATGTGCTCCTCCCGTCGCTCTGGTTGGGTGCGCGTAGTAAAAAAGGCTCCTGGCAGCTAGAGAGTGCCCCGTTGACCACTGCGCACGAAGAAATAAGCACCTGCAACGTTTGGTTTAGGTTTTAGGTGCATTTTTAATCTTATTGCTTAAATCGCATTTTCTCGACGAGCTGAGCACGTTTTCTGAAATGTGCTCCTCCCGTCACTCTGGTTGGGTGCGCACAGTAAAAAGTGCTCCTGGCAGCTAGGGAGTGCCGCGTTGACCACTGCGCACGAAGAAATAAGCACCTGCAACGTTTGGTTTAGGTTTTAGGTGCATTTTTAATCTTATTGCTTAAATCGCATTTTCTCGACGAGCTGAGCACGTTTTCTGAAATGTGCTCCTCCCGTCACTCTGGTTGGGTGCGCACAGTAAAAAGTGCTCCTGGCAGCTAGGGAGTGCCGCGTTGACCACTGCGCATGAAGAAATAAGCACCTGCAACGCTTGGTTTAGGTTTTAGGTGCATTTTTAATTTTATTGCTTAAATCGCATTCTCTCGACGAGCTGAGCACGTTTTCTGAAATGTGCTCCTCCCGTCGCTCTGGCTGTGCGCGCATAGTAAAAAGTGCTCCTGGCAGCTAGAGAGTGCCGCGTTGACCACTGCACATGAAGAAATAAGCACCTGCAACGTTTGGTTTAGGTTTTAGGTGCATTTTTAATTTTATTGCTTAAATCGCATTCTCTCGACGAGCTGAGCACGTTTTCTGAAATGTGCTCCTCCCGTCGCTCTGGTTGGGTGCGCACAGTAAAAAGTGCTCCTGGCAGCTAGAGAGTGCCGTGTTGACCACTGCGCATGAAGAAATAAGCACCTGCAACGTTTGGTTTAGGTTTTAGGTGCATTTTTAATTTTATTGCTTAAATCGCATTTTCTCGACGAGCTGAGCACGTTTTCTGAAATGTGCTCCTCCCGTCACTCTGGTTGGGTGCGCACAGTAAAAAGTGCTCCTGGCAGCTAGAGAGTGCCGCGTTGACCACTGCGCATGAAGAAATAAGCACCTGCAACGTTTGGTTTAGGTTTTAGGTGCATTTTTAATCTTATTGCTTAAATCGCATTTTCTCGACGAGCTGAGCACGTTTTCTGAAATGTGCTCCTCCCGTCACTCTGGTTGGGTGCGCACAGTAAAAAGTGCTCTTAACAGCTAGAGAGTGCCGCGTTGACCACTGCGCATGAAGAAATAAGCACTTGCAACGTTTGGTTTAGGTTTTAGGTGCATTTTTAATTTTATTGCTCAAATCGCATTTTCTCGACGAGCTGAGCACGTTTTCTGAAATGTGCTCCTCCCGTCACTCTGGTTGGGTGCACACAGTAAAAAGTGCTCCTGGCAGCTAGAGAGTGCCGCGTTGACCACTGCGCATGAAGAAATAAGCACCTGCAACGTTTGGTTTAGGTTTTAGGTGCATTTTTAATCTTATTGCTTAAATCGCATTTTCTCGACGAGCTGAGCACGTTTTCTGAAATGTGCTCCTCCCGTCACTCTGGTTGGGTGCGCACAGTAAAAAGTGCTCTTGGCAGCTAGAGAGTGCCGCGTTGACCACTGCGCATGAAGAAATAAGCACCTGCAACGTTTGGTTTAGGTTTTAGGTGCATTTTTAATCTTATTGCTTAAATCGCATTTTCTCGACGAGCTGAGCACCTTTTCTGAAATGTGCTCCTCCCGTCACTCTGGTTGGGTGCGCACAGTAAAAAGTGCTCTTGGCAGCTAGAGAGTGCCGCGTTGACCACTGCGCATGAAGAAATAAGCACCTGCAACGCTTGGTTTAGGTTTTAGGTGCATTTTTAATTTTATTGCTTAAATCGCATTTTCTCGACGAGCTGAGCACGTTTTCTGAAATGTGCTCCTCCCGTCACTCTGGTTGGGTGCGCACAGTAAAAAGTGCTCCTGGCAGCTAGGGAGTGCCGCGTTGAGCACTACGCACGAAGAAATAAGCACCTGCAACGTTTGGTTTAGGTTTTAGGTGCATTTTTAATTTTATTGCTTAAATCGCATTCTCTCGACGAGCTGAGCACGTTTTCTGAAATGTGCTCCTCCCGTCGCTCTGGTTGGGTGCGCACAGTAAAAAGTGCTCTTGCCAGCTCGGGAGTGCCACGTTGACCACTGCGCATGAAGAAATAAGCACCTGCAACGTTTGGTTTAGGTTTTAGGTGCATTTTTAATTTTATTGCTTAAATCGCATTTTCTCGACGAGCTGAGCACGTTTTCTGAAATGTGCTCCTCCCGTCGCTCTGGTTGGGCGCGCATAGTAAAAAGTGCTCCTGGCAGCTAGAGAGTGCCGCGTTGACCACTGCGCAAGAAGAAATAAGCACCTGCAACGTTTGGTTTAGGTTTTAGCTGCATTTTTAATTTTATTGCTTAAATCGCATTTTCTCGACGAGCTGAGCAAGTTTTCTGAAATGTGCTCCTCCCGTCGCTCTGGTTGGGTGCGCACAGTAAAAAGAGCTCCTGGCAGCTAGGGAGTTCCGCGTTGACCACTGCGCACGAAGAAATAAGCACCTGCAACGTTTGGTTTAGGTTTTAGGTGCATTTTTAATTTTATTGCTTAAATCGCATTCTCTCGACGAGCTGAGCACGTTTTCTGAAATGTGCTCCTCCCGTCACTCTGGTTGGGTGCGCATAGTAAAAAGTGCTCTTGGCAGCTAAAGAGTGCCGCGTTGACCACTGCGCACAAAGAAATAAGCACCTGCAACGTTTGGTTTAGGTTTTAGGTGCATTTTTAATTTTATTGCTTAAATCGCATTTCCTCGACGAGCTGAGCACGTTTTCTGAAATGAGCTCCTCCCGTCGCTCTGGCTGTGCGCGCATAGTAAAAAGTGCTCCTGGCAGCTAGAGAGTTCCGCGTTGACCACTGCACATGAAGAAATAAGCACCTGCAACGTTTGGTTTAGGTTTTAGGTGCATTTTTAATTTTATTGCTTAAATCGCATTTTCTCGACGAGCTGAGCACGTTTTCTGAAATGTGCTCCTCCCGTCGCTCTGGTTGGGTACGCACAGTAAAAAGTGCTCTTGGCAGCTAGAGAGTGCCGCGTTGACCACTGCACATGAAGAAATAAGCACCTGCAACGTTTGGTTTAGGTTTTAGGTGCATTTTTAATTTTATTGCTTAAATCGCATTTTCTCGACGAGCTGAGCACGTTTTCTGAAATGTGCTCCTCCCGTCACTCTGGTTGGGTGCGCACAGTAAAAAGTGCTCCTGGCAGCTAGGGAGTGCCGCGTTGAGCACTGCGCACGAAGAAATAAGCACCTGCAACGTTTGGTTTAGGTTTTAGCTGCATTTTTAATTTTATTGCTTAAATCGCATTTTCTCGACGAGCTGAGCAAGTTTTCTGAAATGTGCTCCTCCCGTCGCTCTGGTTGGGTGCGCACAGTAAAAAGAGCTCCTGGCAGCTAGGGAGTTCCGCGTTGACCACTGCGCACGAAGAAATAAGCACCTGCAACGTTTGGTTTAGGTTTTCGGTGCATTTTTTATTTTATTGCTTAAATCGCATTCTCTCGACGAGCTGAGCACGTTTTCTGAAATGTGCTCCTCCCGTCGCTCTGGTTGGGTGCGCGTAGTAAAAAAGGCTCCTGGCAGCTAGAGAGTGCCCCGTTGACCACTGCGCACGAAGAAATAAGCACCTGCAACGTTTGGTTTAGGTTTTAGGTGCATTTTTAATCTTATTGCTTAAATCGCATTTTCTCGACGAGCTGAGCACGTTTTCTGAAATGTGCACCTCCCGTCACTCTGGTTGGGTGCGCACAGTAAAAAGTGCTCCTGGCAGCTAGGGAGTGCCGCGTTGACCACTGCGCACGAAGAAATAAGCACCTGCAACGTTTGGTTTAGGTTTTAGGTGCATTTTTAATCTTATTGCTTAAATCGCATTTTCTCGACGAGCTGAGCACGTTTTCTGAAATGTGCTCCTCCCGTCACTCTGGTTGGGTGCGCACAGTAAAAAGTGCTCTTGGCAGCTAGAGAGTGCCGCGTTGACCACTGCGCATGAAGAAATAAGCACCTGCAACGCTTGGTTTAGGTTTTAGGTGCATTTTTAATTTTATTGCTTAAATCGCATTTTCTCGACGAGCTGAGCACGTTTTCTGAAATGTGCTCCTCCCGTCGCTCTGGTTGGGTGCGCACAGTAAAAAGAGCTCCTGGCAGCTAGGGAGTTCCGCGTTGACCACTGCGCACGAATAAATAAGCACCTGCAACGTTTGGTTTAGGTTTTAGGTGCATTTTTAATTTTATTGCTTAAATCGCATTTTCTCGACGAGCTGAGCACGTTTTCTGAAATGTGCTCCTCCCGTCACTCTGGTTGGGTGCACACAGTAAAAAGTGCTCCTGGCAGCTAGGGAGTGCCGCGTTGAGCACTGCGCACGAAGAAATAAGCACCTGCAACGTTTGGTTTAGGTTTTAGGTGCATTTTTAATTTTATTGCTTAAATCGCATTTTCTCGACGAGCTGAGCACGTTTTCTGAAATGGGCTCCTCCCGTCGCTCTGGTTGGGTGCGCACAGTAAAAAGAGCTCCTGGCAGCTAGGGAGTTCCGCGTTGACCACTGCGCACGAAGAAATAAGCACCTGCAACGTTTGGTTTAGGTTTTAGGTGCATTTTTAATTTTATTGCTTAAATCGCATTCTCTCGACGAGCTGAGCACGTTTTCTGAAATGTGCTCCTCCCGTCGCTCTGGTTGGGTGCACACAGTAAAAAGAGCTCCTTGCAGCTAGGGAGTGCCGCGTTGACCACTGCGCACGAAGAAATAAGCACCTGCAACGTTTGGTTTAGGTTTTAGGTGCATTTTTTATTCTATTGCTTAAATCGCATTCTCTCGACGAGCTGAGCACGTTTTCTGAAATGTGCTCCTCCCGTCGCTCTGGTTGGGTGCACACAGTAAAAAGAGCTCCTGGCAGCTAGGGAGTGCCGCGTTGACCACTGCGCACGAAGAAATAAGCACCTGCAACGTTTGGTTTAGGTTTTAGATGCATTTTTTATTTTATTGCTTAAATCGCATTCTCTCGACGAGCTGAGCACGTTTTCTGAAATGTGCTCCTCCCGTCGCTCTGGTTGGGTGCGCACAGTAAAAAGTGCTCTTGGCAGCTCGGGAGTGCCGCGTTGACCACTGCGCATGAAGAAATAAGCACCTGCAACGTTTGGTTTAGGTTTTAGGTGCATTTTTAATTTTATTGCTTAAATTGCATTTTCTCGACGAGCTGAGCACGTTTTCTGAAATGTGCTCCTCCCGTCGCTCTGGTTGGGCGCGCATAGTAAAAAGTGCTCCTGGCAGCTAGAGAGTGCCGCGTTGACCACTGCGCAAGAAGAAATAAGCACCTGCAACGTTTGGTTTAGGTTTTAGGTGCATTTTTAATTTTATTGCTTAAATCGCATTTTCTCGACAAGCTGAGCACGTTTTCTGAAATGTGCTCCTCCCGTCGCTCTGGTTGGGTGTGCACAGTAAAAAGAGCTCCTGGCAGCTAGGGAGTGCCGCGTTGACCACTGCGCACGAAGAAATAAGCACCTGCAACGTTTGGTTTAGGTTTTAGGTGCATTTTTAATTTTATTGCTTAAATCGCATTCTCTCGACGAGCTGAGCACGTTTTCTGAAATGTGCTCCTCCCGTCACTCTGGTTGGGTGCGCACAGTAAAAAGTGCTCCTGGCAGCTAGGGAGTGCCGCGTTGAGCACTACGCACGAAGAAATAAGCACCTGCAACGTTTGGTTTAGGTTTTAGGTGCATTTTAAATTTTATTGCTTAAATCGCATTTCCTCGACGAGCTGAGCACGTTTTCTGAAAAGTGCTCCTCCCGTCGCTCTGGTTGTGCGCGCATAGTAAAAAGTGCTCCTGGCAGCTAGAGTGTGCCGCGTTGACCACTGCACATGAAGAAATAAGCACCTGCAACGTTTGGTTTAGGTTTTAGGTGCATTTTTAATTTTATTGCTTAAATCGCATTTTCTCGACGAGCTGAGCACGTTTTCTGAAATGTGCTCCTCCCGTCACTCTGGTTGGGTGCGCACAGTAAAAAGTGCTCCTGGCAGCTAGGGAGTGCCGCGTTGAGCACTACGCACGAAGAAATAAGCACCTGCAACGTTTGGTTTAGGTTTTAGCTGCATTTTTAATTTTATTGCTTAAATCGCATTTTCTCGACGAGCTGAGCAAGTTTTCTGAAATGTGCTCCTCCCGACGCTCTGGTTGGGTGCGCACAGTAAAAAGAGCTCCTGGCAGCTAGGGAGTTCCGCGTTGACCACTGCGCACGAAGAAATAAGCACCTGCAACGTTTGGTTTAGGTTTTAGGTGCATTTTTAATTTTATTGCTTAAATCGCATTCTCTCGACGAGCTGAGCACGTTTTCTGAAATGTGCTCCTCCCGTCGCTCTGGTTGGGTGCGCACAGTAAAAAGTGCTCTTGGCATCTCGGGAGTGCCGCGTTGACCACTGCGCATGAAGAAATAAGCACCTGCAACGTTTGGTTTAGGTTTTAGGTGCATTTTTAATTTTATTGCTTAAATCGCATTTTCTCGACGAGCTGAGCACGTTTTCTGAAATGTGCTCCTCCCGTCGCTCTGGTTGTGCGCGCATAGTAAAAAGTGCTCCTGGCAGCTAGGGAGTGCCGCGTTGAGCACTGCGCACGAAGAAATAAGCACCTGCAACGTTTGGTTTAGGTTTTCGGTGCATTTTTAATTTTATTGCTTAAATCGCATTTTCTCGACAAGCTGAGCACGTTTTCTGAAATGTGCTCCTCCCGTCGCTCTGGTTGGGTGCGCACAGTAAAAAGAGCTCCTGGCAAATAGGGAGTGCCGCGTTGACCACTGCGCACGAAGAAATAAGCACCTGCAACGTTTGGTTTAGGTTTTCGGTGCATTTTTAATTTTATTGCTTAAATCGCATTCTCTCGACGAGCTGAGCACGTTTTCTGAAATGTGCTCCTCCCGTCGCTCTGGTTGGGTGCGCGTAGTAAAAAGTGCTCCTGGCAGCTAGAGAGTGCCGCGTTGACCACTGCGCAAGAAGAAATAAGCACCTGCAACGTTTGGTTTAGGTTTTAGGTGCATTTTTAATTTTATTGCTTAAATCGCATTTTGTCGACAAGCTGAGCACGTTTTCCGAAATGTGCTCCTCCCGTCGCTCTGGTTGGGTGCGCACAGTAAAAAGAGCTCCTGGCAGCTAGGGAGTGCCGCGTTGACCACTGCGCACGAAGAAATAAGCACCTGCAACGTTTGGTTTAGGTTTTAGGTGCATTTTTAATTTTATTGCTTAAATCGCGTTCTCTCGACGAGCTGAGCACGTTTTCTGAAATGTGCTCCTCCCGTTAATCTGGTTGGGCGCGCATAGTAAAAAGTGCTCTTGGCAGCTAAAAAGTGCCGCGTTGACCACTGCGCACAAAGAAATAAGCACCTGCAACGTTTGGTTTAGGTTTTAGGTGCATTTTAAATTTTATTGCTTAAATCGCATTTTCTCGACGAGCTGAGCACGTTTTCTGAAATGTGCTCCTCCCGTCGCTCTGGTTGTGCGCGCATAGTAAAAAGTGCTCCTGGCAGCTAGAGAGTGCCGCGTTGACCACTGCACATGAAGAAATAAGCACCTGCAACGTTTGGTTTAGGTTTTAGGTGCATTTTTAATTTTATTGCTTAAATCGCATTTTCTCGACGAGCTGAGCACGTTTTCTGAAATGTGCTCCTCCCGTCGCTCTGGTTGGGTGCGCACAGTAAAAAGTGCTCTTGGCAGCTAGAGAGTGCCGCGTTGACCACTGCGCATGAAGAAATAAGCACCTGCAACGTTTGGTTTAGGTTTTAGGTGCATTTTTAATTTGATTGCTTAAATCGCATTTTCTCGACGAGCTGAGCACGTTTTCTGAAATGTGCTCCTCCCGTCACTCTGGTTGGGTGCACACAGTAAAAAGTGCTCCTGGCAGCTAGGGAGTGCCGCGTTGAGCACTGCGCACGAAGAAATAAGCACCTGCAACGTTTGGTTTAGGTTTTAGGTGCATTTTTAATTTTATTGCTTAAATCGCATTTTCTCGACGAGCTGAGCACGTTTTCTGAAATGTGCTCCTCCCGTCACTCTGGTTGGGTGCGCACAGTAAAAAGTGCTCTTGGCAGCTAGAGAGTGCCGCGTTGACCACTGCGCATGAAGAAATAAGCACCTGCAACGTTTGGTTTAGGTTTTAGGTGCATTTTTAATTTTATTGCTTAAATCGCATTTTCTCGACGAGCTGAGCACGTTTTCTGAAATGTGCTCCTCCCGTCGCTCTGGTTGTGCGCGCATAGTAAAAAGTGCTCCTGGCAGCTAGAGAGTGCCGCGTTGACCACTGCACATGGAGAAATAAGCACCTGCAACGTTTGGTTTAGGTTTTAGGTGCATTTTTAATTTTATTGCTTAAATCGCATTTTCTCGACGAGCTGAGCACGTTTTCTGAAATGTGCTCCTCCCGTCGCTCTGGTTGGGTGCGCACAGTAAAAAGTGCTCTTGGCAGCTAGAGAGTGCCGCGTTGACCACTGCGCATGAAGAAATAAGCACCTGCAACGTTTGGTTTAGGTTTTAGGTGCATTTTTAATCTTATTGCTTAAATCGCATTTTCTCGACGAGCTGAGCACGTTTTCTGAAATGTGCTCCTCCCGTCACTCTGGTTGGGTGCGCACAGTAAAAAGTGCTCTTGGCAGCTAGAGAGTGCCGCGTTGACCACTGCGCATGAAGAAATAAGCACCTGCAACGCTTGGTTTAGGTTTTAGTGCATTTTTAATTTTATTGCTTAAATCGCATTTTCTCGACGAGCTGAGCACGTTTTCTGAAATGTGCTCCTCCCGTCACTCTGGTTGGGTGCGCACAGTAAAAAGTGCTCCTGGCAGCTAGGGAGTGCCGCGTTGAGCACTGCGCACGAAGAAATAAGCACCTGCAACGTTTGGTTTAGGTTTTAGGTTCATTTTTTATTTTATTGCTTAAATCGCATTCTCTCGACGAGCTGAGCACGTTTTCTGAAATGTGCTCCTCCCGTCGCTCTGGCTGTGCGCGCATAGTAAAAAGTGCTCCTGGCAGCTAGAGAGTGCCGCGTTGACCACTGCACATGAAGAAATAAGCACCTGCAACGTTTGGTTTAGGTTTTAGGTGCATTTTTAATTTTATTGCTTAAATCGCATTTTCTCGACGAGCTGAGCACGTTTTCTGAAATGTGCTCCTCCCGTCGCTCTGGTTGGGTGCGCACAGTAAAAAGTGCTCTTGGCAGCTAGAGAGTGCCGTGTTGACCACTGCGCATGAAGAAATAAGCACCTGCAACGTTTGGTTTAGGTTTTAGGTGCATTTTTAATTTTATTGCTTAAATCGCATTTTCTCGACGAGCTGAGCACGTTTTCTGAAATGTGCTCCTCCCGTCACTCTGGTTGGGTGCGCACAGTAAAAAGTGCTCCTGGCAGCTAGGGAGTGCCGCGTTGAGCACTGCGCACGAAGAAATAAGCACCTGCAACGTTTGGTTTAGGTTTTAGGTGCATTTTTAATTTTATTGCTTAAATCGCATTTTCTCGACGAGCTGAGCACGTTTTCTGAAATGTGCTCCTCCCGTCACTCTGGTTGGGTGCGCACAGTAAAAAGTGCTCTTGGCAGCTAGAGAGTGCCGTGTTGACCACTGCGCATGAAGAAATAAGCACCTGCAACGTTTGGTTTAGGTTTTAGGTACATTTTTAATTTTATTGCTTAAATCGCATTTTCTCGACGAGCTGAGCACGTTTTCTGAAATGTGCTCCTCCCGTCACTCTGGTTGGGTGCGCACAGTAAAAAGTGCTCCTGGCAGCTAGGGAGTGCCGCGTTGAGCACTGCGCACGAAGAAATAAGCACCTGCAACGTTTGGTTTAGGTTTTAGGTGCATTTTTAATTTTATTGCTTAAATCGCATTTTCTCGACGAGCTGAGCACGTTTTCTGAAATGTGCTCCTCCCGTCACTCTGGTTGGGTGCGCACAGTAAAAAGTGCTCTTGGCAGCTAGAGAGTGCCGCGTTGACCACTGCGCATGAAGAAATAAGCACCTGCAACGTTTGGTTTAGGTTTTAGGTGCATTTTTAATTTTATTGCTTAAATCGCATTTTCTCGACGAGCTGAGCACGTTTTCTGAAATGTGCTCCTCTCGTCACTCTGGTTGGGTGCGCACAGTAAAAAGTGCTCCTGGCAGCTAGGGAGTGCCGCGTTGAGCACTGCGCACGAAGAAATAAGCACCTGCAACGTTTGGTTTAGGTTTTAGGTGCATTTTTAATTTTATTGCTTAAATCGCATTTTCTCGACGAGCTGAGCACGTTTTCTGAAATGTGCTCCTCCCGTCACTCTGGTTGGGTGCGCACAGTAAAAAGTGCTCCTGGCAGCTAGAGAGTGCCGCGTTGACCACTGCGCATGAAGAAATAAGCACCTGCAACGTTTGGTTTAGGTTTTAGGTGCATTTTTAATCTTATTGCTTAAATCGCATTTTCTCGACGAGCTGAGCACGTTTTCTGAAATGTGCTCCTCCCGTCACTCTGGTTGGGTGCGCACAGTAAAAAGTGCTCTTGGCAGCTAGAGAGTGCCGCGTTGACCACTGCGCATGAAGAAATAAGCACTTGCAACGTTTGGTTTAGGTTTTAGGTGCATTTTTAATTTTATTGCTCAAATCGCATTTTCTCGACGAGCTGAGCACGTTTTCTGAAATGTGCTCCTCCCGTCACTCTGGTTGGGTGCACACAGTAAAAAGTGCTCCTGGCAGCTAGAGAGTGCCGCGTTGACCACTGCGCATGAAGAAATAAGCACCTGCAACGTTTGGTTTAGGTTTTAGGTGCATTTTTAATCTTATTGCTTAAATCGCATTTTCTCGACGAGCTGAGCACGTTTTCTGAAATGTGCTCCTCCCGTCACTCTGGTTGGGTGCGCACAGTAAAAAGTGCTCTTGGCAGCTAGAGAGTGCCGCGTTGACCACTGCGCATGAAGAAATAAGCACCTGCAACGTTTGGTTTAGGTTTTAGGTGCATTTTTAATCTTATTGCTTAAATCGCATTTTCTCGACGAGCTGAGCACGTTTTCTGAAATGTGCTCCTCCCGTCACTCTGGTTGGGTGCGCACAGTAAAAAGTGCTCTTGGCAGCTAGAGAGTGCCGCGTTGACCACTGCGCATGAAGAAATAAGCACCTGCAACGCTTGGTTTAGGTTTTAGGTGCATTTTTAATTTTATTGCTTAAATCGCATTTTCTCGACGAGCTGAGCACGTTTTCTGAAATGTGCTCCTCCCGTCACTCTGGTTGGGTGCGCACAGTAAAAAGTGCTCCTGGCAGCTAGGGAGTGCCGCGTTGAGCACTACGCACGAAGAAATAAGCACCTGCAACGTTTGGTTTAGGTTTTAGGTGCATTTTTAATTTTATTGCTTAAATCGCATTCTCTCGACGAGCTGAGCACGTTTTCTGAAATGTGCTCCTCCCGTCGCTCTGGTTGGGTGCGCACAGTAAAAAGTGCTCTTGCCAGCTCGGGAGTGCCACGTTGACCACTGCGCATGAAGAAATAAGCACCTGCAACGTTTGGTTTAGGTTTTAGGTGCATTTTTAATTTTATTGCTTAAATCGCATTTTCTCGACGAGCTGAGCACGTTTTCTGAAATGTGCTCCTCCCGTCGCTCTGGTTGGGCGCGCATAGTAAAAAGTGCTCCTGGCAGCTAGAGAGTGCCGCGTTGACCACTGCGCAAGAAGAAATAAGCACCTGCAACGTTTGGTTTAGGTTTTAGCTGCATTTTTAATTTTATTGCTTAAATCGCATTTTCTCGACGAGCTGAGCAAGTTTTCTGAAATGTGCTCCTCCCGTCGCTCTGGTTGGGTGCGCACAGTAAAAAGAGCTCCTGGCAGCTAGGGAGTTCCGCGTTGACCACTGCGCACGAAGAAATAAGCACCTGCAACGTTTGGTTTAGGTTTTAGGTGCATTTTTAATTTTATTGCTTAAATCGCATTCTCTCGACGAGCTGAGCACGTTTTCTGAAATGTGCTCCTCCCGTCACTCTGGTTGGGTGCGCATAGTAAAAAGTGCTCTTGGCAGCTAAAGAGTGCCGCGTTGACCACTGCGCACAAAGAAATAAGCACCTGCAACGTTTGGTTTAGGTTTTAGGTGCATTTTTAATTTTATTGCTTAAATCGCATTTCCTCGACGAGCTGAGCACGTTTTCTGAAATGAGCTCCTCCCGTCGCTCTGGCTGTGCGCGCATAGTAAAAAGTGCTCCTGGCAGCTAGAGAGTGCCGCGTTGACCACTGCACATGAAGAAATAAGCACCTGCAACGTTTGGTTTAGGTTTTAGGTGCATTTTTAATTTTATTGCTTAAATCGCATTTTCTCGACGAGCTGAGCACGTTTTCTGAAATGTGCTCCTCCCGTCGCTCTGGTTGGGTGCGCACAGTAAAAAGTGCTCTTGGCAGCTAGAGAGTGCCGCGTTGACCACTGCACATGAAGAAATAAGCACCTGCAACGTTTGGTTTAGGTTTTAGGTGCATTTTTAATTTTATTGCTTAAATCGCATTTTCTCGACGAGCTGAGCACGTTTTCTGAAATGTGCTCCTCCCGTCACTCTGGTTGGGTGCGCACAGTAAAAAGTGCTCCTGGCAGCTAGGGAGTGCCGCGTTGAGCACTGCGCACGAAGAAATAAGCACCTGCAACGTTTGGTTTAGGTTTTAGCTGGATTTTTAATTTTATTGCTTAAATCGCATTTTCTCGACGAGCTGAGCAAGTTTTCTGAAATGTGCTCCTCCCGTCGCTCTGGTTGGGTGCGCACAGTAAAAAGAGCTCCTGGCAGCTAGGGAGTTCCGCGTTGACCACTGCGCACGAAGAAATAAGCACCTGCAACGTTTGGTTTAGGTTTTCGGTGCATTTTTTATTTTATTGCTTAAATCGCATTCTCTCGACGAGCTGAGCACGTTTTCTGAAATGTGCTCCTCCCGTCGCTCTGGTTGGGTGCGCGTAGTAAAAAAGGCTCCTGGCAGCTAGAGAGTGCCCCGTTGACCACTGCGCACGAAGAAATAAGCACCTGCAACGTTTGGTTTAGGTTTTAGGTGCATTTTTAATCTTATTGCTTAAATCGCATTTTCTCGACGAGCTGAGCACGTTTTCTGAAATGTGCTCCTCCCGTCACTCTGGTTGGGTGCGCACAGTAAAAAGTGCTCCTGGCAGCTAGGGAGTGCCGCGTTGACCACTGCGCACGAAGAAATAAGCACCTGCAACGTTTGGTTTAGGTTTTAGGTGCATTTTTAATCTTATTGCTTAAATCGCATTTTCTCGACGAGCTGAGCACGTTTTCTGAAATGTGCTCCTCCCGTCACTCTGGTTGGGTGCGCACAGTAAAAAGTGCTCCTGGCAGCTAGGGAGTGCCGCGTTGACCACTGCGCATGAAGAAATAAGCACCTGCAACGCTTGGTTTAGGTTTTAGGTGCATTTTTAATTTTATTGCTTAAATCGCATTCTCTCGACGAGCTGAGCACGTTTTCTGAAATGTGCTCCTCCCGTCGCTCTGGCTGTGCGCGCATAGTAAAAAGTGCTCCTGGCAGCTAGAGAGTGCCGCGTTGACCACTGCACATGAAGAAATAAGCACCTGCAACGTTTGGTTTAGGTTTTAGGTGCATTTTTAATTTTATTGCTTAAATCGCATTCTCTCGACGAGCTGAGCACGTTTTCTGAAATGTGCTCCTCCCGTCGCTCTGGTTGGGTGCGCACAGTAAAAAGTGCTCCTGGCAGCTAGAGAGTGCCGTGTTGACCACTGCGCATGAAGAAATAAGCACCTGCAACGTTTGGTTTAGGTTTTAGGTGCATTTTTAATTTTATTGCTTAAATCGCATTTTCTCGACGAGCTGAGCACGTTTTCTGAAATGTGCTCCTCCCGTCACTCTGGTTGGGTGCGCACAGTAAAAAGTGCTCCTGGCAGCTAGAGAGTGCCGCGTTGACCACTGCGCATGAAGAAATAAGCACCTGCAACGTTTGGTTTAGGTTTTAGGTGCATTTTTAATCTTATTGCTTAAATCGCATTTTCTCGACGAGCTGAGCACGTTTTCTGAAATGTGCTCCTCCCGTCACTCTGGTTGGGTGCGCACAGTAAAAAGTGCTCTTAACAGCTAGAGAGTGCCGCGTTGACCACTGCGCATGAAGAAATAAGCACTTGCAACGTTTGGTTTAGGTTTTAGGTGCATTTTTAATTTTATTGCTCAAATCGCATTTTCTCGACGAGCTGAGCACGTTTTCTGAAATGTGCTCCTCCCGTCACTCTGGTTGGGTGCACACAGTAAAAAGTGCTCCTGGCAGCTAGAGAGTGCCGCGTTGACCACTGCGCATGAAGAAATAAGCACCTGCAACGTTTGGTTTAGGTTTTAGGTGCATTTTTAATCTTATTGCTTAAATCGCATTTTCTCGACGAGCTGAGCACGTTTTCTGAAATGTGCTCCTCCCGTCACTCTGGTTGGGTGCGCACAGTAAAAAGTGCTCTTGGCAGCTAGAGAGTGCCGCGTTGACCACTGCGCATGAAGAAATAAGCACCTGCAACGTTTGGTTTAGGTTTTAGGTGCATTTTTAATCTTATTGCTTAAATCGCATTTTCTCGACGAGCTGAGCACCTTTTCTGAAATGTGCTCCTCCCGTCACTCTGGTTGGGTGCGCACAGTAAAAAGTGCTCTTGGCAGCTAGAGAGTGCCGCGTTGACCACTGCGCATGAAGAAATAAGCACCTGCAACGCTTGGTTTAGGTTTTAGGTGCATTTTTAATTTTATTGCTTAAATCGCATTTTCTCGACGAGCTGAGCACGTTTTCTGAAATGTGCTCCTCCCGTCACTCTGGTTGGGTGCGCACAGTAAAAAGTGCTCCTGGCAGCTAGGGAGTGCCGCGTTGAGCACTACGCACGAAGAAATAAGCACCTGCAACGTTTGGTTTAGGTTTTAGGTGCATTTTTAATTTTATTGCTTAAATCGCATTCTCTCGACGAGCTGAGCACGTTTTCTGAAATGTGCTCCTCCCGTCGCTCTGGTTGGGTGCGCACAGTAAAAAGTGCTCTTGCCAGCTCGGGAGTGCCACGTTGACCACTGCGCATGAAGAAATAAGCACCTGCAACGTTTGGTTTAGGTTTTAGGTGCATTTTTAATTTTATTGCTTAAATCGCATTTTCTCGACGAGCTGAGCACGTTTTCTGAAATGTGCTCCTCCCGTCGCTCTGGTTGGGCGCGCATAGTAAAAAGTGCTCCTGGCAGCTAGAGAGTGCCGCGTTGACCACTGCGCAAGAAGAAATAAGCACCTGCAACGTTTGGTTTAGGTTTTAGCTGCATTTTTAATTTTATTGCTTAAATCGCATTTTCTCGACGAGCTGAGCAAGTTTTCTGAAATGTGCTCCTCCCGTCGCTCTGGTTGGGTGCGCACAGTAAAAAGAGCTCCTGGCAGCTAGGGAGTTCCGCGTTGACCACTGCGCACGAAGAAATAAGCACCTGCAACGTTTGGTTTAGGTTTTAGGTGCATTTTTAATTTTATTGCTTAAATCGCATTCTCTCGACGAGCTGAGCACGTTTTCTGAAATGTGCTCCTCCCGTCACTCTGGTTGGGTGCGCATAGTAAAAAGTGCTCTTGGCAGCTAAAGAGTGCCGCGTTGACCACTGCGCACAAAGAAATAAGCACCTGCAACGTTTGGTTTAGGTTTTAGGTGCATTTTTAATTTTATTGCTTAAATCGCATTTCCTCGACGAGCTGAGCACGTTTTCTGAAATGAGCTCCTCCCGTCGCTCTGGCTGTGCGCGCATAGTAAAAAGTGCTCCTGGCAGCTAGAGAGTGCCGCGTTGACCACTGCACATGAAGAAATAAGCACCTGCAACGTTTGGTTTAGGTTTTAGGTGCATTTTTAATTTTATTGCTTAAATCGCATTTTCTCGACGAGCTGAGCACGTTTTCTGAAATGTGCTCCTCCCGTCGCTCTGGTTGGGTACGCACAGTAAAAAGTGCTCTTGGCAGCTAGAGAGTGCCGCGTTGACCACTGCACATGAAGAAATAAGCACCTGCAACGTTTGGTTTAGGTTTTAGGTGCATTTTTAATTTTATTGCTTAAATCGCATTTTCTCGACGAGCTGAGCACGTTTTCTGAAATGTGCTCCTCCCGTCACTCTGGTTGGGTGCGCACAGTAAAAAGTGCTCCTGGCAGCTAGGGAGTGCCGCGTTGAGCACTGCGCACGAAGAAATAAGCACCTGCAACGTTTGGTTTAGGTTTTAGCTGCATTTTTAATTTTATTGCTTAAATCGCATTTTCTCGACGAGCTGAGCAAGTTTTCTGAAATGTGCTCCTCCCGTCGCTCTGGTTGGGTGCGCACAGTAAAAAGAGCTCCTGGCAGCTAGGGAGTTCCGCGTTGACCACTGCGCACGAAGAAATAAGCACCTGCAACGTTTGGTTTAGGTTTTCGGTGCATTTTTTATTTTATTGCTTAAATCGCATTCTCTCGACGAGCTGAGCACGTTTTCTGAAATGTGCTCCTCCCGTCGCTCTGGTTGGGTGCGCGTAGTAAAAAAGGCTCCTGGCAGCTAGAGAGTGCCCCGTTGACCACTGCGCACGAAGAAATAAGCACCTGCAACGTTTGGTTTAGGTTTTAGGTGCATTTTTAATCTTATTGCTTAAATCGCATTTTCTCGACGAGCTGAGCACGTTTTCTGAAATGTGCACCTCCCGTCACTCTGGTTGGGTGCGCACAGTAAAAAGTGCTCCTGGCAGCTAGGGAGTGCCGCGTTGACCACTGCGCACGAAGAAATAAGCACCTGCAACGTTTGGTTTAGGTTTTAGGTGCATTTTTAATCTTATTGCTTAAATCGCATTTTCTCGACGAGCTGAGCACGTTTTCTGAAATGTGCTCCTCCCGTCACTCTGGTTGGGTGCGCACAGTAAAAAGTGCTCTTGGCAGCTAGAGAGTGCCGCGTTGACCACTGCGCATGAAGAAATAAGCACCTGCAACGCTTGGTTTAGGTTTTAGGTGCATTTTTAATTTTATTGCTTAAATCGCATTTTCTCGACGAGCTGAGCACGTTTTCTGAAATGTGCTCCTCCCGTCGCTCTGGTTGGGTGCGCACAGTAAAAAGAGCTCCTGGCAGCTAGGGAGTTCCGCGTTGACCACTGCGCACGAATAAATAAGCACCTGCAACGTTTGGTTTAGGTTTTAGGTGCATTTTTAATTTTATTGCTTAAATCGCATTTTCTCGACGAGCTGAGCACGTTTTCTGAAATGTGCTCCTCCCGTCACTCTGGTTGGGTGCACACAGTAAAAAGTGCTCCTGGCAGCTAGGGAGTGCCGCGTTGAGCACTGCGCACGAAGAAATAAGCACCTGCAACGTTTGGTTTAGGTTTTAGGTGCATTTTTAATTTTATTGCTTAAATCGCATTTTCTCGACGAGCTGAGCACGTTTTCTGAAATGGGCTCCTCCCGTCGCTCTGGTTGGGTGCGCACAGTAAAAAGAGCTCCTGGCAGCTAGGGAGTTCCGCGTTGACCACTGCGCACGAAGAAATAAGCACCTGCAACGTTTGGTTTAGGTTTTAGGTGCATTTTTAATTTTATTGCTTAAATCGCATTCTCTCGACGAGCTGAGCACGTTTTCTGAAATGTGCTCCTCCCGTCGCTCTGGTTGGGTGCACACAGTAAAAAGAGCTCCTTGCAGCTAGGGAGTGCCGCGTTGACCACTGCGCACGAAGAAATAAGCACCTGCAACGTTTGGTTTAGGTTTTAGGTGCATTTTTTATTCTATTGCTTAAATCGCATTCTCTCGACGAGCTGAGCACGTTTTCTGAAATGTGCTCCTCCCGTCGCTCTGGTTGGGTGCACACAGTAAAAAGAGCTCCTGGCAGCTAGGGAGTGCCGCGTTGACCACTGCGCACGAAGAAATAAGCACCTGCAACGTTTGGTTTAGGTTTTAGATGCATTTTTTATTTTATTGCTTAAATCGCATTCTCTCGACGAGCTGAGCACGTTTTCTGAAATGTGCTCCTCCCGTCGCTCTGGTTGGGTGCGCACAGTAAAAAGTGCTCTTGGCAGCTCGGGAGTGCCGCGTTGACCACTGCGCATGAAGAAATAAGCACCTGCAACGTTTGGTTTAGGTTTTAGGTGCATTTTTAATTTTATTGCTTAAATTGCATTTTCTCGACGAGCTGAGCACGTTTTCTGAAATGTGCTCCTCCCGTCGCTCTGGTTGGGCGCGCATAGTAAAAAGTGCTCCTGGCAGCTAGAGAGTGCCGCGTTGACCACTGCGCAAGAAGAAATAAGCACCTGCAACGTTTGGTTTAGGTTTTAGGTGCATTTTTAATTTTATTGCTTAAATCGCATTTTCTCGACAAGCTGAGCACGTTTTCTGAAATGTGCTCCTCCCGTCGCTCTGGTTGGGTGTGCACAGTAAAAAGAGCTCCTGGCAGCTAGGGAGTGCCGCGTTGACCACTGCGCACGAAGAAATAAGCACCTGCAACGTTTGGTTTAGGTTTTAGGTGCATTTTTAATTTTATTGCTTAAATCGCATTCTCTCGACGAGCTGAGCACGTTTTCTGAAATGTGCTCCTCCCGTCACTCTGGTTGGGTGCGCACAGTAAAAAGTGCTCCTGGCAGCTAGGGAGTGCCGCGTTGAGCACTACGCACGAAGAAATAAGCACCTGCAACGTTTGGTTTAGGTTTTAGGTGCATTTTAAATTTTATTGCTTAAATCGCATTTCCTCGACGAGCTGAGCACGTTTTCTGAAAAGTGCTCCTCCCGTCGCTCTGGTTGTGCGCGCATAGTAAAAAGTGCTCCTGGCAGCTAGAGTGTGCCGCGTTGACCACTGCACATGAAGAAATAAGCACCTGCAACGTTTGGTTTAGGTTTTAGGTGCATTTTTAATTTTATTGCTTAAATCGCATTTTCTCGACGAGCTGAGCACGTTTTCTGAAATGTGCTCCTCCCGTCACTCTGGTTGGGTGCGCACAGTAAAAAGTGCTCCTGGCAGCTAGGGAGTGCCGCGTTGAGCACTACGCACGAAGAAATAAGCACCTGCAACGTTTGGTTTAGGTTTTAGCTGCATTTTTAATTTTATTGCTTAAATCGCATTTTCTCGACGAGCTGAGCAAGTTTTCTGAAATGTGCTCCTCCCGACGCTCTGGTTGGGTGCGCACAGTAAAAAGAGCTCCTGGCAGCTAGGGAGTTCCGCGTTGACCACTGCGCACGAAGAAATAAGCACCTGCAACGTTTGGTTTAGGTTTTAGGTGCATTTTTAATTTTATTGCTTAAATCGCATTCTCTCGACGAGCTGAGCACGTTTTCTGAAATGTGCTCCTCCCGTCGCTCTGGTTGGGTGCGCACAGTAAAAAGTGCTCTTGGCAGCTCGGGAGTGCCGCGTTGACCACTGCGCATGAAGAAATAAGCACCTGCAACGTTTGGTTTAGGTTTTAGGTGCATTTTTAATTTTATTGCTTAAATCGCATTTTCTCGACGAGCTGAGCACGTTTTCTGAAATGTGCTCCTCCCGTCGCTCTGGTTGTGCGCGCATAGTAAAAAGTGCTCCTGGCAGCTAGGGAGTGCCGCGTTGAGCACTGCGCACGAAGAAATAAGCACCTGCAACGTTTGGTTTAGGTTTTCGGTGCATTTTTAATTTTATTGCTTAAATCGCATTTTCTCGACAAGCTGAGCACGTTTTCTGAAATGTGCTCCTCCCGTCGCTCTGGTTGGGTGCGCACAGTAAAAAGAGCTCCTGGCAAATAGGGAGTGCCGCGTTGACCACTGCGCACGAAGAAATAAGCACCTGCAACGTTTGGTTTAGGTTTTCGGTGCATTTTTAATTTTATTGCTTAAATCGCATTCTCTCGACGAGCTGAGCACGTTTTCTGAAATGTGCTCCTCCCGTCGCTCTGGTTGGGTGCGCGTAGTAAAAAGTGCTCCTGGCAGCTAGAGAGTGCCGCGTTGACCACTGCGCAAGAAGAAATAAGCACCTGCAACGTTTGGTTTAGGTTTTAGGTGCATTTTTAATTTTATTGCTTAAATCGCATTTTGTCGACAAGCTGAGCACGTTTTCCGAAATGTGCTCCTCCCGTCGCTCTGGTTGGGTGCGCACAGTAAAAAGAGCTCCTGGCAGCTAGGGAGTGCCGCGTTGACCACTGCGCACGAAGAAATAAGCACCTGCAACGTTTGGTTTAGGTTTTAGGTGCATTTTTAATTTTATTGCTTAAATCGCGTTCTCTCGACGAGCTGAGCACGTTTTCTGAAATGTGCTCCTCCCGTTAATCTGGTTGGGCGCGCATAGTAAAAAGTGCTCTTGGCAGCTAAAAAGTGCCGCGTTGACCACTGCGCACAAAGAAATAAGCACCTGCAACGTTTGGTTTAGGTTTTAGGTGCATTTTAAATTTTATTGCTTAAATCGCATTTTCTCGACGAGCTGAGCACGTTTTCTGAAATGTGCTCCTCCCGTCGCTCTGGTTGTGCGCGCATAGTAAAAAGTGCTCCTGGCAGCTAGAGAGTGCCGCGTTGACCACTGCACATGAAGAAATAAGCACCTGCAACGTTTGGTTTAGGTTTTAGGTGCATTTTTAATTTTATTGCTTAAATCGCATTTTCTCGACGAGCTGAGCACGTTTTCTGAAATGTGCTCCTCCCGTCGCTCTGGTTGGGTGCGCACAGTAAAAAGTGCTCTTGGCAGCTAGAGAGTGCCGCGTTGACCACTGCGCATGAAGAAATAAGCACCTGCAACGTTTGGTTTAGGTTTTAGGTGCATTTTTAATTTGATTGCTTAAATCGCATTTTCTCGACGAGCTGAGCACGTTTTCTGAAATGTGCTCCTCCCGTCACTCTGGTTGGGTGCACACAGTAAAAAGTGCTCCTGGCAGCTAGGGAGTGCCGCGTTGAGCACTGCGCACGAAGAAATAAGCACCTGCAACGTTTGGTTTAGGTTTTAGGTGCATTTTTAATTTTATTGCTTAAATCGCATTTTCTCGACGAGCTGAGCACGTTTTCTGAAATGTGCTCCTCCCGTCACTCTGGTTGGGTGCGCACAGTAAAAAGTGCTCTTGGCAGCTAGAGAGTGCCGCGTTGACCACTGCGCATGAAGAAATAAGCACCTGCAACGTTTGGTTTAGGTTTTAGGTGCATTTTTAATTTTATTGCTTAAATCGCATTTTCTCGACGAGCTGAGCACGTTTTCTGAAATGTGCTCCTCCCGTCGCTCTGGTTGTGCGCGCATAGTAAAAAGTGCTCCTGGCAGCTAGAGAGTGCCGCGTTGACCACTGCACATGGAGAAATAAGCACCTGCAACGTTTGGTTTAGGTTTTAGGTGCATTTTTAATTTTATTGCTTAAATCGCATTTTCTCGACGAGCTGAGCACGTTTTCTGAAATGTGCTCCTCCCGTCGCTCTGGTTGGGTGCGCACAGTAAAAAGTGCTCTTGGCAGCTAGAGAGTGCCGCGTTGACCACTGCGCATGAAGAAATAAGCACCTGCAACGTTTGGTTTAGGTTTTAGGTGCATTTTTAATCTTATTGCTTAAATCGCATTTTCTCGACGAGCTGAGCACGTTTTCTGAAATGTGCTCCTCCCGTCACTCTGGTTGGGTGCGCACAGTAAAAAGTGCTCTTGGCAGCTAGAGAGTGCCGCGTTGACCACTGCGCATGAAGAAATAAGCACCTGCAACGCTTGGTTTAGGTTTTAGTGCATTTTTAATTTTATTGCTTAAATCGCATTTTCTCGACGAGCTGAGCACGTTTTCTGAAATGTGCTCCTCCCGTCACTCTGGTTGGGTGCGCACAGTAAAAAGTGCTCCTGGCAGCTAGGGAGTGCCGCGTTGAGCACTGCGCACGAAGAAATAAGCACCTGCAACGTTTGGTTTAGGTTTTAGGTTCATTTTTTATTTTATTGCTTAAATCGCATTCTCTCGACGAGCTGAGCACGTTTTCTGAAATGTGCTCCTCCCGTCGCTCTGGCTGTGCGCGCATAGTAAAAAGTGCTCCTGGCAGCTAGAGAGTGCCGCGTTGACCACTGCACATGAAGAAATAAGCACCTGCAACGTTTGGTTTAGGTTTTAGGTGCATTTTTAATTTTATTGCTTAAATCGCATTTTCTCGACGAGCTGAGCACGTTTTCTGAAATGTGCTCCTCCCGTCGCTCTGGTTGGGTGCGCACAGTAAAAAGTGCTCTTGGCAGCTAGAGAGTGCCGTGTTGACCACTGCGCATGAAGAAATAAGCACCTGCAACGTTTGGTTTAGGTTTTAGGTGCATTTTTAATTTTATTGCTTAAATCGCATTTTCTCGACGAGCTGAGCACGTTTTCTGAAATGTGCTCCTCCCGTCACTCTGGTTGGGTGCGCACAGTAAAAAGTGCTCCTGGCAGCTAGGGAGTGCCGCGTTGAGCACTGCGCACGAAGAAATAAGCACCTGCAACGTTTGGTTTAGGTTTTAGGTGCATTTTTAATTTTATTGCTTAAATCGCATTTTCTCGACGAGCTGAGCACGTTTTCTGAAATGTGCTCCTCCCGTCACTCTGGTTGGGTGCGCACAGTAAAAAGTGCTCTTGGCAGCTAGAGAGTGCCGCGTTGACCACTGCGCATGAAGAAATAAGCACCTGCAACGTTTGGTTTAGGTTTTAGGTGCATTTTTAATTTTATTGCTTAAATCGCATTTTCTCGACGAGCTGAGCACGTTTTCTGAAATGTGCTCCTCTCGTCACTCTGGTTGGGTGCGCACAGTAAAAAGTGCTCCTGGCAGCTAGGGAGTGCCGCGTTGAGCACTGCGCACGAAGAAATAAGCACCTGCAACGTTTGGTTTAGGTTTTAGGTGCATTTTTAATTTTATTGCTTAAATCGCATTTTCTCGACGAGCTGAGCACGTTTTCTGAAATGTGCTCCTCCCGTCACTCTGGTTGGGTGCGCACAGTAAAAAGTGCTCCTGGCAGCTAGAGAGTGCCGCGTTGACCACTGCGCATGAAGAAATAAGCACCTGCAACGTTTGGTTTAGGTTTTAGGTGCATTTTTAATCTTATTGCTTAAATCGCATTTTCTCGACGAGCTGAGCACGTTTTCTGAAATGTGCTCCTCCCGTCACTCTGGTTGGGTGCGCACAGTAAAAAGTGCTCTTGGCAGCTAGAGAGTGCCGCGTTGACCACTGCGCATGAAGAAATAAGCACTTGCAACGTTTGGTTTAGGTTTTAGGTGCATTTTTAATTTTATTGCTCAAATCGCATTTTCTCGACGAGCTGAGCACGTTTTCTGAAATGTGCTCCTCCCGTCACTCTGGTTGGGTGCACACAGTAAAAAGTGCTCCTGGCAGCTAGAGAGTGCCGCGTTGACCACTGCGCATGAAGAAATAAGCACCTGCAACGTTTGGTTTAGGTTTTAGGTGCATTTTTAATCTTATTGCTTAAATCGCATTTTCTCGACGAGCTGAGCACGTTTTCTGAAATGTGCTCCTCCCGTCACTCTGGTTGGGTGCGCACAGTAAAAAGTGCTCTTGGCAGCTAGAGAGTGCCGCGTTGACCACTGCGCATGAAGAAATAAGCACCTGCAACGTTTGGTTTAGGTTTTAGGTGCATTTTTAATCTTATTGCTTAAATCGCATTTTCTCGACGAGCTGAGCACGTTTTCTGAAATGTGCTCCTCCCGTCACTCTGGTTGGGTGCGCACAGTAAAAAGTGCTCTTGGCAGCTAGAGAGTGCCGCGTTGACCACTGCGCATGAAGAAATAAGCACCTGCAACGCTTGGTTTAGGTTTTAGGTGCATTTTTAATTTTATTGCTTAAATCGCATTTTCTCGACGAGCTGAGCACGTTTTCTGAAATGTGCTCCTCCCGTCACTCTGGTTGGGTGCGCACAGTAAAAAGTGCTCCTGGCAGCTAGGGAGTGCCGCGTTGAGCACTACGCACGAAGAAATAAGCACCTGCAACGTTTGGTTTAGGTTTTAGGTGCATTTTTAATTTTATTGCTTAAATCGCATTCTCTCGACGAGCTGAGCACGTTTTCTGAAATGTGCTCCTCCCGTCGCTCTGGTTGGGTGCGCACAGTAAAAAGTGCTCTTGCCAGCTCGGGAGTGCCACGTTGACCACTGCGCATGAAGAAATAAGCACCTGCAACGTTTGGTTTAGGTTTTAGGTGCATTTTTAATTTTATTGCTTAAATCGCATTTTCTCGACGAGCTGAGCACGTTTTCTGAAATGTGCTCCTCCCGTCGCTCTGGTTGGGTGCGCGTAGTAAAAAAGGCTCCTGGCAGCTAGAGAGTGCCGCGTTGACCACTGCGCATGAAGAAATAAGCACCTGCAACGTTTGGTTTAGGTTTTAGGTGCATTTTTAATCTTATTGCCTAAATCGCATTTTCTCGACGAGCTGAGCACGTTTTCTGAAATGTGCTCCTCCCGTCACTCTGGTTGGGTGCGCACAGTAAAAAGAGCTACTGGCAGCTAGGGAGTGCCGCGTTGACCACTGCGCACGAAGAAATAAGCACCTGCAACGTTTGGTTTAGGTTTTAGGTGCATTTTTTATTTTATTGCTTAAATCGCATTTTCTCGACGAGCTGAGCACGTTTTCTGAAATGTGCTCCTCCCGTCACTCTGGTTGGGTGCGCACAGTAAAAAGTGCTCTTGGCAGCTAGAGAGTGCCGCGTTGACCACTGCGCATGAAGAAATAAGCACCTGCAACGTTTGGTTTAGGTTTTAGGTGCATTTTTAATCTTATTGCTTAAATCGCATTTTCTCGACGAGCTGAGCATGTTTTCTGAAATGTGCTCCTCCCATCACTCTGGTTGGGTGCGCACAGTAAAAAGTGCTCTTGGCAGCTAGAGAGTGCCGCGTTGACCACTGCGCATGAAGAAATAAGCACCTGCAACGCTTGGTTTAGGTTTTAGGTGCATTTTTAATTTTATTGCTTAAATCGCATTTTCTCGACGAGCTGAGCACGTTTTCTGAAATGTGCTCCTCCCGTCACTCTGGTTGGGTGCGCACAGTAAAAAGTGCTCCTGGCAGCTAGGGAGTGCCGCGTTGAGCACTGCGCACGAAGAAATAAGCACCTGCAACGTTTGGTTTAGGTTTTAGGTGCATTTTTAATTTTATTGCTTAAATCGCATTTTCTCGACGAGCTGAGCACGTTTTCTGAAATGTGCTCCTCCCGTCACTCTGGTTGGGTGCGCACAGTAAAAAGTGCTCTTGGCAGCTAGAGAGTGCCGCGTTGACCACTGCGCATGAAGAAATAAGCACCTGCAACGTTTGGTTTAGGTTTTAGGTGCATTTTTAATTTTATTGCTTAAATCGCATTTTCTCGACGAGCTGAGCACGTTTTCTGAAATGTGCTCCTCTCGTCACTCTGGTTGGGTGCGCACAGTAAAAAGTGCTCCTGGCAGCTAGGGAGTGCCGCGTTGAGCACTGCGCACGAAGAAATAAGCACCTGCAACGTTTGGTTTAGGTTTTAGGTGCATTTTTAATTTTATTGCTTAAATCGCATTTTCTCGACGAGCTGAGCACGTTTTCTGAAATGTGCTCCTCCCGTCACTCTGGTTGGGTGCGCACAGTAAAAAGTGCTCCTGGCAGCTAGAGAGTGCCGCGTTGACCACTGCGCATGAAGAAATAAGCACCTGCAACGTTTGGTTTAGGTTTTAGGTGCATTTTTAATCTTATTGCTTAAATCGCATTTTCTCGACGAGCTGAGCACGTTTTCTGAAATGTGCTCCTCCCGTCACTCTGGTTGGGTGCGCACAGTAAAAAGTGCTCTTAACAGCTAGAGAGTGCCGCGTTGACCACTGCGCATGAAGAAATAAGCACTTGCAACGTTTGGTTTAGGTTTTAGGTGCATTTTTAATTTTATTGCTCAAATCGCATTTTCTCGACGAGCTGAGCACGTTTTCTGAAATGTGCTCCTCCCGTCACTCTGGTTGGGTGCACACAGTAAAAAGTGCTCCTGGCAGCTAGAGAGTGCCGCGTTGACCACTGCGCATGAAGAAATAAGCACCTGCAACGTTTGGTTTAGGTTTTAGGTGCATTTTTAATTTTATTGCTTAAATCGCATTCTCTCGACGAGCTGAGCACGTTTTCTGAAATGTGCTCCTCCGGTCGCTCTGGTTGGGTGCGCACAGTAAAAAGTGCTCTTGCCAGCTCGGGAGTGCCACGTTGACCACTGCGCATGAAGAAATAAGCACCTGCAACGTTTGGTTTAGGTTTTAGGTGCATTTTTAATTTTATTGCTTAAATCGCATTTTCTCGACGAGCTGAGCACGTTTTCTGAAATGTGCTCCTCCCGTCGCTCTGGTTGGGCGCGCATAGTAAAAAGTGCTCCTGGCAGCTAGAGAGTGCCGCGTTGACCACTGCGCAAGAAGAAATAAGCACCTGCAACGTTTGGTTTAGGTTTTAGCTGCATTTTTAATTTTATTGCTTAAATCGCATTTTCTCGACGAGCTGAGCAAGTTTTCTGAAATGTGCTCCTCCCGTCGCTCTGGTTGGGTGCGCACAGTAAAAAGAGCTCCTGGCAGCTAGGGAGTTCCGCGTTGACCACTGCGCACGAAGAAATAAGCACCTGCAACGTTTGGTTTAGGTTTTAGGTGCATTTTTAATTTTATTGCTTAAATCGCATTCTCTCGACGAGCTGAGCACGTTTTCTGAAATGTGCTCCTCCCGTCACTCTGGTTGGGTGCGCATAGTAAAAAGTGCTCTTGGCAGCTAAAGAGTGCCGCGTTGACCACTGCGCACAAAGAAATAAGCACCTGCAACGTTTGGTTTAGGTTTTAGGTGCATTTTTAATTTTATTGCTTAAATCGCATTTCCTCGACGAGCTGAGCACGTTTTCTGAAATGAGCTCCTCCCGTCGCTCTGGCTGTGCGCGCATAGTAAAAAGTGCTCCTGGCAGCTAGAGAGTGCCGCGTTGACCACTGCACATGAAGAAATAAGCACCTGCAACGTTTGGTTTAGGTTTTAGGTGCATTTTTAATTTTATTGCTTAAATCGCATTTTCTCGACGAGCTGAGCACGTTTTCTGAAATGTGCTCCTCCCGTCGCTCTGGTTGGGTGCGCACAGTAAAAAGTGCTCTTGGCAGCTAGAGAGTGCCGCGTTGACCACTGCACATGAAGAAATAAGCACCTGCAACGTTTGGTTTAGGTTTTAGGTGCATTTTTAATTTTATTGCTTAAATCGCATTTTCTCGACGAGCTGAGCACGTTTTCTGAAATGTGCTCCTCCCGTCACTCTGGTTGGGTGCGCACAGTAAAAAGTGCTCCTGGCAGCTAGGGAGTGCCGCGTTGAGCACTGCGCACGAAGAAATAAGCACCTGCAACGTTTGGTTTAGGTTTTAGCTGCATTTTTAATTTTATTGCTTAAATCGCATTTTCTCGACGAGCTGAGGAAGTTTTCTGAAATGTGCTCCTCCCGTCGCTCTGGTTGGGTGCGCACAGTAAAAAGAGCTCCTGGCAGCTAGGGAGTTCCGCGTTGACCACTGCGCACGAAGAAATAAGCACCTGCAACGTTTGGTTTAGGTTTTCGGTGCATTTTTTATTTTATTGCTTAAATCGCATTCTCTCGACGAGCTGAGCACGTTTTCTGAAATGTGCTCCTCCCGTCGCTCTGGTTGGGTGCGCGTAGTAAAAAAGGCTCCTGGCAGCTAGAGAGTGCCCCGTTGACCACTGCGCACGAAGAAATAAGCACCTGCAACGTTTGGTTTAGGTTTTAGGTGCATTTTTAATCTTATTGCTTAAATCGCATTTTCTCGACGAGCTGAGCACGTTTTCTGAAATGTGCTCCTCCCGTCACTCTGGTTGGGTGCGCACAGTAAAAAGTGCTCCTGGCAGCTAGGGAGTGCCGCGTTGACCACTGCGCACGAAGAAATAAGCACCTGCAACGTTTGGTTTAGGTTTTAGGTGCATTTTTAATCTTATTGCTTAAATCGCATTTTCTCGACGAGCTGAGCACGTTTTCTGAAATGTGCTCCTCCCGTCACTCTGGTTGGGTGCGCACAGTAAAAAGTGCTCTTGGCAGCTAGAGAGTGCCGCGTTGACCACTGCGCATGAAGAAATAAGCACCTGCAACGCTTGGTTTAGGTTTTAGGTGCATTTTTAATTTTATTGCTTAAATCGCATTTTCTCGACGAGCTGAGCACGTTTTCTGAAATGTGCTCCTCCCGTCGCTCTGGTTGGGTGCGCACAGTAAAAAGAGCTCCTGGCAGCTAGGGAGTTCCGCGTTGACCACTGCGCACGAATAAATAAGCACCTGCAACGTTTGGTTTAGGTTTTAGGTGCATTTTTAATTTTATTGCTTAAATCGCATTTTCTCGACGAGCTGAGCACGTTTTCTGAAATGTGCTCCTCCCGTCACTCTGGTTGGGTGCACACAGTAAAAAGTGCTCCTGGCAGCTAGGGAGTGCCGCGTTGAGCACTGCGCACGAAGAAATAAGCACCTGCAACGTTTGGTTTAGGTTTTAGGTGCATTTTTAATTTTATTGCTTAAATCGCATTTTCTCGACGAGCTGAGCACGTTTTCTGAAATGGGCTCCTCCCGTCGCTCTGGTTGGGTGCGCACAGTAAAAAGAGCTCCTGGCAGCTAGGGAGTTCCGCGTTGACCACTGCGCACGAAGAAATAAGCACCTGCAACGTTTGGTTTAGGTTTTAGGTGCATTTTTAATTTTATTGCTTAAATCGCATTCTCTCGACGAGCTGAGCACGTTTTCTGAAATGTGCTCCTCCCGTCGCTCTGGTTGGGTGCACACAGTAAAAAGAGCTCCTTGCAGCTAGGGAGTGCCGCGTTGACCACTGCGCACGAAGAAATAAGCACCTGCAACGTTTGGTTTAGGTTTTAGGTGCATTTTTTATTCTATTGCTTAAATCGCATTCTCTCGACGAGCTGAGCACGTTTTCTGAAATGTGCTCCTCCCGTCGCTCTGGTTGGGTGCACACAGTAAAAAGAGCTCCTGGCAGCTAGGGAGTGCCGCGTTGACCACTGCGCACGAAGAAATAAGCACCTGCAACGTTTGGTTTAGGTTTTAGATGCATTTTTTATTTTATTGCTTAAATCGCATTCTCTCGACGAGCTGAGCACGTTTTCTGAAATGTGCTCCTCCCGTCGCTCTGGTTGGGTGCGCACAGTAAAAAGTGCTCTTGGCAGCTCGGGAGTGCCGCGTTGACCACTGCGCATGAAGAAATAAGCACCTGCAACGTTTGGTTTAGGTTTTAGGTGCATTTTTAATTTTATTGCTTAAATTGCATTTTCTCGACGAGCTGAGCACGTTTTCTGAAATGTGCTCCTCCCGTCGCTCTGGTTGGGCGCGCATAGTAAAAAGTGCTCCTGGCAGCTAGAGAGTGCCGCGTTGACCACTGCGCAAGAAGAAATAAGCACCTGCAACGTTTGGTTTAGGTTTTAGGTGCATTTTTAATTTTATTGCTTAAATCGCATTTTCTCGACGAGCTGAGCACGTTTTCTGAAATGTGCTCCTCCCGTCACTCTGGTTGGGTGCGCACAGTAAAAAGTGCTCCTGGCAGCTAGGGAGTGCCGCGTTGAGCACTACGCACGAAGAAATAAGCACCTGCAACGTTTGGTTTAGGTTTTAGCTGCATTTTTAATTTTATTGCTTAAATCGCATTTTCTCGACGAGCTGAGCAAGTTTTCTGAAATGTGCTCCTCCCGACGCTCTGGTTGGGTGCGCACAGTAAAAAGAGCTCCTGGCAGCTAGGGAGTTCCGCGTTGACCACTGCGCACGAAGAAATAAGCACCTGCAACGTTTGGTTTAGGTTTTAGGTGCATTTTTAATTTTATTGCTTAAATCGCATTCTCTCGACGAGCTGAGCACGTTTTCTGAAATGTGCTCCTCCCGTCGCTCTGGTTGGGTGCGCACAGTAAAAAGTGCTCTTGGCAGCTCGGGAGTGCCGCGTTGACCACTGCGCATGAAGAAATAAGCACCTGCAACGTTTGGTTTAGGTTTTAGGTGCATTTTTAATTTTATTGCTTAAATCGCATTTTCTCGACGAGCTGAGCACGTTTTCTGAAATGTGCTCCTCCCGTCGCTCTGGTTGTGCGCGCATAGTAAAAAGTGCTCCTGGCAGCTAGGGAGTGCCGCGTTGAGCACTGCGCACGAAGAAATAAGCACCTGCAACGTTTGGTTTAGGTTTTAGGTGCATTTTTAATTTTATTGCTTAAATCGCATTTTCTCGACAAGCTGAGCACGTTTTCTGAAATGTGCTCCTCCCGTCGCTCTGGTTGGGTGCGCACAATAAAAAGAGCTCCTGGCAAATAGGGAGTGCCGCGTTGACCACTGCGCACGAAGAAATAAGCACCTGCAACGTTTGGTTTAGGTTTTAGGTGCATTTTTAATTTTATTGCTTAAATCGCATTCTCTCGACGAGCTGAGCACGTTTTCTGAAATGTGCTCCTCCCGTCGCTCTGGTTGGGTGCGCGTAGTAAAAAGTGCTCCTGGCAGCTAGAGAGTGCCGCGTTGACCACTGCGCAAGAAGAAATAAGCACCTGCAACGTTTGGTTTAGGTTTTAGGTGCATTTTTAATTTTATTGCTTAAATCGCATTTTGTCGACAAGCTGAGCACGTTTTCCGAAATGTGCTCCTCCCGTCGCTCTGGTTGGGTGCGCACAGTAAAAAGAGCTCCTGGCAGCTAGGGAGTGCCGCGTTGACCACTGCGCACGAAGAAATAAGCACCTGCAACGTTTGGTTTAGGTTTTAGGTGCATTTTTAATTTTATTGCTTAAATCGCGTTCTCTCGACGAGCTGAGCACGTTTTCTGAAATGTGCTCCTCCCGTTGCTCTGGTTGGGCGCGCATAGTAAAAAGTGCTCTTGGCAGCTAAAAAGTGCCGCGTTGACCACTGCGCACAAAGAAATAAGCACCTGCAACGTTTGGTTTAGGTTTTAGGTGCATTTTAAATTTTATTGCTTAAATCGCATTTTCTCGACGAGCTGAGCACGTTTTCTGAAATGTGCTCCTCCCGTCGCTCTGGTTGTGCGCGCATAGTAAAAAGTGCTCCTGGCAGCTAGAGAGTGCCGCGTTGACCACTGCACATGAAGAAATAAGCACCTGCAACGTTTGGTTTAGGTTTTAGGTGCATTTTTAATTTTATTGCTTAAATCGCATTTTCTCGACGAGCTGAGCACGTTTTCTGAAATGTGCTCCTCCCGTCGCTCTGGTTTGGTGCGCACAGTAAAAAGTGCTCTTGGCAGCTAGAGAGTGCCGCGTTGACCACTGCGCATGAAGAAATAAGCACCTGCAACGTTTGGTTTAGGTTTTAGGTGCATTTTTAATTTGATTGCTTAAATCGCATTTTCTCGACGAGCTGAGCACGTTTTCTGAAATGTGCTCCTCCCGTCACTCTGGTTGGGTGCACACAGTAAAAAGTGCTCCTGGCAGCTAGGGAGTGCCGCGTTGAGCACTGCGCACGAAGAAATAAGCACCTGCAACGTTTGGTTTAGGTTTTAGGTGCATTTTTAATTTTATTGCTTAAATCGCATTTTCTCGACGAGCTGAGCACGTTTTCTGAAATGTGCTCCTCCCGTCACTCTGGTTGGGTGCGCACAGTAAAAAGTGCTCTTGGCAGCTAGAGAGTGCCGCGTTGACCACTGCGCATGAAGAAATAAGCACCTGCAACGTTTGGTTTAGGTTTTAGGTGCATTTTTAATTTTATTGCTTAAATCGCATTTTCTCGACGAGCTGAGCACGTTTTCTGAAATGTGCTCCTCCCGTCACTCTGGTTGGGTGCGCACAGTAAAAAGTGCTCCTGGCAGCTAGGGAGTGCCGCGTTGAGCACTGCGCACGAAGAAATAAGCACCTGCAACGTTTGGTTTAGGTTTTAGGTGCATTTTTAATTTTATTGCTTAAATCGCATTTTCTCGACGAGCTGAGCACGTTTTCTGAAATGTGCTCCTCCCGTCACTCTGGTTGGGTGCGCACAGTAAAAAGTGCTCCTGGCAGCTAGGGAGTGCCGCGTTGAGCACTGCGCACGAAGAAATAAGCACCTGCAACGTTTGGTTTAGGTTTTAGGTGCATTTTTAATTTTATTGCTTAAATCGCATTTTCTCGACGAGCTGAGCACGTTTTCTGAAATGTGCTCCTCCCGTCACTCTGGTTGGGTGCGCACAGTAAAAAGTGGTCCTGGCAGCTAGGGAGTGCCGCGTTGAGCACTGCGCACGAAGAAATAAGCACCTGCAACGTTTGGTTTAGGTTTTAGGTGCATTTTTAATTTTATTGCTTAAATCGCTTTTTCTCGACGAGCTGAGCACGTTTTCTGAAATGTTCTCCTCCCGTCACTCTGGTTGGGTGCACACAGTAAAAAGTGCTCCTGGCAGCTAGGGAGTGCCGCGTTGAGCACTGCGCACGAAGAAATAAGCACCTGCAACGTTTGGTTTAGGTTTTAGGTGCATTTTTAATTTTATTGCTTAAATCGCATTTTCTCGACGAGCTGAGCACGTTTTCTGAAATGGGCTCCTCCCGTCGCTCTGGTTGGGTGCGCACAGTAAAAAGAGCTCCTGGCAGCTAGGGAGTTCCGCGTTGACCACTGCGCACGAAGAAATAAGCACCTGCAACGTTTGGTTTAGGTTTTAGGTGCATTTTTAATTTTATTGCTTAAATCGCATTCTCTCGACGAGCTGAGCACGTTTTCTGAAATGTGCTCCTCCCGTCGCTCTGGTTGGGTGCACACAGTAAAAAGTGCTCCTGGCAGCTAGGGTGTGCCGCGTTGAGCACTGCGCACGAAGAAATAAGCACCTGCAACGTTTGGTTTAGGTTTTAGGTGCATTTTTAATTTTATTGCTTAAATCGCATTTTCTCGACGAGCTGAGCACGTTTTCTGAAATGGGCTCCTCCCGTCGCTCTGGTTGGGTGCGCACATTAAAAAGAGCTCCTGGCAGCTAGGGAGTTCCGCGTTGACCACTGCGCACGAAGAAATAAGCACCTGCAACGTTTGGTTTAGGTTTTAGGTGCATTTTTAATTTTATTGCTTAAATCGCATTCTCTTGACGAGCTGAGCACGTTTTCTGAAATGTGCTCCTCCCGTCGCTCTGGTTGGGTGCACACAGTAAAAAGAGCTCCTGGCAGCTAGGGAGTGCCGCGTTGACCACTGCGCACGAAGAAATAAGCACCTGCAACGTTTGGTTTAGGTTTTAGGTGCATTTTTTATTTTATTGCTTAAATCGCATTCTCTCGACGAGCTGAGCACGTTTTCTGAAATGTGCTCCTCCCGTCGCTCTGGTTGGGTGCGGGTAGTAAAAAGTGCTCCTGGCAGCTAGAGAGTGCCGCGTTGACCACTGCGCATGAAGAAATAAGCACCTGCAACGTTTGGTTTAGGTTTTAGGTGCATTTTTAATCTTATTGCTTAAATCGCATTTTCTCGACGAGCTGAGCACGTTTTCTGAAATGTGCTCCTCCCGTCACTCTGGTTGGGTGCGCACAGTAAAAAGTGCTCTTGGCAGCTAGAGAGTGCCGCGTTGACCACTGCGCATGAAGAAATAAGCACCTGCAACGTTTGGTTTAGGTTTTAGGTGCATTTTTAATTTTATTGCTTAAATCGCATTTTCTCGACGAGCTGAGCACGTTTTCTGAAATGTGCTCCTCCCGTCGCTCTGGTTGGGTGCGCACAGTAAAAAGAGCTTCTGGCAGCTAGGGAGTGCCGCGTTGACCACTGTGCACGAAGAAATAAGCACCTGCAACGTTTGGTTTAGGTATTAGGTGCATTTTTTATTTTATTGCTTAAATCGCATTCTCTCGACGAGCTGAGCACGTTTTCTGAAATGTGCTCCTCCCGTCGCTCTGGTTGGGTGCGCGTAGTAAAAAAGGCTCCTGGCAGCTAGAGAGTGTCGCGTTGAGCACTGCGCACGAAGAATTAAGCACCTGCAACGTTTGGTTTAGGTTTTAGGTGCATTTTTAATTTTATTGCTTAAATCGCATTCTCTCGACGAGCTGAGCACGTTTTCTGAAATGTGCTCCTCCCGTCGCTCTGGTTGGGTTCGCACAGTAAAAAGTGCTCTTGGCAGCTCGGGAGTGCCGCGTTGACCACTACGCATAAAGAAATAAGCACCTGCAACGTTTGGTTTAGGTTTTAGGTGCATTTTTAATTTTATTGCTTAAATCGCATTTTCTCGACGAGCTGAGCACGTTTTCTGAAATGTGCTCCTCCCGTCGCTCTGGTTGGGCGCGCATAGTAAAAAGTGCTCCTGGCAGCTAGAGAGTGCCGCGTTGACCACTGCGCAAGAAGAAATAAGCACCTGCAACGTTTGGTTTAGGTTTTAGGTGCATTTTTAATTTTATTGCTTAAATCGCATTTTCTCGACAAGCTGAGCACGTTTTCTGAAATGTGCTCCTCCCGTCGCTCTGGTTGGGTGCGCACAGTAAAAAGTGCTCTTGGCAGCTAGAGATTGCCGCGTTGACCACTGCGCATGAAGAAATAACCACCTGCAACGTTTGGTTTAGGTTTTAGGTGCATTTTTAATTTTATTGCTTAAATCGCATTCTCTCGACGAGCTGAGCACGTTTTCTGAAATGTGCTCCTCCCGTCACTCTGGTTGGGTGCGCATAGTAAAAAGTGCTCTTGGCAGCTAAAGAGTGCCGCGTTGACCACTGCGCACAAAGAAATAAGCACCTGCAACGTTTGGTTTAGGTTTTAGGTGCATTTTTAATTTTATTGCTTAAATCGCATTTCCTCGACGAGCTGAGCACGTTTTCTGAAATGAGCTCCTCCCGTCGCTCTGGCTGTGCGCGCATAGTAAAAAGTGCTCCTGGCAGCTAGAGAGTGCCGCGTTGACCACTGCACATGAAGAAATAAGCACCTGCAACGTTTGGTTTAGGTTTTAGGTGCATTTTTAATTTTATTGCTTAAATCGCATTTTCTCGACGAGCTGAGCACGTTTTCTGAAATGTGCTCCTCCCGTCGCTCTGGTTGGGTGCGCACAGTAAAAAGTGCTCTTGGCAGCTAGAGAGTGCCGCGTTGACCACTGCACATGAAGAAATAAGCACCTGCAACGTTTGGTTTAGGTTTTAGGTGCATTTTTAATTTTATTGCTTAAATCGCATTTTCTCGACGAGCCGAGCACGTTTTCTGAAATGTGCTCCTCCCGTCACTCTGGTTGGGTGCGCACAGTAAAAAGAGCTCCTGGCAGCTAGGGAGTTCCGCGTCGACCACTGCGCACGAAGAAATAAGCACCTGCAACGTTTGGTTTAGGTTTTAGGTGCATTTTTTATTTTATTGCTTAAATCGCATTCTCTCGACGAGCTGAGCACGTTTTCTGAAAAGTGCTCCTCCCGTCGCTCTGGTTGTGCGCGCATAGTAAAAAGTGCTCCTGGCAGCTCGGGAGTGCCGCGTTGACCACTGCGCATGAAGAAATAAGCACCTGCAACGTTTGGTTTAGGTTTTAGGTGCATTTTTAATTTTATTGCTTAAATCGCATTTTCTCGACGAGCTGAGCACGTTTTCTGAAATGTGCTCCTCCCGTCGCTCTGGTTGGGCGCGCATAGTAAAAAGTGCTCCTGGCAGCTAGGGAGTGCCGCGTTGAGCACTGCGCACGAAGAAATAAGCACCTGCAACGTTTGGTTTAGGTTTTAGGTGCATTTTTAATTTTATTGCTTAAATCGCATTTTCTCGACAAGCTGAGCACGTTTTCTGAAATGTGCTCCTCCCGTCGCTCTGGTTGGGTGCGCACAGTAAAAAGAGCTCCTGGCAGCTAGGGAGTGCCGCGTTGACCACTGCGCACGAAGAAATAAGCACCTGCAACGTTTGGTTTAGGTTTTAGGTGCATTTTTAATTTTATTGCTTAAATCGCATTTTCTCGACGAGCTGAGCACGTTTTCTGAAATGTGCTCCTCCCGTCGCTCTGGTTGGGTGCGCACAGTGAAAAGTGCTCCTGGCAGCTAGGGAGTTCCGCGTTGACCACTGCGCACGAAGAAATAAGCACCTGCAACGTTTGGTTTAGGTTTTAGGTGCATTTTTTATTTTATTGCTTAAATCGCATTCTCTCGACGAGCTGAGCACGTTTTCTGAAATGTGCTCCTCCCGTCGCTCTGGTTGGGTGCACACAGTAAAAAGAGCTCCTGGCAGCTAGGGAGTGCCGCGTTGACCACTGCGCACGAAGAAATAAGCACCTGCAACGTTTGGTTTAGGTTTTAGGTGCATTTTTTATTTTATTGCTTAAATCGCATTCTCTCGACGAGCTGAGCACGTTTTCTGAAATGTGCTCCTCCCGTCGCTCTGGTTGGGTGCGCGTAGTAAAAAGTGCTCCTGGCAGCTAGAGAGTGCCGCGTTGACCACTGCGCATGAAGAAATAAGCACCTGCAACGTTTGGTTTAGGTTTTAGGTGCATTTTTAATTTTATTGCTTAAATCGCATTTTCTCGACGAGCTGAGCACGTTTTCTGAAATGTGCTCCTCCCGTCGCTCTGGTTGGGTGCGCACAGTAAAAAGAGCTCCTGGCAGCTAGGGAGTGCCGCGTTGACCACTGCGCACGAAGAAATAAGCACCTGCAACGTTTGGTTTAGGTTTTAGGTGCATTTTTAATTTTATTGCTTAAATCGCTTTTTCTCGACGAGCTGAGCACGTTTTCTGAAATGTTCTCCTCCCGTCACTCTGGTTGGGTGCACACAGTAAAAATTGCTCCTGGCAGCTAGGGAGTGCCGCGTTGAGCACTGCGCACGAAGAAATAAGCACCTGCAACATTTGGTTTAGGTTTTAGGTGCATTTTTAATTTTATTGCTTAAATCGCATTTTCTCGACGAGCTGAGCACGTTTTCTGAAATGGGCTCCTCCCGTCGCTCTGGTTGGGTGCGCACAGTAAAAAGAGCTCCTGGCAGCTAGGGAGTTCCGCGTTGACCACTGCGCACGAAGAAATAAGCACCTGCAACGTTTGGTTTAGGTTTTAGGTGCATTTTTAATTTTATTGCTTAAATCGCATTCTCTCGACGAGCTGAGCACGTTTTCTGAAATGTGCTCCTCCCGTCGCTCTGGTTGGGTGCGCGTAGTAAAAAAGGCTCCTGGCAGCTAGAGAGTGCCGCGTTGAGCACTGCGCACGAAGAATTAAGCACCTGCAACGTTTGGTTTAGGTTTTAGGTGCATTTTTAATTTTATTGCTTAAATCGCATTCTCTCGACGAGCTGAGCACGTTTTCTGAAATGTGCTCCTCCCGTCGCTCTGGTTGGGTTCGCACAGTAAAAAGTGCTCTTGGCAGCTCGGGAGTGCCGCGTTGACCACTGCGCATGAAGAAATAAGCACCTGCAACGTTTGGTTTAGGTTTTAGGTGCATTTTTAATTTTATTGCTTAAATCGCATTTTCTCGACGAGCTGAGCACGTTTTCTGAAATGTGCTCCTCCCGTCGCTCTGGTTGGGCGCGCATAGTAAAAAGTGCTCCTGGCAGCTAGAGAGTGCCGCGTTGACCACTGCGCAAGAAGAAATAAGCACCTGCAACGTTTGGTTTAGGTTTTAGGTGCATTTTTAATTTTATTGCTTAAATCGCATTTTCTCGACAAGCCGAGCACGTTTTCTGAAATGTGCTCCTCCCGTCGCTCTGGTTGGGTGCGCACAGTAAAAAGTGCTCTTGGCAGCTAGAGAGTGCCGCGTTGACCACTGCGCATGAAGAAATAACCACCTGCAACGTTTGGTTTAGGTTTTAGGTGCATTTTTAATTTTATTGCTTAAATCGCATTCTCTCGACGAGCTGAGCACGTTTTCTGAAATGTGCTCCTCCCGTCACTCTGGTTGGGTGCGCATAGTAAAAAGTGCTCTTGGCAGCTAAAGAGTGCCGCGTTGACCACTGCGCACAAAGAAATAAGCACCTGCAACGTTTGGTTTAGGTTTTAGGTGCATTTTTAATTTTATTGCTTAAATCGCATTTCCTCGACGAGCTGAGCACGTTTTCTGAAATGAGCTCCTCCCGTCGCTCTGGCTGTGCGCGCATAGTAAAAAGTGCTCCTGGCAGCTAGAGAATGCCGCGTTGACCACTGCACATGAAGAAATAAGCACCTGCAACGTTTGGTTTAGGTTTTAGGTGCATTTTTAATTTTATTGCTTAAATCGCATTTTCTCGACGAGCTGAGCACGTTTTCTGAAATGTGCTCCTCCCGTCGCTCTGGTTGGGTGCGCACAGTAAAAAGTGCTCTTGGCAGCGAGAGAGTGCCGCGTTGACCACTGCACATGAAGAAATAAGCACCTGCAACGTTTGGTTTAGGTTTTAGGTGCATTTTTAATTTTATTGCTTAAATCGCATTTTCTCGACGAGCCGAGCACGTTTTCTGAAATGTGCTCCTCCCGTCACTCTGGTTGGGTGCGCACAGTAAAAAGAGCTCCTGGCAGCTAGGGAGTTCCGCGTCGACCACTGCGCACGAAGAAATAAGCACCTGCAACGTTTGGTTTAGGTTTTAGGTGCATTTTTTATTTTATTGCTTAAATCGCATTCTCTCGACGAGCTGAGCACGTTTTCTGAAAAGTGCTCCTCCCGTCGCTCTGGTTGTGCGCGCATAGTAAAAAGTGCTCCTGGCAGCTAGAGAGTGCCGCGTTGACCACTGCACATGAAGAAATAAGCACCTGCAACGTTTGGTTTAGGTTTTAGGTGCATTTTTAATTTTATTGCTTTAATCGCATTTTCTCGACGAGCTGAGCACGTTTTCTGAAATGTGCTCCTCCCGTCACTCTGGTTGGGTGCGCACAGTAAAAAGTGCTCCTGGCAGCTAGGGAGAGCCGCGTTGAGCACTACGCACGAAGAAATAAGCACCTGCAACGTTTGGTTTAGGTTTTAGCTGCATTTTTAATTTTATTGCTTAAATCGCATTTTCTCGACGAGCTGAGCAAGTTTTCTGAAATGTGCTCCTCCCGACGCTCTGGTTGGGTGCGCACAGTAAAAAGAGCTCCTGGCAGCTAGGGAGTTCCGCGTTGACCACTGCGCACGAAGAAATAAGCACCTGCAACGTTTGGTTTAGGTTTTAGGTGCATTTTTAATTTTATTGCTTAAATCGCATTCTCTCGACGAGCTGAGCACGTTTTCTGAAATGTGCTCCTCCCGTCGCTCTGGTTGGGTGCGCACAGTAAAAAGTGCTCTTGGCAGCTCGGGAGTGCCGCGTTGACCACTGCGCATGAAGAAATAAGCACCTGCAACGTTTGGTTTAGGTTTTAGGTGCATTTTTAATTTTATTGCTTAAATCGCATTTTCTCGACGAGCTGAGCACGTTTTCTGAAATGTGCTCCTCCCGTCGCTCTGGTTGGGCGCGCATAGTAAAAAGTGCTCCTGGCAGCTAGGGAGTGCCGCGTTGAGCACTGCGCACGAAGAAATAAGCACCTGCAACGTTTGGTTTAGGTTTTAGGTGCATTTTTAATTTTATTGCTTAAATCGCATTTTCTCGACAAGCTGAGCACGTTTTCTGAAATGTGCTCCTCCCGTCGCTCTGGTTGGGTGCGCACAGTAAAAAGAGCTCCTGGCAGCTAGGGAGTGCCGCGTTGACCACTGCGCACGAAGAAATAAGCACCTGCAACGTTTGGTTTAGGTTTTAGGTGCATTTTTAATTTTATTGCTTAAATCGCATTCTCTCGACGAGCTGAGCACGTTTTCTGAAATGTGCTCCTCCCGTCACTCTGGTTGGGTGCGCACAGTAAAAAGTGCTCCTGGCAGCTAGGGAGTGCCGCGTTGAGCACTACGCACGAAGAAATAAGCACCTGCAACGTTTGGTTTAGGTTTTAGGTGCATTTTAAATTTTATTGCTTAAATCGCATTTCCTCGACGAGCTGAGCACGTTTTCTGAAAAATGCTCCTCCCGTCGCTCTGGTTGTGCGCGCATAGTAAAAAGTGCTCCTGGCAGCTAGAGAGTGCCGCGTTGACCACTGCACATGAAGAAATAAGCACCTGCAACGTTTGGTTTAGGTTTTAGGTGCATTTTTAATTTTATTGCTTAAATCGCATTTTCTCGACGAGCTGAGCACGTTTTCTGAAATGTGCTCCTCCCGTCACTCTGGTTGGGTGCGCACAGTAAAAAGTGCTCCTGGCAGCTAGGGAGTGCCGCGTTGAGCACTACGCACGAAGAAATAAGCACCTGCAACGTTTGGTTTAGGTTTTAGGTGCATTTTTAATTTTATTGCTTAAATCGCATTTTCTCGACGAGCTGAGCACGTTTTCTGAAATGTGCTCCTCCCGTCGCTCTGGTTGGGTGCGCACAGTAAAAAGAGCTCCTGGCAGCTAGGGAGTTCCGCGTTGACCACTGCGCACGAAGAAATAAGCACCTGCAACGTTTGGTTTAGGTTTTAGGTGCATTTTTAATTTTATTGCTTAAATCGCATTCTCTCGACGAGCTGAGCACGTTTTCTGAAATGTGCTCCTCCCGTCGCTCTGGTTGGGTGCGCACAGTAAAAAGTGCTCTTGGCAGCTCGGGAGTGCCGCGTTGACCACTGCGCATGAAGAAATAAGCACCTGCAACGTTTGGTTTAGGTTTTAGGTGCATTTTTAATTTTATTGCTTAAATCGCATTTTCTCGACGAGCTGAGCACGTTTTCTGAAATGTGCTCCTCCCGTCGCTCTGGTTGGGCGCGCATAGTAAAAAGTGCTCCTGGCAGCTAGGGAGTGCCGCGTTGAGCACTGCGCACGAAGAAATAAGCACCTGCAACGTTTGGTTTAGGTTTTAGGTGCATTTTTAATTTTATTGCTTAAATCGCATTTTCTCGACAAGCTGAGCACGTTTTCTGAAATGTGCTCCTCCCGTCGCTCTGGTTGGGTGCGCACAGTAAAAAGAGCTCCTGGCAGCTAGGGAGTGCCGCGTTGACCACTGCGCACGAAGAAATAAGCACCTGCAACGTTTGGTTTAGGTTTTAGGTGCATTTTTAATTTTATTGCTTAAATCGCATTTTCTCGACGAGCTGAGCACGTTTTCTGAAATGTGCTCCTCCCGTCACTCTGGTTGGGTGCGCACAGTAAAAAGTGCTCTTGGCAGCTAAAAAGTGCCGCGTTGACCACTGCGCACAAAGAAATAAGCACCTGCAACGTTTGGTTTAGGTTTTAGGTGCATTTTAAATTTTATTGCTTAAATCGCATTTTCTCGACGAGCTGAGCACGTTTTCTGAAATGTGCTCCTCCCGTCGCTCTGGTTGTGCGCGCATAGTAAAAAGTGCTCCTGGCAGCTAGAGAGTGCCGCGTTGACCACTGCACATTAAGAAATAAGCACCTGCAACGTTTGGTTTAGGTTTTAGGTGCATTTTTAATTTTATTGCTTAAATCGCATTTTCTCGACGAGCTGAGCACGTTTTCTGAAATGTGCTCCTCCCGTCGCTCTGGTTGGGTGCGCACAGTAAAAAGTGCTCTTGGCAGCTAGAGAGTGCCGCGTTGACCACTGCGCATGAAGAAATAAGCACCTGCAACGTTTGGTTTAGGTTTTAGGTGCATTTTTAATTTTATTGCTTAAATCGCATTTTCTCGACGAGCTGAGCACATTTTCTGAAATGTGCTCCTCCCGTCACTCTGGTTGGGTGCGCACAGTAAAAAGTGCTCCTGGCAGCTAGGGAGTGCCGCGTTGACCACTGCGCACGAAGAAATAAGCACCTGCAACGTTTGGTTTAGGTTTTAGGTGCATTTTTAATTTTATTGCTTAAATTGCGTTTTCTCGATGAGCTGAGCACGTTTTCTGAAATGTGCTCCTCCCGTCGCTCTGGTTGGGCGCGCATAGTAAAAAGTGCTCCTGGCAGCTAGAGAGTGCCGCGTTGACCACTGCGCAAGAAGAAATAAGCACCTGCAACGTTTGGTTTAGGTTTTAGGTGCATTTTTAATTTTATTGCTTAAATCGCATTTTCTCGACGAGCTTAGTACGTTTTCTGAAATGTGCTCCTTCCGTCACTCTGGTTGGGTGCGCACAGTAAAAAGTGCTCCTGGCAGCTAGGGAGTGCCGCGTTGACCACTGCGCACGAAGAAATAAGCACCTGCAACGTTTCGTTTAGGTTTTAGGTGCATTTTTAATTTTATTGTTTAAATCGCATTTTCTCGACGAGCTGAGCACGTTTTCTGAAATGTGCTCCTCCCGTCGCTCTGGTTGGATGCGCACAGTAAAAAGAGCTCCTGGCAGCTAGGGAGTGCCGCGTTGACCACTGCGCACGAAGAAATAAGCACCTGCAACGTTTGGTTTAGGTTTTAGGTGCATTTTTTATTTTATTGCTTAAATCGCATTCTCTCGACGAGCTGAGCACGTTTTCTGAAATGTGCTCCTCCCGTCACTCTGGTTGGGTGCGCACAGTAAAAAGTGCTCTTGGCAGCTAGAGAGTGCCGCGTTGACCACTGCGCATGAAGAAATAAGCACCTGCAACGTTTGGTTTAGGTTTTAGGTGCATTTTTAATTTTATTGCTTAAATCGCATTTTCTCGACGAGCTGAGCACGTTTTCTGAAATGTGCTCCTCCCGTCACTCTGGTTGGGTGCGCACAGTAAAAAGTGCTCCTGGCAGCTAGGGAGTGCCGCGTTGAGCACTGCGCACGAAGAAATAAGCACCTGCAACGTTTGGTTTAGGTTTTAGGTGCATTTTTAATTTTATTGCTTAAATCGCATTTTCTCGACGAGCTGAGCACGTTTTCTGAAATGTGCTCCTCCCGTCACTCTGGTTGGGTGCGCACAGTAAAAAGTGCTCTTGGCAGCTAGAGAGTGCCGCGTTGACCACTGCGCATGAAGAAATAAGCACCTGCAACGTTTGGTTTAGGTTTTAGGTGCATTTTTAATTTTTGTGCTTAAATCGCATTTTCTCGACGAGCTGAGCACGTTTTCTGAAATGTGCTCCTCCCGTCACTCTGGTTGGGTGCGCACAGTAAAAAGTGCTCCTGGCAGCTAGGGAGTGCCGCGTTGAGCACTGCGCACGAAGAAATAAGCACCTGCAACGTTTGGTTTAGGTTTTAGGTGCAATTTTAATTTTATTGCTTAAATTGCATTTTCTCGACGAGCTGAGCACGTTTTCTGAAATGGGCTCCTCCCGTCGCTCTGGTTGGGTGCACACAGTAAAAAGAGCTCCTGGCAGCTAGGGAGTTCCGCGTTGACCACTGCGCACGAAGAAATAAGCACCTGCAACGTTTGGTTTAGGATTTAGGTGCATTTTTTATTTTATTGCTTAAATCGCATTCTCTCGACGAGCTGAGCACGTTTTCTGAAATGTGCTCCTCCCGTCGCTCTGGTTGGGTGCACACAGTAAAAAGAGCTCCTGGCAGCTAGGGAGTGCCGCGTTGACCACTGCGCACGAAGAAATAAGCACCTGCAACGTTTGGTTTAGGTTTTAGATGCATTTTTTATTTTATTGCTTAAATCGCATTCTCTCGACGAGCTGAGCACGTTTTCTGAAATGTGCTCCTCCCGTCGCTCTGGTTGGGTGCGCACAGTAAAAAGTGCTCTTGGCAGCTCGGGAGTGCCGCGTTGACCACTGCGCATGAAGAAATAAGCACCTGCAACGTTTGGTTTAGGTTTTAGGTGCATTTTTAATTTTATTGCTTAAATTGCATTTTCTCGACGAGCTGAGCACGTTTTCTGAAATGTGCTCCTCCCGTCGCTCTGGTTGGGCGCGCATAGTAAAAAGTGCTCCTGGCAGCTAGAGAGTGCCGCGTTGACCACTGCGCAAGAAGAAATAAGCACCTGCAACGTTTGGTTTAGGTTTTAGGTGCATTTTTAATTTTATTGCTTAAATCGCATTTTCTCGACAAGCTGAGCACGTTTTCTGAAATGTGCTCCTCCCGTCGCTCTGGTTGGGTGTGCACAGTAAAAAGAGCTCCTGGCAGCTAGGGAGTGCCGCGTTGACCACTGCGCACGAAGAAATAAGCACCTGCAACGTTTGGTTTAGGTTTTAGGTGCATTTTTAATTTTATTGCTTAAATCGCATTCTCTCGACGAGCTGAGCACGTTTTCTGAAATGTGCTCCTCCCGTCACTCTGGTTGGGTGCGCACAGTAAAAAGTGCTCCTGGCAGCTAGGGAGTGCCGCGTTGAGCACTACGCACGAAGAAATAAGCACCTGCAACGTTTGGTTTAGGTTTTAGGTGCATTTTAAATTTTATTGCTTAAATCGCATTTCCTCGACGAGCTGAGCACGTTTTCTGAAAAATGCTCCTCCCGTCGCTCTGGTTGTGCGCGCATAGTAAAAAGTGCTCCTGGCAGCTAGAGAGTGCCGCGTTGACCACTGCACATGAAGAAATAAGCACCTGCAACGTTTGGTTTAGGTTTTAGGTGCATTTTTAATTTTATTGCTTAAATCGCATTTTCTCGACGAGCTGAGCACGTTTTCTGAAATGTGCTCCTCCCGTCACTCTGGTTGGGTGCGCACAGTAAAAAGTGCTCCTGGCAGCTAGGGAGTGCCGCGTTGAGCACTACGCACGAAGAAATAAGCACCTGCAACGTTTGGTTTAGGTTTTAGGTGCATTTTTAATTTTATTGCTTAAATCGCATTTTCTCGACGAGCTGAGCACGTTTTCTGAAATGTGCTCCTCCCGTCGCTCTGGTTGGGTGCGCACAGTAAAAAGAGCTCCTGGCAGCTAGGGAGTTCCGCGTTGACCACTGCGCACGAAGAAATAAGCACCTGCAACGTTTGGTTTAGGTTTTAGGTGCATTTTTAATTTTATTGCTTAAATCGCATTCTCTCGACGAGCTGAGCACGTTTTCTGAAATGTGCTCCTCCCGTCGCTCTGGTTGGGTGCGCACAGTAAAAAGTGCTCTTGGCAGCTCGGGAGTGCCGCGTTGACCACTGCGCATGAAGAAATAAGCACCTGCAACGTTTGGTTTAGGTTTTAGGTGCATTTTTAATTTTATTGCTTAAATCGCATTTTCTCGACGAGCTGAGCACGTTTTCTGAAATGTGCTCCTCCCGTCGCTCTGGTTGGGCGCGCATAGTAAAAAGTGCTCCTGGCAGCTAGGGAGTGCCGCGTTGAGCACTGCGCACGAAGAAATATGCACCTGCAACGTTTGGTTTAGGTTTTAGGTGCATTTTTAATTTTATTGCTTAAATCGCATTTTCTCGACAAGCTGAGCACGTTTTCTGAAATGTGCTCCTCCCGTCGCTCTGGTTGGGTGCGCACAGTAAAAAGAGCTCCTGGCAGCTAGGGAGTGCCGCGTTGACCACTGCGCACGAAGAAATAAGCACCTGCAACGTTTGGTTTAGGTTTTAGGTGCATTTTTAATTTTATTGCTTAAATCGCATTTTCTCGACGAGCTGAGCACGTTTTCTGAAATGTGCTCCTCCCGTCACTCTGGTTGGGTGCGCACAGTAAAAAGTGCTCTTGGCAGCTAAAAAGTGCCGCGTTGACCACTGCGCACAAAGAAATAAGCACCTGCAACGTTTGGTTTAGGTTTTAGGTGCATTTTAAATTTTATTGCTTAAATCGCATTTTCTCGACGAGCTGAGCACGTTTTCTGAAATGTGCTCCTCCCGTCGCTCTGGTTGTGCGCGCATAGTAAAAAGTGCTCCTGGCAGCTAGAGAGTGCCGCGTTGACCACTGCACATTAAGAAATAAGCACCTGCAACGTTTGGTTTAGGTTTTAGGTGCATTTTTAATTTTATTGCTTAAATCGCATTTTCTCGACGAGCTGAGCACGTTTTCTGAAATGTGCTCCTCCCGTCGCTCTGGTTGGGTGCGCACAGTAAAAAGTGCTCTTGGCAGCTAGAGAGTGCCGCGTTGACCACTGCGCATGAAGAAATAAGCACCTGCAACGTTTGGTTTAGGTTTTAGGTGCATTTTTAATTTTATTGCTTAAATCGCATTTTCTCGACGAGCTGAGCACATTTTCTGAAATGTGCTCCTCCCGTCACTCTGGTTGGGTGCGCACAGTAAAAAGTGCTCCTGGCAGCTAGGGAGTGCCGCGTTGAGCACTGCGCACGAAGAAATAAGCACCTGCAACGTTTGGTTTAGGTTTTAGGTGCATTTTTAATTTTATTGCTTAAATCGCATTTTCTCGACGAGCTGAGCACGTTTTCTGAAATGTGCTCCTCCCGTCACTCTGGTTGGGTGCGCACAGTAAAAAGTGCTCTTGGCAGCTAGAGAGTGCCGCGTTGACCACTGCGCATGAAGAAATAAGCACCTGCAACGTTTGGTTTAGGTTTTAGGTGCATTTTTAATTTTATTGCTTAAATCGCATTTTCTCGACGAGCTGAGCACGTTTTCTGAAATGTGCTCCTCCCGTCACTCTGGTTGGGTGCGCACAGTAAAAAGTGCTCCTGGCAGCTAGGGAGTGCCGCGTTGAGCACTGCGTACGAAGAAATAAGCACCTGCAACGTTTAGTTTAGGTTTTAGGTGCATTTTTAATTTTATTGCTTAAATCGCATTTTCTCGACGAGCTGAGCACGTTTTCTAAAATGTGCTCCTCCCGTCACTCTGGTTGGGTGCGCACAGTAAAAAGTGCTCCTGGCAGCTAGGGAGTGCCGCGTTGAGCACTGCGCACGACGAAATAAGCACCTGCAACGTTTGGTTTAGGTTTTAGGTGCATTTTTAATTTTATTGCTTAAATCGCATTTTCGCGACGAGCTGAGCACGTTTTCTGAAATGTGCTCCTCCCGTCACTCTGGTTGGGTGCGCACAGTAAAAAGTGCTCTTGGCAGCTAGAGATTGCCGCGTTGACCACTGCGCATGAAGAAATAAGCACCTGCAACGTTTGGTTTAGGTTTTAGGTGCATTTTTAATTTTATTGCTTAAATCGCATTTTCTCGACGAGCTGAGCACGTTTTCTGAAATGTGCTCCTCCCGTCACTCTGGTTGGGTGCGCACAGTAAAAAGTGCTCCTGGCAGCTAGGGAGTGCCGCGTTGAGCACTGCGCACGAAGAAATAAGCACCTGCAACGTTTGGTTTAGGTTTTAGGTGCATTTTTAATTTTATTGCTTAAATCGCATTTTCTCGACGAGCTGAGCACGTTTTCTGAAATGGGCTCCCCCCGTCGCTCTGGTTGGGTGCGCACAGTAAAAAGAGCTCCTGGCAGCTAGGGAGTTCCGCGTTGACCACTGCGCACGAAGAAATAAGCACCTGCAACGTTTGGTTTAGGTTTTAGGTGCATTTTTAATTTTATTGCTTAAATCGCATTTTCTCGACGAGCTGAGCACGTTTTCTGAAATGTGCTCCTCCCGTCGCTCTGGTTGGGTGCGCACAGTGAAAAGTGCTCCTGGCAGCTAGGGAGTTCCGCGTTGACCACTGCGCACGAAGAAATAAGCACCTGCAACGTTTGGTTTAGGTTTTAGGTGCATTTTTTATTTTATTGCTTAAATCGCATTCTCTCGACGAGCTGAGCACGTTTTCTGAAATGTGCTCCTCCCGTCGCTCTGGTTGGGTGCACACAGTAAAAAGAGCTCCTGGCAGCTAGGGAGTGCCGCGTTGACCACTGCGCACGAAGAAATAAGCACCTGCAACGTTTGGTTTAGGTTTTAGGTGCATTTTTTATTTTATTGCTTAAATCGCATTCTCTCGACGAGCTGAGCACGTTTTCTGAAATGTGCTCCTCCCGTCGCTCTGGTTGGGTGCGCGTAGTAAAAAGTGCTCCTGGCAGCTAGAGAGTGCCGCGTTTACCACTGCGCATGAAGAAATAAGCACCTGCAACGTTTGGTTTAGGTTTTAGGTGCATTTTTAATTTTATTGCTTAAATCGCATTTTCTCGACGAGCTGAGCACGTTTTCTGAAATGTGCTCCTCCCGTCGCTCTGGTTGGGTGCGCACAGTAAAAAGAGCTCCTGGCAGCTAGGGAGTGCCGCGTTGACCACTGCGCACGAAGAAATAAGCACCTGCAACGTTTGGTTTAGGTTTTAGGTGCATTTTTAATTTTATTGCTTAAATCGCTTTTTCTCGACGAGCTGAGCACGTTTTCTGAAATGTTCTCCTCCCGTCACTCTGGTTGGGTGCACACAGTAAAAATTGCTCCTGGCAGCTAGGGAGTGCCGCGTTGAGCACTGCGCACGAAGAAATAAGCACCTGCAACATTTGGTTTAGGTTTTAGGTGCATTTTTAATTTTATTGCTTAAATCGCATTTTCTCGACGAGCTGAGCACGTTTTCTGAAATGGGCTCCTCCCGTCGCTCTGGTTGGGTGCGCACAGTAAAAAGAGCTCCTGGCAGCTAGGGAGTTCCGCGTTGACCACTGCGCACGAAGAAATAAGCACCTGCAACGTTTGGTTTAGGTTTTAGGTGCATTTTTAATTTTATTGCTTAAATCGCATTCTCTCGACGAGCTGAGCACGTTTTCTGAAATGTGCTCCTCCCGTCGCTCTGGTTGGGTGCGCGTAGTAAAAAAGGCTCCTGGCAGCTAGAGAGTGCCGCGTTGAGCACTGCGCACGAAGAATTAAGCACCTGCAACGTTTGGTTTAGGTTTTAGGTGCATTTTTAATTTTATTGCTTAAATCGCATTCTCTCGACGAGCTGAGCACGTTTTCTGAAATGTGCTCCTCCCGTCGCTCTGGTTGGGTTCGCACAGTAAAAAGTGCTCTTGGCAGCTCGGGAGTGCCGCGTTGACCACTGCGCATGAAGAAATAAGCACCTGCAACGTTTGGTTTAGGTTTTAGGTGCATTTTTAATTTTATTGCTTAAATCGCATTTTCTCGACGAGCTGAGCACGTTTTCTGAAATGTGCTCCTCCCGTCGCTCTGGTTGGGCGCGCATAGTAAAAAGTGCTCCTGGCAGCTAGAGAGTGCCGCGTTGACCACTGCGCAAGAAGAAATAAGCACCTGCAACGTTTGGTTTAGGTTTTAGGTGCATTTTTAATTTTATTGCTTAAATCGCATTTTCTCGACAAGCCGAGCACGTTTTCTGAAATGTGCTCCTCCCGTCGCTCTGGTTGGGTGCGCACAGTAAAAAGTGCTCTTGGCAGCTAGAGAGTGCCGCGTTGACCACTGCGCATGAAGAAATAACCACCTGCAACGTTTGGTTTAGGTTTTAGGTGCATTTTTAATTTTATTGCTTAAATCGCATTCTCTCGACGAGCTGAGCACGTTTTCTGAAATGTGCTCCTCCCGTCACTCTGGTTGGGTGCGCATAGTAAAACGTGCTCTTGGCAGCTAAAGAGTGCCGCGTTGACCACTGCGCACAAAGAAATAAGCACCTGCAACGTTTGGTTTAGGTTTTAGGTGCATTTTTAATTTTATTGCTTAAATCGCATTTCCTCGACGAGCTGAGCACGTTTTCTGAAATGAGCTCCTCCCGTCGCTCTGGCTGTGCGCGCATAGTAAAAAGTGCTCCTGGCAGCTAGAGAATGCCGCGTTGACCACTGCACATGAAGAAATAAGCACCTGTAACGTTTGGTTTAGGTTTTAGGTGCATTTTTAATTTTATTGCTTAAATCGCATTTTCTCGACGAGCTGAGCACGTTTTCTGAAATGTGCTCCTCCCGTCGCTCTGGTTGGGTGCGCACAGTAAAAAGTGCTCTTGGCAGCTAGAGAGTGCCGCGTTGACCACTGCACATGAAGAAATAAGCACCTGCAACGTTTGGTTTAGGTTTTAGGTGCATTTTTAATTTTATTGCTTAAATCGCATTTTCTCGACGAGCCGAGCACGTTTTCTGAAATGTGCTCCTCCCGTCACTCTGGTTGGGTGCGCACAGTAAAAAGAGCGCCTGGCAGCTAGGGAGTTCCGCGTCGACCACTGCGCACGAAGAAATAAGCACCTGCAACGTTTGGTTTAGGTTTTAGGTGCATTTTTTATTTTATTGCTTAAATCGCATTCTCTCGACGAGCTGAGCACGTTTTCTGAAAAGTGCTCCTCCCGTCGCTCTGGTTGTGCGCGCATAGTAAAAAGTGCTCCTGGCAGCTAGAGAGTGCCGCGTTGACCACTGCACATGAAGAAATAAGCACCTGCAACGTTTGGTTTAGGTTTTAGGTGCATTTTTAATTTTATTGCTTTAATCGCATTTTCTCGACGAGCTGAGCACGTTTTCTGAAATGTGCTCCTCCCGTCACTCTGGTTGGGTGCGCACAGTAAAAAGTGCTCCTGGCAGCTAGGGAGAGCCGCGTTGAGCACTACGCACGAAGAAATAAGCACCTGCAACGTTTGGTTTAGGTTTTAGCTGCATTTTTAATTTTATTGCTTAAATCGCATTTTCTCGACGAGCTGAGCAAGTTTTCTGAAATGTGCTCCTCCCGACGCTCTGGTTGGGTGCGCACAGTAAAAAGAGCTCCTGGCAGCTAGGGAGTTCCGCGTTGACCACTGCGCACGAAGAAATAAGCACCTGCAACGTTTGGTTTAGGTTTTAGGTGCATTTTTAATTTTATTGCTTAAATCGCATTCTCTCGACGAGCTGAGCACGTTTTCTGAAATGTGCTCCTCCCGTCGCTCTGGTTGGGTGCGCACAGTAAAAAGTGCTCTTGGCAGCTCGGGAGTGCCGCGTTGACCACTGCGCATGAAGAAATAAGCACCTGCAACGTTTGGTTTAGGTTTTAGGTGCATTTTTAATTTTATTGCTTAAATCGCATTTTCTCGACGAGCTGAGCACGTTTTCTGAAATGTGCTCCTCCCGTCGCTCTGGTTGGGCGCGCATAGTAAAAAGTGCTCCTGGCAGCTAGGGAGTGCCGCGTTGAGCACTGCGCACGAAGAAATAAGCACCTGCAACGTTTGGTTTAGGTTTTAGGTGCATTTTTAATTTTATTGCTTAAATCGCATTTTCTCGACAAGCTGAGCACGTTTTCTGAAATGTGCTCCTCCCGTCGCTCTGGTTGGGTGCGCACAGTAAAAAGAGCTCCTGGCAGCTAGGGAGTGCCGCGTTGACGACTGCGCACGAAGAAATAAGCACCTGCAACGTTTGGTTTAGGTTTTAGGTGCATTTTTAATTTTATTGCTTAAATCGCATTTTCTCGACGAGCTGAGCACGTTTTCTGAAATGTGCTCCTCCCGTCACTCTGGTTGGGTGCGCACAGTAAAAAGTGCTCTTGGCAGCTAAAAAGTGCCGCGTTGACCACTGCGCACAAAGAAATAAGCACCTGCAACGTTTGGTTTAGGTTTTAGGTGCATTTTAAATTTTATTGCTTAAATCGCATTTTCTCGACGAGCTGAGCACGTTTTCTGAAATGTGCTCCTCCCGTCGCTCTGGTTGTGCGCGCATAGTAAAAAGTGCTCCTGGCAGCTAGAGAGTGCCGCGTTGACCACTGCACATGAAGAAATAAGCACCTGCAACGTTTGGTTTAGGTTTTAGGTGCATTTTTAATTTTATTGCTTAAATCGCATTTTCTCGACGAGCTGAGCACGTTTTCTGAAATGTGCTCCTCCCGTCGCTCTGGTTGGGTGCGCACAGTAAAAAGTGCTCTTGGCAGCTAGAGAGTGCCGCGTTGACCACTGCGCATGAAGAAATAAGCACCTGCAACGTTTGGTTTAGGTTTTAGGTGCATTTTTAATTTTATTGCTTAAATCGCATTTTCTCGACGAGCTGAGCACGTTTTCTGAAATGTGCTCCTCCCGTCACTCTGGTTGGGTGCGCACAGTAAAAAGTGCTCCTGGCAGCTAGGGAGTGCCGCGTTGAGCACTGCGCACGAAGAAATAAGCACCTGCAACGTTTGGTTTAGGTTTTAGGTGCATTTTTAATTTTATTGCTTAAATCGCATTTTCTCGACGAGCTGAGCACGTTTTCTGAAATGTGCTCCTCCCGTCACTCTGGTTGGGTGCGCACAGTAAAAAGTGCTCTTGGCAGCTAGAGAGTGCCGCGTTGACCACTGCGCATGAAGAAATAAGCACCTGCAACGTTTGGTTTAGGTTTTAGGTGCATTTTTAATTTTATTGCTTAAATCGCATTTTCTCGACGAGCTGAGCACGTTTTCTGAAATGTGCTCCTCCCGTCACTCTGGTTGGGTGCGCACAGTAAAAAGTGCTCCTGGCAGCTAGGGAGTGCCGCGTTGAGCACTGCGTACGAAGAAATAAGCACCTGCAACGTTTAGTTTAGGTTTTAGGTGCATTTTTAATTTTATTGCTTAAATCGCATTTTCTCGACGAGCTGAGCACGTTTTCTAAAATGTGCTCCTCCCGTCACTCTGGTTGGGTGCGCACAGTAAAAAGTGCTCCTGGCAGCTAGGGAGTGCCGCGTTGAGCACTGCGCACGACGAAATAAGCACCTGCAACGTTTGGTTTAGGTTTTAGGTGCATTTTTAATTTTATTGCTTAAATCGCATTTTCTCGACGAGCTGAGCACGTTTTCTGAAATGTGCTCCTCCCGTCACTCTGGTTGGGTGCGCACAGTAAAAAGTGCTCTTGGCAGCTAGAGATTGCCGCGTTGACCACTGCGCATGAAGAAATAAGCACCTGCAACGTTTGGTTTAGGTTTTAGGTGCATTTTTAATTTTATTGCTTAAATCGCATTTTCTCGACGAGCTGAGCACGTTTTCTGAAATGTGCTCCTCCCGTCACTCTGGTTGGGTGCGCACAGTAAAAAGTGCTCCTGGCAGCTAGGGAGTGCCGCGTTGAGCACTGCGCACGAAGAAATAAGCACCTGCAACGTTTGGTTTAGGTTTTAGGTGCATTTTTAATTTTATTGCTTAAATCGCATTTTCTCGACGAGCTGAGCACGTTTTCTGAAATGGGCTCCCCCCGTCGCTCTGGTTGGGTGCGCACAGTAAAAAGAGCTCCTGGCAGCTAGGGAGTTCCGCGTTGACCACTGCGCACGAAGAAATAAGCACCTGCAACGTTTGGTTTAGGTTTTAGGTGCATTTTTAATTTTATTGCTTAAATCGCATTTTCTCGACGAGCTGAGCACGTTTTCTGAAATGTGCTCCTCCCGTCACTCTGGTTGGGTGCGCACAGTAAAAAGTGGTCCTGGCAGCTAGGGAGTGCCGCGTTGAGCACTGCGCACGAAGAAATAAGCACCTGCAACGTTTGGTTTAGGTTTTAGGTGCATTTTTAATTTTATTGCTTAAATTGCATTTTCTCGACGAGCTGAGCACGTTTTCTGAAATGGGCTCCTCCCGTCGCTCTGGTTGGGTGCGCACAGTAAAAAGAGCTCCTGGCAGCTAGGGAGTTCCGCGTTGACCACTGCGCACGAAGAAATAAGCACCTGCAACGTTTGGTTTAGGTTTTAGGTGCATTTTTTATTTTATTGCTTAAATCGCATTCTCTCGACGAGCTGAGCACGTTTTCTGAAATGTGCTCCTCCCGTCGCTCTGGTTGGGTGCACACAGTAAAAAGAGCTCCTGGCAGCTAGGGAGTGCCGCGTTGACCACTGCGCACGACGAAATAAGCACCTGCAACGTTTGGTTTAGGTTTTAGGTGCATTTTTTATTTTATTGCTTAAATCGCATTCTCTCGACGAGCTGAGCACGTTTTCTGAAATGTGCTCCTCCCGTCGCTCTGGTTGGGTGCGCGTAGTAAAAAGTGCTCCTGGCAGCTAGAGAGTGCCGCGTTGACCACTGCGCATGAAGAAATAAGCACCTGCAACGTTTGGTTTAGGTTTTAGGTGCATTTTTAATTTTATTGCTTAAATCGCATTTTCTCGACGAGCTGAGCACGTTTTCTGAAATGTGCTCCTCCCGTCGCTCTGGTTGGGTGCGCACAGTAAAAAGAGCTCCTGGCAGCTAGGGAGTGCCGCGTTGACCACTGCGCACGAAGAAATAAGCACCTGCAACGTTTGGTTTAGGTTTTAGGTGCATTTTTAATTTTATTGCTTAAATCGCTTTTTCTCGACGAGCTGAGCACGTTTTCTGAAATGTTCTCCTCCCGTCACTCTGGTTGGGTGCACACAGTAAAAAGTGCTCCTGGCAGCTAGGGAGTGCCGCGTTGAGCACTGCGCACGAAGAAATAAGCATCTGCAACGTTTGGTTTAGGTTTTAGGTGCATTTTTAATTTTATTGCTTAAATCGCATTTTCTCGACGAGCTGAGCACGTTTTCTGAAATGGGCTCCTCCCGTCGCTCTGGTTGGGTGCGCATAGTAAAAAGAGCTCCTGGCAGCTAGGGAGTTCCGAGTTGACCACTGCGCACGAAGAAATAAGCACCTGCAACGTTTGGTTTAGGTTTTAGGTGCATTTTTAATTTTATTGCTTAAATCGCATTCTCTCGACGAGCTGAGCACGTTTTCTGAAATGTGCTCCTCCCGTCGCTCTGGTTGGGTGCACACAGTAAAAAGAGCTCCTGGCAGCTAGGGAGTGCCGCGTTGACCACTGCGCACGAAGAAATAAGCACCTGCAACGTTTGGTTTAGGTTTTAGGTGCATTTTTAATTTTATTGCTTAAATTGCGTTTTCTCGATGAGCTGAGCACATTTTCTGAAATGTGCTCCTCCCGTCACTCTGGTTGGGTGCGCACAGTAAAAAGTGCTCTTGGCAGCTAGAGAGTGCCGCGTTGACCACTGCGCACGAAGAAATAAGCACCTGCAACGTTTGGTTTAGGTTTTAGGTGCATTTTTAATTTTATTGTTTAAATCGCATTTTCTCGACGAGCTGAGCACGTTTTCTGAAATGTGCTCCTCCCGTCGCTCTGGTTGGATGCGCACAGTAAAAAGAGCTCCTGGCAGCTAGGGAGTGCCGCGTTGACCACTGCGCACGAAGAAATAAGCACCTGCAACGTTTGGTTTAGGTTTTAGGTGCATTTTTTATTTTATTGCTTAAATCGCATTCTCTCGACGAGCTGAGCACGTTTTCTGAAATGTGCTCCTCCTGTCGCTCTGGTTGGGTGCACACAGTAAAAAGAGCTCCTGGCAGCTAGGGAGTGCCGCGTTGACCACTGCGCACGAAGAAATAAGCACCTGCAACGTTTGGTTTAGGTTTTAGGTGCATTTTTTATTTTATTGCTTAAATCGCATTCTCTCGACGAGCTGAGCACGTTTTCTGAAATGTGCTCCTCCCGTCGCTCTGGTTGGGTGCGCGTAGTAAAAAGTGCTCCTGGCAGCTAGAGAGTGCCGCGTTGACCACTGCGCATGAAGAAATAAGCACCTGCAACGTTTGGTTTTAGGTGCATTTTTAATCTTATTGCTTAAATCGCATTTTCTCGACGAGCTGAGCACGTTTTCTGAAATGTGCTCCTCCCGTCACTCTGGTTGGGTGCGCACAGTAAAAAGTGCTCTTGGCAGCTAGAGAGTGCCGCGTTGACCACTGCGCATGAAGAAATAAGCACCTGCAACGTTTGGTTTAGGTTTTAGGTGCATTTTTAATTTTATTGCTTAAATCGCATTTTCTCGAGGAGCTGAGCACGTTTTCTGAAATGTGCTCCTCCCGTCACTCTGGTTGGGTGCGCACAGTAAAAAGTGCTCCTGGCAGCTAGGGAGTGCCGCGTTGAGCACTACGCACGAAGAAATAAGCACCTGCAACGTTTGGTTTAGGTTTTAGGTGCATTTTTAATTTTATTGCTTAAATCGCATTGTCTCGACGAGCTGAGCACGTTTTCTGAAATGTGCTCCTCCCGTCGCTCTGGTTGGGTGCGCAGAGTAAAAAGAGCTCCTGGCAGCTAGGGAGTTCCGCGTTGACCACTGCGCACGAAGAAATAAGCACCTGCAACGTTTGGTTTAGGTTTTAGGTGCATTTTTAATTTTATTGCTTAAATCGCATTCTCTCGACGAGCTGAGCACGTTTTCTAAAATGTGCTCCTCCCGTCGCTCTGGTTGGGTGCGCACAGTAAAAAGAGCTCCTGGCAGCTAGGGAGTTCCGCGTTGACCACTGCGCACGAAGAAATAAGCACCTGCAACGTTTGGTTTAGGTTTTAGGTGCATTTTTAATTTTATTGCTTAAATCGCATTCTCTCGACGAGCTGAGCACGTTTTCTGAAATGTGCTCCTCCCGTCGCTCTGGTTGGGTGCACACAGTAAAAAGAGCTCCTGGCAGCTAGGGAGTGCCGCGTTGACCACTGCGCACGAAGAAATAAGCACCTGCAACGTTTGGTTTAGGTTTTAGGTGCATTTTTAATTTTATTGCTTAAATTGCGTTTTCTCGATGAGCTGAGCACGTTTTCTGAAATGTGCTCCTCCCGTCACTCTGGTTGGGTGCGGACAGTAAAAAGTGCTCTTGGCAGCTAGAGAGTGCCGCGTTGACCACTGCGCATGAAGAAATAACCACCTGCAACGTTTGGTTTAGGGTTTAGGTGCATTTTTAATTTTATTGCTTAAATCGCATTTTCTCGACGAGCTTAGTACGTTTTCTGAAATGTGCTCCTTCCGTCACTCTGGTTGGGTGCGCACAGTAAAAAGTGCTCCTGGCAGCTAGGGAGTGCCGCGTTGACCACTGCGCACGAAGAAATAAGCACCTGCAACGTTTCGTTTAGGTTTTAGGTGCATTTTTAATTTTATTGTTTAAATCGCATTTTCTCGACGAGCTGAGCACGTTTTCTGAAATGTGCTCCTCCCGTCGCTCTGGTTGGATGCGCACAGTAAAAAGAGCTCCTGGCAGCTAGGGAGTGCCGCGTTGACCACTGCGCACGAAGAAATAAGCACCTGCAACGTTTGGTTTAGGTTTTAGGTGCATTTTTTATTTTATTGCTTAAATCGCATTCTCTCGACGAGCTGAGCACGTTTTCTGAAATGTGCTCCTCCCGTCACTCTGGTTGGGTGCGCACAGTAAAAAGTGCTCTTGGCAGCTAGAGAGTGCCGCGTTGACCACTGCGCATGAAGAAATAAGCACCTGCAACGTTTGGTTTAGGTTTTAGGTGCATTTTTAATTTTATTGCTTAAATCGCATTTTCTCGACGAGCTGAGCAAGTTTTCTGAAATGTCCTCCTCCCGTCACTCTGGTTGGGTGCGCACAGTAAAAAGTGCTCCTGGCAGCTAGGGAGTGCCGCGTTGAGCACTACGCACGAAGAAATAAGCACCTGCAACGTTTGGTTTAGGTTTTAGGTGCATTTTTAATTTTATTGCTTAAATCGCATTGCCTCGACGAGCTGAGCACGTTTTCTGAAATGTGCTCCTCCCGTCGCTCTGGTTGGGTGCGCAGAGTAAAAAGAGCTCCTGGCAGCTAGGGAGTTCCGCGTTGACCACTGCGCACGAAGAAATAAGCACCTGCAACGTTTGGTTTAGGTTTTAGGTGCATTTTTAATTTTATTGCTTAAATCGCATTTTCTCGACGAGCTGAGCACGTTTTCTGAAATGTGCTCCTCCCGTCACTCTGGTTGGGTGCGCACAGTAAAAAGTGCTCCTGGCAGCTAGAGAGTGCCGCGTTGACCACTGCGCATGAAGAAATAAGCACCTGCAACGTTTGGTTTAGGTTTTAGGTGCATTTTTAATTTTTGTGCTTAAATCGCATTTTCTCGACGAGCTGAGCACGTTTTCTGAAATGTGCTCCTCCCGTCACTCTGGTTGGGTGCGCACAGTAAAAAGTGCTCCTGGCAGCTAGGGAGTGCCGCGTTGACCACTGCGCACGAAGAAATAAGCACCTGCAACGTTTGGTTTAGGTTTTAGGTGCATTTTTAATTTTATTGCTTAAATTGCGTTTTCTCGATAAGCTGAGCACGTTTTCTGAAATGTGCTCCTCCCGTCGCTCTGGTTGGGCGCGCATAGTAAAAAGTGCTCCTGGCAGCTAGAGAGTGCCGCGTTGACCACTGCGCAAGAAGAAATAAGCACCTGCAACGTTTGGTTTAGGTTTTAGGTGCATTTTTAATTTTATTGCTTAAATCGCATTTTCTCGACGAGCTTAGTACGTTTTCTGAAATGTGCTCCTTCCGTCACTCTGGTTGGGTGCGCACAGTAAAAAGTGCTCCTGGCAGCTAGGGAGTGCCGCGTTGACCACTGCGCACGAAGAAATAAGCACCTGCAACGTTTCGTTTAGGTTTTAGGTGCATTTTTAATTTTATTGTTTAAATCGCATTTTCTCGACGAGCTGAGCACGTTTTCTGAAATGTGCTCCTCCCGTCGCTCTGGTTGGATGCGCACAGTAAAAAGAGCTCCTGGCAGCTAGGGAGTGCCGCGTTGACCACTGCGCACGAAGAAATAAGCACCTGCAACGTTTGGTTTAGGTTTTAGGTGCATTTTTTATTTTATTGCTTAAATCGCATTCTCTCGACGAGCTGAGCACGTTTTCTGAAATGTGCTCCTCCCGTCACTCTGGTTGGGTGCGCACAGTAAAAAGTGCTCTTGGCAGCTAGAGAGTGCCGCGTTGACCACTGCGCATGAAGAAATAAGCACCTGCAACGTTTGGTTTAGGTTTTAGGTGCATTTTTAATTTTATTGCTTAAATCGCATTTTCTCGACGAGCTGAGCACGTTTTCTGAAATGTGCTCCTCCCGTCACTCTGGTTGGGTGCGCACAGTAAAAAGTGCTCCTGGCAGCTAGGGAGTGCCGCGTTGAGCACTGCGCACGAAGAAATAAGCACCTGCAACGTTTGGTTTAGGTTTTAGGTGCATTTTTAATTTTATTGCTTAAATCGCATTTTCTCGACGAGCTGAGCACGTTTTCTGAAATGTGCTCCTCCCGTCACTCTGGTTGGGTGCGCACAGTAAAAAGTGCTCTTGGCAGCTAGAGAGTGCCGCGTTGACCACTGCGCATGAAGAAATAAGCACCTGCAACGTTTGGTTTAGGTTTTAGGTGCATTTTTAATTTTTGTGCTTAAATCGCATTTTCTCGACGAGCTGAGCACGTTTTCTGAAATGTGCTCCTCCCGTCACTCTGGTTGGGTGCGCACAGTAAAAAGTGCTCCTGGCAGCTAGGGAGTGCCGCGTTGAGCACTGCGCACGAAGAAATAAGCACCTGCAACGTTTGGTTTAGGTTTTAGGTGCAATTTTAATTTTATTGCTTAAATTGCATTTTCTCGACGAGCTGAGCACGTTTTCTGAAATGGGCTCCTCCCGTCGCTCTGGTTGGGTGCACACAGTAAAAAGAGCTCCTGGCAGCTAGGGAGTTCCGCGTTGACCACTGCGCACGAAGAAATAAGCACCTGCAACGTTTGGTTTAGGATTTAGGTGCATTTTTTATTTTATTGCTTAAATCGCATTCTCTCGACGAGCTGAGCACGTTTTCTGAAATGTGCTCCTCCCGTCGCTCTGGTTGGGTGCACACAGTAAAAAGAGCTCCTGGCAGCTAGGGAGTGCCGCGTTGACCACTGCGCACGAAGAAATAAGCACCTGCAACGTTTGGTTTAGGTTTTAGATGCATTTTTTATTTTATTGCTTAAATCGCATTCTCTCGACGAGCTGAGCACGTTTTCTGAAATGTGCTCCTCCCGTCGCTCTGGTTGGGTGCGCACAGTAAAAAGTGCTCTTGGCAGCTCGGGAGTGCCGCGTTGACCACTGCGCATGAAGAAATAAGCACCTGCAACGTTTGGTTTAGGTTTTAGGTGCATTTTTAATTTTATTGCTTAAATTGCATTTTCTCGACGAGCTGAGCACGTTTTCTGAAATGTGCTCCTCCCGTCGCTCTGGTTGGGCGCGCATAGTAAAAAGTGCTCCTGGCAGCTAGAGAGTGCCGCGTTGACCACTGCGCAAGAAGAAATAAGCACCTGCAACGTTTGGTTTAGGTTTTAGGTGCATTTTTAATTTTATTGCTTAAATCGCATTTTCTCGACAAGCTGAGCACGTTTTCTGAAATGTGCTCCTCCCGTCGCTCTGGTTGGGTGTGCACAGTAAAAAGAGCTCCTGGCAGCTAGGGAGTGCCGCGTTGACCACTGCGCACGAAGAAATAAGCACCTGCAACGTTTGGTTTAGGTTTTAGGTGCATTTTTAATTTTATTGCTTAAATCGCATTCTCTCGACGAGCTGAGCACGTTTTCTGAAATGTGCTCCTCCCGTCACTCTGGTTGGGTGCGCACAGTAAAAAGTGCTCCTGGCAGCTAGGGAGTGCCGCGTTGAGCACTACGCACGAAGAAATAAGCACCTGCAACGTTTGGTTTAGGTTTTAGGTGCATTTTAAATTTTATTGCTTAAATCGCATTTCCTCGACGAGCTGAGCACGTTTTCTGAAAAATGCTCCTCCCGTCGCTCTGGTTGTGCGCGCATAGTAAAAAGTGCTCCTGGCAGCTAGAGAGTGCCGCGTTGACCACTGCACATGAAGAAATAAGCACCTGCAACGTTTGGTTTAGGTTTTAGGTGCATTTTTAATTTTATTGCTTAAATCGCATTTTCTCGACGAGCTGAGCACGTTTTCTGAAATGTGCTCCTCCCGTCACTCTGGTTGGGTGCGCACAGTAAAAAGTGCTCCTGGCAGCTAGGGAGTGCCGCGTTGAGCACTACGCACGAAGAAATAAGCACCTGCAACGTTTGGTTTAGGTTTTAGGTGCATTTTTAATTTTATTGCTTAAATCGCATTTTCTCGACGAGCTGAGCACGTTTTCTGAAATGTGCTCCTCCCGTCGCTCTGGTTGGGTGCGCACAGTAAAAAGAGCTCCTGGCAGCTAGGGAGTGCCGCGTTGACCACTGCGCACGAAGAAATAAGCACCTGCAACGTTTGGTTTAGGTTTTAGGTGCATTTTTAATTTTATTGCTTAAATCGCTTTTTCTCGACGAGCTGAGCACGTTTTCTGAAATGTTCTCCTCCCGTCACTCTGGTTGGGTGCACACAGTAAAAATTGCTCCTGGCAGCTAGGGAGTGCCGCGTTGAGCACTGCGCACGAAGAAATAAGCACCTGCAACATTTGGTTTAGGTTTTAGGTGCATTTTTAATTTTATTGCTTAAATCGCATTTTCTCGACGAGCTGAGCACGTTTTCTGAAATGGGCTCCTCCCGTCGCTCTGGTTGGGTGCGCACAGTAAAAAGAGCTCCTGGCAGCTAGGGAGTTCCGCGTTGACCACTGCGCACGAAGAAATAAGCACCTGCAACGTTTGGTTTAGGTTTTAGGTGCATTTTTAATTTTATTGCTTAAATCGCATTCTCTCGACGAGCTGAGCACGTTTTCTGAAATGTGCTCCTCCCGTCGCTCTGGTTGGGTGCGCGTAGTAAAAAAGGCTCCTGGCAGCTAGAGAGTGCCGCGTTGAGCACTGCGCACGAAGAATTAAGCACCTGCAACGTTTGGTTTAGGTTTTAGGTGCATTTTTAATTTTATTGCTTAAATCGCATTCTCTCGACGAGCTGAGCACGTTTTCTGAAATGTGCTCCTCCCGTCGCTCTGGTTGGGTTCGCACAGTAAAAAGTGCTCTTGGCAGCTCGGGAGTGCCGCGTTGACCACTGCGCATGAAGAAATAAGCACCTGCAACGTTTGGTTTAGGTTTATGTGCATTTTTAATTTTATTGCTTAAATCGCATTTTCTCGACGAGCTGAGCACGTTTTCTGAAATGTGCTCCTCCCGTCGCTCTGGTTGGGCGCGCATAGTAAAAAGTGCTCCTGGCAGCTAGAGAGTGCCGCGTTGACCACTGCGCAAGAAGAAATAAGCACCTGCAACGTTTGGTTTAGGTTTTAGGTGCATTTTTAATTTTATTGCTTAAATCGCATTTTCTCGACAAGCCGAGCACGTTTTCTGAAATGTGCTCCTCCCGTCGCTCTGGTTGGGTGCGCACAGTAAAAAGTGCTCTTGGCAGCTAGAGAGTGCCGCGTTGACCACTGCGCATGAAGAAATAACCACCTGCAACGTTTGGTTTAGGTTTTAGGTGCATTTTTAATTTTATTGCTTAAATCGCATTCTCTCGACGAGCTGAGCACGTTTTCTGAAATGTGCTCCTCCCGTCACTCTGGTTGGGTGCGCATAGTAAAAAGTGCTCTTGGCAGCTAAAGAGTGCCGCGTTGACCACTGCGCACAAAGAAATAAGCACCTGCAACGTTTGGTTTAGGTTTTAGGTGCATTTTTAATTTTATTGCTTAAATCGCATTTCCTCGACGAGCTGAGCACGTTTTCTGAAATGAGCTCCTCCCGTCGCTCTGGCTGTGCGCGCATAGTAAAAAGTGCTCCTGGCAGCTAGAGAATGCCGCGTTGACCACTGCACATGAAGAAATAAGCACCTGCAACGTTTGGTTTAGGTTTTAGGTGCATTTTTAATTTTATTGCTTAAATCGCATTTTCTCGACGAGCTGAGCACGTTTTCTGAAATGTGCTCCTCCCGTCGCTCTGGTTGGGTGCGCACAGTAAAAAGTGCTCTTGGCAGCTAGAGAGTGCCGCGTTGACCACTGCACATGAAGAAATAAGCACCTGCAACGTTTGGTTTAGGTTTTAGGTGCATTTTTAATTTTATTGCTTAAATCGCATTTTCTCGACGAAACGAGCACGTTTTCTGAAATGTGCTCCTCCCGTCACTCTGGTTGGGTGCGCACAGTAAAAAGAGCTCCTGGCAGCTAGGGAGTTCCGCGTCGACCACTGCGCACGAAGAAATAAGCACCTGCAACGTTTGGTTTAGGTTTTAGGTGCATTTTTTATTTTATTGCTTAAATCGCATTCTCTCGACGAGCTGAGCACGTTTTCTGAAAAGTGCTCCTCCCGTCGCTCTGGTTGTGCGCGCATAGTAAAAAGTGCTCCTGGCAGCTAGAGAGTGCCGCGTTGACCACTGCACATGAAGAAATAAGCACCTGCAACGTTTGGTTTAGGTTTTAGGTGCATTTTTAATTTTATTGCTTTAATCGCATTTTCTCGACGAGCTGAGCACGTTTTCTGAAATGTGCTCCTCCCGTCACTCTGGTTGGGTGCGCACAGTAAAAAGTGCTCCTGGCAGCTAGGGAGAGCCGCGTTGAGCACTACGCACGAAGAAATAAGCACCTGCAACGTTTGGTTTAGGTTTTAGCTGCATTTTTAATTTTATTGCTTAAATCGCATTTTCTCGACGAGCTGAGCAAGTTTTCTGAAATGTGCTCCTCCCGACGCTCTGGTTGGGTGCGCACAGTAAAAAGAGCTCCTGGCAGCTAGGGAGTTCCGCGTTGACCACTGCGCACGAAGAAATAAGCACCTGCAACGTTTGGTTTAGGTTTTAGGTGCATTTTTAATTTTATTGCTTAAATCGCATTCTCTCGACGAGCTGAGCACGTTTTCTGAAATGTGCTCCTCCCGTCGCTCTGGTTGGGTGCGCACAGTAAAAAGTGCTCTTGGCAGCTCGGGAGTGCCGCGTTGACCACTGCGCATGAAGAAATAAGCACCTGCAACGTTTGGTTTAGGTTTTAGGTGCATTTTTAATTTTATTGCTTAAATCGCATTTTCTCGACGAGCTGAGCACGTTTTCTGAAATGTGCTCCTCCCGTCGCTCTGGTTGGGCGCGCATAGTAAAAAGTGCTCCTGGCAGCTAGGGAGTGCCGCGTTGAGCACTGCGCACGAAGAAATAAGCACCTGCAACGTTTGGTTTAGGTTTTAGGTGCATTTTTAATTTTATTGCTTAAATCGCATTTTCTCGACAAGCTGAGCACGTTTTCTGAAATGTGCTCCTCCCGTCGCTCTGGTTGGGTGCGCACAGTAAAAAGAGCTCCTGGCAGCTAGGGAGTGCCGCGTTGACCACTGCGCACGAAGAAATAAGCACCTGCAACGTTTGGTTTAGGTTTTAGGTGCATTTTAAATTTTATTGCTTAAATCGCATTTTCTCGACGAGCTGAGCACGTTTTCTGAAATGTGCTCCTCCCGTCGCTCTGGTTGTGCGCGCATAGTAAAAAGTGCTCCTGGCAGCTAGAGAGTGCCGCGTTGACCACTGCACATGAAGAAATAAGCACCTGCAACGTTTGGTTTAGGTTTTAGGTGCATTTTTAATTTTATTGCTTAAATCGCATTTTCTCGACGAGCTGAGCACGTTTTCTGAAATGTGCTCCTCCCGTCGCTCTGGTTGGGTGCGCACAGTAAAAAGTGCTCTTGGCAGCTAGAGAGTGCCGCGTTGACCACTGCGCATGAAGAAATAAGCACCTGCAACGTTTGGTTTAGGTTTTAGGTGCATTTTTAATTTTATTGCTTAAATCGCATTTTCTCGACGAGCTGAGCACGTTTTCTGAAATGTGCTCCTCCCGTCACTCTGGTTGGGTGCGCACAGTAAAAAGTGCTCCTGGCAGCTAGGGAGTGCCGCGTTGAGCACTGCGCACGAAGAAATAAGCACCTGCAACGTTTGGTTTAGGTTTTAGGTGCATTTTTAATTTTATTGCTTAAATCGCATTTTCTCGACGAGCTGAGCACGTTTTCTGAAATGTGCTCCTCCCGTCACTCTGGTTGGGTGCGCACAGTAAAAAGTGCTCTTGGCAGCTAGAGAGTGCCGCGTTGACCACTGCGCATGAAGAAATAAGCACCTGCAACGTTTGGTTTAGGTTTTAGGTGCATTTTTAATTTTATTGCTTAAATCGCATTTTCTCGACGAGCTGAGCACGTTTTCTGAAATGTGCTCCTCCCGTCACTCTGGTTGGGTGCGCACAGTAAAAAGTGCTCCTGGCAGCTAGGGAGTGCCGCGTTGAGCACTGCGTACGAAGAAATAAGCACCTGCAACGTTTAGTTTAGGTTTTAGGTGCATTTTTAATTTTATTGCTTAAATCGCATTTTCTCGACGAGCTGAGCACGTTTTCTAAAATGTGCTCCTCCCGTCACTCTGGTTGGGTGCGCACAGTAAAAAGTGCTCCTGGCAGCTAGGGAGTGCCGCGTTGAGCACTGCGCACGACGAAATAAGCACCTGCAACGTTTGGTTTAGGTTTTAGGTGCATTTTTAATTTTATTGCTTAAATCGCATTTTCTCGACGAGCTGAGCACGTTTTCTGAAATGTGCTCCTCCCGTCACTCTGGTTGGGTGCGCACAGTAAAAAGTGCTCTTGGCAGCTAGAGATTGCCGCGTTGACCACTGCGCATGAAGAAATAAGCACCTGCAACGTTTGGTTTAGGTTTTAGGTGCATTTTTAATTTTATTGCTTAAATCGCATTTTCTCGACGAGCTGAGCACGTTTTCTGAAATGTGCTCCTCCCGTCACTCTGGTTGGGTGCGCACAGTAAAAAGTGCTCCTGGCAGCTAGGGAGTGCCGCGTTGAGCACTGCGCACGAAGAAATAAGCACCTGCAACGTTTGGTTTAGGTTTTACGTGCATTTTTAATTTTATTGCTTAAATCGCATTTTCTCGACGAGCTGAGCACGTTTTCTGAAATGGGCTCCCCCCGTCGCTCTGGTTGGGTGCGCACAGTAAAAAGAGCTCCTGGCAGCTAGGGAGTTCCGCGTTGACCACTGCGCACGAAGAAATAAGCACCTGCAACGTTTGGTTTAGGTTTTAGGTGCATTTTTAATTTTATTGCTTAAATCGCATTTTCTCGACGAGCTGAGCACGTTTTCTGAAATGTGCTCCTCCCGTCACTCTGGTTGGGTGCGCACAGTAAAAAGTGGTCCTGGCAGCTAGGGAGTGCCGCGTTGAGCACTGCGCACGAAGAAATAAGCACCTGCAACGTTTGGTTTAGGTTTTAGGTGCATTTTTAATTTTATTGCTTAAATTGCATTTTCTCGACGAGCTGAGCACGTTTTCTGAAATGGGCTCCTCCCGTCGCTCTGGTTGGGTGCGCACAGTAAAAAGAGCTCCTGGCAGCTAGGGAGTTCCGCGTTGACCACTGCGCACGAAGAAATAAGCACCTGCAACGTTTGGTTTAGGTTTTAGGTGCATTTTTTATTTTATTGCTTAAATCGCATTCTCTCGACGAGCTGAGCACGTTTTCTGAAATGTGCTCCTCCCGTCGCTCTGGTTGGGTGCACACAGTAAAAAGAGCTCCTGGCAGCTAGGGAGTGCCGCGTTGACCACTGCGCACGACGAAATAAGCACCTGCAACGTTTGGTTTAGGTTTTAGGTGCATTTTTTATTTTATTGCTTAAATCGCATTCTCTCGACGAGCTGAGCACGTTTTCTGAAATGTGCTCCTCCCGTCGCTCTGGTTGGGTGCGCGTAGTAAAAAGTGCTCCTGGCAGCTAGAGAGTGCCGCGTTGACCACTGCGCATGAAGAAATAAGCACCTGCAACGTTTGGTTTAGGTTTTAGGTGCATTTTTAATTTTATTGCTTAAATCGCATTTTCTCGACGAGCTGAGCACGTTTTCTGAAATGTGCTCCTCCCGTCGCTCTGGTTGGGTGCGCACAGTAAAAAGAGCTCCTGGCAGCTAGGGAGTGCCGCGTTGACCACTGCGCACGAAGAAATAAGCACCTGCAACGTTTGGTTTAGGTTTTAGGTGCATTTTTAATTTTATTGCTTAAATCGCTTTTTCTCGACGAGCTGAGCACGTTTTCTGAAATGTTCTCCTCCCGTCACTCTGGTTGGGTGCACACAGTAAAAAGTGCTCCTGGCAGCTAGGGAGTGCCGCGTTGAGCACTGCGCACGAAGAAATAAGCATCTGCAACGTTTGGTTTAGGTTTTAGGTGCATTTTTAATTTTATTGCTTAAATCGCATTTTCTCGACGAGCTGAGCACGTTTTCTGAAATGGGCTCCTCCCGTCGCTCTGGTTGGGTGCGCACAGTAAAAAGAGCTCCTGGCAGCTAGGGAGTTCCGAGTTGACCACTGCGCACGAAGAAATAAGCACCTGCAACGTTTGGTTTAGGTTTTAGGTGCATTTTTAATTTTATTGCTTAAATCGCATTCTCTCGACGAGCTAAACACGTTTTCTGAAATGTGCTCCTCCCGTCGCTCTGGTTGGGTGCACACAGTAAAAAGAGCTCCTGGCAGCTAGGGAGTGCCGCGTTGACCACTGCGCACGAAGAAATAAGCACCTGCAACGTTTGGTTTAGGTTTTAGGTGCATTTTTAATTTTATTGCTTAAATTGCGTTTTCTCGATGAGCTGAGCACATTTTCTGAAATGTGCTCCTCCCGTCACTCTGGTTGGGTGCGCACAGTAAAAAGTGCTCTTGGCAGCTAGAGAGTGCCGCGTTGACCACTGCGCACGAAGAAATAAGCACCTGCAACGTTTGGTTTAGGTTTTAGGTGCATTTTTAATTTTATTGTTTAAATCGCATTTTCTCGACGAGCTGAGCACGTTTTCTGAAATGTGCTCCTCCCGTCGCTCTGGTTGGATGCGCACAGTAAAAAGAGCTCCTGGCAGCTAGGGAGTGCCGCGTTGACCACTGCGCACGAAGAAATAAGCACCTGCAACGTTTGGTTTCGGTTTTAGGTGCATTTTTTATTTTATTGCTTAAATCGCATTCTCTCGACGAGCTGAGCACGTTTTCTGAAATGTGCTCCTCCTGTCGCTCTGGTTGGGTGCACACAGTAAAAAGAGCTCCTGGCAGCTAGGGAGTGCCGCGTTGACCACTGCGCACGAAGAAATAAGCACCTGCAACGTTTGGTTTAGGTTTTAGGTGCATTTTTTATTTTATTGCTTAAATCGCATTCTCTCGACGAGCTGAGCACGTTTTCTGAAATGTGCTCCTCCCGTCGCTCTGGTTGGGTGCGCGTAGTAAAAAGTGCTCCTGGCAGCTAGAGAGTGCCGCGTTGACCACTGCGCATGAAGAAATAAGCACCTGCAACGTTTGGTTTAGGTTTTAGGTGCATTTTTAATTTTATTGCTTAAATCGCATTTTCTCGACGAGCTGAGCACGTTTTCTGAAATGTGCTCCTCCCGTCGCTCTGGTTGGGTGCGCACAGTAAAAAGAGCTCCTGGCAGCTAGGGAGTGCCGCGTTGACCACTGCGTACGAAGAAATAAGCACCTGCAACGTTTGGTTTAGGTTTTAGGTGCATTTTTTATTTTATTGCTTAAATCGCATTCTCTCGACGAGCTGAGCACGTTTTCTGAAATGTGCTCCTCCCGTCGCTCTGGTTTGGTGCGCGTAGTAAAAAGTGCTCCTGGCAGCTAGAGAGTGCCGCGTTGACCACTGCGCATGAAGAAATAAGCACCTGCAACGTTTGGTTTAGGTTTTAGGTGCATTTTTAATCTTATTGCTTAAATCGCATTTTCTCGACGAGCTGAGCACGTTTTCTGAAATGTGCTCCTCCCGTCACTCTGGTTGGGTGCGCACAGTAAAAAGTGCTCTTGGCAGCTAGAGAGTGCCGCGTTGACCACTGCGCATGAAGAAATAAGCACCTGCAACGTTTGGTTTAGGTTTTAGGTGCATTTTTAATTTTATTGCTTAAATCGCATTTTCTCGAGGAGCTGAGCACGTTTTCTGAAATGTGCTCCTCCCGTCACTCTGGTTGGGTGCGCACAGTAAAAAGTGCTCCTGGCAGCTAGGGAGTGCCGCGTTGAGCACTACGCACGAAGAAATAAGCACCTGCAACGTTTGGTTTAGGTTTTAGGTGCATTTTTAATTTTATTGCTTAAATCGCATTGTCTCGACGAGCTGAGCACGTTTTCTGAAATGTGCTCCTCCCGTCGCTCTGGTTGGGTGCGCAGAGTAAAAAGAGCTCCTGGCAGCTAGGGAGTTCCGCGTTGACCACTGCGCACGAAGAAATAAGCACCTGCAACGTTTGGTTTAGGTTTTAGGTGCATTTTTAATTTTATTGCTTAAATCGCATTCTCTCGACGAGCTGAGCACGTTTTCTGAAATGTGCTCCTCCCGTCGCTCTGGTTGGGTGCGCACAGTAAAAAGAGCTCCTGGCAGCTAGGGAGTTCCGCGTTGACCACTGCGCACGAAGAAATAAGCACCTGCAACGTTTGGTTTAGGTTTTAGGTGCATTTTTAATTTTATTGCTTAAATCGCATTTTCTCGACGAGCTGAGCACGTTTTCTGAAATGGGCTCCTCCCGTCGCTCTGGTTGGGTGCACACAGTAAAAAGAGCTCCTGGCAGCTAGGGAGTTCCGCGTTGACCACTGCGCACGAAGAAATAAGCACCTGCAACGTTTGGTTTAGGATTTAGGTGCATTTTTTATTTTATTGCTTAAATCGCATTCTCTCGACGAGCTGAGCACGTTTTCTGAAATGTGCTCCTCCCGTCGCTCTGGTTGGGTGCACACAGTAAAAAGAGCTCCTGGCAGCTAGGGAGTGCCGCGTTGACCACTGCGCACGAAGAAATAAGCACCTGCAACGTTTGGTTTAGGTTTTAGATGCATTTTTTATTTTATTGCTTAAATCGCATTCTCTCGACGAGCTGAGCACGTTTTCTGAAATGTGCTCCTCCCGTCGCTCTGGTTGGGTGCGCACAGTAAAAAGTGCTCTTGGCAGCTCGGGAGTGCCGCGTTGACCACTGCGCATGAAGAAATAAGCACCTGCAACGTTTGGTTTAGGTTTTAGGTGCATTTTTAATTTTATTGCTTAAATTGCATTTTCTCGACGAGCTGAGCACGTTTTCTGAAATGTGCTCCTCCCGTCGCTCTGGTTGGGCGCGCATAGTAAAAAGTGCTCCTGGCAGCTAGAGAGTGCCGCGTTGACCACTGCGCAAGAAGAAATAAGCACCTGCAACGTTTGGTTTAGGTTTTAGGTGCATTTTTAATTTTATTGCTTAAATCGCATTTTCTCGACAAGCTGAGCACGTTTTCTGAAATGTGCTCCTCCCGTCGCTCTGGTTGGGTGTGCACAGTAAAAAGAGCTCCTGGCAGCTAGGGAGTGCCGCGTTGACCACTGCGCACGAAGAAATAAGCACCTGCAACGTTTGGTTTAGGTTTTAGGTGCATTTTTAATTTTATTGCTTAAATCGCATTCTCTCGACGAGCTGAGCACGTTTTCTGAAATGTGCTCCTCCCGTCACTCTGGTTGGGTGCGCACAGTAAAAAGTGCTCCTGGCAGCTAGGGAGTGCCGCGTTGAGCACTACGCACGAAGAAATAAGCACCTGCAACGTTTGGTTTAGGTTTTAGGTGCATTTTAAATTTTATTGCTTAAATCGCATTTCCTCGACGAGCTGAGCACGTTTTCTGAAAAATGCTCCTCCCGTCGCTCTGGTTGTGCGCGCATAGTAAAAAGTGCTCCTGGCAGCTAGAGAGTGCCGCGTTGACCACTGCACATGAAGAAATAAGCACCTGCAACGTTTGGTTTAGGTTTTAGGTGCATTTTTAATTTTATTGCTTAAATCGCATTTTCTCGACGAGCTGAGCACGTTTTCTGAAATGTGCTCCTCCCGTCACTCTGGTTGGGTGCGCACAGTAAAAAGTGCTCCTGGCAGCTAGGGAGTGCCGCGTTGAGCACTACGCACGAAGAAATAAGCACCTGCAACGTTTGGTTTAGGTTTTAGGTGCATTTTTAATTTTATTGCTTAAATCGCATTTTCTCGACGAGCTGAGCACGTTTTCTGAAATGTGCTCCTCCCGTCGCTCTGGTTGGGTGCGCACAGTAAAAAGAGCTCCTGGCAGCTAGGGAGTGCCGCGTTGACCACTGCGCACGAAGAAATAAGCACCTGCAACGTTTGGTTTAGGTTTTAGGTGCATTTTTAATTTTATTGCTTAAATCGCTTTTTCTCGACGAGCTGAGCACGTTTTCTGAAATGTTCTCCTCCCGTCACTCTGGTTGGGTGCACACAGTAAAAATTGCTCCTGGCAGCTAGGGAGTGCCGCGTTGAGCACTGCGCACGAAGAAATAAGCACCTGCAACATTTGGTTTAGGTTTTAGGTGCATTTTTAATTTTATTGCTTAAATCGCATTTTCTCGACGAGCTGAGCACGTTTTCTGAAATGGGCTCCTCCCGTCGCTCTGGTTGGGTGCGCACAGTAAAAAGAGCTCCTGGCAGCTAGGGAGTTCCGCGTTGACCACTGCGCACGAAGAAATAAGCACCTGCAACGTTTGGTTTAGGTTTTAGGTGCATTTTTAATTTTATTGCTTAAATCGCATTCTCTCGACGAGCTGAGCACGTTTTCTGAAATGTGCTCCTCCCGTCGCTCTGGTTGGGTGCGCGTAGTAAAAAAGGCTCCTGGCAGCTAGAGAGTGCCGCGTTGAGCACTGCGCACGAAGAATTAAGCACCTGCAACGTTTGGTTTAGGTTTTAGGTGCATTTTTAATTTTATTGCTTAAATCGCATTCTCTCGACGAGCTGAGCACGTTTTCTGAAATGTGCTCCTCCCGTCGCTCTGGTTGGGTTCGCACAGTAAAAAGTGCTCTTGGCAGCTCGGGAGTGCCGCGTTGACCACTGCGCATGAAGAAATAAGCACCTGCAACGTTTGGTTTAGGTTTATGTGCATTTTTAATTTTATTGCTTAAATCGCATTTTCTCGACGAGCTGAGCACGTTTTCTGAAATGTGCTCCTCCCGTCGCTCTGGTTGGGCGCGCATAGTAAAAAGTGCTCCTGGCAGCTAGAGAGTGCCGCGTTGACCACTGCGCAAGAAGAAATAAGCACCTGCAACGTTTGGTTTAGGTTTTAGGTGCATTTTTAATTTTATTGCTTAAATCGCATTTTCTCGACAAGCCGAGCACGTTTTCTGAAATGTGCTCCTCCCGTCGCTCTGGTTGGGTGCGCACAGTAAAAAGTGCTCTTGGCAGCTAGAGAGTGCCGCGTTGACCACTGCGCATGAAGAAATAACCACCTGCAACGTTTGGTTTAGGTTTTAGGTGCATTTTTAATTTTATTGCTTAAATCGCATTCTCTCGACGAGCTGAGCACGTTTTCTGAAATGTGCTCCTCCCGTCACTCTGGTTGGGTGCGCATAGTAAAAAGTGCTCTTGGCAGCTAAAGAGTGCCGCGTTGACCACTGCGCACAAAGAAATAAGCACCTGCAACGTTTGGTTTAGGTTTTAGGTGCATTTTTAATTTTATTGCTTAAATCGCATTTCCTCGACGAGCTGAGCACGTTTTCTGAAATGTGCTCCTCCCGTCACTCTGGTTGGGTGCGCACAGTAAAAAGTGCTCTTGGCAGCTAGAGAGTGCCGCGTTGACCACTGCGCATGAAGAAATAAGCACCTGCAACGTTTGGTTTAGGTTTTAGGTGCATTTTTAATTTTATTGCTTAAATCGCATTTTCTCGACGAGCTGAGCACGTTTTCTGAAATGTGCTCCTCCCGTCACTCTGGTTGGGTGCGCACAGTAAAAAGTGCTCCTGGCAGCTAGGGAGTGCCGCGTTGAGCACTGCGTACGAAGAAATAAGCACCTGCAACGTTTAGTTTAGGTTTTAGGTGCATTTTTAATTTTATTGCTTAAATCGCATTTTCTCGACGAGCTGAGCACGTTTTCTAAAATGTGCTCCTCCCGTCACTCTGGTTGGGTGCGCACAGTAAAAAGTGCTCCTGGCAGCTAGGGAGTGCCGCGTTGAGCACTGCGCACGACGAAATAAGCACCTGCAACGTTTGGTTTAGGTTTTAGGTGCATTTTTAATTTTATTGCTTAAATCGCATTTTCTCGACGAGCTGAGCACGTTTTCTGAAATGTGCTCCTCCCGTCACTCTGGTTGGGTGCGCACAGTAAAAAGTGCTCTTGGCAGCTAGAGATTGCCGCGTTGACCACTGCGCATGAAGAAATAAGCACCTGCAACGTTTGGTTTAGGTTTTAGGTGCATTTTTAATTTTATTGCTTAAATCGCATTTTCTCGACGAGCTGAGCACGTTTTCTGAAATGTGCTCCTCCCGTCACTCTGGTTGGGTGCGCACAGTAAAAAGTGCTCCTGGCAGCTAGGGAGTGCCGCGTTGAGCACTGCGCACGAAGAAATAAGCACCTGCAACGTTTGGTTTAGGTTTTAGGTGCATTTTTAATTTTATTGCTTAAATCGCATTTTCTCGACGAGCTGAGCACGTTTTCTGAAATGGGCTCCCCCCGTCGCTCTGGTTGGGTGCGCACAGTAAAAAGAGCTCCTGGCAGCTAGGGAGTTCCGCGTTGACCACTGCGCACGAAGAAATAAGCACCTGCAACGTTTGGTTTAGGTTTTAGGTGCATTTTTAATTTTATTGCTTAAATCGCATTTTCTCGACGAGCTGAGCACGTTTTCTGAAATGTGCTCCTCCCGTCACTCTGGTTGGGTGCGCACAGTAAAAAGTGGTCCTGGCAGCTAGGGAGTGCCGCGTTGAGCACTGCGCACGAAGAAATAAGCACCTGCAACGTTTGGTTTAGGTTTTAGGTGCATTTTTAATTTTATTGCTTAAATTGCATTTTCTCGACGAGCTGAGCACGTTTTCTGAAATGGGCTCCTCCCGTCGCTCTGGTTGGGTGCGCACAGTAAAAAGAGCTCCTGGCAGCTAGGGAGTTCCGCGTTGACCACTGCGCACGAAGAAATAAGCACCTGCAACGTTTGGTTTAGGTTTTAGGTGCATTTTTTATTTTATTGCTTAAATCGCATTCTCTCGACGAGCTGAGCACGTTTTCTGAAATGTGCTCCTCCCGTCGCTCTGGTTGGGTGCACACAGTAAAAAGAGCTCCTGGCAGCTAGGGAGTGCCGCGTTGACCACTGCGCACGACGAAATAAGCACCTGCAACGTTTGGTTTAGGTTTTAGGTGCATTTTTTATTTTATTGCTTAAATCGCATTCTCTCGACGAGCTGAGCACGTTTTCTGAAATGTGCTCCTCCCGTCGCTCTGGTTGGGTGCGCGTAGTAAAAAGTGCTCCTGGCAGCTAGAGAGTGCCGCGTTGACCACTGCGCATGAAGAAATAAGCACCTGCAACGTTTGGTTTAGGTTTTAGGTGCATTTTTAATTTTATTGCTTAAATCGCATTTTCTCGACGAGCTGAGCACGTTTTCTGAAATGTGCTCCTCCCGTCGCTCTGGTTGGGTGCGCACAGTAAAAAGAGCTCCTGGCAGCTAGGGAGTGCCGCGTTGACCACTGCGCACGAAGAAATAAGCACCTGCAACGTTTGGTTTAGGTTTTAGGTGCATTTTTAATTTTATTGCTTAAATCGCTTTTTCTCGACGAGCTGAGCACGTTTTCTGAAATGTTCTCCTCCCGTCACTCTGGTTGGGTGCACACAGTAAAAAGTGCTCCTGGCAGCTAGGGAGTGCCGCGTTGAGCACTGCGCACGAAGAAATAAGCATCTGCAACGTTTGGTTTAGGTTTTAGGTGCATTTTTAATTTTATTGCTTAAATCGCATTTTCTCGACGAGCTGAGCACGTTTTCTGAAATGGGCTCCTCCCGTCGCTCTGGTTGGGTGCGCACAGTAAAAAGAGCTCCTGGCAGCTAGGGAGTTCCGAGTTGACCACTGCGCACGAAGAAATAAGCACCTGCAACGTTTGGTTTAGGTTTTAGGTGCATTTTTAATTTTATTGCTTAAATCGCATTCTCTCGACGAGCTGAGCACGTTTTCTGAAATGTGCTCCTCCCGTCGCTCTGGTTGGGTGCACACAGTAAAAAGAGCTCCTGGCATCTAGGGAGTGCCGCGTTGACCACTGCGCACGAAGAAATAAGCACCTGCAACGTTTGGTTTAGGTTTTAGGTGCATTTTTAATTTTATTGCTTAAATTGCGTTTTCTCGATGAGCTGAGCACATTTTCTGAAATGTGCTCCTCCCGTCACTCTGGTTGGGTGCGCACAGTAAAAAGTGCTCTTGGCAGCTAGAGAGTGCCGCGTTGACCACTGCGCACGAAGAAATAAGCACCTGCAACGTTTGGTTTAGGTTTTAGGTGCATTTTTAATTTTATTGTTTAAATCGCATTTTCTCGACGAGCTGAGCACGTTTTCTGAAATGTGCTCCTCCCGTCGCTCTGGTTGGATGCGCACAGTAAAAAGAGCTCCTGGCAGCTAGGGAGTGCCGCGTTGACCACTGCGCACGAAGAAATAAGCACCTGCAACGTTTGGTTTCGGTTTTAGGTGCATTTTTTATTTTATTGCTTAAATCGCATTCTCTCGACGAGCTGAGCACGTTTTCTGAAATGTGCTCCTCCTGTCGCTCTGGTTGGGTGCACACAGTAAAAAGAGCTCCTGGCAGCTAGGGAGTGCCGCGTTGACCACTGCGCACGAAGAAATAAGCACCTGCAACGTTTGGTTTAGGTTTTAGGTGCATTTTTTATTTTATTGCTTAAATCGCATTCTCTCGACGAGCTGAGCACGTTTTCTGAAATGTGCTCCTCCCGTCGCTCTGGTTGGGTGCGCGTAGTAAAAAGTGCTCCTGGCAGCTAGAGAGTGCCGCGTTGACCACTGCGCATGAAGAAATAAGCACCTGCAACGTTTGGTTTAGGTTTTAGGTGCATTTTTAATTTTATTGCTTAAATCGCATTTTCTCGACGAGCTGAGCACGTTTTCTGAAATGTGCTCCTCCCGTCGCTCTGGTTGGGTGCGCACAGTAAAAAGAGCTCCTGGCAGCTAGGGAGTGCCGCGTTGACCACTGCGTACGAAGAAATAAGCACCTGCAACGTTTGGTTTAGGTTTTAGGTGCATTTTTTATTTTATTGCTTAAATCGCATTCTCTCGACGAGCTGAGCACGTTTTCTGAAATGTGCTCCTCCCGTCGCTCTGGTTGGGTGCGCGTAGTAAAAAGTGCTCCTGGCAGCTAGAGAGTGCCGCGTTGACCACTGCGCATGAAGAAATAAGCACCTGCAACGTTTGGTTTAGGTTTTAGGTGCATTTTTAATCTTATTGCTTAAATCGCATTTTCTCGACGAGCTGAGCACGTTTTCTGAAATGTGCTCCTCCCGTCACTCTGGTTGGGTGCGCACAGTAAAAAGTGCTCTTGGCAGCTAGAGAGTGCCGCGTTGACCACTGCGCATGAAGAAATAAGCACCTGCAACGTTTGGTTTAGGTTTTAGGTGCATTTTTAATTTTATTGCTTAAATCGCATTTTCTCGAGGAGCTGAGCACGTTTTCTGAAATGTGCTCCTCCCGTCACTCTGGTTGGGTGCGCACAGTAAAAAGTGCTCCTGGCAGCTAGGGAGTGCCGCGTTGAGCACTACGCACGAAGAAATAAGCACCTGCAACGTTTGGTTTAGGTTTTAGGTGCATTTTTAATTTTATTGCTTAAATCGCATTGTCTCGACGAGCTGAGCACGTTTTCTGAAATGTGCTCCTCCCGTCGCTCTGGTTGGGTGCGCAGAGTAAAAAGAGCTCCTGGCAGCTAGGGAGTTCCGCGTTGACCACTGCGCACGAAGAAATAAGCACCTGCAACGTTTGGTTTAGGTTTTAGGTGCATTTTTAATTTTATTGCTTAAATCGCATTCTCTCGACGAGCTGAGCACGTTTTCTGAAATGTGCTCCTCCCGTCGCTCTGGTTGGGTGCGCACAGTAAAAAGAGCTCCTGGCAGCTAGGGAGTTCCGCGTTGACCACTGCGCACGAAGAAATAAGCACCTGCAACGTTTGGTTTAGGTTTTAGGTGCATTTTTAATTGTATTGCTTAAATCGCATTTTCTCGACGAGCTGAGCACGTTTTCTGAAATGTGCTCCTCCCGTCGCTCTGGTTGGGCGCGCATAGTAAAAAGTGCTCCTGGCAGCTAGAGAGTGCCGCGTTGACCACTGCGCAAGAAGAAATAAGCACCTGCAACGTTTGGTTTAGGTTTTAGGTGCATTTTTAATTTTATTGCTTAAATCGCATTTTCTCGACAAGCCGAGCACGTTTTCTGAAATGTGCTCCTCCCGTCGCTCTGGTTGGGTGCGCACAGTAAAAAGTGCTCTTGGCAGCTAGAGAGTGCCGCGTTGACCACTGCGCATGAAGAAATAACCACCTGCAACGTTTGGTTTAGGTTTTAGGTGCATTTTTAATTTTATTGCTTAAATCGCATTCTCTCGACGAGCTGAGCACGTTCTCTGAAATGTGCTCCTCCCGTCACTCTGGTTGGGTGCGCATAGTAAAAAGTGCTCTTGGCAGCTAAAGAGTGCCGCGTTGACCACTGCGCACAAAGAAATAAGCACCTGCAACGTTTGGTTTAGGTTTTAGGTGCATTTTTAATTTTATTGCTTAAATCGCATTTTCTCGACGAGCTGAGTACGTTTTCTGAAATCTGCTCCTCCCGTCGCTCTGGTTGGGTGCGCACAGTAAAAAGTGCTCTTGGCAGCTAGAGAGTGCCGCGTTGACCACTGCACATGAAGAAATAAGCACCTGCAACGTTTGGTTTAGGTTTTAGGTGCATTTTTAATTTTATTGCTTAAATCGCATTTTCTCGACGAGCCGAGCACGTTTTCTGAAATGTGCTCCTCCCGTCACTCTGGTTGGGTGCGCACAGTAAAAAGAGCTCCTGGCAGCTAGGGAGTTCCGCGTCGACCACTGCGCACGAAGAAATAAGCACCTGCAACGTTTGGTTTAGGTTTTAGGTGCATTTTTTATTTTATTGCTTAAATCGCATTCTCTCGACGAGCTGAGCACGTTTTCTGAAAAGTGCTCCTCCCGTCGCTCTGGTTGTGCGCGCATAGTAAAAAGTGCTCCTGGCAGCTAGAGAGCCCCGCGTTGACCACTGCACATGAAGAAATAAGCACCTGCAACGTTTGGTTTAGGTTTTAGGTGCATTTTTAATTTTATTGCTTTAATCGCATTTTCTCGACGAGCTGAGCACGTTTTCTGAAATGTGCTCCTCCCGTCACTCTGGTTGGGTGCGCACAGTAAAAAGTGCTCCTGGCAGCTAGGGAGAGCCGCGTTGAGCACTACGCACGAAGAAATAAGCACCTGCAACGTTTGATTTAGGTTTTAGCTGCATTTTTAATTTTATTGCTTAAATCGCATTTTCTCGACGAGCTGAGCAAGTTTTCTGAAATGTGCTCCTCCCGACGCTCTGGTTGGGTGCGCACAGTAAAAAGAGCTCCTGGCAGCTAGGGAGTTCCGCGTTGACCACTGCGCACGAAGAAATAAGCACCTGCAACGTTTGGTTTAGGTTTTAGGTGCATTTTTAATTTTATTGCTTAAATCGCATTCTCTCGACGAGCTGAGCACGTTTTCTGAAATGTGCTCCTCCCGTCGCTCTGGTTGGGTGCGCACAGTAAAAAGTGCTCTTGGCAGCTCGGGAGTGCCGCGTTGACCACTGCGCATGAAGAAATAAGCACCTGCAACGTTTGGTTTAGGTTTTAGGTGAATTTTTAATTTTATTGCTTAAATCGCATTTTCTCGACGAGCTGAGCACGTTTTCTGAAATGTGCTCCTCCCGTCGCTCTGGTTGGGCGCGCATAGTAAAAAGTGCTCCTGGCAGCTAGGGAGTGCCGCGTTGAGCACTGCGCACGAAGAAATAAGCACCTGCAACGTTTGGTTTAGGTTTTAGGTGCATTTTTAATTTTATTGCTTAAATCGCATTTTCTCGACGAGCTGAGCACGTTTTCTGAAATGTGCTCCTCCCGTCGCTCTGGTTGGGTGCGCACAGTAAAAAGTGCTCTTGGCAGCTAGAGAGTGCCGCGTTGACCACTGCGCATGAAGAAATAAGCACCTGCAACGTTTGGTTTAGGTTTTAGGTGCATTTTTAATTTTATTGCTTAAATCGCATTTTCTCGACGAGCTGAGCACGTTTTCTGAAATGTGCTCCTCCCGTCACTCTGGTTGGGTGCGCACAGTAAAAAGTGCTCCTGGCAGCTAGGGAGTGCCGCGTTGAGCACTGCGCACGAAGAAATAAGCACCTGCAACGTTTGGTTTAGGTTTTAGGTGCATTTTTAATTTTATTGCTTAAATCGCATTTTCTCGAGGAGCTGAGCACGTTTTCTGAAATGTGCTCCTCCCGTCACTCTGGTTGGGTGCGCACAGTAAAAAGTGCTCCTGGCAGCTAGGGAGTGCCGCGTTGAGCACTACGCACGAAGAAATAAGCACCTGCAACGTTTGGTTTAGGTTTTAGGTGCATTTTTAATTTTATTGCTTAAATCGCATTGTCTCGACGAGCTGAGCACGTTTTCTGAAATGTGCTCCTCCCGTCGCTCTGGTTGGGTGCGCAGAGTAAAAAGAGCTCCTGGCAGCTAGGGAGTTCCGCGTTGACCACTGCGCACGAAGAAATAAGCACCTGCAACGTTTGGTTTAGGTTTTAGGTGCATTTTTAATTTTATTGCTTAAATCGCATTCTCTCGACGAGCTGAGCACGTTTTCTGAAATGTGCTCCTCCCGTCGCTCTGGTTGGGTGCGCACAGTAAAAAGTGCTCTTGGCAGCTCGGGAGTGCCGCGTTGACCACTGCGCATGAAGAAATAAGCACCTGCAACGTTTGGTTTAGGTTTTAGGTGCATTTTTAATTTTATTGCTTAAATCGCATTTTCTCGACGAGCTGAGCACGTTTTCTGAAATGTGCTCCTCCCGTCGCTCTGGTTGGGCGCGCATAGTAAAAAGTGCTCCTGGCAGCTAGGGAGTGCCGCGTTGAGCACTGCGCACGAAGAAATAAGCACCTGCAACGTTTGGTTTAGGTTTTAGGTGCATTTTTAATTTTATTGCTTAAATCGCATTTTCTCGACAAGCTGAGCACGTTTTCTGAAATGTGCTCCTCCCGTCGCTCTGGTTGGGTGCGCACAGTAAAAAGAGCTCCTGGCAGCTCGGGAGTGCCGCGTTGACCACTGCGCACGAAGAAATAAGCACCTGCAACGTTTGGTTTAGGTTTTAGGTGCATTTTTAATTTTATTGCTTAAATCGCATTCTCTCGACGAGCTGAGCACGTTTTCTGAAATGTACTCCTCCCGTCGCTCTGGTTGGGTGCGCGTAGTAAAAAGTGCTCCTGGCAGCTAGAGAGTGCCGCGTTGACCACTGCGCATGAAGAAATAAGCACCTGCAACGTTTGTTTAGGTTTTAGGTGCATTTTTAATTTTATTGCTTAAATCGCATTTTCTCGACGAGCTGAGCACGTTTTCTGAAATGTGCTCCTCCCATCGCTCTGGTTGGGCGCGCATAGTAAAAAGTGCTCCTGGCAGCTAAAGAGTGCCGCGTTGACCACTGCGCATGAAGAAATAAGCACCTGCAACGTTTGGTTTAGGTTTTAGGTGCATTTTTAATTTTATTGCTTAAATCGCATTTTCTCGACGAGCTGAGCACGTTTTCTGAAATGGGCTCCTCCCGTCGCTCTGGTTGGGTGCGCACAGTAAAAAGAGCTCCTGGCAGCTAGGGAGTGCCGCGTTGAGCACTGCGCACGAAGAAATAAGCACCTGCAACGTTTGGTTTAGGTTTTAGGTGCATTTTTAATTTTACTGCTTAAATCGCATTTTCTCGACGAGCTGAGCACGTTTTCTGAAATGTGCTCCTCCCGTCACTGTGGTTGGGTGCGCACAGTAAAAAGTGCTCTTGGCAGCTAGAGAGTGCCGCGTTGACCACTGCGCATGAAGAAATAAGCACCTGCAACGTTTGGTTTAGGTTTTAGGTGCATTTTTAATTTTATTGCTTAAATCGCATTTTCTCGACGAGCTGAGCACATTTTCTGAAATGTGCTCCTCCCGTCACTCTGGTTGGGTGCGCACAGTAAAAAGTGCTCCTGGCAGCTAGGGAGTGCCGCGTTGAGTACTGCGCACGAAGAAATAAGCACCTGCAACGTTTGGTTAAGGTTTTAGGTGCATTTTTAATTTTATTGCTTAAATCGCATTTTCTCGACGAGCTGAGCACGTTTCCTGAAATGTGCTCCTCCCGTCACTGTGGTTGGGTGCGCACAGTAAAAAGTGCTCTTGGCAGCTAGAGAGTGCCGCGTTGACCACTGCGCATGAAGAAATAAGCACCTGCAACGTTTGGTTTAGGTTTTAGGTGCATTTTTAATTTTATTGCTTAAATCGCATTTTCTCGACGAGCTGAGCACGTTTTCTGAAATGTGCTCCTCCCGTCACTCTGGTTGGGTGCGCACAGTAAAAAGTACTCCTGGCAGCTAGGGAGTGCTGCGTTGAGCACTGCGCACGAAGAAATAAGCACCTGCAACGTTTGGTTTAGGTTTTAGGTGCATTTTTAATTTTACTGCTTAAATCGCATTTTCTTGACGAGCTGAGCACGTTTTCTGAAATGGGCTCCTCCCGTCGCTCTGGTTGGGTGCACACAACAGTAAAAAGAGCTCCTGGCAGCTAGGGAGTGCCGCGTTGACCACTGCGCACGAAGAAATAAGCACCTGCAACGTTTGGTTTAGGTTTTAGGTGCATTTTTTATTTTATTGCTTAAATCGCATTCTCTCGACGAGCTGAGCACGTTTTCTGAAATGTGCTCCTCCCGTCGCTCTGGTTCGGTGCGCGTAGTAAAAAGTGCTCCTGGCAGCTAGAGAGTGCCGCGTTGACCACTGCGCATGAAGAAATTAGCACCTGCAACGTTTGGTTTAGGTTTTAGGTGCATTTTTAATCTTATTGCTTAAATCGCATTTTCTCGACGAGCTGAGCACGTTTTCTGAAATGTGCTCCTCCCGTCACTCTGGTTGGGTGCGCACAGTAAAAAGTGCTCCTGGCAGCTAGGGAGTGCCGCGTTGAGCACTACGCACGAAGAAATAAGCACCTGCAACGTTTGGTTTAGGTTTTAGGTGCATTTTTAATTTTATTGCTTAAATCGCATTCTCTCGACGAGCTGAGCACGTTTTCTGAAATGTGCTCCTCCCGTCGCTCTGGTAGGGTGCGCACAGTAAAAAGTGCGCTTGGCAGCTCGGGAGTGCCGCGTTGACCACTGCGCATGAAGAAATAAGCACCTGCAACGTTTGGTTTAGGTTTTAGGTGCATTTTTAATTTTATTGCTTAAATCGCATTTTCTCGACGAGCTGAGCACGTTTTCTGAAATGTGCTCCTCCCGTCGCTCTGGTTGTGCGCGCATAGTAAAAAGTGCTCCTGGCAGCTAGAGAGTGCCGCGTTGACCACTGCACATGAAGAAATAAGCACCTGCAACGTTTGGTTTAGGTTTTAGGTGCATTTTTAATCTTATTGCTTAAATCGCATTTTCTCGACGAGCTGAGCACGTTTTCTGAAATGTGCTCCTCCCGTCGCTCTGGTTGGGTGCGCACAGTAAAAAGTGCTCTTGGCAGCTAGAGAGTGCCGCGTTGACCACTGCACATGAAGAAATAAGCACCTGCAACGTTTGGTTTAGGTTTTAGGTGCATTTTTAATTTTATTGCTTAAATCGCATTTTCTCGACGAGCTGAGCACGTTTTCTGAAATGTGCTCCTCCCGTCACTCTGGTTGGGTGCGCATAGTAAAAAGTGCTCTTGGCAGCTAAAGAGTGCCGCGTTGACCACTGCGCACAAAGAAATAAGCACCTGCAACGTTTGGTTTAGGTTTTAGGTGCATTTTAAATTTTATTGCTTAAATCGCATTTTCTCGACGAGCTGAGCACGTTTTCTGAAATGTGCTCCTCCCGTCGCTCTGGTTGTGCGCGCATAGTAAAAAGTGCTCCTGGCAGCTAGGGAGTGCCGCGTTGACCACTGCGCATGAAGAAATAAGCACCTGCAACGTTTGGTTTAGGTTTTAGGTGCATTTTTAATTTTATTGCTTAAATCGAATTTTCTCGACGAGCTGAGCACGTTTTCTGAAATGTGCTCCTCCCGTCGCTCTGGTTGGGTGCGCACAGTAAAAAGTGCTCCTGGCAGCTAGAGAGTGCCGCGTTGACCACTGCGCAAGAAGAAATAAGCACCTGCAACGTTTGGTTTAGGTTTTAGGTGCATTTTTAATCTTATTGCTTAAATCGCATTTTCTCGACGAGCTGAGCACGTTTTCTGAAATGTGCTCCTCCCGTCACTCTGGTTGGGTGCGCACAGTAAAAAGTGCTCTTGGCAGCTAGAGAGTGCCGCGTTGACCACTGCGCATGAAGAAATAAGCACCTGCAACGTTTGGTTTAGGTTTTAGGTGCATTTTTAATTTTATTGCTTAAATCGCAGTTTCTCGACGAGCTGAGCACGTTTTCTGAAATGTGCTCCTCCCGTCGCTCTGGTTGGGTGTGCACAGTAAAAAGAGCTCCTGGCAGCTAGGGAGTGCCGCGTTGACCACTGCGCACGAAGAAATAAGCACCTGCAACGTTTGGTTTAGGTTTTAGGTGCATTTTTAATTTTATTGCTTAAATCGTATTCTCTCGACGAGCTGAGCACGTTTTCTGAAATGTGCTCCTCCCGTCACTCTGGTTGGGTGCGCACAGTAAAAAGTGCTCCTGGCAGCTAGGGAGTGCCGCGTTGAGCACTACGCACGAAGAAATAAGCACCTGCAACGTTTGGTTTAGGTTTTAGGTGCATTTTAAATTTTATTGCTTAAATCGCATTTCCTCGATGAGCTGAGCACGTTTTCTGAAATGTGCTCCTCCCGTCGCTCTGGTTGTGCGCGCATAGTAAAAAGTGCTCCTGGCAGCTAGAGAGTGCCGCGTTGACCACTGCACATGAAGAAATAAGCACCTGCATAGTTTGGTTTAGGTTTTAGGTGCATTTTTAATTTTAATGCTTAAATCGCATTTTCTCGACGAGCTGAGCACGTTTTCTGAAATGTGCTCCTCCCGTCGCTCTGGTTGGGTGCGCACGGTAAAAAGTGCTCTTGGCAGCTAGAGAGTGCCGCGTTGACCACTGCACATGAAGAAATAAGCACCTGCAACGTTTGGTTTAGGTTTTAGGTGCATTTTTAATTTTATTGCTTAAATCGCATTTTCTCGACGAGCTGAGCACGTTTTCTGAAATGTGCTCCTCCCGTCGCTCTGGTTGGGTGCGCACAGTAAAAAGTGCTCTTGGCAGCTAGAGAGTGCCGCGTTGACCACTGCACATGAAGAAATAAGCACCTGCAACGTTTGGTTTAGGTTTTAGGTGCATTTTTAATTTTATTGCTTAAATCGCATTTTCTCGACGAGCTGAGCACGTTTTCTGAAATGTGCTCCTCCCGTCACTCTGGTTGGGTGCGCACAGTAAAAAGTGCTCCTGGCAGCTAGGGAGTGCCGCGTTGAGCACTGCGCACGAAGAAATAAGCACCTGCAACGTTTGATTTAGGTTTTAGGTGCATTTTTAATTTTATTGCTTAAATCGCATTTTCTCGACGAGCTGAGCACGTTTTCTGAAATGTGCTCCTCCCGTCACTCTGGTTGGGTGCGCACAGTAAAAAGTGCTCTTGGCAGCTAGAGAGTGCCGCGTTGACCACTGCGCATGAAGAAATAAGCACCTGCAACGTTTGGTTTAGGTTTTAGCTGCATTTTTAATTTTACTGCTTAAATCGCATTTTCTCGACGAGCTGAGCACGTTTTCTGAAATGGGCTCCTCCCGTCGCTCTGGTTGGGTGCACACAGTAAAAAGAGCTCCTGGCAGCTAGGGAGTGCCGCGTTGACCACTGCGCACGAAGAAATAAGCACCTGCAACGTTTGGTTTAGGTTTTAGGTGCATTTTTTATTTTATTGCTTAAATCGCATTCTCTCGACGAGCTGAGCACGTTTTCTGAAATGTGCTCCTCCCGTCGCTCTGGTTCGGTGCGCGTAGTAAAAAGTGCTCCTGGCAGCTAGAGAGTGCCGCGTTGACCACTGCGCATGAAGAAATTAGCACCTGCAACGTTTGGTTTAGGTTTTAGGTGCATTTTTAATCTTATTGCTTAAATCGCATTTTCTCGACGAGCTGAGCACGTTTTCTGAAATGTGCTCCTCCCGTCACTCTGGTTGGGTGCGCACAGTAAAAAGTGCTCCTGGCAGCTAGGGAGTGCCGCGTTGAGCACTACGCACGAAGAAATAAGCACCTGCAACGTTTGGTTTAGGTTTTAGCTGCATTTTTAATTTTATTGCTTAAATCGCATTTTCTCGACGAGCTGAGCAAGTTTTCTGAAATGTGCTCCTCCCGTCGCTCTGGTTGGGTGCGCACAGTAAAAAGAGCTCCTGGCAGCTAGGGAGTTCCGCGTTGACCACTGCGCACGAAGAAATAAGCACCTGCAACGTTTGGTTTAGGTTTTAGGTGCATTTTTAATTTTATTGCTTAAATCGCATTCTCTCGACGAGCTGAGCACGTTTTCTGAAATGTGCTCCTCCCGTCGCTCTGGTAGGGTGCGCACAGTAAAAAGTGCTCTTGGCAGCTCGGGAGTGCCGCGTTGACCACTGCGCATGAAGAAATAAGCACCTGCAACGTTTGGTTTAGGTTTTAGGTGCATTTTTAATTTTATTGCTTAAATCGCATTTTCTCGACGAGCTGAGCACGTTTTCTGAAATGTGCTCCTCCCGTCGCTCTGGTTGTGCGCGCATAGTAAAAAGTGCTCCTGGCAGCTAGAGAGTGCCGCGTTGACCACTGCACATGAAGAAATAAGCACCTGCAACGTTTGGTTTAGGTTTTAGGTGCATTTTTAATCTTATTGCTTAAATCGCATTTTCTCGACGAGCTGAGCACGTTTTCTGAAATGTGCTCCTCCCGTCGCTCTGGTTGGGTGCGCACAGTAAAAAGTGCTCTTGGCAGCTAGAGAGTGCCGCGTTGACCACTGCACATGAAGAAATAAGCACCTGCAACGTTTGGTTTAGGTTTTAGGTGCATTTTTAATTTTATTGCTTAAATCGCATTTTCTCGACGAGCTGAGCACGTTTTCTGAAATGTGCTCCTCCCGTCACTCTGGTTGGGTGCGCATAGTAAAAAGTGCTCTTGGCAGCTAAAGAGTGCCGCGTTGACCACTGCGCACAAAGAAATAAGCACCTGCAACGTTTGGTTTAGGTTTTAGGTGCATTTTAAATTTTATTGCTTAAATCGCATTTTCTCGACGAGCTGAGCACGTTTTCTGAAATGTGCTCCTCCCGTCGCTCTGGTTGTGCGCGCATAGTAAAAAGTGCTCCTGGCAGCTAGGGAGTGCCGCGTTGACCACTGCGCATGAAGAAATAAGCACCTGCAACGTTTGGTTTAGGTTTTAGGTGCATTTTTAATTTTATTGCTTAAATCGCATTTTCTCGACGAGCTGAGCACGTTTTCTGAAATGTGCTCCTCCCGTCGCTCTGGTTGGGTGCGCACAGTAAAAAGTGCTCTTGGCAGCTAGAGAGTGCCGCGTTGACCACTGCACATGAAGAAATAAGCACCTGCAACGTTTGGTTTAGGTTTTAGGTGCATTTTTAATTTTATTGCTTAAATCGCATTTTCTCGACGAGCTGAGCACGTTTTCTGAAATGTGCTCCTCCCGTCACTCTGGTTGGGTGCGCACAGTAAAAAGTGCTCCTGGCAGCTAGGGAGTGCCGCGTTGAGCACTGCGCACGAAGAAATAAGCACCTGCAACGTTTGATTTAGGTTTTAGGTGCATTTTTAATTTTATTGCTTAAATCGCATTTTCTCGACGAGCTGAGCACGTTTTCTGAAATGTGCTCCTCCCGTCACTCTGGTTGGGTGCGCACAGTAAAAAGTGCTCTTGGCAGCTAGAGAGTGCCGCGTTGACCACTGCGCATGAAGAAATAAGCACCTGCAACATTTGGTTTAGGTTTTAGGTGCATTTTTAATTTTATTGCTTGAATCGCATTTTCTCGACGAGCTGAGCACGTTTTCTGAAATGTGCTCCTCCCGTCACTCTGGTTGGGTGCGCACAGTAAAAAGTGCTCCTGGCAGTTAGGGAGTGCCGCGTTGAGCACTGCGCACGAAGAAATAAGCACCTGCAAACGTTTGGTTTAGGTTTTAGGTGCATTTTTAATTTTATTGCTTAAATTGCATTTTCTCGACAAGCTGAGCACGTTTTCTGAAATGGGCTCCTCCCGTCGCTCTGGTTGGGTGCGCACAGTAAAAAGAGCTCCTGGCAGCTAGGGTGTTCCGCGTTGACCACTGCGCACGAAGAAATAAGCACCTGCAACGTTTGGTTTAGGTTTTAGGTGCATTTTTTATTTTATTGCTTAAATCGCATTCTCTCGACGAGCTGAGCACGTTTTCTGAAATGTGCTCCTCCCGTCGCTCTGGTTGGGTGCGCACAGTAAAAAGAGCTCCTGGCAGCTAGGGAGTGCCGCATTGACCACTGCGCACGAAGAAATAAGCACCTGCAACGTTTGGTTTAGGTTTTAGGTGCATTTTTTATTTTATTGCTTAAATCGCATTCTCTCGACGAGCTGAGCACGTTTTCTGAAATGTGCTCCTCCCGTCGCTCTGGTTGGGTGCGCGTAGTAAAAAAGGCTCCTGGCAGCTAGAGAGTGCCGCGTTGACCACTGCGCATTAAGAAATAAGCACCTGCAACGTTTGGTTTAGGTTTTAGGTGCATTTTTAATCTTATTGCTTAAATCGCATTTTCTCGACGAGCTGAGCACGTTTTCTGAAATGTGCTCCTCCCGTCACTCTGGTTGGGTGCGCACAGTAAAAAGAGCTACTGGCAGCTAGGGAGTGCCGCGTTGACCACTGCGCACGAAGAAATAAGCACCTGCAACGTTTGGTTTAGGTTTTAGGTGCATTTTTTATTTTATTGCTTAAATCGCATTTTCTCGACGAGCTGAGCACGTTTTCTGAAATGTGCTCCTCCCGTCACTCTGGTTGGGTGCGCACAGTAAAAAGTGCTCTTGGCAGCTAGAGAGTGCCGCGTTGACCACTGCGCATGAAGAAATAAGCACCTGCAACGTTTGGTTTAGGTTTTAGGTGCATTTTTAATCTTATTGCTTAAATCGCATTTTCTCGACGAGCTGAGCACGTTTTCTGAAATGTGCTCCTACCGTCACTCTGGTTGGGTGCGCACAGTAAAAAGTGCTCTTGGCAGCTAGAGAGTGCCGCGTTGACCACTGCGCATGAAGAAATAAGCACCTGCAACGCTTGGTTTAGGTTTTAGGTGCATTTTTAATTTTATTGCTTAAATCGCATTTTCTCGACGAGCTGAGCACGTTTTCTGAAATGTGCTCCTCCCGTCACTCTGGTTGGGTGCGCACAGTAAAAAGTGCTCCTGGCAGCTAGGTAGTGCCGCGTTGAGCACTACGCACGAAGAAATAAGCACCTGCAACGTTTGGTTTAGGTTTTAGGTGCATTTTTAATTTTATTGCTTAAATCGCATTTTCTCGACGAGCTGAGCACGTTTTCTGAAATGTGCTCCTCCCGTCGCTCTGGTTGGGTGCGCACAGTAAAAAGAGCTCCTGGCAGCTTAAGAGTGCCGCGTTGACCACTGCGCACAAAGAAATAAGCACCTGCAACGTTTGGTTTAGGTTTTAGGTGCATTTTAAATTTTATTGCTTAAATCGCATTTTCTCGACGAGCTGAGCACGTTTTCTGAAATGTGCTCCTCCCGTCGCTCTGGTTGTGCGCGCATAGTAAAAAGTGCTCCTGGCAGCTAGGGAGTGCCGCGTTGACCACTGCGCATGAAGAAATAAGCACCTGCAACGTTTGGTTTAGGTTTTAGGTGCATTTTTAATTTTATTGCTTAAATCGCATTTTCTCGACGAGCTGAGCACGTTTTCTGAAATGTGCTCCTCCCGTCGCTCTGGTAGGGTGCGCACAGTAAAAAGTGCTCTTGGCAGCTCGGGAGTGCCGCGTTGACCACTGCGCATGAAGAAATAAGCACCTGCAACGTTTGGTTTAGGTTTTAGGTGCATTTTTAATTTTATTGCTTAAATCGCATTTTCTCGACGAGCTGAGCACGTTTTCTGAAATGTGCTCCTCCCGTCGCTCTGGTTGGGTGCGCACAGTAAAAAGTGCTCTTGGCAGCTAGAGAGTGCCGCGTTGACCACTGCACATGAAGAAATAAGCACCTGCAACGTTTGGTTTAGGTTTTAGGTGCATTTTTAATTTTATTGCTTAAATCGCATTTTCTCGACGAGCTGAGCACGTTTTCTGAAATGTGCTCCTCCCGTCACTCTGGTTGGGTGCGCACAGTAAAAAGTGCTCCTGGCAGCTAGGGAGTGCCGCGTTGAGCACTGCGCACGAAGAAATAAGCACCTGCAACGTTTGATTTAGGTTTTAGGTGCATTTTTAATTTTATTCCTTAAATCGCATTTTCTCGACGAGCTGAGCACGTTTTCTGAAATGTGCTCCTCCCGTCACTCTGGTTGGGTGCGCAGAGTAAAAAGTGCTCTTGGCAGCTAGAGAGTGCCGCGTTGACCACTGCGCATGAAGAAATAAGCACCTGCAACATTTGGTTTAGGTTTTAGGTGCATTTTTAATTTTATTGCTTAAATCGCATTTTCTCGACGAGCTGAGCACGTTTTCTGAAATGTGCTCCTCCCGTCACTCTGGTTGGGTGCGCACAGTAAAAAGTGCTCCTGGCAGCTAGGGAGTGACGCGTTGAGCACTGCGCACGAAGAAATAAGCACCTGCAAACGTTTGGTTTAGGTTTTAGGTGCATTTTTAATTTTATTGCTTAAATTGCATTTTCTCGACGAGCTGAGCACGTTTTCTGAAATGGGCTCCTCCCGTCGCTCTGGTTGGGTGCGCACAGTAAAAAGAGCTCCTGGCAGCTAGGGTGTTCCGCGTTGACCACTGCGCACGAAGAAATAAGCACCTGCAACGTTTGGTTTAGGTTTTAGGTGCATTTTTTATTTTATTGCTTAAATCGCATTCTCTCGACGAGCTGAGCACGTTTTCTGAAATGTGCTCCTCCCGTCGCTCTGGTTGGGTGCACACAGTAAAAAGAGCTCCTGGCAGCTAGGGAGTGCCGCGTTGACCACTGCGCACGAAGAAAAAAGCACCTGCAACGTTTGGTTTAGGTTTTAGGTGCATTTTTTATTTTATTGCTTAAATCGCATTCTCTCGACGAGCTGAGCACGTTTTCTGAAATGTGCTCCTCCCGTCGCTCTGGTTGGGTGCGCGTAGTAAAAAGTGCTCCTGGCAGCTAGAGAGTGCCGCGTTGACCACTGCGCATGAAGAAATAAGCACCTGCAACGTTTGGTTTAGGTTTTAGGTGCATTTTTAATTTTATTGCTTAAATCGCATTTTCTCGACGAGCTGAGCACGTTTTCTGAAATGTGCTCCTCCCGTCGCTCTGGTTGGGTGCGCACAGTAAAAAGAGCTCCTGGCAGCTAGGGAGTGCCGCATTGACCACTGTGCACGAAGAAATAAGCACCTGCAACGTTTGGTTTAGGTTTTAGGTGCATTTTTTATTTTATTGCTTAAATCGCATTCTCTCGACGAGCTGAGCACGTTTTCTGAAATGTGCTCCTCCCGTCGCTCTGGTTGGGTGCGCGAAGTAAAAAAGGCTCCTGGCAGCTAGAGAGTGCCGCGTTGACCACTGCGCATTAAGAAATAAGCACCTGCAACGTTTGGTTTAGGTTTTAGGTGCATTTTTAATCTTGTTGCTTAAATCGCATTTTCTCGACGAGCTGAGCACGTTTTCTGAAATGTGCTCCTCCCGTCACTCTGGTTGGGTGCGCACAGTAAAAAGAGCTACTGGCAGCTAGGGAGTGCCGCGTTGACCACTGCGCACGAAGAAATAAGCACCTGCAACGTTTGGTTTAGGTTTTAGGTGCATTTTTTATTTTATTGCTTAAATCGCATTCTCTCGACGAGCTGAGCACGTTTTCTGAAATGTGCTCCTCCCGTCGCTCTGGTTGGGTGCGCACAGTAAAAAGAGCTCCTGGCAGCTTAAGAGTGCCGCGTTGACCACTGCGCACAAAGAAATAAGCACCTGCAACGTTTGGTTTAGGTTTTAGGTGCATTTTAAATTTTATTGCTTAAATCGCATTTTCTCGACGAGCTGAGCACGTTTTCTGAAATGTGCTCCTCCCGTCGCTCTGGTTGTGCGCGCATAGTAAAAAGTGCTCCTGGCAGCTAGGGAGTGCCGCGTTGACCACTGCGCATGAAGAAATAAGCACCTGCAACGTTTGGTTTAGGTTTTAGGTGCATTTTTAATTTTATTGCTTAAATCGCATTTTCTCGACGAGCTGAGCACGTTTTCTGAAATGTGCTCCTCCCGTCGCTCTGGTAGGGTGCGCACAGTAAAAAGTGCTCTTGGCAGCTCGGGAGTGCCGCGTTGACCACTGCGCATGAAGAAATAAGCACCTGCAACGTTTGGTTTAGGTTTTAGGTGCATTTTTAATTTTATTGCTTAAATCGCATTTTCTCGACGAGCTGAGCACGTTTTCTGAAATGTGCTCCTCCCGTCGCTCTGGTTGTGCGCGCATAGTAAAAAGTGCTCCTGGCAGCTAGAGAGTGCCGCGTTGACCACTGCACATGAAGAAATAAGCACCTGCAACGTTTGGTTTAGGTTTTAGGTGCATTTTTAATCTTATTGCTTAAATCGCATTTTCTCGACGAGCTGAGCACGTTTTCTGAAATGTGCTCCTCCCGTCGCTCTGGTTGTGCGCTCATAGTAAAAAGTGCTCCTGGCAGCTAGGGAGTGCCGCGTTGACCACTGCGCATGAAGAAATAAGCACCTGCAACGTTTGGTTTAGGTTTTAGGTGCATTTTTAATTTTATTGCTTAAATCGCATTTTCTCGACGAGCTGAGCACGTTTTCTGAAATGTGCTCCTCCCGTCGCTCTGGTTGGGTGCGCACAGTAAAAAGTGCTCCTGGCAGCTAGAGAGTGCCGCGTTGACCACTGCGCAAGAAGAAATAAGCACCTGCAACGTTTGGTTTAGGTTTTAGGTGCATTTTTAATCTTATTGCTTAAATCGCATTTTCTCGACGAGCTGAGCACGTTTTCTGAAATGTGCTCCTCCCGTCACTCTGGTTGGGTGCGCACAGTAAAAAGTGCTCTTGGCAGCTAGAGAGTGCCGCGTTGACCACTGCGCATGAAGAAATAAGCACCTGCAACGTTTGGTTTAGGTTTTAGGTGCAAATTTTAATTTTATTGCTTAAATCGCATTTTCTCGACGAGCTGAGCACGTTTTCTGAAATGTGCTCCTCCCGTCGCTCTGGTTGTGCGCGCATAGTAAAAAGTGCTCCTGGCAGCTAGAGAGTGCCGCGTTGACCACTGCACATGGAGAAATAAGCACCTGCAACGTTTGGTTTAGGTTTTAGGTGCATTTTTAATTTTATTGCTTAAATCGCATTTTCTCGACGAGCTGAGCACGTTTTCTGAAATGTGCTCCTCCCGTCGCTCTGGTTGGGTGCGCACAGTAAAAAGAGCTCCTGGCAGCTAGGGAGTTCCGCGTTGACCACTGCGCACGAAGAAATAAACACCTGCAACGTTTGGTTTAGGTTTTAGGTGCATTTTTAATTTTATTGCTTAAATCGCATTTTCTCGAAAAGCTGAGCACGTTTTCTGAAATGTGCTCCTCCCGTCGCTCTGGTTGGGTGCGCACAGTAAAAAGTGCTCCTGGCAGCTAGAGAGTGCCGCGTTGACCACTGCACATGAAGAAATAAGCACCTGCAACGTTTGGTTTAGGTTTTAGGTGCATTTTTAATTTTATTGCTTAAATCGCATTTTCTCGACGAGCTGAGCACGTTTTCTGAAATGTGCTCCTCCCGTCGCTCTGGTTGTGCGCGCATAGTAAAAAGTGCTCCTGGCAGCTAGAGAGTGCCGCGTTGACCACTGCACATGGAGAAATAAGCACCTGCAACGTTTGGTTTAGGTTTTAGGTGCATTTTTTATTTTATTGCTTAAATCGCATTCTCTCGACGAGCTGAGCACGTTTTCTGAAATGTGCTCCTCCCGTCGCTCTGGTTGGGTGCGCGTAGTAAAAAAGGCTCCTGGCAGCTAGGGAGTTCCGCGTTGACCACTGCGCACGAAGAAATAAACACCTGCAACGTTTGGTTTAGGTTTTAGGTGCATTTTTAATTTTATTGCTCAAATCGCATTTTCTCGACGAGCTGAGCACGTTTTCTGAAATGTGCTCCTCCCGTCGCTCTGGTTGGGTGCGCACAGTAAAAAGTGCTCTTGGCAGCTAAAAAGTGCCGCGTTGACCACTGCGCACAAAGAAATAAGCACCTGCAACGTTTGGTTTAGGTTTTAGGTGCATTTTTAATTTTATTGCTTAAATCGCATTTTCTCGACGAGCTGAGCACGTTTTCTGAAATGTGCTCCTCCCGTCACTCTGGTTGGGTGCGCACAGTAAAAAGTGCTCTTGGCAGCTAGAGAGTGCCGCGTTGACCACTGCGCATGAAGAAATAAGCACCTGCAACGTTTGGTTTAGGTTTTAGGTGCATTTTTAATCTTATTGCTTAAATCGCATTTTCTCGACGAGCTGAGCATGTTTTCTGAAATGTGCTCCTCCCGTCACTATGGTTGGGTGCGCACAGTAAAAAGTGCTCTTGGCAGCTAGAGAGTGCCGCGTTGACCACTGCGCATGAAGAAATAAGCACCTGCAACGCTTGGTTTAGGTTTTAGGTGCATTTTTAATTTTATTGCTTAAATCGCATTTTCTCGAGGAGCTGAGCACGTTTTCTGAAATGTGCTCCTCCCGTCACTCTGGTTGGGTGCGCACAGTAAAAAGTGCTCCTGGCAGCTAGGGAGTGCCGCGTTGAGCACTACGCACGAAGAAATAAGCACCTGCAACGTTTGGTTTAGGTTGTAGCTGCATTTTTAATTTTATTGCTTAAATCGCATTTTCTCGACGAGCTGAGCACGTTTTCTGAAATGTGCTCCTCCCGTCGCTCTGGTTGGGTGCGCACAGTAAAAAGAGCTCCTGGCAGCTAGGGAGTTCCGCGTTGACCACTGCACACGAAGAAATAAGCACCTGCAACGTTTGGTTTAGGTTTTAGGTGCATTTTTAATTTTATTGCTTAAATCGCATTCTCTCGACGAGCTGAGCACGTTTTCTGAAATGTGCTCCTCCCGTCGCTCTGGTTGGGTGCGCACAGTAAAAAGTGCTCTTGCCAGCTCGGGAGTGCCGCGTTGACCACTGTGCATGAAGAAATAAGCACCTGCAACGTTTGGTTTAGGTTTTAGGTGCATTTTTAATTTTATTGCTTAAATCGCATTTTCTCGACGAGCTGAGCACGTTTTCTGAAATGTGCTCCTCCCGTCGCTCTGGTTGGGCGCGCATAGTAAAAAGTGCTCCTGGCAGCTAGAGAGTGCCGCGTTGACCACTGCGCAAGAAGAAATAAGCACCTGCAATGTTTGGTTTAGGTTTTAGGTGCATTTTTAATTTTATTGCTTAAATCGCATTTTCTCGACAAGCTGAGCACGTTTTCTGAAATGTGCTCCTCCCGTCGCTCTGGTTGGGTGTGCACAGTAAAAAGAGCTCCTGGCAGCTCGGGAGTGCCGCGTTGACCACTGCGCACGAAGAAATAAGCACCTGCAACGTTTGGTTTAGGTTTTAGGTGCATTTTTAATTTTATTGCTTAAATCGCATTCTCTCGACGAGCTGAGCACGTTTTCTGAAATGTACTCCTCCCGTCGCTCTGGTTGGGTGCGCGTAGTAAAAAGTGCTCCTGGCAGCTAGAGAGTGCCGCGTTGACCACTGCGCATGAAGAAATAAGCACCTGCAACGTTTGTTTAGGTTTTAGGTGCATTTTTAATTTTATTGCTTAAATCGCATTCTCTCGACGAGCTGAGCACGTTTTCTGAAATGTGCTCCTCCCGTCGCTCTGGTTGGGTGCACACAGTAAAAAGAGCTCCTGGCAGCTAGGGAGTGCCGCGTTGACCACTGCGCACGAAGAAATAAGCACCTGCAACGTTTGGTTTAGGTTTTAGGTGCATTTTTAATTTTATTGCTTAAATTGCGTTTTCTCGATGAGTTGAGCACGTTTTCTGAAATGTGCTCCTCCCGTCACTCTGGTTGGGTGCGCACAGTAAAAAGTGCTCTTGGCAGCTAGAGAGTGCCGCGTTGACCACTGCGCATGAAGAAATAACCACCTGCAACGTTTGGTTTAGGGTTTAGGTGCATTTTTAATTTTATTGCTTAAATCGCATTTTCTCGACGAGCTGAGTACGTTTTCTGAAATGTGCTCCTTCCGTCACTCTGGTTGGGTGCGCACAGTAAAAAGTGCTCCTGGCAGCTAGGGAGTGCCGCGTTGACCACTGCGCACGAAGAAATAAGCACCTGCAACGTTTCGTTTAGGTTTTAGGTGCATTTTTAATTTTATTGTTTAAATCGCATTTTCTCGACGAGCTGAGCACGTTTTCTGAAATGTGCTCCTCCCGTCGCTCTGGTTGGATGCGCACAGTAAAAAGAGCTCCTGGCAGCTAGGGAGTGCCGCGTTGACCACTGCGCACGAAGAAATAAGCACCTGCAACGTTTGGTTTAGGTTTTAGGTGCATTTTTTATTTTATTGCTTGAATCGCATTCTCTCGACGAGCTGAGCACGTTTTCTGAAATGTGCTCCTCCCGTCACTCTGGTTGGGTGCGCACAGTAAAAAGTGCTCTTGGCAGCTAGAGAGTGCCGCGTTGACCACTGCGCATGAAGAAATAAGCACCTGCAACGTTTGGTTTAGGTTTTAGGTGCATTTTTAATTTTATTGCTTAAATCGCATTTTCTCGACGAGCTGAGCACGTTTTCTGAAATGTGCTCCTCCCGTCACTCTGGTTGGGTGCGCACAGTAAAAAGTGCTCCTGGCAGCTAGGGAGTGCCGAGTTGAGCACTACGCACGAAGAAATAAGCACCTGCAACGTTTGGTTTAGGTTTTAGGTGCATTTTTAATTTTATTGCTTAAATCGCATTGCCTCGACGAGCTGAGCACGTTTTCTGAAATGTGCTCCTCCCGTCGCTCTGGTTGGGTGCGCAGAGTAAAAAGAGCTCCTGGCAGCTAGGGAGTTCCGCGTTGACCACTGCGCACGAAGAAATAAGCACCTGCAACGTTTGGTTTAGGTTTTAGGTGCATTTTTAATTTTATTGCTTAAATCGCATTCTCTCGACGAGCTGAGCACGTTTTCTGAAATGTGCTCCTCCCGTCGCTCTGGTTGGGTGCGCACAGTAAAAAGTGCTCTTGGCAGCTCGGGAGTGCCGCGTTGACCACTGCGCATGAAGAAATAAGCACCTGCAACGTTTGGTTTAGGTTTTAGGTGCATTTTTAATTTTATTGCTTAAATCGCATTTTCTCGACAAGCTGAGCACGTTTTCTGAAATGTGCTCCTCCCGTCGCTCTGGTTGGGTGCGCACAGTAAAAAGAGCTCCTGGCAGCTCGGGAGTGCCGCGTTGACCACTGCGCACGAAGAAATAAGCACCTGCAACGTTTGGTTTAGGTTTTAGGTGCATTTTTAATTTTATTGCTTAAATCGCATTTTCTTGACGAGCTGAGCACGTTTTCTGAAATGTGCTCCTCCCGTCGCTCTGGTTGGGCGCGCATAGTAAAAAGTGCTCCTGGCAGCTAGGGAGTGCCGCGTTGAGCACTGCGCACGAAGAAATAAGCACCTGCAACGTTTGGTTTAGGTTTTAGGTGCATTTTTAATTTTATTGCTTAAATCGCATTTTCTCGACAAGCTGAGCACGTTTTCTGAAATGTGCTCCTCCCGTCGCTCTGGTTGGGTGCGCACAGTAAAAAGAGCTCCTGGCAGCTCGGGAGTGCCGCGTTGACCACTGCGCACGAAGAAATAAGCACCTGCAACGTTTGGTTTAGGTTTTAGGTGCATTTTTAATTTTATTGCTTAAATCGCATTCTCTCGACGAGCTGAGCACGTTTTCTGAAATGTGCTCCTCCCGTCGCTCTGGTTGGGTGCGCGTAGTAAAAAGTGCTCCTGGCAGCTAGAGAGTGCCGCGTTGACCACTGCGCATGAAGAAATAAGCACCTGCAACGTTTGGTTTAGGTTTTAGGTGCCTTTTTAATTTTATTGCTTAAATCGCATTTTCTCGACGAGCTGAGCACGTTTTCTGAAATGTGCTCCTCCCGTCGCTCTGGTTGGGCGCGCATAGTAAAAAGTGCTCCTGGCAGCTAAAGAGTGCCGCGTTGACCACTGCGCATGAAGAAATAAGCACCTGCAACGTTTGGTTTAGGTTTTAGGTGCATTTTTAATCTTATTGCTTAAATCGCATTTTCTCGACGAGCTGAGCACGTTTTCTGAAATGTGCTCCTCCCGTCACTCTGGTTGGGTGCGCACAGTAAAAAGTGCTCCTGGCAGCTAGGGAGTGCCGCGTTGAGCACTACGCACGAAGAAATAAGCACCTGCAACGTTTGGTTTAGGTTTTAGGTGCATTTTTAATTTTATTGCTTAAATCGCATTCTCTCGACGAGCTGAGCACGTTTTCTGAAATGTGCTCCTCCCGTCGCTCTGGTAGGGTGCGCACAGTAAAAAGTGCTCTTGGCAGCTCGGGAGTGCCGCGTTGACCACTGCGCATGAAGAAATAAGCACCTGCAACGTTTGGTTTAGGTTTTAGGTGCATTTTTAATTTTATTGCTTAAATCGCATTTTCTCGACGAGCTGAGCACGTTTTCTGAAATGTGCTCCTCCCGTCGCTCTGGTTGTGCGCGCATAGTAAAAAGTGCTCCTGGCAGCTAGAGAGTGCCGCGTTGACCACTGCACATGAAGAAATAAGCACCTGCAACGTTTGGTTTAGGTTTTAGGTGCATTTTTAATCTTATTGCTTAAATCGCATTTTCTCGACGAGCTGAGCACGTTTTCTGAAATGTGCTCCTCCCGTCGCTCTGGTTGGGTGCGCACAGTAAAAAGTGCTCTTGGCAGCTAGAGAGTGCCGCGTTGACCACTGCACATGAAGAAATAAGCACCTGCAACGTTTGGTTTAGGTTTTAGGTGCATTTTTAATTTTATTGCTTAAATCGCATTTTCTCGACGAGCTGAGCACGTTTTCTGAAATGTGCTCCTCCCGTCACTCTGGTTGGGTGCGCATAGTAAAAAGTGCTCTTGGCAGCTAAAGAGTGCCGCGTTGACCACTGCGCACAAAGAAATAAGCACCTGCAACGTTTGGTTTAGGTTTTAGGTGCATTTTAAATTTTATTGCTTAAATCGCATTTTCTCGACGAGCTGAGCACGTTTTCTGAAATGTGCTCCTCCCGTCGCTCTGGTTGTGCGCGCATAGTAAAAAGTGCTCCTGGCAGCTAGGGAGTGCCGCGTTGACCACTGCGCACGAAGAAATAAGCACCTGCAACGTTTGGTTTAGGTTTTAGGTGCATTTTTAATTTTATTGCTTAAATCGAATTTTCTCGACGAGCTGAGCACGTTTTCTGAAATGTGCTCCTCCCGTCGCTCTGGTTGGGTGCGCACAGTAAAAAGTGCTCCTGGCAGCTAGAGAGTGCCGCGTTGACCACTGCGCAAGAAGAAATAAGCACCTGCAACGTTTGGTTTAGGTTTTAGGTGCATTTTTAATCTTATTGCTTAAATCGCATTTTCTCGACGAGCTGAGCACGTTTTCTGAAATGTGCTCCTCCCGTCACTCTGGTTGGGTGCGCACAGTAAAAAGTGCTCTTGGCAGCTAGAGAGTGCCGCGTTGACCACTGCGCATGAAGAAATAAGCACCTGCAACGTTTGGTTTAGGTTTTAGGTGCATTTTTAATTTTATTGCTTAAATCGCAGTTTCTCGACGAGCTGAGCACGTTTTCTGAAATGTGCTCCTCCCGTCGCTCTGGTTGGGTGTGCACAGTAAAAAGAGCTCCTGGCAGCTAGGGAGTGCCGCGTTGACCACTGCGCACGAAGAAATAAGCACCTGCAACGTTTGGTTTAGGTTTTAGGTGCATTTTTAATTTTATTGCTTAAATCGTATTCTCTCGACGAGCTGAGCACGTTTTCTGAAATGTGCTCCTCCCGTCACTCTGGTTGGGTGCGCACAGTAAAAAGTGCTCCTGGCAGCTAGGGAGTGCCGCGTTGAGCACTACGCACGAAGAAATAAGCACCTGCAACGTTTGGTTTAGGTTTTAGGTGCATTTTAAATTTTATTGCTTAAATCGCATTTCCTCGATGAGCTGAGCACGTTTTCTGAAATGTGCTCCTCCCGTCGCTCTGGTTGTGCGCGCATAGTAAAAAGTGCTCCTGGCAGCTAGAGAGTGCCGCGTTGACCACTGCACATGAAGAAATAAGCACCTGCATAGTTTGGTTTAGGTTTTAGGTGCATTTTTAATTTTAATGCTTAAATCGCATTTTCTCGACGAGCTGAGCACGTTTTCTGAAATGTGCTCCTCCCGTCGCTCTGGTTGGGTGCGCACAGTAAAAAGTGCTCTTGGCAGCTAGAGAGTGCCGCGTTGACCACTGCACATGAAGAAATAAGCACCTGCAACGTTTGGTTTAGGTTTTAGGTGCATTTTTAATTTTATTGCTTAAATCGCATTTTCTCGACGAGCTGAGCACGTTTTCTGAAATGTGCTCCTCCCGTCGCTCTGGTTGGGTGCGCACAGTAAAAAGTGCTCTTGGCAGCTAGAGAGTGCCGCGTTGACCACTGCACATGAAGAAATAAGCACCTGCAACGTTTGGTTTAGGTTTTAGGTGCATTTTTAATTTTATTGCTTAAATCGCATTTTCTCGACGAGCTGAGCACGTTTTCTGAAATGTGCTCCTCCCGTCACTCTGGTTGGGTGCGCACAGTAAAAAGTGCTCCTGGCAGCTAGGGAGTGCCGCGTTGAGCACTGCGCACGAAGAAATAAGCACCTGCAACGTTTGATTTAGGTTTTAGGTGCATTTTTAATTTTATTGCTTAAATCGCATTTTCTCGACGAGCTGAGCACGTTTTCTGAAAAGTGCTCCTCCCGTCACTCTGGTTGGGTGCGCACAGTAAAAAGTGCTCTTGGCAGCTAGAGAGTGCCGCGTTGACCACTGCGCATGAAGAAATAAGCACCTGCAACATTTGGTTTAGGTTTTAGGTGCATTTTTAATTTTATTGCTTAAATCGCATTTTCTCGACGAGCTGAGCACGTTTTCTGAAATGTGCTCCTCCCGTCGCTCTGGTTGGGTGCGCACAGTAAAAAGTGCTCTTGGCAGCTAGAGAGTGCCGCGTTGACCACTGCACATGAAGAAATAAGCACCTGCAACGTTTGGTTTAGGTTTTAGGTGCATTTTTAATTTTATTGCTTAAATCGCATTTTCTCGACGAGCTGAGCACGTTTTCTGAAATGTGCTCCTCCCGTCACTCTGGTTGGGTGCGCACAGTAAAAAGTGCTCCTGGCAGCTAGGGAGTGCCGCGTTGAGCACTGCGCACGAAGAAATAAGCACCTGCAACGTTTGATTTAGGTTTTAGGTGCATTTTTAATTTTATTGCTTAAATCGCATTTTCTCGACGAGCTGAGCACGTTTTCTGAAATGTGCTCCTCCCGTCACTCTGGTTGGGTGCGCACAGTAAAAAGTGCTCTTGGCAGCTAGAGAGTGCCGCGTTGACCACTGCGCATGAAGAAATAAGCACCTGCAACATTTGGTTTAGGTTTTAGGTGCATTTTTAATTTTATTGCTTAAATCGCATTTTCTCGACGAGCTGAGCACGTTTTCTGAAATGTGCTCCTCCCGTCACTCTGGTTGGGTGCGCACAGTAAAAAGTGCTCCTGGCAGCTAGGGAGTGCCGCGTTGAGCACTGCGCACGAAGAAATAAGCACCTGCAAACGTTTGGTTTAGGTTTTAGGTGCATTTTTAATTTTATTGCTTAAATTGCATTTTCTCGACGAGCTGAGCACGTTTTCTGAAATGGGCTCCTCCCGTCGCTCTGGTTGGGTGCGCACAGTAAAAAGAGCTCCTGGCAGCTAGGGTGTTCCGCGTTGACCACTGCGCACGAAGAAATAAGCACCTGCAACGTTTGGTTTAGGTTTTAGGTGCATTTTTTATTTTATTGCTTAAATCGCATTCTCTCGACGAGCTGAGCACGTTTTCTGAAATGTGCTCCTCCCGTCACTCTGGTTGGGTGCGCACAGTAAAAAGTACTCCTGGCAGCTAGGGAGTGCCGCGTTGAGCACTGTGCACGAAGAAATAAGCACCTGCAACGTTTGGTTTAGGTTTTAGCTGCATTTTTAATTTTACTGCTTAAATCGCATTTTCTCGACGAGCTGAGCACGTTTTCTGAAATGGGCTCCTCCCGTCGCTCTGGTTGGGTGCACACAGTAAAAAGAGCTCCTGGCAGCTAGGGAGTGCCGCGTTGACCACTGCGCACGAAGAAATAAGCACCTGCAACGTTTGGTTTAGGTTTTAGGTGCATTTTTTATTTTATTGCTTAAATCGCATTCTCTCGACGAGCTGAGCACGTTTTCTGAAATGTGCTCCTCCCGTCGCTCTGGTTCGGTGCGCGTAGTAAAAAGTGCTCCTGGCAGCTAGAGAGTGCCGCGTTGACCACTGCGCATGAAGAAATTAGCACCTGCAACGTTTGGTTTAGGTTTTAGGTGCATTTTTAATCTTATTGCTTAAATCGCATTTTCTCGACGAGCTGAGCACGTTTTCTGAAATGTGCTCCTCCCGTCACTCTGGTTGGGTGCGCACAGTAAAAAGTGCTCCTGGCAGCTAGGGAGTGCCGCGTTGAGCACTACGCACGAAGAAATAAGCACCTGCAACGTTTGGTTTAGGTTTTAGCTGCATTTTTAATTTTATTGCTTAAATCGCATTTTCTCGACGAGCTGAGCAAGTTTTCTGAAATGTGCTCCTCCCGTCGCTCTGGTTGGGTGCGCACAGTAAAAAGAGCTCCTGGCAGCTAGGGAGTTCCGCGTTGACCACTGCGCACGAAGAAATAAGCACCTGCACTGTTTGGTTTAGGTTTTAGGTGCATTTTTAATTTTATTGCTTAAATCGCATTCTCTCGACGAGCTGAGCACGTTTTCTGAAATGTGCTCCTCCCGTCGCTCTGGTAGGGTGCGCACAGTAAAAAGTGCTCTTGGCAGCTCGGGAGTGCCGCGTTGACCACTGCGCATGAAGAAATAAGCACCTGCAACGTTTGGTTTAGGTTTTAGGTGCATTTTTAATTTTATTGCTTAAATCGCATTTTCTCGACGAGCTGAGCACGTTTTCTGAAATGTGCTCCTCCCGTCGCTCTGGTTGTGCGCGCATAGTAAAAAGTGCTCCTGGCAGCTAGAGAGTGCCGCGTTGACCACTGCACATGAAGAAATAAGCACCTGCAACGTTTGGTTTAGGTTTTAGGTGCATTTTTAATCTTATTGCTTAAATCGCATTTTCTCGACGAGCTGAGCACGTTTTCTGAAATGTGCTCCTCCCGTCGCTCTGGTTGGGTGCGCACAGTAAAAAGTGCTCTTGGCAGCTAGAGAGTGCCGCGTTGACCACTGCACATGAAGAAATAAGCACCTGCAACGTTTGGTTTAGGTTTTAGGTGCATTTTTAATTTTATTGCTTAAATCGCATTTTCTCGACGAGCTGAGCACGTTTTCTGAAATGTGCTCCTCCCGTCGCTCTGGTTGGGTGCGCACAGTAAAAAGAGCTCCTGGCAGCTAGGGAGTGCCGCGTTGAGCACTGCGCACGAAGAAATAAGCACCTGCAACGTTTGGTTTAGGTTTTAGGTGCATTTTTAATTTTACTGCTTAAATCGCATTTTCTCGACGAGCTGAGCACGTTTTCTGAAATGTGCTCCTCCCGTCACTCTGGTTGGGTGCGCACAGTAAAAAGAGCTCCTGGCAGCTAGGGAGTTCCGCGTTGACCACTGCGCACGAAGAAATAAGCACCTGCAACGTTTGGTTTAGGTTTTAGTGGCATTTTTAATTTTATTGCTTAAATCGCATTCTCTCGACGAGCTGAGCACGTTTTCTGAAATGTGCTCCTCCCGTCGCTCTGGTTGGTTGCGCACAGTAAAAAGTGGTCTTGGCAGCTCGGGAGTGCCGCGTTGACCACTGCGCATGAAGAAATAACCACCTGCAACGTTTGGTTTAGGTTTTAGGTGCATTTTTAATTTTATTGCTTAAATCGCATTTTCTCGACGAGCTGAGCACGTTTTCTGAAATGTGCTCCTCCCGTCATTCTGGTTGGGTGCGCATAGTACAAAGTGCTCTTGGCAGCTAAAGAGTGCCGCGTTGACCACTGCGCACAAAGAAATAAGCACCTGCAACGTTTGGTTTAGGTTTTAGGTGCATTTTAAATTTTATTGCTTAAATCGCATTTTCTCGACGAGCTGAGCACGTTTTCTGAAATGTGCTCCTCCCGTCGCTCTGGTTGTGCGCGCATAGTAAAAAATGCTCCTGGCAGCTAGGGAGTGCCGCGTTGAGCACTGCGCACGAAGAAATAAGCACCTGCAACGTTTGGTTTAGGTTTTAGGTGCATTTTTAATTTTATTGCTTAAATCGCATTTTCTCGACGAGCTGAGCACATTTTCTGAAATGTGCTCCTCCCGTCACTCTGGTTGGGTGCGCACAGTAAAAAGTGCTCCTGGCAGCTAGGGAGTGCCACGTTGAGTACTGCGCACGAAGAAATAAGCACCTGCAACGTTTGGTTTAGGTTTTAGGTGCATTTTTAATTTTATTGCTTAAATTGCATTTTCTCGACGAGCTGAGCACGTTTCCTGAAATGTGCTCCTCCCGTCACTGTGGTTGGGTGCGCACAGTAAAAAGTGCTCTTGGCAGCTAGAGAGTGCCGCGTTGACCACTGCCCATGAAGAAATAAGCACCTGCAACGTTTGGTTTAGGTTTTAGGTGCATTTTTAATTTTATTGCTTAAATCGCATTTTCTCGACGAGCTGAGCACGTTTTCTGAAATGTGCTCCTCCCGTCACTCTGGTTGGGTGCGCACAGTAAAAAGTACTCCTGGCAGCTAGGGAGTGCCGCGTTGAGCACTGCGCACGAAGAAATAAGCACCTGCAACGTTTGGTTTAGGTTTTAGGTGCATTTTTAATTTTACTGCTTAAATCGCATTTTCTCGACGAGCTGAGCACGTTTTCTGAAATGGGCTCCTCCCGTCGCTCTGGTTGGGTGCGCACAGTAAAAAGAGCTCCTGGCAGCTAGGGAGTGCCGCGTTGAGCACTGCGCACGAAGAAATAAGCACCTGCAACGTTTGGTTTAGGTTTTAGGTGCATTTTTAATTTTACTGCTTAAATCGCATTTTCTCGACGAGCTGAGCACGTTTTCTGAAATGTGCTCCTCCCGTCACTGTGGTTGGGTGCGCACAGTAAAAAGTGCTCTTGGCAGCTAGAGAGTGCCGCGTTGACCACTGCGCATGAAGAAATAAGCACCTGCAACGTTTGGTTTAGGTTTTAGGTGCATTTTTAATTTTATTGCTTAAATCGCATTTTCTCGACGAGCTGAGCACATTTTCTGAAATGTGCTCCTCCCGTCACTCTGGTTGGGTGCGCACAGTAAAAAGTGCTCCTGGCAGCTAGGGAGTGCCGCGTTGAGTACTGCGCACGAAGAAATAAGCACCTGCAACGTTTGGTTTAGGTTTTAGGTGCATTTTTAATTTTATTGCTTAAATCGCATTTTCTCGACGAGCTGAGCACGTTTCCTGAAATGTGCTCCTCCCGTCACTGTGGTTGGGTGCGCACAGTAAAAAGTGCTCTTGGCAGCTAGAGAGTGCCGCGTTGACCACTGCGCATGAAGAAATAAGCACCTGCAACGTTTGGTTTAGGTTTTAGGTGCATTTTTAATTTTATTGCTTAAATCGCATTTTCTCGACGAGCTGAGCACGTTTTCTGAAATGTGCTCCTCCCGTCACTCTGGTTGGGTGCGCACAGTAAAAAGTACTCCTGCCAGCTAGGGAGTGCTGCGTTGAGCACTGCGCACGAAGAAATAAGCACCTGCAACGTTTGGTTTAGGTTTTAGGTGCATTTTTAATTTTACTGCTTAAATCGCATTTTCTCGACGAGCTGAGCACGTTTTCTGAAATGGGCTCCTCCCGTCGCTCTGGTTGGGTGCACACAGTAAAAAGAGCTCCTGGCAGCTAGGGAGTGCCGCGTTGACCACTGCGCACGAAGAAATAAGCACCTGCAACGTTTGGTTTAGGTTTTAGGTGCATTTTTTATTTTATTGCTTAAATCGCATTCTCTCGACGAGCTGAGCACGTTTTCTGAAATGTGCTCCTCCCGTCGCTCTGGTTCGGTGCGCGTAGTAAAAAGTGCTCCTGGCAGCTAGAGAGTGCCGCGTTGACCACTGCGCATGAAGAAATTAGCACCTGCAACGTTTGGTTTAGGTTTTAGGTGCATTTTTAATCTTATTGCTTAAATCGCATTTTCTCGACGAGCTGAGCACGTTTTCTGAAATGTGCTCCTCCCGTCACTATGGTTGGGTGCGCACAGTAAAAAGTGCTCCTGGCAGCTAGGGAGTGCCGCGTTGAGCACTACGCACGAAGAAATAAGCACCTGCAACGTTTGGTTTAGGTTTTAGGTGCATTTTTAATTTTATTGCTTAAATCGCATTCTCTCGACGAGCTGAGCACGTTTTCTGAAATGTGCTCCTCCCGTCGCTCTGGTAGGGTGCGCACAGTAAAAAGTGCTCTTGGCAGCTCGGGAGTGCCGCGTTGACCACTGCGCATGAAGAAATAAGCACCTGCAACGTTTGGTTTAGGTTTTAGGTGCATTTTTAATTTTATTGCTTAAATCGCATTTTCTCGACGAGCTGAGCACGTTTTCTGAAATGTGCTCCTCCCGTCGCTCTGGTTGTGCGCGCATAGTAAAAAGTGCTCCTGGCAGCTAGAGAGTGCCGCGTTGACCACTGCACATGAAGAAATAAGCACCTGCAACGTTTGGTTTAGGTTTTAGGTGCATTTTTAATCTTATTGCTTAAATCGCATTTTCTCGACGAGCTGAGCACGTTTTCTGAAATGTGCTCCTCCCGTCGCTCTGGTTGGGTGCGCACAGTAAAAAGTGCTCTTGGCAGCTAGAGAGTGCCGCGTTGACCACTGCACATGAAGAAATAAGCACCTGCAACGTTTGGTTTAGGTTTTAGGTGCATTTTTAATTTTATTGCTTAAATCGCATTTTCTCGACGAGCTGAGCACGTTTTCTGAAATGTGCTCCTCCCGTCACTCTGGTTGGGTGCGCATAGTAAAAAGTGCTCTTGGCAGCTAAAGAGTGCCGCGTTGACCACTGCGCACAAAGAAATAAGCACCTGCAACGTTTGGTTTAGGTTTTAGGTGCATTTTAAATTTTATTGCTTAAATCGCATTTTCTCGACGAGCTGAGCACGTTTTCTGAAATGTGCTCCTCCCGTCGCTCTGGTTGTGCGCGCATAGTAAAAAGTGCTCCTGGCAGCTAGGGAGTGCCGCGTTGACCACTGCGCATGAAGAAATAAGCACCTGCAACGTTTGGTTTAGGTTTTAGGTGCATTTTTAATTTTATTGCTTAAATCGAATTTTCTCGACGAGCTGAGCACGTTTTCTGAAATGTGCTCCTCCCGTCGCTCTGGTTGGGTGCGCACAGTAAAAAGTGCTCCTGGCAGCTAGAGAGTGCCGCGTTGACCACTGCGCAAGAAGAAATAAGCACCTGCAACGTTTGGTTTAGGTTTTAGGTGCATTTTTAATCTTATTGCTTAAATCGCATTTTCTCGACGAGCTGAGCACGTTTTCTGAAATGTGCTCCTCCCGTCACTCTGGTTGGGTGCGCACAGTAAAAAGTGCTCTTGGCAGCTAGAGAGTGCCGCGTTGACCACTGCGCATGAAGAAATAAGCACCTGCAACGTTTGGTTTAGGTTTTAGGTGCATTTTTAATTTTATTGCTTAAATCGCAGTTTCTCGACGAGCTGAGCACGTTTTCTGAAATGTGCTCCTCCCGTCGCTCTGGTTGGGTGTGCACAGTAAAAAGAGCTCCTGGCAGCTAGGGAGTGCCGCGTTGACCACTGCGCACGAAGAAATAAGCACCTGCAACGTTTGGTTTAGGTTTTAGGTGCATTTTTAATTTTATTGCTTAAATCGTATTCTCTCGACGAGCTGAGCACGTTTTCTGAAATGTGCTCCTCCCGTCACTCTGGTTGGGTGCGCACAGTAAAAAGTGCTCCTGGCAGCTAGGGAGTGCCGCGTTGAGCACTACGCACGAAGAAATAAGCACCTGCAACGTTTGGTTTAGGTTTTAGGTGCATTTTAAATTTTATTGCTTAAGTCGCATTTCCTCGATGAGCTGAGCACGTTTTCTGAAATGTGCTCCTCCCGTCGCTCTGGTTGTGCGCGCATAGTAAAAAGTGCTCCTGGCAGCTAGAGAGTGCCGCGTTGACCACTGCACATGAAGAAATAAGCACCTGCATAGTTTGGTTTAGGTTTTAGGTGCATTTTTAATTTTAATGCTTAAATCGCATTTTCTCGACGAGCTGAGCACGTTTTCTGAAATGTGCTCCTCCCGTCGCTCTGGTTGGGTGCGCACGGTAAAAAGTGCTCTTGGCAGCTAGAGAGTGCCGCGTTGACCACTGCGCACGAAGAAATAAGCACCTGCAACGTTTGATTTAGGTTTTAGGTGCATTTTTAATTTTATTGCTTAAATCGCATTTTCTCGACGAGCTGAGCACGTTTTCTGAAATGTGCTCCTCCCGTCACTCTGGTTGGGTGCGCACAGTAAAAAGTGCTCTTGGCAGCTAGAGAGTGCCGCGTTGACCACTGCGCATGAAGAAATAAGCACCTGCAACATTTGGTTTAGGTTTTAGGTGCATTTTTAATTTTATTGCTTAAATCGCATTTTCTCGACGAGCTGAGCACGTTTTCTGAAATGTGCTCCTCCCGTCGCTCTGGTTGGGTGCGCACAGTAAAAAGTGCTCTTGGCAGCTAGAGAGTGCCGCGTTGACCACTGCACATGAAGAAATAAGCACCTGCAACGTTTGGTTTAGGTTTTAGGTGCATTTTTAATTTTATTGCTTAAATCGCATTTTCTCGACGAGCTGAGCACGTTTTCTGAAATATGCTCCTCCCGTCACTCTGGTTGGGTGCGCACAGTAAAAAGTGCTCCTGGCAGCTAGGGAGTGCCGCGTTGAGCACTGCGCACGAAGAAATAAGCACCTGCAACGTTTGATTTAGGTTTTAGGTGCATTTTTAATTTTATTGCTTAAATCGCATTTTCTCGACGAGCTGAGCACGTTTTCTGAAATGTGCTCCTCCCGTCACTCTGGTTGGGTGCGCACAGTAAAAAGTGCTCTTGGCAGCTAGAGAGTGCCGCGTTGACCACTGCGCATGAAGAAATAAGCACCTGCAACATTTGGTTTAGGTTTTAGGTGCATTTTTAATTTTATTGCTTAAATCGCATTTTCTCGACGAGCTGAGCACGTTTTCTGAAATGTGCTCCTCCCGTCACTCTGGTTGGGTGCGCACAGTAAAAAGTGCTCCTGGCAGCTAGGGAGTGCCGCGTTGAGCACTGCGCACGAAGAAATAAGCACCTGCAAACGTTTGGTTTAGGTTTTAGGTGCATTTTTAATTTTATTGCTTAAATTGCATTTTCTCGACGAGCTGAGCACGTTTTCTGAAATGGGCTCCTCCCGTCGCTCTGGTTGGGTGCGCACAGTAAAAAGAGCTCCTGGCAGCTAGGGTGTTCCGCGTTGACCACTGCGCACGAAGAAATAAGCACCTGCAACGTTTGGTTTAGGTTTTAGGTGCATTTTTTATTTTATTGCTTAAATCGCATTCTCTCGACGAGCTGAGCACGTTTTCTGAAATGTGCTCCTCCCGTCACTCTGGTTGGGTGCGCACAGTAAAAAGTACTCCTGGCAGCTAGGGAGTGCCGCGTTGAGCACTGCGCACGAAGAAATAAGCACCTGCAACGTTTGGTTTAGGTTTTAGCTGCATTTTTAATTTTACTGCTTAAATCGCATTTTCTCGACGAGCTGAGCACGTTTTCTGAAATGGGCTCCTCCCGTCACTCTGGTTTTGTGCGCACAGTAAAAAGTGCTCCTGGCAGCTACGGAGTGCCGCGTTGAGCACTGCGCACGAAGAAATAAGCACCTGCAACGTTTGGTTTAGGTTTTAGGTGCATTTTTTATTTTATTGCTTAAATCGCATTCTCTCGACGAGCTAAGCACGTTTTCTGAAATGTGCTCCTCCCGTCGCTCTGGTTCGGTGCGCGTAGTAAAAAGTGCTCCTGGCAGCTAGAGAGTGCCGCGTTGACCACTGCGCATGAAGAAATAAGCACCTGCAACGTTTGGTTTAGGTTTTAGCTGCATTTTTAATCTTATTGCTTAAATCGCATTTTCTTGACGAGCTGAGCACGTTTTCTGAAATGTGCTCCTCCCGTCGCTCTGGTTGGGTGCGCACAGTAAAAAGAGCTCCTGGCAGCTAGGGAGTTCCGCGTTGACCACTGCGCACGAAGAAATAAGCACCTGCAACGTTTGGTTTATGATTTAGGTGCATTTTTAATTTTATTGCTTAAATCGCATTCTCTCGACGAGCTGAGCACGTTTTCTGAAATGTGCTCCTCCCGTCGCTCTGGTTGGGTGCGCACAGTAAAAAGTGCTCTTGCCAGCTCGGGAGTGCCGCGTTGACCACTGCGCATGAAGAAATAAGCACCTGCAACGTTTGGTTTAGGTTTTAGGTGCATTTTTAATTTTATTGCTTAAATCGCATTTTCTCGACGAGCTGAGCACGTTTTCTGAAATGTGCTCCTCCCGTCGCTCTGGTTGGGCGCGCATAGTAAAAAGTGCTCCTGGCAGCTAGAGAGTGCCGCGTTGACCACTGAGCAAGAAGAAATAAGCACCTGCAACGTTTGGTTTAGGTTTTAGGTGCATTTTTAATTTTATTGCTTAAATCGCATTTTCTCGACAAGCTGAGCACGTTTTCTGAAATGTGCTCCTCCCGTCGCTCTGGTTGGGTGCGCACAGTAAAAAGAGCTCCTGGCAGCTAGGGAGTGCCGCGTTGACCACTGCGCACGAAGAAATAAGCACCTGCAACGTTTGGTTTAGGTTTTAGGTGCATTTTTAATTTTATTGCTTAAATCGCATTCTCTCGACGAGCTGAGCACGTTTTCTGAAATGTGCTCCTCCCGTCACTCTGGTTGGGTGCGCACAGTAAAAAGTGCTCCTGGCAGCTAGGGAGTGCCGCGTTGAGCACTACGCACGAAGAAATAAGCACCTGCAACGTTTGGTTTAGGTTTTAGGTGCATTTTTAATTTTATTGCTTAAATCGCATTTTCTCGACGAGCTGAGCACGTTTTCTGAAATGTGCTCCTCCCGTCACTCTGGTTGGGTGCGCACAGTAAAAAGTGCTCCTGGCAGCTAGGGAGTGCCGCGTTGAGCACTACGCACGAAGAAATAAGCACCTGCAACGTTTGGTTTAGGTTTTAGCTGCATTATTAATTTTATTGCTTAAATCGCATTTTCTCGACGAGCTGAGCACGTTTTCTGAAATGTGCTCCTCCCGTCGCTCTGGTTGGGTGCGCACAGTAAAAAGTGCTCTTGGCAGCTAAAAAGTGCCGCGTTGACCACTGCGCACAAAGAAATAAGCACCTGCAACGTTTGGTTTAGGTTTTAGGTGCATTTTAAATTTTATTGCTTAAATCGCATTTTCTCGACGAGCTGAGCACGTTTTCTGAAATGTGCTCCTCCCGTCGCTCTGGTTGTGCGCGCATAGTAAAAAGTGCTCCTGGCAGCTAGAGAGTGCCGCGTTGACCACTGCACATGAAGAAATAAGCACCTGCAACGTTTGGTTTAGGTTTTAGGTGCATTTTTAATTTTATTGCTTAAATCGCATTTTCTCGACGAGCTGAGCACGTTTTCTGAAATGTGCTCCTCCCGTCGCTCTGGTTGGGTGCGCACAGTAAAAAGTGCTCTTGGCAGCTAGAGAGTGCCGCGTTGACCACTGCGCATGAAGAAATAAGCACCTGCAACGTTTGGTTTAGGTTTTAGGTGCATTTTTAATTTCATTGCTTAAATCGCATTTTCTCGACGAGCTGAGCACGTTTTCTGAAATGTGCTCCTCCCGTCGCTCTGGTTGTGCGCGCATAGTAAAAAGTGCTCCTGGCAGCTAGAGAGGGCCGCGTTGACCACTGCACATGAAGAAATAAGCACCTGCAACGTTTGGTTTAGGTTTTAGGTGCATTTTTAATTTTATTGCTTAAATCGCATTTTCTCGACGAGCTGAGCACGTTTTCTGAAATCTGCTCCTCCCGTCGCTCTGGTTGGGTGCGCACAGTAAAAAGTGCTCTTGGCAGCTAGAGAGTGCCGCGTTGACCACTGCGCATGAAGAAATAAGCACCTGCAACGTTTGGTTTAGGTTTTAGGTGCATTTTTAATTTTATTGCTTAAATCGCATTTTCTCGACGAGCTGAGCACGTTTTCTGAAATGTGCTCCTCCCGTCACTCTGGTTGGGTGCGCACAGTAAAAAGTGCTCCTGGCAGCTAGGGAGTGCCGCGTTGAGCACTGCGCACGAAGAAATAAGCACCTGCAACGTTTGGTTTAGGTTTTAGGTGCATTTTTAATTTTATTGCTTAAATCGCATTTTCTCGACGAGCTGAGCACGTTTTCTGAAATGTGCTCCTCCCGTCACTCTGGTTGGGTGCGCACAGTAAAAAGTGCTCTTGGCAGCTAGAGAGTGCCGCGTCGACCACTGCGCATGAAGAAATAAGCACCTGCAACGTTTGGTTTAGGTTTTAGGTGCATTTTTAATTTTATTGCTTAAATCGCATTTTCTCGACGAGCTGAGCACGTTTTCTGAAATGTGCTCCTCCCGTCACTCTGGTTGGGTGCGCACAGTAAAAAGTGCTCCTGGCAGCTAGGGAGTGCCGCGTTGAGCACTGCGCACGAAGAAATAAGCACCTGCAACGTTTGGTTTAGGTTTTAGGTGCATTTTTAATTTTATTGCTTAAATCGCATTTTCTCGACGAGCTGAGCACGTTTTCTGAAATGTGCTCCTCCCGTCACTCTGGTTGGGTGCGCACAGTAAAAAGTGCTCCTGGCAGCTAGGGAGTGCCGCGTTGAGCACTGCGCACGAAGAAATAAGCACCTGCAACGTTTGGTTTAGGTTTTAGGTGCATTTTTAATTTTATTGCTTAAATCGCATTCTCTCGACGAGCTGAGCACGTTTTCTGAAATGTGCTCCTCCCGTCGCTCTGGTTGGGTGCGCACAGTAAAAAGTGCTCTTCCCAGCTCGGGAGTGCCGCGTTGACCACTGCGCATGAAGAAATAAGCACCTGCAACGTTTGGTTTAGGTTTTAGGTGCATTTTTAATTTTATTGCTTAAATCGCATTTTCTCGACGAGCTGAGCACGTTTTCTGAAATGTGCTCCTCCCGTCGCTCTGGTTGGGTGCGCACAGTAAAAAGTGCTCCTGGCAGCTAGGGAGTGCCGCGTTGAGCACTGCGCACGAAGAAATAAGCACCTGCAACGTTTGGTTTAGGTTTTAGGTGCATTTTTAATCTTATTGCTTAAATCGCATTTTCTCGACGAGCTGAGCACGTTTTCTGAAATGTGCTCCTCCCGTCACTCTGGTTGGGTGCGCACAGTAAAAAGAGCTCCTGGCAGCTAGGGAGTTCCGCGTTGACCACTGCGCACGAAGAAATAAGCACCTGCAACGTTTGGTTTAGGTTTTAGTGGCATTTTTAATTTTATTGCTTAAATCGCATTCTCTCGACGAGCTGAGCACGTTTTCTGAAATGTGCTCCTCCCGTCGCTCTGGTTGGTTGCGCACAGTAAAAAGTGGTCTTGGCAGCTCGGGAGTGCCGCGTTGACCACTGCGCATGAAGAAATAACCACCTGCAACGTTTGGTTTAGGTTTTAGGTGCATTTTTAATTTTATTGCTTAAATCGCATTTTCTCGACGAGCTGAGCACGTTTTCTGAAATGTGCTCCTCCCGTCATTCTGGTTGGGTGCGCATAGTACAAAGTGCTCTTGGCAGCTAAAGAGTGCCGCGTTGACCACTGCGCACAAAGAAATAAGCACCTGCAACGTTTGGTTTAGGTTTTAGGTGCATTTTAAATTTTATTGCTTAAATCGCATTTTCTCGACGAGCTGAGCACGTTTTCTGAAATGTGCTCCTCCCGTCGCTCTGGTTGTGCGCGCATAGTAAAAAATGCTCCTGGCAGCTAGGGAGTGCCGCGTTGAGCACTGCGCACGAAGAAATAAGCACCTGCAACGTTTGGTTTAGGTTTTAGGTGCATTTTTAATTTTCTTGCTTAAATCGCATTTTCTCGACGAGCTGAGCACATTTTCTGAAATGTGCTCCTCCCGTCACTCTGGTTGGGTGCGCACAGTAAAAAGTGCTCCTGGCAGCTAGGGAGTGCCACGTTGAGTACTGCGCACGAAGAAATAAGCACCTGCAACGTTTGGTTTAGGTTTTAGGTGCATTTTTAATTTTATTGCTTAAATCGCATTTTCTCGACGAGCTGAGCACGTTTCCTGAAATGTGCTCCTCCCGTCACTGTGGTTGGGTGCGCACAGTAAAAAGTGCTCTTGGCAGCTAGAGAGTGCCGCGTTGACCACTGCCCATGAAGAAATAAGCACCTGCAACGTTTGGTTTAGGTTTTAGGTGCATTTTTAATTTTATTGCTTAAATCGCATTTTCTCGACGAGCTGAGCACGTTTTCTGAAATGTGCTCCTCCCGTCACTCTGGTTGGGTGCGCACAGTAAAAAGTACTCCTGGCAGCTAGGGAGTGCCGCGTTGAGCACTGCGCACGAAGAAATAAGCACCTGCAACGTTTGGTTTAGGTTTTAGGTGCATTTTTAATTTTACTGCTTAAATCGCATTTTCTCGACGAGCTGAGCACGTTTTCTGAAATGGGCTCCTCCCGTCGCTCTGGTTGGGTGCGCACAGTAAAAAGAGCTCCTGGCAGCTAGGGAGTGCCGCGTTGAGCACTGCGCACGAAGAAATAAGCACCTGCAACGTTTGGTTTAGGTTTTAGGTGCATTTTTAATTTTACTGCTTAAATCGCATTTTCTCGACGAGCTGAGCACGTTTTCTGAAATGTGCTCCTCCCGTCACTGTGGTTGGGTGCGCACAGTAAAAAGTGCTCTTGGCAGCTAGAGAGTGCCGCGTTGACCACTGCGCATGAAGAAATAAGCACCTGCAACGTTTGGTTTAGGTTTTAGGTGCATTTTTAATTTTATTGCTTAAATCGCATTTTCTCGACGAGCTGAGCACATTTTCTGAAATGTGCTCCTCCCGTCACTCTGGTTGGGTGCGCACAGTAAAAAGTGCTCCTGGCAGCTAGGGAGTGCCGCGTTGAGTACTGCGCACGAAGAAATAAGCACCTGCAACGTTTGGTTTAGGTTTTAGGTGCATTTTTAATTTTATTGCTTAAATCGCATTTTCTCGACGAGCTGAGCACGTTTCCTGAAATGTGCTCCTCCCGTCACTGTGGTTGGGTGCGCACAGTAAAAAGTGCTCTTGGCAGCTAGAGAGTGCCGCGTTGACCACTGCGCATGAAGAAATAAGCACCTGCAACGTTTGGTTTAGGTTTTAGGTGCATTTTTAATTTTATTGCTTAAATCGCATTTTCTCGACGAGCTGAGCACGTTTTCTGAAATGTGCTCCTCCCGTCACTCTGGTTGGGTGCGCACAGTAAAAAGTACTCCTGGCAGCTAGGGAGTGCTGCGTTGAGCACTGCGCACGAAGAAATAAGCACCTGCAACGTTTGGTTTAGGTTTTAGGTGCATTTTTAATTTTACTGCTTAAATCGCATTTTCTCGACGAGCTGAGCACGTTTTCTGAAATGGGCTCCTCCCGTCGCTCTGGTTGGGTGCACACAACAGTAAAAAGAGCTCCTGGCAGCTAGGGAGTGCCGCGTTGACCACTGCGCACGAAGAAATAAGCACCTGCAACGTTTGGTTTAGGTTTTAGGTGCATTTTTTATTTTATTGCTTAAATCGCATTCTCTCGACGAGCTGAGCACGTTTTCTGAAATGTGCTCCTCCCGTCGCTCTGGTTCGGTGCGCGTAGTAAAAAGTGCTCCTGGCAGCTAGAGAGTGCCGCGTTGACCACTGCGCATGAAGAAATTAGCACCTGCAACGTTTGGTTTAGGTTTTAGGTGCATTTTTAATCTTATTGCTTAAATCGCATTTTCTCGACGAGCTGAGCACGTTTTCTGAAATGTGCTCCTCCCGTCACTCTGGTTGGGTGCGCACAGTAAAAAGTGCTCCTGGCAGCTAGGGAGTGCCGCGTTGAGCACTACGCACGAAGAAATAAGCACCTGCAACGTTTGGTTTAGGTTTTAGGTGCATTTTTAATTTTATTGCTTAAATCGCATTCTCTCGACGAGCTGAGCACGTTTTCTGAAATGTGCTCCTCCCGTCGCTCTGGTAGGGTGCGCACAGTAAAAAGTGCGCTTGGCAGCTCGGGAGTGCCGCGTTGACCACTGCGCATGAAGAAATAAGCACCTGCAACGTTTGGTTTAGGTTTTAGGTGCATTTTTAATTTTATTGCTTAAATCGCATTTTCTCGACGAGCTGAGCACGTTTTCTGAAATGTGCTCCTCCCGTCGCTCTGGTTGTGCGCGCATAGTAAAAAGTGCTCCTGGCAGCTAGAGAGTGCCGCGTTGACCACTGCACATGAAGAAATAAGCACCTGCAACGTTTGGTTTAGGTTTTAGGTGCATTTTTAATCTTATTGCTTAAATCGCATTTTCTCGACGAGCTGAGCACGTTTTCTGAAATGTGCTCCTCCCGTCGCTCTGGTTGGGTGCGCACAGTAAAAAGTGCTCTTGGCAGCTAGAGAGTGCCGCGTTGACCACTGCACATGAAGAAATAAGCACCTGCAACGTTTGGTTTAGGTTTTAGGTGCATTTTTAATTTTATTGCTTAAATCGCATTTTCTCGACGAGCTGAGCACGTTTTCTGAAATGTGCTCCTCCCGTCACTCTGGTTGGGTGCGCATAGTAAAAAGTGCTCTTGGCAGCTAAAGAGTGCCGCGTTGACCACTGCGCACAAAGAAATAAGCACCTGCAACGTTTGGTTTAGGTTTTAGGTGCATTTTAAATTTTATTGCTTAAATCGCATTTTCTCGACGAGCTGAGCACGTTTTCTGAAATGTGCTCCTCCCGTCGCTCTGGTTGTGCGCGCATAGTAAAAAGTGCTCCTGGCAGCTAGGGAGTGCCGCGTTGACCACTGCGCATGAAGAAATAAGCACCTGCAACGTTTGGTTTAGGTTTTAGGTGCATTTTTAATTTTATTGCTTAAATCGAATTTTCTCGACGAGCTGAGCACGTTTTCTGAAATGTGCTCCTCCCGTCGCTCTGGTTGGGTGCGCACAGTAAAAAGTGCTCCTGGCAGCTAGAGAGTGCCGCGTTGACCACTGCGCAAGAAGAAATAAGCACCTGCAACGTTTGGTTTAGGTTTTAGGTGCATTTTTAATCTTATTGCTTAAATCGCATTTTCTCGACGAGCTGAGCACGTTTTCTGAAATGTGCTCCTCCCGTCACTCTGGTTGGGTGCGCACAGTAAAAAGTGCTCTTGGCAGCTAGAGAGTGCCGCGTTGACCACTGCGCATGAAGAAATAAGCACCTGCAACGTTTGGTTTAGGTTTTAGGTGCATTTTTAATTTTATTGCTTAAATCGCAGTTTCTCGACGAGCTGAGCACGTTTTCTGAAATGTGCTCCTCCCGTCGCTCTGGTTGGGTGTGCACAGTAAAAAGAGCTCCTGGCAGCTAGGGAGTGCCGCGTTGACCACTGCGCACGAAGAAATAAGCACCTGCAACGTTTGGTTTAGGTTTTAGGTGCATTTTTAATTTTATTGCTTAAATCGTATTCTCTCGACGAGCTGAGCACGTTTTCTGAAATGTGCTCCTCCCGTCACTCTGGTTGGGTGCGCACAGTAAAAAGTGCTCCTGGCAGCTAGGGAGTGCCGCGTTGAGCACTACGCACGAAGAAATAAGCACCTGCAACGTTTGGTTTAGGTTTTAGGTGCATTTTAAATTTTATTGCTTAAATCGCATTTCCTCGATGAGCTGAGCACGTTTTCTGAAATGTGCTCCTCCCGTCGCTCTGGTTGTGCGCGCATAGTAAAAAGTGCTCCTGGCAGCTAGAGAGTGCCGCGTTGACCACTGCACATGAAGAAATAAGCACCTGCATAGTTTGGTTTAGGTTTTAGGTGCATTTTTAATTTTAATGCTTAAATCGCATTTTCTCGACGAGCTGAGCACGTTTTCTGAAATGTGCTCCTCCCGTCGCTCTGGTTGGGTGCGCACGGTAAAAAGTGCTCTTGGCAGCTAGAGAGTGCCGCGTTGACCACTGCACATGAAGAAATAAGCACCTGCAACGTTTGGTTTAGGTTTTAGGTGCATTTTTAATTTTATTGCTTAAATCGCATTTTCTCGACGAGCTGAGCACGTTTTCTGAAATGTGCTCCTCCCGTCGCTCTGGTTGGGTGCGCACAGTAAAAAGTGCTCTTGGCAGCTAGAGAGTGCCGCGTTGACCACTGCACATGAAGAAATAAGCACCTGCAACGTTTGGTTTAGGTTTTAGGTGCATTTTTAATTTTATTGCTTAAATCGCATTTTCTCGACGAGCTGAGCACGTTTTCTGAAATGTGCTCCTCCCGTCACTCTGGTTGGGTGCGCACAGTAAAAAGTGCTCCTGGCAGCTAGGGAGTGCCGCGTTGAGCACTGCGCACGAAGAAATAAGCACCTGCAACGTTTGATTTAGGTTTTAGGTGCATTTTTAATTTTATTGCTTAAATCGCATTTTCTCGACGAGCTGAGCACGTTTTCTGAAATGTGCTCCTCCCGTCACTCTGGTTGGGTGCGCACAGTAAAAAGTGCTCTTGGCAGCTAGAGAGTGCCGCGTTGACCACTGCGCATGAAGAAATAAGCACCTGCAACATTTGGTTTAGGTTTTAGGTGCATTTTTAATTTTATTGCTTAAATCGCATTTTCTCGACGAGCTGAGCACGTTTTCTGAAATGTGCTCCTCCCGTCGCTCTGGTTGGGTGCGCACAGTAAAAAGTGCTCTTGGCAGCTAGAGAGTGCCGCGTTGACCACTGCACATGAAGAAATAAGCACCTGCAACGTTTGGTTTAGGTTTTAGGTGCATTTTTAATTTTATTGCTTAAATCGCATTTTCTCGACGAGCTGAGCACGTTTTCTGAAATATGCTCCTCCCGTCACTCTGGTTGGGTGCGCACAGTAAAAAGTGCTCCTGGCAGCTAGGGAGTGCCGCGTTGAGCACTGCGCACGAAGAAATAAGCACCTGCAACGTTTGATTTAGGTTTTAGGTGCATTTTTAATTTTATTGCTTAAATCGCATTTTCTCGACGAGCTGAGCACGTTTTCTGAAATGTGCTCCTCCCGTCACTCTGGTTGGGTGCGCACAGTAAAAAGTGCTCTTGGCAGCTAGAGAGTGCCGCGTTGACCACTGCGCATGAAGAAATAAGCACCTGCAACATTTGGTTTAGGTTTTAGGTGCATTTTTAATTTTATTGCTTAAATCGCATTTTCTCGACGAGCTGAGCACGTTTTCTGAAATGTGCTCCTCCCGTCACTCTGGTTGGGTGCGCACAGTAAAAAGTGCTCCTGGCAGCTAGGGAGTGCCGCGTTGAGCACTGCGCACGAAGAAATAAGCACCTGCAAACGTTTGGTTTAGGTTTTAGGTGCATTTTTAATTTTATTGCTTAAATTGCATTTTCTCGACGAGCTGAGCACGTTTTCTGAAATGGGCTCCTCCCGTCGCTCTGGTTGGGTGCGCACAGTAAAAAGAGCTCCTGGCAGCTAGGGTGTTCCGCGTTGACCACTGCGCACGAAGAAATAAGCACCTGCAACGTTTGGTTTAGGTTTTAGGTGCATTTTTTATTTTATTGCTTAAATCGCATTCTCTCGACGAGCTGAGCACGTTTTCTGAAATGTGCTCCTCCCGTCACTCTGGTTGGGTGCGCACAGTAAAAAGTACTCCTGGCAGCTAGGGAGTGCCGCGTTGAGCACTGCGCACGAAGAAATAAGCACCTGCAACGTTTGGTTTAGGTTTTAGCTGCATTTTTAATTTTACTGCTTAAATCGCATTTTCTCGACGAGCTGAGCACGTTTTCTGAAATGGGCTCCTCCCGTCGCTCTGGTTGGGTGCACACAGTAAAAAGAGCTCCTGGCAGCTAGGGAGTGCCGCGTTGACCACTGCGCACGAAGAAATAAGCACCTGCAACGTTTGGTTTAGGTTTTAGGTGCATTTTTTATTTTATTGCTTAAATCGCATTCTCTCGACGAGCTGAGCACGTTTTCTGAAATGTGCTCCTCCCGTCGCTCTGGTTCGGTGCGCGTAGTAAAAAGTGCTCCTGGCAGCTAGAGAGTGCCGCGTTGACCACTGCGCATGAAGAAATTAGCACCTGCAACGTTTGGTTTAGGTTTTAGGTGCATTTTTAATCTTATTGCTTAAATCGCATTTTCTCGACGAGCTGAGCACGTTTTCTGAAATGTGCTCCTCCCGTCACTCTGGTTGGGTGCGCACAGTAAAAAGTGCTCCTGGCAGCTAGGGAGTGCCGCGTTGAGCACTACGCACGAAGAAATAAGCACCTGCAACGTTTGGTTTAGGTTTTAGCTGCATTTTTAATTTTATTGCTTAAATCGCATTTTCTCGACGAGCTGAGCAAGTTTTCTGAAATGTGCTCCTCCCGTCGCTCTGGTTGGGTGCGCACAGTAAAAAGAGCTCCTGGCAGCTAGGGAGTTCCGCGTTGACCACTGCGCACGAAGAAATAAGCACCTGCAACGTTTGGTTTAGGTTTTAGGTGCATTTTTAATTTTATTGCTTAAATCGCATTCTCTCGACGAGCTGAGCACGTTTTCTGAAATGTGCTCCTCCCGTCGCTCTGGTAGGGTGCGCACAGTAAAAAGTGCTCTTGGCAGCTCGGGAGTGCCGCGTTGACCACTGCGCATGAAGAAATAAGCACCTGCAACGTTTGGTTTAGGTTTTAGGTGCATTTTTAATTTTATTGCTTAAATCGCATTTTCTCGACGAGCTGAGCACGTTTTCTGAAATGTGCTCCTCCCGTCGCTCTGGTTGTGCGCGCATAGTAAAAAGTGCTCCTGGCAGCTAGAGAGTGCCGCGTTGACCACTGCACATGAAGAAATAAGCACCTGCAACGTTTGGTTTAGGTTTTAGGTGCATTTTTAATCTTATTGCTTAAATCGCATTTTCTCGACGAGCTGAGCACGTTTTCTGAAATGTGCTCCTCCCGTCGCTCTGGTTGGGTGCGCACAGTAAAAAGTGCTCTTGGCAGCTAGAGAGTGCCGCGTTGACCACTGCACATGAAGAAATAAGCACCTGCAACGTTTGGTTTAGGTTTTAGGTGCATTTTTAATTTTATTGCTTAAATCGCATTTTCTCGACGAGCTGAGCACGTTTTCTGAAATGTGCTCCTCCCGTCACTCTGGTTGGGTGCGCATAGTAAAAAGTGCTCTTGGCAGCTAAAGAGTGCCGCGTTGACCACTGCGCACAAAGAAATAAGCACCTGCAACGTTTTGGTTTAGGTTTTAGGTGCATTTTAAATTTTATTGCTTAAATCGCATTTTCTCGACGAGCTGAGCACGTTTTCTGAAATGTGCTCCTCCCGTCGCTCTGGTTGTGCGCGCATAGTAAAAAGTGCTCCTGGCAGCTAGGGAGTGCCGCGTTGACCACTGCGCATGAAGAAATAAGCACCTGCAACGTTTGGTTTAGGTTTTAGGTGCATTTTTAATTTTATTGCTTAAATCGCATTTTCTCGACGAGCTGAGCACGTTTTCTGAAATGTGCTCCTCCCGTCGCTCTGGTTGGGTGCGCACAGTAAAAAGTGCTCTTGGCAGCTAGAGAGTGCCGCGTTGACCACTGCACATGAAGAAATAAGCACCTGCAACGTTTGGTTTAGGTTTTAGGTGCATTTTTAATTTTATTGCTTAAATCGCATTTTCTCGACGAGCTGAGCACGTTTTCTGAAATGTGCTCCTCCCGTCACTCTGGTTGGGTGCGCACAGTAAAAAGTGCTCCTGGCAGCTAGGGAGTGCCGCGTTGAGCACTGCGCACGAAGAAATAAGCACCTGCAACGTTTGATTTAGGTTTTAGGTGCATTTTTAATTTTATTGCTTAAATCGCATTTTCTCGACGAGCTGAGCACGTTTTCTGAAATGTGCTCCTCCCGTCACTCTGGTTGGGTGCGCACAGTAAAAAGTGCTCTTGGCAGCTAGAGAGTGCCGCGTTGACCACTGCGCATGAAGAAATAAGCACCTGCAACATTTGGTTTAGGTTTTAGGTGCATTTTTAATTTTATTGCTTGAATCGCATTTTCTCGACGAGCTGAGCACGTTTTCTGAAATGTGCTCCTCCCGTCACTCTGGTTGGGTGCGCACAGTAAAAAGTGCTCCTGGCAGTTAGGGAGTGCCGCGTTGAGCACTGCGCACGAAGAAATAAGCACCTGCAAACGTTTGGTTTAGGTTTTAGGTGCATTTTTAATTTTATTGCTTAAATTGCATTTTCTCGACAAGCTGAGCACGTTTTCTGAAATGGGCTCCTCCCGTCGCTCTGGTTGGGTGCGCACAGTAAAAAGAGCTCCTGGCAGCTAGGGTGTTCCGCGTTGACCACTGCGCACGAAGAAATAAGCACCTGCAACGTTTGGTTTAGGTTTTAGGTGCATTTTTTATTTTATTGCTTAAATCGCATTCTCTCGACGAGCTGAGCACGTTTTCTGAAATGTGCTCCTCCCGTCGCTCTGGTTGGGTGCGCACAGTAAAAAGAGCTCCTGGCAGCTAGGGAGTGCCGCATTGACCACTGCGCACGAAGAAATAAGCACCTGCAACGTTTGGTTTAGGTTTTAGGTGCATTTTTTATTTTATTGCTTAAATCGCATTCTCTCGACGAGCTGAGCACGTTTTCTGAAATGTGCTCCTCCCGTCGCTCTGGTTGGGTGCGCGTAGTAAAAAAGGCTCCTGGCAGCTAGAGAGTGCCGCGTTGACCACTGCGCATTAAGAAATAAGCACCTGCAACGTTTGGTTTAGGTTTTAGGTGCATTTTTAATCTTATTGCTTAAATCGCATTTTCTCGACGAGCTGAGCACGTTTTCTGAAATGTGCTCCTCCCGTCACTCTGGTTGGGTGCGCACAGTAAAAAGAGCTACTGGCAGCTAGGGAGTGCCGCGTTGACCACTGCGCACGAAGAAATAAGCACCTGCAACGTTTGGTTTAGGTTTTAGGTGCATTTTTTATTTTATTGCTTAAATCGCATTTTCTCGACGAGCTGAGCACGTTTTCTGAAATGTGCTCCTCCCGTCACTCTGGTTGGGTGCGCACAGTAAAAAGTGCTCTTGGCAGCTAGAGAGTGCCGCGTTGACCACTGCGCATGAAGAAATAAGCACCTGCAACGTTTGGTTTAGGTTTTAGGTGCATTTTTAATCTTATTGCTTAAATCGCATTTTCTCGACGAGCTGAGCACGTTTTCTGAAATGTGCTCCTACCGTCACTCTGGTTGGGTGCGCACAGTAAAAAGTGCTCTTGGCAGCTAGAGAGTGCCGCGTTGACCACTGCGCATGAAGAAATAAGCACCTGCAACGCTTGGTTTAGGTTTTAGGTGCATTTTTAATTTTATTGCTTAAATCGCATTTTCTCGACGAGCTGAGCACGTTTTCTGAAATGTGCTCCTCCCGTCACTCTGGTTGGGTGCGCACAGTAAAAAGTGCTCCTGGCAGCTAGGTAGTGCCGCGTTGAGCACTACGCACGAAGAAATAAGCACCTGCAACGTTTGGTTTAGGTTTTAGGTGCATTTTTAATTTTATTGCTTAAATCGCATTTTCTCGACGAGCTGAGCACGTTTTCTGAAATGTGCTCCTCCCGTCGCTCTGGTTGGGTGCGCACAGTAAAAAGAGCTCCTGGCAGCTTAAGAGTGCCGCGTTGACCACTGCGCACAAAGAAATAAGCACCTGCAACGTTTGGTTTAGGTTTTAGGTGCATTTTAAATTTTATTGCTTAAATCGCATTTTCTCGACGAGCTGAGCACGTTTTCTGAAATGTGCTCCTCCCGTCGCTCTGGTTGTGCGCGCATAGTAAAAAGTGCTCCTGGCAGCTAGGGAGTGCCGCGTTGACCACTGCGCATGAAGAAATAAGCACCTGCAACGTTTGGTTTAGGTTTTAGGTGCATTTTTAATTTTATTGCTTAAATCGCATTTTCTCGACGAGCTGAGCACGTTTTCTGAAATGTGCTCCTCCCGTCGCTCTGGTAGGGTGCGCACAGTAAAAAGTGCTCTTGGCAGCTCGGGAGTGCCGCGTTGACCACTGCGCATGAAGAAATAAGCACCTGCAACGTTTGGTTTAGGTTTTAGGTGCATTTTTAATTTTATTGCTTAAATCGCATTTTCTCGACGAGCTGAGCACGTTTTCTGAAATGTGCTCCTCCCGTCGCTCTGGTTGGGTGCGCACAGTAAAAAGTGCTCTTGGCAGCTAGAGAGTGCCGCGTTGACCACTGCACATGAAGAAATAAGCACCTGCAACGTTTGGTTTAGGTTTTAGGTGCATTTTTAATTTTATTGCTTAAATCGCATTTTCTCGACGAGCTGAGCACGTTTTCTGAAATGTGCTCCTCCCGTCACTCTGGTTGGGTGCGCACAGTAAAAAGTGCTCCTGGCAGCTAGGGAGTGCCGCGTTGAGCACTGCGCACGAAGAAATAAGCATCTGCAACGTTTGATTTAGGTTTTAGGTGCATTTTTAATTTTATTCCTTAAATCGCATTTTCTCGACGAGCTGAGCACGTTTTCTGAAATGTGCTCCTCCCGTCACTCTGGTTGGGTGCGCACAGTAAAAAGTGCTCTTGGCAGCTAGAGAGTGCCGCGTTGACCACTGCGCATGAAGAAATAAGCACCTGCAACATTTGGTTTAGGTTTTAGGTGCATTTTTAATTTTATTGCTTAAATCGCATTTTCTCGACGAGCTGAGCACGTTTTCTGAAATGTGCTCCTCCCGTCACTCTGGTTGGGTGCGCACAGTAAAAAGTGCTCCTGGCAGCTAGGGAGTGACGCGTTGAGCACTGCGCACGAAGAAATAAGCACCTGCAAACGTTTGGTTTAGGTTTTAGGTGCATTTTTAATTTTATTGCTTAAATTGCATTTTCTCGACGAGCTGAGCACGTTTTCTGAAATGGGCTCCTCCCGTCGCTCTGGTTGGGTGCGCACAGTAAAAAGAGCTCCTGGCAGCTAGGGTGTTCCGCGTTGACCACTGCGCACGAAGAAATAAGCACCTGCAACGTTTGGTTTAGGTTTTAGGTGCATTTTTTATTTTATTGCTTAAATCGCATTCTCTCGACGAGCTGAGCACGTTTTCTGAAATGTGCTCCTCCCGTCGCTCTGGTTGGGTGCACACAGTAAAAAGAGCTCCTGGCAGCTAGGGAGTGCCGCGTTGACCACTGCGCACGAAGAAAAAAGCACCTGCAACGTTTGGTTTAGGTTTTAGGTGCATTTTTTATTTTATTGCTTAAATCGCATTCTCTCGACGAGCTGAGCACGTTTTCTGAAATGTGCTCCTCCCGTCGCTCTGGTTGGGTGCGCGTAGTAAAAAGTGCTCCTGGCAGCTAGAGAGTGCCGCGTTGACCACTGCGCATGAAGAAATAAGCACCTGCAACGTTTGGTTTAGGTTTTAGGTGCATTTTTAATTTTATTGCTTAAATCGCATTTTCTCGACGAGCTGAGCACGTTTTCTGAAATGTGCTCCTCCCGTCGCTCTGGTTGGGTGCGCACAGTAAAAAGAGCTCCTGGCAGCTAGGGAGTGCCGCATTGACCACTGTGCACGAAGAAATAAGCACCTGCAACGTTTGGTTTAGGTTTTAGGTGCATTTTTTATTTTATTGCTTAAATCGCATTCTCTCGACGAGCTGAGCACGTTTTCTGAAATGTGCTCCTCCCGTCGCTCTGGTTGGGTGCGCGAAGTAAAAAAGGCTCCTGGCAGCTAGAGAGTGCCGCGTTGACCACTGCGCATTAAGAAATAAGCACCTGCAACGTTTGGTTTAGGTTTTAGGTGCATTTTTAATCTTGTTGCTTAAATCGCATTTTCTCGACGAGCTGAGCACGTTTTCTGAAATGTGCTCCTCCCGTCACTCTGGTTGGGTGCGCACAGTAAAAAGAGCTACTGGCAGCTAGGGAGTGCCGCGTTGACCACTGCGCACGAAGAAATAAGCACCTGCAACGTTTGGTTTAGGTTTTAGGTGCATTTTTTATTTTATTGCTTAAATCGCATTCTCTCGACGAGCTGAGCACGTTTTCTGAAATGTGCTCCTCCCGTCGCTCTGGTTGGGTGCGCACAGTAAAAAGAGCTCCTGGCAGCTTAAGAGTGCCGCGTTGACCACTGCGCACAAAGAAATAAGCACCTGCAACGTTTGGTTTAGGTTTTAGGTGCATTTTAAATTTTATTGCTTAAATCGCATTTTCTCGACGAGCTGAGCACGTTTTCTGAAATGTGCTCCTCCCGTCGCTCTGGTTGTGCGCGCATAGTAAAAAGTGCTCCTGGCAGCTAGGGAGTGCCGCGTTGACCACTGCGCATGAAGAAATAAGCACCTGCAACGTTTGGTTTAGGTTTTAGGTGCATTTTTAATTTTATTGCTTAAATCGCATTTTCTCGACGAGCTGAGCACGTTTTCTGAAATGTGCTCCTCCCGTCGCTCTGGTAGGGTGCGCACAGTAAAAAGTGCTCTTGGCAGCTCGGGAGTGCCGCGTTGACCACTGCGCATGAAGAAATAAGCACCTGCAACGTTTGGTTTAGGTTTTAGGTGCATTTTTAATTTTATTGCTTAAATCGCATTTTCTCGACGAGCTGAGCACGTTTTCTGAAATGTGCTCCTCCCGTCGCTCTGGTTGTGCGCGCATAGTAAAAAGTGCTCCTGGCAGCTAGAGAGTGCCGCGTTGACCACTGCACATGAAGAAATAAGCACCTGCAACGTTTGGTTTAGGTTTTAGGTGCATTTTTAATCTTATTGCTTAAATCGCATTTTCTCGACGAGCTGAGCACGTTTTCTGAAATGTGCTCCTCCCGTCGCTCTGGTTGGGTGCGCACAGTAAAAAGTGCTCTTGGCAGCTAGAGAGTGCCGCGTTGACCACTGCACATGAAGAAATAAGCACCTGCAACGTTTGGTTTAGGTTTTAGGTGCATTTTTAATTTTATTGCTTAAATCGCATTTTCTCGATGAGCTGAGCACGTTTTCTGAAATGTGCTCCTCCCGTCACTCTGGTTGGGTGGGCATAGTAAAAAGTGCTCTTGGCAGCTAAAGAGTGCCGCGTTGACCACTGCGCACAAAGAAATAAGCACCTGCAACGTTTGGTTTAGGTTTTAGGTGCATTTTAAATTTTATTGCTTAAATCGCATTTTCTCGACGAGCTGAGCACGTTTTCTGAAATGTGCTCCTCCCGTCGCTCTGGTTGTGCGCTCATAGTAAAAAGTGCTCCTGGCAGCTAGGGAGTGCCGCGTTGACCACTGCGCATGAAGAAATAAGCACCTGCAACGTTTGGTTTAGGTTTTAGGTGCATTTTTAATTTTATTGCTTAAATCGCATTTTCTCGACGAGCTGAGCACGTTTTCTGAAATGTGCTCCTCCCGTCGCTCTGGTTGGGTGCGCACAGTAAAAAGTGCTCCTGGCAGCTAGAGAGTGCCGCGTTGACCACTGCGCAAGAAGAAATAAGCACCTGCAACGTTTGGTTTAGGTTTTAGGTGCATTTTTAATCTTATTGCTTAAATCGCATTTTCTCGACGAGCTGAGCACGTTTTCTGAAATGTGCTCCTCCCGTCACTCTGGTTGGGTGCGCACAGTAAAAAGTGCTCTTGGCAGCTAGAGAGTGCCGCGTTGACCACTGCGCATGAAGAAATAAGCACCTGCAACGTTTGGTTTAGGTTTTAGGTGCAAATTTTAATTTTATTGCTTAAATCGCATTTTCTCGACGAGCTGAGCACGTTTTCTGAAATGTGCTCCTCCCGTCGCTCTGGTTGTGCGCGCATAGTAAAAAGTGCTCCTGGCAGCTAGAGAGTGCCGCGTTGACCACTGCACATGGAGAAATAAGCACCTGCAACGTTTGGTTTAGGTTTTAGGTGCATTTTTAATTTTATTGCTTAAATCGCATTTTCTCGACGAGCTGAGCACGTTTTCTGAAATGTGCTCCTCCCGTCGCTCTGGTTGGGTGCGCACAGTAAAAAGAGCTCCTGGCAGCTAGGGAGTTCCGCGTTGACCACTGCGCACGAAGAAATAAACACCTGCAACGTTTGGTTTAGGTTTTAGGTGCATTTTTAATTTTATTGCTTAAATCGCATTTTCTCGAAAAGCTGAGCACGTTTTCTGAAATGTGCTCCTCCCGTCGCTCTGGTTGGGTGCGCACAGTAAAAAGTGCTCCTGGCAGCTAGAGAGTGCCGCGTTGACCACTGCACATGAAGAAATAAGCACCTGCAACGTTTGGTTTAGGTTTTAGGTGCATTTTTAATTTTATTGCTTAAATCGCATTTTCTCGACGAGCTGAGCACGTTTTCTGAAATGTGCTCCTCCCGTCGCTCTGGTTGTGCGCGCATAGTAAAAAGTGCTCCTGGCAGCTAGAGAGTGCCGCGTTGACCACTGCACATGGAGAAATAAGCACCTGCAACGTTTGGTTTAGGTTTTAGGTGCATTTTTTATTTTATTGCTTAAATCGCATTCTCTCGACGAGCTGAGCACGTTTTCTGAAATGTGCTCCTCCCGTCGCTCTGGTTGGGTGCGCGTAGTAAAAAAGGCTCCTGGCAGCTAGGGAGTTCCGCGTTGACCACTGCGCACGAAGAAATAAACACCTGCAACGTTTGGTTTAGGTTTTAGGTGCATTTTTAATTTTATTGCTTAAATCGCATTTTCTCGACGAGCTGAGCACGTTTTCTGAAATGTGCTCCTCCCGTCGCTCTGGTTGGGTGCGCACAGTAAAAAGTGCTCTTGGCAGCTAAAAAGTGCCGCGTTGACCACTGCGCACAAAGAAATAAGCACCTGCAACGTTTGGTTTAGGTTTTAGGTGCATTTTTAATTTTATTGCTTAAATCGCATTTTCTCGACGAGCTGAGCACGTTTTCTGAAATGTGCTCCTCCCGTCACTCTGGTTGGGTGCGCACAGTAAAAAGTGCTCTTGGCAGCTAGAGAGTGCCGCGTTGACCACTGCGCATGAAGAAATAAGCACCTGCAACGTTTGGTTTAGGTTTTAGGTGCATTTTTAATCTTATTGCTTAAATCGCATTTTCTCGACGAGCTGAGCATGTTTTCTGAAATGTGCTCCTCCCGTCACTATGGTTGGGTGCGCACAGTAAAAAGTGCTCTTGGCAGCTAGAGAGTGCCGCGTTGACCACTGCGCATGAAGAAATAAGCACCTGCAACGCTTGGTTTAGGTTTTAGGTGCATTTTTAATTTTATTGCTTAAATCGCATTTTCTCGAGGAGCTGAGCACGTTTTCTGAAATGTGCTCCTCCCGTCACTCTGGTTGGGTGCGCACAGTAAAAAGTGCTCCTGGCAGCTAGGGAGTGCCGCGTTGAGCACTACGCACGAAGAAATAAGCACCTGCAACGTTTGGTTTAGGTTGTAGCTGCATTTTTAATTTTATTGCTTAAATCGCATTTTCTCGACGAGCTGAGCACGTTTTCTGAAATGTGCTCCTCCCGTCGCTCTGGTTGGGTGCGCACAGTAAAAAGAGCTCCTGGCAGCTAGGGAGTTCCGCGTTGACCACTGCACACGAAGAAATAAGCACCTGCAACGTTTGGTTTAGGTTTTAGGTGCATTTTTAATTTTATTGCTTAAATCGCATTCTCTCGACGAGCTGAGCACGTTTTCTGAAATGTGCTCCTCCCGTCGCTCTGGTTGGGTGCGCACAGTAAAAAGTGCTCTTGCCAGCTCGGGAGTGCCGCGTTGACCACTGTGCATGAAGAAATAAGCACCTGCAACGTTTGGTTTAGGTTTTAGGTGCATTTTTAATTTTATTGCTTAAATCGCATTTTCTCGACGAGCTGAGCACGTTTTCTGAAATGTGCTCCTCCCGTCGCTCTGGTTGGGCGCGCATAGTAAAAAGTGCTCCTGGCAGCTAGAGAGTGCCGCGTTGACCACTGCGCAAGAAGAAATAAGCACCTGCAATGTTTGGTTTAGGTTTTAGGTGCATTTTTAATTTTATTGCTTAAATCGCATTTTCTCGACAAGCTGAGCACGTTTTCTGAAATGTGCTCCTCCCGTCGCTCTGGTTGGGTGTGCACAGTAAAAAGAGCTCCTGGCAGCTCGGGAGTGCCGCGTTGACCACTGCGCACGAAGAAATAAGCACCTGCAACGTTTGGTTTAGGTTTTAGGTGCATTTTTAATTTTATTGCTTAAATCGCATTCTCTCGACGAGCTGAGCACGTTTTCTGAAATGTACTCCTCCCGTCGCTCTGGTTGGGTGCGCGTAGTAAAAAGTGCTCCTGGCAGCTAGAGAGTGCCGCGTTGACCACTGCGCATGAAGAAATAAGCACCTGCAACGTTTGTTTAGGTTTTAGGTGCATTTTTAATTTTATTGCTTAAATCGCATTTTCTCGACGAGCTGAGCACGTTTTCTGAAATGTGCTCCTCCCATCGCTCTGGTTGGGCGCGCATAGTAAAAAGTGCTCCTGGCAGCTAAAGAGTTCCGCGTTGACCACTGCGCACGAAGAAATAAGCACCTGCAACGTTTGGTTTAGGTTTTAGGTGCATTTTTAATTTTATTGCTTAAATCGCATTTTCTCGACGAGCTGAGCACGTTTTCTGAAATGTGTCCTCCCGTCACTCTGGTTGGGTACACACAGTAAAAAGAGCTCCTGGCAGCTAGGGAGTGCCGCGTTGACCACTGCGCACGAAGAAATAAGCACCTGCAACGTTTGGTTTAGGTTTTAGGTGCATTTTTTATTTTATTGCTTAAATCGCATTCTCTCGACGAGCTGAGCACGTTTTCTGAAATGTGCTCCTCCCGTCGCTCTGGTTGGGTGCGCGTAGTAAAAAGTGCTCCTGGCAGCTAGAGAGTGCCGCGTTGACCACTGCGCATGAAGAAATAAGCACCTGCAACGTTTGGTTTAGGTTTTAGGTGCATTTTTAATTTTATTGCTTAAATTGCATTTTCTCGACGAGCTGAGCACGTTTTCTGAAATGTGCTCCTCCCGTCGCTCTGGTTGGGTGCGCACAGTAAAAAGAGCTCCTGGCAGCTAGGGAGTGCCGCGTTGACCACTGCGCACGAAGAAATAAGCACCTGCAACGTTTGGTTTAGGTTTTAGGTGCATTTTTAATTTTATTGCTTAAATCGCTTTTTCTCGACGAGCTGAGCACGTTTTCTGAAATGTTCTCCTCCCGTCACTCTGGTTGGGTGCACACAGTAAAAAGTGCTCCTGGCAGCTAGGGAGTGCCGCGTTGAGCACTGCGCACGAAGAAATAAGCACCTGCAACGTTTGGTTTAGGTTTTAGGTGCATTTTTAATTTTATTGCTTAAATCGCATTTTCTCGACGAGCTGAGCACGTTTTCTGAAATGGGCTCCTCCCGTCGCTCTGGTTGGGTGCGCACAGTAAAAAGAGCTCCTGGCAGCTAGGGAGTTCCGCGTTGACCACTGCGCACGAAGAAATAAGCACCTGCAACGTTTGGTTTAGGTTTTAGGTGCATTTTTAATTTTATTGCTTAAATCGCATTCTCTCGGAGAGCTGAGCACGTTTTCTGAAATGTGCTCCTCCCGTCGCTCTGGTTGGGTGCACACAGTAAAAAGAGCTCCTGGCAGCTAGGGAGTGCCGCGTTGACCACTGCGCACGAAGAAATAAGCACCTGCAACGTTTGGTTTAGGTTTTAGGTGCATTTTTAATTTTATTGCTTAAATTGCGTTTTCTCGATGAGCTGAGCACGTTTTCTGAAATGTGCTCCTCCCGTCACTCTGGTTGGGTGCGCACAGTAAAAAGTGCTCTTGGCAGCTAGAGAGTGCCGCGTTGACCACTGCGCATGAAGAAATAACCACCTGCAACGTTTGGTTTAGGGTTTAGGTGCATTTTTAATTTTATTGCTTAAATCGCATTTTCTCGACGAGCTGAGTACGTTTTCTGAAATGTGCTCCTTCCGTCACTCTGGTTGGGTGCGCACAGTAAAAAGTGCTCCTGGCAGCTAGGGAGTGCCGCGTTGACCACTGCGCACGAAGAAATAAGCACCTGCAACGTTTCGTTTAGGTTTTAGGTGCATTTTTAATTTTATTGTTTAAATCGCATTTTCTCGACGAGCTGAGCACGTTTTCTGAAATGTGCTCCTCCCGTCGCTCTGGTTGGATGCGCACAGTAAAAAGAGCTCCTGGCAGCTAGGGAGTGCCGCGTTGACCACTGCGCACGAAGAAATAAGCACCTGCAACGTTTGGTTTAGGTTTTAGGTGCATTTTTTATTTTATTGCTTGAATCGCATTCTCTCGACGAGCTGAGCACGTTTTCTGAAATGTGCTCCTCCCGTCACTCTGGTTGGGTGCGCACAGTAAAAAGTGCTCTTGGCAGCTAGAGAGTGCCGCGTTGACCACTGCGCATGAAGAAATAAGCACCTGCAACGTTTGGTTTAGGTTTTAGGTGCATTTTTAATTTTATTGCTTAAATCGCATTTTCTCGACGAGCTGAGCACGTTTTCTGAAATGTGCTCCTCCCGTCACTCTGGTTGGGTGCGCACAGTAAAAAGTGCTCCTGGCAGCTAGGGAGTGCCGAGTTGAGCACTACGCACGAAGAAATAAGCACCTGCAACGTTTGGTTTAGGTTTTAGGTGCATTTTTAATTTTATTGCTTAAATCGCATTGCCTCGACGAGCTGAGCACGTTTTCTGAAATGTGCTCCTCCCGTCGCTCTGGTTGGGTGCGCAGAGTAAAAAGAGCTCCTGGCAGCTAGGGAGTTCCGCGTTGACCACTGCGCACGAAGAAATAAGCACCTGCAACGTTTGGTTTAGGTTTTAGGTGCATTTTTAATTTTATTGCTTAAATCGCATTCTCTCGACGAGCTGAGCACGTTTTCTGAAATGTGCTCCTCCCGTCGCTCTGGTTGGGTGCGCACAGTAAAAAGTGCTCCTGGCAGCTAGGGAGTGCCGCGTTGAGCACTACGCACGAAGAAATAAGCACCTGCAACGTTTGGTTTAGGTTTTAGGTGCATTTTAAATTTTATTGCTTAAATCGCATTTCCTCGATGAGCTGAGCACGTTTTCTGAAATGTGCTCCTCCCGTCGCTCTGGTTGTGCGCGCATAGTAAAAAGTGCTCCTGGCAGCTAGAGAGTGCCGCGTTGACCACTGCACATGAAGAAATAAGCACCTGCATAGTTTGGTTTAGGTTTTAGGTGCATTTTTAATTTTAATGCTTAAATCGCATTTTCTCGACGAGCTGAGCACGTTTTCTGAAATGTGCTCCTCCCGTCGCTCTGGTTGGGTGCGCACGGTAAAAAGTGCTCTTGGCAGCTAGAGAGTGCCGCGTTGACCACTGCACATGAAGAAATAAGCACCTGCAACGTTTGGTTTAGGTTTTAGGTGCATTTTTAATTTTATTGCTTAAATCGCATTTTCTCGACGAGCTGAGCACGTTTTCTGAAATGTGCTCCTCCCGTCGCTCTGGTTGGGTGCGCACAGTAAAAAGTGCTCTTGGCAGCTAGAGAGTGCCGCGTTGACCACTGCACATGAAGAAATAAGCACCTGCAACGTTTGGTTTAGGTTTTAGGTGCATTTTAAATTTTATTGCTTAAATCGCATTTTCTCGACGAGCTGAGCACGTTTTCTGAAATGTGCTCCTCCCGTCACTCTGGTTGGGTGCGCACAGTAAAAAGTGCTCCTGGCAGCTAGGGAGTGCCGCGTTGAGCACTGCGCACGAAGAAATAAGCACCTGCAACGTTTGATTTAGGTTTTAGGTGCATTTTTAATTTTATTGCTTAAATCGCATTTTCTCGACGAGCTGAGCACGTTTTCTGAAATGTGCTCCTCCCGTCACTCTGGTTGGGTGCGCACAGTAAAAAGTGCTCTTGGCAGCTAGAGAGTGCCGCGTTGACCACTGCGCATGAAGAAATAAGCACCTGCAACATTTGGTTTAGGTTTTAGGTGCATTTTTAATTTTATTGCTTAAATCGCATTTTCTCGACGAGCTGAGCACGTTTTCTGAAATGTGCTCCTCCCGTCGCTCTGGTTGGGTGCGCACAGTAAAAAGTGCTCTTGGCAGCTAGAGAGTGCCGCGTTGACCACTGCACATGAAGAAATAAGCACCTGCAACGTTTGGTTTAGGTTTTAGGTGCATTTTTAATTTTATTGCTTAAATCGCATTTTCTCGACGAGCTGAGCACGTTTTCTGAAATATGCTCCTCCCGTCACTCTGGTTGGGTGCGCACAGTAAAAAGTGCTCCTGGCAGCTAGGGAGTGCCGCGTTGAGCACTGCGCACGAAGAAATAAGCACCTGCAACGTTTGATTTAGGTTTTAGGTGCATTTTTAATTTTATTGCTTAAATCGCATTTTCTCGACGAGCTGAGCACGTTTTCTGAAATGTGCTCCTCCCGTCACTCTGGTTGGGTGCGCACAGTAAAAAGTGCTCTTGGCAGCTAGAGAGTGCCGCGTTGACCACTGCGCATGAAGAAATAAGCACCTGCAACATTTGGTTTAGGTTTTAGGTGCATTTTTAATTTTATTGCTTAAATCGCATTTTCTCGACGAGCTGAGCACGTTTTCTGAAATGTGCTCCTCCCGTCACTCTGGTTGGGTGCGCACAGTAAAAAGTGCTCCTGGCAGCTAGGGAGTGCCGCGTTGAGCACTGCGCACGAAGAAATAAGCACCTGCAAACGTTTGGTTTAGGTTTTAGGTGCATTTTTAATTTTATTGCTTAAATTGCATTTTCTCGACGAGCTGAGCACGTTTTCTGAAATGGGCTCCTCCCGTCGCTCTGGTTGGGTGCGCACAGTAAAAAGAGCTCCTGGCAGCTAGGGTGTTCCGCGTTGACCACTGCGCACGAAGAAATAAGCACCTGCAACGTTTGGTTTAGGTTTTAGGTGCATTTTTTATTTTATTGCTTAAATCGCATTCTCTCGACGAGCTGAGCACGTTTTCTGAAATGTGCTCCTCCCGTCACTCTGGTTGGGTGCGCACAGTAAAAAGTACTCCTGGCAGCTAGGGAGTGCCGCGTTGAGCACTGCGCACGAAGAAATAAGCACCTGCAACGTTTGGTTTAGGTTTTAGCTGCATTTTTAATTTTACTGCTTAAATCGCATTTTCTCGACGAGCTGAGCACGTTTTCTGAAATGGGCTCCTCCCGTCGCTCTGGTTGGGTGCACACAGTAAAAAGAGCTCCTGGCAGCTAGGGAGTGCCGCGTTGACCACTGCGCACGAAGAAATAAGCACCTGCAACGTTTGGTTTAGGTTTTAGGTGCATTTTTTATTTTATTGCTTAAATCGCATTCTCTCGACGAGCTGAGCACGTTTTCTGAAATGTGCTCCTCCCGTCGCTCTGGTTCGGTGCGCGTAGTAAAAAGTGCTCCTGGCAGCTAGAGAGTGCCGCGTTGACCACTGCGCATGAAGAAATTAGCACCTGCAACGTTTGGTTTAGGTTTTAGGTGCATTTTTAATCTTATTGCTTAAATCGCATTTTCTCGACGAGCTGAGCACGTTTTCTGAAATGTGCTCCTCCCGTCACTCTGGTTGGGTGCGCACAGTAAAAAGTGCTCCTGGCAGCTAGGGAGTGCCGCGTTGAGCACTACGCACGAAGAAATAAGCACCTGCAACGTTTGGTTTAGGTTTTAGCTGCATTTTTAATTTTATTGCTTAAATCGCATTTTCTCGACGAGCTGAGCAAGTTTTCTGAAATGTGCTCCTCCCGTCGCTCTGGTTGGGTGCGCACAGTAAAAAGAGCTCCTGGCAGCTAGGGAGTTCCGCGTTGACCACTGCGCACGAAGAAATAAGCACCTGCAACGTTTGGTTTAGGTTTTAGGTGCATTTTTAATTTTATTGCTTAAATCGCATTCTCTCGACGAGCTGAGCACGTTTTCTGAAATGTGCTCCTCCCGTCGCTCTGGTAGGGTGCGCACAGTAAAAAGTGCTCTTGGCAGCTCGGGAGTGCCGCGTTGACCACTGCGCATGAAGAAATAAGCACCTGCAACGTTTGGTTTAGGTTTTAGGTGCATTTTTAATTTTATTGCTTAAATCGCATTTTCTCGACGAGCTGAGCACGTTTTCTGAAATGTGCTCCTCCCGTCGCTCTGGTTGTGCGCGCATAGTAAAAAGTGCTCCTGGCAGCTAGAGAGTGCCGCGTTGACCACTGCACATGAAGAAATAAGCACCTGCAACGTTTGGTTTAGGTTTTAGGTGCATTTTTAATCTTATTGCTTAAATCGCATTTTCTCGACGAGCTGAGCACGTTTTCTGAAATGTGCTCCTCCCGTCGCTCTGGTTGGGTGCGCACAGTAAAAAGTGCTCTTGGCAGCTAGAGAGTGCCGCGTTGACCACTGCACATGAAGAAATAAGCACCTGCAACGTTTGGTTTAGGTTTTAGGTGCATTTTTAATTTTATTGCTTAAATCGCATTTTCTCGACGAGCTGAGCACGTTTTCTGAAATGTGCTCCTCCCGTCACTCTGGTTGGGTGCGCATAGTAAAAAGTGCTCTTGGCAGCTAAAGAGTGCCGCGTTGACCACTGCGCACAAAGAAATAAGCACCTGCAACGTTTGGTTTAGGTTTTAGGTGCATTTTAAATTTTATTGCTTAAATCGCATTTTCTCGACGAGCTGAGCACGTTTTCTGAAATGTGCTCCTCCCGTCGCTCTGGTTGTGCGCGCATAGTAAAAAGTGCTCCTGGCAGCTAGGGAGTGCCGCGTTGACCACTGCGCATGAAGAAATAAGCACCTGCAACGTTTGGTTTAGGTTTTAGGTGCATTTTTAATTTTATTGCTTAAATCGCATTTTCTCGACGAGCTGAGCACGTTTTCTGAAATGTGCTCCTCCCGTCGCTCTGGTTGGGTGCGCACAGTAAAAAGTGCTCTTGGCAGCTAGAGAGTGCCGCGTTGACCACTGCACATGAAGAAATAAGCACCTGCAACGTTTGGTTTAGGTTTTAGGTGCATTTTTAATTTTATTGCTTAAATCGCATTTTCTCGACGAGCTGAGCACGTTTTCTGAAATGTGCTCCTCCCGTCACTCTGGTTGGGTGCGCACAGTAAAAAGTGCTCCTGGCAGCTAGGGAGTGCCGCGTTGAGCACTGCGCACGAAGAAATAAGCACCTGCAACGTTTGATTTAGGTTTTAGGTGCATTTTTAATTTTATTGCTTAAATCGCATTTTCTCGACGAGCTGAGCACGTTTTCTGAAATGTGCTCCTCCCGTCACTCTGGTTGGGTGCGCACAGTAAAAAGTGCTCTTGGCAGCTAGAGAGTGCCGCGTTGACCACTGCGCATGAAGAAATAAGCACCTGCAACATTTGGTTTAGGTTTTAGGTGCATTTTTAATTTTATTGCTTGAATCGCATTTTCTCGACGAGCTGAGCACGTTTTCTGAAATGTGCTCCTCCCGTCACTCTGGTTGGGTGCGCACAGTAAAAAGTGCTCCTGGCAGTTAGGGAGTGCCGCGTTGAGCACTGCGCACGAAGAAATAAGCACCTGCAAACGTTTGGTTTAGGTTTTAGGTGCATTTTTAATTTTATTGCTTAAATTGCATTTTCTCGACAAGCTGAGCACGTTTTCTGAAATGGGCTCCTCCCGTCGCTCTGGTTGGGTGCGCACAGTAAAAAGAGCTCCTGGCAGCTAGGGTGTTCCGCGTTGACCACTGCGCACGAAGAAATAAGCACCTGCAACGTTTGGTTTAGGTTTTAGGTGCATTTTTTATTTTATTGCTTAAATCGCATTCTCTCGACGAGCTGAGCACGTTTTCTGAAATGTGCTCCTCCCGTCGCTCTGGTTGGGTGCGCACAGTAAAAAGAGCTCCTGGCAGCTAGGGAGTGCCGCATTGACCACTGCGCACGAAGAAATAAGCACCTGCAACGTTTGGTTTAGGTTTTAGGTGCATTTTTTATTTTATTGCTTAAATCGCATTCTCTCGACGAGCTGAGCACGTTTTCTGAAATGTGCTCCTCCCGTCGCTCTGGTTGGGTGCGCGTAGTAAAAAAGGCTCCTGGCAGCTAGAGAGTGCCGCGTTGACCACTGCGCATTAAGAAATAAGCACCTGCAACGTTTGGTTTAGGTTTTAGGTGCATTTTTAATCTTATTGCTTAAATCGCATTTTCTCGACGAGCTGAGCACGTTTTCTGAAATGTGCTCCTCCCGTCACTCTGGTTGGGTGCGCACAGTAAAAAGAGCTACTGGCAGCTAGGGAGTGCCGCGTTGACCACTGCGCACGAAGAAATAAGCACCTGCAACGTTTGGTTTAGGTTTTAGGTGCATTTTTTATTTTATTGCTTAAATCGCATTTTCTCGACGAGCTGAGCACGTTTTCTGAAATGTGCTCCTCCCGTCACTCTGGTTGGGTGCGCACAGTAAAAAGTGCTCTTGGCAGCTAGAGAGTGCCGCGTTGACCACTGCGCATGAAGAAATAAGCACCTGCAACGTTTGGTTTAGGTTTTAGGTGCATTTTTAATCTTATTGCTTAAATCGCATTTTCTCGACGAGCTGAGCACGTTTTCTGAAATGTGCTCCTACCGTCACTCTGGTTGGGTGCGCACAGTAAAAAGTGCTCTTGGCAGCTAGAGAGTGCCGCGTTGACCACTGCGCATGAAGAAATAAGCACCTGCAACGCTTGGTTTAGGTTTTAGGTGCATTTTTAATTTTATTGCTTAAATCGCATTTTCTCGACGAGCTGAGCACGTTTTCTGAAATGTGCTCCTCCCGTCACTCTGGTTGGGTGCGCACAGTAAAAAGTGCTCCTGGCAGCTAGGTAGTGCCGCGTTGAGCACTACGCACGAAGAAATAAGCACCTGCAACGTTTGGTTTAGGTTTTAGGTGCATTTTTAATTTTATTGCTTAAATCGCATTTTCTCGACGAGCTGAGCACGTTTTCTGAAATGTGCTCCTCCCGTCGCTCTGGTTGGGTGCGCACAGTAAAAAGAGCTCCTGGCAGCTTAAGAGTGCCGCGTTGACCACTGCGCACAAAGAAATAAGCACCTGCAACGTTTGGTTTAGGTTTTAGGTGCATTTTAAATTTTATTGCTTAAATCGCATTTTCTCGACGAGCTGAGCACGTTTTCTGAAATGTGCTCCTCCCGTCGCTCTGGTTGTGCGCGCATAGTAAAAAGTGCTCCTGGCAGCTAGGGAGTGCCGCGTTGACCACTGCGCATGAAGAAATAAGCACCTGCAACGTTTGGTTTAGGTTTTAGGTGCATTTTTAATTTTATTGCTTAAATCGCATTTTCTCGACGAGCTGAGCACGTTTTCTGAAATGTGCTCCTCCCGTCGCTCTGGTAGGGTGCGCACAGTAAAAAGTGCTCTTGGCAGCTCGGGAGTGCCGCGTTGACCACTGCGCATGAAGAAATAAGCACCTGCAACGTTTGGTTTAGGTTTTAGGTGCATTTTTAATTTTATTGCTTAAATCGCATTTTCTCGACGAGCTGAGCACGTTTTCTGAAATGTGCTCCTCCCGTCGCTCTGGTTGGGTGCGCACAGTAAAAAGTGCTCTTGGCAGCTAGAGAGTGCCGCGTTGACCACTGCACATGAAGAAATAAGCACCTGCAACGTTTGGTTTAGGTTTTAGGTGCATTTTTAATTTTATTGCTTAAATCGCATTTTCTCGACGAGCTGAGCACGTTTTCTGAAATGTGCTCCTCCCGTCACTCTGGTTGGGTGCGCACAGTAAAAAGTGCTCCTGGCAGCTAGGGAGTGCCGCGTTGAGCACTGCGCACGAAGAAATAAGCACCTGCAACGTTTGATTTAGGTTTTAGGTGCATTTTTAATTTTATTCCTTAAATCGCATTTTCTCGACGAGCTGAGCACGTTTTCTGAAATGTGCTCCTCCCGTCGCTCTGGTTGGGTGCGCGTAGTAAAAAAGGCTCCTGGCAGCTAGAGAGTGCCGCGTTGACCACTGCGCATTAAGAAATAAGCACCTGCAACGTTTGGTTTAGGTTTTAGGTGCATTTTTAATCTTATTGCTTAAATCGCATTTTCTCGACGAGCTGAGCACGTTTTCTGAAATGTGCTCCTCCCGTCACTCTGGTTGGGTGCGCACAGTAAAAAGTGCTCCTGGCAGCTAGGGAGTGACGCGTTGAGCACTGCGCACGAAGAAATAAGCACCTGCAAACGTTTGGTTTAGGTTTTAGGTGCATTTTTAATTTTATTGCTTAAATTGCATTTTCTCGACGAGCTGAGCACGTTTTCTGAAATGGGCTCCTCCCGTCGCTCTGGTTGGGTGCGCACAGTAAAAAGAGCTCCTGGCAGCTAGGGTGTTCCGCGTTGACCACTGCGCACGAAGAAATAAGCACCTGCAACGTTTGGTTTAGGTTTTAGGTGCATTTTTTATTTTATTGCTTAAATCGCATTCTCTCGACGAGCTGAGCACGTTTTCTGAAATGTGCTCCTCCCGTCGCTCTGGTTGGGTGCACACAGTAAAAAGAGCTCCTGGCAGCTAGGGAGTGCCGCGTTGACCACTGCGCACGAAGAAAAAAGCACCTGCAACGTTTGGTTTAGGTTTTAGGTGCATTTTTTATTTTATTGCTTAAATCGCATTCTCTCGACGAGCTGAGCACGTTTTCTGAAATGTGCTCCTCCCGTCGCTCTGGTTGGGTGCGCGTAGTAAAAAGTGCTCCTGGCAGCTAGAGAGTGCCGCGTTGACCACTGCGCATGAAGAAATAAGCACCTGCAACGTTTGGTTTAGGTTTTAGGTGCATTTTTAATTTTATTGCTTAAATCGCATTTTCTCGACGAGCTGAGCACGTTTTCTGAAATGTGCTCCTCCCGTCGCTCTGGTTGGGTGCGCACAGTAAAAAGAGCTCCTGGCAGCTAGGGAGTGCCGCATTGACCACTGTGCACGAAGAAATAAGCACCTGCAACGTTTGGTTTAGGTTTTAGGTGCATTTTTTATTTTATTGCTTAAATCGCATTCTCTCGACGAGCTGAGCACGTTTTCTGAAATGTGCTCCTCCCGTCGCTCTGGTTGGGTGCGCGAAGTAAAAAAGGCTCCTGGCAGCTAGAGAGTGCCGCGTTGACCACTGCGCATTAAGAAATAAGCACCTGCAACGTTTGGTTTAGGTTTTAGGTGCATTTTTAATCTTGTTGCTTAAATCGCATTTTCTCGACGAGCTGAGCACGTTTTCTGAAATGTGCTCCTCCCGTCACTCTGGTTGGGTGCGCACAGTAAAAAGAGCTACTGGCAGCTAGGGAGTGCCGCGTTGACCACTGCGCACGAAGAAATAAGCACCTGCAACGTTTGGTTTAGGTTTTAGGTGCATTTTTTATTTTATTGCTTAAATCGCATTCTCTCGACGAGCTGAGCACGTTTTCTGAAATGTGCTCCTCCCGTCGCTCTGGTTGGGTGCGCACAGTAAAAAGAGCTCCTGGCAGCTTAAGAGTGCCGCGTTGACCACTGCGCACAAAGAAATAAGCACCTGCAACGTTTGGTTTAGGTTTTAGGTGCATTTTAAATTTTATTGCTTAAATCGCATTTTCTCGACGAGCTGAGCACGTTTTCTGAAATGTGCTCCTCCCGTCGCTCTGGTTGTGCGCGCATAGTAAAACGTGCTCCTGGCAGCTAGGGAGTGCCGCGTTGACCACTGCGCATGAAGAAATAAGCACCTGCAACGTTTGGTTTAGGTTTTAGGTGCATTTTTAATTTTATTGCTTAAATCGCATTTTCTCGACGAGCTGAGCACGTTTTCTGAAATGTGCTCCTCCCGTCGCTCTGGTAGGGTGCGCACAGTAAAAAGTGCTCTTGGCAGCTCGGGAGTGCCGCGTTGACCACTGCGCATGAAGAAATAAGCACCTGCAACGTTTGGTTTAGGTTTTAGGTGCATTTTTAATTTTATTGCTTAAATCGCATTTTCTCGACGAGCTGAGCACGTTTTCTGAAATGTGCTCCTCCCGTCGCTCTGGTTGTGCGCGCATAGTAAAAAGTGCTCCTGGCAGCTAGAGAGTGCCGCGTTGACCACTGCACATGAAGAAATAAGCACCTGCAACGTTTGGTTTAGGTTTTAGGTGCATTTTTAATCTTATTGCTTAAATCGCATTTTCTCGACGAGCTGAGCACGTTTTCTGAAATGTGCTCCTCCCGTCGCTCTGGTTGGGTGCGCACAGTAAAAAGTGCTCTTGGCAGCTAGAGAGTGCCGCGTTGACCACTGCACATGAAGAAATAAGCACCTGCAACGTTTGGTTTAGGTTTTAGGTGCATTTTTAATTTTATTGCTTAAATCGCATTTTCTCGATGAGCTGAGCACGTTTTCTGAAATGTGCTCCTCCCGTCACTCTGGTTGGGTGGGCATAGTAAAAAGTGCTCTTGGCAGCTAAAGAGTGCCGCGTTGACCACTGCGCACAAAGAAATAAGCACCTGCAACGTTTGGTTTAGGTTTTAGGTGCATTTTAAATTTTATTGCTTAAATCGCATTTTCTCGACGAGCTGAGCACGTTTTCTGAAATGTGCTCCTCCCGTCGCTCTGGTTGTGCGCTCATAGTAAAAAGTGCTCCTGGCAGCTAGGGAGTGCCGCGTTGACCACTGCGCATGAAGAAATAAGCACCTGCAACGTTTGGTTTAGGTTTTAGGTGCATTTTTAATTTTATTGCTTAAATCGCATTTTCTCGACGAGCTGAGCACGTTTTCTGAAATGTGCTCCTCCCGTCGCTCTGGTTGGGTGCGCACAGTAAAAAGTGCTCCTGGCAGCTAGAGAGTGCCGCGTTGACCACTGCGCAAGAAGAAATAAGCACCTGCAACGTTTGGTTTAGGTTTTAGGTGCATTTTTAATCTTATTGCTTAAATCGCATTTTCTCGACGAGCTGAGCACGTTTTCTGAAATGTGCTCCTCCCGTCACTCTGGTTGGGTGCGCACAGTAAAAAGTGCTCTTGGCAGCTAGAGAGTGCCGCGTTGACCACTGCGCATGAAGAAATAAGCACCTGCAACGTTTGGTTTAGGTTTTAGGTGCAAATTTTAATTTTATTGCTTAAATCGCATTTTCTCGACGAGCTGAGCACGTTTTCTGAAATGTGCTCCTCCCGTCGCTCTGGTTGTGCGCGCATAGTAAAAAGTGCTCCTGGCAGCTAGAGAGTGCCGCGTTGACCACTGCACATGGAGAAATAAGCACCTGCAACGTTTGGTTTAGGTTTTAGGTGCATTTTTAATTTTATTGCTTAAATCGCATTTTCTCGACGAGCTGAGCACGTTTTCTGAAATGTGCTCCTCCCGTCGCTCTGGTTGGGTGCGCACAGTAAAAAGAGCTCCTGGCAGCTAGGGAGTTCCGCGTTGACCACTGCGCACGAAGAAATAAACACCTGCAACGTTTGGTTTAGGTTTTAGGTGCATTTTTAATTTTATTGCTTAAATCGCATTTTCTCGAAAAGCTGAGCACGTTTTCTGAAATGTGCTCCTCCCGTCGCTCTGGTTGGGTGCGCACAGTAAAAAGTGCTCCTGGCAGCTAGAGAGTGCCGCGTTGACCACTGCACATGAAGAAATAAGCACCTGCAACGTTTGGTTTAGGTTTTAGGTGCATTTTTAATTTTATTGCTTAAATCGCATTTTCTCGACGAGCTGAGCACGTTTTCTGAAATGTGCTCCTCCCGTCGCTCTGGTTGTGCGCGCATAGTAAAAAGTGCTCCTGGCAGCTAGAGAGTGCCGCGTTGACCACTGCACATGGAGAAATAAGCACCTGCAACGTTTGGTTTAGGTTTTAGGTGCATTTTTTATTTTATTGCTTAAATCGCATTCTCTCGACGAGCTGAGCACGTTTTCTGAAATGTGCTCCTCCCGTCGCTCTGGTTGGGTGCGCGTAGTAAAAAAGGCTCCTGGCAGCTAGGGAGTTCCGCGTTGACCACTGCGCACGAAGAAATAAACACCTGCAACGTTTGGTTTAGGTTTTAGGTGCATTTTTAATTTTATTGCTTAAATCGCATTTTCTCGACGAGCTGAGCACGTTTTCTGAAATGTGCTCCTCCCGTCGCTCTGGTTGGGTGCGCACAGTAAAAAGTGCTCTTGGCAGCTAAAAAGTGCCGCGTTGACCACTGCGCACAAAGAAATAAGCACCTGCAACGTTTGGTTTAGGTTTTAGGTGCATTTTTAATTTTATTGCTTAAATCGCATTTTCTCGACGAGCTGAGCACGTTTTCTGAAATGTGCTCCTCCCGTCACTCTGGTTGGGTGCGCACAGTAAAAAGTGCTCTTGGCAGCTAGAGAGTGCCGCGTTGACCACTGCGCATGAAGAAATAAGCACCTGCAACGTTTGGTTTAGGTTTTAGGTGCATTTTTAATCTTATTGCTTAAATCGCATTTTCTCGACGAGCTGAGCATGTTTTCTGAAATGTGCTCCTCCCGTCACTATGGTTGGGTGCGCACAGTAAAAAGTGCTCTTGGCAGCTAGAGAGTGCCGCGTTGACCACTGCGCATGAAGAAATAAGCACCTGCAACGCTTGGTTTAGGTTTTAGGTGCATTTTTAATTTTATTGCTTAAATCGCATTTTCTCGAGGAGCTGAGCACGTTTTCTGAAATGTGCTCCTCCCGTCACTCTGGTTGGGTGCGCACAGTAAAAAGTGCTCCTGGCAGCTAGGGAGTGCCGCGTTGAGCACTACGCACGAAGAAATAAGCACCTGCAACGTTTGGTTTAGGTTGTAGCTGCATTTTTAATTTTATTGCTTAAATCGCATTTTCTCGACGAGCTGAGCACGTTTTCTGAAATGTGCTCCTCCCGTCGCTCTGGTTGGGTGCGCACAGTAAAAAGAGCTCCTGGCAGCTAGGGAGTTCCGCGTTGACCACTGCACACGAAGAAATAAGCACCTGCAACGTTTGGTTTAGGTTTTAGGTGCATTTTTAATTTTATTGCTTAAATCGCATTCTCTCGACGAGCTGAGCACGTTTTCTGAAATGTGCTCCTCCCGTCGCTCTGGTTGGGTGCGCACAGTAAAAAGTGCTCTTGCCAGCTCGGGAGTGCCGCGTTGACCACTGTGCATGAAGAAATAAGCACCTGCAACGTTTGGTTTAGGTTTTAGGTGCATTTTTAATTTTATTGCTTAAATCGCATTTTCTCGACGAGCTGAGCACGTTTTCTGAAATGTGCTCCTCCCGTCGCTCTGGTTGGGCGCGCATAGTAAAAAGTGCTCCTGGCAGCTAGAGAGTGCCGCGTTGACCACTGCGCAAGAAGAAATAAGCACCTGCAATGTTTGGTTTAGGTTTTAGGTGCATTTTTAATTTTATTGCTTAAATCGCATTTTCTCGACAAGCTGAGCACGTTTTCTGAAATGTGCTCCTCCCGTCGCTCTGGTTGGGTGTGCACAGTAAAAAGAGCTCCTGGCAGCTCGGGAGTGCCGCGTTGACCACTGCGCACGAAGAAATAAGCACCTGCAACGTTTGGTTTAGGTTTTAGGTGCATTTTTAATTTTATTGCTTAAATCGCATTCTCTCGACGAGCTGAGCACGTTTTCTGAAATGTACTCCTCCCGTCGCTCTGGTTGGGTGCGCGTAGTAAAAAGTGCTCCTGGCAGCTAGAGAGTGCCGCGTTGACCACTGCGCATGAAGAAATAAGCACCTGCAACGTTTGTTTAGGTTTTAGGTGCATTTTTAATTTTATTGCTTAAATCGCATTTTCTCGACGAGCTGAGCACGTTTTCTGAAATGTGCTCCTCCCATCGCTCTGGTTGGGCGCGCATAGTAAAAAGTGCTCCTGGCAGCTAAAGAGTTCCGCGTTGACCACTGCGCACGAAGAAATAAGCACCTGCAACGTTTGGTTTAGGTTTTAGGTGCATTTTTAATTTTATTGCTTAAATCGCATTTTCTCGACGAGCTGAGCACGTTTTCTGAAATGTGTCCTCCCGTCACTCTGGTTGGGTACACACAGTAAAAAGAGCTCCTGGCAGCTAGGGAGTGCCGCGTTGACCACTGCGCACGAAGAAATAAGCACCTGCAACGTTTGGTTTAGGTTTTAGGTGCATTTTTTTATTTTATTGCTTAAATCGCATTCTCTCGACGAGCTGAGCACGTTTTCTGAAATGTGCTCCTCCCGTCGCTCTGGTTGGGTGCGCGTAGTAAAAAGTGCTCCTGGCAGCTAGAGAGTGCCGCGTTGACCACTGCGCATGAAGAAATAAGCACCTGCAACGTTTGGTTTAGGTTTTAGGTGCATTTTTAATTTTATTGCTTAAATTGCATTTTCTCGACGAGCTGAGCACGTTTTCTGAAATGTGCTCCTCCCGTCGCTCTGGTTGGGTGCGCACAGTAAAAAGAGCTCCTGGCAGCTAGGGAGTGCCGCGTTGACCACTGCGCACGAAGAAATAAGCACCTGCAACGTTTGGTTTAGGTTTTAGGTGCATTTTTAATTTTATTGCTTAAATCGCTTTTTCTCGACGAGCTGAGCACGTTTTCTGAAATGTTCTCCTCCCGTCACTCTGGTTGGGTGCACACAGTAAAAAGTGCTCCTGGCAGCTAGGGAGTGCCGCGTTGAGCACTGCGCACGAAGAAATAAGCACCTGCAACGTTTGGTTTAGGTTTTAGGTGCATTTTTAATTTTATTGCTTAAATCGCATTTTCTCGACGAGCTGAGCACGTTTTCTGAAATGGGCTCCTCCCGTCGCTCTGGTTGGGTGCGCACAGTAAAAAGAGCTCCTGGCAGCTAGGGAGTTCCGCGTTGACCACTGCGCACGAAGAAATAAGCACCTGCAACGTTTGGTTTAGGTTTTAGGTGCATTTTTAATTTTATTGCTTAAATCGCATTCTCTCGACGAGCTGAGCACGTTTTCTGAAATGTGCTCCTCCCGTCGCTCTGGTTGGGTGCACACAGTAAAAAGAGCTCCTGGCAGCTAGGGAGTGCCGCGTTGACCACTGCGCACGAAGAAATAAGCACCTGCAACGTTTGGTTTAGGTTTTAGGTGCATTTTTAATTTTATTGCTTAAATTGCGTTTTCTCGATGAGCTGAGCACGTTTTCTGAAATGTGCTCCTCCCGTCACTCTGGTTGGGTGCGCACAGTAAAAAGTGCTCTTGGCAGCTAGAGAGTGCCGCGTTGACCACTGCGCATGAAGAAATAACCACCTGCAACGTTTGGTTTAGGGTTTAGGTGCATTTTTAATTTTATTGCTTAAATCGCATTTTCTCGACGAGCTGAGTACGTTTTCTGAAATGTGCTCCTTCCGTCACTCTGGTTGGGTGCGCACAGTAAAAAGTGCTCCTGGCAGCTAGGGAGTGCCGCGTTGACCACTGCGCACGAAGAAATAAGCACCTGCAACGTTTCGTTTAGGTTTTAGGTGCATTTTTAATTTTATTGTTTAAATCGCATTTTCTCGACGAGCTGAGCACGTTTTCTGAAATGTGCTCCTCCCGTCGCTCTGGTTGGATGCGCACAGTAAAAAGAGCTCCTGGCAGCTAGGGAGTGCCGCGTTGACCACTGCGCACGAAGAAATAAGCACCTGCAACGTTTGGTTTAGGTTTTAGGTGCATTTTTTATTTTATTGCTTGAATCGCATTCTCTCGACGAGCTGAGCACGTTTTCTGAAATGTGCTCCTCCCGTCACTCTGGTTGGGTGCGCACAGTAAAAAGTGCTCTTGGCAGCTAGAGAGTGCCGCGTTGACCACTGCGCATGAAGAAATAAGCACCTGCAACGTTTGGTTTAGGTTTTAGGTGCATTTTTAATTTTATTGCTTAAATCGCATTTTCTCGACGAGCTGAGCACGTTTTCTGAAATGTGCTCCTCCCGTCACTCTGGTTGGGTGCGCACAGTAAAAAGTGCTCCTGGCAGCTAGGGAGTGCCGAGTTGAGCACTACGCACGAAGAAATAAGCACCTGCAACGTTTGGTTTAGGTTTTAGGTGCATTTTTAATTTTATTGCTTAAATCGCATTGCCTCGACGAGCTGAGCACGTTTTCTGAAATGTGCTCCTCCCGTCGCTCTGGTTGGGTGCGCAGAGTAAAAAGAGCTCCTGGCAGCTAGGGAGTTCCGCGTTGACCACTGCGCACGAAGAAATAAGCACCTGCAACGTTTGGTTTAGGTTTTAGGTGCATTTTTAATTTTATTGCTTAAATCGCATTCTCTCGACGAGCTGAGCACGTTTTCTGAAATGTGCTCCTCCCGTCGCTCTGGTTGGGTGCGCACAGTAAAAAGTGCTCTTGGCAGCTCGGGAGTGCCGCGTTGACCACTGCGCATGAAGAAATAAGCACCTGCAACGTTTGGTTTAGGTTTTAGGTGCATTTTTAATTTTATTGCTTAAATCGCATTTTCTCGACAAGCTGAGCACGTTTTCTGAAATGTGCTCCTCCCGTCGCTCTGGTTGGGTGCGCACAGTAAAAAGAGCTCCTGGCAGCTCGGGAGTGCCGCGTTGACCACTGCGCACGAAGAAATAAGCACCTGCAACGTTTGGTTTAGGTTTTAGGTGCATTTTTAATTTTATTGCTTAAATCGCATTTTCTCGACGAGCTGAGCACGTTTTCTGAAATGTGCTCCTCCCGTCGCTCTGGTTGGGCGCGCATAGTAAAAAGTGCTCCTGGCAGCTAGGGAGTGCCGCGTTGAGCACTGCGCACGAAGAAATAAGCACCTGCAACGTTTGGTTTAGGTTTTAGGTGCATTTTTAATTTTATTGCTTAAATCGCATTTTCTCGACAAGCTGAGCACGTTTTCTGAAATGTGCTCCTCCCGTCGCTCTGGTTGGGTGCGCACAGTAAAAAGAGCTCCTGGCAGCTCGGGAGTGCCGCGTTGACCACTGCGCACGAAGAAATAAGCACCTGCAACGTTTGGTTTAGGTTTTAGGTGCATTTTTAATTTTATTGCTTAAATCGCATTCTCTCGACGAGCTGAGCACGTTTTCTGAAATGTGCTCCTCCCGTCGCTCTGGTTGGGTGCGCGTAGTAAAAAGTGCTCCTGGCAGCTAGAGAGTGCCGCGTTGACCACTGCGCATGAAGAAATAAGCACCTGCAACGTTTGGTTTAGGTTTTAGGTGCCTTTTTAATTTTATTGCTTAAATCGCATTTTCTCGACGAGCTGAGCACGTTTTCTGAAATGTGCTCCTCCCGTCGCTCTGGTTGGGCGCGCATAGTAAAAAGTGCTCCTGGCAGCTAAAGAGTGCCGCGTTGACCACTGCGCATGAAGAAATAAGCACCTGCAACGTTTGGTTTAGGTTTTAGGTGCATTTTTAATCTTATTGCTTAAATCGCATTTTCTCGACGAGCTGAGCACGTTTTCTGAAATGTGCTCCTCCCGTCACTCTGGTTGGGTGCGCACAGTAAAAAGTGCTCCTGGCAGCTAGGGAGTGCCGCGTTGAGCACTACGCACGAAGAAATAAGCACCTGCAACGTTTGGTTTAGGTTTTAGGTGCATTTTTAATTTTATTGCTTAAATCGCATTCTCTCGACGAGCTGAGCACGTTTTCTGAAATGTGCTCCTCCCGTCGCTCTGGTAGGGTGCGCACAGTAAAAAGTGCTCTTGGCAGCTCGGGAGTGCCGCGTTGACCACTGCGCATGAAGAAATAAGCACCTGCAACGTTTGGTTTAGGTTTTAGGTGCATTTTTAATTTTATTGCTTAAATCGCATTTTCTCGACGAGCTGAGCACGTTTTCTGAAATGTGCTCCTCCCGTCGCTCTGGTTGTGCGCGCATAGTAAAAAGTGCTCCTGGCAGCTAGAGAGTGCCGCGTTGACCACTGCACATGAAGAAATAAGCACCTGCAACGTTTGGTTTAGGTTTTAGGTGCATTTTTAATCTTATTGCTTAAATCGCATTTTCTCGACGAGCTGAGCACGTTTTCTGAAATGTGCTCCTCCCGTCGCTCTGGTTGGGTGCGCACAGTAAAAAGTGCTCTTGGCAGCTAGAGAGTGCCGCGTTGACCACTGCACATGAAGAAATAAGCACCTGCAACGTTTGGTTTAGGTTTTAGGTGCATTTTTAATTTTATTGCTTAAATCGCATTTTCTCGACGAGCTGAGCACGTTTTCTGAAATGTGCTCCTCCCGTCACTCTGGTTGGGTGCGCATAGTAAAAAGTGCTCTTGGCAGCTAAAGAGTGCCGCGTTGACCACTGCGCACAAAGAAATAAGCACCTGCAACGTTTGGTTTAGGTTTTAGGTGCATTTTAAATTTTATTGCTTAAATCGCATTTTCTCGACGAGCTGAGCACGTTTTCTGAAATGTGCTCCTCCCGTCGCTCTGGTTGTGCGCGCATAGTAAAAAGTGCTCCTGGCAGCTAGGGAGTGCCGCGTTGACCACTGCGCACGAAGAAATAAGCACCTGCAACGTTTGGTTTAGGTTTTAGGTGCATTTTTAATTTTATTGCTTAAATCGAATTTTCTCGACGAGCTGAGCACGTTTTCTGAAATGTGCTCCTCCCGTCGCTCTGGTTGGGTGCGCACAGTAAAAAGTGCTCCTGGCAGCTAGAGAGTGCCGCGTTGACCACTGCGCAAGAAGAAATAAGCACCTGCAACGTTTGGTTTAGGTTTTAGGTGCATTTTTAATCTTATTGCTTAAATCGCATTTTCTCGACGAGCTGAGCACGTTTTCTGAAATGTGCTCCTCCCGTCACTCTGGTTGGGTGCGCACAGTAAAAAGTGCTCTTGGCAGCTAGAGAGTGCCGCGTTGACCACTGCGCATGAAGAAATAAGCACCTGCAACGTTTGGTTTAGGTTTTAGGTGCATTTTTAATTTTATTGCTTAAATCGCAGTTTCTCGACGAGCTGAGCACGTTTTCTGAAATGTGCTCCTCCCGTCGCTCTGGTTGGGTGTGCACAGTAAAAAGAGCTCCTGGCAGCTAGGGAGTGCCGCGTTGACCACTGCGCACGAAGAAATAAGCACCTGCAACGTTTGGTTTAGGTTTTAGGTGCATTTTTAATTTTATTGCTTAAATCGTATTCTCTCGACGAGCTGAGCACGTTTTCTGAAATGTGCTCCTCCCGTCACTCTGGTTGGGTGCGCACAGTAAAAAGTGCTCCTGGCAGCTAGGGAGTGCCGCGTTGAGCACTACGCACGAAGAAATAAGCACCTGCAACGTTTGGTTTAGGTTTTAGGTGCATTTTAAATTTTATTGCTTAAATCGCATTTCCTCGATGAGCTGAGCACGTTTTCTGAAATGTGCTCCTCCCGTCGCTCTGGTTGTCCGCGCATAGTAAAAAGTGCTCCTGGCAGCTAGAGAGTGCCGCGTTGACCACTGCACATGAAGAAATAAGCACCTGCATAGTTTGGTTTAGGTTTTAGGTGCATTTTTAATTTTAATGCTTAAATCGCATTTTCTCGACGAGCTGAGCACGTTTTCTGAAATGTGCTCCTCCCGTCGCTCTGGTTGGGTGCGCACAGTAAAAAGTGCTCTTGGCAGCTAGAGAGTGCCGCGTTGACCACTGCACATGAAGAAATAAGCACCTGCAACGTTTGGTTTAGGTTTTAGGTGCATTTTTAATTTTATTGCTTAAATCGCATTTTCTCGACGAGCTGAGCACGTTTTCTGAAATGTGCTCCTCCCGTCGCTCTGGTTGGGTGCGCACAGTAAAAAGTGCTCTTGGCAGCTAGAGAGTGCCGCGTTGACCACTGCACATGAAGAAATAAGCACCTGCAACGTTTGGTTTAGGTTTTAGGTGCATTTTTAATTTTATTGCTTAAATCGCATTTTCTCGACGAGCTGAGCACGTTTTCTGAAATGTGCTCCTCCCGTCACTCTGGTTGGGTGCGCACAGTAAAAAGTGCTCCTGGCAGCTAGGGAGTGCCGCGTTGAGCACTGCGCACGAAGAAATAAGCACCTGCAACGTTTGATTTAGGTTTTAGGTGCATTTTTAATTTTATTGCTTAAATCGCATTTTCTCGACGAGCTGAGCACGTTTTCTGAAATGTGCTCCTCCCGTCACTCTGGTTGGGTGCGCACAGTAAAAAGTGCTCTTGGCAGCTAGAGAGTGCCGCGTTGACCACTGCGCATGAAGAAATAAGCACCTGCAACATTTGGTTTAGGTTTTAGGTGCATTTTTAATTTTATTGCTTAAATCGCATTTTCTCGACGAGCTGAGCACGTTTTCTGAAATGTGCTCCTCCCGTCGCTCTGGTTGGGTGCGCACAGTAAAAAGTGCTCTTGGCAGCTAGAGAGTGCCGCGTTGAGCACTGCGCACGAAGAAATAAGCACCTGCAAACGTTTGGTTTAGGTTTTAGGTGCATTTTTAATTTTATTGCTTAAATTGCATTTTCTCGACGAGCTGAGCACGTTTTCTGAAATGGGCTCCTCCCGTCGCTCTGGTTGGGTGCGCACAGTAAAAAGAGCTCCTGGCAGCTAGGGTGTTCCGCGTTGACCACTGCGCACGAAGAAATAAGCACCTGCAACGTTTGGTTTAGGTTTTAGGTGCATTTTTTATTTTATTGCTTAAATCGCATTCTCTCGACGAGCTGAGCACGTTTTCTGAAATGTGCTCCTCCCGTCACTCTGGTTGGGTGCGCACAGTAAAAAGTACTCCTGGCAGCTAGGGAGTGCCGCGTTGAGCACTGTGCACGAAGAAATAAGCACCTGCAACGTTTGGTTTAGGTTTTAGCTGCATTTTTAATTTTACTGCTTAAATCGCATTTTCTCGACGAGCTGAGCACGTTTTCTGAAATGGGCTCCTCCCGTCGCTCTGGTTGGGTGCACACAGTAAAAAGAGCTCCTGGCAGCTAGGGAGTGCCGCGTTGACCACTGCGCACGAAGAAATAAGCACCTGCAACGTTTGGTTTAGGTTTTAGGTGCATTTTTTATTTTATTGCTTAAATCGCATTCTCTCGACGAGCTGAGCACGTTTTCTGAAATGTGCTCCTCCCGTCGCTCTGGTTCGGTGCGCGTAGTAAAAAGTGCTCCTGGCAGCTAGAGAGTGCCACGTTGACCACTGCGCATGAAGAAATTAGCACCTGCAACGTTTGGTTTAGGTTTTAGGTGCATTTTTAATCTTATTGCTTAAATCGCATTTTCTCGACGAGCTGAGCACGTTTTCTGAAATGTGCTCCTCCCGTCACTCTGGTTGGGTGCGCACAGTAAAAAGTGCTCCTGGCAGCTAGGGAGTGCCGCGTTGAGCACTACGCACGAAGAAATAAGCACCTGCAACGTTTGGTTTAGGTTTTAGCTGCATTTTTAATTTTATTGCTTAAATCGCATTTTCTCGACGAGCTGAGCAAGTTTTCTGAAATGTGCTCCTCCCGTCGCTCTGGTTGGGTGCGCACAGTAAAAAGAGCTCCTGGCAGCTAGGGAGTTCCGCGTTGACCACTGCACATGAAGAAATAAGCACCTGCAACGTTTGGTTTAGGTTTTAGGTGCATTTTTAATTTTATTGCTTAAATCGCATTCTCTCGACGAGCTGAGCACGTTTTCTGAAATGTGCTCCTCCCGTCGCTCTGGTAGGGTGCGCACAGTAAAAAGTGCTCTTGGCAGCTCGGGAGTGCCGCGTTGACCACTGCGCATGAAGAAATAAGCACCTGCAACGTTTGGTTTAGGTTTTAGGTGCATTTTTAATTTTATTGCTTAAATCGCATTTTCTCGACGAGCTGAGCACGTTTTCTGAAATGTGCTCCTCCCGTCGCTCTGGTTGTGCGCGCATAGTAAAAAGTGCTCCTGGCAGCTAGAGAGTGCCGCGTTGACCACTGCACATGAAGAAATAAGCACCTGCAACGTTTGGTTTAGGTTTTAGGTGCATTTTTAATCTTATTGCTTAAATCGCATTTTCTCGACGAGCTGAGCACGTTTTCTGAAATGTGCTCCTCCCGTCGCTCTGGTTGGGTGCGCACAGTAAAAAGTGCTCTTGGCAGCTAGAGAGTGCCGCGTTGACCACTGCACATGAAGAAATAAGCACCTGCAACGTTTGGTTTAGGTTTTAGGTGCATTTTTAATTTTATTGCTTAAATCGCATTTTCTCGACGAGCTGAGCACGTTTTCTGAAATGTGCTCCTCCCGTCACTCTGGTTGGGTGCGCATAGTAAAAAGTGCTCTTGGCAGCTAAAGAGTGCCGCGTTGACCACTGCGCACAAAGAAATAAGCACCTGCAACGTTTGGTTTAGGTTTTAGGTGCATTTTAAATTTTATTGCTTAAATCGCATTTTCTCGACGAGCTGAGCACGTTTTCTGAAATGTGCTCCTCCCGTCGCTCTGGTTGTGCGCGCATAGTAAAAAGTGCTCCTGGCAGCTAGGGAGTGCCGCGTTGACCACTGCGCATGAAGAAATAAGCACCTGCAACGTTTGGTTTAGGTTTTAGGTGCATTTTTAATTTTAATGCTTAAATCGCATTTTCTCGACGAGCTGAGCACGTTTTCTGAAATGTGCTCCTCCCGTCGCTCTGGTTGGGTGCGCACAGTAAAAAGTGCTCTTGGCAGCTAGAGAGTGCCGCGTTGACCACTGCACATGAAGAAATAAGCACCTGCAACGTTTGGTTTAGGTTTTAGGTGCATTTTTAATTTTATTGCTTAAATCGCATTTTCTCGACGAGCTGAGCACGTTTTCTGAAATGTGCTCCTCCCGTCGCTCTGGTTGGGTGCGCACAGTAAAAAGTGCTCTTGGCAGCTAGAGAGTGCCGCGTTGACCACTGCACATGAAGAAATAAGCACCTGCAACGTTTGGTTTAGGTTTTAGGTGCATTTTTAATTTTATTGCTTAAATCGCATTTTCTCGACGAGCTGAGCACGTTTTCTGAAATGTGCTCCTCCCGTCACTCTGGTTGGGTGCGCACAGTAAAAAGTGCTCCTGGCAGCTAGGGAGTGCCGCGTTGAGCACTGCGCACGAAGAAATAAGCACCTGCAACGTTTGATTTAGGTTTTAGGTGCATTTTTAATTTTATTGCTTAAATCGCATTTTCTCGACGAGCTGAGCACGTTTTCTGAAATGTGCTCCTCCCGTCACTCTGGTTGGGTGCGCACAGTAAAAAGTGCTCTTGGCAGCTAGAGAGTGCCGCGTTGACCACTGCGCATGAAGAAATAAGCACCTGCAACATTTGGTTTAGGTTTTAGGTGCATTTTTAATTTTATTGCTTAAATCGCATTTTCTCGACGAGCTGAGCACGTTTTCTGAAATGTGCTCCTCCCGTCACTCTGGTTGGGTGCGCACAGTAAAAAGTGCTCCTGGCAGCTAGGGAGTGCCGCGTTGAGCACTGCGCACGAAGAAATAAGCACCTGCAAACGTTTGGTTTAGGTTTTAGGTGCATTTTTAATTTTATTGCTTAAATTGCATTTTCTCGACAAGCTGAGCACGTTTTCTGAAATGGGCTCCTCCCGTCGCTCTGGTTGGGTGCGCACAGTAAAAAGAGCTCCTGGCAGCTAGGGTGTTCCGCGTTGACCACTGCGCACGAAGAAATAAGCACCTGCAACGTTTGGTTTAGGTTTTAGGTGCATTTTTTATTTTATTGCTTAAATCGCATTCTCTCGACGAGCTGAGCACGTTTTCTGAAATGTGCTCCTCCCGTCGCTCTGGTTGGGTGCACACAGTAAAAAGAGCTCCTGGCAGCTAGGGAGTGCCGCGTTGACCACTGCGCACGAAGAAAAAAGCACCTGCAACGTTTGGTTTAGGTTTTAGGTGCATTTTTTATTTTATTGCTTAAATCGCATTCTCTCGACGAGCTGAGCACGTTTTCTGAAATGTGCTCCTCCCGTCGCTCTGGTTGGGTGCGCGTAGTAAAAAGTGCTCCTGGCAGCTAGAGAGTGCCGCGTTGACCACTGCGCATGAAGAAATAAGCACCTGCAACGTTTGGTTTAGGTTTTAGGTGCATTTTTAATTTTATTGCTTAAATCGCATTTTCTCGACGAGCTGAGCACGTTTTCTGAAATGTGCTCCTCCCGTCGCTCTGGTTGGGTGCGCACAGTAAAAAGAGCTCCTGGCAGCTAGGGAGTGCCGCATTGACCACTGCGCACGAAGAAATAAGCACCTGCAACGTTTGGTTTAGGTTTTAGGTGCATTTTTTATTTTATTGCTTAAATCGCATTCTCTCGACGAGCTGAGCACGTTTTCTGAAATGTGCTCCTCCCGTCGCTCTGGTTGGGTGCGCGTAGTAAAAAAGGCTCCTGGCAGCTAGAGAGTGCCGCGTTGACCACTGCGCATTAAGAAATAAGCACCTGCAACGTTTGGTTTAGGTTTTAGGTGCATTTTTAATCTTATTGCTTAAATCGCATTTTCTCGACGAGCTGAGCACGTTTTCTGAAATGTGCTCCTCCCGTCACTCTGGTTGGGTGCGCACAGTAAAAAGAGCTACTGGCAGCTAGGGAGTGCCGCGTTGACCACTGCGCACGAAGAAATAAGCACCTGCAACGTTTGGTTTAGGTTTTAGGTGCATTTTTTATTTTATTGCTTAAATCGCATTTTCTCGACGAGCTGAGCACGTTTTCTGAAATGTGCTCCTCCCGTCACTCTGGTTGGGTGCGCACAGTAAAAAGTGCTCTTGGCAGCTAGAGAGTGCCGCGTTGACCACTGCGCATGAAGAAATAAGCACCTGCAACGTTTGGTTTAGGTTTTAGGTGCATTTTTAATCTTATTGCTTAAATCGCATTTTCTCGACGAGCTGAGCACGTTTTCTGAAATGTGCTCCTACCGTCACTCTGGTTGGGTGCGCACAGTAAAAAGTGCTCTTGGCAGCTAGAGAGTGCCGCGTTGACCACTGCGCATGAAGAAATAAGCACCTGCAACGCTTGGTTTAGGTTTTAGGTGCATTTTTAATTTTATTGCTTAAATCGCATTTTCTCGACGAGCTGAGCACGTTTTCTGAAATGTGCTCCTCCCGTCACTCTGGTTGGGTGCGCACAGTAAAAAGTGCTCCTGGCAGCTAGGGAGTGCCGCGTTGAGCACTACGCACGAAGAAATAAGCACCTGCAACGTTTGGTTTAGGTTTTAGGTGCATTTTTAATTTTATTGCTTAAATCGCATTTTCTCGACGAGCTGAGCACGTTTTCTGAAATGTGCTCCTCCCGTCGCTCTGGTTGGGTGCGCACAGTAAAAAGAGCTCCTGGCAGCTTAAGAGTGCCGCGTTGACCACTGCGCACAAAGAAATAAGCACCTGCAACGTTTGGTTTAGGTTTTAGGTGCATTTTAAATTTTATTGCTTAAATCGCATTTTCTCGACGAGCTGAGCACGTTTTCTGAAATGTGCTCCTCCCGTCGCTCTGGTTGTGCGCGCATAGTAAAAAGTGCTCCTGGCAGCTAGGGAGTGCCGCGTTGACCACTGCGCATGAAGAAATAAGCACCTGCAACGTTTGGTTTAGGTTTTAGGTGCATTTTTAATTTTATTGCTTAAATCGCATTTTCTCGACGAGCTGAGCACGTTTTCTGAAATGTGCTCCTCCCGTCGCTCTGGTAGGGTGCGCACAGTAAAAAGTGCTCTTGGCAGCTCGGGAGTGCCGCGTTGACCACTGCGCATGAAGAAATAAGCACCTGCAACGTTTGGTTTAGGTTTTAGGTGCATTTTTAATTTTATTGCTTAAATCGCATTTTCTCGACGAGCTGAGCACGTTTTCTGAAATGTGCTCCTCCCGTCGCTCTGGTTGTGCGCGCATAGTAAAAAGTGCTCCTGGCAGCTAGAGAGTGCCGCGTTGACCACTGCACATGAAGAAATAAGCACCTGCAACGTTTGGTTTAGGTTTTAGGTGCATTTTTAATCTTATTGCTTAAATCGCATTTTCTCGACGAGCTGAGCACGTTTTCTGAAATGTGCTCCTCCCGTCGCTCTGGTTGGGTGCGCACAGTAAAAAGTGCTCTTGGCAGCTAGAGAGTGCCGCGTTGACCACTGCACATGAAGAAATAAGCACCTGCAACGTTTGGTTTAGGTTTTAGGTGCATTTTTAATTTTATTGCTTAAATCGCATTTTCTCGATGAGCTGAGCACGTTTTCTGAAATGTGCTCCTCCCGTCACTCTGGTTGGGTGCGCATAGTAAAAAGTGCTCTTGGCAGCTAAAGAGTGCCGCGTTGACCACTGCGCACAAAGAAATAAGCACCTGCAACGTTTGGTTTAGGTTTTAGGTGCATTTTAAATTTTATTGCTTAAATCGCATTTTCTCGACGAGCTGAGCACGTTTTCTGAAATGTGCTCCTCCCGTCGCTCTGGTTGTGCGCTCATAGTAAAAAGTGCTCCTGGCAGCTAGGGAGTGCCGCGTTGACCACTGCGCATGAAGAAATAAGCACCTGCAACGTTTGGTTTAGGTTTTAGGTGCATTTTTAATTTTATTGCTTAAATCGCATTTTCTCGACGAGCTGAGCACGTTTTCTGAAATGTGCTCCTCCCGTCGCTCTGGTTGGGTGCGCACAGTAAAAAGTGCTCCTGGCAGCTAGAGAGTGCCGCGTTGACCACTGCGCAAGAAGAAATAAGCACCTGCAACGTTTGGTTTAGGTTTTAGGTGCATTTTTAATCTTATTGCTTAAATCGCATTTTCTCGACGAGCTGAGCACGTTTTCTGAAATGTGCTCCTCCCGTCACTCTGGTTGGGTGCGCACAGTAAAAAGTGCTCTTGGCAGCTAGAGAGTGCCGCGTTGACCACTGCGCATGAAGAAATAAGCACCTGCAACGTTTGGTTTAGGTTTTAGGTGCATTTTTAATTTTATTGCTTAAATCGCATTTTCTCGACGAGCTGAGCACGTTTTCTGAAATGTGCTCCTCCCGTCGCTCTGGTTGTGCGCGCATAGTAAAAAGTGCTCCTGGCAGCTAGAGAGTGCCGCGTTGACCACTGCACATGGAGAAATAAGCACCTGCAACGTTTGGTTTAGGTTTTAGGTGCATTTTTAATTTTATTGCTTAAATCGCATTTTCTCGACGAGCTGAGCACGTTTTCTGAAATGTGCTCCTCCCGTCGCTCTGGTTGGGTGCGCACAGTAAAAAGAGCTCCTGGCAGCTAGGGAGTTCCGCGTTGACCACTGCGCACGAAGAAATAAACACCTGCAACGTTTGGTTTAGGTTTTAGGTGCATTTTTAATTTTATTGCTTAAATCGCATTTTCTCGAAAAGCTGAGCACGTTTTCTGAAATGTGCTCCTCCCGTCGCTCTGGTTGGGTGCGCACAGTAAAAAGTGCTCCTGGCAGCTAGAGAGTGCCGCGTTGACCACTGCACATGAAGAAATAAGCACATGCAACGTTTGGTTTAGGTTTTAGGTGCATTTTTAATTTTATTGCTTAAATCGCATTTTCTCGACGAGCTGAGCACGTTTTCTGAAATGTGCTCCTCCCGTCGCTCTGGTTGTGCGCGCATAGTAAAAAGTGCTCCTGGCAGCTAGAGAGTGCCGCGTTGACCACTGCACATGGAGAAATAAGCACCTGCAACGTTTGGTTTAGGTTTTAGGTGCATTTTTTATTTTATTGCTTAAATCGCATTCTCTCGACGAGCTGAGCACGTTTTCTGAAATGTGCTCCTCCCGTCGCTCTGGTTGGGTGCGCGTAGTAAAAAAGGCTCCTGGCAGCTAGGGAGTTCCGCGTTGACCACTGCGCACGAAGAAATAAACACCTGCAACGTTTGGTTTAGGTTTTAGGTGCATTTTTAATTTTATTGCTTAAATCGCATTTTCTCGACGAGCTGAGCACGTTTTCTGAAATGTGCTCCTCCCGTCGCTCTGGTTGGGTGCGCACAGTAAAAAGTGCTCTTGGCAGCTAAAAAGTGCCGCGTTGACCACTGCGCACAAAGAAATAAGCACCTGCAACGTTTGGTTTAGGTTTTAGGTGCATTTTTAATTTTATTGCTTAAATCGCATTTTCTCGACGAGCTGAGCACGTTTTCTGAAATGTGCTCCTCCCGTCACTCTGGTTGGGTGCGCACAGTAAAAAGTGCTCTTGGCAGCTAGAGAGTGCCGCGTTGACCACTGCGCATGAAGAAATAAGCACCTGCAACGTTTGGTTTAGGTTTTAGGTGCATTTTTAATCTTATTGCTTAAATCGCATTTTCTCGACGAGCTGAGCATGTTTTCTGAAATGTGCTCCTCCCGTCACTATGGTTGGGTGCGCACAGTAAAAAGTGCTCTTGGCAGCTAGAGAGTGCCGCGTTGACCACTGCGCATGAAGAAATAAGCACCTGCAACGCTTGGTTTAGGTTTTAGGTGCATTTTTAATTTTATTGCTTAAATCGCATTTTCTCGACGAGCTGAGCACGTTTTCTGAAATGTGCTCCTCCCGTCACTCTGGTTGGGTGCGCACAGTAAAAAGTGCTCCTGGCAGCTAGGGAGTGCCGCGTTGAGCACTACGCACGAAGAAATAAGCACCTGCAACGTTTGGTTTAGGTTGTAGCTGCATTTTTAATTTTATTGCTTAAATCGCATTTTCTCGACGAGCTGAGCACGTTTTCTGAAATGTGCTCCTCCCGTCGCTCTGGTTGGGTGCGCACAGTAAAAAGAGCTCCTGGCAGCTAGGGAGTTCCGCGTTGACCACTGCACACGAAGAAATAAGCACCTGCAACGTTTGGTTTAGGTTTGAGGTGCATTTTTAATTTTATTGCTTAAATCGCATTCTCTCGACGAGCTGAGCACGTTTTCTGAAATGTGCTCCTCCCGTCGCTCTGGTTGGGTGCGCACAGTAAAAAGTGCTCTTGCCAGCTCGGGAGTGCCGCGTTGACCACTGTGCATGAAGAAATAAGCACCTGCAACGTTTGGTTTAGGTTTTAGGTGCATTTTTAATTTTATTGCTTAAATCGCATTTTCTCGACGAGCTGAGCACGTTTTCTGAAATGTGCTCCTCCCGTCGCTCTGGTTGGGCGCGCATAGTAAAAAGTGCTCCTGGCAGCTAGAGAGTGCCGCGTTGACCACTGCGCAAGAAGAAATAAGCACCTGCAATGTTTGGTTTAGGTTTTAGGTGCATTTTTAATTTTATTGCTTAAATCGCATTTTCTCGACAAGCTGAGCACGTTTTCTGAAATGTGCTCCTCCCGTCGCTCTGGTTGGGTGTGCACAGTAAAAAGAGCTCCTGGCAGCTAGGGAGTGCCGCGTTGACCACTGCGCACGAAGAAATAAGCACCTGCAACGTTTGGTTTAGGTTTTAGGTGCATTTTTAATTTTATTGCTTAAATCGCATTCTCTCGACGAGCTGAGCACGTTTTCTGAAATGTGCTCCTCCCGTCACTCTGGTTGGGTGCGCACAGTAAAAAGTGCTCCTGGCAGCTAGGGAGTGCCGCGTTGAGCACTACGCACGAAGAAATAAGCACCTGCAACGTTTGGTTTAGGTTTTAGGTGCATTTTAAATTTTATTGCTTAAATCGCATTTCCTCGACGAGCTGAGCACGTTTTCTGAAATGTGCTCCTCCCGTCGCTCTGGTTGTGCGCGCATAGTAAAAAGTGCTCCTGGCAGCTAGAGAGTGCCGCGTTGACCACTGCGCATGAAGAAATAAGCACCTGCAACGTTTGGTTTAGGTTTTAGCTGCATTTTTAATTTTATTGCTTAAATCGCATTTTCTCGACGAGCTGAGCACGTTTTCTGAAATGTGCTCCTCCCGTCGCTCTGGTTGGGTGCGCACAGTAAAAAGAGCTCCTGGCAGCTAGGGAGTTCCGCGTTGACCACTGCGCACGAAGAAATAAGCACCTGCAACGTTTGGTTTAGGTTTTAGGTGCATTTTTAATTTTATTGCTTAAATCGCATTCTCTCGACGAGCTGAGCACGTTTTCTGAAATGTGCTCCTCCCGTCGCTCTGGTAGGGTGCGCACAGTAAAAAGTGCTCTTGGCAGCTCGGGAGTGCCGCGTTGACCACTGCGCATGAAGAAATAAGCACCTGCAACGTTTGGTTTAGGTTTTAGGTGCATTTTTAATTTTATTGCTTAAATCGCATTTTCTCGACGAGCTGAGCACGTTTTCTGAAATGTGCTCCTCCCGTCGCTCTGGTTGTGCGCGCATAGTAAAAAGTGCTCCTGGCAGCTAGAGAGTGCCGCGTTGACCACTGCACATGAAGAAATAAGCACCTGCAACGTTTGATTTAGGTTTTAGGTGCATTTTTAATTTTATTGCTTAAATCGCATTTTCTCGACGAGCTGAGCACGTTTTCTGAAATGTGCTCCTCCCGTCACTCTGGTTGGGTGCGCACAGTAAAAAGTGCTCTTGGCAGCTAGAGAGTGCCGCGTTGACCACTGCGCATGAAGAAATAAGCACCTGCAACATTTGGTTTAGGTTTTAGGTGCATTTTTAATTTTATTGCTTAAATCGCATTTTCTCGACGAGCTGAGCACGTTTTCTGAAATGTGCTCCTCCCGTCACTCTGGTTGGGTGCGCACAGTAAAAAGTGCTCCTGGCAGCTAGGGAGTGCCGCGTTGAGCACTGCGCACGAAGAAATAAGCACCTGCAAACGTTTGGTTTAGGTTTTAGGTGCATTTTTAATTTTATTGCTTAAATTGCATTTTCTCGACAAGCTGAGCACGTTTTCTGAAATGGGCTCCTCCCGTCGCTCTGGTTGGGTGCGCACAGTAAAAAGAGCTCCTGGCAGCTAGGGTGTTCCGCGTTGACCACTGCGCACGAAAAAATAAGCACCTGCAACGTTTGGTTTAGGTTTTAGGTGCATTTTTTATTTTATTGCTTAAATCGCATTCTCTCGACGAGCTGAGCACGTTTTCTGAAATGTGCTCCTCCCGTCGCTCTGGTTGGGTGCACACAGTAAAAAGAGCTCCTGGCAGCTAGGGAGTGCCGCGTTGACCACTGCGCACGAAGAAAAAAGCACCTGCAACGTTTGGTTTAGGTTTTAGGTGCATTTTTTATTTTATTGCTTAAATCGCATTCTCTCGACGAGCTGAGCACGTTTTCTGAAATGTGCTCCTCCCGTCGCTCTGGTTGGGTGCGCGTAGTAAAAAGTGCTCCTGGCAGCTAGAGAGTGCCGCGTTGACCACTGCGCATGAAGAAATAAGCACCTGCAACATTTGGTTTAGGTTTTAGGTGCATTTTTAATTTTATTGCTTAAATCGCATTTTCTCGACGAGCTGAGCACGTTTTCTGAAATGTGCTCCTCCCGTCACTCTGGTTGGGTGCGCACAGTAAAAAGTGCTCCTGGCAGCTAGGGAGTGACGCGTTGAGCACTGCGCACGAAGAAATAAGCACCTGCAAACGTTTGGTTTAGGTTTTAGGTGCATTTTTAATTTTATTGCTTAAATTGCATTTTCTCGACGAGCTGAGCACGTTTTCTGAAATGGGCTCCTCCCGTCGCTCTGGTTGGGTGCGCACAGTAAAAAGAGCTCCTGGCAGCTAGGGTGTTCCGCGTTGACCACTGCGCACGAAGAAATAAGCACCTGCAACGTTTGGTTTAGGTTTTAGGTGCATTTTTTATTTTATTGCTTAAATCGCATTCTCTCGACGAGCTGAGCACGTTTTCTGAAATGTGCTCCTCCCGTCGCTCTGGTTGGGTGCACACAGTAAAAAGAGCTCCTGGCAGCTAGGGAGTGCCGCGTTGACCACTGCGCACGAAGAAAAAAGCACCTGCAACGTTTGGTTTAGGTTTTAGGTGCATTTTTTATTTTATTGCTTAAATCGCATTCTCTCGACGAGCTGAGCACGTTTTCTGAAATGTGCTCCTCCCGTCGCTCTGGTTGGGTGCGCGTAGTAAAAAGTGCTCCTGGCAGCTAGAGAGTGCCGCGTTGACCACTGCGCATGAAGAAATAAGCACCTGCAACGTTTGGTTTAGGTTTTAGGTGCATTTTTAATTTTATTGCTTAAATCGCATTTTCTCGACGAGCTGAGCACGTTTTCTGAAATGTGCTCCTCCCGTCGCTCTGGTTGGGTGCGCACAGTAAAAAGAGCTCCTGGCAGCTATGGAGTGCCGCATTGACCACTGCGCACGAAGAAATAAGCACCTGCAACGTTTGGTTTAGGTTTTAGGTGCATTTTTTATTTTATTGCTTAAATCGCATTCTCTCGACGAGCTGAGCACGTTTTCTGAAATGTGCTCCTCCCGTCGCTCTGGTTGGGTGCGCGAAGTAAAAAAGGCTCCTGGCAGCTAGAGAGTGCCGCGTTGACCACTGCGCATTAAGAAATAAGCACCTGCAACGTTTGGTTTAGGTTTTAGGTGCATTTTTAATCTTGTTGCTTAAATCGCATTTTCTCGACGAGCTGAGCACGTTTTCTGAAATGTGCTCCTCCCGTCACTCTGGTTGGGTGCGCACAGTAAAAAGAGCTACTGGCAGCTAGGGAGTGCCGCGTTGACCACTGCGCACGAAGAAATAAGCACCTGCAACGTTTGGTTTAGGTTTTAGGTGCATTTTTTATTTTATTGCTTAAATCGCATTTTCTCGACGAGCTGAGCACGTTTTCTGAAATGTGCTCCTCCCGTCACTCTGGTTGGGTGCGCACAGTAAAAAGTGCTCTTGGCAGCTAGAGAGTGCCGCGTTGACCACTGCGCATGAAGAAATAAGCACCTGCAACGTTTGGTTTAGGTTTTAGGTGCATTTTTAATCTTATTGCTTAAATCGCATTTTCTCGACGAGCTGAGCACGTTTTCTGAAATGTGCTCCTACCGTCACTCTGGTTGGGTGCGCACAGTAAAAAGTGCTCTTGGCAGCTAGAGAGTGCCGCGTTGACCACTGCGCATGAAGAAATAAGCACCTGCAACGCTTGGTTTAGGTTTTAGGTGCATTTTTAATTTTATTGCTTAAATCGCATTTTCTCGACGAGCTGAGCACGTTTTCTGAAATGTGCTCCTCCCGTCACTCTGGTTGGGTGCGCACAGTAAAAAGTGCTCCTGGCAGCTAGGGAGTGCCGCGTTGAGCACTACGCACGAAGAAATAAGCACCTGCAACGTTTGGTTTAGGTTTTAGGTGCATTTTTAATTTTATTGCTTAAATCGCATTTTCTCGACGAGCTGAGCACGTTTTCTGAAATGTGCTCCTCCCGTCGCTCTGGTTGGGTGCGCACAGTAAAAAGAGCTCCTGGCAGCTTAAGAGTGCCGCGTTGACCACTGCGCACAAAGAAATAAGCACCTGCAACGTTTGGTTTAGGTTTTAGGTGCATTTTAAATTTTATTGCTTAAATCGCATTTTCTCGACGAGCTGAGCACGTTTTCTGAAATGTGCTCCTCCCGTCGCTCTGGTTGTGTGCGCATAGTAAAAAGTGCTCCTGGCAGCTAGGGAGTGCCGCGTTGACCACTGCGCATGAAGAAATAAGCACCTGCAACGTTTGGTTTAGGTTTTAGGTGCATTTTTAATTTTATTGCTTAAATCGCATTTTCTCGACGAGCTGAGCACGTTTTCTGAAATGTGCTCCTCCCGTCGCTCTGGTAGGGTGCGCACAGTAAAAAGTACTCTTGGCAGCTCGGGAGTGCCGCGTTGACCACTGCGCATGAAGAAATAAGCACCTGCAACGTTTGGTTTAGGTTTTAGGTGCATTTTTAATTTTATTGCTTAAATCGCATTTTCTCGACGAGCTGAGCACGTTTTCTGAAATGTGCTCCTCCCGTCGCTCTGGTTGTGCGCGCATAGTAAAAAGTGCTCCTGGCAGCTAGAGAGTGCCGCGTTGACCACTGCACATGAAGAAATAAGCACCTGCAACGTTTGGTTTAGGTTTTAGGTGCATTTTTAATCTTATTGCTTAAATCGCATTTTCTCGACGAGCTGAGCACGTTTTCTGAAATGTGCTCCTCCCGTCGCTCTGGTTGGGTGCGCACAGTAAAAAGTGCTCTTGGCAGCTAGAGAGTGCCGCGTTGACCACTGCACATGAAGAAATAAGCACCTGCAACGTTTGGTTTAGGTTTTAGGTGCATTTTTAATTTTATTGCTTAAATCGCATTTTCTCGATGAGCTGAGCACGTTTTCTGAAATGTGCTCCTCCCGTCACTCTGGTTGGGTGCGCATAGTAAAAAGTGCTCTTGGCAGCTAAAGAGTGCCGCGTTGACCACTGCGCACAAAGAAATAAGCACCTGCAACGTTTGGTTTAGGTTTTAGGTGCATTTTAAATTTTATTGCTTAAATCGCATTTTCTCGACGAGCTGAGCACGTTTTCTGAAATGTGCTCCTCCCGTCGCTCTGGTTGTGCGCTCATAGTAAAAAGTGCTCCTGGCAGCTAGGGAGTGCCGCGTTGACCACTGCGCATGAAGAAATAAGCACCTGCAACGTTTGGTTTAGGTTTTAGGTGCATTTTTAATTTTATTGCTTAAATCGCATTTTCTCGACGAGCTGAGCACGTTTTCTGAAATGTGCTCCTCCCGTCGCTCTGGTTGGGTGCGCACAGTAAAAAGTGCTCCTGGCAGCTAGAGAGTGCCGCGTTGACCACTGCGCAAGAAGAAATAAGCACCTGCAACGTTTGGTTTAGGTTTTAGGTGCATTTTTAATCTTATTGCTTAAATCGCATTTTCTCGACGAGCTGAGCACGTTTTCTGAAATGTGCTCCTCCCGTCACTCTGGTTGGGTGCGCACAGTAAAAAGTGCTCTTGGCAGCTAGAGAGTGCCGCGTTGACCACTGCGCATGAAGAAATAAGCACCTGCAACGTTTGGTTTAGGTTTTAGGTGCATTTTTAATTTTATTGCTTAAATCGCATTTTCTCGACGAGCTGAGCACGTTTTCTGAAATGTGCTCCTCCCGTCGCTCTGGTTGTGCGCGCATAGTAAAAAGTGCTCCTGGCAGCTAGAGAGTGCCGCGTTGACCACTGCACATGGAGAAATAAGCACCTGCAACGTTTGGTTTAGGTTTTAGGTGCATTTTTAATTTTATTGCTTAAATCGCATTTTCTCGACGAGCTGAGCACGTTTTCTGAAATGTGCTCCTCCTGTCGCTCTGGTTGGGTGCGCACAGTAAAAAGAGCTCCTGGCAGCTAGGGAGTTCCGCGTTGACCACTGCGCACGAAGAAATAAACACCTGCAACGTTTGGTTTAGGTTTTAGGTGCATTTTTAATTTTATTGCTTAAATCGCATTTTCTCGAAAAGCTGAGCACGTTTTCTGAAATGTGCTCCTCCCGTCGCTCTGGTTGGGTGCGCACAGTAAAAAGTGCTCCTGGCAGCTAGAGAGTGCCGCGTTGACCACTGCACATGAAGAAATAAGCACCTGCAACGTTTGGTTTAGGTTTTAGGTGCATTTTTAATTTTATTGCTTAAATCGCATTTTCTCGACGAGCTGAGCACGTTTTCTGAAATGTGCTCCTCCCGTCGCTCTGGTTGTGCGCGCATAGTAAAAAGTGCTCCTGGCAGCTAGAGAGTGCCGCGTTGACCACTGCACATGGAGAAATAAGCACCTGCAACGTTTGGTTTAGGTTTTAGGTGCATTTTTTATTTTATTGCTTAAATCGCATTCTCTCGACGAGCTGAGCACGTTTTCTGAAATGTGCTCCTCCCGTCGCTCTGGTTGGGTGCGCGTAGTAAAAAAGGCTCCTGGCAGCTAGGGAGTTCCGCGTTGACCACTGCGCACGAAGAAATAAACACCTGCAACGTTTGGTTTAGGTTTTAGGTGCATTTTTAATTTTATTGCTTAAATCGCATTTTCTCGACGAGCTGAGCACGTTTTCTGAAATGTGCTCCTCCCGTCGCTCTGGTTGGGTGCGCACAGTAAAAAGTGCTCTTGGCAGCTAAAAAGTGCCGCGTTGACCACTGCGCACAAAGAAATAAGCACCTGCAACGTTTGGTTTAGGTTTTAGGTGCATTTTTAATTTTATTGCTTAAATCGCATTTTCTCGACGAGCTGAGCACGTTTTCTGAAATGTGCTCCTCCCGTCACTCTGGTTGGGTGCGCACAGTAAAAAGTGCTCTTGGCAGCTAGAGAGTGCCGCGTTGACCACTGCGCATGAAGAAATAAGCACCTGCAACGTTTGGTTTAGGTTTTAGGTGCATTTTTAATCTTATTGCTTAAATCGCATTTTCTCGACGAGCTGAGCATGTTTTCTGAAATGTGCTCCTCCCGTCACTATGGTTGGGTGCGCACAGTAAAAAGTGCTCTTGGCAGCTAGAGAGTGCCGCGTTGACCACTGCGCATGAAGAAATAAGCACCTGCAACGCTTGGTTTAGGTTTTAGGTGCATTTTTAATTTTATTGCTTAAATCGCATTTTCTCGACGAGCTGAGCACGTTTTCTGAAATGTGCTCCTCCCGTCACTCTGGTTGGGTGCGCACAGTAAAAAGTGCTCCTGGCAGCTAGGGAGTGCCGCGTTGAGCACTACGCACGAAGAAATAAGCACCTGCAACGTTTGGTTTAGGTTGTAGCTGCATTTTTAATTTTATTGCTTAAATCGCATTTTCTCGACGAGCTGAGCACGTTTTCTGAAATGTGCTCCTCCCGTCGCTCTGGTTGGGTGCGCACAGTAAAAAGAGCTCCTGGCAGCTAGGGAGTTCCGCGTTGACCACTGCACACGAAGAAATAAGCACCTGCAACGTTTGGTTTAGGTTTTAGGTGCATTTTTAATTTTATTGCTTAAATCGCATTCTCTCGACGAGCTGAGCACGTTTTCTGAAATGTGCTCCTCCCGTCGCTCTGGTTGGGTGCGCACAGTAAAAAGTGCTCTTGCCAGCTCGGGAGTGCCGCGTTGACCACTGTGCATGAAGAAATAAGCACCTGCAACGTTTGGTTTAGGTTTTAGGTGCATTTTTAATTTTTTTGCTTAAATCGCATTTTCTCGACGAGCTGAGCACGTTTTCTGAAATGTGCTCCTCCCGTCGCTCTGGTTGGGCGCGCATAGTAAAAAGTGCTCCTGGCAGCTAGAGAGTGCCGCGTTGACCACTGCGCAAGAAGAAATAAGCACCTGCAATGTTTGGTTTAGGTTTTAGGTGCATTTTTAATTTTATTGCTTAAATCGCATTTTCTCGACAAGCTGAGCACGTTTTCTGAAATGTGCTCCTCCCGTCGCTCTGGTTGGGTGTGCACAGTAAAAAGAGCTCCTGGCAGCTAGGGAGTGCCGCGTTGACCACTGCGCACGAAGAAATAAGCACCTGCAACGTTTGGTTTAGGTTTTAGGTGCATTTTTAATTTTATTGCTTAAATCGCATTCTCTCGACGAGCTGAGCACGTTTTCTGAAATGTGCTCCTCCCGTCACTCTGGTTGGGTGCGCACAGTAAAAAGTGCTCCTGGCAGCTAGGGAGTGCCGCGTTGAGCACTACGCACGAAGAAATAAGCACCTGCAACGTTTGGTTTAGGTTTTAGGTGCATTTTAAATTTTATTGCTTAAATCGCATTTCCTCGACGAGCTGAGCACGTTTTCTGAAATGTGCTCCTCCCGTCGCTCTGGTTGTGCGCGCATAGTAAAAAGTGCTCCTGGCAGCTAGAGAGTGCCGCGTTGACCACTGCACATGAAGAAATAAGCACCTGCAACGTTTGGTTTAGGTTTTAGGTGCATTTTTAATTTTATTGCTTAAATCGCATTTTCTCGACGAGCTGAGCACGTTTTCTGAAATGTGCTCCTCCCGTCGCTCTGGTTGGGTGCGCACAGTAAAAAGTGCTCCTCAGCTAGAGAGTGCCGCGTTGACCACTGCGCAAGAAGAAATAAGCACCTGCAACGTTTGGTTTAGGTTTTAGGTGCATTTTTAATCTTATTGCTTAAATCGCATTTTCTCGACGAGCTGAGCACGTTTTCTGAAATGTGCTCCTCCCGTCACTCTGGTTGGGTGCGCACAGTAAAAAGTGCTCTTGGCAGCTAGAGAGTGCCGCGTTGACCACTGCGCATGAAGAAATAAGCACCTGCAACGTTTGGTTTAGGTTTTAGGTGCATTTTTAATTTTATTGCTTAAATCGCATTTTCTCGACGAGCTGAGCACGCTTTCTGAAATGTGCTCCTCCCGTCGCTCTGGTTGGGTGCGCACAGTAAAAAGTGCTCCTGGCAGCTAGAGAGTGCCGCGTTGACCACTGCGCATGAAGAAATAAGCACCTGCAACGTTTGGTTTAGGTTTTAGGTGCATTTTTAATCTTATTGCTTAAATCGCATTTTCTCGACGAGCTGAGCACGTTTTCTGAAATGTGCTCCTCCCGTCGCTCTGGTTGGGTGCGCACAGTAAAAAGTGCTCTTGGCAGCTAGAGAGTGCCGGGTTGACCACTGCGCATGAAGAAATAAGCACCTGCAACGCTTGGTTTAGGTTTTAGGTGCATTTTTAATTTTATTGCTTAAATCGCATTTTCTCGACGAGCTGAGCACGTTTTCTGAAATGTGCTCCTCCCGTCACTCTGGTTGGGTGCGCACAGTAAAAAGAGCTCCTGGCAGCTAGGGAGTGCCGCGTTGAGCACTACGCACGAAGAAATAAGCACCTGCAACGTTTGGTTTAGGTTGTAGCTGCATTTTTAATTTTATTGCTTAAATCGCATTTTCTCGACGAGCTGAGCACGTTTTCTGAAATGTGCTCCTCCCGTCGCTCTGGTTGGGTGCGCACAGTAAAAAGAGCTCCTGGCAGCTAGAGAGTTCCGCGTTGACCACTGCGCACGAAGAAATAAGCACCTGCAACGTTTGGTTTAGGTTTTAGTTGCATTTTTAATTTTATTGCTTAAATCGCATTCTCTCGACGAGCTGAGCACGTTTTCTGAAATGTGCTCCTCCCGTCGCTCTGGTTGGGTGCGCACAGTAAAAAGTGCTCTTGCCAGCTCGGGAGTGCCGCGTTGACCACTGCGCATGAAGAAATAAGCACCTGCAACGTTTGGTTTAGGTTTTAGGTGCATTTTTAATTTTATTGCTTAAATCGCATTTTCTCGACGAGCTGAGCACGTTTTCTGAAATGTGCTCCTCCCGTCGCTCTGGTTGGGCGCGCATTGTAAAAAGTGCTCCTGGCAGCTAGAGAGTGCCGCGTTGACCACTGCGCAAGAAGAAATAACCACCTGCAACGTTTGGTTTAGGTTTTAGGTGCATTTTTAATTTTATTGCTTAAATCGCATTTTCTCGACAAGCTGAGCACGTTTTCTGAAATGTGCTCCTCCCGTCGCTCTGGTTGGGTGTGCACAGTAAAAAGAGCTCCTGGCAGCTAGGGAGTGCCGCGTTGACCACTGCGCACGAAGAAATAAGCACCTGCAACGTTTGGTTTAGGTTTTAGGTGCATTTTTAATTTTATTGCTTAAATCGCATTCTCTCGACGAGCTGAGCACGTTTTCTGAAATGTGCTCCTCCCGTCGCTCTGGTTGGGTGCGCACAGTAAAAAGAGCTCCTGGCAGCTAGGGAGTTCCGCGTTGACCACTGCGCACGAATAAATAAGCACCTGCAACGTTTGGTTTAGGTTTTAGGTGCATTTTTAATTTTATTGCTTAAATCGCATTTTCTCGACGAGCTGAGCACGTTTTCTGAAATGTTCTCCTCCCGTCACTCTGGTTGGGTGCACACAGTAAAAAGTGCTCCTGGCAGCTAGGGAGTGCCGCGTTGAGCACTGCGCACGAAGAAATAAGCACCTGCAACGTTTGGTTTAGGTTTTAGGTGCATTTTTAATTTTATTGCTTAAATCGCATTTTCTCGACGAGCTGAGCACGTTTTCTGAAATGGGCTCCTCCCGTCGCTCTGGTTGGGTGCGCACAGTAAAAAGAGCTCCTGGCAGCTAGGGAGTTCCGCGTTGACCACTGCGCACGAAGAAATAAGCACCTGCAACGTTTGGTTTAGGTTTTAGGTGCATTTTTAATTTTATTGCTTAAATCGCATTCTCTCGACGAGCTGAGCACGTTTTCTGAAATATGCTCCTCCCGTCGCTCTGGTTGGGTGCACACAGTAAAAAGAGCTCCTGGCAGCTAGGGAGTGCCACGTTGACCACTGCGCACGAAGAAATAAGCACCTGCAACGTTTGGTTTAGGTTTTAGGTTCATTTTTTATTTTATTGCTTAAATCGCATTCTCTCGACGAGCTGAGCACGTTTTCTGAAATGTGCTCCTCCCGTCGCTCTGGTTGGGTGCGCGTAGTAAAAAGTGCTCCTGGCAGCTAGAGAGTGCCGCGTTGACCACTGCGCATGAAGAAATAAGCACCTGCAACGTTTGGTTTAGGTTTTAGCTGCATTTTTAATTTTATTGCTTGAATCGCATTTTCTCGACGAGCTGAGCAAGTTTTCTTAAATGTGCTCCTCCCGTCGCTCTGGCTTTGCGCGCATAGTAAAAAGTGCTCCTGGCAGCTAGAGAGTGCCGCGTTGACCACTGCACATGAAGAAATAAGCACCCGCAACGTTTGGTTTAGGTTTTAGGTGCATTTTTAATTTGATTGCTTAAATCGCATTTTCTCGACGAGCTGAGCACGTTTTCTGAAATGTGCTCCTCCCGTCACTCTGGTTGGGTGCGCACAGTAAAAAGTGCTCCTGGCAGCTAGGGAGTGCCGCGTTGAGCACTACGCACGAAGAAATAAGCACCTGCAACGTTTGGTTTAGGTTTTAGGTGCATTTTTAATTTTATTGCTTAAACCGCATTCTCTCGACGAGCTGAGCACGTTTTCTGAAATGTGCTCCTCCCGTCGCTCTGGTTGGGTGCGCACAGTAAAAAGTGCTCTTGCCAGCTCGGGAGTGCCGCGTTGACCACTGCACATGAAGAAATAAGCACCTGCAACGTTTGGTTTAGGTTTTAGGTGCATTTTTAATTTTATTGCTTAAATCGCATTTTCTCGACGAGCTGAGCACGTTTTCTGAAATGTGCTCCTCCCGTCACTCTGGTTGGGTGCGCACAGTAAAAAGTGCTCCTGGCAGCTAGGGAGTGCCGCGTTGAGCACTGCGCACGAAGAAATAAGCACCTGCAACGTTTGGTTTAGGTTTTAGCTGCATTTTTAATTTTATTGCTTAAATCGCATTTTCTCGACGAGCTGAGCAAGTTTTCTGAAATGTGCTCCTCCCGTCGCTCTGGTTGGGTGCGCACAGTAAAAAGAGCTCCTGGCAGCTAGGGAGTTCCGCGTTGACCACTGCGCACGAAGAAATAAGCACCTGCAACGTTTGGTTTAGGTTTTAGGTGCATTTTTAATCTTATTGCTTAAATCGCATTTTCTCGACGAGCTGAGCACGTTTTCTGAAATGTGCTCCTCCCGTCACTCTGGTTGGGTGCGCACAGTAAAAAGTGCTCTTGGCAGCTAGAGAGTGCCGCGTTGACCACTGCGCATGAAGAAATAAGCACCTGCAACGCTTGGTTTAGGTTTTAGGTGCATTTTTAATTTTATTGCTTAAATCGCATTTTCTCGACGAGCTGAGCACGTTTTCTGAAATGTGCTCCTCCCGTCACTCTGGTTGGGTGCGCAAAGTAAAAAGTGCTCCTGGCAGCTAGGGAGTGCCGCGTTGAGCACTGCGCACGAAGAAATAAGCACCTGCAACGTTTGGTTTAGGTTTTAGCTGCATTTTTAATCTTATTGCTTAAATCGCATTTTCTCGACAAGCTGAGCACGTTTTCTGAAATGTGCTCCTCCCGTCGCTCTGGTTGGGTGCGCACAGTAAAAAGTGCTCTTGGCAGCTAGAGAGTGCCGCGTTGACCACTGCGCATGAAGAAATAACCACCTGCAACGTTTGGTTTAGGTTTTAGGTGCATTTTTAATTTTATTGCTTAAATCGCATTTTCTCGACGAGCTGAGCACGTTTTCTGAAATGTGCTCCTCCCGTCACTCTGGTTGGGTGCGCACAGTAAAAAGTGCTCCTGGCAGCTAGGGAGTGCCGCGTTGAGCACTGCGCACGAAGAAATAAGCACCTGCAACGTTTGGTTTAGGTTTTAGGTGCATTTTTAATTTTATTGCATAAATCGCATTTTCTCGACGAGCTGAGCACGTTTTCTGAAATGGGCTCCTCCCGTCGCTCTAGTTGGGTGCGCACAGTAAAAAGAGCTCCAGGCAGCTAGGGAGTTCCGCGTTGACCACTGCGCACGAAGAAATAAGCACCTGCAACGTTTGGTTTAGGTTTTAGGTGCATTTTTAATCTTATTGCTTAAATCGCATTTTCTCGACGAGCTGAGCACGTTTTCTGAAATGTGCTCCTCCCGTCACTCTGGTTGGGTGCGCACAGTAAAAAGTGCTCTTGGCAGCTAGAGAGTGCCGCGTTGACCACTGCGCATGAAGAAATAAGCACCTGCAACGCTTGGTTTAGGTTTTAGGTGCATTTTTAATTTTATTGCTTAAATCGCATTTTCTCGACGAGCTGAGCACGTTTTCTGAAATGTGCTCCTCCCGTCGCTCTGGTTGGGTGCGCACAGTAAAAAGTGCTCTTGGCAGCTAGAGAGTGCCGTGTTGACCACTGCGCATGAAGAAATAAGCACCTGCAACGTTTGGTTTAGGTTTTAGGTGCATTTTTAATTTTATTGCTTAAATCGCATTTTCTCGACGAGCTGAGCACGTTTTCTGAAATGTGCTCCTCCCGTCACTCTGGTTGGGTGCGCACAGTAAAAAGAGCTCCTGGCAGCTAGGGAGTTCCGCGTTGACCACTGCGCACGAAGAAATAAGCACCTGCAACGTTTGGTTTAGGTTTTAGGTGCATTTTTAATTTTATTGCTTCAATCGCATTCTCTCGACGAGCTGAGCACGTTTTCTGAAATGTGCTCCTCCCGTCGCTCTGGTTGGGTGCACACAGTAAAAAGAGCTCCTAGCAGCTAGGGAGTGCCGCGTTGACCACTGCGCACGAAGAAATAAGCACCTGCAACGTTTGGTTTAGGTTTTAGGTGCATTTGTTATTTTATTGCTTAAATCGCATTCTCTCGACGAGCTGAGCACGTTTTCTGAAATGTGCTCCTCCCGTCGCTCTGGTTGGGTGCGCGTAGTAAAAAGTGCTCCTGGCAGCTAGAGAGTGCCGCGTTGACCACTGCGCATGAAGAAATAAGCACCTGCAACGTTTGGTTTAGGTTTTAGGTGCATTTTTAATCTTATTGCTTAAATCGCATTTTCTCGACGAGCTGAGCACGTTTTCTGAAATGTGCTCCTCCCGTCACTCTGATTGGGTGCGCACAGTAAAAAGTGCTCTTGGCAGCTAGAGAGTGCCGCGTTGACCACTGCGCATGAAGAAATAAGCACCTGCAACGTTTGGTTTAGGTTTTAGGTGCATTTTTAATTTTATTGCTTAAATCGCATTTTCTCGACGAGCTGAGCACGTTTTCTGAAATGTGCTCCTCCCGTCACTCTGGTTGGGTGCACACAGTAAAAAGAGCTCCTGGCAGCTAGGGAGTGCCGCGTTGACCACTGCGCACGAAGAAATAAGCACCTGTAACGTTTGGTTTAGGTTTTAGGTGCATTTTTTATTTTATTGCTTAAATCGCATTCTCTCGACGAGCTGAGCACGTTTTCTGAAATGTGCTCCTCCCGTCGCTCTGGTTGGGTGCGCTAGTAGTAAAAAATGCTCCTGGCAGCTAGAGAGTGCCGTGTTGACTACTGCGCATGAAGAAATAAGCACCTGCAACGTTTGGTTTAGGTTTTAGGTGCATTTTTAATTTTATTGCTTAAATCGCATTTTCTCGACGAGCTGAGCACGTTTTCTGAAATGTGCTCCTCCCGTCACTCTGATTGGGTGCGCACAGTAAAAAGTGCTCTTGGCAGCTAGAGAGTGCCGCGTTGACCACTGCGCATGAAGAAATAAGCACCTGCAACGTTTGGTTTAGGTTTTAGGTGCATTTTTAATTTTATTGCTTAAATCGCATTTTCTCGACGAGCTGAGCACGTTTTCTGAAATGGGCTCCTCCCGTCGCTCTGGTTGGGTGCGCACAGTAAAAAGAGCTCCTGGCAGCTAGGGTGTTCCGCGTTGACCACTGCGCACGAAGAAATAAGCACCTGCAACGTTTGGTTTAGGTTTTAGGTGCATTTTTTATTTTATTGCTTAAATCGCATTCTCTCGACGAGCTGAGCACGTTTTCTGAAATGTGCTCCTCCCGTCACTCTGGTTGGGTGCGCACAGTAAAAAGTACTCCTGGCAGCTAGGGAGTGCCGCGTTGAGCACTGCGCACGAAGAAATAAGCACCTGCAACGTTTGGTTTAGGTTTTAGCTGCATTTTTAATTTTACTGCTTAAATCGCATTTTCTCGACGAGCTGAGCACGTTTTCTGAAATGGGCTCCTCCCGTCGCTCTGGTTGGGTGCACACAGTAAAAAGAGCTCCTGGCAGCTAGGGAGTGCCGCGTTGACCACTGCGCACGAAGAAATAAGCACCTGCAACGTTTGGTTTAGGTTTTAGGTGCATTTTTTATTTTATTGCTTAAATCGCATTCTCTCGACGAGCTGAGCACGTTTTCTGAAATGTGCTCCTCCCGTCGCTCTGGTTCGGTGCGCGTAGTAAAAAGTGCTCCTGGCAGCTAGAGAGTGCCGCGTTGACCACTGCGCATGAAGAAATTAGCACCTGCAACGTTTGGTTTAGGTTTTAGGTGCATTTTTAATCTTATTGCTTAAATCGCATTTTCTCGACGAGCTGAGCACGTTTTCTGAAATGTGCTCCTCCCGTCACTCTGGTTGGGTGCGCACAGTAAAAAGTGCTCCTGGCAGCTAGGGAGTGCCGCGTTGAGCACTACGCACGAAGAAATAAGCACCTGCAACGTTTGGTTTAGGTTTTAGCTGCATTTTTAATTTTATTGCTTAAATCGCATTTTCTCGACGAGCTGAGAAAGTTTTCTGAAATGTGCTCCTCCCGTCGCTCTGGTTGGGTGCGCACAGTAAAAAGAGCTCCTGGCAGCTAGGGAGTTCCGCGTTGACCACTGCGCACGAAGAAATAAGCACCTGCAACGTTTGGTTTAGGTTTTAGGTGCATTTTTAATTTTATTGCTTAAATCGCATTCTCTCGACGAGCTGAGCACGTTTTCTGAAATGTGCTCCTCCCGTCGCTCTGGTAGGGTGCGCACAGTAAAAAGTGCTCTTGGCAGCTCGGGAGTGCCGCGTTGACCACTGCGCATGAAGAAATAAGCACCTGCAACGTTTGGTTTAGGTTTTAGGTGCATTTTTAATTTTATTGCTTAAATCGCATTTTCTCGACGAGCTGAGCACGTTTTCTGAAATGTGCTCCTCCCGTCGCTCTGGTTGTGCGCGCATAGTAAAAAGTGCTCCTGGCAGCTAGAGAGTGCCGCGTTGACCACTGCACATGAAGAAATAAGCACCTGCAACGTTTGGTTTAGGTTTTAGGTGCATTTTTAATCTTATTGCTTAAATCGCATTTTCTCGACGAGCTGAGCACGTTTTCTGAAATGTGCTCCTCCCGTCGCTCTGGTTGGGTGCGCACAGTAAAAAGTGCTCTTGGCAGCTAGAGAGTGCCGCGTTGACCACTGCACATGAAGAAATAAGCACCTGCAACGTTTGGTTTAGGTTTTAGGTGCATTTTTAATTTTATTGCTTAAATCGCATTTTCTCGACGAGCTGAGCACGTTTTCTGAAATGTGCTCCTCCCGTCACTCTGGTTGGGTGCGCATAGTAAAAAGTGCTCTTGGCAGCTAAAGAGTGCCGCGTTGACCACTGCGCACAAAGAAATAAGCACCTGCAACGTTTGGTTTAGGTTTTAGGTGCATTTTAAATTTTATTGCTTAAATCGCATTTTCTCGACGAGCTGAGCACGTTTTCTGAAATGTGCTCCTCCCGTCGCTCTGGTTGTGCGCGCATAGTAAAAAGTGCTCCTGGCAGCTAGGGAGTGCCGCGTTGACCACTGCGCATGAAGAAATAAGCACCTGCAACGTTTGGTTTAGGTTTTAGGTGCATTTTTAATTTTATTGCTTAAATCGCATTTTCTCGACGAGCTGAGCACGTTTTCTGAAATGTGCTCCTCCCGTCGCTCTGGTTGGGTGCGCACAGTAAAAAGTGCTCTTGGCAGCTAGAGAGTGCCGCGTTGACCACTGCACATGAAGAAATAAGCACCTGCAACGTTTGGTTTAGGTTTTAGGTGCATTTTTAATTTTATTGCTTAAATCGCATTTTCTCGACGAGCTGAGCACGTTTTCTGAAATGTGCTCCTCCCGTCACTCTGGTTGGGTGCGCACAGTAAAAAGTGCTCCTGGCAGCTAGGGAGTGCCGCGTTGAGCACTGCGCACGAAGAAATAAGCACCTGCAACGTTTGATTTAGGTTTTAGGTGCATTTTTAATTTTATTGCTTAAATCGCATTTTCTCGACGAGCTGAGCACGTTTTCTGAAATGTGCTCCTCCCGTCACTCTGGTTGGGTGCGCACAGTAAAAAGTGCTCTTGGCAGCTAGAGAGTGCCGCGTTGACCACTGCGCATGAAGAAATAAGCACCTGCAACATTTGGTTTAGGTTTTAGGTGCATTTTTAATTTTATTGCTTGAATCGCATTTTCTCGACGAGCTGAGCACGTTTTCTGAAATGTGCTCCTCCCGTCACTCTGGTTGGGTGCGCACAGTAAAAAGTGCTCCTGGCAGTTAGGGAGTGCCGCGTTGAGCACTGCGCACGAAGAAATAAGCACCTGCAAACGTTTGGTTTAGGTTTTAGGTGCATTTTTAATTTTATTGCTTAAATTGCATTTTCTCGACAAGCTGAGCACGTTTTCTGAAATGGGCTCCTCCCGTCGCTCTGGTTGGGTGCGCACAGTAAAAAGAGCTCCTGGCAGCTAGGGTGTTCCGCGTTGACCACTGCGCACGAAGAAATAAGCACCTGCAACGTTTGGTTTAGGTTTTAGGTGCATTTTTTATTTTATTGCTTAAATCGCATTCTCTCGACGAGCTGAGCACGTTTTCTGAAATGTGCTCCTCCCGTCGCTCTGGTTGGGTGCGCACAGTAAAAAGAGCTCCTGGCAGCTAGGGAGTGCCGCATTGACCACTGCGCACGAAGAAATAAGCACCTGCAACGTTTGGTTTAGGTTTTAGGTGCATTTTTTATTTTATTGCTTAAATCGCATTCTCTCGACGAGCTGAGCACGTTTTCTGAAATGTGCTCCTCCCGTCGCTCTGGTTGGGTGCGCGTAGTAAAAAAGGCTCCTGGCAGCTAGAGAGTGCCGCGTTGACCACTGCGCATTAAGAAATAAGCACCTGCAACGTTTGGTTTAGGTTTTAGGTGCATTTTTAATCTTATTGCTTAAATCGCATTTTCTCGACGAGCTGAGCACGTTTTCTGAAATGTGCTCCTCCCGTCACTCTGGTTGGGTGCGCACAGTAAAAAGAGCTACTGGCAGCTAGGGAGTGCCGCGTTGACCACTGCGCACGAAGAAATAAGCACCTGCAACGTTTGGTTTAGGTTTTAGGTGCATTTTTTATTTTATTGCTTAAATCGCATTTTCTCGACGAGCTGAGCACGTTTTCTGAAATGTGCTCCTCCCGTCACTCTGGTTGGGTGCGCACAGTAAAAAGTGCTCTTGGCAGCTAGAGAGTGCCGCGTTGACCACTGCGCATGAAGAAATAAGCACCTGCAACGTTTGGTTTAGGTTTTAGGTGCATTTTTAATCTTATTGCTTAAATCGCATTTTCTCGACGAGCTGAGCACGTTTTCTGAAATGTGCTCCTACCGTCACTCTGGTTGGGTGCGCACAGTAAAAAGTGCTCTTGGCAGCTAGAGAGTGCCGCGTTGACCACTGCGCATGAAGAAATAAGCACCTGCAACGCTTGGTTTAGGTTTTAGGTGCATTTTTAATTTTATTGCTTAAATCGCATTTTCTCGACGAGCTGAGCACGTTTTCTGAAATGTGCTCCTCCCGTCACTCTGGTTGGGTGCGCACAGTAAAAAGTGCTCCTGGCAGCTAGGTAGTGCCGCGTTGAGCACTACGCACGAAGAAATAAGCACCTGCAACGTTTGGTTTAGGTTTTAGGTGCATTTTTAATTTTATTGCTTAAATCGCATTTTCTCGACGAGCTGAGCACGTTTTCTGAAATGTGCTCCTCCCGTCGCTCTGGTTGGGTGCGCACAGTAAAAAGAGCTCCTGGCAGCTTAAGAGTGCCGCGTTGACCACTGCGCACAAAGAAATAAGCACCTGCAACGTTTGGTTTAGGTTTTAGGTGCATTTTAAATTTTATTGCTTAAATCGCATTTTCTCGACGAGCTGAGCACGTTTTCTGAAATGTGCTCCTCCCGTCGCTCTGGTTGTGCGCGCATAGTAAAAAGTGCTCCTGGCAGCTAGGGAGTGCCGCGTTGACCACTGCGCATGAAGAAATAAGCACCTGCAACGTTTGGTTTAGGTTTTAGGTGCATTTTTAATTTTATTGCTTAAATCGCATTTTCTCGACGAGCTGAGCACGTTTTCTGAAATGTGCTCCTCCCGTCGCTCTGGTAGGGTGCGCACAGTAAAAAGTGCTCTTGGCAGCTCGGGAGTGCCGCGTTGACCACTGCGCATGAAGAAATAAGCACCTGCAACGTTTGGTTTAGGTTTTAGGTGCATTTTTAATTTTATTGCTTAAATCGCATTTTCTCGACGAGCTGAGCACGTTTTCTGAAATGTGCTCCTCCCGTCGCTCTGGTTGGGTGCGCACAGTAAAAAGTGCTCTTGGCAGCTAGAGAGTGCCGCGTTGACCACTGCACATGAAGAAATAAGCACCTGCAACGTTTGGTTTAGGTTTTAGGTGCATTTTTAATTTTATTGCTTAAATCGCATTTTCTCGACGAGCTGAGCACGTTTTCTGAAATGTGCTCCTCCCGTCACTCTGGTTGGGTGCGCACAGTAAAAAGTGCTCCTGGCAGCTAGGGAGTGCCGCGTTGAGCACTGCGCACGAAGAAATAAGCACCTGCGACGTTTGATTTAGGTTTTAGGTGCATTTTTAATTTTATTCCTTAAATCGCATTTTCTCGACGAGCTGAGCACGTTTTCTGAAATGTGCTCCTCCCGTCGCTCTGGTTGGGTGCGCGTAGTAAAAAAGGCTCCTGGCAGCTAGAGAGTGCCGCGTTGACCACTGCGCATTAAGAAATAAGCACCTGCAACGTTTGGTTTAGGTTTTAGGTGCATTTTTAATCTTATTGCTTAAATCGCATTTTCTCGACGAGCTGAGCACGTTTTCTGAAATGTGCTCCTCCCGTCACTCTGGTTGGGTGCGCACAGTAAAAAGTGCTCCTGGCAGCTAGGGAGTGACGCGTTGAGCACTGCGCACGAAGAAATAAGCACCTGCAAACGTTTGGTTTAGGTTTTAGGTGCATTTTTAATTTTATTGCTTAAATTGCATTTTCTCGACGAGCTGAGCACGTTTTCTGAAATGGGCTCCTCCCGTCGCTCTGGTTGGGTGCGCACAGTAAAAAGAGCTCCTGGCAGCTAGGGTGTTCCGCGTTGACCACTGCGCACGAAGAAATAAGCACCTGCAACGTTTGGTTTAGGTTTTAGGTGCATTTTTTATTTTATTGCTTAAATCGCATTCTCTCGACGAGCTGAGCACGTTTTCTGAAATGTGCTCCTCCCGTCGCTCTGGTTGGGTGCACACAGTAAAAAGAGCTCCTGGCAGCTAGGGAGTGCCGCGTTGACCACTGCGCACGAAGAAAAAAGCACCTGCAACGTTTGGTTTAGGTTTTAGGTGCATTTTTTATTTTATTGCTTAAATCGCATTCTCTCGACGAGCTGAGCACGTTTTCTGAAATGTGCTCCTCCCGTCGCTCTGGTTGGGTGCGCGTAGTAAAAAGTGCTCCTGGCAGCTAGAGAGTGCCGCGTTGACCACTGCGCATGAAGAAATAAGCACCTGCAACGTTTGGTTTAGGTTTTAGGTGCATTTTTAATTTTATTGCTTAAATCGCATTTTCTCGACGAGCTGAGCACGTTTTCTGAAATGTGCTCCTCCCGTCGCTCTGGTTGGGTGCGCACAGTAAAAAGAGCTCCTGGCAGCTAGGGAGTGCCGCATTGACCACTGTGCACGAAGAAATAAGCACCTGCAACGTTTGGTTTAGGTTTTAGGTGCATTTTTTATTTTATTGCTTAAATCGCATTCTCTCGACGAGCTGAGCACGTTTTCTGAAATGTGCTCCTCCCGTCGCTCTGGTTGGGTGCGCGAAGTAAAAAAGGCTCCTGGCAGCTAGAGAGTGCCGCGTTGACCACTGCGCATTAAGAAATAAGCACCTGCAACGTTTGGTTTAGGTTTTAGGTGCATTTTTAATCTTGTTGCTTAAATCGCATTTTCTCGACGAGCTGAGCACGTTTTCTGAAATGTGCTCCTCCCGTCACTCTGGTTGGGTGCGCACAGTAAAAAGAGCTACTGGCAGCTAGGGAGTGCCGCGTTGACCACTGCGCACGAAGAAATAAGCACCTGCAACGTTTGGTTTAGGTTTTAGGTGCATTTTTTATTTTATTGCTTAAATCGCATTCTCTCGACGAGCTGAGCACGTTTTCTGAAATGTGCTCCTCCCGTCGCTCTGGTTGGGTGCGCACAGTAAAAAGAGCTCCTGGCAGCTTAAGAGTGCCGCGTTGACCACTGCGCACAAAGAAATAAGCACCTGCAACGTTTGGTTTAGGTTTTAGGTGCATTTTAAATTTTATTGCTTAAATCGCATTTTCTCGACGAGCTGAGCACGTTTTCTGAAATGTGCTCCTCCCGTCGCTCTGGTTGTGCGCGCATAGTAAAACGTGCTCCTGGCAGCTAGGGAGTGCCGCGTTGACCACTGCGCATGAAGAAATAAGCACCTGCAACGTTTGGTTTAGGTTTTAGGTGCATTTTTAATTTTATTGCTTAAATCGCATTTTCTCGACGAGCTGAGCACGTTTTCTGAAATGTGCTCCTCCCGTCGCTCTGGTAGGGTGCGCACAGTAAAAAGTGCTCTTGGCAGCTCGGGAGTGCCGCGTTGACCACTGCGCATGAAGAAATAAGCACCTGCAACGTTTGGTTTAGGTTTTAGGTGCATTTTTAATTTTATTGCTTAAATCGCATTTTCTCGACGAGCTGAGCACGTTTTCTGAAATGTGCTCCTCCCGTCGCTCTGGTTGTGCGCGCATAGTAAAAAGTGCTCCTGGCAGCTAGAGAGTGCCGCGTTGACCACTGCACATGAAGAAATAAGCACCTGCAACGTTTGGTTTAGGTTTTAGGTGCATTTTTAATCTTATTGCTTAAATCGCATTTTCTCGACGAGCTGAGCACGTTTTCTGAAATGTGCTCCTCCCGTCGCTCTGGTTGGGTGCGCACAGTAAAAAGTGCTCTTGGCAGCTAGAGAGTGCCGCGTTGACCACTGCACATGAAGAAATAAGCACCTGCAACGTTTGGTTTAGGTTTTAGGTGCATTTTTAATTTTATTGCTTAAATCGCATTTTCTCGATGAGCTGAGCACGTTTTCTGAAATGTGCTCCTCCCGTCACTCTGGTTGGGTGGGCATAGTAAAAAGTGCTCTTGGCAGCTAAAGAGTGCCGCGTTGACCACTGCGCACAAAGAAATAAGCACCTGCAACGTTTGGTTTAGGTTTTAGGTGCATTTTAAATTTTATTGCTTAAATCGCATTTTCTCGACGAGCTGAGCACGTTTTCTGAAATGTGCTCCTCCCGTCGCTCTGGTTGTGCGCTCATAGTAAAAAGTGCTCCTGGCAGCTAGGGAGTGCCGCGTTGACCACTGCGCATGAAGAAATAAGCACCTGCAACGTTTGGTTTAGGTTTTAGGTGCATTTTTAATTTTATTGCTTAAATCGCATTTTCTCGACGAGCTGAGCACGTTTTCTGAAATGTGCTCCTCCCGTCGCTCTGGTTGGGTGCGCACAGTAAAAAGTGCTCCTGGCAGCTAGAGAGTGCCGCGTTGACCACTGCGCAAGAAGAAATAAGCACCTGCAACGTTTGGTTTAGGTTTTAGGTGCATTTTTAATCTTATTGCTTAAATCGCATTTTCTCGACGAGCTGAGCACGTTTTCTGAAATGTGCTCCTCCCGTCACTCTGGTTGGGTGCGCACAGTAAAAAGTGCTCTTGGCAGCTAGAGAGTGCCGCGTTGACCACTGCGCATGAAGAAATAAGCACCTGCAACGTTTGGTTTAGGTTTTAGGTGCAAATTTTAATTTTATTGCTTAAATCGCATTTTCTCGACGAGCTGAGCACGTTTTCTGAAATGTGCTCCTCCCGTCGCTCTGGTTGTGCGCGCATAGTAAAAAGTGCTCCTGGCAGCTAGAGAGTGCCGCGTTGACCACTGCACATGGAGAAATAAGCACCTGCAACGTTTGGTTTAGGTTTTAGGTGCATTTTTAATTTTATTGCTTAAATCGCATTTTCTCGACGAGCTGAGCACGTTTTCTGAAATGTGCTCCTCCCGTCGCTCTGGTTGGGTGCGCACAGTAAAAAGAGCTCCTGGCAGCTAGGGAGTTCCGCGTTGACCACTGCGCACGAAGAAATAAACACCTGCAACGTTTGGTTTAGGTTTTAGGTGCATTTTTAATTTTATTGCTTAAATCGCATTTTCTCGAAAAGCTGAGCACGTTTTCTGAAATGTGCTCCTCCCGTCGCTCTGGTTGGGTGCGCACAGTAAAAAGTGCTCCTGGCAGCTAGAGAGTGCCGCGTTGACCACTGCACATGAAGAAATAAGCACCTGCAACGTTTGGTTTAGGTTTTAGGTGCATTTTTAATTTTATTGCTTAAATCGCATTTTCTCGACGAGCTGAGCACGTTTTCTGAAATGTGCTCCTCCCGTCGCTCTGGTTGTGCGCGCATAGTAAAAAGTGCTCCTGGCAGCTAGAGAGTGCCGCGTTGACCACTGCACATGGAGAAATAAGCACCTGCAACGTTTGGTTTAGGTTTTAGGTGCATTTTTTATTTTATTGCTTAAATCGCATTCTCTCGACGAGCTGAGCACGTTTTCTGAAATGTGCTCCTCCCGTCGCTCTGGTTGGGTGCGCGTAGTAAAAAAGGCTCCTGGCAGCTAGGGAGTTCCGCGTTGACCACTGCGCACGAAGAAATAAACACCTGCAACGTTTGGTTTAGGTTTTAGGTGCATTTTTAATTTTATTGCTTAAATCGCATTTTCTCGACGAGCTGAGCACGTTTTCTGAAATGTGCTCCTCCCGTCGCTCTGGTTGGGTGCGCACAGTAAAAAGAGCTCTTGGCAGCTAAAAAGTGCCGCGTTAACCACTGCGCACAAAGAAATAAGCACCTGCAACGTTTGGTTTAGGTTTTAGGTGCATTTTTAATTTTATTGCTTAAATCGCATTTTCTCGACGAGCTGAGCACGTTTTCTGAAATGTGCTCCTCCCGTCACTCTGGTTGGGTGCGCACAGTAAAAAGTGCTCTTGGCAGCTAGAGAGTGCCGCGTTGACCACTGCGCATGAAGAAATAAGCACCTGCAACGTTTGGTTTAGGTTTTAGGTGCATTTTTAATCTTATTGCTTAAATCGCATTTTCTCGACGAGCTGAGCATGTTTTCTGAAATGTGCTCCTCCCGTCACTATGGTTGGGTGCGCACAGTAAAAAGTGCTCTTGGCAGCTAGAGAGTGCCGCGTTGACCACTGCGCATGAAGAAATAAGCACCTGCAACGCTTGGTTTAGGTTTTAGGTGCATTTTTAATTTTATTGCTTAAATCGCATTTTCTCGAGGAGCTGAGCACGTTTTCTGAAATGTGCTCCTCCCGTCACTCTGGTTGGGTGCGCACAGTAAAAAGTGCTCCTGGCAGCTAGGGAGTGCCGCGTTGAGCACTACGCACGAAGAAATAAGCACCTGCAACGTTTGGTTTAGGTTGTAGCTGCATTTTTAATTTTATTGCTTAAATCGCATTTTCTCGACGAGCTGAGCACGTTTTCTGAAATGTGCTCCTCCCGTCGCTCTGGTTGGGTGCGCACAGTAAAAAGAGCTCCTGGCAGCTAGGGAGTTCCGCGTTGACCACTGCACACGAAGAAATAAGCACCTGCAACGTTTGGTTTAGGTTTTAGGTGCATTTTTAATTTTATTGCTTAAATCGCATTCTCTCGACGAGCTGAGCACGTTTTCTGAAATGTGCTCCTCCCGTCGCTCTGGTTGGGTGCGCACAGTAAAAAGTGCTCTTGCCAGCTCGGGAGTGCCGCGTTGACCACTGTGCATGAAGAAATAAGCACCTGCAACGTTTGGTTTAGGTTTTAGGTGCATTTTTAATTTTATTGCTTAAATCGCATTTTCTCGACGAGCTGAGCACGTTTTCTGAAATGTGCTCCTCCCGTCGCTCTGGTTGGGCGCGCATAGTAAAAAGTGCTCCTGGCAGCTAGAGAGTGCCGCGTTGACCACTGCGCAAGAAGAAATAAGCACCTGCAATGTTTGGTTTAGGTTTTAGGTGCATTTTTAATTTTATTGCTTAAATCGCATTTTCTCGACAAGCTGAGCACGTTTTCTGAAATGTGCTCCTCCCGTCGCTCTGGTTGGGTGTGCACAGTAAAAAGAGCTCCTGGCAGCTCGGGAGTGCCGCGTTGACCACTGCGCACGAAGAAATAAGCACCTGCAACGTTTGGTTTAGGTTTTAGGTGCATTTTTAATTTTATTGCTTAAATCGCATTCTCTCGACGAGCTGAGCACGTTTTCTGAAATGTACTCCTCCCGTCGCTCTGGTTGGGTGCGCGTAGTAAAAAGTGCTCCTGGCAGCTAGAGAGTGCCGCGTTGACCACTGCGCATGAAGAAATAAGCACCTGCAACGTTTGTTTAGGTTTTAGGTGCATTTTTAATTTTATTGCTTAAATCGCATTTTCTCGACGAGCTGAGCACGTTTTCTGAAATGTGCTCCTCCCATCGCTCTGGTTGGGCGCGCATAGTAAAAAGTGCTCCTGGCAGCTAAAGAGTTCCGCGTTGACCACTGCGCACGAAGAAATAAGCACCTGCAACGTTTGGTTTAGGTTTTAGGTGCATTTTTAATTTTATTGCTTAAATCGCATTTTCTCGACGAGCTGAGCACGTTTTCTGAAATGTGTCCTCCCGTCACTCTGGTTGGGTACACACAGTAAAAAGAGCTCCTGGCAGCTAGGGAGTGCCGCGTTGACCACTGCGCACGAAGAAATAAGCACCTGCAACGTTTGGTTTAGGTTTTAGGTGCATTTTTTATTTTATTGCTTAAATCGCATTCTCTCGACGAGCTGAGCACGTTTTCTGAAATGTGCTCCTCCCGTCGCTCTGGTTGGGTGCGCGTAGTAAAAAGTGCTCCTGGCAGCTAGAGAGTGCCGCGTTGACCACTGCGCATGAAGAAATAAGCACCTGCAACGTTTGGTTTAGGTTTTAGGTGCATTTTTAATTTTATTGCTTAAATTGCATTTTCTCGACGAGCTGAGCACGTTTTCTGAAATGTGCTCCTCCCGTCGCTCTGGTTGGGTGCGCACAGTAAAAAGAGCTCCTGGCAGCTAGGGAGTGCCGCGTTGACCACTGCGCACGAAGAAATAAGCACCTGCAACGTTTGGTTTAGGTTTTAGGTGCATTTTTAATTTTATTGCTTAAATCGCTTTTTCTCGACGAGCTGAGCACGTTTTCTGAAATGTTCTCCTCCCGTCACTCTGGTTGGGTGCACACAGTAAAAAGTGCTCCTGGCAGCTAGGGAGTGCCGCGTTGAGCACTGCGCACGAAGAAATAAGCACCTGCAACGTTTGGTTTAGGTTTTAGGTGCATTTTTAATTTTATTGCTTAAATCGCATTTTCTCGACGAGCTGAGCACGTTTTCTGAAATGGGCTCCTCCCGTCGCTCTGGTTGGGTGCGCACAGTAAAAAGAGCTCCTGGCAGCTAGGGAGTTCCGCGTTGACCACTGCGCACGAAGAAATAAGCACCTGCAACGTTTGGTTTAGGTTTTAGGTGCATTTTTAATTTTATTGCTTAAATCGCATTCTCTCGACGAGCTGAGCACGTTTTCTGAAATGTGCTCCTCCCGTCGCTCTGGTTGGGTGCACACAGTAAAAAGAGCTCCTGGCAGCTAGGGAGTGCCGCGTTGACCACTGCGCACGAAGAAATAAGCACCTGCAACGTTTGGTTTAGGTTTTAGGTGCATTTTTAATTTTATTGCTTAAATTGCGTTTTCTCGATGAGCTGAGCACGTTTTCTGAAATGTGCTCCTCCCGTCACTCTGGTTGGGTGCGCACAGTAAAAAGTGCTCTTGGCAGCTAGAGAGTGCCGCGTTGACCACTGCGCATGAAGAAATAACCACCTGCAACGTTTGGTTTAGGGTTTAGGTGCATTTTTAATTTTATTGCTTAAATCGCATTTTCTCGACGAGCTGAGTACGTTTTCTGAAATGTGCTCCTTCCGTCACTCTGGTTGGGTGCGCACAGTAAAAAGTGCTCCTGGCAGCTAGGGAGTGCCGCGTTGACCACTGCGCACGAAGAAATAAGCACCTGCAACGTTTCGTTTAGGTTTTAGGTGCATTTTTAATTTTATTGTTTAAATCGCATTTTCTCGACGAGCTGAGCACGTTTTCTGAAATGTGCTCCTCCCGTCGCTCTGGTTGGATGCGCACAGTAAAAAGAGCTCCTGGCAGCTAGGGAGTGCCGCGTTGACCACTGCGCACGAAGAAATAAGCACCTGCAACGTTTGGTTTAGGTTTTAGGTGCATTTTTTATTTTATTGCTTGAATCGCATTCTCTCGACGAGCTGAGCACGTTTTCTGAAATGTGCTCCTCCCGTCACTCTGGTTGGGTGCGCACAGTAAAAAGTGCTCTTGGCAGCTAGAGAGTGCCGCGTTGACCACTGCGCATGAAGAAATAAGCACCTGCAACGTTTGGTTTAGGTTTTAGGTGCATTTTTAATTTTATTGCTTAAATCGCATTTTCTCGACGAGCTGAGCACGTTTTCTGAAATGTGCTCCTCCCGTCACTCTGGTTGGGTGCGCACAGTAAAAAGTGCTCCTGGCAGCTAGGGAGTGCCGAGTTGAGCACTACGCACGAAGAAATAAGCACCTGCAACGTTTGGTTTAGGTTTTAGGTGCATTTTTAATTTTATTGCTTAAATCGCATTGCCTCGACGAGCTGAGCACGTTTTCTGAAATGTGCTCCTCCCGTCGCTCTGGTTGGGTGCGCAGAGTAAAAAGAGCTCCTGGCAGCTAGGGAGTTCCGCGTTGACCACTGCGCACGAAGAAATAAGCACCTGCAACGTTTGGTTTAGGTTTTAGGTGCATTTTTAATTTTATTGCTTAAATCGCATTCTCTCGACGAGCTGAGCACGTTTTCTGAAATGTGCTCCTCCCGTCGCTCTGGTTGGGTGCGCACAGTAAAAAGTGCTCTTGGCAGCTCGGGAGTGCCGCGTTGACCACTGCGCATGAAGAAATAAGCACCTGCAACGTTTGGTTTAGGTTTTAGGTGCATTTTTAATTTTATTGCTTAAATCGCATTTTCTCGACAAGCTGAGCACGTTTTCTGAAATGTGCTCCTCCCGTCGCTCTGGTTGGGTGCGCACAGTAAAAAGAGCTCCTGGCAGCTCGGGAGTGCCGCGTTGACCACTGCGCACGAAGAAATAAGCACCTGCAACGTTTGGTTTAGGTTTTAGGTGCATTTTTAATTTTATTGCTTAAATCGCATTTTCTCGACGAGCTGAGCACGTTTTCTGAAATGTGCTCCTCCCGTCGCTCTGGTTGGGCGCGCATAGTAAAAAGTGCTCCTGGCAGCTAGGGAGTGCCGCGTTGAGCACTGCGCACGAAGAAATAAGCACCTGCAACGTTTGGTTTAGGTTTTAGGTGCATTTTTAATTTTATTGCTTAAATCGCATTTTCTCGACAAGCTGAGCACGTTTTCTGAAATGTGCTCCTCCCGTCGCTCTGGTTGGGTGCGCACAGTAAAAAGAGCTCCTGGCAGCTCGGGAGTGCCGCGTTGACCACTGCGCACGAAGAAATAAGCACCTGCAACGTTTGGTTTAGGTTTTAGGTGCATTTTTAATTTTATTGCTTAAATCGCATTCTCTCGACGAGCTGAGCACGTTTTCTGAAATGTGCTCCTCCCGTCGCTCTGGTTGGGTGCGCGTAGTAAAAAGTGCTCCTGGCAGCTAGAGAGTGCCGCGTTGACCACTGCGCATGAAGAAATAAGCACCTGCAACGTTTGGTTTAGGTTTTAGGTGCCTTTTTAATTTTATTGCTTAAATCGCATTTTCTCGACGAGCTGAGCACGTTTTCTGAAATGTGCTCCTCCCGTCGCTCTGGTTGGGCGCGCATAGTAAAAAGTGCTCCTGGCAGCTAAAGAGTGCCGCGTTGACCACTGCGCATGAAGAAATAAGCACCTGCAACGTTTGGTTTAGGTTTTAGGTGCATTTTTAATCTTATTGCTTAAATCGCATTTTCTCGACGAGCTGAGCACGTTTTCTGAAATGTGCTCCTCCCGTCACTCTGGTTGGGTGCGCACAGTAAAAAGTGCTCCTGGCAGCTAGGGAGTGCCGCGTTGAGCACTACGCACGAAGAAATAAGCACCTGCAACGTTTGGTTTAGGTTTTAGGTGCATTTTTAATTTTATTGCTTAAATCGCATTCTCTCGACGAGCTGAGCACGTTTTCTGAAATGTGCTCCTCCCGTCGCTCTGGTAGGGTGCGCACAGTAAAAAGTGCTCTTGGCAGCTCGGGAGTGCCGCGTTGACCACTGCGCATGAAGAAATAAGCACCTGCAACGTTTGGTTTAGGTTTTAGGTGCATTTTTAATTTTATTGCTTAAATCGCATTTTCTCGACGAGCTGAGCACGTTTTCTGAAATGTGCTCCTCCCGTCGCTCTGGTTGTGCGCGCATAGTAAAAAGTGCTCCTGGCAGCTAGAGAGTGCCGCGTTGACCACTGCACATGAAGAAATAAGCACCTGCAACGTTTGGTTTAGGTTTTAGGTGCATTTTTAATCTTATTGCTTAAATCGCATTTTCTCGACGAGCTGAGCACGTTTTCTGAAATGTGCTCCTCCCGTCGCTCTGGTTGGGTGCGCACAGTAAAAAGTGCTCCTGGCAGCTAGGGAGTGCCGCGTTGAGCACTACGCACGAAGAAATAAGCACCTGCAACGTTTGGTTTAGGTTTTAGGTGCATTTTAAATTTTATTGCTTAAATCGCATTTCCTCGATGAGCTGAGCACGTTTTCTGAAATGTGCTCCTCCCGTCGCTCTGGTTGGGTGCGCATAGTAAAAAGTGCTCCTGGCAGCTAGAGAGTGCCGCGTTGACCACTGCACATGAAGAAATAAGCACCTGCAACGTTTGGTTTAGGTTTTAGGTGCATTTTTAATTTTAATGCTTAAATCGCATTTTCTCGACGAGCTGAGCACGTTTTCTGAAATGTGCTCCTCCCGTCGCTCTGGTTGGGTGCGCACAGTAAAAAGTGCTCTTGGCAGCTAGAGAGTGCCGCGTTGACCACTGCACATGAAGAAATAAGCACCTGCAACGTTTGGTTTAGGTTTTAGGTGCATTTTTAATTTTATTGCTTAAATCGCATTTTCTCGACGAGCTGAGCACGTTTTCTGAAATGTGCTCCTCCCGTCGCTCTGGTTGGGTGCGCACAGTAAAAAGTGCTCTTGGCAGCTAGAGAGTGCCGCGTTGACCACTGCACATGAAGAAATAAGCACCTGCAACGTTTGGTTTAGGTTTTAGGTGCATTTTTAATTTTATTGCTTAAATCGCATTTTCTCGACGAGCTGAGCACGTTTTCTGAAATGTGCTCCTCCCGTCACTCTGGTTGGGTGCGCACAGTAAAAAGTGCTCCTGGCAGCTAGGGAGTTCCGCGTTGACCACTGCGCACGAAGAAATAAGCACCTGCAACGTTTGATTTAGGTTTTAGGTGCATTTTTAATTTTATTGCTTAAATCGCATTTTCTCGACGAGCTGAGCACGTTTTCTGAAATGTGCTCCTCCCGTCACTCTGGTTGGGTGCGCACAGTAAAAAGTGCTCTTGGCAGCTAGAGAGTGCCGCGTTGACCACTGCGCATGAAGAAATAAGCACCTGCAACATTTGGTTTAGGTTTTAGGTGCATTTTTAATTTTATTGCTTAAATCGCATTTTCTCGACGAGCTGAGCACGTTTTCTGAAATGTGCTCCTCCCGTCGCTCTGGTTGGGTGCGCACAGTAAAAAGTGCTCTTGGCAGCTAGAGAGTGCCGCGTTGACCACTGCACATGAAGAAATAAGCACCTGCAACGTTTGGTTTAGGTTTTAGGTGCATTTTTAATTTTATTGCTTAAATCGCATTTTCTCGACGAGCTGAGCACGTTTTCTGAAATGTGCTCCTCCCGTCACTCTGGTTGGGTGCGCACAGTAAAAAGTGCTCCTGGCAGCTAGGGAGTGCCGCGTTGAGCACTGCGCACGAAGAAATAAGCACCTGCAACGTTTGATTTAGGTTTTAGGTGCATTTTTAATTTTATTGCTTAAATCGCATTTTCTCGACGAGCTGAGCACGTTTTCTGAAATGTGCTCCTCCCGTCACTCTGGTTGGGTGCGCACAGTAAAAAGTGCTCTTGGCAGCTAGAGAGTGCCGCGTTGACCACTGCGCATGAAGAAATAAGCACCTGCAACATTTGGTTTAGGTTTTAGGTGCATTTTTAATTTTATTGCTTAAATCGCATTTTCTCGACGAGCTGAGCACGTTTTCTGAAATGTGCTCCTCCCGTCACTCTGGTTGGGTGCGCACAGTAAAAAGTGCTCCTGGCAGCTAGGGAGTGCCGCGTTGAGCACTGCGCACGAAGAAATAAGCACCTGCAAACGTTTGGTTTAGGTTTTAGGTGCATTTTTAATTTTATTGCTTAAATTGCATTTTCTCGACAAGCTGAGCACGTTTTCTGAAATGGGCTCCTCCCGTCGCTCTGGTTGGGTGCGCACAGTAAAAAGAGCTCCTGGCAGCTAGGGTGTTCCGCGTTGACCACTGCGCACGAAGAAATAAGCACCTGCAACGTTTGGTTTAGGTTTTAGGTGCATTTTTTATTTTATTGCTTAAATCGCATTCTCTCGACGAGCTGAGCACGTTTTCTGAAATGTGCTCCTCCCGTCGCTCTGGTTGGGTGCACACAGTAAAAAGAGCTCCTGGCAGCTAGGGAGTGCCGCGTTGACCACTGCGCACGAAGAAAAAAGCACCTGCAACGTTTGGTTTAGGTTTTAGGTGCATTTTTTATTTTATTGCTTAAATCGCATTCTCTCGACGAGCTGAGCACGTTTTCTGAAATGTGCTCCTCCCGTCGCTCTGGTTGGGTGCGCGTAGTAAAAAGTGCTCCTGGCAGCTAGAGAGTGCCGCGTTGACCACTGCGCATGAAGAAATAAGCACCTGCAACGTTTGGTTTAGGTTTTAGGTGCATTTTTAATTTTATTGCTTAAATCGCATTTTCTCGACGAGCTGAGCACGTTTTCTGAAATGTGCTCCTCCCGTCGCTCTGGTTGGGTGCGCACAGTAAAAAGAGCTCCTGGCAGCTAGGGAGTGCCGCATTGACCACTGCGCACGAAGAAATAAGCACCTGCAACGTTTGGTTTAGGTTTTAGGTGCATTTTTTATTTTATTGCTTAAATCGCATTCTCTCGACGAGCTGAGCACGTTTTCTGAAATGTGCTCCTCCCGTCGCTCTGGTTGGGTGCGCGTAGTAAAAAAGGCTCCTGGCAGCTAGAGAGTGCCGCGTTGACCACTGCGCATTAAGAAATAAGCACCTGCAACGTTTGGTTTAGGTTTTAGGTGCATTTTTAATCTTATTGCTTAAATCGCATTTTCTCGACGAGCTGAGCACGTTTTCTGAAATGTGCTCCTCCCGTCACTCTGGTTGGGTGCGCACAGTAAAAAGAGCTACTGGCAGCTAGGGAGTGCCGCGTTGACCACTGCGCACGAAGAAATAAGCACCTGCAACGTTTGGTTTAGGTTTTAGGTGCATTTTTTATTTTATTGCTTAAATCGCATTTTCTCGACGAGCTGAGCACGTTTTCTGAAATGTGCTCCTCCCGTCACTCTGGTTGGGTGCGCACAGTAAAAAGTGCTCTTGGCAGCTAGAGAGTGCCGCGTTGACCACTGCGCATGAAGAAATAAGCACCTGCAACGTTTGGTTTAGGTTTTAGGTGCATTTTTAATCTTATTGCTTAAATCGCATTTTCTCGACGAGCTGAGCACGTTTTCTGAAATGTGCTCCTACCGTCACTCTGGTTGGGTGCGCACAGTAAAAAGTGCTCTTGGCAGCTAGAGAGTGCCGCGTTGACCACTGCGCATGAAGAAATAAGCACCTGCAACGCTTGGTTTAGGTTTTAGGTGCATTTTTAATTTTATTGCTTAAATCGCATTTTCTCGACGAGCTGAGCACGTTTTCTGAAATGTGCTCCTCCCGTCACTCTGGTTGGGTGCGCACAGTAAAAAGTGCTCCTGGCAGCTAGGGAGTGCCGCGTTGAGCACTACGCACGAAGAAATAAGCACCTGCAACGTTTGGTTTAGGTTTTAGGTGCATTTTTAATTTTATTGCTTAAATCGCATTTTCTCGACGAGCTGAGCACGTTTTCTGAAATGTGCTCCTCCCGTCGCTCTGGTTGGGTGCGCACAGTAAAAAGAGCTCCTGGCAGCTTAAGAGTGCCGCGTTGACCACTGCGCACAAAGAAATAAGCACCTGCAACGTTTGGTTTAGGTTTTAGGTGCATTTTAAATTTTATTGCTTAAATCGCATTTTCTCGACGAGCTGAGCACGTTTTCTGAAATGTGCTCCTCCCGTCGCTCTGGTTGTGCGCGCATAGTAAAAAGTGCTCCTGGCAGCTAGGGAGTGCCGCGTTGACCACTGCGCATGAAGAAATAAGCACCTGCAACGTTTGGTTTAGGTTTTAGGTGCATTTTTAATTTTATTGCTTAAATCGCATTTTCTCGACGAGCTGAGCACGTTTTCTGAAATGTGCTCCTCCCGTCGCTCTGGTAGGGTGCGCACAGTAAAAAGTGCTCTTGGCAGCTCGGGAGTGCCGCGTTGACCACTGCGCATGAAGAAATAAGCACCTGCAACGTTTGGTTTAGGTTTTAGGTGCATTTTTAATTTTATTGCTTAAATCGCATTTTCTCGACGAGCTGAGCACGTTTTCTGAAATGTGCTCCTCCCGTCGCTCTGGTTGTGCGCGCATAGTAAAAAGTGCTCCTGGCAGCTAGAGAGTGCCGCGTTGACCACTGCACATGAAGAAATAAGCACCTGCAACGTTTGGTTTAGGTTTTAGGTGCATTTTTAATCTTATTGCTTAAATCGCATTTTCTCGACGAGCTGAGCACGTTTTCTGAAATGTGCTCCTCCCGTCGCTCTGGTTGGGTGCGCACAGTAAAAAGTGCTCTTGGCAGCTAGAGAGTGCCGCGTTGACCACTGCACATGAAGAAATAAGCACCTGCAACGTTTGGTTTAGGTTTTAGGTGCATTTTTAATTTTATTGCTTAAATCGCATTTTCTCGATGAGCTGAGCACGTTTTCTGAAATGTGCTCCTCCCGTCACTCTGGTTGGGTGCGCATAGTAAAAAGTGCTCTTGGCAGCTAAAGAGTGCCGCGTTGACCACTGCGCACAAAGAAATAAGCACCTGCAACGTTTGGTTTAGGTTTTAGGTGCATTTTAAATTTTATTGCTTAAATCGCATTTTCTCGACGAGCTGAGCACGTTTTCTGAAATGTGCTCCTCCCGTCGCTCTGGTTGTGCGCTCATAGTAAAAAGTGCTCCTGGCAGCTAGGGAGTGCCGCGTTGACCACTGCGCATGAAGAAATAAGCACCTGCAACGTTTGGTTTAGGTTTTAGGTGCATTTTTAATTTTATTGCTTAAATCGCATTTTCTCGACGAGCTGAGCACGTTTTCTGAAATGTGCTCCTCCCGTCGCTCTGGTTGGGTGCGCACAGTAAAAAGTGCTCCTGGCAGCTAGAGAGTGCCGCGTTGACCACTGCGCAAGAAGAAATAAGCACCTGCAACGTTTGGTTTAGGTTTTAGGTGCATTTTTAATCTTATTGCTTAAATCGCATTTTCTCGACGAGCTGAGCACGTTTTCTGAAATGTGCTCCTCCCGTCACTCTGGTTGGGTGCGCACAGTAAAAAGTGCTCTTGGCAGCTAGAGAGTGCCGCGTTGACCACTGCGCATGAAGAAATAAGCACCTGCAACGTTTGGTTTAGGTTTTAGGTGCATTTTTAATTTTATTGCTTAAATCGCATTTTCTCGACGAGCTGAGCACGTTTTCTGAAATGTGCTCCTCCCGTCGCTCTGGTTGTGCGCGCATAGTAAAAATTGCTCCTGGCAGCTAGAGAGTGCCGCGTTGACCACTGCACATGGAGAAATAAGCACCTGCAACGTTTGGTTTAGGTTTTAGGTGCATTTTTAATTTTATTGCTTAAATCGCATTTTCTCGACGAGCTGAGCACGTTTTCTGAAATGTGCTCCTCCCGTCGCTCTGGTTGGGTGCGCACAGTAAAAAGAGCTCCTGGCAGCTAGGGAGTTCCGCGTTGACCACTGCGCACGAAGAAATAAACACCTGCAACGTTTGGTTTAGGTTTTAGGTGCATTTTTAATTTTATTGCTTAAATCGCATTTTCTCGAAAAGCTGAGCACGTTTTCTGAAATGTGCTCCTCCCGTCGCTCTGGTTGGGTGCGCACAGTAAAAAGTGCTCCTGGCAGCTAGAGAGTGCCGCGTTGACCACTGCACATGAAGAAATAAGCACATGCAACGTTTGGTTTAGGTTTTAGGTGCATTTTTAATTTTATTGCTTAAATCGCATTTTCTCGACGAGCTGAGCACGTTTTCTGAAATGTGCTCCTCCCGTCGCTCTGGTTGTGCGCGCATAGTAAAAAGTGCTCCTGGCAGCTAGAGAGTGCCGCGTTGACCACTGCACATGGAGAAATAAGCACCTGCAACGTTTGGTTTAGGTTTTAGGTGCATTTTTTATTTTATTGCTTAAATCGCATTCTCTCGACGAGCTGAGCACGTTTTCTGAAATGTGCTCCTCCCGTCGCTCTGGTTGGGTGCGCGTAGTAAAAAAGGCTCCTGGCAGCTAGGGAGTTCCGCGTTGACCACTGCGCACGAAGAAATAAACACCTGCAACGTTTGGTTTAGGTTTTAGGTGCATTTTTAATTTTATTGCTTAAATCGCATTTTCTCGACGAGCTGAGCACGTTTTCTGAAATGTGCTCCTCCCGTCGCTCTGGTTGGGTGCGCACAGTAAAAAGTGCTCTTGGCAGCTAAAAAGTGCCGCGTTGACCACTGCGCACAAAGAAATAAGCACCTGCAACGTTTGGTTTAGGTTTTAGGTGCATTTTTAATTTTATTGCTTAAATCGCATTTTCTCGACGAGCTGAGCACGTTTTCTGAAATGTGCTCCTCCCGTCACTCTGGTTGGGTGCGCACAGTAAAAAGTGCTCTTGGCAGCTAGAGAGTGCCGCGTTGACCACTGCGCATGAAGAAATAAGCACCTGCAACGTTTGGTTTAGGTTTTAGGTGCATTTTTAATCTTATTGCTTAAATCGCATTTTCTCGACGAGCTGAGCATGTTTTCTGAAATGTGCTCCTCCCGTCACTATGGTTGGGTGCGCACAGTAAAAAGTGCTCTTGGCAGCTAGAGAGTGCCGCGTTGACCACTGCGCATGAAGAAATAAGCACCTGCAACGCTTGGTTTAGGTTTTAGGTGCATTTTTAATTTTATTGCTTAAATCGCATTTTCTCGACGAGCTGAGCACGTTTTCTGAAATGTGCTCCTCCCGTCACTCTGGTTGGGTGCGCACAGTAAAAAGTGCTCCTGGCAGCTAGGGAGTGCCGCGTTGAGCACTACGCACGAAGAAATAAGCACCTGCAACGTTTGGTTTAGGTTGTAGCTGCATTTTTAATTTTATTGCTTAAATCGCATTTTCTCGACGAGCTGAGCACGTTTTCTGAAATGTGCTCCTCCCGTCGCTCTGGTTGGGTGCGCACAGTAAAAAGAGCTCCTGGCAGCTAGGGAGTTCCGCGTTGACCACTGCACACGAAGAAATAAGCACCCGCAACGTTTGGTTTAGGTTTGAGGTGCATTTTTAATTTTATTGCTTAAATCGCATTCTCTCGACGAGCTGAGCACGTTTTCTGAAATGTGCTCCTCCCGTCGCTCTGGTTGGGTGCGCACAGTAAAAAGTGCTCTTGCCAGCTCGGGAGTGCCGCGTTGACCACTGTGCATGAAGAAATAAGCACCTGCAACGTTTGGTTTAGGTTTTAGGTGCATTTTTAATTTTATTGCTTAAATCGCATTTTCTCGACGAGCTGAGCACGTTTTCTGAAATGTGCTCCTCCCGTCGCTCTGGTTGGGCGCGCATAGTAAAAAGTGCTCCTGGCAGCTAGAGAGTGCCGCGTTGACCACTGCGCAAGAAGAAATAAGCACCTGCAATGTTTGGTTTAGGTTTTAGGTGCATTTTTAATTTTATTGCTTAAATCGCATTTTCTCGACAAGCTGAGCACGTTTTCTGAAATGTGCTCCTCCCGTCGCTCTGGTTGGGTGTGCACAGTAAAAAGAGCTCCTGGCAGCTAGGGAGTGCCGCGTTGACCACTGCGCACGAAGAAATAAGCACCTGCAACGTTTGGTTTAGGTTTTAGGTGCATTTTTAATTTTATTGCTTAAATCGCATTCTCTCGACGAGCTGAGCACGTTTTCTGAAATGTGCTCCTCCCGTCACTCTGGTTGGGTGCGCACAGTAAAAAGTGCTCCTGGCAGCTAGGGAGTGCCGCGTTGAGCACTACGCACGAAGAAATAAGCACCTGCAACGTTTGGTTTAGGTTTTAGGTGCATTTTAAATTTTATTGCTTAAATCGCATTTCCTCGACGAGCTGAGCACGTTTTCTGAAATGTGCTCCTCCCGTCGCTCTGGTTGTGCGCGCATAGTAAAAAGTGCTCCTGGCAGCTAGAGAGTGCCGCGTTGACCACTGCGCATGAAGAAATAAGCACCTGCAACGTTTGGTTTAGGTTTTAGCTGCATTTTTAATTTTATTGCTTAAATCGCATTTTCTCGACGAGCTGAGCACGTTTTCTGAAATGTGCTCCTCCCGTCGCTCTGGTTGGGTGCGCACAGTAAAAAGAGCTCCTGGCAGCTAGGGAGTTCCGCGTTGACCACTGCGCACGAAGAAATAAGCACCTGCAACGTTTGGTTTAGGTTTTAGGTGCATTTTTAATTTTATTGCTTAAATCGCATTCTCTCGACGAGCTGAGCACGTTTTCTGAAATGTGCTCCTCCCGTCGCTCTGGTAGGGTGCGCACAGTAAAAAGTGCTCTTGGCAGCTCGGGAGTGCCGCGTTGACCACTGCGCATGAAGAAATAAGCACCTGCAACGTTTGGTTTAGGTTTTAGGTGCATTTTTAATTTTATTGCTTAAATCGCATTTTCTCGACGAGCTGAGCACGTTTTCTGAAATGTGCTCCTCCCGTCGCTCTGGTTGGGTGCGCACAGTAAAAAGTGCTCTTGGCAGCTAGAGAGTGCCGTGTTGACCACTGCGCATGAAGAAATAAGCACCTGCAACGTTTGGTTTAGGTTTTAGGTGCATTTTTAATTTTATTGCTTAAATCGCATTTTCTCGACGAGCTGAGCACGTTTTCTGAAATGTGCTCCTCCCGTCACTCTGGTTGGGTGCGCACAGTAAAAAGAGCTCCTGGCAGCTAGGGAGTTCCGCGTTGACCACTGCGCACGAAGAAATAAGCACCTGCAACGTTTGGTTTAGGTTTTAGGTGCATTTTTAATTTTATTGCTTCAATCGCATTCTCTCGACGAGCTGAGCACGTTTTCTGAAATGTGCTCCTCCCGTCGCTCTGGTTGGGTGCACACAGTAAAAAGAGCTCCTTGCAGCTAGGGAGTGCCGCGTTGACCACTGCGCACGAAGAAATAAGCACCTGCAACGTTTGGTTTAGGTTTTAGGTGCATTTGTTATTTTATTGCTTAAATCGCATTCTCTCGACGAGCTGAGCACGTTTTCTGAAATGTGCTCCTCCCGTCGCTCTGGTTGGGTGCGCGTAGTAAAAAGTGCTCCTGGCAGCTAGAGAGTGCCGCGTTGACCACTGCGCATGAAGAAATAAGCACCTGCAACGTTTGGTTTAGGTTTTAGGTGCATTTTTAATCTTATTGCTTAAATCGCATTTTCTCGACGAGCTGAGCACGTTTTCTGAAATGTGCTCCTCCCGTCACTCTGATTGGGTGCGCACAGTAAAAAGTGCTCTTGGCAGCTAGAGAGTGCCGCGTTGACCACTGCGCATGAAGAAATAAGCACCTGCAACGTTTGGTTTAGGTTTTAGGTGCATTTTTAATTTTATTGCTTAAATCGCATTTTCTCGACGAGCTGAGCACGTTTTCTGAAATGTGCTCCTCCCGTCACTCTGGTTGGGTGCACACAGTAAAAAGAGCTCCTGGCAGCTAGGGAGTGCCGCGTTGACCACTGCGCACGAAGAAATAAGCACCTGTAACGTTTGGTTTAGGTTTTAGGTGCATTTTTTATTTTATTGCTTAAATCGCATTCTCTCGACGAGCTGAGCACGTTTTCTGAAATGTGCTCCTCCCGTCGCTCTGGTTGGGTGCGCTAGTAGTAAAAAATGCTCCTGGCAGCTAGAGAGTGCCGTGTTGACCACTGCGCATGAAGAAATAAGCACCTGCAACGTTTGGTTTAGGTTTTAGGTGCATTTTTAATTTTATTGCTTAAATCGCATTTTCTCGACGAGCTGAGCACGTTTTCTGAAATGTGCTCCTCCCGTCACTCTGATTGGGTGCGCACAGTAAAAAGTGCTCTTGGCAGCTAGAGAGTGCCGCGTTGACCACTGCGCATGAAGAAATAAGCACCTGCAACGTTTGGTTTAGGTTTTAGGTGCATTTTTAATTTTATTGCTTAAATCGCATTTTCTCGACGAGCTGAGCACGTTTTCTGAAATGTGCTCCTCCCGTCACTCTGGTTGGGTGCACACAGTAAAAAGAGCTCCTGGCAGCTAGGGAGTGCCGCGTTGACCACTGCGCACGAAGAAATAAGCACCTGCAACGTTTGGTTTAGGTTTTAGGTGCATTTTTTATTTTATTGCTTAAATCGCATTCTCTCGACGAGCTGAAAACGTTTTCTGAAATGTGCTCCTCCCGTCGCTCTGGTTGGGTGCGCTAGTAGTAAAAAATGCTCCTGGCAGCTAGAGAGTGCCGTGTTGACCACTGCGCATGAAGAAATAAGCACCTGCAACGTTTGGTTTAGGTTTTAGGTGCATTTTTAATTTTATTGCTTAAATCGCATTTTCTCGACGAGCTGAGCACGTTTTCTGAAATGTGCTCCTCCCGTCGCTCTGGTTGGGTGCGCACAGTAAAAAGAGCTTCTGGCAGCTAGGGAGTGCCGCGTTGACCACTGCGCACGAAGAAATAAGCACCTGCAACGTTTGGTTTAGGTTTTAGGTGCATTTTTTATTTTATTGCTTAAATCGCATTCTCTCGACGAGCTGAGCACGTTTTCTGAAATGTGCTCCTCCCGTCGCTCTGGTTGGGTGCGCGTAGTAAAAAAGGCTCCTGGCAGCTAGAGAGTGCCGCGTTGAGCACTGCGCACGAAGAATTAAGCACCTGCAACGTTTGGTTTAGGTTTTTAGGTGCATTTTTAATTTTATTGCTTAAATCGCATTCTCTCGACGAGCTGAGCACGTTTTCTGAAATGTGCTCCTCCCGTCGCTCTGGTTGGGTTCGCACAGTAAAAAGTGCTCTTGGCAGCTCGGGAGTGCCGCGTTGACCACTGCGCATGAAGAAATAAGCACCTGCAACGTTTGGTTTAGGTTTTAGGTGCATTTTTAATTTTATTGCTTAAATCGCATTTTCTCGACGAGCTGACACGTTTTCTGAAATGTGCTCCTCCCGTCGCTCTGGTTGGGCGCGAATAGTAAAAAGTGCTCCTGAGAGCTAGAGAGTGCCGCGTTGACCACTGCGCAAGAAGAAATAAGCACCTGCAACGTTTGGTTTAGGTTTTAGGTGCATTTTTAATTTTATTGCTTAAATCGCATTTTCTCGACAAGCTGAGCACGTTTTCTGAAATGTGCTCCTCCCGTCGCTCTGGTTGGGTGCGCACAGTAAAAAGTGCTCTTGGCAGCTAGAGAGTGCCGCGTTGACCACTGCGCATGAAGAAATAACCACCTGCAACGTTTGGTTTAGGTTTTAGGTGCATTTTTAATTTTATTGCTTAAATCGCATTCTCTCGACGAGCTGAGCACGTTTTCTGAAATGTGCTCCTCCCGTCACTCTGGTTGGGTGCGCATAGTAAAAAGTGCTCTTGGCAGCTAAAGAGTGCCGCGTTGACCACTGCGCACAAAGAAATAAGCACCTGCAACGTTTGGTTTGGGTTTTAGGTGCATTTTTAATTTTATTGCTTAAATCGCATTTCCTCGACGAGCTGAGCACGTTTTCTGAAATGAGCTCCTCCCGTCGCTCTGGCTGTGCGCGACTAGTAAAAAGGGCTCCTGGCAGCTAGAGAGTGCCGCGTTGACCACTGCACATGAAGAAATAAGCACCTGCAACGTTTGGTTTAGGTTTTAGGTGCATTTTTAATTTTATTGCTTAAATCGCATTTTCTCGACGAGCTGAGCACGTTTTCTGAAATGTGCTCCTCCCGTCGCTCTGGTTGGGTGCGCACAGTAAAAAGTGCTCTTGGCAGCTAGAGAGTGCCGCGTTGACCACTGCACATGAAGAAATAAGCACCTGCAACGTTTGGTTTAGGTTTTAGGTGCATTTTTAATTTTATTGCTTAAATCGCATTTTCTCGACGAGCCGAGCACGTTTTCTGAAATGTGCTCCTCCCGTCACTCTGGTTGGGTGCGCACAGTAAAAAGTGCTCCTTGCAGCTAGGGAGTGCCGCGTTGAGCACTGCGCACGAAGAAATAAGCACCTGCAACGTTTGGTTTAGGTTTTAGGTGCATTTTTAATTTTATTGCTTAAATCGCATTTCCTCGACGAGCTGAGCACGTTTTCTGAAATGTGCTCCTCCCGTCACTCTGGTTGGGTGCGCACAGTAAAAAGTGCTCCTGGCAGCTAGGGAGTGCCGCGTTGAGCACTGCGCACGAAGAAATAAGCACCTGCAACGTTTGGTTTAGGTTTTAGGTGCATTTTTAATTGTATTGCTTAAATTGCATTTTCTCGACGAGCTGAGCACGTTTTCTGAAATGGGCTCCTCCCGTCGCTCTGGTTGGGTGCACACAGTAAAAAGAGCTCCTGGCAGCTAGGGAGTTTCGCGTTGACCACTGCGCACGAAGAAATAAGCAAACTGCAACGTTTGGTTTAGGTTTTAGGTGCATTTTTTATTTTATTGCTTAAATCGCATTCTCTCGACGAGCTGAGCACGTTTTCTGAAATGTGCTCCTCCCGTCGCTCTGGTTGGGTGCACACAGTAAAAAGAGCTCCTGGCAGCTAGGGAGTGCCGCGTTGACCACTGCGCACGAAGAAGTAAGCACCTGCAACGTTTGGTTTAGGTTTTAGATGCATTTTTTATTTTATTGCTTAAATCGCATTCTCTCGACGAGCTGAGCACGTTTTCTGAAATGTGCTCCTCCCGTCGCTCTGGTTGGGTGCGCGTAGTAAAAAGTGCTCCTGGCAGCTAGAGAGTGCCGCGTTGACCACTGCGCATGAAGAAACAAGCACCTGCAACGTTTGGTTTAGGTTTTAGGTGCATTTTTAATTTTATTGCTTAAATCGCATTTTCTCGACGAGCTGAGCACGTTTTCTGAAATGTGCTCCTCCCGTCACTCTGGTTGGGTGCGCACAGTAAAAAGTGCTCCATGCAGCTAGGGAGTGCCGCGTTGAGCACTGCGCACGAAGAAATACGCACCTGCAACGTTTGGTTTAGGTTTTAGGTGCATTTTTAATTTTATTGCTTAAATCGCATTTTCTCGACGAGCTGAGCACGTTTTCTGAAATGTGCTCCTCCCGTCACTCTGGTTGGGTGCGCACAGTAAAAAGTGCTCTTGGCAGCTAGAGAGTGCCGCGTTGACCACTGCGCATGAAGAAATAACCACCTGCAACGTTTGGTTTAGGTTTTAGGTGCATTTTTAATTTTTTTGCTTAAATCGCATTTTCTCGACGAGCTGAGCACGTTTTCTGAAATGTGCTCCTCCCGTCACTCTGGTTGGGTGCGCACAGTAAAAAGTGCTCCTGGCAGTTAGGGAGTGCCGCGTTGAGCACTGCGCACGAAGAAATAAGCACCTGCAACGTTTGGTTTAGGTTTTAGGTGCATTTTTAATTTTATTGCTTAAATCGCATTTTCTCGACGAGCTGAGCACGTTTTCTGAAATGGGCTCCTCCCGTCGCTCTGGTTGGGTGCGCACAGTAAAAAGAGCTCCTGGCAGCTAGGGAGTTCCGCGTTGACCACTGCGCACGAAGAAATAAGCACCTGCAACGTTTGGTTTAGGTTTTAGGTGCATTTTTAATCTTATTGCTTAAATCGCATTTTCTCGACGAGCTGAGCACGTTTTCTGAAATGTTCTCCTCCCGTCACTCTGGTTGGGTGCGCACAGTAAAAAGTGCTCTTGGCAGCTAGAGAGTGCCGCGTTGACCACTGCGCATGAAGAAATAAGCACCTGCAACGCTTGGTATAGGTTTTAGGTGCATTTTTAATTTTATTGCTTAAATCGCATTTTCTCGACGAGCTGAGCACGTTTTCTGAAATGTGCTCCTCCCGTCACTCTGGTTGGGTGCGCACAGTAAAAAGTGCTCCTGGCAGCTAGGGAGTGCCGCGTTGAGCACTACGCACGAAGAAATAAGCACCTGCAACGTTTGGTTTAGGTTTTAGCTGCATTTTTAATTTTATTGCTTAAATCGCATTTCCTCGACGAGCTGAGCACGTTTTCTGAAATGTGCTCCTCCCGTCGCTCTGGTTGTGCGCGCATAGTAAAAAGTGCTCCTGGCAGCTAGAGAGTGCCGCGTTGACCACTGCACATGAAGAAATAAGCACCTGCAACGTTTGGTTTAGGTTTTAGGTGCATTTTTAATTTTATTGCTTAAATCGCATTTTCTCGACGAGCTGAGCACGTTTTCTGAAATGTGCTCCTCCCGTCGCTCTGGTTGGGTGCGCACAGTAAAAAGTGCTCTTGGCAGCTAGAGAGTGCCGCGTTGACCACTGCACATGAAGAAATAAGCACCTGCAACGTTTGGTTTAGGTTTTAGGTGCATTTTTAATTTTATTGCTTAAATCGCATTTTCTCGACGAGCTGAGCACGTTTTCTGAAATGTGCTCCTCCCGTCACTCTGGTTGGGTGCGCACAGTAAAAAGTGCTCCTGGCAGCTAGGGAGTGCCGCGTTGAGCACTGCGCACGAAGAAATAAGCACCTGCAACGTTTGGTTTAGGTTTTAGGTGCATTTTTAATTTTATTGCTTAAATCGCATTTTCTCGACGAGCTGAGCACGTTTTCTGAAATGTGCTCCTCCCGTCACTCTGGTTGGGTGCGCACAGTAAAAAGTGCTCTTGGCAGCTAGAGAGTGCCACGTTGACCACTGCGCATGAAGAAATAAGCACCTGCAACGTTTGGTTTAGGTTTTAGGTGCATTTTTAATTTTTTTGCTTAAATCGCATTTTCTCGACGAGCTGAGCACGTTTTCTGAAATGTGCTCCTCCCGTCACTCTGGTTGGGTGCGCACAGTAAAAAGTGCTCCTGGCAGCTAGGGAGTGCCGCGTTGAGCACTGCGCACGAAGAAATAAGCACCTGCAACGTTTGGTTTAGGTTTTAGGTGCATTTTTAATTTTATTGCTTAAATTGCATTTTCTCGACGAGCTGAGCACGTTTTCTGAAATGGGCTCCTCCCGTCGCTCTGGTTGGGTGCACACAGTAAAAAGAGCTCCTGGCAGCTAGGGAGTTCCGCGTTGACCACTGCGCACGAAGAAATAAGCACCTGCAACGTTTGGTTTAGGTTTTAGGTGCATTTTTTATTTTATTGCTTAAATCGCATTCTCTCGACGAGCTGAGCACGTTTTCTGAAATGTGCTCCTCCCGTCGCTCTGGTTGGGTGCACACAGTAAAAAGAGCTCCTGGCAGCTAGGGAGTGCCGCGTTGACCACTGCGCACGAAGAAATAAGCACCTGCAACGTTTGGTTTAGGTTTTAGATGCATTTTTTATTTTATTGCTTAAATCGCATTCTCTCGACGAGCTGAGCACGTTTTCTGAAATGTGCTCCTCCCGTCGCTCTGGTTGGGTGCGCGTAGTAAAAAGTGCTCCTGGCAGCTAGAGAGTGCCGCGTTGACCACTGCGCATGAAGAAATAAGCACCTGCAACGTTTGGTTTAGGTTTTAGGTGCATTTTTAATTTTATTGCTTAAATCGCATTTTCTCGACGAGCTGAGCACGTTTTCTGAAATGTGCTCCTCCCGTCGCTCTGGTTGGGTGCGCACAGTAAAAAGTGCTCTTGGCAGCTCGGGAGTGCCGCGTTGACCACTGCGCATGAAGAAATAAGCACCTGCTACGTTTGGTTTAGGTTTTAGGTGCATTTTTAATTTTATTGCTTAAATCGCATTCTCTCGACGAGCTGAGCACGTTTTCTGAAATGTGCTCCTCCCGTCGCTCTGGTTGGGTGCGCGTAGTAAAAAGTGCTCCTGGCAGCTAGAGAGTGCCGCGTTGACCACTGCGCATGAAGAAATAAGCACCTGCAACGTTTGGTTTAGGTTTTAGGAGCATTTTTAATTTTATTGCTTAAATCGCATTTTCTCGACGAGCTGAGCACGTTTTCTGAAATGTGCTCCTCCCGTCACTCTGGTTGGGTGCGCATAGTAAAAAGTGCTCTTGGCAGCTAGAGAGTGCCGCGTTGACCACTGCGCTTGAAGAAATAACCACCTGCAACGTTTGGTTTAGGTTTTGGGTGCATTTTTAATTTTATTGCTTAAATCGCATTTTCTCGACGAGCTGAGCACGTTTTCTGAAATGTGCTCCTCCCGTCACTCTGGTTGGGTGCGCACAGTAAAAAGTGCTCCTGGCAGCTAGGGAGTGCCGCGTTGAGCACTGCGCACGAAGAAATAAGCACCTGCAACGTTTGGTTTAGGTTTTAGCTGCATTTTTAATTTTATTGCTTAAATCGCATTTTCTCGACGAGCTGAGCACGTTTTCTGAAATGTGCTCCTCCCGTCGCTCTGGTTGGGTGCGCACAGTAAAAAGAGCTCCTGGCAGCTAGGGAGTTCCGCGTTGACCACTGCGCACGAAGAAATAAGCACCTGCAACGTTTGGTTTAGGTTTTAGGTGCATTTTTAATCTTATTGCTTAAATCGCATTTTCTCGACGAGCTGAGCACGTTTTCTGAAATGTGCTCCTCCCGTCACTCTGGTTGGGTGCGCACAGTAAAAAGTGCTCTTGGCAGCTAGAGAGTGCCGCGTTGACCACTGCGCATGAAGAAATAAGCACCTGCAACGTTTGGTTTAGGTTTTAGGTGCATTTTTAATTTTATTGCTTAGATCGCATTTTCTCGACGAGCTGAGCACGTTTTCTGAAATGTGCTCCTCCCGTCGCTCTGGTTGGGCGCGCATAGTAAAAAGTGCTCCTGGCAGCTAGAGAGTGCCGCGTTGACCACTGCGCAAGAAGAAATAAGCACCTGCAACGTTTGGTTTAGGTTTTAGGTGCATTTTTAATTTTATTGCTTAAATCGCATTTTGTCGACAAGCTGAGCACGTTTTCCGAAATGTGCTCCTCCCGTCGCTCTGGTTGGGTGCGCACAGTAAAACGAGCTCCTGGCAGCTAGGGAGTGCCGCGTTGACCACTGCGCACGAAGAAATAAGCACCTGCAACGTTTGGTTTAGGTTTTAGGTGCATTTGTAATTTTATTGCTTAAATCGCGTTCTCTCGACGAGCTGAGCACGTTTTCTGAAATGTGCTCCTCCCGTTGCTCTGGTTGGGCGCGCATAGTAAAAAGTGCTCTTGGCAGCTAAAAAGTGCCGCGTTGACCACTGCGCACAAAGAAATAAGCACCTGCAACGTTTGGTTTAGGTTTTAGGTGCATTTTAAATTTTATTGCTTAAATCGCATTTTCTCGACGAGCTGAGCACGTTTTCTGAAATGTGCTCCTCCCGTCGCTCTGGTTGTGCGCGCATAGTAAAAAGTGCTCCTGGCAGCTAGAGAGTGCCGCGTTGACCACTGCACATGAAGAAATAAGCACCTGCAACGTTTGGTTTAGGTTTTAGGTGCATTTTTAATTTTATTGCTTAAATCGCATTTTCTCGACGAGCTGAGCACGTTTTCTGAAATGTGCTCCTCCCGTCGCTCTGGTTGGGTGCGCACAGTAAAAAGTGCTCTTGGCAGCTAGAGAGTGCCGCGTTGACCACTGCGCATGAAGAAATAAGCACCTGCAACGTTTGGTTTAGGTTTTAGGTGCATTTTTAATTTGATTGCTTAAATCGCATTTTCTCGACGAGCTGAGCACGTTTTCTGAAATGTGCTCCTCCCGTCACTCTGGTTGGGTGCGCACAGTAAAAAGTGCTCCTGGCAGCTAGGGAGTGCCGCGTTGAGCACTGCGCACGAAGAAATAAGCACCTGCAACGTTTGGTTTAGGTTTTAGGTGCATTTTTAATTTTATTGCTTAAATCGCATTTTCTCGACGAGCTGACCACGTTTTCTGAAATGTGCTCCTCCCGTCACTCTGGTTGGGTGCGCACAGTAAAAAGTGCTCCTGGCAGCTAGGGAGTGCCGCGTTGAGCACTGCGCACGAAGAAATAAGCACCTGCAACGTTTGGTTTAGGTTTTAGGTGCATTTTTAATTTTATTGCTTAAATCGCATTTTCTCGACGAGCTGACCACGTTTTCTGAAATGTGCTCCTCCCGTCACTCTGGTTGGGTGCGCACAGTAAAAAGTGCTCTTGGCAGCTAGAGAGTGCCGCGTTGACCACTGCGCATGAAGAAATAAGCACCTGCAACGTTTGGTTTAGGTTTTAGATGCATTTTTAATTTTATTGCTTAAATCGCATTTTCTCGACGAGCTGAGCACGTTTTCTGAAATGTGCTCCTCCCGTCACTCTGGTTGGGTGCGCACAGTAAAAAGTGCTCCTGGCAGCTAGGGAGTGCCGCGTTGAGCACTGCGCACGAAGAAATAAGCACCTGCAACGTTTGGTTTAGGTTTTAGGTGCATTTTTAATTTTATTGCTTAAATCGCATTTTCTCGACGAGCTGAGCACGTTTTCTGAAATGTGCTCCTCCCGTCACTCTGGTTGGGTGCGCACAGTAAAAAGTGCTCCTGGCAGCTAGGGAGTGCCGCGTTGAGCACTGCGCACGAAGAAATAAGCACCTGCAACGTTTGGTTTAGGTTTTAGGTGCATTTTTAATTTTATTGCTTAAATCGCATTTTCTCGACGAGCTGAGGACGTTTTCTGAAATGTGCTCCTCCCGTCACTCTGGTTGGGTGCGCACAGTAAAAAGTGCTCTTGGCAGCTAGAGAGTGCCGCGTTGACCACTGCGCATGAAGAAATAAGCACCTGCAACGTTTGGTTTAGGTTTTAGGTGCATTTTTAATTTTATTGCTTAAATCGCATTTTCTCGACGAGCTGAGCACGTTTTCTGAAATGTGCTCCTCCCGTCACTCTGGTTGGGTGCGCACAGTAAAAGGTGCTCCTGGCAGCTAGGGAGTGCCGCGTTGAGCACTGCGCACGAAGAAATAAGCACCTGCAACGTTTGGTTCAGGTTTTAGGTGCATTTTTAATTTTATTGCTTAAATCGCATTTTCTCGACGAGCTGAGCACGTTTTCTGAAATGGGCTCCCCCCGTCGCTCTGGTTGGGTGCGCACAGTAAAAAGAGCTCCTGGCAGCTAGGGAGTTCCGCGTTGACCACTGCGCACGAAGAAATAAGCACCTGCAACGTTTGGTTTAGGTTTTAGGTGCATTTTTAATTTTATTGCTTAAATCGCATTTTCTCGACGAGCTGAGCACGTTTTCTGAAATGTGCTCCTCCCGTCACTCTGGTTGGGTGCGCACAGTAAAAAGTGGTCCTGGCAGCTAGGGAGTGCCGCGTTGAGCACTGCGCACGAAGAAATAAGCACCTGCAACGTTTGGTTTAGGTTTTAGGTGCATTTTTAATTTTATTGCTTAAATTGCATTTTCTCGACGAGCTGAGCACGTTTTCTGAAATGGGCTCCTCCCGTCGCTCTGGTTGGGTGCGCACAGTAAAAAGAGCTCCTGGCAGCTAGGGAGTTCCGCGTTGACCACTGCGCACGAAGAAATAAGCACCTGCAACGTTTGGTTTAGGTTTTAGGTGCATTTTTTATTTTATTGCTTAAATCGCATTCTCTCGACGAGCTGAGCACGTTTTCTGAAATGTGCTCCTCCCGTCGCTCTGGTTGGGTGCACACAGTAAAAAGAGCTCCTGGCAGCTAGGGAGTGCCGCGTTGACCACTGCGCACGAAGAAATAAGCACCTGCAACGTTTGGTTTAGGTTTTAGATGCATTTTTTATTTTATTGCTTAAATCGCATTCTCTCGACGAGCTGAGCACGTTTTCTGAAATGTGCTCCTCCCGTCGCTCTGGTTGGGTGCGCGTAGTAAAAAGTGCTCCTGGCAGCTAGAGAGTGCCGCGTTGACCACTGCGCATGAAGAAATAAGCACCTGCAACGTTTGGTTTAGGTTTTAGGTGCATTTTTAATTTTATTGCTTAAATCGCATTTTCTCGACGAGCTGAGCACGTTTTCTGAAATGTGCTCCTCCCGTCGCTCTGGTTGGGTGCGCACAGTAAAAAGTGCTCTTGGCAGCTCGGGAGTGCCGCGTTGACCACTGCGCATGAAGAAATAAGCACCTGCAACGTTTGGTTTAGGTTTTAGGTGCATTTTTAATTTTATTGCTTAAATCGCATTCTCTCGACGAGCTGAGCACGTTTTCTGAAATGTGCTCCTCCCGTCGCTCTGGTTGGGTGTGCGTAGTAAAAAGTGCTCCTGGCAGCTAGAGAGTGCCGCGTTGACCACTGCGCATGAAGAAATAAGCACCTGCAACGTTTGGTTTAGGTTTTAGGAGCATTTTTAATTTTATTGCTTAAATCGCATTTTCTCGACGAGCTGAGCACGTTTTCTGAAATGTGCTCCTCCCGTCACTCTGGTTGGGTGCGCATAGTAAAAAGTGCTCTTGGCAGCTAGAGAGTGCCGCGTTGACCACTGCGCTTGAAGAAATAACCACCTGCAACGTTTGGTTTAGGTTTTGGGTGCATTTTTAATTTTATTGCTTAAATCGCATTTTCTCGACGAGCTGAGCACGTTTTCTGAAATGTGCTCCTCCCGTCACTCTGGTTGGGTGCGCACAGTAAAAAGTGCTCCTGGCAGCTAGGGAGTGCCGCGTTGAGCACTGCGCACGAAGAAATAAGCACCTGCAACGTTTGGTTTAGGTTTTAGCTGCATTTTTAATTTTATTGCTTAAATCGCATTTTCTCGACGAGCTGAGCACGTTTTCTGAAATGTGCTCCTCCCGTCGCTCTGGTTGGGTGCGCACAGTAAAAAGAGCTCCTGGCAGCTAGGGAGTTCCGCGTTGACCACTGCGCACGAAGAAATAAGCACCTGCAACGTTTGGTTTAGGTTTTAGGTGCATTTTTAATCTTATTGCTTAAATCGCATTTTCTCGACGAGCTGAGCACGTTTTCTGAAATGTGCTCCTCCCGTCACTCTGGTTGGGTGCGCACAGTAAAAAGTGCTCTTGGCAGCTAGAGAGTGCCGCGTTGACCACTGCGCATGAAGAAATAAGCACCTGCAACGTTTGGTTTAGGTTTTAGGTGCATTTTTAATTTTATTGCTTGGATCGCATTTTCTCGACGAGCTGAGCACGTTTTCTGAAATGTGCTCCTCCCGTCGCTCTGGTTGGGCGCGCATAGTAAAAAGTGCTCCTGGCAGCTAGAGAGTGCCGCGTTGACCACTGCGCAAGAAGAAATAAGCACCTGCAACGTTTGGTTTAGGTTTTAGGTGCATTTTTAATTTTATTGCTTAAATCGCATTTTGTCGACAAGCTGAGCACGTTTTCCGAAATGTGCTCCTCCCGTCGCTCTGGTTGGGTGCGCACAGTAAAACGAGCTCCTGGCAGCTAGGGAGTGCCGCGTTGACCACTGCGCACGAAGAAATAAGCACCTGCAACGTTTGGTTTAGGTTTTAGGTGCATTTGTAATTTTATTGCTTAAATCGCGTTCTCTCGACGAGCTGAGCACGTTTTCTGAAATGTGCTCCTCCCGTTGCTCTGGTTGGGCGCGCATAGTAAAAAGTGCTCTTGGCAGCTAAAAAGTGCCGCGTTGACCACTGCGCACAAAGAAATAAGCACCTGCAACGTTTGGTTTAGGTTTTAGGTGCATTTTAAATTTTATTGCTTAAATCGCATTTTCTCGACGAGCTGAGCACGTTTTCTGAAATGTGCTCCTCCCGTCGCTCTGGTTGTGCGCGCATAGTAAAAAGTGCTCCTGGCAGCTAGAGAGTGCCGCGTTGACCACTGCACATGAAGAAATAAGCACCTGCAACGTTTGGTTTAGGTTTTAGGTGCATTTTTAATTTTATTGCTTAAATCGCATTTTCTCGACGAGCTGAGCACGTTTTCTGAAATGTGCTCCTCCCGTCGCTCTGGTTGGGTGCGCACAGTAAAAAGTGCTCTTGGCAGCAAGAGAGTGCCGCGTTGACCACTGCGCATGAAGAAATAAGCACCTGCAACGTTTGGTTTAGGTTTTAGGTGCATTTTTAATTTGATTGCTTAAATCGCATTTTCTCGACGAGCTGAGCACGTTTTCTGAAATGTGCTCCTCCCGTCACTCTGGTTGGGTGCGCACAGTAAAAAGTGCTCCTGGCAGCTAGGGAGTGCCGCGTTGAGCACTGCGCACGAAGAAATAAGCACCTGCAACGTTTGGTTTAGGTTTTAGGTGCATTTTTAATTTTATTGCTTAAATCGCATTTTCTCGACGAGCTGACCACGTTTTCTGAAATGTGCTCCTCCCGTCACTCTGGTTGGGTGCGCACAGTAAAAAGTGCTCCTGGCAGCTAGGGAGTGCCGCGTTGAGCACTGCGCACGAAGAAATAAGCACCTGCAACGTTTGGTTTAGGTTTTAGGTGCATTTTTAATTTTATTGCTTAAATCGCATTTTCTCGACGAGCTGACCACGTTTTCTGAAATGTGCTCCTCCCGTCACTCTGGTTGGGTGCGCACAGTAAAAAGTGCTCTTGGCAGCTAGAGAGTGCCGCGTTGACCACTGCGCATGAAGAAATAAGCACCTGCAACGTTTGGTTTAGGTTTTAGATGCATTTTTAATTTTATTGCTTAAATCGCATTTTCTCGACGAGCTGAGCACGTTTTCTGAAATGTGCTCCTCCCGTCACTCTGGTTGGGTGCGCACAGTAAAAAGTGCTCCTGGCAGCTAGGGAGTGCCGCGTTGAGCACTGCGCACGAAGAAATAAGCACCTGCAACGTTTGGTTTAGGTTTTAGGTGCATTTTTAATTTTATTGCTTAAATCGCATTTTCTCGACGAGCTGAGCACGTTTTCTGAAATGTGCTCCTCCCGTCACTCTGGTTGGGTGCGCACAGTAAAAAGTGCTCCTGGCAGCTAGGGAGTGCCGCGTTGAGCACTGCGCACGAAGAAATAAGCACCTGCAACGTTTGGTTTAGGTTTTAGGTGCATTTTTAATTTTATTGCTTAAATCGCATTTTCTCGACGAGCTGAGGACGTTTTCTGAAATGTGCTCCTCCCGTCACTCTGGTTGGGTGCGCACAGTAAAAAGTGCTCTTGGCAGCTAGAGAGTGCCGCGTTGACCACTGCGCATGAAGAAATAAGCACCTGCAACGTTTGGTTTAGGTTTTAGGTGCATTTTTAATTTTATTGCTTAAATCGCATTTTCTCGACGAGCTGAGCACGTTTTCTGAAATGTGCTCCTCCCGTCACTCTGGTTGGGTGCGCACAGTAAAAGGTGCTCCTGGCAGCTAGGGAGTGCCGCGTTGAGCACTGCGCACGAAGAAATAAGCACCTGCAACGTTTGGTTCAGGTTTTAGGTGCATTTTTAATTTTATTGCTTAAATCGCATTTTCTCGACGAGCTGAGCACGTTTTCTGAAATGGGCTCCCCCCGTCGCTCTGGTTGGGTGCGCACAGTAAAAAGAGCTCCTGGCAGCTAGGGAGTTCCGCGTTGACCACTGCGCACGAAGAAATAAGCACCTGCAACGTTTGGTTTAGGTTTTAGGTGCATTTTTAATTTTATTGCTTAAATCGCATTTTCTCGACGAGCTGAGCACGTTTTCTGAAATGTGCTCCTCCCGTCACTCTGGTTGGGTGCGCACAGTAAAAAGTGGTCCTGGCAGCTAGGGAGTGCCGCGTTGAGCACTGCGCACGAAGAAATAAGCACCTGCAACGTTTGGTTTAGGTTTTAGGTGCATTTTTAATTTTATTGCTTAAATTGCATTTTCTCGACGAGCTGAGCACGTTTTCTGAAATGGGCTCCTCCCGTCGCTCTGGTTGGGTGCGCACAGTAAAAAGAGCTCCTGGCAGCTAGGGAGTTCCGCGTTGACCACTGCGCACGAAGAAATAAGCACCTGCAACGTTTGGTTTAGGTTTTAGGTGCATTTTTTATTTTATTGCTTAAATCGCATTCTCTCGACGAGCTGAGCACGTTTTCTGAAATGTGCTCCTCCCGTCGCTCTGGTTGGGTGCACACAGGAAAAAGAGCTCCTGGCAGCTAGGGAGTGCCGCGTTGACCACTGCGCACGAAGAAATAAGCACCTGCAACGTTTGGTTTAGGTTTTAGATGCATTTTTTATTTTATTGCTTAAATCGCATTCTCTCGACGAGCTGAGCACGTTTTCTGAAATGTGCTCCTCCCGTCGCTCTGGTTGGGTGCGCGTAGTAAAAAGTGCTCCTGGCAGCTAGAGAGTGCCGCGTTGACCACTGCGCATGAAGAAATAAGCACCTGCAACGTTTGGTTTAGGTTTTAGGTGCATTTTTAATTTTATTGCTTAAATCGCATTTTCTCGACGAGCTGAGCACGTTTTCTGAAATGTGCTCCTCCCGTCGCTCTGGTTGGGTGCGCACAGTAAAAAGTGCTCTTGGCAGCTCGGGAGTGCCGCGTTGACCACTGCGCATGAAGAAATAAGCACCTGCAACGTTTGGTTTAGGTTTTAGGTGCATTTTTTATTTTATTGCTTAAATCGCATTCTCTCGACGAGCTGAGCACGTTTTCTGAAATGTGCTCCTCCCGTCGCTCTGGTTGGGTGTGCGTAGTAAAAAGTGCTCCTGGCAGCTAGAGAGTGCCGCGTTGACCACTGCGCATGAAGAAATAAGCACCTGCAACGTTTGGTTTAGGTTTTAGGAGCATTTTTAATTTTATTGCTTAAATCGCATTTTCTCGACGAGCTGAGCACGTTTTCTGAAATGTGCTCCTCCCGTCACTCTGGTTGGGTGCGCATAGTAAAAAGTGCTCTTGGCAGCTAGAGAGTGCCGCGTTGACCACTGCGCTTGAAGAAATAACCACCTGCAACGTTTGGTTTAGGTTTTGGGTGCATTTTTAATTTTATTGCTTAAATCGCATTTTCTCGACGAGCTGAGCACGTTTTCTGAAATGTGCTCCTCCCGTCACTCTGGTTGGGTGCGCACAGTAAAAAGTGCTCCTGGCAGCTAGGGAGTGCCGCGTTGAGCACTGCGCACGAAGAAATAAGCACCTGCAACGTTTGGTTTAGGTTTTAGCTGCATTTTTAATTTTATTGCTTAAATCGCATTTTCTCGACGAGCTGAGCACGTTTTCTGAAATGTGCTCCTCCCGTCGCTCTGGTTGGGTGCGCACAGTAAAAAGAGCTCCTGGCAGCTAGGGAGTTCCGCGTTGACCACTGCGCACGAAGAAATAAGCACCTGCAACGTTTGGTTTAGGTTTTAGGTGCATTTTTAATCTTATTGCTTAAATCGCATTTTCTCGACGAGCTGAGCACGTTTTCTGAAATGTGCTCCTCCCGTCACTCTGGTTGGGTGCGCACAGTAAAAAGTGCTCTTGGCAGCTAGAGAGTGCCGCGTTGACCACTGCGCATGAAGAAATAAGCACCTGCAACGTTTGGTTTAGGTTTTAGGTGCATTTTTAATTTTATTGCTTGGATCGCATTTTCTCGACGAGCTGAGCACGTTTTCTGAAATGTGCTCCTCCCGTCGCTCTGGTTGGGCGCGCATAGTAAAAAGTGCTCCTGGCAGCGAGAGAGTGCCGCGTTGACCACTGCGCAAGAAGAAATAAGCACCTGCAACGTTTGGTTTAGGTTTTAGGTGCATTTTTAATTTTATTGCTTAAATCGCATTTTGTCGACAAGCTGAGCACGTTTTCCGAAATGTGCTCCTCCCGTCGCTCTGGTTGGGTGCGCACAGTAAAACGAGCTCCTGGCAGCTAGGGAGTGCCGCGTTGACCACTGCGCACGAAGAAATAAGCACCTGCAACGTTTGGTTTAGGTTTTAGGTGCATTTGTAATTTTATTGCTTAAATCGCGTTCTCTCGACGAGCTGAGCACGTTTTCTGAAATGTGCTCCTCCCGTTGCTCTGGTTGGGCGCGCATAGTAAAAAGTGCTCTTGGCAGCTAAAAAGTGCCGCGTTGACCACTGCGCACAAAGAAATAAGCACCTGCAACGTTTGGTTTAGGTTTTAGGTGCATTTTAAATTTTATTGCTTAAATCGCATTTTCTCGACGAGCTGAGCACGTTTTCTGAAATGTGCTCCTCCCGTCGCTCTGGTTGTGCGCGCATAGTAAAAAGTGCTCCTGGCAGCTAGAGAGTGCCGCGTTGACCACTGCACATGAAGAAATAAGCACCTGCAACGTTTGGTTTAGGTTTTAGGTGCATTTTTAATTTTATTGCTTAAATCGCATTTTCTCGACGAGCTGAGCACGTTTTCTGAAATGTGCTCCTCCCGTCGCTCTGGTTGGGTGCGCACAGTAAAAAGTGCTCTTGGCAGCTAGAGAGTGCCGCGTTGACCACTGCGCATGAAGAAATAAGCACCTGCAACGTTTGGTTTAGGTTTTAGGTGCATTTTTAATTTGATTGCTTAAATCGCATTTTCTCGACGAGCTGAGCACGTTTTCTGAAATGTGCTCCTCCCGTCGCTCTGGTTGGGTGCGCACAGTAAAAAGAGCTCCTGGCAGCTAGGGAGTGCCGCGTTGACCACTGCGCACGAAGAAATAAGCACCTGCAACGTTTGGTTTAGGTTTTAGGTGCATTTTTTATTTTATTGCTTAAATCGCATTCTCTCGACGAGCTGAGCACGTTTTCTGAAATGTGCTCCTCCCGTCGCTCTGGTTGGTTGCGCGTAGTAAAAAAGGCTCCTGGCAGCTAGAGAGTGCCGCGTTGACCACTGCGCATGAAGAAATAAGCACTTGCAACGTTTGGTTTAGGTTTTAGGTGCATTTTTAATCTTATTGCTTAAATCGCATTTTCTCGACGAGCTGAGCACGTTTTCTGAAATGTGCTCCTCCCGTCACTCTGGTTGGGTGCGCACAGTAAAAAGAGCTACTGGCAGCTAGGGAGTGCCGCGTTGACCACTGCGCACGAAGAAATAAGCACCTGCAACGTTTGGTTTAGGTTTTAGGTGCATTTTTTATTTTATTGCTTAAATCGCATTTTCTCGACGAGCTGAGCACGTTTTCTGAAATGTGCTCCTCCCGTCACTCTGGTTGGGTGCGCACAGTAAAAAGTGCTCTTGGCAGCTAGAGAGTGCCGCGTTGACCACTGCGCATGAAGAAATAAGCACCTGCAACGTTTGGTTTAGGTTTTAGGTGCATTTTTAATCTTATTGCTTAAATCGCATTTTCTCGACGAGCTGAGCACGTTTTCTGAAATGTGCTCCTCCCGTCACTCTGGTTGGGTGCGCACAGTAAAAAGTGCTCTTGGCAGCTAGAGAGTGCCGCGTTGACCACTGCGCATGAAGAAATAAGCACCTGCAACGCTTGGTTTAGGTTTTAGGTGCATTTTTAATTTTATTGCTTAAATCGCATTTTCTCGACGAGCTGAGCACGTTTTCTGAAATGTGCTCCTCCCGTCACTCTGGTTGGGTGCGCACAGTAAAAAGTGCTCCTGGCAGCTAGGGAGTGCCGCGTTGAGCACTACGCACGAAGAAATAAGCACCTGCAACGTTTGGTTTAGGTTTTAGCTGCATTTTTAATTTTATTGCTTAAATCGCATTTTCTCGACGAGCTGAGCACGTTTTCTGAAATGTGCTCCTCCCGTCGCTCTGGTTGGGTGCACACAGTAAAAAGAGCTCCTGGCAGCTAGGGAGTTCCGCGTTGACCACTGCGCACGAAGAAATAAGCACCTGCAACGTTTGGTTTAGGTTTTAGGTGCATTTTTAATTTTATTGCTTAAATCGCATTCTCTCGACGAGCTGAGCACGTTTTCTGAAATGGGCTCCTCCCGTCGCTCTGGTTGGGTGCGCACAGTAAAAAGAGCTCCTGGCAGCTAGGGAGTTCCGCGTTGACCACTGCGCACGAAGAAATAAGCACCTGCAACGTTTGGTTTAGGTTTTAGGTGCATTTTTTATTTTATTGCTTAAATCGCATTCTCTCGACGAGCTGAGCACGTTTTCTGAAATGTGCTCCTCCCGTCGCTCTGGTTGGGTGCACACAGTACAAAGAGCTCCTGGCAGCTAGGGAGTGCCGCGTTGACCACTGCGCACGAAGAAATAAGCACCTGCAACGTTTGGTTTAGGTTTTAGGTGCATTTTTTATTTTATTGCTTAAATCGCATTCTCTCGACGAGCTGAGCACGTTTTCTGAAATGTGCTCCTCCCGTCGCTCTGGGTGGGTGCGCGTAGTAAAAAGTGCTCCTGGCAGCTAGAGAGTGCCGCGTTGACCACTGCGCATGAAGAAATAAGCACCTGCAACGTTTGGTTTAGGTTTTAGGTGCATTTTTAATTTTATTGCTTAAATCGCATTTTCTCGACGAGCTGAGCACGTTTTATGAAATGTGCTCCTCCCGTCGCTCTGGTTGGGTGCGCACAGTAAAAAGAGCTCCTGGCAGCTAGGGAGTGCCGCGTTGACCACTGCGCACGAAGAAATAAGCACCTGCAACGTTTGGTTTAGGTTTTAGGTGCATTTTTTATTTTATTGCTTAAATCGCATTCTCTCGACGAGCTGAGCACGTTTTCTGAAATGTGCTCCTCCCGTCGCTCTGGTTGGGTGCGCGTAGTAAAAAAGGCTCCTGGCAGCTAGAGAGTGCCGCGTTGACCACTGCGCATGAAGAAATAAGCACCTGCAACGTTTGGTTTAGGTTTTAGGTGCATTTTTAATCTTATTGCTTAAATCGCATTTTCTCGACGAGCTGAGCACGTTTTCTGAAATGTGCTCCTCCCGTCGCTCTGGTTGGGTGCGCACAGTAAAAAGTGCTCTTGCAAGCTCGGGAGTGCCGCGTTGACCACTGCGCATGAAGAAATAAGCACCTGCAACGTTTGGTTTAGGTTTTAGGTGCATTTTTAATTTTATTGCTTAAATCGCATTTTCTCGACGAGCTGAGCACGTTTTCTGAAATGTGCTCCTCCCGTCGCTCTGGGTGGGTGCGCGTAGTAAAAAGTGCTCCTGGCAGCTAGAGAGTGCCGCGTTGACCACTGCGCATGAAGAAATAAGCACCTGCAACGTTTGGTTTAGGTTTTAGGTGCATTTTTAATTTTATTGCTTAAATCGCATTTTCTCGACGAGCTGAGCACGTTTTCTGAAATGTGCTCCTCCCGTCGCTCTGGTTGGGTGCGCACAGTAAAAAGAGCTCCTGGCAGCTAGGGAGTGCCGCGTTGACCACTGCGCACGAAGAAATAAGCACCTGCAACGTTTGGTTTAGGTTTTAGGTGCATTTTTTATTTTATTGCTTTAATCGCATTCTCTCGACGAGCTGAGCACGTTTTCTGAAATGTGCTCCTCCCGTCGCTCTGGTTGGGTGCGCGTAGTAAAAAAGGCTCCTGGCAGCTAGAGAGTGCCGCGTTGACCACTGCGCATGAAGAAATAAGCACCTGCAACGTTTGGTTTAGGTTTTAGGTGCATTTTTAATCTTATTGCTTAAATCGCATTTTCTCGACGAGCTGAGCACGTTTTCTGAAATGTGCTCCTCCCGTCACTCTGGTTGGGTGCGCACAGTAAAAAGAGCTACTGGCAGCTAGGGAGTGCCGCGTTGACCACTGCGCACGAAGAAATAAGCACCTGCACCGTTTGGTTTAGGTTTTAGGTGCATTTTTTATTTTATTGCTTAAATCGCATTTTCTCGACGAGCTGAGCACGTTTTCTGAAATGTGCTCCTCCCGTCACTCTGGTTGGGTGCGCACAGTAAAAAGTGCTCTTGGCAGCTAGAGAGTGCCGCGTTGACCACTGCGCATGAAGAAATAAGCACCTGCAACGTTTGGTTTAGGTTTTAGGTGCATTTTTAATCTTATTGCTTAAATCGCATTTTCTCGACGAGCTGAGCACGTTTTCTGAAATGTGCTCCTCCCGTCGCTCTGGTTGGGTGCGCACAGTAAAAAGTGCTCTTGCAAGCTCGGGAGTGCCGCGTTGACCACTGCGCATGAAGAAATAAGCACCTGCAACGTTTGGTTTAGGTTTTAGGTGCATTTTTAATTTTATTGCTTAAATCGCATTTTCTCGACGAGCTGAGCACGTTTTCTGAAATGTGCTCCTCCCGTCGCTCTGGTTGGGCGCGCATAGTAAAAAGTGCTCCTGGCAGCTAGAGAGCGCCGCGTTGACCACTGCGCATGAAGAAATAAGCACCTGCAACGTTTGGTTTAGGTTTTAGGTGCATTTTTAATTTTATTGCTTAAATCGCATTCTCTCGACGAGCTGAGCACGTTTTCTGAAATGTGCTCCTCCCGTCACTCTGGTTGGGTGCGCACAGTAAAAAGTGCTCTTGGCAGCTAGAGATTGCCGCGTTGACCACTGCGCATGAAGAAATAAGCACCTGCAACGTTTGGTTTAGGTTTTAGGTGCATTTTTAATCTTATTGCTTAAATGGCATTTTCTCGACGAGCTGAGCACGTTTTCTGAAATGTGCTCCTCCCGTCACTCTGGTTGGGTGCGCACAGTAAAAAGTGCTCTTGGCAGCTAGAGAGTGCCGCGTTGACCACTGCGCATGAAGAAATAAGCACCTGCAACGCTTGGTTTAGGTTTTAGGTGCATTTTTAATTTTATTGCTTAAATCGCATTTTCTCGACGAGCTGAGCACGTTTTCTGAAATGTGCTCCTCCCGTCACTCTGGTTGGGTGCGCACAGTAAAAAGTGCTCCTGGCAGCTAGGGAGTGCCGCGTTGAGCACTACGCACGAAGAAATAAGCACCTGCAACGTTTGGTTTAGGTTTTAGCTGCATTTTTAATTTTATTGCTTAAATCGCATTTTCTCGACGAGCTGAGCACGTTTTCTGAAATGTGCTCCTCCCGTCGCTCTGGTTGGGTGCGCACAGTAAAAAGAGCTCCTGGCAGCTAGGGAGTTCCGCGTTGACCACTGCGCACGAAGAAATAAGCACCTGCAACGTTTGGTTTAGGTTTTAGGTGCATTTTTAATTTTATTGCTTAAATCGCATTCTCTCGACGAGCTGAGCACGTTTTCTGAAATGTGCTCCTCCCGTCGCTCTGGTTGGGTGCGCACAGTAAAAAGTGCTCTTGCCAGCTCGGGAGTGCCGCGTTGACCACTGCGCATGAAGAAATAAGCACCTGCAACGTTTGGTTTAGGTTTTAGGTGCATTTTTAATTTTATTGCTTAAATCGCATTTTCTCGACGAGCTGAGCACGTTTTCTGAAATGTGCTCCTCCCGTCGCTCTGGTTGGGCGCGCATAGTAAAAAGTGCTCCTGGCAGCTAGAGAGTGCCGCGTTGACCACTGCGCGAGAAGAAATAAGCACCTGCAACGTTTGGTTTAGGTTTTAGGTGCATTTTTAATTTTATTGCTTAAATCGCATTTTCTCGACAAGCTGAGCACGTTTTCTGAAATGTGCTCCTCCCGTCGCTCTGGTTGGGTGTGCACAGTAAAAAGAGCTCCTGGCAGCTAGGGAGTGCCGCGTTGACCACTGCGCACGAAGAAATAAGCACCTGCAACGTTTGGTTTAGGTTTTAGGTGCATTTTTAATTTTATTGCTTAAATCGCATTCTCTCGACGAGCTGAGCACGTTTTCTGAAATGTGCTCCTCCCGTCACTCTGGTTGGGTGCGCACAGTAAAAAGTGCTCCTGGCAGCTAGGGAGTGCCGCGTTGAGCACTACGCACGAAGAAATAAGCACCTGCAACGTTTGGTTTAGGTTTTAGGTGCATTTTAAATTTTATTGCTTAAATCGCATTTCCTCGACGAGCTGAGCACGTTTTCTGAAATGTGCTCCTCCCGTCGCTCTGGTTGTGCGCGCATAGTAAAAAGTGCTCCTGGCAGCTAGAGAGTGCCGCGTTGACCACTGCACATGAAGAAATAAGCTTCTGCAACGTTTGGTTTAGGTTTTAGGTGCATTTTTAATTTTATTGCTTAAATCGCATTTTCTCGACGAGCTGAGCACGTTTTCTGAGATGTGCTCCTCCCGTCGCTCTGGTTGGGTGCGCACAGTAAAAAGTGCTCTTGGCAGCTAGAGAGTGCCGCGTTGACCACTGCACATGAAGAAATAAGCACCTGCAACGTTTGGTTTAGGTTTTAGGTGCATTTTTAATTTTATTGCTTAAATCGCATTTTCTCGACGAGCTGAGCACTTTTTCTGAAATGTGCTCCTCCCGTCACTCTGGTTGGGTGCGCACAGTAAAAAGTGCTCTTGGCAGCTAGAGAGTGCCGCGTTGACCACTGCGCATGAAGAAATAAGCACCTGCAACGTTTGGTTTAGGTTTTAGGTGCATTTTTACTTTTATTGCTTAAATCGCATTTTCTCGACGAGCTGAGCACGTTTTCTGAAATGTGCTCCTCCCGTCACTCTGGTTGGGTGCGCACAGTAAAAAGTGTTCCTGGCAGCTAGGGAGTGCCGCGTTGAGCACTGCGCACGAAGAAATAAGCACCTGCAACGTTTGGTTTAGGTTTTAGGTGCATTTTTAATTTTATTGCTTAAATCGCGTTTTCTCGACGAGCTGAGCACGTTTTCTGAAATGTGCTCCTCCCGTCACTCTGGTTGGGTGCACACAGTAAAAAGAGCTCCTGGCAGCTAGGGAGTTCCGCGTTGACCACTGCGCACGAATAAATAAGCACCTGCAACGTTTGGTTTAGGTTTTAGGTGCATTTTTAATTTTATTGCTTAAATCGCATTTTCTCGACGAGCTGAGCACGTTTCCTGAAATGTGCTCCTCCCGTCACTCTGGTTGGGTGCACACAGTAAAAAGTGCTCCTGGCAGCTAGGGAGTGCCGCGTTGAGCACTGCGCACGAAGAAATAAGCACCTGCAACGTTTGGTTTAGGTTTTAGGTGCATTTTTAATTTTATTGCTTAAATCGCATTCTCTCGACGAGCTGAGCACGTTTTCTGAAATGTGCTCCTCCCGTCGCTCTGGTTGGGTGCACACAGTAAAAAGAGCTCCTGGCAGCTAGAGAGTTCCGCGTTGACCACTGCGCACGAAGAAATAAGCACCTGAAACGTTTGGTTTAGGTTTTAGGTGCATTTTTAATTTTATTGCTTAAATCGCATTTTCTCGACGAGCTGAGCACGTTTTCTGAAATGTGCTCCTCCCGTCACTCTGGTTGGGTGCGCACAGTAAATAGTGCTCTTGGCAGCTAGAGAGTGCCGCGTTGACCACTGCGCATTAAGAAATAAGCACCTGCAACGTTTGGTTTAGGTTTTAGGTGCATTTTTAATTTTATTGCTTAAATCGCATTTTCTCGACGAGCTGAGCACGTTTTCTGAAATGTGCTCCTCCCGTCGCTCTGGTTGGGCGCGCATAGTAAAAAGTGCTCCTGGCAGCTAGAGAGTCCCGCGTTGACCACTGCGCAAGAAGAAATAAGCACCTGCAACGTTTGGTTTAGGTTTTAGGTGCATTTTTAATTTTATTGCTTAAATCGCATTTTCTCGACAAGCTGAGCACGTTTTCTGAAATGTGCTCCTCCCGTCGCTCTGGTTGGGTGCGCACAGTAAAAAGAGCTCCTGGCAGCTAGGGAGTGCCGCGTTGAGCACTGCGCACGAAGAAATAAGCACCTGCAACGTTTGGTTTAGGTTTTAGGTGCATTTTTAATTTTATTGCTTAAATCGCATTTTCTCGACGAGCTGAGCACGTTTTCTGAAATGTGCTCCTCCCGTCACTCTGGTTGGGTGCGCACAGTAAAAAGTGCTCTTGGCAGCTAGAGAGTGCCGCGTTGACCACTGCGCATGAAGAAATAAGCACCTGCAACGCTTGGTTTAGGTTTTAGGTGCATTTTTAATTTTATTGCTTAAATCGCATTTTCTCGACGAGCTGAGCACGTTTTCTGAAATGTGCTCCTCCCGTCACTCTGGTTGGGTGCGCACAGTAAAAAGAGCTCCTGGCAGCTAGGGAGTGCCGCGTTGAGCACTACGCACGAAGAAATAAGCACCTGCAACGTTTGGTTTAGGTTTTAGGTGCATTTTTAATTTTATTGCTTAAATCGCATTTTCTCGACAAGCTGAGCACGTTTTCTGAAATGTGCTCCTCCCGTCGCTCTGGTTGGGTGCGCACAGTAAAAAGAGCTCCTGGCAGCTAGGGAGTGCCGCGTTGACCACTGCGCACGAAGAAATAAGCACCTGCAACGTTTGGTTTAGGTTTTAGGTGCATTTTTAATTTTATTGCTTAAATCGCATTCTCTCGACGAGCTGAGCACGTTTTCTGAAATGTGCTCCTGCCGTCACTCTGGTTGGGTGCGCACAGTAAAAAGTGCTCCTGGCAGCTAGGGAGTGCCGCGTTGAGCACTACGCACGAAGAAATAAGCACCTGCAACGTTTGGTTTAGGTTTTAGCTGCATTTTTAATTTTATTGCTTAAATCGCATTTTCTCGACGAGCTGAGCACGTTTTCTGAAATGTGCTCCTCCCGTCGCTCTGGTTGGGTGCGCACAGTAAAAAGAGCTCCTGCCAGCTAGGGAGTTCCGCGTTGACCACTGCGCACGAAGAAATAAGCACCTGCAACGTTTGGTTTAGGTTTTAGGTGCATTTTTAATTTTATTGCTTAAATCGCATTGTCTCGACGAGCTGAGCACGTTTTCTGAAATGTGCTCCTCCCGTCGCTCTGGTTGTGCGCGCATAGTAAAAAGTGCTCCTGGCAGCTAGAGAGTGCCGCGTTGACCACTGCACATGAAGAAATAAGCACCTGCAACGTTTGGTTTAGGTTTTAGGTGCATTTTTAATTTTATTGCTTAAATCGCATTATCTCGACGAGCTGAGCACGTTTTCTGAAATGTGCTCCTCCCGTCGCTCTGGTTGGGTGCGCACAGTAAAAAGTGCTCTTGGCAGCTAGAGAGTGCCGCGTTGACCACTGCACACGAAGAAATAAGCACCTGCAACGTTTGGTTTAGGTTTTAGGTGCATTTTTAATTTTATTGCTTAAATCGCATTTTCTCGACGAGCTGAGCACGTTTTCTGAAATGTGCTCCTCCCGTCACTCTAGTTGGGTGCGCACAGTAAAAAGTGCTCCTGGCAGCTAGGGAGTGCCGCGTTGAGCACTGCGCACGAAGAAATAAGCACCTGTAACGTTTGGTTTAGGTTTTAGGTGCATTTTTAATTTTATTGCTTAAATCGCATTTTCTCGACGAGCTGAGCACGTTTTCTGAAATGTGCTCCTCCCGTCACTCTGGTTGGGTGCGCACAGTAAAAAGTGCTCTTGGCAGCTAGAGAGTGCCGCGTTGACCACTGCGCATGAAGAAATAAGCACCTGCAACGCTTGGTTTAGGTTTTAGGTGCATTTTTAATTTTATTGCTTAAATCGCATTTTCTCGACGAGCTGAGCACGTTTTCTGAAATGTGCTCCTCCCGTCACTCTGGTTGGGTGCGCACAGTAAAAAGAGCTCCTGGCATCTAGGGAGTGCCGCGTTGAGCACTACGCACGAAGAAATAAGCACCTGTAACGTTTGGTTTAGGTTTTAGGTGCATTTTTAATTTTATTGCTTAAATCGCATTTTCTCGACGAGCTGAGCACGTTTTCTGAAATGTGCTCCTCCCGTCGCTCTGGTTGGGCGCGCATAGTAAAAAGTGCTCCTGGCAGCTAGGGAGTGCCGCGTTGACCACTGCGCACGAAGAAATAAGCACCTGCAACGTTTGGTTTAGGTTTTAGGTGCATTTTTAATTTTATTGCTTAAATCGCATTCTCTCGACGAGCTTAGCACGTTTTCTGAAATGTGCTCCTCCCGTCGCTCTGGTTGGGTGCGCACAGTAAAAAGTGCTCTTGGCAGCTCGGGAGTGCCGCGTTGACCACTGCGCATGAAGAAATAAGCACCCGCAACGTTTGGTTTAGGTTTTAGGTGCATTTTTAATTTTATTGCTTAAATCGCATTTTCTCGACGAGCTGAGCACGTTTTCTGAAATGTGCTCCTCCCGTCACTCTGGTTGGGTGCGCATAGTAAAAAGTGCTCTTGGCAACTAAAGAGTGCCGCGTTGACCACTGCGCACAAAGAAATAAGCACCTGCAACGTTTGGTTTAGGTTTTAGGTGCATTTTAAATTTTATTGCTTAAATCGCATTTTCTCGACGAGCTGAGCACGTTTTCTGAAATGTGCTCCTCCCGTCGCTCTGGTTGTGCGCGCATAGTAAAAAGTGCTCCTGGCAGCTAGGGAGTGCCGCGTTGACCACTGCGCAAGAAGAAATAAGCACCTGCAACGTTTGGTTTAGGTTTTAGGTGCATTTTTAATTTTATTGCTTAAATCGCATTTTCTCGACGAGCTGAGCACGTTTTCTGAAATGTGCTCCTCCCGTCACTCTGGTTGGGTGCGCACAGTAAAAAGTGCTCTTGGCAGCTAGAGAGTGCCGCGTTGACCACTGCGCATGAAGAAATAAGCACCTGCAACGTTTGGTTTAGGTTTTAGGTGCATTTTTAATTTTATTGCTTAAATCGCATTTTCTCGACGAGCTGAGCACGTTTTCTGAAATGTGCTCCTCCCGTCGCTCTGGTTGTGCGCGCATAGTAAAAAGTGCTCCTGGCAGCTAAGAGTGCCGCGTTGACCACAGCGCACAAATAAATAAGCACCTGCAACGTTTGGTTTAGGTTTTAGGTGCATTTTAAATTTTATTGCTTAAATCGCATTTCCTCAACGAGCTGAGCACGTTTTCTGAAATGTGCTCCTCCCGTCGCTCTGGTTGGGTGCGCATAGTAAAAAGTGCTCCTGGCAGCTAGAGAGTGCCGCGTTGACCACTGCGCAAGAAGAAATAAGCACCTGCAACGTTTGGTTTAGGTTTTAGGTGCATTTTTAATTTTATTGCTTAAATCGCATTTTCTCGACAAGCTGAGCACGTTTTCTGAAATGTGCTCCTCCCGTCGCTCTGGTTGGGTGCGCACAGTATAAAGAGCTCCTGGCAGCTAGGGAGTGCCGCGTTGACCACTGCGCACGAAGAAATAAGCACCTGCAACGTTTGGTTTAGGTTTTAGGTGCATTTTTAATTTTATTGCTTAAATCGCATTCTCTCGACGAGCTTAGCACGTTTTCTGAAATGTGCTCCTCCCGTCACTCTGGTTGGGTGCGCACAGTAAAAAGTGCTCTTGGCAGCTCGGGAGTGCCGCGTTGACCACTGCGCATGAAGAAATAAGCACCCGCAACGTTTGGTTTAGGTTTTAGGTGCATTTTTAATTTTATTGCTTAAATCGCATTTTCTCGACGAGCTGAGCACGTTTTCTGAAATGTGCTCCTCCCGTCACTCTGGTTGGGTGCGCATAGTAAAAAGTGCTCTTGGCAACTAAAGAGTGCCGCGTTGACCACTGCGCACAAAGAAATAAGCACCTGCAACGTTTGGTTTAGGTTTCAGGTGCATTTTAAATTTTATTGCTTAAATCGCATTTTCTCGACGAGCTGAGCACGTTTTCTGAAATGTGCTCCTCCCGTCGCTCTGGTTGGGTGCGCACAGTAAAAAGTGCTCTTGGCAGCTAGAGAGTGCCGCGTTGACCACTGCACATGAAGAAATAAGCACCTGCAACGTTTGGTTTAGGTTTTAGGTGCATTTTTAATTTTATTGCTTAAATCGCATTTTCTCGACGAGCTGAGCACGTTTTCTGAAATGTGGTCCTCCCGTCACTCTGGTTGGGTGCGCACAATAAAAAGTGCTCCTGGCAGCTAGGGAGTGCCGCGTTGAGCACTGCGCACGAAGAAATAAGCACCTGCAACGTTTGATTTAGGTTTTAGGTGCATTTTTAATTTTATTGCTTAAATCGCATTTTCTCGAAGAGCTGAGCACGTTTTCTGAAATGTGCTCCTCCCGTCACTCTGGTTGGGTGCGCACAGTAAAAAGTGCTCTTGGCAGCTAGAGAGTGCCGCGTTGACCACTGCGCATGAAGAAATAGGCACCTGCAACGTTTGGTTTAGGTTTTAGGTGCATTTTTAATTTTATTGCTTAAATCGCATTTTCTCGACGAGCTGAGCACGTTTTCTGAAATGTGCTCCTCCCGTCACTCTGGTTGGGTGCGCACAGTAAAAAGTGCTCCTGGCAGCTAGGGAGTGCCGCGTTGACCACTGCGCACGAAGAAATAAGCACCTGCAACGTTTGGTTTTGGTTTTAGGTGCATTTTTAATTTTATTGCTTAAATTGCTTTTACTCGACGAGCTGAGCACGTTTTCTGAAATGGGCTCCTCCCGTCGCTCTGGTTGGGTGCGCACAGTAAAAAGAGCTCCTGGCAGCTAGGGAGTTCCGCGTTGACCACTGCGCACGAAGAAATAAGCACCTGCAACGTTTGGTTTAGGTTTTAGGTGCATTTTTTATTTTATTGCTTAAATCGCATTCTCTCGACGAGCTGAGCACGTTTTCTGAAATGTGCTCCTCCCGTCGCTCTGGTTGGGTGCACACAGTAAAAAGAGCTCCTGGCAGCTAGGGAGTGCCGCGTTGACCACTGCGCACGAAGAAATAAGCACCTGCAACGTTTGGTTTAGGTTTTAGGTGCATTTTTTATTTTATTGCTTAAATCGCATTCTCTCGACGAGCTGAGCACGTTTTCTGAAATGTGCTCCTCCCGTCGCTCTGGTTGGGTGCGCGTAGTAAAAAGTGCTCCTGGCAGCTAGAGAGTGCCGCGTTGACCACTGCGCATGAAGAAATAAGCACCTGCAACGTTTGGTTTAGGTTTTAGGTGCATTTTTTATTTTATTGCTTAAATCGCATTCTCTCGACGAGCTGAGCACGTTTTCTGAAATGTGCTCCTCCCGTCGCTCTGGTTGGGTGCGCGTAGTAAAAAAGGCTCCTGGCAGCTAGAGAGTGCCGCGTTGACCACTGCGCATGAAGAAATAAGCACCTGCAACGTTTGGTTTAGGTTTTAGGTGCATTTTTAATCTTATTGCTTAAATCGCATTTTCTCGACGAGCTGAGCACGTTTTCTGACATGTGCTCCTCCCGTCGCTCTGGTTGGGTGTGCACAGTAAAAAGAGCTCCTGGCAGCTAGGGAGTGCCGCGTTGACCACTGCGCACGAAGAAATAAGCACCTGCAACGTTTGGTTTAGGTTTAGGTGCATTTTTAATTTTATTGCTTAAATCGCATTCTCTCGACGAGCTGAGCACGTTTTCTGAAATGTGCTCCTCCCGTCACTCTGGTTGGGTGCGCACAGTAAAAAGTGCTCCTGGCAGCTAGGGAGTGCCGCGTTGAGCACTACGCACGAAGAAATAAGCACCTGCAACGTTTGGTTTAGGTTTTAGGTGCATTTTAAATTTTATTGCTTAAATCGCATTTCCTCGACGAGCTGAGCACGTTTTCTGAAATGTGCTCCTCCCGTCGCTCTGGTTGGGTGCGCACAGTAAAAAGTGCTCTTGGCAGCTAGAGAGTGCCGCGTTGACCACTGCGCATGAAGAAATAAGCACCTGCAACGCTTGGTTTAGGTTTTAGGTGCATTTTTAATTTTATTGCTTAAATCGCATTTTCTCGACGAGCTGAGCACGTTTTCTGAAATGTGCTCCTCCCGTCACTCTGGTTGGGTGCGCACAGTAAAAAGTGCTCCTGGCAGCTAGGGAGTGCCGCGTTGAGCACTACGCACGAAGAAATAAGCACCTGCAACGTTTGGTTTAGGTTTTAGCTGCATTTTTAATTTTATCTCTTAAATCGCATTTTCTCGACGAGCTGAGCACGTTTTCTGAAATGTGCTCCTCCCGTCGCTCTGGTTGGGTTTACACAGTAAAAAGAGCTCCTGGCAGCTAGGGAGTTCCGCGTTGACCACTGCGCACGAAGAAATAAGCACCTGCAACGTTTGGTTTAGGTTTTAGGTGCATTTTTAATTTTATTGCTTAAATCGCATTCTCTCGACGAGCTGAGCACGTTTTCTGAAATGGGCTCCTCCCGTCGCTCTGGTTGGGTGCGCACAGTAAAAAGAGCTCCTGGCAGCTAGGGAGTTCCGCGTTGACCACTGCGCACGAAGAAATAAGCACCTGCAACGTTTGGTTTAGGTTTTAGGTGCATTTTTTATTTTATTGCTTAAATCGCATTCTCTCGACGAGCTGAGCACGTTTTCTGAAATGTGCTCCTCCCGTCGCTCTGGTTGGGTGCACACAGTAAAAAGAGCTCCTGGCAGCTAGGGAGTGCCGCGTTGACCACTGCGCACGAAGAAATAAGCACCTGCAACGTTTGGTTTAGGTTTTAGGTGCATTTTTTATTTTATTGCTTAAATCGCATTCTCTCGACGAGCTGAGCACGTTTTCTGAAATGTGCTCCTCCCGTCGCTCTGGGTGGGTGCGCGTAGTAAAAAGTGCTCCTGGCAGCTAGAGAGTGCCGCGTTGACCACTGCGCATGAAGAAATAAGCACCTGCAACGTTTGGTTTAGGTTTTAGGTGCATTTTTAATTTTATTGCTTAAATCGCATTTTCTCGACGAGCTGAGCACGTTTTCTGAAATGTGCTCCTCCCGTCGCTCTGGTTGGGTGCGCACAGTAAAAAGAGCTCCTGGCAGCTAGGGAGTGCCGCGTTGACCACTGCGCACGAAGAAATAAGCACCTGCAACGTTTGGTTTAGGTTTTAGGTGCATTTTTTATTTTATTGCTTAAATCGCATTCTCTCGACGAGCTGAGCACGTTTTCTGAAATGTGCTCCTCCCGTCGCTCTGGTTGGGTGCGCGTAGTAAAAAAGGCTCCTGGCAGCTAGAGAGTGCCGCGTTGACCACTGCGCATGAAGAAATAAGCACCTGCAACGTTTGGTTTAGGTTTTAGGTGCATTTTTAATCTTATTGCTTAAATCGCATTTTCTCGACGAGCTGAGCACGTTTTCTGAAATGTGCTCCTCCCGTCACTCTGGTTGGGTGCGCACAGTAAAAAGAGCTACTGGCAGCTAGGGAGTGCCGCGTTGACCACTGCGCACGAAGAAATAAGCACCTGCACCGTTTGGTTTAGGTTTTAGGTGCATTTTTTATTTTATTGCTTAAATCGCATTTTCTCGACGAGCTGAGCACGTTTTCTGAAATGTGCTCCTCCCGTCACTCTGGTTGGGTGCGCACAGTAAAAAGTGCTCTTGGCAGCTAGAGAGTGCCGCGTTGACCACTGCGCATGAAGAAATAAGCACCTGCAACGTTTGGTTTAGGTTTTAGGTGCATTTTTAATCTTATTGCTTAAATCGCATTTTCTCGACGAGCTGAGCACGTTTTCTGAAATGTGCTCCTCCCGTCGCTCTGGTTGGGTGCGCACAGTAAAAAGTGCTCTTGCAAGCTCGGGAGTGCCGCGTTGACCACTGCGCATGAAGAAATAAGCACCTGCAACGTTTGGTTTAGGTTTTAGGTGCATTTTTAATTTTATTGCTTAAATCGCATTTTCTCGACGAGCTGAGCACGTTTTCTGAAATGTGCTCCTCCCGTCGCTCTGGTTGGGCGCGCATAGTAAAAAGTGCTCCTGGCAGCTAGAGAGCGCCGCGTTGACCACTGCGCATGAAGAAATAAGCACCTGCAACGTTTGGTTTAGGTTTTAGGTGCATTTTTAATTTTATTGCTTAAATCGCATTCTCTTGACGAGCTGAGCACGTTTTCTGAAATGTGCTCCTCCCGTCACTCTGGTTGGGTGCGCACAGTAAAAAGTGCTCTTGGAAGCTAGAGATTGCCGCGTTGACCACTGCGCATGAAGAAATAAGCACCTGCAACGTTTGGTTTAGGTTTTAGGTGCATTTTTAATCTTATTGCTTAAATGGCATTTTCTCGACGAGCTGAGCACGTTTTCTGAAATGTGCTCCTCCCGTCACTCTGGTTGGGTGCGCACAGTAAAAAGTGCTCTTGGCAGCTAGAGAGTGCCGCGTTGACCACTGCGCATGAAGAAATAAGCACCTGCAACGCTTGGTTTAGGTTTTAGGTGCATTTTTAATTTTATTGCTTAAATCGCATTTTCTCGACGAGCTGAGCACGTTTTCTGAAATGTGCTCCTCCCGTCACTCTGGTTGGGTGCGCACAGTAAAAAGTGCTCCTGGCAGCTAGGGAGTGCCGCGTTGAGCACTACGCACGAAGAAATAAGCACCTGTAACGTTTGGTTTAGGTTTTAGCTGCATTTTTAATTTTATTGCTTAAATCGCATTTTCTCGACGAGCTGAGCACGTTTTCTGAAATGTGCTCCTCCCGTCGCTCTGGTTGGGTGCGCACAGTAAAAAGAGCTCCTGGCAGCTAGGGAGTTCCGCGTTGACCACTGCGCACGAAGAAATAAGCACCTGCAACGTTTGGTTTAGGTTTTAGGTGCATTTTTAATTTTATTGCTTAAATCGCATTTTCTCGACGAGCTGAGCACGTTTTCTGAAATGTGCTCCTCCCGTCGCTCTGGTTGGGCGCGCATAGTAAAAAGTGCTCCTGGCAGCTAGAGAGTGCCGCGTTGACCACTGCGCAAGAAGAAATAAGCACCTGCAACGTTTGGTTTAGGTTTTAGGTGCATTTTTAATTTTATTGCTTAAATCGCATTTTCTCGACAAGCTGAGCACGTTTTCTGAAATGTGCTCCTCCCGTCGCTCTGGTTGGGTGCGCACAGTAAAAAGAGCTCCTGGCAGCTAGGGAGTGCCGCGTTGACCACTGCGCACGAAGAAATAAGCACCTGCAACGTTTGGTTTAGGTTTTAGGTGCATTTTTAATTTTATTGCTTAAATCGCATTCTCTCGACGAGCTGAGCACGTTTTCTGAAATGTGCTCCTCCCGTCGCTCTGGTTGGGTGCGCACAGTAAAAAGTGCTCCTGGCAGCTAGGGAGTGCCGCGTTGAGCACTACGCACGAAGAAATAAGCACCTGCAACGTTTGGTTTAGGTTTTAGCTGCATTTTTAATTTTATTGCTTAAATCGCATTTTCTCGACGAGCTGAGCACGTTTTCTGAAATGTGCTCCTCCCGTCGCTCTGGTTGGGTGCGCACAGTAAAAAGAGCTCCTGGCAGCTAGGGAGTTCCGCGTTGACCACTGCGCACGAAGAAATAAGCACCTGCAACGTTTGGTTTAGGTTTTAGGTGCATTTTTAATTTTATTGCTTAAATCGCATTCTCTCGACGAGCTGAGCACGTTTTCTGAAATGTGCTCCTCCCGTCGCTCTGGTTGTGCGCGCATAGTAAAAAGTGCTCCTGGCAGCTAGAGAGTGCCGCGTTGACCACTGCACATGAAGAAATAAGCACCTGCAACGTTTGGTTTAGGTTTTAGGTGCATTTTTAATTTTATTGCTTAAATCGCATTTTCTCGACGAGCTGAGCACGTTTTCTGAAATGTGCTCCTCCCGTCGCTCTGGTTGGGTGCGCACAGTAAAAAGTGCTCTTGGCAGCTAGAGAGTGCCGCGTTGACCACTGCACATGAAGAAATAAGCACCTGCAACGTTTGGTTTAGGTTTTAGGTGCATTTTTAATTTTATTGCTTAAATCGCATTTTCTCGACGAGCTGAGCACGTTTTCTGAAATGTGCTCCTCCCGTCACTCTGGTTGGGTGCGCACAGTAAAAAGTGCTCCTGGCAGCTAGGGAGTGCCGCGTTGAGCACTGCGCACGAAGAAATAAGCACCTGCAACGTTTGGTTTAGGTTTTAGGTGCATTTTTAATTTTCTTGCTTAAATCGCATTTTCTCGACGAGCTGAGCACGTTTTCTGAAATGTGCTCCTCCCGTCACTCTGGTTGGGTGTGCACAGTAAAAAGTGCTCTTGGCAGCTAGAGAGTGCCGCGTTGACCACTGCGCATGAAGAAATAAGCACCTGCAACGCTTGGTTTAGGTTTTAGGTGCATTTTTAATTTTATTGCTTAAATCGCATTTTCTCGACGAGCTGAGCACGTTTTCTGAAATGTGCTCCTCCCGTCACTCTGGTTGGGTGCGTACAGTAAAAAGAGCTCCTGGCAGCTAGGGAGTGCCGCGTTGAGCACTACGCACGAAGAAATAAGCACCTGTAACGTTTGGTTTAGGTTTTAGCTGCATTTTTAATTTTATTGCTTAAATCGCATTTTCTCGACGAGCTGAGCAAGTTTTCTGAAATGTGCTCCTCCCGTCGCTCTGGTTGGGTGCGCACAGTAAAAAGAGCTCCTGGCAGCTAGGGAGTTCCGCGTTGACCACTGCGCACGAAGAAATAAGCACCTGCAACGTTTGGTTTAGGTTTTAGGTGCATTTTTAATTTTATTGCTTAAATCGCATTCTCTCGACGAGCTGAGCACGTTTTCTGAAATGTGCTCCTCCCGTCGCTCTGGTTGGGTGCGCACAGTAAAAAGTGCTCTTGGCAGCTCGGGAGTGCCGCGTTGACCACTGCGCATGAAGAAATAATCACCCGCAACGTTTGGTTTAGGTTTTAGGTGCATTTTTAATTTTATTGCTTAAATCGCATTTTCTCGACGAGCTGAGCACGTTTTCTGAAATGTGCTCCTCCCGTCGCTCTGGTTGGGCGCGCATAGTAAAAAGTGCTCCTGGCAGCTAGAGAGTGCCGCGTTGACCACTGCGCAAGAAGAAATAAGCACCTGCAACGTTTGGTTTAGGTTTTAGGTGCATTTTTAATTTTATTGCTTAAATCGCATTTTCTCGACAAGCTGAGCACGTTTTCTGAAATGTGCTCCTCCCGTCGCTCTGGTTGGGTGCGCACAGTATAAAGAGCTCCTGGCAGCTAGGGAGTGCCGCGTTGAGCACTACGCACGAAGAAATAAGCACCTGCAACGTTTGGTTTAGGTTTTAGCTGCATTTTTAATTTTATTGCTTAAATCGCATTTTCTCGATGAGCTGACACGTTTTCTTAAATGTGCTCCTCCCGTCGCTCTGGTTGTGCGCGCATAGTAAAAAGTGCTCCTGGCAGCTAGGGAGTGCCGCGTTGACCACTGCGCATGAAGAAATAAGCACCTGCAACGTTTGGTTTAGGTTTTAGGTGCATTTTTAATTTTATTGCTTAAATCGCATTTTCTCGACGAGCTGAGCACGTTTTCTGAAATGTGCTCCTCCCGTCGCTCTGGTTGGGTGCGCACAGTAAAAAGTGCTCCTGGCAGCTAGGGAGTGCCGCGTTGACCACTGCGCACGAAGAAATAAGCACCTGCAACGTTTGGTTTAGGTTTTAGGTGCATTTTTTATTTTATTGCTTAAATCGCATTCTCTCGACGAGCTGAGCACGTTTTCTGAAATGTGCTCCTCCCGTCGCTCTGGGTGGGTGCGCGTAGTAAAAAGTGCTCCTGGCAGCTAGAGAGTGCCGCGTTGACCACTGCGCATGAAGAAATAAGCACCTGCAACGTTTGGTTTAGGTTTTAGGTGCATTTTTAATTTTATTGCTTAAATCGCATTTTCTCGACGAGCTGAGCACGTTTTCTGAAATGTGCTCCTCCCGTCGCTCTGGTTGGGTGCGCACAGTAAAAAGAGCTCCTGGCAGCTAGGGAGTGCCGCGTTGACCACTGCGCATGAAGAAATAAGCACCTGCAACGTTTGGTTTAGGTTTTAGGTGCATTTTTTAATTTTATTGCTTAAATCGCATTTTCTCGACGAGCTGAGCACGTTTTCTGAAATGTGCTCCTCCCGTCGCTCTGGTTGGGCGCGCATAGTAAAAAGTGCTCCTGGCAGCTAGAGAGCGCCGCGTTGACCACTGCGCATGAAGAAATAAGCACCTGCAACGTTTGGTTTAGGTTTTAGGTGCATTTTTAATTTTATTGCTTAAATCGCATTCTCTCGACGAGCTGAGCACGTTTTCTGAAATGTGCTCCTCCCGTCACTCTGGTTGGGTGCGCACAGTAAAAAGTGCTCTTGGCAGCTAGAGATTGCCGCGTTGACCACTGCGCATGAAGAAATAAGCACCTGCAACGTTTGGTTTAGGTTTTAGGTGCATTTTTAATCTTATTGCTTAAATGGTATTTTCTCGACGAGCTGAGCACGTTTTCTGAAATGTGCTCCTCCCGTCACTCTGGTTGGGTGCGCACAGTAAAAAGTGCTCTTGGCAGCTAGAGAGTGCCGCGTTGACCACTGCGCATGAAGAAATAAGCACCTGCAACGCTTGGTTTAGGTTTTAGGTGCATTTTTAATTTTATTGCTTAAATCGCATTTTCTCGACGAGCTGAGCACGTTTTCTGAAATGTGCTCCTCCCGTCACTCTGGTTGGGTGCGCACACTAAAAAGTGCTCCTGGCAGCTAGGGAGTGCCGCGTTGAGCACTACGCACGAAGAAATAAGCACCTGCAACGTTTGGTTTAGGTTTTAGCTGCATTTTTAATTTTATTGCTTAAATCGCATTTTCTCGACGAGCTGAGCACGTTTTCTGAAATGTGCTCCTCCCGTCGCTCTGGTTGGGTGCGCACAGTAAAAAGAGCTCCTGGCAGCTAGGGAGTTCCGCGTTGACCACTGCGCACGAAGAAATAAGCACCTGCAACGTTTGGTTTAGGTTTTAGGTGCATTTTTAATTTTATTGCTTAAATCGCATTCTCTCGACGAGCTGAGCACGTTTTCTGAAATGTGCTCCTCCCGTCGCTCTGGTTGGGTGCGCACAGTAAAAAGTGCTCTTGCCAGCTCGGGAGTGCCGCGTTGACCACTGCACATGAAGAAATAAGCACCTGCAACGTTTGGTTTAGGTTTTAGGTGCATTTTTAATTTTATTGCTTAAATCGCATTTTCTCGACGAGCTGAGCACGTTTTCTGAAATGTGCTCCTCCCGTCGCTCTGGTTGGGCGCGCATAGTAAAAAGTGCTCCTGGCAGCTAGAGAGTGCCGCGTTGACCACTGCGCAAGAAGAAATAAGCACCTGCAACGTTTGGTTTAGGTTTTAGGTGCATTTTTAATTTTATTGCTTAAATCGCATTTTCTCGACAAGCTGAGCACGTTTTCTGAAATGTGCTCCTCCCGTCGCTCTGGTTGGGTGTGCACAGTAAAAAGAGCTCCTGGCAGCTAGGGAGTGCCGCGTTGACCACTGCGCACGAAGAAATAAGCACCTGCAACGTTTGGTTTAGGTTTTAGGTGCATTTTTAATTTTATTGCTTAAATCGCATTCTCTCGACGAGCTGAGCACGTTTTCTGAAATGTGCTCCTCCCGTCACTCTGGTTGGGTGCGCACAGTAAAAAGTGCTCCTGGCAGCTAGGGAGTGCCGCGTTGAGCACTACGCACGAAGAAATAAGCACCTGCAACGTTTGGTTTAGGTTTTAGGTGCATTTTAAATTTTATTGCTTAAATCGCATTTCCTCGACGAGCTGAGCACGTTTTCTGAAATGTGCTCCTCCCGTCGCTCTGGTTGTGCGCGCATAGTAAAAAGTGCTCCTGGCAGCTAGAGAGTGCCGCGTTGACCACTGCACATGAAGAAATAAGCTTCTGCAACGTTTGGTTTAGGTTTTAGGTGCATTTTTAATTTTATTGCTTAAATCGCATTTTCTCGACGAGCTGAGCACGTTTTCTGAAATGTGCTCCTCCCGTCGCTCTGGTTGGGTGCGCACAGTAAAAAGTGCTCTTGGCAGCTAGAGAGTGCCGCGTTGACCACTGCACATGAAGAAATAAGCACCTGCAACGTTTGGTTTAGGTTTTAGGTGCATTTTTAATTTTATTGCTTAAATCGCATTTTCTCGACGAGCTGTGCACGTTTTCTGAAATGTGCTCCTCCCGTCACTCTGGTTGGGTGCGCACAGTAAAAAGTGCTTTTGGCAGCTAGAGAGTGCCGCGTTGACCACTGCGCATGAAGAAATAAGCACCTGCAACGTTTGGTTTAGGTTTTAGGTGCATTTTTACTTTTATTGCTTAAATCGCATTTTCTCGACGAGCTGAGCACGTTTTCTGAAATGTGCTCCTCCCGTCACTCTGGTTGGGTGCGCACAGTAAAAAGTGCTCCTGGCAGCTAGGGAGTGCCGCGTTGAGCACTGCGCACGAAGAAATAAGCACCTGCAACGTTTGGTTTAGGTTTTAGGTGCATTTTTAATTTTATTGCTTAAATCGCGTTTTCTCGACGAGCTGAGCACGTTTTCTGAAATGTGCTCCTCCCGTCACTCTGGTTGGGTGCACACAGTAAAAAGAGCTCCTGGCAGCTAGGGAGTTCCGCGTTGACCACTGCGCACGAATAAATAAGCACCTGCAACGTTTGGTTTAGGTTTTAGGTGCATTTTTAATTTTATTGCTTAAATCGCATTTTCTCGACGAGCTGAGCACGTTTTCTGAAATGTGCTCCTCCCGTCACTCTGGTTGGGTGCACACAGTAAAAAGTGCTCCTGGCAGCTAGGGAGTGCCGCGTTGAGCACTGCGCACGAAGAAATAAGCACCTGCAACGTTTGGTTTAGGTTTTAGGTGCATTTTTAATTTTATTGCTTAATTCGCATTCTCTCGACGAGCTGAGCACGTTTTCTGAAATGTGCTCCTCCCGTCGCTCTGGTTGGGTGCACACAGTAAAAAGAGCTCCTGGCAGCTAGAGAGTTCCGCGTTGACCACTGCGCACGAAGAAATAAGCACCTGAAACGTTTGGTTTAGGTTTTAGGTGCATTTTTAATTTTATTGCTTAAATCGCATTTTCTCGACGAGCTGAGCACGTTTTCTGAAATGTGCTCCTCCCGTCACTCTGGTTGGGTGCGCACAGTAAATAGTGCTCTTGGCAGCTAGAGAGTGCCGCGTTGACCACTGCGCATGAAGAAATAAGAACCTGCAACGTTTGGTTTAGGTTTTAGGTGCATTTTTAATTTTATTGCTTAAATCGCATTTTCTCGACGAGCTGAGCACGTTTTCTGAAATGTGCTCCTCCCGTCGCTCTGGTTGGGCGCGCATAGTAAAAAGTGCTCCTGGCAGCTAGAGAGTGCCGCGTTGACCACTGCGCAAGAAGAAATAAGCACCTGCAACGTTTGGTTTAGGTTTTAGGTGCATTTTTAATTTTATTGCTTAAATCGCATTTTCTCGACAAGCTGAGCACGTTTTCTGAAATGTGCTCCTCCCGTCGCTCTGGTTGGGTGCGCACAGTAAAAAGAGCTCCTGGCAGCTAGGGAGTGCCACGTTGACCACTGCGCACGAAGAAATAAGCACCTGCAACGTTTGGTTTAGGTTTTAGGTGCATTTTTAATTTTATTGCTTAAATCGCATTCTCTCGACGAGCTGAGCACGTTTTCTGAAATGTGCTCCTCCCGTCACTCTGGTTGGGTGCGCACAGTAAAAAGTGCTCCTGGCAGCTAGGGAGTGCCGCGTTGAGCACTACGCACGAAGAAATAAGCACCTGCAACGTTTGGTTTAGGTTTTAGCTGCATTTTTAATTTTATTGCTTAAATCGCATTTTCTCGACGAGCTGAGCACGTTTTCTGAAATGTGCTCCTCCCGTCGCTCTGGTTGGGTGCGCACAGTAAAAAGAGCTCCTGGCAGCTAGGGAGTTCCGCGTTGAACACTGCGCACGAAGAAATAAGCACCTGCAACGTTTGGTTTAGGTTTTAGGTGCATTTTTAATTTTATTGCTTAAATCGCATTCTCTCGACGAGCTGAGCACGTTTTCTGAAATGTGCTCCTCCCGTCGCTCTGGTTGTGCGCGCATAGTAAAAAGTGCTCCTGGCAGCTAGAGAGTGCCGCGTTGACCACTGCACATGAAGAAATAAGCACCTGCAACGTTTGGTTTAGGTTTTAGGTGCATTTTTAATTTTATTGCTTAAATCGCATTTTCTCGACGAGCTGAGCACGTTTTCTGAAATGTGCTCCTCCCGTCGCTCTGGTTGGGTGCGCACAGTAAAAAGTGCTCTTGGCAGCTAGAGAGTGCCGCGTTGACCACTGCACACGAAGAAATAAGCACCTGCAACGTTTGGTTTAGGTTTTAGGTGCATTTTTAATTTTATTGCTTAAATCGCATTTTCTCGACGAGCTGAGCACGTTTTCTGAAATGTGCTCCTCCCGTCACTCTAGTTGGGTGCGCACAGTAAAAAGTGCTCCTGGCAGCTAGGGAGTGCCGCGTTGAGCACTGCGCACGAAGAAATAAGCACCTGCAACGTTTGGTTTAGGTTTTAGGTGCATTTTTAATTTTATTGCTTAAATCGCATTTTCTCGACGAGCTGAGCACGTTTTCTGAAATGTGCTCCTCCCGTCACTCTGGTTGGGTGCGCACAGTAAAAAGTGCTCTTGGCAGCTAGAGAGTGCCGCGTTGACCACTGCGCATGAAGAAATAAGCACCTGCAACGCTTGGTTTAGGTTTTAGGTGCATTTTTAATTTTATTGCTTAAATCGCATTTTCTCGACGAGCTGAGCACGTTTTCTGAAATGTGCTCCTCCCGTCACTCTGGTTGGGTGCGCACAGTAAAAAGAGCTCCTGGCAGCTAGGGAGTGCCGCGTTGAGCACTACGCACGAAGAAATAAGCACCTGTAACGTTTGGTTTAGGTTTTAGGTGCATTTTTACTTTTATTGCTTAAATCGCATTTTCTCGACGAGCTGAGCACGTTTTCTGAAATGTGCTCCTCCCGTCGCTCTGGTTGGGCGCGCATAGTAAAAAGTGCTCCTGGCAGCTAGGGAGTGCCGCGTTGACCACTGCGCACGAAGAAATAAGCACCTGCAACGTTTGGTTTAGGTTTTAGGTGCATTTTTAATTTTATTGCTTAAATCGCATACTCTCGACGAGCTTAGCACGTTTTCTGAAATGTGCTCCTCCCGTCGCTCTGGTTGGGTGCGCACAGTAAAAAGTGCTCTTGGCAGCTCGGGAGTGCCGCGTTGACCACTGCGCATGAAGAAATAAGCACCCGCAACGTTTGGTTTAGGTTTTAGGTGCATTTTTAATTTTATTGCTTAAATCGCATTTTCTCGACGAGCTGAGCACGTTTTCTGAAATGTGCTCCTCCCGTCACTCTGGTTGGGTGCGCATAGTAAAAAGTGCTCTTGGCAACTAAAGAGTGCCGCGTTGACCACTGCGCACAAAGAAATAAGCACCTGCAACGTTTGGTTTAGGTTTTAGGTGCATTTTAAATTTTATTGCTTAAATCGCATTTTCTCGACGAGCTGAGCACGTTTTCTTAAATGTGCTCCTCCCGTCGCTCTGGTTGTGCGCGCATAGTAAAAAGTGCTCCTGGCAGCTAGGGAGTGCCGCGTTGACCACTGCGCATGAAGAAATAAGCACCTGCAACGTTTGGTTTAGGTTTTAGGTGCATTTTTAATTTTATTGCTTAAATCGCATTTTCTCGACGAGCTGAGCACGTTTTCTGAAATGTGCTCCTCCCGTCGCTCTGGTTGGGTGCGCACAGTAAAAAGTGCTCCTGGCAGCTAGAGAGTGCCGCGTTGACCACTGCACAAGAAGAAATAAGCACCTGCAACGTTTGGTTTAGGTTTTAGGTGCATTTTTAATCTTATTGCTTAAATCGCATTTTCTCGACGAGCTGAGCACGTTTTCTGAAATGTGCTCCTCCCGTCACTCTGGTTGGGTGCGCACAGTAAACAGTGCTCTTAGCAGCTAGAGAGTGCCGCGTTGACCACTGCGCATGAAGAAATAAGCACCTGCAATGTTTGGTTTAGGTTTTAGGTGCATTTTTAATTTTATTGCTTAAATCGCATTTTCTCGACGAGCTGAGCACGTTTTCTGAAATGTGCTCCTCCCGTCGCTCTGGTTGTGCGCGCATAGTAAAAAGTGCTCCTGGCAGCTAAGAGTGCCGCGTTGACCACAGCGCACAAATAAATAAGCACCTGCAACGTTTGGTTTAGGTTTTAGGTGCATTTTAAATTTTATTGCTTAAATCGAATTTCCTCAACGAGCTGAGCACGTTTTCTGAAATGTGCTCCTCCCGTCGCTCTGGTTGGGTGCGCATAGTAAAAAGTGCTCCTGGCAGCTAGAGAGTGCCGCGTTGACCACTGCGCAAGAAGAAATAAGCACCTGCAACGTTTGGTTTAGGTTTTAGGTGCATTTTTAATTTTATTGCTTAAATCGCATTTTCTCGACAAGCTGAGCACGTTTTCTGAAATGTGCTCCTCCCGTCGCTCTGGTTGGGTGCGCACAGTATAAAGAGCTCCTGGCAGCTAGGGAGTGCCGCGTTGACCACTGCGCACGAAGAAATAAGCACCTGCAACGTTTGGTTTAGGTTTTAGGTGCATTTTTAATTTTATTGCTTAAATCGCATTCTCTCGACGAGCTTAGCACGTTTTCTGAAATGTGCTCCTCCCGTCGCTCTGGTTGGGTGCGCACAGTAAAAAGTGCTCTTGGCAGCTCGGGAGTGCCGCGTTGACCACTGCGCATGAAGAAATAAGCACCCGCAACGTTTGGTTTAGGTTTTAGGTGCATTTTTAATTTTATTGCTTAAATCGCATTTTCTCGACGAGCTGAGCACGTTTTCTGAAATGTGCTCCTCCCGTCACTCTGGTTGGGTGCGCATAGTAAAAAGTGCTCTTGGCAACTAAAGAGTGCCGCGTTGACCAGTGCGCACAAAGAAATAAGCACCTGCAACGTTTGGTTTAGGTTTCAGGTGCATTTTAAATTTTATTGCTTAAATCGCATTTTCTCGACGAGCTGAGCACGTTTTCTGAAATGTGCTCCTCCCGTCGCTCTGGTTGGGTGCGCACAGTAAAAAGTGCTCTTGGCAGCTAGAGAGTGCCGCGTTGACCACTGCACATGAAGAAATAAGCACCTGCAACGTTTGGTTTAGGTTTTAGATGCATTTTTAATTTTATTGCTTAAATCGCATTTTCTCGACGAGCTGAGCACGTTTTCTGAAATGTGGTCCTCCCGTCACTCTGGTTGGGTGCGCACAATAAAAAGTGCTCCTGGCAGCTAGGGAGTGCCGCGTTGAGCACTGCGCACGAAGAAATAAGCACCTGCAACGTTTGATTTAGGTTTTAGGTGCATTTTTAATTTTATTGCTTAAATCGCATTTTCTCGAAGAGCTGAGCACGTTTTCTGAAATGTGCTCCTCCCGTCACTCTGGTTGGGTGCGCACAGTAAAAAGTGCTCTTGGCAGCTAGAGAGTGCCGCGTTGACCACTGCGCATGAAGAAATAGGCACCTGCAACGTTTGGTTTAGGTTTTAGGTGCATTTTTAATTTTATTGCTTAAATCGCATTTTCTCGACGAGCTGAGCACGTTTTCTGAAATGTGCTCCTCCCGTCACTCTGGTTGGGTGCGCACAGTAAAAAGTGCTCCTGGCAGCTAGGGAGTGCCGCGTTGACCACTGCGCACGAAGAAATAAGCACCTGCAACGTTTGGTTTTGGTTTTAGGTGCATTTTTAATTTTATTGCTTAAATTGCATTTTCTCGACGAGCTGAGCACGTTTTCTGAAATGGGCTCCTCCCGTCGCTCTGGTTGGGTGCGCACAGTAAAAAGAGCTCCTGGCAGCTAGGGAGTTCCGCGTTGACCACTGCGCACGAAGAAATAAGCACCTGCAACGTTTGGTTTAGGTTTTAGGTGCATTTTTTATTTTATTGCTTAAATCGCATTCTCTCGACGAGCGGAGCACGTTTTCTGAAATGTGCTCCTCCCGTCGCTCTGGTTGGGTGCACACAGTAAAAAGAGCTCCTGGCAGCTAGGGAGTGCCGCGTTGACCACTGCGCACGAAGAAATAAGCACCTGCAACGTTTGGTTTAGGTTTTAGGTGCATTTTTTATTTTATTGCTTAAATCGCATTCTCTCGACGAGCTGAGCACGTTTTCTGAAATGTGCTCCTCCCGTCGCTCTGGTTGGGTGCGCGTAGTAAAAAGTGCTCCTGGCAGCTAGAGAGTGCCGCGTTGACCACTGCGCATGAAGAAATAAGCACCTGCAACGTTTGGTTTAGGTTTTAGGTGCATTTTTTATTTTATTGCTTAAATCGCATTCTCTCGACGAGCTGAGCACGTTTTCTGAAATGTGCTCCTCCCGTCGCTCTGGTTGGGTGCGCGTAGTAAAAAGTGCTCCTGGCAGCTAGAGAGTGCCGCGTTGACCACTGCGCATGAAGAAATAAGCACCTGCAACGTTTGGTTTAGGTTTTAGGTGCATTTTTAATTTTATTGCTTAAATCGCATTTTCTCGACGAGCTGAGCACGTTTTCTGAAATGTGCTCCTCCCGTCGCTCTGGTTGGGTGCGCACAGTAAAAAGAGCTCTTGGCAGCTAGGGAGTGCCGCGTTGACCACTGCGCACGAAGAAATAAGCACCTGCAACGTTTGGTTTAGGTTTTAGGTGCATTTTTTATTTTATTGCTTAAATCGCATTCTCTCGACGAGCTGAGCACGTTTTCTGAAATGTGCTCCTCCCGTCGCTCTGGTTGGGTGCGCGTAGTAAAAAAGGCTCCTGGCAGCTAGAGAGTGCCGCGTTGACCACTGCGCATGAAGAAATAAGCACCTGCAACGTTTGGTTTAGGTTTTAGGTGCATTTTTAATCTTATTGCTTAAATCGCATTTTCTCGACGAGCTGAGCACGTTTTCTGACATGTGCTCCTCCCGTCGCTCTGGTTGGGTGTGCACAGTAAAAAGAGCTCCTGGCAGCTAGGGAGTGCCGCGTTGACCACTGCGCACGAAGAAATAAGCACCTGCAACGTTTGGTTTAGGTTTAGGTGCATTTTTAATTTTATTGCTTAAATCGCATTCTCTCGACGAGCTGAGCACGTTTTCTGAAATGTGCTCCTCCCGTCACTCTGGTTGGGTGCGCACAGTAAAAAGTGCTCCTGGCAGCTAGGGAGTGCCGCGTTGAGCACTACGCACGAAGAAATAAGCACCTGCAACGTTTGGTTTAGGTTTTAGGTGCATTTTAAATTTTATTGCTTAAATCGCATTTCCTCGACGAGCTGAGCACGTTTTCTGAAATGTGCTCCTCCCGTCGCTCTGGTTGGGTGCGCACAGTAAAAAGTGCTCTTGGCAGCTAGAGAGTGCCGCGTTGACCACTGCGCATGAAGAAATAAGCACCTGCAACGCTTGGTTTAGGTTTTAGGTGCATTTTTAATTTTATTGCTTAAATCGCATTTTCTCGACGAGCTGAGCACGTTTTCTGAAATGTGCTCCTCCCGTCGCTCTGGTTGGGCGCGCATAGTAAAAAGTGCTCCTGGCAGCTAGAGAGCGCCGCGTTGACCACTGCGCATGAAGAAATAAGCACCTGCAACGTTTGGTTTAGGTTTTAGGTGCATTTTTAATTTTATTGCTTAAATCGCATTCTCTCGACGAGCTGAGCACGTTTTCTGAAATGTGCTCCTCCCGTCACTCTGGTTGGGTGCGCACAGTAAAAAGTGCTCTTGGAAGCTAGAGATTGCCGCGTTGACCACTGCGCATGAAGAAATAAGCACCTGCAACGTTTGGTTTAGGTTTTAGGTGCATTTTTAATCTTATTGCTTAAATGGCATTTTCTTGACGAGCTGAGCACGTTTTCTGAAATGTGCTCCTCCCGTCACTCTGGTTGGGTGCGCACAGTAAAAAGTGCTCCTGGCAGCTAGGGAGTGCCGCGTTGAGCACTACGCACGAAGAAATAAGCACCTGCAACGTTTGGTTTAGGTTTTAGCTGCATTTTTAATTTTATTGCTTAAATCGCATTTTCTCGACGAGCTGAGCACGTTTTCTGAAATGTGCTCCTCCCGTCGCTCTGGTTGGGTGCGCACAGTAAAAAGAGCTCCTGGCAGCTAGGGAGTTCCGCGTTGACCACTGCGCACGAAGAAATAAGCACCTGCAACGTTTGGTTTAGGTTTTAGGTGCATTTTTAATTTTATTGCTTAAATCGCATTCTCTCGACGAGCTGAGCACGTTTTCTGAAATGTGCTCCTCCCGTCGCTCTGGTTGGGTGCGCACAGTAAAAAGTGCTCTTGCCAGCTCGGGAGTGCCGCGTTGACCACTGCGCATGAAGAAATAAGCACCTGCAACGTTTGGTTTAGGTTTTAGGTGCATTTTTAATTTTATTGCTTAAATCGCATTTTCTCGACGAGCTGAGCACGTTTTCTGAAATGTGCTCCTCCCGTCGCTCTGGTTGGGCGCGCATAGTAAAAAGTGCTCCTGGCAGCTAGAGAGTGCCGCGTTGACCACTGCGCAAGAAGAAATAAGCACCTGCAACGTTTGGTTTAGGTTTTAGGTGCATTTTTAATTTTATTGCTTAAATCGCATTTTCTCGACAAGCTGAGCACGTTTTCTGAAATGTGCTCCTCCCGTCGCTCTGGTTGGGTGTGCACAGTAAAAAGAGCTCCTGGCAGCTAGGGAGTGCCGCGTTGACCACTGCGCACGAAGAAATAAGCACCTGCAACGTTTGGTTTAGGTTTTAGGTGCATTTTTAATTTTATTGCTTAAATCGCATTCTCTCGACGAGCTGAGCACGTTTTCTGAAATGTGCTCCTCCCGTCACTCTGGTTGGGTGCGCACAGTAAAAAGTGCTCCTGGCAGCTAGGGAGTGCCGCGTTGAGCACTACGCACGAAGAAATAAGCACCTGCAACGTTTGGTTTAGGTTTTAGGTGCATTTTAAATTTTATTGCTTAAATCGCATTTCCTCGACGAGCTGAGCACGTTTTCTGAAATGTGCTCCTCCCGTCGCTCTGGTTGGGTGCGCACAGTAAAAAGTGCTCTTGGCAGCTAGAGAGTGCCGCGTTGACCACTGCGCATGAAGAAATAAGCACCTGCAACGTTTGGTTTAGGTTTTAGGTGCATTTTTACTTTTATTGCTTAAATCGCATTTTCTCGACGAGCTGAGCACGTTTTCTGAAATGTGCTCCTCCCGTCACTCTGGTTGGGTGCGCACAGTAAAAAGTGCTCCTGGCAGCTAGGGAGTGCCGCGTTGAGCACTGCGCACGAAGAAATAAGCACCTGCAACGTTTGGTTTAGGTTTTAGGTGCATTTTTAATTTTATTGCTTAAATCGCGTTTTCTCGACGAGCTGAGCACGTTTTCTGAAATGTGCTCCTCCCGTCACTCTGGTTGGGTGCACACAGTAAAAAGAGCTCCTGGCAGCTAGGGAGTTCCGCGTTGACCACTGCGCACGAATAAATAAGCACCTGCAACGTTTGGTTTAGGTTTTAGGTGCATTTTTAATTTTATTGCTTAAATCGCATTTTCTCGACGAGCTGAGCACGTTTTCTGAAATGTGCTCCTCCCGTCACTCTGGTTGGGTGCACACAGTAAAAAGTGCTCCTGGCAGCTAGGGAGTGCCGCGTTGAGCACTGCGCACGAAGAAATAAGCACCTGCAACGTTTGGTTTAGGTTTTAGGTGCATTTTTAATTTTATTGCTTAAATCGCATTCTCTCGACGAGCTGAGCACGTTTTCTGAAATGTGCTCCTCCCGTCGCTCTGGTTGGGTGCACACAGTAAAAAGAGCTCCTGGCAGCTAGAGAGTTCCGCGTTGACCACTGCGCACGAAGAAATAAGCACCTGAAACGTTTGGTTTAGGTTTTAGGTGCATTTTTAATTTTATTGCTTAAATCGCATTTTCTCGACGAGCTGAGCACGTTTTCTGAAATGTGCTCCTCCCGTCACTCTGGTTGGGTGCGCACAGTAAATAGTGCTCTTGGCAGCTAGAGAGTGCCGCGTTGACCACTGCGCATGAAGAAATAAGCAGCTGCAACGTTTGGTTTAGGTTTTAGGTGCATTTTTAATTTTATTGCTTAAATCGCCTTTTCTCGACGAGCTGAGCACGTTTTCTGAAATGTGCTCCTCCCGTCGCTCTGGTTGGGCGCGCATAGTAAAAAGTGCTCCTGGCAGCTAGAGAGTGCCGCGTTGACCACTGCGCAAGAAGAAATAAGCACCTGCAACGTTTGGTTTAGGTTTTAGGTGCATTTTTAATTTTATTGCTTAAATCGCATTTTCTCGACAAGCTGAGCACGTTTTCTGAAATGTGCTCCTCCCGTCGCTCTGGTTGGGTGTGCACAGTAAAAAGAGCTCCTGGCAGCTAGGGAGTGCCGCGTTGACCACTGCGCACGAAGAAATAAGCACCTGCAACGTTTGGTTTAGGTTTTAGGTGCATTTTTAATTTTATTGCTTAAATCGCATTCTCTCGACGAGCTGAGCACGTTTTCTGAAATGTGCTCCTCCCGTCACTCTGGTTGGGTGCGCACAGTAAAAAGTGCTCCTGGCAGCTAGGGAGTGCCGCGTTGAGCACTGCGCATGAAGAAATAAGCACCTGCAACGTTTGGTTTAGGTTTTAGGTGCATTTTTAATTTTATTGCTTAAATCGCATTTTCTCGACGAGCTGAGCACGTTTTCTGAAATGTGCTCGTCCCGTCGCTCTGGTTGGGCGCGCATAGTAAAAAGTGCTCCTGGCAGCTAGAGAGTGCCGCGTTGACCACTGCGCAAGAAGAAATAAGCACCTGCAACGTTTGGTTTAGGTTTTAGGTGCATTTTTAATTTTATTGCTTAAATCGCATTTTCTCGACAAGCTGAGCACGTTTTCTGAAATGTGCTCCTCCCGTCGCTCTGGTTGGGTGTGCACAGTAAAAAGAGCTCCTGGCAGCTAGGGAGTGCCGCGTTGACCACTGCGCACGAAGAAATAAGCACCTGCAACGTTTGGTTTAGGTTTTAGGTGCATTTTTAATTTTATTGCTTAAATCGCATTCTCTCGACGAGCTGAGCACGTTTTCTGAAATGTGCTCCTCCCGTCACTCTGGTTGGGTGCGCACAGTAAAAAGTGCTCCTGGCAGCTAGGGAGTGCCGCGTTGAGCACTACGCACGAAGAAATAAGCACCTGCAACGTTTGGTTTAGGTTTTAGGTGCATTTTAAATTTTATTGCTTAAATCGCATTTCCTCGACGAGCTGAGCACGTTTTCTGAAATGTGCTCCTCCCGTCGCTCTGGTTGGGTGCGCACAGTAAAAAGTGCTCTTGGCAGCTAGAGAGTGCCGCGTTGACCACTGCGCATGAAGAAATAAGCACCTGCAACGTTTGGTTTAGGTTTTAGGTGCATTTTTACTTTTATTGCTTAAATCGCATTTTCTCGACGAGCTGAGCACGTTTTCTGAAATGTGCTCCTCCCGTCACTCTGGTTGGGTGCGCACAGTAAAAAGTGCTCCTGGCAGCTAGGGAGTGCCGCGTTGAGCACTGCGCACGAAGAAATAAGCACCTGCAACGTTTGGTTTAGGTTTTAGGTGCATTTTTAATTTTATTGCTTAAATCGCGTTTTCTCGACGAGCTGAGCACGTTTTCTGAAATGTGCTCCTCCCGTCACTCTGGTTGGGTGCACACAGTAAAAAGAGCTCCTGGCAGCTAGGGAGTTCCGCGTTGACCACTGCGCACGAATAAATAAGCACCTGCAACGTTTGGTTTAGGTTTTAGGTGCATTTTTAATTTTATTGCTTAAATCGCATTTTCTCGACGAGCTGAGCACGTTTTCTGAAATGTGCTCCTCCCGTCACTCTGGTTGGGTGCACACAGTAAAAAGTGCTCCTGGCAGCTAGGGAGTGCCGCGTTGAGCACTGCGCACGAAGAAATAAGCACCTGCAACGTTTGGTTTAGGTTTTAGGTGCATTTTTAATTTTATTGCTTAAATCGCATTCTCTCGACGAGCTGAGCACGTTTTCTGAAATGTGCTCCTCCCGTCGCTCTGGTTGGGTGCACACAGTAAAAAGAGCTCCTGGCAGCTAGGGAGTGCCGCGTTGACCACTGCGCACGAAGAAATAAGCACCTGCAACGTTTGGTTTAGGTTTTAGGTGCATTTTTAATTTTATTGCTTAAATCGCATTCTCTCGACGAGCTGAGCACGTTTTCTGAAATGTGCTCCTCCCGTCACTCTGGTTGGGTGCGCACAGTAAAAAGTGCTCCTGGCAGCTAGGGAGTGCCGCGTTGAGCACTGCGCACGAAGAAATAAGCACCTGCAACGTTTGGTTTAGGTTTTAGGTGCATTTTTAATTTTATTGCTTAAATCGCGTTTTCTCGACGAGCTGAGCACGTTTTCTGAAATGTGCTCCTCCCGTCGCTCTGGTTGTGCGCGCATAGTAAAAAGTGCTCCTGGCAGCTAAGAGTGCCGCGTTGACCACAGCGCACAAAGAAATAAGCACCTGCAACGTTTGGTTTAGGTTTTAGGTGCATTTTAAATTTTATTGCTTAAATCGTATTTCCTCAACGAGCTGAGCACGTTTTCTGAAATGTGCTCCTCCCGTCGCTCTGGTTGGGTGCGCACAGTAAAAAGTGCTCTTGGCAGCTAGAGAGTGCCGCGTTGACCACTGCGCATGAAGAAATAAGCACCTGCAACGTTTGGTTTAGGTTTTAGGTGCATTTTCAATCTTATTGCTTAAATCGCATTTTCTCGACGAGCTGAGCACGTTTTCTGAAATGTGCTCCTCCCGTCACTCTGGTTGGGTGCGCACAGTAAAAAGTGCTCTTGGCAGCTAGAGAGTGCCGCGTTGACCACTGCGCATGAAGAAATAAGCACCTGCAACGCTTGGTTTAGGTTTTAGGTGCATTTTTAATTTTATTGCTTAAATCGCATTTTCTCGACGAGCTGAGCAGGTTTTCTGAAATGTGCTCCTCCCGTCACTCTGGTTGGGTGCGCACAGTAAAAAGTGCTCCTGGCAGCTAGAGAGTGCCGCGTTGACCACTGCGCAAGAAGAAATAAGCACCTGCAACGTTTGGTTTAGGTTTTAGGTGCATTTTTAATTTTATTGCTTAAATCGCATATTCTCGACAAGCTGAGCACGTTTTCTGAAATGTGCTCCTCCCGTCGCTCTGGTTGGGTGCGCACAGTATAAAGAGCTCCTGGCAGCTAGGGAGTGCCGCGTTGACCACTGCGCACGAAGAAATAAGCACCTGCAACGTTTGGTTTAGGTTTTAGGTGCATTTTTAATTTTATTGCTTAAATCGCATTCTCTCGACGAGCTTAGCACGTTTTCTGAAATGTGCTCCTCCCGTCACTCTGGTTGGGTGCGCACAGTAAAAAGTGCTCCTGGCAGCTAGGGAGTGCCGCGTTGAGCACTACGCACGAAGAAATAAGCACCTGCAACGTTTGGTTTAGGGTTTAGCTGCATTTTTAATTTTATTGCTTAAATCGTATTTTCTCGACGAGCTGAGCACGTTTTCTGAAATATGCTCCTCCCGTCGCTCTGGTTGGGTGCGCACAGTAAAAAGAGCTCCTGGCAGCTAGGGAGTTCCGCGTTGACCACTGCGCACGAAGAAATAAGCACCTGCAACGTTTGGTTTAGGTTTTAGGTGCATTTTTAATTTTATTGCTTAAATCGCATTCTCTCGACGAGCTGAGCACGTTTTCTGAAATGTGCTCCTCCCGTCGCTCTGGTTGTGCGCGCATAGTAAAAAGTGCTCCTGGCAGCTAGAGAGTGCCGCGTTGACCACTGCACATGAAGAAATAAGCACCTGCAACGTTTGGTTTAGGTTTTAGGTGCATTTTTAATTTTATTGCTTAAATCGCATTTTCTCGACGAGCTGAGCACGTTTTCTGAAATGTGATCCTCCCGTCACTCTGGTTGGGTGCGCACAGTAAAAAGTGCTCTTGGCAGCTAGAGAGTGCCGCGTTGACCACTGCACATGAAGAAATAAGCACCTGCAACGTTTGGTTTAGGTTTTAGGTGCATTTTTAATTTTATTGCTTAAATCGCATTTTCTCGACGAGCTGAGCACGTTTTCTGAAATGTGCTCCTCCCGTCACTCTGGTTGGGTGCGCACAATAAAAAGTGCTCCTGGCAGCTAGGGAGTGCCGCGTTGAGCACTGCGCACGAAGAAATAAGCACCTGCAACGTTTGATTTAGGTTTTAGGTGCATTTTTAATCTTATTGCTTAAATCGCATTTTCTCGAAGAGCTGAGCACGTTTTCTGAAATGTGCTCCTCCCGTCACTCTGGTTGGGTGCGCACAGTAAAAAGTGCTCTTGGCAGCTAGAGAGTGCCGCGTTGACCACTGCGCATGAAGAAATAGGCACCTGCAACGTTTGGTTTAGGTTTTAGGTGCATTTTTAATTTTATTGCTTGAATCGCATTTTCTCGACGAGCTGAGCACGTTTTCTGAAATGTGCTCCTCCCGTCACTCTGGTTGGGTGCGCACAGTAAAAAGTGCTCCTGGCAGCTAGGGAGTGCCGCGTTGACCACTGCGCACGAAGAAATAAGCACCTGCAACGTTTGGTTTAGGTTTTAGGTGCATTTTTTATTTTATTGCTTAAATCGCATTCTCTCGACGAGCTGAGCACGTTTTCTGAAATGTGCTCCTCCCGTCGCTCTGGTTGGGTGCGCGTAGTAAAAAGTGCTCCTGGCAGCTAGAGAGTGCCGCGTTGACCACTGCGCATGAAGAAATAAGCACCTGCAACGTTTGGTTTAGGTTTTAGGTGCATTTTTAATTTTATTGCTTAAATCGCATTTTCTCGACGAGCTGAGCACGTTTTCTGAAATGTGCTCCTCCCGTCGCTCTGGTTGGGTGCGCACAGTAAAAAGTGCTCTTGGCAGCTAGTGAGTGCCGCGTTGACCACTGCACATGAAGAAATAAGCACCTGCAACGTTTGGTTTAGGTTTTAGGTGCATTTTTAATTTTATTGCTTAAATCGCATTTTCTCGACGAGCTGAGCACGTTTTCTGAAATGTGCTCCTCCCGTCACTCTGGTTGGGTGCGCACAGTAAAAAGTGCTCCTGGCAGCTAGGGAGTGCCGCGTTGACCACTGCGCACGAAGAAATAAGCACCTGCAACGTTTGATTTAGGTTTTAGGTGCATTTTTTATTTTATTGCTTAAATCGCATTCTCTCGACGAGCTGAGCACGTTTTCTGAAATGTGCTCCTCCCGTCGCTCTGGTTGGGTGCGCACAGTAAAAAGAGCTCCTGGCAGCTAGAGAGTGCCGCGTTGACCACTGCGCATGAAGAAATAAGCACCTGCAACGTTTGGTTTAGGTTTTAGGTGCATTTTTAATTTTATTGCTTAAATCGCATTTTCTCGACGAGCTGAGCACGTTTTCTGAAATGTGCTCCTCCCGTCACTCTGGTTGGGTGCGCGTAGTAAAAAGTGCTCCTGGCAGCTAGGGAGTGCCGCGTTGACCACTGCGCATGAAGAAATAAGCACCTGCAACGTTTGGTTTAGGTTTTAGGTGCATTTTTAATTTTATTGCTTAAATCGCATTTTCTCGACGAGCTGAGCACGTTTCCTGAAATGTGCTCCTCCCGTCGCTCTGGTTGGGTGCGCACAGTAAAAAGAGCTCCTGGCAGCTAGGGAGTGCCGCGTTGACCACTGCGCACGAAGAAATAAGCACCTGCAACGTTTGGTTTAGGTTTTAGGTGCATTTTTTATTTTATTGCTTAAATCGCATTCTCTCGACGAGCTGAGCACGTTTTCTGAAATGTGCTCCTCCCGTCGCTCTGGTTGGGTGCGCGTAGTAAAAAAGGCTCCTGGCAGCTAGAGAGTGCCGCGTTGACCACTGCGCATGAAGAAATAAGCACCTGCAACGTTTGGTTTAGGTTTTAGGTGCATTTTTAATCTTATTGCTTAAATCGCATTTTCTCGACGAGCTGAGCACGTTTTCTGAAATGTGCTCCTCCCGTCACTCTGGTTGGGTGCGCACAGTAAAAAGAGCTACTGGCAGCTAGGGAGTGCCGGGTTGACCACTGCGCACGAAGAAATAAGCACCTGCAACGTTTGGTTTAGGTTTTAGGTGCATTTTTTATTTTATTGCTTAAATCGCATTTTCTCGACGAGCTGAGCACGTTTTCTGAAATGTGCTCCTCCCGTCACTCTGGTTGGGTGCGCACAGTAAAAAGTGCTCTTGGCAGCTAGAGAGTGCCGCGTTGACCACTGCGCATGAAGAAATAAGCACCTGCAACGTTTGGTTTAGGTTTTAGGTGCATTTTTAATCTTATTGCTTAAATCGCATTTTCTCGACGAGCTGAGCACGTTTTCTGAAATGTGCTCCTCCCGTCACTCTGGTTGGGTGCGCACAGTAAAAAGTGCTCTTGGCAGCTAGAGAGTGCCGCGTTGACCACTGCGCATGAAGAAATAAGCACCTGCAACGCTTGGTTTAGGTTTTAGGTGCATTTTTAATTTTATTGCTTAAATCGCATTTTCTCGACGAGCTGAGCACGTTTTCTGAAATGTGCTCCTCCCGTCACTCTGGTTGGGTGCGCACAGTAAAAAGTGCTCCTGGCAGCTAGGGAGTGCCGCGTTGAGCACTACGCACGAAGAAATAAGCACCTGCAACGTTTGGTTTAGGTTTTAGCTGCATTTTTAATTTTATTGCTTAAATCGCATTTTCTCGACGAGCTGAGCACGTTTTCTGAAATGTGCTCCTCCCGTCGCTCTGGTTGGGTGCACACAGTAAAAAGAGCTCCTGGCAGCTAGGGAGTTCCGCGTTGACCACTGCGCACGAAGAAATAAGCACCTGCAACGTTTGGTTTAGGTTTTAGGTGCATTTTTAATTTTATTGCTTAAATCGCATTCTCTCGACGAGCTGAGCACGTTTTCTGAAATGGGCTCCTCCCGTCGCTCTGGTTGGGTGCGCACAGTAAAAAGAGCTCCTGGCAGCTAGGGAGTGCCGCGTTGAGCACTACGCACGAAGAAATAAGCACCTGCAACGTTTGGTTTAGGTTTTTGCTGCATTTTTAATTTTATTGCTTAAATCGCATTTTCTCGACGAGCTGAGCACGTTTTCTGAAATGTGCTCCTCCCGTCGCTCTGGTTGGGTGCACACAGTAAAAAGAGCTCCTGGCAGCTAGGGAGTTCCGCGTTGACCACTGCGCACGAAGAAATAAGCACCTGCAACGTTTGGTTTAGGTTTTAGGTGCATTTTTAATTTTATTGCTTAAATCGCATTCTCTCGACGAGCTGAGCACGTTTTCTGAAATGTGCTCCTCCCGTCGCTCTGGTTGGGTGCGCACAGTAAAAAGTGCTCTTGCAAGCTCGGGAGTGCCGCGTTGACCACTGCGCATGAAGAAATAAGCACCTGCAACGTTTGGTTTAGGTTTTAGGTGCATTTTTAATTTTATTGCTTAAATCGCATTTTCTCGACGAGCTGAGCACGTTTTCTGAAATGTGCTCCTCCCGTCGCTCTGGTTGGGCGCGCATAGTAAAAAGTGCTCCTGGCAGCTAGAGAGTGCCGCGTTGACCACTGCGCATGAAGAAATAAGCACCTGCAACGTTTGGTTTAGGTTTTAGGTGCATTTTTAATTTTATTGCTTAAATCGCATTCTCTCGACGAGCTGAGCACGTTTTCTGAAATGTGCTCCTCCCGTCACTCTGGTTGGGTGCGCACAGTAAAAAGTGCTCCTGGCAGCTAGGGAGTGCCGCGTTGAGCACTACGCACGAAGAAATAAGCACCTGCAACGTTTGGTTTAGGTTTTAGCTGCATTTTTAATTTTATTGCTTAAATCGCATTTTCTCGACGAGCTGAGCAAGTTTTCTGAAATGTGCTCCTCCCGTCACTCTGGTTGGGTGCGCACAGTAAAAAGTGCTCTTGGCAGCTAGAGAGTGCCGCGTTGACCATTGCACATGAAGAAATAAGCACCTGCAACGTTTGGTTTAGGTTTTAGGTGCATTTTTAATTTTATTGCTTAAATCGCATTTTCTCGACGAGCTGAGCACGTTTTCTGAAATGTGCTCCTCCCGTCACTCTGGTTGGGTGCGCACAGTAAAAAGTGCTCCTGGCAGCTAGGGAGTGCCGCGTTGAGCACTGCGCACGAAGAAATAAGCACCTGCAACGTTTGGTTTAGGTTTTAGGTGCATTTTTAATTTTATTGCTTAAATCGCATTTTCTCGACGAGCTGAGCACGTTTTCTGAAATGTGCTCCTCCCGTCACTCTGGTTGGGTGCGCACAGTAAAAAGAGCTCCTGGCAGCTAGGGAGTTCCGCGTTGACCACTGCGCACGAAGAAATAAGCACCTGCAACGTTTGGTTTAGGTTTTAGGTGCATTTTTAATTTTATTGCTTAAATCGCATTCTCTCGACGAGCTGAGCACGTTTTCTGAAATGTGCTCCTCCCGTCGCTCTGGTTGGGCGCGCATAGTAAAAAGTGCTCCTGGATGCTGGAGAGTGCCGCGTTGCCCACTGCACATGAAGAAATAAGCACCTGCAACGTTTGGTTTAGGTTTTAGGTGCATTTTTAATTTTATTGCTTAAATCGCATTTTCTCGACGAGCTGAGCACGTTTTCTGAAATGTGCTCCTCCCGTCGCTCTGGTTGGGTGCGCACAGTAAAAAGTGCTCTTGGCAGCTAGTGAGTGCCGCGTTGACCACTGCACATGAAGAAATAAGCACCTGCAACGTTTGGTTTAGGTTTTAGGTGCATTTTTAATTTTATTGCTTAAATCGCATTTTCTCGACGAGCTGAGCACGTTTTCTGAAATGTGCTCCTCCCGTCACTCTGGTTGGGTGCGCACAGTAAAAAGTGCTCCTGGCAGCTAGGGAGTGCCGCGTTGACCACTGCGCACGAAGAAATAAGCACCTGCAACGTTTGATTTAGGTTTTAGGTGCATTTTTTATTTTATTGCTTAAATCGCATTCTCTCGACGAGCTGAGCACGTTTTCTGAAATGTGCTCCTCCCGTCGCTCTGGTTGGGTGCGCACAGTAAAAAGAGCTCCTGGCAGCTAGAGAGTGCCGCGTTGACCACTGCGCATGAAGAAATAAGCACCTGCAACGTTTGGTTTAGGTTTTAGGTGCATTTTTAATTTTATTGCTTAAATCGCATTTTCTCGACGAGCTGAGCACGTTTTCTGAAATGTGCTCCTCCCGTCACTCTGGTTGGGTGCGCACAGTAAAAAGTGCTCCTGGCAGCTAGGGAGTGCCGCGTTGAGCACTACGCACGAAGAAATAAGCACCTGCAACGTTTGGTTTAGGTTTTAGCTGCATTTTTAATTTTATTGCTTAAATCGCATTTTCTCGACGAGCTGAGCACGTTTTCTGAAATGTGCTCCTCCCGTCGCTCTGGTTGGGTGCACACAGTAAAAAGAGCTCCTGGCAGCTAGGGAGTTCCGCGTTGACCACTGCGCACGAAGAAATAAGCACCTGCAACGTTTGGTTTAGGTTTTAGGTGCATTTTTAATTTTATTGCTTAAATCGCATTCTCTCGACGAGCTGAGCACGTTTTCTGAAATGGGCTCCTCCCGTCGCTCTGGTTGGGTGCGCACAGTAAAAAGAGCTCCTGGCAGCTAGGGAGTGCCGCGTTGAGCACTACGCACGAAGAAATAAGCACCTGCAACGTTTGGTTTAGGTTTTAGCTGCATTTTTAATTTTATTGCTTAAATCGCATTTTCTCGACGAGCTGAGCACGTTTTCTGAAATGTGCTCCTCCCGTCGCTCTGGTTGGGTGCACACAGTAAAAAGAGCTCCTGGCAGCTAGGGAGTTCCGCGTTGACCACTGCGCACGAAGAAATAAGCACCTGCAACGTTTGGTTTAGGTTTTAGGTGCATTTTTAATTTTATTGCTTAAATCGCATTCTCTCGACGAGCTGAGCACGTTTTCTGAAATGTGCTCCTCCCGTCGCTCTGGTTGGGTGCGCACAGTAAAAAGTGCTCTTGCAAGCTCGGGAGTGCCGCGTTGACCACTGCGCATGAAGAAATAAGCACCTGCAACGTTTGGTTTAGGTTTTAGGTGCATTTTTAATTTTATTGCTTAAATCGCATTTTCTCGACGAGCTGAGCACGTTTTCTGAAATGTGCTCCTCCCGTCGCTCTGGTTGGGCGCGCATAGTAAAAAGTGCTCCTGGCAGCTAGAGAGTGCCGCGTTGACCACTGCGCATGAAGAAATAAGCACCTGCAACGTTTGGTTTAGGTTTTAGGTGCATTTTTAATTTTATTGCTTAAATCGCATTTTCTCGACGAGCTGAGCACGTTTTCTGAAATGTGCTCCTCCCGTCGCTCTGCTTGGGCGCGCATAGTAAAAAGTGCTCCTGGCAGCTAGAGAGTGCCGCGTTGACCACTGCGCATGAAGAAATAAGCACCTGCAACGTTTGGTTTAGGTTTTAGGTGCATTTTTAATTTTATTGCTTAAATCGCATTTTCTCAACGAGCTGAGCACGTTTTCTGAAATGTGCTCCTCCCGTCACTCTGGTTGGGTGCGCACAGTAAAAAGTGCTCTTGGCAGCTAGAGAGTGCCGCGTTGACCACTGCACATGAAGAAATAACCACCTGCAACGTTTGGTTTAGGGTTTAGGTGCATTTTTAATTTTATTGCTTAAATCACATTTTCTCGACGAGCTGAGTACGTTTTCTGAAATGTGCTCCTTCCGTCACTCTGGTTGGGTGCGCACATTAAAAAGTGCTCCTGGCAGCTAGGGACTGCCGCGTTGACCACTGCACACGAAGAAATAAGCACCTGCAACGTTTGGTTTAGGTTTTAGGTGCATTTTTAATTTTATTGTTTACATCGCATTTTCTCGACGAGCTGAGCACGTTTTCTGAAATGTGCTCCTCCCGTCGCTCTGGTTGGGTGCGCACAGTAAAAAGAGCTCCTGGCAGCTAGGGAGTGCCGCGTTGACCACTGCGCACGAAGAAATAAGCACCTGCAACGTTTGGTTTAGGTTTTAGGTGCATTTTTAATTTTATTGCTTAAATCGCATTCTCTCGACGAGCTGAGCACGTTTTCTTAAATGTGCTCCTCCCGTCGCTCTAGTTGGGTGCGCGTAGTAAAAAGTGCTCCTGGCAGCTAGAGAGTGCCGCGTTTACCACTGCGCATGAAGAAATAAGCACCTGCAACGTTTGGTTTAGGTTTTAGGAGCATTTTTAATTTTATTGCTTAAATCGCATTTTCTCGACGAGCTGAGCACGTTTTCTGAAATGTGCTCCTCCCGTCACTCTGGTTGGGTGCGCGTAGTAAAAAGTGCTCTTGGCAGCTAGAGAGTGCCGCGTTGACCACTGCGCTTGAAGAAATAACCACCTGCAACGTTTGGTTTAGGTTTTGGGTGCATTTTTAATTTTATTGCTTAAATCGCATTTTCTCGACGAGCTGAGCACGTTTTCTGAAATGTGCTCCTCCCGTCACTCTGGTTGGGTGCGCACAGTAAAAAAGTGCTCCTGGCACCTAGGGAGTGTCGCGTTGAGCACTGCGCACGAAGAAATAAGCACCTGCAACGTTTGGTTTAGGTTTTAGCTGCATTTTTAATTATATTGCTTAAATCGCATTTTCTCGACGAGCTGAGCACGTTTTCTGAAATGTGCTCCTCCCGTTGCTCTGGTTGGGTGCGCACAGTAAAAAGAGCTCCTGGCAGCTAGGGAGTTCCGCGTTGACCACTGCGCACGAAGAAATAAGCACCTGCAACGTTTGGTTTAGGTTTTAGGTGCATTTTTAATTTTATTGCTTAAATCGCATTCTCTCGACGAGCTGAGCACGTTTTCTGAAATGTGCTCCTCCCGTCGCTCTGGTTGGGTGCGCACAGTAAAAAGTGCTCTTGGCAGCTCGGGAGTGCCGCGTTGACCACTGCGCATGAAGAAATAAGCACCCGCAACGTTTGGTTTAGGTTTTAGGTGCATTTTTAATTTTATTGCTTAAATCGCATTTTCTCGACGAGCTGAGCACGTTTTCTGAAATGTGCTCCTCCCGTCGCTCTGGTTGGGCGCGCATAGTAAAAAGTGCTCCTGGCAGCTAGAGAGTGCCGCGTTGACCACTGCGCAAGAAGAAATAAGCACCTGCAACGTTTGGTTTAGGTTTTAGGTGCATTTTTAATTTTATTGCTTAAATCGCATTTTCTCGACAAGCTGAGCACGTTTTCTGAAATGTGCTCCTCCCGTCGCTCTGGTTGGGTGCGCACAGTATAAAGAGCTCCTGGCAGCTAGGGAGTGCCGCGTTGACCACTGCGCACGAAGAAATAAGCACCTGCAACGTTTGGTTTAGGTTTTAGGTGCATTTTTAATTTTATTGCTTAAATCGCATTCTCTCGACGAGCTTAGCACGTTTTCTGAAATGTGCTCCTCCCGTCACTCTGGTTGGGTGCGCACAGTAAAAAGTGCTCCTGGCAGCTAGGGAGTGCCGCGTTGAGCACTACGCACGAAGAAATAAGCACCTGCAACGTTTGGTTTAGGTTTTAGGTGCATTTTTAATTTTATTGCTTAAATCGCATTTTCTCGACGAGCTGAGCACGTTTTCTGAAATGTGCTCCTCCCGTCACTCTGGTTGGGTGCGCACAGTAAAAAGTGCTCTTGGCAGCTAGAGAGTGCCGCGTTGACCACTGCGCATGAAGAAATAAGCACCTGCAACGCTTGGTTTAGGTTTTAGGTGCATTTTTAATTTTATTGCTTAAATCGCATTTTCTCGACGAGCTGAGCACGTTTTCTGAAATGTGCTCCTCCCGTCACTCTGGTTGGGTGCGCACAGTAAAAAGAGCTCCTGGCAGCTAGGGAGTGCCGCGTTGAGCACTACGCACGAAGAAATAAGCACCTGCAACGTTTGGTTTAGGTTTTAGCTGCATTTTTAATTTTATTGCTTAAATCGCATTTTCTCGACGAGCTGAGCAAGTTTTCTGAAATATACTCCTCCCGTCGCTCTGGTTGGGTGCGCACAGTAAAAAGAGCTCCTGGCAGCTAGGGAGTTCCGCGTTGACCACTGCGCACGAAGAAATAAGCACCTGCAACGTTTGGTTTAGGTTTTAGGTGCATTTTTAATTTTATTGCTTAAATCGCATTCTCTCGACGAGCTGAGCACGTTTTCTGAAATGTGCTCCTCCCGTCGCTCTGGTTGGGTGCGCACAGTAAAAAGTGCTCTTGGCAGCTCGGGAGTGCCGCGTTGACCACTGCGCATGAAGAAATAAGCACCCGCAACGTTTGGTTTAGGTTTTAGGTGCATTTTTAATTTTATTGCTTAAATCGCATTTTCTCGACGAGCTGAGCACGTTTTCTGAAATGTGCTCCTCCCGTCACTCTGGTTGGGTGCGCATAGTAAAAAGTGCTCTTGGCAACTAAAGAGTGCCGCGTTGACCACTGCGCACAAAGAAATAAGCACCTGCAACGTTTGGTTTAGGTTTTAGGTGCATTTTAAATTTTATTGCTTAAATCGCATTTTCTCGACGAGCTGAGCACGTTTTCTTAAATGTGCTCCTCCCGTCGCTCTGGTTGTGCGCGCATAGTAAAAAGTGCTCCTGGCAGCTAGGGAGTGCCGCGTTGACCACTGCGCATGAAGAAATAAGCACCTGCAACGTTTGGTTTAGGTTTTAGGTGCATTTTTAATTTTATTGCTTAAATCGCATTTTCTCGACGAGCTGAGCACGTTTTCTGAAATGTGCTCCTCCCGTCGCTCTGGTTGGGTGCGCACAGTAAAAAGTGCTCCTGGCAGCTAGAGAGTGCCGCGTTGACCACTGCGCAAGAAGAAATAAGCACCTGCAACGTTTGGTTTAGGTTTTAGGTGCATTTTTAATCTTATTGCTTAAATCGCATTTTCTCGACGAGCTGAGCACGTTTTCTGAAATGTGCTCCTCCCGTCACTCTGGTTGGGTGCGCACAGTAAAAAGTGCTCTTGGCAGCTAGAGAGTGCCGCGTTGACCACTGCGCATGAAGAAATAAGCACCTGCAACGTTTGGTTTAGGTTTTAGGTGCATTTTTAATTTTATTGCTTAAATCGCATTTTCTCGACGAGCTGAGCACGTTTTCTGAAATGTGCTCCTCCCGTCGCTCTGGTTGTGCGCGCATAGTAAAAAGTGCTCCTGGCAGCTAAGAGTGCCGCGTTGACCACAGCGCACAAAGAAATAAGCACCTGCAACGTTTGGTTTAGGTTTTAGGTGCATTTTAAATTTTATTGCTTAAATCGTATTTCCTCAACGAGCTGAGCACGTTTTCTGAAATGTGCTCCTCCCGTCGCTCTGGTTGGGTGCGCACAGTAAAAAGTGCTCTTGGCAGCTAGAGAGTGCCGCGTTGACCACTGCGCATGAAGAAATAAGCACCTGCAACGTTTGGTTTAGGTTTTAGGTGCATTTTCAATCTTATTGCTTAAATCGCATTTTCTCGACGAGCTGAGCACGTTTTCTGAAATGTGCTCCTCCCGTCACTCTGGTTGGGTGCGCACAGTAAAAAGTGCTCTTGGCAGCTAGAGAGTGCCGCGTTGACCACTGCGCATGAAGAAATAAGCACCTGCAACGCTTGGTTTAGGTTTTAGGTGCATTTTTAATTTTATTGCTTAAATCGCATTTTCTCGACGAGCTGAGCACGTTTTCTGAAATGTGCTCCTCCCGTCACTCTGGTTGGGTGCGCACAGTAAAAAGTGCTCTTGGCAGCTAGAGAGTGCCGGGTTGACCACTGCGCATGAAGAAATAAGCACCTGCAACGCTTGGTTTAGGTTTTAGGTGCATTTTTAATTTTATTGCTTAAATCGCATTTTCTCGACGAGCTGAGCACGTTTTCTGAAATGTGCTCCTCCCGTCACTCTGGTTGGGTGCGCACAGTAAAAAGTGCTCCTGGCAGCTAGGGAGTGCCGCGTTGAGCACTACGCACGAAGAAATAAGCACCTGCAACGTTTGGTTTAGGTTTTAGCTGCATTTTTAATTTTATTGCTTAAATCGCATTTTCTCGACGAGCTGAGCAAGTTTTCTGAAATGTGCTCCTCCCGTCACTCTGGTTGGGTGCGCACAGTAAAAAGTGCTCTTGGCAGCTAGAGAGTGCCGCGTTGACCATTGCACATGAAGAAATAAGCACCTGCAACGTTTGGTTTAGGTTTTAGGTGCATTTTTAATTTTATTGCTTAAATCGCATTTTCTCGACGAGCTGAGCACGTTTTCTGAAATGTGCTCCTCCCGTCACTCTGGTTGGGTGCGCACAGTAAAAAGTGCTCCTGGCAGCTAGGGAGTGCCGCGTTGAGCACTGCGCACGAAGAAATAAGCACCTGCAACGTTTGGTTTAGGTTTTAGGTGCATTTTTAATTTTATTGCTTAAATCGCATTTTCTCGACGAGCTGAGCACGTTTTCTGAAATGTGCTCCTCCCGTCACTCTGGTTGGGTGCGCACAGTAAAAAGAGCTCCTGGCAGCTAGGGAGTTCCGCGTTGACCACTGCGCACGAAGAAATAAGCACCTGCAACGTTTGGTTTAGGTTTTAGGTGCATTTTTAATTTTATTGCTTAAATCGCATTCTCTCGACGAGCTGAGCACGTTTTCTGAAATGTGCTCCTCCCGTCGCTCTGGTTGTGCGCGCATAGTAAAAAGTGCTCCTGGATGCTGGAGAGTGCCGCGTTGCCCACTGCACATGAAGAAATAAGCACCTGCAACGTTTGGTTTAGGTTTTAGGTGCATTTTTAATTTTATTGCTTAAATCGCATTTTCTCGACGAGCTGAGCACGTTTTCTGAAATGTGCTCCTCCCGTCGCTCTGGTTGGGTGCGCACAGTAAAAAGTGCTCTTGGCAGCTAGTGAGTGCCGCGTTGACCACTGCACATGAAGAAATAAGCACCTGCAACGTTTGGTTTAGGTTTTAGGTGCATTTTTAATTTTATTGCTTAAATCGCATTTTCTCGACGAGCTGAGCACGTTTTCTGAAATGTGCTCCTCCCGTCACTCTGGTTGGGTGCGCACAGTAAAAAGTGCTCCTGGCAGCTAGGGAGTGCCGCGTTGACCACTGCGCACGAAGAAATAAGCACCTGCAACGTTTGATTTAGGTTTTAGGTGCATTTTTTATTTTATTGCTTAAATCGCATTCTCTCGACGAGCTGAGCACGTTTTCTGAAATGTGCTCCTCCCGTCGCTCTGGTTGGGTGCGCACAGTAAAAAGAGCTCCTGGCAGCTAGAGAGTGCCGCGTTGACCACTGCGCATGAAGAAATAAGCACCTGCAACGTTTGGTTTAGGTTTTAGGTGCATTTTTAATTTTATTGCTTAAATCGCATTTTCTCGACGAGCTGAGCACGTTTTCTGAAATGTGCTCCTCCCGTCACTCTGGTTGGGTGCGCGTAGTAAAAAGTGCTCCTGGCAGCTAGGGAGTGCCGCGTTGACCACTGCGCATGAAGAAATAAGCACCTGCAACGTTTGGTTTAGGTTTTAGCTGCATTTTTAATTTTATTGCTTAAATCGCATTTTCTCGACGAGCTGAGCACGTTTTCTGAAATGTGCTCCTCCCGTCGCTCTGGTTGGGTGCACACAGTAAAAAGAGCTCCTGGCAGCTAGGGAGTTCCGCGTTGACCACTGCGCACGAAGAAATAAGCACCTGCAACGTTTGGTTTAGGTTTTAGGTGCATTTTTAATTTTATTGCTTAAATCGCATTCTCTCGACGAGCTGAGCACGTTTTCTGAAATGTGCTCCTCCCGTCGCTCTGGTTGGGTGCGCACAGTAAAAAGTGCTCTTGCAAGCTCGGGAGTGCCGCGTTGACCACTGCGCATGAAGAAATAAGCACCTGCAACGTTTGGTTTAGGTTTTAGGTGCATTTTTAATTTTATTGCTTAAATCGCATTTTCTCGACGAGCTGAGCACGTTTTCTGAAATGTGCTCCTCCCGTCGCTCTGGTTGGGCGCGCATAGTAAAAAGTGCTCCTGGCAGCTAGAGAGTGCCGCGTTGACCACTGCGCATGAAGAAATAAGCACCTGCAACGTTTGGTTTAGGTTTTAGGTGCATTTTTAATTTTATTGCTTAAATCGCATTTTCTCGACGAGCTGAGCACGTTTTCTGAAATGTGCTCCTCCCGTCGCTCTGCTTGGGCGCGCATAGTAAAAAGTGCTCCTGGCAGCTAGAGAGTGCCGCGTTGACCACTGCGCATGAAGAAATAAGCACCTGCAACGTTTGGTTTAGGTTTTAGGTGCATTTTTAATTTTATTGCTTAAATCGCATTTTCTCAACGAGCTGAGCACGTTTTCTGAAATGTGCTCCTCCCGTCACTCTGGTTGGGTGCGCACAGTAAAAAGTGCTCTTGGCAGCTAGAGAGTGCCGCGTTGACCACTGCACATGAAGAAATAACCACCTGCAACGTTTGGTTTAGGGTTTAGGTGCATTTTTAATTTTATTGCTTAAATCACATTTTCTCGACGAGCTGAGTACGTTTTCTGAAATGTGCTCCTTCCGTCACTCTGGTTGGGTGCGCACATTAAAAAGTGCTCCTGGCAGCTAGGGAGTGCCGCGTTGACCACTGCACACGAAGAAATAAGCACCTGCAACGTTTGGTTTAGGTTTTAGGTGCATTTTTAATTTTATTGTTTACATCGCATTTTCTCGACGAGCTGAGCACGTTTTCTGAAATGTGCTCCTCCCGTCGCTCTGGTTGGGTGCGCACAGTAAAAAGAGCTCCTGGCAGCTAGGGAGTGCCGCGTTGACCACTGCGCACGAAGAAATAAGCACCTGCAACGTTTGGTTTAGGTTTTAGGTGCATTTTTAATTTTATTGCTTAAATCGCATTCTCTCGACGAGCTGAGCACGTTTTCTTAAATGTGCTCCTCCCGTCGCTCTGGTTGGGTGCGCGTAGTAAAAAGTGCTCCTGGCAGCTAGAGAGTGCCGCGTTTACCACTGCGCATGAAGAAATAAGCACCTGCAACGTTTGGTTTAGGTTTTAGGAGCATTTTTAATTTTATTGCTTAAATCGCATTTTCTCGACGAGCTGAGCACGTTTTCTGAAATGTGCTCCTCCCGTCACTCTGGTTGGGTGCGCGTAGTAAAAAGTGCTCTTGGCAGCTAGAGAGTGCCGCGTTGACCACTGCGCTTGAAGAAATAACCACCTGCAACGTTTGGTTTAGGTTTTGGGTGCATTTTTAATTTTATTGCTTAAATCGCATTTTCTCGACGAGCTGAGCACGTTTTCTGAAATGTGCTCCTCCCGTCACTCTGGTTGGGTGCGCACAGTAAAAAAGTGCTCCTGGCACCTAGGGAGTGTCGCCTTGAGCACTGCGCACGAAGAAATAAGCACCTGCAACGTTTGGTTTAGGTTTTAGCTGCATTTTTAATTATATTGCTTAAATCGCATTTTCTCGACGAGCTGAGCACGTTTTCTGAAATGTGCTCCTCCCGTTGTTCTGGTTGGGTGCGCACAGTAAAAAGAGCTCCTGGCAGCTAGGGAGTTCCGCGTTGACCACTGCGCACGAAGAAATAAGCACCTGCAACGTTTGGTTTAGGTTTTAGGTGAATTTTTAATTTTATTGCTTAAATCGCATTCTCTCGACGAGCTGAGCACGTTTTCTGAAATGTGCTCCTCCCGTCGCTCTGGTTGGGTGCGCACAGTAAAAAGTGCTCTTGGCAGCTCGGGAGTGCCGCGTTGACCACTGCGCATGAAGAAATAAGCACCCGCAACGTTTGGTTTAGGTTTTAGGTGCATTTTTAATTTTATTGCTTAAATCGCATTTTCTCGACGAGCTGAGCACGTTTTCTGAAATGTGCTCCTCCCGTCGCTCTGGTTGGGCGCGCATAGTAAAAAGTGCTCCTGGCAGCTAGAGAGTGCCGCGTTGACCACTGCGCAAGAAGAAATAAGCACCTGCAACGTTTGGTTTAGGTTTTAGGTGCATTTTTAATTTTATTGCTTAAATCGCATTTTCTCGACAAGCTGAGCACGTTTTCTGAAATGTGCTCCTCCCGTCGCTCTGGTTGGGTGCGCACAGTATAAAGAGCTCCTGGCAGCTAGGGAGTGCCGCGTTGACCACTGCGCACGAAGAAATAAGCACCTGCAACGTTTGGTTTAGGTTTTAGGTGCATTTTTAATTTTATTGCTTAAATCGCATTCTCTCGACGAGCTTAGCACGTTTTCTGAAATGTGCTCCTCCCGTCACTCTGGTTGGGTGCGCACAGTAAAAAGTGCTCCTGGCAGCTAGGGAGTGCCGCGTTGAGCACTACGCACGAAGAAATAAGCACCTGCAACGTTTGGTTTAGGTTTTAGGTGCATTTTTAATTTTATTGCTTAAATCGCATTTTCTCGACGAGCTGAGCACGTTTTCTGAAATGTGCTCCTCCCGTCACTCTGGTTGGGTGCGCACAGTAAAAAGTGCTCTTGGCAGCTAGAGAGTGCCGCGTTGACCACTGCGCATGAAGAAATAAGCACCTGCAACGCTTGGTTTAGGTTTTAGGTGCATTTTTAATTTTATTGCTTAAATCGCATTTTCTCGACGAGCTGAGCACGTTTTCTGAAATGTGCTCCTCCCGTCACTCTGGTTGGGTGCGCACAGTAAAAAGAGCTCCTGGCAGCTAGGGAGTGCCGCGTTGAGCACTACGCACGAAGAAATAAGCACCTGCAACGTTTGGTTTAGGTTTTAGCTGCATTTTTAATTTTATTGCTTAAATCGCATTTTCTCGACGAGCTGAGCAAGTTTTCTGAAATATACTCCTCCCGTCGCTCTGGTTGGGTGCGCACAGTAAAAAGAGCTCCTGGCAGCTAGGGAGTTCCGCGTTGACCACTGCGCACGAAGAAATAAGCACCTGCAACGTTTGGTTTAGGTTTTAGGTGCATTTTTAATTTTATTGCTTAAATCGCATTCTCTCGACGAGCTGAGCACGTTTTCTGAAATGTGCTCCTCCCGTCGCTCTGGTTGGGTGCGCACAGTAAAAAGTGCTCTTGGCAGCTCGGGAGTGCCGCGTTGACCACTGCGCATGAAGAAATAAGCACCCGCAACGTTTGGTTTAGGTTTTAGGTGCATTTTTAATTTTATTGCTTAAATCGCATTTTCTCGACGAGCTGAGCACGTTTTCTGAAATGTGCTCCTCCCGTCACTCTGGTTGGGTGCGCATAGTAAAAAGTGCTCTTGGCAACTAAAGAGTGCCGCGATGACCACTGCGCACAAAGAAATAAGCACCTGCAACGTTTGGTTTAGGTTTTAGGTGCATTTTAAATTTTATTGCTTAAATCGCATTTTCTCGACGAGCTGAGCACGTTTTCTTAAATGTGCTCCTCCCGTCGCTCTGGTTGTGCGCGCATAGTAAAAAGTGCTCCTGGCAGCTAGGGAGTGCCGCGTTGACCACTGCGCATGAAGAAATAAGCACCTGCAACGTTTGGTTTAGGTTTTAGGTGCATTTTTAATTTTATTGCTTAAATCGCATTTTCTCGACGAGCTGAGCACGTTTTCTGAAATGTGCTCCTCCCGTCGCTCTGGTTGGGTGCGCACAGTAAAAAGTGCTCCTGGCAGCTAGAGAGTGCCGCGTTGACCACTGCGCAAGAAGAAATAAGCACCTGCAACGTTTGGTTTAGGTTTTAGGTGCATTTTCAATCTTATTGCTTAAATCGCATTTTCTCGACGAGCTGAGCACGTTTTCTGAAATGTGCTCCTCCCGTCACTCTGGTTGGGTGCGCACAGTAAAAAGTGCTCTTGGCAGCTAGAGAGTGCCGCGTTGACCACTGCGCATGAAGAAATAAGCACCTGCAACGTTTGGTTTAGGTTTTAGGTGCATTTTTAATTTTATTGCTTAAATCGCATTTTCTCGACGAGCTGAGCACGTTTTCTGAAATGTGCTCCTCCCGTCGCTCTGGTTGTGCGCGCATAGTAAAAAGTGCTCCTGGCAGCTAAGAGTGCCGCGTTGACCACAGCGCACAAAGAAATAAGCACCTGCAACGTTTGGTTTAGGTTTTAGGTGCATTTTAAATTTTATTGCTTAAATCGTATTTCCTCAACGAGCTGAGCACGTTTTCTGAAATGTGCTCCTCCCGTCGCTCTGGTTGGGTGCGCACAGTAAAAAGTGCTCTTGGCAGCTAGAGAGTGCCGCGTTGACCACTGCGCATGAAGAAATAAGCACCTGCAACGTTTGGTTTAGGTTTTAGGTGCATTTTCAATCTTATTGCTTAAATCGCATTTTCTCGACGAGCTGAGCACGTTTTCTGAAATGTGCTCCTCCCGTCACTCTGGTTGGGTGCGCACAGTAAAAAGTGCTCTTGGCAGCTAGAGAGTGCCGCGTTGACCACTGCGCATGAAGAAATAAGCACCTGCAACGCTTGGTTTAGGTTTTAGGTGCATTTTTAATTTTATTGCTTAAATCGCATTTTCTCGACGAGCTGAGCAGGTTTTCTGAAATGTGCTCCTCCCGTCACTCTGGTTGGGTGCGCACAGTAAAAAGTGCTCCTGGCAGCTAGAGAGTGCCGCGTTGACCACTGCGCAAGAAGAAATAAGCACCTGCAACGTTTGGTTTAGGTTTTAGGTGCATTTTTAATTTTATTGCTTAAATCGCATATTCTCGACAAGCTGAGCACGTTTTCTGAAATGTGCTCCTCCCGTCGCTCTGGTTGGGTGCGCACAGTATAAAGAGCTCCTGGCAGCTAGGGAGTGCCGCGTTGACCACTGCGCACGAAGAAATAAGCACCTGCAACGTTTGGTTTAGGTTTTAGGTGCATTTTTAATTTTATTGCTTAAATCGCATTCTCTCGACGAGCTTAGCAGGTTTTCTGAAATGTGCTCCTCCCGTCACTCTGGTTGGGTGCGCACAGTAAAAAGTGCTCCTGGCAGCTAGGGAGTGCCGCGTTGAGCACTACGCACGAAGAAATAAGCACCTGCAACGTTTGGTTTAGGGTTTAGCTGCATTTTTAATTTTATTGCTTAAATCGTATTTTCTCGACGAGCTGAGCACGTTTTCTGAAATATGCTCCTCCCGTCGCTCTGGTTGGGTGCGCACAGTAAAAAGAGCTCCTGGCAGCTAGGGAGTTCCGCGTTGACCACTGCGCACGAAGAAATAAGCACCTGCAACGTTTGGTTTAGGTTTTAGGTGCATTTTTAATTTTATTGCTTAAATCGCATTCTCTCGACGAGCTGAGCACGTTTTCTGAAATGTGCTCCTCCCGTCGCTCTGGTTGTGCGCGCATAGTAAAAAGTGCTCCTGGCAGCTAGAGAGTGCCGCGTTGACCACTGCACATGAAGAAATAAGCACCTGCAACGTTTGGTTTAGGTTTTAGGTGCATTTTTAATTTTATTGCTTAAATCGCATTTTCTCGACGAGCTGAGCACGTTTTCTGAAATGTGCTCCTCCCGTCACTCTGGTTGGGTGCGCACAGTAAAAAGTGCTCTTGGCAGCTAGAGAGTGCCGCGTTGACCACTGCACATGAAGAAATAAGCACCTGCAACGTTTGGTTTAGGTTTTAGGTGCATTTTTAATTTTATTGCTTAAATCGCATTTTCTCGACGAGCTGAGCACGTTTTCTGAAATGTGCTCCTCCCGTCACTCTGGTTGGGTGCGCACAATAAAAAGTGCTCCTGGCAGCTAGGGAGTGCCGCGTTGAGCACTGCGCACGAAGAAATAAGCACCTGCAACGTTTGATTTAGGTTTTAGGTGCATTTTTAATCTTATTGCTTAAATCGCATTTTCTCGACGAGCTGAGCACGTTTTCTGAAATGTGCTCCTCCCGTCACTCTGGTTGGGTGCGCACAGTAAAAAGTGCTCTTGGCAGCTAGAGAGTGCCGCGTTGACCACTGCGCATGAAGAAATAGGCACCTGCAACGTTTGGTTTAGGTTTTAGGTGCATTTTTAATTTTATTGCTTGAATCGCATTTTCTCGACGAGCTGAGCACGTTTTCTGAAATGTGCTCCTCCCGTCACTCTGGTTGGGTGCGCACAGTAAAAAGTGCTCCTGGCAGCTAGGGAGTGCCGCGTTGACCACTGCGCACGAAGAAATAAGCACCTGCAACGTTTGGTTTAGGTTTTTGGTGCATTTTTTATTTTATTGCTTAAATCGCATTCTCTCGACGAGCTGAGCACGTTTTCTGAAATGTGCTCCTCCCGTCGCTCTGGTTGGGTGCGCGTAGTAAAAAGTGCTCCTGGCAGCTAGAGAGTGCCGCGTTGACCACTGCGCATGAAGAAATAAGCACCTGCAACGTTTGGTTTAGGTTTTAGGTGCATTTTTTATTTTATTGCTTAAATCGCATTCTCTCGACGAGCTGAGCACGTTTTCTGAAATGTGCTCCTCCCGTCGCTCTGGTTGGGTGCGCACAGTAAAAAGAGCTCTTGGCAGCTAGGGAGTGCCGCGTTGACCACTGCGCACGAAGAAATAAGCACCTGCAACGTTTGGTTTAGGTTTTAGGTGCATTTTTTATTTTATTGCTTAAATCGCATTCTCTCGACGAGCTGAGCACGTTTTCTGAAATGTGCTCCTCCCGTCGCTCTGGTTGGGTGCGCGTAGTAAAAAGTGCTCCTGGCAGCTAGAGAGTGCCGCGTTGACCACTGCGCATGAAGAAATAAGCACCTGCAACGTTTGGTTTAGGTTTTAGGTGCATTTTTAATTTTATTGCTTAAATCGCATTTTCTCGACGAGCTGAGCACGTTTTCTGAAATGTGCTCCTCCCGTCGCTCTGGTTGGGTGCGCACAGTAAAAAGAGCTCTTGGCAGCTAGGGAGTGCCGCGTTGACCACTGCGCACGAAGAAATAAGCACCTGCAACGTTTGGTTTAGGTTTTAGGTGCATTTTTTATTTTATTGCTTAAATCGCATTCTCTCGACGAGCTGAGCACGTTTTCTGAAATGTGCTCCTCCCGTCGCTCTGGTTGGGTGCGCGTAGTAAAAAAGGCTCCTGGCAGCTAGAGAGTGCCGCGTTGACCACTGCGCATGAAGAAATAAGCACCTGCAACGTTTGGTTTAGGTTTTAGGTGCATTTTTAATCTTATTGCTTAAATCGCATTTTCTCGACGAGCTGAGCACGTTTTCTGACATATGCTCCTCCCGTCGCTCTGGTTGGGTGTGCACAGTAAAAAGAGCTCCTGGCAGCTAGGGAGTGCCGCGTTGACCACTGCGCACGAAGAAATAAGCACCTGCAACGTTTGGTTTAGGTTTTAGGTGCATTTTTAATTGTATTGCTTAAATCGCATTTTCTCGACGTGCTGAGCACGTTTTCTGAAATGTGCTCCTCCCGTCACTCTGGTTGGGTGCGCACAGTAAAAAGTGCTCCTGGCAGCTAGGGAGTGCCGCGTTGAGCACTGCGCACGAAGAAATAAGCACCTGCAACGTTTGGTTTAGGTTTTAGGTGCATTTTTAATTTTATTGCTTAAATCGCATTTTCTCGACGAGCTGAGCACGTTTTCTGAAATGTGCTCCTCCCGTCACTCTGGTTGGGTGCGCACAGTAAAAAGTGCTCTTGGCAGCTAGAGAGTGCCGCGTTGACCACTGCGCATGAAGAAATAAGCACCTGCAACGTTTGGTTTAGGTTTTAGGTGCATTTTTAATCTTATTGCTTAAATCGCATTTTCTCGACGAGCTGAGCACGTTTTCTGAAATGTGCTCCTCCCGTCACTCTGGTTGGGTGCGCACAGTAAAAAGTGCTCTTGGCAGCTAGAGAGTGCCGCGTTGACCACTGCGCATGAAGAAATAAGCACCTGCAACGCTTGGTTTAGGTTTTAGGTGCATTTTTAATTTTATTGCTTAAATCGCATTTTCTCGACGAGCTGAGCACGTTTTCTGAAATGTGCTCCTCCCGTCACTCTGGTTGGGTGCGCACAGTAAAAAGTGCTCCTGGCAGCTAGGGAGTGCCGCGTTGAGCACTACGCACGAAGAAATAAGCACCTGCAACGTTTGGTTTAGGTTTTAGCTGCATTTTTAATTTTATTGCTTAAATCGCATTTTCTCGACGAGCTGAGCACGTTTTCTGAAATGTGCTCCTCCCGTCGCTCTGGTTGGGTGCACACAGTAAAAAGAGCTCCTGGCAGCTAGGGAGTTCCGCGTTGACCACTGCGCACGAAGAAATAAGCACCTGCAACGTTTGGTTTAGGTTTTAGGTGCATTTTTAATTTTATTGCTTAAATCGCATTCTCTCGACGAGCTGAGCACGTTTTCTGAAATGGGCTCCTCCCGTCGCTCTGGTTGGGTGCGCACAGTAAAAAGAGCTCCTGGCAGCTAGGGAGTGCCGCGTTGAGCACTACGCACGAAGAAATAAGCACCTGCAACGTTTGGTTTAGGTTTTAGCTGCATTTTTAATTTTATTGCTTAAATCGCATTTTCTCGACGAGCTGAGCACGTTTTCTGAAATGTGCTCCTCCCGTCGCTCTGGTTGGGTGCACACAGTAAAAAGAGCTCCTGGCAGCTAGGGAGTTCCGCGTTGACCACTGCGCACGAAGAAATAAGCACCTGCAACGTTTGGTTTAGGTTTTAGGTGCATTTTTAATTGTATTGCTTAAATCGCATTCTCTCGACGAGCTGAGCACGTTTTCTGAAATGTGCTCCTCCCGTCGCTCTGGTTGGGTGCGCACAGTAAAAAGTGCTCTTGCAAGCTCGGGAGTGCCGCGTTGACCACTGCGCATGAAGAAATAAGCACCTGCAACGTTTGGTTTAGGTTTTAGGTGCATTTTTAATTTTATTGCTTAAATCGCATTTTCTCGACGAGCTGAGCACGTTTTCTGAAATGTGCTCCTCCCGTCGCTCTGGTTGGGCGCGCATAGTAAAAAGTGCTCCTGGCAGCTAGAGAGTGCCGCGTTGACCACTGCGCATGAAGAAATAAGCACCTGCAACGTTTGGTTTAGGTTTTAGGTGCATTTTTAATTTTATTGCTTAAATCGCATTCTCTCGACGAGCTGAGCACGTTTTCTGAAATGTGCTCCTCCCGTCACTCTGGTTGGGTGCGCACAGTAAAAAGTGCTCCTGGCAGCTAGGGAGTGCCGCGTTGAGCACTACGCACGAAGAAATAAGCACCTGCAACGTTTGGTTTAGGTTTTAGCTGCATTTTTAATTTTATTGCTTAAATCGCATTTTCTCGACGAGCTGAGCAAGTTTTCTGAAATGTGCTCCTCCCGTCACTCTGGTTGGGTGCGCACAGTAAAAAGTGCTCTTGGCAGCTAGAGAGTGCCGCGTTGACCATTGCACATGAAGAAATAAGCACCTGCAACGTTTGGTTTAGGTTTTAGGTGCATTTTTAATTTTATTGCTTAAATCGCATTTTCTCGACGAGCTGAGCACGTTTTCTGAAATGTGCTCCTCCCGTCACTCTGGTTGGGTGCGCACAGTAAAAAGTGCTCCTGGCAGCTAGGGAGTGCCGCGTTGAGCACTGCGCACGAAGAAATAAGCACCTGCAACGTTTGGTTTAGGTTTTAGGTGCATTTTTAATTTTATTGCTTAAATCGCATTTTCTCGACGAGCTGAGCACGTTTTCTGAAATGTGCTCCTCCCGTCACTCTGGTTGGGTGCGCACAGGAAAAAGAGCTCCTGGCAGCTAGGGAGTTCCGCGTTGACCACTGCGCACGAAGAAATAAGCACCTGCAACGTTTGGTTTAGGTTTTAGGTGCATTTTTAATTTTATTGCTTAAATCGCATTCTCTCGACGAGCTGAGCACGTTTTCTGAAATGTGCTCCTCCCGTCGCTCTGGTTGGGCGCGCATAGTAAAAAGTGCTCCTGGATGCTGGAGAGTGCCGCGTTGCCCACTGCACATGAAGAAATAAGCACCTGCAACGTTTGGTTTAGGTTTTAGGTGCATTTTTAATTTTATTGCTTAAATCGCATTTTCTCGACGAGCTGAGCACGTTTTCTGAAATGTGCTCCTCCCGTCGCTCTGGTTGGGTGCGCACAGTAAAAAGTGCTCTTGGCAGCTAGTGAGTGCCGCGTTGACCACTGCACATGAAGAAATAAGCACCTGCAACGTTTGGTTTAGGTTTTAGGTGCATTTTTAATTTTATTGCTTAAATCGCATTTTCTCGACGAGCTGAGCACGTTTTCTGAAATGTGCTCCTCCCGTCACTCTGGTTGGGTGCGCACAGTAAAAAGTGCTCCTGGCAGCTAGGGAGTGCCGCGTTGACCACTGCGCACGAAGAAATAAGCACCTGCAACGTTTGATTTAGGTTTTAGGTGCATTTTTTATTTTATTGCTTAAATCGCATTCTCTCGACGAGCTGAGCACGTTTTCTGAAATGTGCTCCTCCCGTCGCTCTGGTTGGGTGCGCACAGTAAAAAGAGCTCCTGGCAGCTAGAGAGTGCCGCGTTGACCACTGCGCATGAAGAAATAAGCACCTGCAACGTTTGGTTTAGGTTTTAGGTGCATTTTTAATTTTATTGCTTAAATCGCATTTTCTCGACGAGCTGAGCACGTTTTCTGAAATGTGCTCCTCCCGTCACTCTGGTTGGGTGCGCGTAGTAAAAAGTGCTCCTGGCAGCTAGGGAGTGCCGCGTTGACCACTGCGCATGAAGAAATAAGCACCTGCAACGTTTGGTTTAGGTTTTAGGTGCATTTTTAATTTTATTGCTTAAATCGCATTTTCTCGACGAGCTGAGCACGTTTCCTGAAATGTGCTCCTCCCGTCGCTCTGGTTGGGTGCGCACAGTAAAAAGAGCTCCTGGCAGCTAGGGAGTGCCGCGTTGACCACTGCGCACGAAGAAATAAGCACCTGCAACGTTTGGTTTAGGTTTTAGGTGCATTTTTTATTTTATTGCTTAAATCGCATTCTCTCGACGAGCTGAGCACGTTTTCTGAAATGTGCTCCTCCCGTCGCTCTGGTTGGGTGCGCGTAGTAAAAAAGGCTCCTGGCAGCTAGAGAGTGCCGCGTTGACCACTGCGCATGAAGAAATAATCACCTGCAACGTTTGGTTTAGGTTTTAGGTGCATTTTTAATCTTATTGCTTAAATCGCATTTTCTCGACGAGCTGAGCACGTTTTCTGAAATGTGCTCCTCCCGTCACTCTGGTTGGGTGCGCACAGTAAAAAGAGCTACTGGCAGCTAGGGAGTGCCGGGTTGACCACTGCGCACGAAGAAATAAGCACCTGCAACGTTTGGTTTAGGTTTTAGGTGCATTTTTTATTTTATTGCTTAAATCGCATTTTCTCGACGAGCTGAGCACGTTTTCTGAAATGTGCTCCTCCCGTCACTCTGGTTGGGTGCGCACAGTAAAAAGTGCTCTTGGCAGCTAGAGAGTGCCGCGTTGACCACTGCGCATGAAGAAATAAGCACCTGCAACGTTTGGTTTAGGTTTTAGGTGCATTTTTAATCTTATTGCTTAAATCGCATTTTCTCGACGAGCTGAGCACGTTTTCTGAAATGTGCTCCTCCCGTCACTCTGGTTGGGTGCGCACAGTAAAAAGTGCTCTTGGCAGCTAGAGAGTGCCGCGTTGACCACTGCGCATGAAGAAATAAGCACCTGCAACGCTTGGTTTAGGTTTTAGGTGCATTTTTAATTTTATTGCTTAAATCGCATTTTCTCGACGAGCTGAGCACGTTTTCTGAAATGTGCTCCTCCCGTCACTCTGGTTGGGTGCGCACAGTAAAAAGTGCTCCTGGCAGCTAGGGAGTGCCGCGTTGAGCACTACGCACGAAGAAATAAGCACCTGCAACGTTTGGTTTAGGTTTTAGCTGCATTTTTAATTTTATTGCTTAAATCGCATTTTCTCGACGAGCTGAGCACGTTTTCTGAAATGTGCTCCTCCCGTCGCTCTGGTTGGGTGCACACAGTAAAAAGAGCTCCTGGCAGCTAGGGAGTTCCGCGTTGACCACTGCGCACGAAGAAATAAGCACCTGCAACGTTTGGTTTAGGTTTTAGCTGCATTTTTAATTTTATTGCTTAAATCGCATTTTCTCGACGAGCTGAGCACGTTTTCTGAAATGTGCTCCTCCCGTCGCTCTGGTTGGGCGCGCATAGTAAAAAGTGCTCTTGGCAGCTAGAGAGTGCCGCGTTGACCACTGCGCAAGAAGAAATAAGCACCTGCAACGTTTGGTTTAGGTTTTAGGTGCATTTTTAATTTTATTGCTTAAATCGCATTTTCTCGACGAGCTGAGCACGTTTTCTGAAATGTGCTCCTCCCGTCGCTCTGGTTGGGCGCGCATAGTAAAAAGTGCTCCTGGCAGCTAGAGAGTGCCGCGTTGACCACTGCGCAAGAAGAAATAAGTACCTGCAGCGTTTGGTTTAGGTTTTAGGTGCATTTTTAATTTTATTGCTTAAATCGCATTTTCTCGACGAGCTGAGCACGTTTTCTGAAATGTGCTCCTCCCGTCACTCTGGTTGGGTGCGCATAGTAAAAAGTGCTCTTGGCGGCTAGGGAGTGCCGCGTTGACCACTGCACATGAAGAAATAAGCACCTGCAACGTTTGGTTTAGGTTTTAGGTGCATTTTAAATTTTATTGCTTAAATCGCATTTCCTCGACGAGCTGAGCACGTTTTCTGAAATGTGCTCCTCCCGTCGCTCTGGCTGTGCGCGCATAGTAAAAAGTGCTCCTGGCAGCTAGAGATCCGCGTTGACCACTGCACATGAAGAAATAAGCACCTGCAACGTTTGGTTTAGGTTTTAGGTGCATTTTTAATTTTATTGCTTAAATCGCATTTTCTCGACGAGCTGAGCACGTTTTCTGAAATGTGCTCCTCCCGTCGCTCTGGTTGGGTGCGCACAGTAAAAAGTGCTCTTGGCAGCTAGAGAGTGCCGCGTTGACCACTGCACATGAAGAAATAAGCACCTGCAACGTTTGGTTTAGGTTTTAGGTGCATTTTTAATTTTATTGCTTAAATCGCATTTTCTCGACGAGCTGAGCACGTTTTCTGAAATGTGCTCCTCCCGTCACTCTGGTTGGGTGCGCACAGTAAAAAGTGCTCCTGGCAGCTAGGGAGTGCCGCGTTGAGCACTGCGCACGAAGAAATAAGCACCTGCAACGTTTGGTTTAGGTTTTAGGTGCATTTTTAATTTTATTGCTTAAATCGCATTTTCTCGACGAGCTGAGCACGTTTTCTGAAATGTGCTCCTCCCGTCACTCTGGTTGGGTGCGCACAGTAAAAAGTGCTCCTGGCAGCTAGGGAGTGCCGCGTTGAGCACTACGCACGAAGAAATAAGCACCTGCAACGTTTGGTTTAGGTTTTAGCTGCATTTTTAATTTTATTGCTTAAATCGCATTTTCTCGACGAGCTGAGCACGTTTTCTGAAATGTGCTCATCCCGTCACTCTGGTTGGGTGCGCACAGTAAAAAGTGCTCCTGGCAGCTAGGGAGTGCCGCGTTGAGCACTGCGCACGAAGAAATAAGCACCTGCAACGTTTGGTTTAGGTTTTAGGTGCATTTTTATTTTTATTGCTTAAATCGCATTTTCTCGACGAGCTGAGCACCTTTTCTGAAATGGGCTCCTCCCGTCGCTCTGGTTGGGTGCGCACAGTAAAAAGAGCTCCTGGCAGCTAGGGAGTTCCGCGTTGACCACTGCGCACGAAGAAATAAGCACCTGCAACGTTTGGTTTAGGTTTTAGGTGCATTTTTTATTTTATTGCTTAAATCGCATTCTCTCGACGAGCTGAGCACGTTTTCTCAAATGTGCTCCTCCCGTCGCTCTGGTTGGGTGCGCACAGTAAAAAGAGCTCCTGGCAGCTAGGGAGTTCCGCGTTGACCACTGCGCACGAAGAAATAAGCACCTGCAACGTTTGGTTTAGGTTTTAGGTGCATTTTTAATTTTATTGCTTAAATCGCATTCTCTCGACGAGCTGAGCACGTTTTCTGAAATGTGCTCCTCCCGTCGCTCTGGTTGGGTGCGCACAGTAAAAAGTGCTCTTGGCAGCTCGGGAGTGCCGCGTTGACCACTGCGCATGAAGAAATAAGCACCTGCAACGTTTGGTTTAGGTTTTAGGTGCATTTTTAATTTTATTGCTTAAATCGCATTTTCTCGACGAGCTGAGCACGTTTTCTGAAATGTGCTCCTCCCGTCGCTCTGCTTGGGCGCGCATAGTAAAAAGTGCTCCTGGCAGCTAGAGAGTGCCGCGTTGACCACTGCGCATGAAGAAATAAGCACCTGCAACGTTTGGTTTAGGTTTTAGGTGCATTTTTAATTTTATTGCTTAAATCGCATTTTCTCAACGAGCTGAGCACGTTTTCTGAAATGTGCTCCTCCCGTCACTCTGGTTGGGTGCGCACAGTAAAAAGTGCTCTTGGCAGCTAGAGAGTGCCGCGTTGACCACTGCACATGAAGAAATAACCACCTGCAACGTTTGGTTTAGGGTTTAGGTGCATTTTTAATTTTATTGCTTAAATCACATTTTCTCGACGAGCTGAGTACGTTTTCTGAAATGTGCTCCTTCCGTCACTCTGGTTGGGTGCGCACATTAAAAAGTGCTCCTGGCAGCTAGGGAGTGCCGCGTTGACCACTGCACACGAAGAAATAAGCACCTGCAACGTTTGGTTTAGGTTTTAGGTGCATTTTTAATTTTATTGTTTACATCGCATTTTCTCGACGAGCTGAGCACGTTTTCTGAAATGTGCTCCTCCCGTCGCTCTGGTTGGGTGCGCACAGTAAAAAGAGCTCCTGGCAGCTAGGGAGTGCCGCGTTGACCACTGCGCACGAAGAAATAAGCACCTGCAACGTTTGGTTTAGGTTTTAGGTGCATTTTTAATTTTATTGCTTAAATCGCATTCTCTCGACGAGCTGAGCACGTTTTCTTAAATGTGCTCCTCCCGTCGCTCTGGTTGGGTGCGCGTAGTAAAAAGTGCTCCTGGCAGCTAGAGAGTGCCGCGTTTACCACTGCGCATGAAGAAATAAGCACCTGCAACGTTTGGTTTAGGTTTTAGGAGCATTTTTAATTTTATTGCTTAAATCGCATTTTCTCGACGAGCTGAGCACGTTTTCTGAAATGTGCTCCTCCCGTCACTCTGGTTGGGTGCGCGTAGTAAAAAGTGCTCTTGGCAGCTAGAGAGTGCCGCGTTGACCACTGCGCTTGAAGAAATAACCACCTGCAACGTTTGGTTTAGGTTTTGGGTGCATTTTTAATTTTTTTGCTTAAATCGCATTTTCTCGACGAGCTGAGCACGTTTTCTGAAATGTGCTCCTCCCGTCACTCTGGTTGGGTGCGCACAGTAAAAAAGTGCTCCTGGCACCTAGGGAGTGTCGCGTTGAGCACTGCGCACGAAGAAATAAGCACCTGCAACGTTTGGTTTAGGTTTTAGCTGCATTTTTAATTATATTGCTTAAATCGCATTTTCTCGACGAGCTGAGCACGTTTTCTGAAATGTGCTCCTCCCGTTGCTCTGGTTGGGTGCGCACAGTAAAAAGAGCTCCTGGCAGCTAGGGAGTTCCGCGTTGACCACTGCGCACGAAGAAATAAGCACCTGCAACGTTTGGTTTAGGTTTTAGGTGCATTTTTAATTTTATTGCTTAAATCGCATTCTCTCGACGAGCTGAGCACGTTTTCTGAAATGTGCTCCTCCCGTCGCTCTGGTTGGGTGCGCACAGTAAAAAGTGCTCTTGGCAGCTCGGGAGTGCCGCGTTGACCACTGCGCATGAAGAAATAAGCACCCGCAACGTTTGGTTTAGGTTTTAGGTGCATTTTTAATTTTATTGCTTAAATCGCATTTTCTCGACGAGCTGAGCACGTTTTCTGAAATGTGCTCCTCCCGTCGCTCTGGTTGGGCGCGCATAGTAAAAAGTGCTCCTGGCAGCTAGAGAGTGCCGCGTTGACCACTGCGCAAGAAGAAATAAGCACCTGCAACGTTTGGTTTAGGTTTTAGGTGCATTTTTAATTTTATTGCTTAAATCGCATTTTCTCGACAAGCTGAGCACGTTTTCTGAAATGTGCTCCTCCCGTCGCTCTGGTTGGGTGCGCACAGTATAAAGAGCTCCTGGCAGCTAGGGAGTGCCGCGTTGACCACTGCGCACGAAGAAATAAGCACCTGCAACGTTTGGTTTAGGTTTTAGGTGCATTTTTAATTTTATTGCTTAAATCGCATTCTCTCGACGAGCTTAGCACGTTTTCTGAAATGTGCTCCTCCCGTCACTCTGGTTGGGTGCGCACAGTAAAAAGTGCTCCTGGCAGCTAGGGAGTGCCGCGTTGAGCACTACGCACGAAGAAATAAGCACCTGAAACGTTTGGTTTAGGTTTTAGGTGCATTTTTAATTTTATTGCTTAAATCGCATTTTCTCGACGAGCTGAGCACGTTTTCTGAAATGTGCTCCTCCCGTCACTCTGGTTGGGTGCGCACAGTAAAAAGTGCTCTTGGCAGCTAGAGAGTGCCGCGTTGACCACTGCGCATGAAGAAATAAGCACCTGCAACGCTTGGTTTAGGTTTTAGGTGCATTTTTAATTTTATTGCTTAAATCGCATTTTCTCGACGAGCTGAGCACGTTTTCTGAAATGTGCTCCTCCCGTCACTCTGGTTGGGTGCGCACAGTAAAAAGAGCTCCTGGCAGCTAGGGAGTGCCGCGTTGAGCACTACGCACGAAGAAATAAGCACCTGCAACGTTTGGTTTAGGTTTTAGCTGCATTTTTAATTTTATTGCTTAAATCGCATTTTCTCGACGAGCTGAGCAAGTTTTCTGAAATATACTCCTCCCGTCGCTCTGGTTGGGTGCGCACAGTAAAAAGAGCTCCTGGCAGCTAGGGAGTTCCGCGTTGACCACTGCGCACGAAGAAATAAGCACCTGCAACGTTTGGTTTAGGTTTTAGGTGCATTTTTAATTTTATTGCTTAAATCGCATTCTCTCGACGAGCTGAGCACGTTTTCTGAAATGTGCTCCTCCCGTCGCTCTGGTTGGGTGCGCACAGTAAAAAGTGCTCTTGGCAGCTCGGGAGTGCCGCGTTGACCACTGCGCATGAAGAAATAAGCACCCGCAACGTTTGGTTTAGGTTTTAGGTGCATTTTTAATTTTATTGCTTAAATCGCATTTTCTCGACGAGCTGAGCACGTTTTCTGAAATGTGCTCCTCCCGTCACTCTGGTTGGGTGCGCATAGTAAAAAGTGCTCTTGGCAACTAAAGAGTGCCGCGTTGACCACTGCGCACAAAGAAATAAGCACCTGCAACGTTTGGTTTAGGTTTTAGGTGCATTTTAAATTTTATTGCTTAAATCGCATTTTCTCGACGAGCTGAGCACGTTTTCTTAAATGTGCTCCTCCCGTCGCTCTGGTTGTGCGCGCATAGTAAAAAGTGCTCCTGGCAGCTAGGGAGTGCCGCGTTGACCACTGCGCATGAAGAAATAAGCACCTGCAACGTTTGGTTTAGGTTTTAGGTGCATTTTTAATTTTATTGCTTAAATCGCATTTTCTCGACGAGCTGAGCACGTTTTCTGAAATGTGCTCCTCCCGTCGCTCTGGTTGGGTGCGCACAGTAAAAAGTGCTCCTGGCAGCTAGAGAGTGCCGCGTTGACCACTGCGCAAGAAGAAATAAGCACCTGCAACGTTTGGTTTAGGTTTTAGGTGCATTTTTAATCTTATTGCTTAAATCGCATTTTCTCGACGAGCTGAGCACGTTTTCTGAAATGTGCTCCTCCCGTCACTCTGGTTGGGTGCGCACAGTAAAAAGTGCTCTTGGCAGCTAGAGAGTGCCGCGTTGACCACTGCGCATGAAGAAATAAGCACCTGCAACGTTTGGTTTAGGTTTTAGGTGCATTTTTAATTTTATTGCTTAAATCGCATTTTCTCGACGAGCTGAGCACGTTTTCTGAAATGTGCTCCTCCCGTCGCTCTGGTTGTGCGCGCATAGTAAAAAGTGCTCCTGGCAGCTAAGAGTGCCGCGTTGACCACAGCGCACAAAGAAATAAGCACCTGCAACGTTTGGTTTAGGTTTTAGGTGCATTTTAAATTTTATTGCTTAAATCGTATTTCCTCAACGAGCTGAGCACGTTTTCTGAAATGTGCTCCTCCCGTCGCTCTGGTTGGGTGCGCACAGTAAAAAGTGCTCTTGGCAGCTAGAGAGTGCCGCGTTGACCACTGCGCATGAAGAAATAAGCACCTGCAACGTTTGGTTTAGGTTTTAGGTGCATTTTCAATCTTATTGCTTAAATCGCATTTTCTCGACGAGCTGAGCACGTTTTCTGAAATGTGCTCCTCCCGTCACTCTGGTTGGGTGCGCACAGTAAAAAGTGCTCTTGGCAGCTAGAGAGTGCCGCGTTGACCACTGCGCATGAAGAAATAAGCACCTGCAACGCTTGGTTTAGGTTTTAGGTGCATTTTTAATTTTATTGCTTAAATCGCATTTTCTCGACGAGCTGAGCAGGTTTTCTGAAATGTGCTCCTCCCGTCACTCTGGTTGGGTGCGCACAGTAAAAAGTGCTCCTGGCAGCTAGAGAGTGCCGCGTTGACCACTGCGCAAGAAGAAATAAGCACCTGCAACGTTTGGTTTAGGTTTTAGGTGCATTTTTAATTTTATTGCTTAAATCGCATATTCTCGACAAGCTGAGCACGTTTTCTGAAATGTGCTCCTCCCGTCGCTCTGGTTGGGTGCGCACAGTATAAAGAGCTCCTGGCAGCTAGGGAGTGCCGCGTTGACCACTGCGCACGAAGAAATAAGCACCTGCAACGTTTGGTTTAGGTTTTAGGTGCATTTTTAATTTTATTGCTTAAATCGCATTCTCTCGACGAGCTTAGCACGTTTTCTGAAATGTGCTCCTCCCGTCACTCTGGTTGGGTGCGCACAGTAAAAAGTGCTCCTGGCAGCTAGGGAGTGCCGCGTTGAGCACTACGCACGAAGAAATAAGCACCTGCAACGTTTGGTTTAGGGTTTAGCTGCATTTTTAATTTTATTGCTTAAATCGTATTTTCTCGACGAGCTGAGCACGTTTTCTGAAATATGCTCCTCCCGTCGCTCTGGTTGGGTGCGCACAGTAAAAAGAGCTCCTGGCAGCTAGGGAGTTCCGCGTTGACCACTGCGCACGAAGAAATAAGCACCTGCAACGTTTGGTTTAGGTTTTAGGTGCATTTTTAATTTTATTGCTTAAATCGCATTCTCTCGACGAGCTGAGCACGTTTTCTGAAATGTGCTCCTCCCGTCGCTCTGGTTGTGCGCGCATAGTAAAAAGTGCTCCTGGCAGCTAGAGAGTGCCGCGTTGACCACTGCACATGAAGAAATAAGCACCTGCAACGTTTGGTTTAGGTTTTAGGTGCATTTTTAATTTTATTGCTTAAATCGCATTTTCTCGACGAGCTGAGCACGTTTTCTGAAATGTGCTCCTCCCGTCACTCTGGTTGGGTGCGCACAGTAAAAAGTGCTCTTGGCAGCTAGAGAGTGCCGCGTTGACCACTGCACATGAAGAAATAAGCACCTGCAACGTTTGGTTTAGGTTTTAGGTGCATTTTTAATTTTATTGCTTAAATCGCATTTTCTCGACGAGCTGAGCACGTTTTCTGAAATGTGCTCCTCCCGTCACTCTGGTTGGGTGCGCACAATAAAAAGTGCTCCTGGCAGCTAGGGAGTGCCGCGTTGAGCACTGCGCACGAAGAAATAAGCACCTGCAACGTTTGATTTAGGTTTTAGGTGCATTTTTAATTTTATTGCTTAAATCGCATTTTCTCGAAGAGCTGAGCACGTTTTCTGAAATGTGCTCCTCCCGTCACTCTGGTTGGGTGCGCACAGTAAAAAGTGCTCTTGGCAGCTAGAGAGTGCCGCGTTGACCACTGCGCATGAAGAAATAGGCACCTGCAACGTTTGGTTTAGGTTTTAGGTGCATTTTTAATTTTATTGCTTAAATCGCATTCTCTCGACGAGCTGAGCACGTTTTCTGAAATGTGCTCCTCCCGTCGCTCTGGTTGTGCGCGCATAGTAAAAAGTGCTCCTGGATGCTGGAGAGTGCCGCGTTGCCCACTGCACATGAAGAAATAAGCACCTGCAACGTTTGGTTTAGGTTTTAGGTGCATTTTTAATTTTATTGCTTAAATCGCATTTTCTCGACGAGCTGAGCACGTTTTCTGAAATGTGCTCCTCCCGTCGCTCTGGTTGGGTGCGCACAGTAAAAAGTGCTCTTGGCAGCTAGTGAGTGCCGCGTTGACCACTGCACATGAAGAAATAAGCACCTGCAACGTTTGGTTTAGGTTTTAGGTGCATTTTTAATTTTATTGCTTAAATCGCATTTTCTCGACGAGCTGAGCACGTTTTCTGAAATGTGCTCCTCCCGTCACTCTGGTTGGGTGCGCACAGTAAAAAGTGCTCCTGGCAGCTAGGGAGTGCCGCGTTGACCACTGCGCACGAAGAAATAAGCACCTGCAACGTTTGATTTAGGTTTTAGGTGCATTTTTTATTTTATTGCTTAAATCGCATTCTCTCGACGAGCTGAGCACGTTTTCTGAAATGTGCTCCTCCCGTCGCTCTGGTTGGGTGCGCACAGTAAAAAGAGCTCCTGGCAGCTAGAGAGTGCCGCGTTGACCACTGCGCATGAAGAAATAAGCACCTGCAACGTTTGGTTTAGGTTTTAGGTGCATTTTTAATTTTATTGCTTAAATCGCATTTTCTCGACGAGCTGAGCACGTTTTCTGAAATGTGCTCCTCCCGTCACTCTGGTTGGGTGCGCGTAGTAAAAAGTGCTCCTGGCAGCTAGGGAGTGCCGCGTTGACCACTGCGCATGAAGAAATAAGCACCTGCAACGTTTGGTTTAGGTTTTAGGTGCATTTTTAATTTTATTGCTTAAATCGCATTTTCTCGACGAGCTGAGCACGTTTCCTGAAATGTGCTCCTCCCGTCGCTCTGGTTGGGTGCGCACAGTAAAAAGAGCTCCTGGCAGCTAGGGAGTGCCGCGTTGACCACTGCGCACGAAGAAATAAGCACCTGCAACGTTTGGTTTAGGTTTTAGGTGCATTTTTTATTTTATTGCTTAAATCGCATTCTCTCGACGAGCTGAGCACGTTTTCTGAAATGTGCTCCTCCCGTCGCTCTGGTTGGGTGCGCGTAGTAAAAAAGGCTCCTGGCAGCTAGAGAGTGCCGCGTTGACCACTGCGCATGAAGAAATAAGCACCTGCAACGTTTGGTTTAGGTTTTAGGTGCATTTTTAATCTTATTGCTTAAATCGCATTTTCTCGACGAGCTGAGCACGTTTTCTGAAATGTGCTCCTCCCGTCACTCTGGTTGGGTGCGCACAGTAAAAAGAGCTACTGGCAGCTAGGGAGTGCCGGGTTGACCACTGCGCACGAAGAAATAAGCACCTGCAACGTTTGGTTTAGGTTTTAGGTGCATTTTTTATTTTATTGCTTAAATCGCATTTTCTCGACGAGCTGAGCACGTTTTCTGAAATGTGCTCCTCCCGTCACTCTGGTTGGGTGCGCACAGTAAAAAGTGCTCTTGGCAGCTAGAGAGTGCCGCGTTGACCACTGCGCATGAAGAAATAAGCACCTGCAACGTTTGGTTTAGGTTTTAGGTGCATTTTTAATCTTATTGCTTAAATCGCATTTTCTCGACGAGCTGAGCACGTTTTCTGAAATGTGCTCCTCCCGTCACTCTGGTTGGGTGCGCACAGTAAAAAGTGCTCTTGGCAGCTAGAGAGTGCCGCGTTGACCACTGCGCATGAAGAAATAAGCACCTGCAACGCTTGGTTTAGGTTTTAGGTGCATTTTTAATTTTATTGCTTAAATCGCATTTTCTCGACGAGCTGAGCACGTTTTCTGAAATGTGCTCCTCCCGTCACTCTGGTTGGGTGCGCACAGTAAAAAGTGCTCCTGGCAGCTAGGGAGTGCCGCGTTGAGCACTACGCACGAAGAAATAAGCACCTGCAACGTTTGGTTTAGGTTTTAGCTGCATTTTTAATTTTATTGCTTAAATCGCATTTTCTCGACGAGCTGAGCACGTTTTCTGAAATGTGCTCCTCCCGTCGCTCTGGTTGGGTGCACACAGTAAAAAGAGCTCCTGGCAGCTAGGGAGTTCCGCGTTGACCACTGCGCACGAAGAAATAAGCACCTGCAACGTTTGGTTTAGGTTTTAGGTGCATTTTTAATTTTATTGCTTAAATCGCATTCTCTCGACGAGCTGAGCACGTTTTCTGAAATGGGCTCCTCCCGTCGCTCTGGTTGGGTGCGCACAGTAAAAAGAGCTCCTGGCAGCTAGGGAGTGCCGCGTTGAGCACTACGCACGAAGAAATAAGCACCTGCAACGTTTGGTTTAGGTTTTAGCTGCATTTTTAATTTTATTGCTTAAATCGCATTTTCTCGACGAGCTGAGCACGTTTTCTGAAATGTGCTCCCCCCGTCGCTCTGGTTGGGTGCACACAGTAAAAAGAGCTCCTGGCAGCTAGGGAGTTCCGCGTTGACCACTGCGCACGAAGAAATAAGCACCTGCAACGTTTGGTTTAGGTTTTAGGTGCATTTTTAATTTTATTGCTTAAATCGCATTCTCTCGACGAGCTGAGCACGTTTTCTGAAATGTGCTCCTCCCGTCGCTCTGGTTGGGTGCGCACAGTAAAAAGTGCTCTTGCAAGCTCGGGAGTGCCGCGTTGACCACTGCGCATGAAGAAATAAGCACCTGCAACGTTTGGTTTAGGTTTTAGGTGCATTTTTAATTTTATTGCTTAAATCGCATTTTCTCGACGAGCTGAGCACGTTTTCTGAAATGTGCTCCTCCCGTCGCTCTGGTTGGGCGCGCATAGTAAAAAGTGCTCCTGGCAGCTAGAGAGTGCCGCGTTGACCACTGCGCATGAAGAAATAAGCACCTGCAACGTTTGGTTTAGGTTTTAGGTGCATTTTTAATTTTATTGCTTAAATCGCATTCTCTCGACGAGCTGAGCACGTTTTCTGAAATGTGCTCCTCCCGTCACTCTGGTTGGGTGCGCACAGTAAAAAGTGCTCTTGGCAGCTAGAGAGTGCCGCGTTGACCACTGCGCATGAAGAAATAAGCACCTGCAACGTTTGGTTTAGGTTTTAGGTGCATTTTTAATCTTATTGATTAAATCGCATTTTCTCGACGAGCTGAGCACGTTTTCTGAAATGTGCTCCTCCCGTCACTCTGGTTGGGTGCGCACAGTAAAAAGTGCTCTTGGCAGCTAGAGAGTGCCGCGTTGACCACTGCGCATGAAGAAATAAGCACCTGCAACGCTTGGTTTAGGTTTTGGGTGCATTTTTAATTTTATTGCTTAAATCGCATTTTCTCGACGAGCTGAGCACGTTTTCTGAAATGTGCTCCTCCCGTCACTCTGGTTGGGTGCGCACAGTAAAAAGTGCTCCTGGCAGCTAGGGAGTGCCGCGTTGAGCACTACGCACGAAGAAATAAGCACCTGCAACGTTTGGTTTAGGTTTTAGCTGCATTTTTAATTTTATTGCTTAAATCGCATTTTCTCGACGAGCTGAGCACGTTTTCTGAAATGTGCTCCTCCCGTCGCTCTGGTTGGGTGCGCACAGTAAAAAGAGCTCCTGGCAGCTAGGGAGTTCCGCGTTGACCACTGCGCACGAAGAAATAAGCACCTGCAACGTTTGGTTTAGGTTTTAGGTGCATTTTTAATTTTATTGCTTAAATCGCATTTTCTCGACGAGCTGAGCACGTTTTCTGAAATGTGCTCCTCCCGTCGCTCTGGTTGGGCGCGCATAGTAAAAAGTGCTCTTGGCAGCTAGAGAGTGCCGCGTTGACCACTGCGCAAGAAGAAATAAGCACCTGCAACGTTTGGTTTAGGTTTTAGGTGCATTTTTAATTTTATTGCTTAAATCGCATTTTCTCGACGAGCTGAGCACGTTTTCTGAAATGTGCTCCTCCCGTCGCTCTGGTTGGGCGCGCATAGTAAAAAGTGCTCCTGGCAGCTAGAGAGTGCCGCGTTGACCACTGCGCAAGAAGAAATAAGTACCTGCAGCGTTTGGTTTAGGTTTTAGGTGCATTTTTAATTTTATTGCTTAAATCGCATTTTCTCGACGAGCTGAGCACGTTTTCTGAAATGTGCTCCTCCCGTCACTCTGGTTGGGTGCGCATAGTAAAAAGTGCTCTTGGCGGCTAGGGAGTGCCGCGTTGACCACTGCACATGAAGAAATAAGCACCTGCAACGTTTGGTTTAGGTTTTAGGTGCATTTTAAATTTTATTGCTTAAATCGCATTTCCTCGACGAGCTGAGCACGTTTTCTGAAATGTGCTCCTCCCGTCGCTCTGGCTGTGCGCGCATAGTAAAAAGTGCTCCTGGCAGCTAGAGATCCGCGTTGACCACTGCACATGAAGAAATAAGCACCTGCAACGTTTGGTTTAGGTTTTAGGTGCATTTTTAATTTTATTGCTTAAATCGCATTTTCTCGACGAGCTGAGCACGTTTTCTGAAATGTGCTCCTCCCGTCGCTCTGGTTGGGTGCGCACAGTAAAAAGTGCTCTTGGCAGCTAGAGAGTGCCGCGTTGACCACTGCACATGAAGAAATAAGCACCTGCAACGTTTGGTTTAGGTTTTAGGTGCATTTTTAATTTTATTGCTTAAATCGCATTTTCTCGACGAGCTGAGCACGTTTTCTGAAATGTGCTCCTCCCGTCACTCTGGTTGGGTGCGCACAGTAAAAAGTGCTCCTGGCAGCTAGGGAGTGCCGCGTTGAGCACTGCGCACGAAGAAATAAGCACCTGCAACGTTTGGTTTAGGTTTTAGGTGCATTTTTAATTTTATTGCTTAAATCGCATTTTCTCGACGAGCTGAGCACGTTTTCTGAAATGTGCTCCTCCCGTCACTCTGGTTGGGTGCGCACAGTAAAAAGTGCTCCTGGCAGCTAGGGAGTGCCGCGTTGAGCACTACGCACGAAGAAATAAGCACCTGCAACGTTTGGTTTAGGTTTTAGCTGCATTTTTAATTTTATTGCTTAAATCGCATTTTCTCGACGAGCTGAGCACGTTTTCTGAAATGTGCTCATCCCGTCACTCTGGTTGGGTGCGCACAGTAAAAAGTGCTCCTGGCAGCTAGGGAGTGCCGCGTTGAGCACTGCGCACGAAGAAATAAGCACCTGCAACGTTTGGTTTAGGTTTTAGGTGCATTTTTAATTTTATTGCTTAAATCGCATTTTCTCGACGAGCTGAGCACGTTTTCTGAAATGTGGTCCTCCCGTCACTCTGGTTGGGTGCACACAGTAAAAAGAGCTCCTGGCAGCTAGGGAGTGCCGCGTTGACCACTGCGCACGAAGAAATAAGCACCTGCAACGTTTGGTTTAGGTTTTAGGTGCATTTTTTATTTTATTGCTTAAATCGCATTCTCTCGACGAGCTGAGCACGTTTTCTGAAATGTGCTCCTCCCGTCGCTCTGGTTGGGTGCGCGTAGTAAAAAGTGCTCCTGGCAGCTAGAGAGTGCCGTGTTGACCACTGCGCATGAAGAAATAAGCACCTGCAACGTTTGGTTTAGGTTTTAGGTGCATTTTTAATTTTATTGCTTAAATCGCATTTTCTCGACGAGCTGAGCACGTTTTCTGAAATGTGCTCCTCCCGTCGCTCTGGTTGGGTGCGCACAGTAAAAAGAGCTTCTGGCAGCTAGGGAGTGCCGCGTTGACCACTGCGCACGAAGAAATAAGCACCTGCAACGTTTGGTTTAGGTATTAGGTGCATTTTTTATTTTATTGCTTAAATCGCATTCTCTCGACGAGCTGAGCACGTTTTCTGAAATGTGCTCCTCCCGTCGCTCTGGTTGGGTGCGCGTAGTAAAAAAGGCTCCTGGCAGCTAGAGAGTGTCGCGTTGAGCACTGCGCACGAAGAATTAAGCACCTGCAACGTTTGGTTTAGGTTTTAGGTGCATTTTTAATTTTATTGCTTAAATCGCATTCTCTCGACGAGCTGAGCACGTTTTCTGAAATGTGCTCCTCCCGTCGCTCTGGTTGGGTTCGCACAGTAAAAAGTGCTCTTGGCAGCTCGGGAGTGCCGCGTTGACCACTGCGCATAAAGAAATAAGCACCTGCAACGTTTGGTTTAGGTTTTAGGTGCATTTTTAATTTTATTGCTTAAATCGCATTTTCTCGACGAGCTGAGCACGTTTTCTGAAATGTGCTCCTCCCGTCGCTCTGGTTGGGTGCGCACAGTAAAAAGTGCTCTTGGCAGCTAGAGAGTGCCGCGTTGACCACTGCACATGAAGAAATAAGCACCTGCAACGTTTGGTTTAGGTTTTAGGTGCATTTTTAATTTTATTGCTTAAATCGCATTTTCTCGACGAGCCGAGCACGTTTTCTGAAATGTGCTCCTCCCGTCACTCTGGTTGGGTGCGCACAGTAAAAAGAGCTCCTGGCAGCTAGGGAGTTCCGCGTCGACCACTGCGCACGAAGAAATAAGCACCTGCAACGTTTGGTTTAGGTTTTAGGTGCATTTTTTATTTTATTGCTTAAATCGCATTCTCTCGACGAGCTGAGCACGTTTTCTGAAAAGTGCTCCTCCCGTCGCTCTGGTTGTGCGCGCATAGTAAAAAGTGCTCCTGGCAGCTCGGGAGTGCCGCGTTGACCACTGCGCATGAAGAAATAAGCACCTGCAACGTTTTGTTTAGGTTTTAGGTGCATTTTTAATTTTATTGCTTAAATCGCATTTTCTCGACGAGCTGAGCACGTTTTCTGAAATGTGCTCCTCCCGTCGCTCTGGTTGGGCGCGCATAGTAAAAAGTGCTCCTGGCAGCTAGGGAGTGCCGCGTTGAGCACTGCGCACGAAGAAATAAGCACCTGCAACGTTTGGTTTAGGTTTTAGGTGCATTTTTAATTTTATTGCTTAAATCGCATTTTCTCGACAAGCTGAGCACGTTTTCTGAAATGTGCTCCTCCCGTCGCTCTGGTTGGGTGCGCACAGTAAAAAGAGCTCCTGGCAGCTAGGGAGTGCCGCGTTGACCACTGCGCACGAAGAAATAAGCACCTGCAACGTTTGGTTTAGGTTTTAGGTGCATTTTTAATTTTATTGCTTAAATCGCATTTTCTCGACGAGCTGAGCACGTTTTCTGAAATGTGCTCCTCCCGTCGCTCTGGTTGGGTGCGCACAGTAAAAAGTGCTCCTGGCAGCTAGGGAGTTCCGCGTTGACCACTGCGCACGAAGAAATAAGCACCTGCAACGTTTGGTTTAGGTTTTAGGTGCATTTTTTATTTTATTGCTTAAATCGCATTCTCTCGACGAGCTGAGCACGTTTTCTGAAATGTGCTCCTCCCGTCGCTCTGGTTGGGTGCACACAGTAAAAAGAGCTCCTGGCAGCTAGGGAGTGCCGCGTTGACCACTGCGCACGAAGAAATAAGCACCTGCAACGTTTGGTTTAGGTTTTAGGTGCATTTTTTATTTTATTGCTTAAATCGCATTCTCTCGACGAGCTGAGCACGTTTTCTGAAATGTGCTCCTCCCGTCGCTCTGGTTGGGTGCGCGTAGTAAAAAGTGCTCCTGGCAGCTAGAGAGTGCCGCGTTGACCACTGCGCATGAAGAAATAAGCACCTGCAACGTTTGGTTTAGGTTTTAGGTGCATTTTTAATTTTATTGCTTAAATCGCATTTTCTCGACGAGCTGAGCACGTTTTCTGAAATGTGCTCCTCCCGTCGCTCTGGTTGGGTGCGCACAGTAAAAAGAGCTCCTGGCAGCTAGGGAGTGCCGCGTTGACCACTGCGCACGAAGAAATAAGCACCTGCAACGTTTGGTTTAGGTTTTAGGTGCATTTTTAATTTTATTGCTTAAATCGCTTTTTCTCGACGAGCTGAGCACGTTTTCTGAAATGTTCTCCTCCCGTCACTCTGGTTGGGTGCACACAGTAAAAATTGCTCCTGGCAGCTAGGGAGTGCCGCGTTGAGCACTGCGCACGAAGAAATAAGCACCTGCAACATTTGGTTTAGGTTTTAGGTGCATTTTTAATTTTATTGCTTAAATCGCATTTTCTCGACGAGCTGAGCACGTTTTCTGAAATGGGCTCCTCCCGTCGCTCTGGTTGGGTGCGCACAGTAAAAAGAGCTCCTGGCAGCTAGGGAGTTCCGCGTTGACCACTGCGCACGAAGAAATAAGCACCTGCAACGTTTGGTTTAGGTTTTAGGTGCATTTTTAATTTTATTGCTTAAATCGCATTCTCTCGACGAGCTGAGCACGTTTTCTGAAATGTGCTCCTCCCGTCGCTCTGGTTGGGTGCGCGTAGTAAAAAAGGCTCCTGGCAGCTAGAGAGTGCCGCGTTGAGCACTGCGCACGAAGAATTAAGCACCTGCAACGTTTGGTTTAGGTTTTAGGTGCATTTTTAATTTTATTGCTTAAATCGCATTCTCTCGACGAGCTGAGCACGTTTTCTGAAATGTGCTCCTCCCGTCGCTCTGGTTGGGTTCGCACAGTAAAAAGTGCTCTTGGCAGCTCGGGAGTGCCGCGTTGACCACTGCGCATGAAGAAATAAGCACCTGCAACGTTTGGTTTAGGTTTTAGGTGCATTTTTAATTTTATTGCTTAAATCGCATTTTCTCGACGAGCTGAGCACGTTTTCTGAAATGTGCTCCTCCCGTCGCTCTGGTTGGGCGCGCATAGTAAAAAGTGCTCCTGGCAGCTAGAGAGTGCCGCGTTGACCACTGCGCAAGAAGAAATAAGCACCTGCAACGTTTGGTTTAGGTTTTAGGTGCATTTTTAATTTTCTTGCTTAAATCGCATTTTCTCGACAAGCCGAGCACGTTTTCTGAAATGTGCTCCTCCCGTCGCTCTGGTTGGGTGCGCACAGTAAAAAGTGCTCTTGGCAGCTAGAGAGTGCCGCGTTGACCACTGCGCATGAAGAAATAACCACCTGCAACGTTTGGTTTAGGTTTTAGGTGCATTTTTAATTTTATTGCTTAAATCGCATTCTCTCGACGAGCTGAGCACGTTTTCTGAAATGTGCTCCTCCCGTCACTCTGGTTGGGTGCGCATAGTAAAAAGTGCTCTTGGCAGCTAAAGAGTGCCGCGTTGACCACTGCGCACAAAGAAATAAGCACCTGCAACGTTTGGTTTAGGTTTTAGGTGCATTTTTAATTTTATTGCTTAAATCGCATTTCCTCGACGAGCTGAGCACGTTTTCTGAAATGAGCTCCTCCCGTCGCTCTGGCTGTGCGCGCATAGTAAAAAGTGCTCCTGGCAGCTAGAGAATGCCGCGTTGACCACTGCACATGAAGAAATAAGCACCTGCAACGTTTGGTTTAGGTTTTAGGTGCATTTTTAATTTTATTGCTTAAATCGCATTTTCTCGACGAGCTGAGCACGTTTTCTGAAATGTGCTCCTCCCGTCGCTCTGGTTGGGTGCGCACAGTAAAAAGTGCTCTTGGCAGCTAGAGAGTGCCGCGTTGACCACTGCACATGAAGAAATAAGCACCTGCAACGTTTGGTTTAGGTTTTAGGTGCATTTTTAATTTTATTGCTTAAATCGCATTTTCTCGACGAGCCGAGCACGTTTTCTGAAATGTGCTCCTCCCGTCACTCTGGTTGGGTGCGCACAGTAAAAAGAGCTCCTGGCAGCTAGGGAGTTCCGCGTCGACCACTGCGCACGAAGAAATAAGCACCTGCAACGTTTGGTTTAGGTTTTAGGTGCATTTTTTATTTTATTGCTTAAATCGCATTCTCTCGACGAGCTGAGCACGTTTTCTGAAAAGTGCTCCTCCCGTCGCTCTGGTTGTGCGCGCATAGTAAAAAGTGCTCCTGGCAGCTAGAGAGTCCCGCGTTGACCACTGCACATGAAGAAATAAGCACCTGCAACGTTTGGTTTAGGTTTTAGGTGCATTTTTAATTTTATTGCTTTAATCGCATTTTCTCGACGAGCTGAGCACGTTTTCTGAAATGTGCTCCTCCCGTCACTCTGGTTGGGTGCGCACAGTAAAAAGTGCTCCTGGCAGCTAGGGAGAGCCGCGTTGAGCACTACGCACGAAGAAATAAGCACCTGCAACGTTTGGTTTAGGTTTTAGCTGCATTTTTAATTTTATTGCTTAAATCGCATTTTCTCGACGAGCTGAGCAAGTTTTCTGAAATGTGCTCCTCCCGACGCTCTGGTTGGGTGCGCACAGTAAAAAGAGCTCCTGGCAGCTAGGGAGTTCCGCGTTGACCACTGCGCACGAAGAAATAAGCACCTGCAACGTTTGGTTTAGGTTTTAGGTGCATTTTTAATTTTATTGCTTAAATCGCATTCTCTCGACGAGCTGAGCACGTTTTCTGAAATGTGCTCCTCCCGTCGCTCTGGTTGGGTGCGCACAGTAAAAAGTGCTCTTGGCAGCTCGGGAGTGCCGCGTTGACCACTGCGCATGAAGAAATAAGCACCTGCAACGTTTGGTTTAGGTTTTAGGTGCATTTTTAATTTTATTGCTTAAATCGCATTTTCTCGACGAGCTGAGCACGTTTTCTGAAATGTGCTCCTCCCGTCGCTCTGGTTGGGCGCGCATAGTAAAAAGTGCTCCTGGCAGATAGGGAGTGCCGCGTTGAGCACTGCGCACGAAGAAATAAGCACCTGCAACGTTTGGTTTAGGTTTTAGGTGCATTTTTAATTTTATTGCTTAAATCGCATTTTCTCGACAAGCTGAGCACGTTTTCTGAAATGTGCTCCTCCCGTCGCTCTGGTTGGGTGCGCACAGTAAAAAGAGATCCTGGCAGCTAGGGAGTGCCGCGTTGACCACTGCGCACGAAGAAATAAGCACCTGCAACGTTTGGTTTAGGTTTTAGGTGCATTTTTAATTTTATTGCTTAAATCGCATTTTCTCGACGAGCTGAGCACGTTTTCTGAAATGTGCTCCTCCCGTCACTCTGGTTGGGTGCGCACAGTAAAAAGTGCTCTTGGCAGCTAAAAAGTGCCGCGTTGACCACTGCGCACAAAGAAATAAGCACCTGCAACGTTTGGTTTAGGTTTTAGGTGCATTTTAAATTTTATTGCTTAAATCGCATTTTCTCGACGAGCTGAGCACGTTTTCTGAAATGTGCTCCTCCCGTCGCTCTGGTTGTGCGCGCATAGTAAAAAGTGCTCCTGGCAGCTAGAGAGTGCCGCGTTGACCACTGCACATGAAGAAATAAGCACCTGCAACGTTTGGTTTAGGTTTTAGGTGCATTTTTAATTTTATTGCTTAAATCGCATTTTCTCGACGAGCTGAGCACGTTTTCTGAAATGTGCTCCTCCCGTCGCTCTGGTTGGGTGCGCACAGTAAAAAGTGCTCTTGGCAGCTAGAGAGTGCCGCGTTGACCACTGCGCATGAAGAAATAAGCACCTGCAACGTTTGGTTTAGGTTTTAGGTGCATTTTTAATTTTATTGCTTAAATCGCATTTTCTCGACGAGCTGAGCACGTTTTCTGAAATGTGCTCCTCCCGTCACTCTGGTTGGGTGCGCACAGTAAAAAGTGCTCCTGGCAGCTAGGGAGTGCCGCGTTGAGCACTGCGCACGAAGAAATAAGCACCTGCAACGTTTGGTTTAGGTTTTAGGTGCATTTTTAATTTTATTGCTTGAATCGCATTTTCTCGACGAGCTGAGCACGTTTTCTGAAATGTGCTCCTCCCGTCACTCTGGTTGGGTGCGCACAGTAAAAAGTGCTCTTGGCAGCTAGAGAGTGCCGCGTTGACCACTGCGCATGAAGAAATAAGCACCTGCAACGTTTGGTTTAGGTTTTAGGTGCATTTTTAATTTTATTGCTTAAATCGCATTTTCTCGACGAGCTGAGCACGTTTTCTGAAATGTGCTCCTCCCGTCACTCTGGTTGGGTGCGCACAGTAAAAAGTGCTCCTGGCAGCTAGGGAGTGCCGCGTTGAGCACTGCGTACGAAGAAATAAGCACCTGCAACGTTTAGTTTAGGTTTTAGGTGCATTTTTAATTTTATTGCTTAAATCGCATTTTCTCGACGAGCTGAGCACGTTTTCTAAAATGTGCTCCTCCCGTCACTCTGGTTGGGTGCGCACAGTAAAAAGTGCTCCTGGCAGCTAGGGAGTGCCGCGTTGAGCACTGCGCACGACGAAATAAGCACCTGCAACGTTTGGTTTAGGTTTTAGGTGCATTTTTAATTTTATTGCTTAAATCGCATTTTCTCGACGAGCTGAGCACGTTTTCTGAAATGTGCTCCTCCCGTCACTCTGGTTGGGTGCGCACAGTAAAAAGTGCTCTTGGCAGCTAGAGAGTGCCGCGTTGACCACTGCGCATGAAGAAATAAGCACCTGCAACGTTTGGTTTAGGTTTTAGGTGCATTTTTAATTTTATTGCTTAAATCGCATTTTCTCGACGAGCTGAGCACGTTTTCTGAAATGTGCTCCTCCCGTCACTCTGGTTGGGTGCGCACAGTAAAAAGTGCTCCTGGCAGCTAGGGAGTGCCGCGTTGAGCACTGCGTACGAAGAAATAAGCACCTGCAACGTTTAGTTTAGGTTTTAGGTGCATTTTTAATTTTATTGCTTAAATCGCATTTTCTCGACGAGCTGAGCACGTTTTCTAAAATGTGCTCCTCCCGTCACTCTGGTTGGGTGCGCACAGTAAAAAGTGCTCCTGGCAGCTAGGGAGTGCCGCGTTGAGCACTGCGCACGACGAAATAAGCACCTGCAACGTTTGGTTTAGGTTTTAGGTGCATTTTTAATTTTATTGCTTAAATCGCATTTTCTCGACGAGCTGAGCACGTTTTCTGAAATGTGCTCCTCCCGTCACTCTGGTTGGGTGCGCACAGTAAAAAGTGCTCTTGGCAGCTAGAGATTGCCGCGTTGACCACTGCGCATGAAGAAATAAGCACCTGCAACGTTTGGTTTAGGTTTTAGGTGCATTTTTAATTTTATTGCTTAAATCGCATTTTCTCGACGAGCTGAGCACGTTTTCTGAAATGTGCTCCTCCCGTCACTCTGGTTGGGTGCGCACAGTAAAAAGTGCTCCTGGCAGCTAGGGAGTGCCGCGTTGAGCACTGCGCACGAAGAAATAAGCACCTGCAACGTTTGGTTTAGGTTTTAGGTGCATTTTTAATTTTATTGCTTAAATCGCATTTTCTCGACGAGCTGAGCACGTTTTCTGAAATGGGCTCCCCCCGTCGCTCTGGTTGGGTGCGCACAGTAAAAAGAGCTCCTGGCAGCTAGGGAGTTCCGCGTTGACCACTGCGCACGAAGAAATAAGCACCTGCAACGTTTGGTTTAGGTTTTAGGTGCATTTTTAATTTTATTGCTTAAATCGCATTTTCTCGACGAGCTGAGCACGTTTTCTGAAATGTGCTCCTCCCGTCACTCTGGTTGGGTGCGCACAGTAAAAAGTGGTCCTGGCAGCTAGGGAGTGCCGCGTTGAGCACTGCGCACGAAGAAATAAGCACCTGCAACGTTTGGTTTAGGTTTTAGGTGCATTTTTAATTTTATTGCTTAAATTGCATTTTCTCGACGAGCTGAGCACGTTTTCTGAAATGGGCTCCTCCCGTCGCTCTGGTTGGGTGCGCACAGTAAAAAGAGCTCCTGGCAGCTAGGGAGTTCCGCGTTGACCACTGCGCACGAAGAAATAAGCACCTGCAACGTTTGGTTTAGGTTTTAGGTGCATTTTTTATTTTATTGCTTAAATCGCATTCTCTCGACGAGCTGAGCACGTTTTCTGAAATGTGCTCCTCCCGTCGCTCTGGTTGGGTGCACACAGTAAAAAGAGCTCCTGGCAGCTAGGGAGTGCCGCGTTGACCACTGCGCACGACGAAATAAGCACCTGCAACGTTTGGTTTAGGTTTTAGGTGCATTTTTAATTTTATTGCTTAAATTGCGTTTTCTCGATGAGCTGAGCACATTTTCTGAAATGTGCTCCTCCCGTCACTCTGGTTGGGTGCGCACAGTAAAAAGTGCTCTTGGCAGCTAGAGAGTGCCGCGTTGACCACTGCGCATGAAGAAATAACCACCTGCAACGTTTGGTTTAGGGTTTAGGTGCATTTTTAATTTTATTGCTTAAATCGCATTTTCTCGACGAGCTGAGTACGTTTTCTGAAATGTGCTCCTTCCGTCACTCTGGTTGGGTGCGCACAGTAAAAAGTGCTCCTGGCAGCTAGGGAGTGCCGCGTTGACCACTGCGCACGAAGAAATAAGCACCTGCAACGTTTGGTTTAGGTTTTAGGTGCATTTTTAATTTTATTGTTTAAATCGCATTTTCTCGACGAGCTGAGCACGTTTTCTGAAATGTGCTCCTCCCGTCGCTCTTGTTGGATGCGCACAGTAAAAAGAGCTCCTGGCAGCTAGGGAGTGCCGCGTTGACCACTGCGCACGAAGAAATAAGCACCTGCAACGTTTGGTTTAGGTTTTAGGTGCATTTTTTATTTTATTGCTTAAATCGCATTCTCTCGACGAGCTGAGCACGTTTTCTGAAATGTGCTCCTCCTGTCGCTCTGGTTGGGTGCACACAGTAAAAAGAGCTCCTGGCAGCTAGGGAGTGCCGCGTTGACCACTGCGCACGAAGAAATAAGCACCTGCAACGTTTGGTTTAGGTTTTAGGTGCATTTTTTATTTTATTGCTTAAATCGCATTCTCTCGACGAGCTGAGCACGTTTTCTGAAATGTGCTCCTCCCGTCGCTCTGGTTGGGTGCGCGTAGTAAAAAGTGCTCCTGGCAGCTAGAGAGTGCCGCGTTGACCACTGCGCATGAAGAAATAAGCACCTGCAACGTTTGGTTTAGGTTTTAGGTGCATTTTTAATTTTATTGCTTAAATCGCATTTTCTCGACGAGCTGAGCACGTTTTCTGAAATGTGCTCCTCCCGTCGCTCTGGTTGGGTGCGCACAGTAAAAAGAGCTCCTGGCAGCTAGGGAGTGCCGCGTTGACCACTGCGTACGAAGAAATAAGCACCTGCAACGTTTGGTTTAGGTTTTAGGTGCATTTTTTATTTTATTGCTTAAATCGCATTCTCTCGACGAGCTGAGCACGTTTTCTGAAATGTGCTCCTCCCGTCGCTCTGGTTGGGTGCGCGTAGTAAAAAGTGCTCCTGGCAGCTAGAGAGTGCCGCGTTGACCACTGCGCATGAAGAAATAAGCACCTGCAACGTTTGGTTTAGGTTTTAGGTGCATTTTTAATTTTATTGCTTAAATCGCATTTTCTCGACGAGCTGAGCACGTTTTCTAAAATGTGCTCCTCCCGTCGCTCTGGTTGGGTGCGCACAGTAAAAAGAGCTCCTGGCAGCTAGGGAGTTCCGCGTTGACCACTGCGCTCGAAGAAATAAGCACCTGCAACGTTTGGTTTAGGTTTTAGGTGCATTTTTTATTTTATTGCTTAAATCGCATTCTCTCGACGAGCTGAGCACGTTTTCTGAAATGTGCTCCTCCCGTCACTCTGGTTGGGCGTGCATAGTAAAAAGTGCTCCTGGCAGCTAGGGAGTGCCGCGTTGAGCACTGCGCACGAAGAAATAAGCACCTGCAACGTTTGGTTTAGGTTTTAGGTGCATTTTTAATTTTATTGCTTAAATCGCATTTTCTCGACAAGCTGAGCACGTTTTCTGAAATGTGCTCCTCCCGTCGCTATGGTTGGGTGCGCACAGTAAAAAGAGCTCCTGGCAGCTCGGGAGTGCCGCGTTGACCACTGCGCACGAAGAAATAAGCACCTGCAACGTTTGGTTTAGGTTTTAGGTGCATTTTTAATTTTATTGCTTAAATCGCATTCTCTCGACGAGCTGAGCACGTTTTCTGAAATGTGCTCCTCCCGTCGCTCTGGTTGGGTGCGCGTAGTAAAAAGTGCTCCTGGCAGCTAGAGAGTGCCGCGTTGACCACTGCGCATGAAGAAATAAGCACCTGCAACGTTTGGTTTAGGTTTTAGGTGCCTTTTTAATTTTATTGCTTAAATCGCATTTTCTCGACGAGATGAGCACGTTTTCTGAAATGTGCTCCTCCCGTCGCTCTGGTTGGGCGCGCATAGTAAAAAGTGCTCCTGGCAGCTAAAGAGTGCCGCGTTGACCACTGCGCATGAAGAAATAAGCACCTGCAACGTTTGGTTTAGGTTTTAGGTGCATTTTTAATTTTATTGCTTAAATCGCATTTTCTCGACGAGCTGAGCACGTTTTCTGAAATGTGTCCTCCCGTCACTCTGGTTTTGTGCGCACAGTAAAAAGTGCTCCTGGCAGCTACGGAGTGCCGCGTTGAGCACTGCGCACGAAGAAATAAGCACCTGCAACGTTTGGTTTAGGTTTTAGGTGCATTTTTTATTTTATTGCTTAAATCGCATTCTCTCGACGAGCTAAGCACGTTTTCTGAAATGTGCTCCTCCCGTCGCTCTGGTTGGGTGCGCGTAGTAAAAAGTGCTCCTGGCAGCTAGAGAGTGCCGCGTTGACCACTGCACATGAAGAAATAAGCACCTGCAACGTTTGGTTTAGGTTTTAGGTGCATTTTTAATTTTATTGCTTAAATCGCATTTTCTCGACGAGCTGAGCACGTTTTCTGAAATGTGCTCCTCCCGTCACTCTGGTTGGGTGCGCACAGTAAAAAGTGCTCCTGGCAGCTAGGGAGTGCCGCGTTGAGCACTGCGCACGAAGAAATAAGCACCTGCAACGTTTGGTTTAGGTTTTAGGTGCATTTTTAATTTTATTGCTTAAATCGCATTTTCTCGACGAGCTGAGCACGTTTTCTGAAATGTGCTCCTCCCGTCACTCTGGTTGGGTGCGCACAGTAAAAAGTGCTCTTGGCAGCTAGAGAGTGCCGCGTTGACCACTGCGCATGAAGAAATAAGCACCTGCAACGTTTGGTTTAGGTTTTAGGTGCATTTTTAATTTTTGTGCTTAAATCGCATTTTCTCGACGAGCTGAGCACGTTTTCTGAAATGTGCTCCTCCCGTCACTCTGGTTGGGTGCGCACAGTAAAAAGTGCTCCTGGCAGCTAGGGAGTGCCGCGTTGAGCACTGCGCACGAAGAAATAAGCACCTGCAACGTTTGGTTTAGGTTTTAGGTGCAATTTTAATTTTATTGCTTAAATTGCATTTTCTCGACGAGCTGAGCACGTTTTCTGAAATGGGCTCCTCCCGTCGCTCTGGTTGGGTGCACACAGTAAAAAGAGCTCCTGGCAGCTAGGGAGTTCCGCGTTGACCACTGCGCACGAAGAAATAAGCACCTGCAACGTTTGGTTTAGGATTTAGGTGCATTTTTTATTTTATTGCTTAAATCGCATTCTCTCGACGAGCTGAGCACGTTTTCTGAAATGTGCTCCTCCCGTCGCTCTGGTTGGGTGCACACAGTAAAAAGAGCTCCTGGCAGCTAGGGAGTGCCGCGTTGACCACTGCGCACGAAGAAATAAGCACCTGCAACGTTTGGTTTAGGTTTTAGATGCATTTTTTATTTTATTGCTTAAATCGCATTCTCTCGACGAGCTGAGCACGTTTTCTGAAATGTGCTCCTCCCGTCGCTCTGGTTGGGTGCGCACAGTAAAAAGTGCTCTTGGCAGCTCGGGAGTGCCGCGTTGACCACTGCGCATGAAGAAATAAGCACCTGCAACGTTTGGTTTAGGTTTTAGGTGCATTTTTAATTTTATTGCTTAAATTGCATTTTCTCGACGAGCTGAGCACGTTTTCTTAAATGTGCTCCTCCCGTCGCTCTGGTTGGGCGCGCATAGTAAAAAGTGCTCCTTGCAGCTAGAGAGTGCCGCGTTGACCACTGCGCAAGAAGAAATAAGCACCTGCAACGTTTGGTTTAGGTTTTAGGTGCATTTTTAATTTTATTGCTTAAATCGCATTTTCTCGACAAGCTGAGCACGTTTTCTGAAATGTGCTCCTCCCGTCGCTCTGGTTGGGTGTGCACAGTAAAAAGAGCTCCTGGCAGCTAGGGAGTGCCGCGTTGACCACTGCGCACGAAGAAATAAGCACCTGCAACGTTTGGTTTAGGTTTTAGGTGCATTTTTAATTTTATTGCTTAAATCGCATTCTCTCGACGAGCTGAGCACGTTTTCTGAAATGTGCTCCTCCCGTCACTCTGGTTGGGTGCGCACAGTAAAAAGTGCTCCTGGCAGCTAGGGAGTGCCGCGTTGAGCACTACGCACGAAGAAATAAGCACCTGCAACGTTTGGTTTAGGTTTTAGGTGCATTTTAAATTTTATTGCTTAAATCGCATTTCCTCGACGAGCTGAGCACGTTTTCTGAAAAATGCTCCTCCCGTCGCTCTGGTTGTGCGCGCATAGTAAAAAGTGCTCCTGGCAGCTAGAGAGTGCCGCGTTGACCACTGCACATGAAGAAATAAGCACCTGCAACGTTTGGTTTAGGTTTTAGGTGCATTTTTAATTTTATTGCTTAAATCGCATTTTCTCGACGAGCTGAGCACGTTTTCTGAAATGTGCTCCTCCCGTCACTCTGGTTGGGTGCGCACAGTAAAAAGTGCTCCTGGCAGCTAGGGAGTGCCGCGTTGAGCACTACGCACGAAGAAATAAGCACCTGCAACGTTTGGTTTAGGTTTTAGCTGCATTTTTAATTTTATTGCTTAAATCGCATTTTCTCGACGAGCTGAGCAAGTTTTCTGAAATGTGCTCCTCCCGACGCTCTGGTTGGGTGCGCACAGTAAAAAGAGCTCCTGGCAGCTAGGGAGTTCCGCGTTGACCACTGCGCACGAAGAAATAAGCACCTGCAACGTTTGGTTTAGGTTTTAGGTGCATTTTTAATTTTATTGCTTAAATCGCGTTCTCTCGACGAGCTGAGCACGTTTTCTGAAATGTGCTCCTCCCGTTGCTCTGGTTGGGCGCGCATAGTAAAAAGTGCTCTTGGCAGCTAAAAAGTGCCGCGTTGACCACTGCGCACAAAGAAATAAGCACCTGCAACGTTTGGTTTAGGTTTTAGGTGCATTTTAAATTTTATTGCTTAAATCGCATTTTCTCGACGAGCTCAGCACGTTTTCTGAAATGTGCTCCTCCCGTCGCTCTGGTTGTGCGCGCATAGTAAAAAGTGCTCCTGGCAGCTAGAGAGTGCCGCGTTGACCACTGCACATGAAGAAATAAGCACCTGCAACGTTTGGTTTAGGTTTTAGGTGCATTTTTAATTTTATTGCTTAAATCGCATTTTCTCGACGAGCTGAGCACGTTTTCTGAAATGTGCTCCTCCCGTCGCTCTGGTTGGGTGCGCACAGTAAAAAGTGCTCTTGGCAGCTAGAGAGTGCCGCGTTGACCACTGCGCATGAAGAAATAAGCACCTGCAACGTTTGGTTTAGGTTTTAGGTGCATTTTTAATTTGATTGCTTAAATCGCATTTTCTCGACGAGCTGAGCACGTTTTCTGAAATGTGCTCCTCCCGTCACTCTGGTTGGGTGCACACAGTAAAAAGTGCTCCTGGCAGCTAGGGAGTGCCGCGTTGAGCACTGCGCACGAAGAAATAAGCACCTGCAACGTTTGGTTTAGGTTTTAGGTGCATTTTTAATTTTATTGCTTAAATCGCATTTTCTCGACGAGCTGAGCACGTTTTCTGAAATGTGCTCCTCCCGTCACTCTGGTTGGGTGCGCACAGTAAAAAGTGCTCTTGGCAGCTAGAGAGTGCCGCGTTGACCACTGCGCATGAATAAATAAGCACCTGCAACGTTTGGTTTAGGTTTTAGGTGCATTTTTAATTTTATTGCTTAAATCGCATTTTCTCGACGAGCTGAGCACGTTTTCTGAAATGTGCTCCTCCCGTCACTCTGGTTGGGTGCGCACAGTAAAAAGTGCTCCTGGCAGCTAGGGAGTGCCGCGTTGAGCACTGCGCACGAAGAAATAAGCACCTGCAACGTTTGGTTTAGGTTTTAGGTGCATTTTTAATTTTATTGCTTAAATCGCATTTTCTCGACGAGCTGAGCACGTTTTCTGAAATGGGCTCCCCCCGTCGCTCTGGTTGGGTGCGCACAGTAAAAAGAGCTCCTGGCAGCTAGGGAGTTCCGCGTTGACCACTGCGCACGAAGAAATAAGCACCTGCAACGTTTGGTTTAGGTTTTAGGTGCATTTTTAATTTTATTGCTTTAATCGCATTTTCTCGACGAGCTGAGCACGTTTTCTGAAATGTGCTCCTCCCGTCACTCTGGTTGGGTGCGCACAGTAAAAAGTGGTCCTGGCAGCTAGGGAGTGCCGCGTTGAGCACTGCGCACGAAGAAATAAGCACCTGCAACGTTTGGTTTAGGTTTTAGGTGCATTTTTAATTTTATTGCTTAAATCGCTTTTTCTCGACGAGCTGAGCACGTTTTCTGAAATGTTCTCCTCCCGTCACTCTGGTTGGGTGCACACAGTAAAAAGTGCTCCTGGCAGCTAGGGAGTGCCGCGTTGAGCACTGCGCACGAAGAAATAAGCACCTGCAACGTTTGGTTTAGGTTTTAGGTGCATTTTTAATTTTATTGCTTAAATCGCATTTTCTCGACGAGCTGAGCACGTTTTCTGAAATGGGCTCCTCCCGTCGCTCTGGTTGGGTGCGCACAGTAAAAAGAGCTCCTGGCAGCTAGGGAGTTCCGCGTTGACCACTGCGCACGAAGAAATAAGCACCTGCAACGTTTGGTTTAGGTTTTAGGTGCATTTTTAATTTTATTGCTTAAATCGCATTCTCTCGACGAGCTGAGCACGTTTTCTGAAATGTGCTCCTCCCGTCGCTCTGGTTGGGTGCGCGTAGTAAAAAAGGCTCCTGGCAGCTAGAGAGTGCCGCGTTGAGCACTGCGCACGAAGAATTAAGCACCTGCAACGTTTGGTTTAGGTTTTAGGTGCATTTTTAATTTTATTGCTTAAATCGCATTCTCTCGACGAGCTGAGCACGTTTTCTGAAATGTGCTCCTCCCGTCGCTCTGGTTGGGTTCGCACAGTAAAAAGTGCTCTTGGCAGCTCGGGAGTGCCGCGTTGACCACTGCGCATGAAGAAATAAGCACCTGCAACGTTTGGTTTAGGTTTTAGGTGCATTTTTAATTTTATTGCTTAAATCGCATTTTCTCGACGAGCTGAGCACGTTTTCTGAAATGTGCTCCTCCCGTCGCTCTGGTTGGGCGCGCATAGTAAAAAGTGCTCCTGGCAGCTAGAGAGTGCCGCGTTGACCACTGCGCAAGAAGAAATAAGCACCTGCAACGTTTGGTTTAGGTTTTAGGTGCATTTTTAATTTTCTTGCTTAAATCGCATTTTCTCGACAAGCCGAGCACGTTTTCTGAAATGTGCTCCTCCCGTCGCTCTGGTTGGGTGCGCACAGTAAAAAGTGCTCTTGGCAGCTAGAGAGTGCCGCGTTGACCACTGCGCATGAAGAAATAACCACCTGCAACGTTTGGTTTAGGTTTTAGGTGCATTTTTAATTTTATTGCTTAAATCGCATTCTCTCGACGAGCTGAGCACGTTTTCTGAAATGTGCTCCTCCCGTCACTCTGGTTGGGTGCGCATAGTAAAAAGTGCTCTTGGCAGCTAAAGAGTGCCGCGTTGACCACTGCGCACAAAGAAATAAGCACCTGCAACGTTTGGTTTAGGTTTTAGGTGCATTTTTAATTTTATTGCTTAAATCGCATTTCCTCGACGAGCTGAGCACGTTTTCTGAAATGAGCTCCTCCCGTCGCTCTGGCTGTGCGCGCATAGTAAAAAGTGCTCCTGGCAGCTAGAGAATGCCGCGTTGACCACTGCACATGAAGAAATAAGCACCTGCAACGTTTGGTTTAGGTTTTAGGTGCATTTTTAATTTTATTGCTTAAATCGCATTTTCTCGACGAGCTGAGCACGTTTTCTGAAATGTGCTCCTCCCGTCGCTCTGGTTGGGTGCGCACAGTAAAAAGTGCTCTTGGCAGCTAGAGAGTGCCGCGTTGACCACTGCACATGAAGAAATAAGCACCTGCAACGTTTGGTTTAGGTTTTAGGTGCATTTTTAATTTTATTGCTTAAATCGCATTTTCTCGACGAGCCGAGCACGTTTTCTGAAATGTGCTCCTCCCGTCACTCTGGTTGGGTGCGCACAGTAAAAAGAGCTCCTGGCAGCTAGGGAGTTCCGCGTCGACCACTGCGCACGAAGAAATAAGCACCTGCAACGTTTGGTTTAGGTTTTAGGTGCATTTTTTATTTTATTGCTTAAATCGCATTCTCTCGACGAGCTGAGCACGTTTTCTGAAAAGTGCTCCTCCCGTCGCTCTGGTTGTGCGCGCATAGTAAAAAGTGCTCCTGGCAGCTAGAGAGTCCCGCGTTGACCACTGCACATGAAGAAATAAGCACCTGCAACGTTTGGTTTAGGTTTTAGGTGCATTTTTAATTTTATTGATTTAATCGCATTTTCTCGACGAGCTGAGCACGTTTTCTGAAATGTGCTCCTCCCGTCACTCTGGTTGGGTGCGCACAGTAAAAAGTGCTCCTGGCAGCTAGGGAGAGCCGCGTTGAGCACTACGCACGAAGAAATAAGCACCTGCAACGTTTGGTTTAGGTTTTAGCTGCATTTTTAATTTTATTGCTTAAATCGCATTTTCTCGACGAGCTGAGCAAGTTTTCTGAAATGTGCTCCTCCCGACGCTCTGGTTGGGTGCGCACAGTAAAAAGAGCTCCTGGCAGCTAGGGAGTTCCGCGTTGACCACTGCGCACGAAGAAATAAGCACCTGCAACGTTTGGTTTAGGTTTTAGGTGCATTTTTAATTTTATTGCTTAAATCGCATTCTCTCGACGAGCTGAGCACGTTTTCTGAAATGTGCTCCTCCCGTCGCTCTGGTTGGGTGCGCACAGTAAAAAGTGCTCTTGGCAGCTCGGGAGTGCCGCGTTGACCACTGCGCATGAAGAAATAAGCACCTGCAACGTTTGGTTTAGGTTTTAGGTGCATTTTTAATTTTATTGCTTAAATCGCATTTTCTCGACGAGCTGAGCACGTTTTCTGAAATGTGCTCCTCCCGTCGCTCTGGTTGGGCGCGCATAGTAAAAAGTGCTCCTGGCAGATAGGGAGTGCCGCGTTGAGCACTGCGCACGAAGAAATAAGCACCTGCAACGTTTGGTTTAGGTTTTAGGTGCATTTTTAATTTTATTGCTTAAATCGCATTTTCTCGACAAGCTGAGCACGTTTTCTGAAATGTGCTCCTCCCGTCGCTCTGGTTGGGTGCGCACAGTAAAAAGAGATCCTGGCAGCTAGGGAGTGCCGCGTTGACCACTGCGCACGAAGAAATAAGCACCTGCAACGTTTGGTTTAGGTTTTAGGTGCATTTTTAATTTTATTGCTTAAATCGCATTTTCTCGACGAGCTGAGCACGTTTTCTGAAATGTGCTCCTCCCGTCACTCTGGTTGGGTGCGCACAGTAAAAAGTGCTCTTGGCAGCTAAAAAGTGCCGCGTTGACCACTGCGCACAAAGAAATAAGCACCTGCAACGTTTGGTTTAGGTTTTAGGTGCATTTTAAATTTTATTGCTTAAATCGCATTTTCTCGACGAGCTGAGCACGTTTTCTGAAATGTGCTCCTCCCGTCGCTCTGGTTGTGCGCGCATAGTAAAAAGTGCTCCTGGCAGCTAGAGAGTGCCGCGTTGACCACTGCACATGAAGAAATAAGCACCTGCAACGTTTGGTTTAGGTTTTAGGTGCATTTTTAATTTTATTGCTTAAATCGCATTTTCTCGACGAGCTGAGCACGTTTTCTGAAATGTGCTCCTCCCGTCGCTCTGGTTGGGTGCGCACAGTAAAAAGTGCTCTTGGCAGCTAGAGAGTGCCGCGTTGACCACTGCGCATGAAGAAATAAGCACCTGCAACGTTTGGTTTAGGTTTTAGGTGCATTTTTAATTTTATTGCTTAAATCGCATTTTCTCGACGAGCTGAGCACGTTTTCTGAAATGTGCTCCTCCCGTCACTCTGGTTGGGTGCGCACAGTAAAAAGTGCTCCTGGCAGCTAGGGAGTGCCGCGTTGAGCACTGCGCACGAAGAAATAAGCACCTGCAACGTTTGGTTTAGGTTTTAGGTGCATTTTTAATTTTATTGCTTGAATCGCATTTTCTCGACGAGCTGAGCACGTTTTCTGAAATGTGCTCCTCCCGTCACTCTGGTTGGGTGCGCACAGTAAAAAGTGCTCTTGGCAGCTAGAGAGTGCCGCGTTGACCACTGCGCATGAAGAAATAAGCACCTGCAACGTTTGGTTTAGGTTTTAGGTGCATTTTTAATTTTATTGCTTAAATCGCATTTTCTCGACGAGCTGAGCACGTTTTCTGAAATGTGCTCCTCCCGTCACTCTGGTTGGGTGCGCACAGTAAAAAGTGCTCCTGGCAGCTAGGGAGTGCCGCGTTGAGCACTGCGTACGAAGAAATAAGCACCTGCAACGTTTAGTTTAGGTTTTAGGTGCATTTTTAATTTTATTGCTTAAATCGCATTTTCTCGACGAGCTGAGCACGTTTTCTAAAATGTGCTCCTCCCGTCACTCTGGTTGGGTGCGCACAGTAAAAAGTGCTCCTGGCAGCTAGGGAGTGCCGCGTTGAGCACTGCGCACGACGAAATAAGCACCTGCAACGTTTGGTTTAGGTTTTAGGTGCATTTTTAATTTTATTGCTTAAATCGCATTTTCTCGACGAGCTGAGCACGTTTTCTGAAATGTGCTCCTCCCGTCACTCTGGTTGGGTGCGCACAGTAAAAAGTGCTCTTGGCAGCTAGAGAGTGCCGCGTTGACCACTGCGCATGAAGAAATAAGCACCTGCAACGTTTGGTTTAGGTTTTAGGTGCATTTTTAATTTTATTGCTTAAATCGCATTTTCTCGACGAGCTGAGCACGTTTTCTGAAATGTGCTCCTCCCGTCACTCTGGTTGGGTGCGCACAGTAAAAAGTGCTCCTGGCAGCTAGGGAGTGCCGCGTTGAGCACTGCGTACGAAGAAATAAGCACCTGCAACGTTTAGTTTAGGTTTTAGGTGCATTTTTAATTTTATTGCTTAAATCGCATTTTCTCGACGAGCTGAGCACGTTTTCTAAAATGTGCTCCTCCCGTCACTCTGGTTGGGTGCGCACAGTAAAAAGTGCTCCTGGCAGCTAGGGAGTGCCGCGTTGAGCACTGCGCACGACGAAATAAGCACCTGCAACGTTTGGTTTAGGTTTTAGGTGCATTTTTAATTTTATTGCTTAAATCGCATTTTCTCGACGAGCTGAGCACGTTTTCTGAAATGTGCTCCTCCCGTCACTCTGGTTGGGTGCGCACAGTAAAAAGTGCTCTTGGCAGCTAGAGATTGCCGCGTTGACCACTGCGCATGAAGAAATAAGCACCTGCAACGTTTGGTTTAGGTTTTAGGTGCATTTTTAATTTTATTGCTTAAATCGCATTTTCTCGACGAGCTGAGCACGTTTTCTGAAATGTGCTCCTCCCGTCACTCTGGTTGGGTGCGCACAGTAAAAAGTGCTCCTGGCAGCTAGGGAGTGCCGCGTTGAGCACTGCGCACGAAGAAATAAGCACCTGCAACGTTTGGTTTAGGTTTTAGGTGCATTTTTAATTTTATTGCTTAAATCGCATTTTCTCGACGAGCTGAGCACGTTTTCTGAAATGGGCTCCCCCCGTCGCTCTGGTTGGGTGCGCACAGTAAAAAGAGCTCCTGGCAGCTAGGGAGTTCCGCGTTGACCACTGCGCACGAAGAAATAAGCACCTGCAACGTTTGGTTTAGGTTTTAGGTGCATTTTTAATTTTATTGCTTAAATCGCATTTTCTCGACGAGCTGAGCACGTTTTCTGAAATGTGCTCCTCCCGTCACTCTGGTTGGGTGCGCACAGTAAAAAGTGGTCCTGGCAGCTAGGGAGTGCCGCGTTGAGCACTGCGCACGAAGAAATAAGCACCTGCAACGTTTGGTTTAGGTTTTAGGTGCATTTTTAATTTTATTGCTTAAATTGCATTTTCTCGACGAGCTGAGCACGTTTTCTGAAATGGGCTCCTCCCGTCGCTCTGGTTGGGTGCGCACAGTAAAAAGAGCTCCTGGCAGCTAGGGAGTTCCGCGTTGACCACTGCGCACGAAGAAATAAGCACCTGCAACGTTTGGTTTAGGTTTTAGGTGCATTTTTTATTTTATTGCTTAAATCGCATTCTCTCGACGAGCTGAGCACGTTTTCTGAAATGTGCTCCTCCCGTCGCTCTGGTTGGGTGCACACAGTAAAAAGAGCTCCTGGCAGCTAGGGAGTGCCGCGTTGACCACTGCGCACGACGAAATAAGCACCTGCAACGTTTGGTTTAGGTTTTAGGTGCATTTTTAATTTTATTGCTTAAATTGCGTTTTCTCGATGAGCTGAGCACATTTTCTGAAATGTGCTCCTCCCGTCACTCTGGTTGGGTGCGCACAGTAAAAAGTGCTCTTGGTAGCTAGAGAGTGCCGCGTTGACCACTGCGCATGAAGAAATAACCACCTGCAACGTTTGGTTTAGGGTTTAGGTGCATTTTTAATTTTATTGCTTAAATCGCATTTTCTCGACGAGCTGAGTACGTTTTCTGAAATGTGCTCCTTCCGTCACTCTGGTTGGGTGCGCACAGTAAAAAGTGCTCCTGGCAGCTAGGGAGTGCCGCGTTGACCACTGCGCACGAAGAAATAAGCACCTGCAACGTTTGGTTTAGGTTTTAGGTGCATTTTTAATTTTATTGTTTAAATCGCATTTTCTCGACGAGCTGAGCACGTTTTCTGAAATGTGCTCCTCCCGTCGCTCTTGTTGGATGCGCACAGTAAAAAGAGCTCCTGGCAGCCAGGGAGTGCCGCGTTGACCACTGCGCACGAAGAAATAAGCACCTGCAACGTTTGGTTTAGGTTTTAGGTGCATTTTTTATTTTATTGCTTAAATCGCATTCTCTCGACGAGCTGAGCACGTTTTCTGAAATGTGCTCCTCCTGTCGCTCTGGTTGGGTGCACACAGTAAAAAGAGCTCCTGGCAGCTAGGGAGTGCCGCGTTGACCACTGCGCACGAAGAAATAAGCACCTGCAACGTTTGGTTTAGGTTTTAGGTGCATTTTTTATTTTATTGCTTAAATCGCATTCTCTCGACGAGCTGAGCACGTTTTCTGAAATGTGCTCCTCCCGTCGCTCTGGTTGGGTGCGCGTAGTAAAAAGTGCTCCTGGCAGCTAGAGAGTGCCGCGTTGACCACTGCGCATGAAGAAATAAGCACCTGCAACGTTTGGTTTAGGTTTTAGGTGCATTTTTAATTTTATTGCTTAAATCGCATTTTCTCGACGAGCTGAGCACGTTTTCTGAAATGTGCTCCTCCCGTCGCTCTGGTTGGGTGCGCACAGTAAAAAGAGCTCCTGGCAGCTAGGGAGTGCCGCGTTGACCACTGCGTACGAAGAAATAAGCACCTGCAACGTTTGGTTTAGGTTTTAGGTGCATTTTTTATTTTATTGCTTAAATCGCATTCTCTCGACGAGCTGAGCACGTTTTCTGAAATGTGCTCCTCCCGTCGCTCTGGTTGGGTGCGCGTAGTAAAAAGTGCTCCTGGCAGCTAGAGAGTGCCGCGTTGACCACTGCGCATGAAGAAATAAGCACCTGCAACGTTTGGTTTAGGTTTTAGGTGCATTTTTAATTTTATTGCTTAAATCGCATTTTCTCGACGAGCTGAGCACGTTTTCTAAAATGTGCTCCTCCCGTCGCTCTGGTTGGGTGCGCACAGTAAAAAGAGCTCCTGGCAGCTAGGGAGTTCCGCGTTGACCACTGCGCTCGAAGAAATAAGCACCTGCAACGTTTGGTTTAGGTTTTAGGTGCATTTTTTATTTTATTGCTTAAATCGCATTCTCTCGACGAGCTGAGCACGTTTTCTGAAATGTGCTCCTCCCGTCACTCTGGTTGGGCGTGCATAGTAAAAAGTGCTCCTGGCAGCTAGGGAGTGCCGCGTTGAGCACTGCGCACGAAGAAATAAGCACCTGCAACGTTTGGTTTAGGTTTTAGGTGCATTTTTAATTTTATTGCTTAAATCGCATTTTCTCGACAAGCTGAGCACGTTTTCTGAAATGTGCTCCTCCCGTCGCTATGGTTGGGTGCGCACAGTAAAAAGAGCTCCTGGCAGCTCGGGAGTGCCGCGTTGACCACTGCGCACGAAGAAATAAGCACCTGCAACGTTTGGTTTAGGTTTTAGGTGCATTTTTAATTTTATTGCTTAAATCGCATTCTCTCGACGAGCTGAGCACGTTTTCTGAAATGTGCTCCTCCCGTCGCTCTGGTTGGGTGCGCGTAGTAAAAAGTGCTCCTGGCAGCTAGAGAGTGCCGCGTTGACCACTGCGCATGAAGAAATAAGCACCTGCAACGTTTGGTTTAGGTTTTAGGTGCCTTTTTAATTTTATTGCTTAAATCGCATTTTCTCGACGAGATGAGCACGTTTTCTGAAATGTGCTCCTCCCGTCGCTCTGGTTGGGCGCGCATAGTAAAAAGTGCTCCTGGCAGCTAAAGAGTGCCGCGTTGACCACTGCGCATGAAGAAATAAGCACCTGCAACGTTTGGTTTAGGTTTTAGGTGCATTTTTAATTTTATTGCTTAAATCGCATTTTCTCGACGAGCTGAGCACGTTTTCTGAAATGTGTCCTCCCGTCACTCTGGTTTTGTGCGCACAGTAAAAAGTGCTCCTGGCAGCTACGGAGTGCCGCGTTGAGCACTGCGCACGAAGAAATAAGCACCTGCAACGTTTGGTTTAGGTTTTAGGTGCATTTTTTATTTTATTGCTTAAATCGCATTCTCTCGACGAGCTAAGCACGTTTTCTGAAATGTGCTCCTCCCGTCGCTCTGGTTGGGTGCGCGTAGTAAAAAGTGCTCCTGGCAGCTAGAGAGTGCCGCGTTGACCACTGCACATGAAGAAATAAGCACCTGCAACGTTTGGTTTAGGTTTTAGGTGCATTTTTAATTTTATTGCTTAAATCGCATTTTCTCGACGAGCTGAGCACGTTTTCTGAAATGTGCTCCTCCCGTCACTCTGGTTGGGTGCGCACAGTAAAAAGTGCTCCTGGCAGCTAGGGAGTGCCGCGTTGAGCACTGCGCACGAAGAAATAAGCACCTGCAACGTTTGGTTTAGGTTTTAGGTGCATTTTTAATTTTATTGCTTAAATCGCATTTTCTCGACGAGCTGAGCACGTTTTCTGAAATGTGCTCCTCCCGTCACTCTGGTTGGGTGCGCACAGTAAAAAGTGCTCTTGGCAGCTAGAGAGTGCCGCGTTGACCACTGCGCATGAAGAAATAAGCACCTGCAACGTTTGGTTTAGGTTTTAGGTGCATTTTTAATTTTTGTGCTTAAATCGCATTTTCTCGACGAGCTGAGCACGTTTTCTGAAATGTGCTCCTCCCGTCACTCTGGTTGGGTGCGCACAGTAAAAAGTGCTCCTGGCAGCTAGGGAGTGCCGCGTTGAGCACTGCGCACGAAGAAATAAGCACCTGCAACGTTTGGTTTAGGTTTTAGGTGCAATTTTAATTTTATTGCTTAAATTGCATTTTCTCGACGAGCTGAGCACGTTTTCTGAAATGGGCTCCTCCCGTCGCTCTGGTTGGGTGCACACAGTAAAAAGAGCTCCTGGCAGCTAGGGAGTTCCGCGTTGACCACTGCGCACGAAGAAATAAGCACCTGCAACGTTTGGTTTAGGATTTAGGTGCATTTTTTATTTTATTGCTTAAATCGCATTCTCTCGACGAGCTGAGCACGTTTTCTGAAATGTGCTCCTCCCGTCGCTCTGGTTGGGTGCACACAGTAAAAAGAGCTCCTGGCAGCTAGGGAGTGCCGCGTTGACCACTGCGCACGAAGAAATAAGCACCTGCAACGTTTGGTTTAGGTTTTAGATGCATTTTTTATTTTATTGCTTAAATCGCATTCTCTCGACGAGCTGAGCACGTTTTCTGAAATGTGCTCCTCCCGTCGCTCTGGTTGGGTGCGCACAGTAAAAAGTGCTCTTGGCAGCTCGGGAGTGCCGCGTTGACCACTGCGCATGAAGAAATAAGCACCTGCAACGTTTGGTTTAGGTTTTAGGTGCATTTTTAATTTTATTGCTTAAATTGCATTTTCTCGACGAGCTGAGCACGTTTTCTTAAATGTGCTCCTCCCGTCGCTCTGGTTGGGCGCGCATAGTAAAAAGTGCTCCTTGCAGCTAGAGAGTGCCGCGTTGACCACTGCGCAAGAAGAAATAAGCACCTGCAACGTTTGGTTTAGGTTTTAGGTGCATTTTTAATTTTATTGCTTAAATCGCATTTTCTCGACAAGCTGAGCACGTTTTCTGAAATGTGCTCCTCCCGTCGCTCTGGTTGGGTGTGCACAGTAAAAAGAGCTCCTGGCAGCTAGGGAGTGCCGCGTTGACCACTGCGCACGAAGAAATAAGCACCTGCAACGTTTGGTTTAGGTTTTAGGTGCATTTTTAATTTTATTGCTTAAATCGCATTCTCTCGACGAGCTGAGCACGTTTTCTGAAATGTGCTCCTCCCGTCACTCTGGTTGGGTGCGCACAGTAAAAAGTGCTCCTGGCAGCTAGGGAGTGCCGCGTTGAGCACTACGCACGAAGAAATAAGCACCTGCAACGTTTGGTTTAGGTTTTAGGTGCATTTTAAATTTTATTGCTTAAATCGCATTTCCTCGACGAGCTGAGCACGTTTTCTGAAAAATGCTCCTCCCGTCGCTCTGGTTGTGCGCGCATAGTAAAAAGTGCTCCTGGCAGCTAGAGAGTGCCGCGTTGACCACTGCACATGAAGAAATAAGCACCTGCAACGTTTGGTTTAGGTTTTAGGTGCATTTTTAATTTTATTGCTTAAATCGCATTTTCTCGACGAGCTGAGCACGTTTTCTGAAATGTGCTCCTCCCGTCACTCTGGTTGGGTGCGCACAGTAAAAAGTGCTCCTGGCAGCTAGGGAGTGCCGCGTTGAGCACTACGCACGAAGAAATAAGCACCTGCAACGTTTGGTTTAGGTTTTAGCTGCATTTTTAATTTTATTGCTTAAATCGCATTTTCTCGACGAGCTGAGCAAGTTTTCTGAAATGTGCTCCTCCCGACGCTCTGGTTGGGTGCGCACAGTAAAAAGAGCTCCTGGCAGCTAGGGAGTTCCGCGTTGACCACTGCGCACGAAGAAATAAGCACCTGCAACGTTTGGTTTAGGTTTTAGGTGCATTTTTAATTTTATTGCTTAAATCGCGTTCTCTCGACGAGCTGAGCACGTTTTCTGAAATGTGCTCCTCCCGTTGCTCTGGTTGGGCGCGCATAGTAAAAAGTGCTCTTGGCAGCTAAAAAGTGCCGCGTTGACCACTGCGCACAAAGAAATAAGCACCTGCAACGTTTGGTTTAGGTTTTAGGTGCATTTTAAATTTTATTGCTTAAATCGCATTTTCTCGACGAGCTCAGCACGTTTTCTGAAATGTGCTCCTCCCGTCGCTCTGGTTGTGCGCGCATAGTAAAAAGTGCTCCTGGCAGCTAGAGAGTGCCGCGTTGACCACTGCACATGAAGAAATAAGCACCTGCAACGTTTGGTTTAGGTTTTAGGTGCATTTTTAATTTTATTGCTTAAATCGCATTTTCTCGACGAGCTGAGCACGTTTTCTGAAATGTGCTCCTCCCGTCGCTCTGGTTGGGTGCGCACAGTAAAAAGTGCTCTTGGCAGCTAGAGAGTGCCGCGTTGACCACTGCGCATGAAGAAATAAGCACCTGCAACGTTTGGTTTAGGTTTTAGGTGCATTTTTAATTTGATTGCTTAAATCGCATTTTCTCGACGAGCTGAGCACGTTTTCTGAAATGTGCTCCTCCCGTCACTCTGGTTGGGTGCACACAGTAAAAAGTGCTCCTGGCAGCTAGGGAGTGCCGCGTTGAGCACTGCGCACGAAGAAATAAGCACCTGCAACGTTTGGTTTAGGTTTTAGGTGCATTTTTAATTTTATTGCTTAAATCGCATTTTCTCGACGAGCTGAGCACGTTTTCTGAAATGTGCTCCTCCCGTCACTCTGGTTGGGTGCGCACAGTAAAAAGTGCTCTTGGCAGCTAGAGAGTGCCGCGTTGACCACTGCGCATGAAGAAATAAGCACCTGCAACGTTTGGTTTAGGTTTTAGGTGCATTTTTAATTTTATTGCTTAAATCGCATTTTCTCGACGAGCTGAGCACGTTTTCTGAAATGTGCTCCTCCCGTCACTCTGGTTGGGTGCGCACAGTAAAAAGTGCTCCTGGCAGCTAGGGAGTGCCGCGTTGAGCACTGCGCACGAAGAAATAAGCACCTGCAACGTTTGGTTTAGGTTTTAGGTGCATTTTTAATTTTATTGCTTAAATCGCATTTTCTCGACGAGCTGAGCACGTTTTCTGAAATGGGCTCCCCCCGTCGCTCTGGTTGGGTGCGCACAGTAAAAAGAGCTCCTGGCAGCTAGGGAGTTCCGCGTTGACCACTGCGCACGAAGAAATAAGCACCTGCAACGTTTGGTTTAGGTTTTAGGTGCATTTTTAATTTTATTGCTTTAATCGCATTTTCTCGACGAGCTGAGCACGTTTTCTGAAATGTGCTCCTCCCGTCACTCTGGTTGGGTGCACACAGTAAAAAGTGGTCCTGGCAGCTAGGGAGTGCCGCGTTGAGCACTGCGCACGAAGAAATAAGCACCTGCAACGTTTGGTTTAGGTTTTAGGTGCATTTTTAATTTTATTGCTTAAATCGCTTTTTCTCGACGAGCTGAGCACGTTTTCTGAAATGTTCTCCTCCCGTCACTCTGGTTGGGTGCACACAGTAAAAAGTGCTCCTGGCAGCTAGGGAGTGCCGCGTTGAGCACTGCGCACGAAGAAATAAGCACCTGCAACGTTTGGTTTAGGTTTTAGGTGCATTTTTAATTTTATTGCTTAAATCGCATTTTCTCGACGAGCTGAGCACGTTTTCTGAAATGGGCTCCTCCCGTCGCTCTGGTTGGGTGCGCACAGTAAAAAGAGCTCCTGGCAGCTAGGGAGTTCCGCGTTGACCACTGCGCACGAAGAAATAAGCACCTGCAACGTTTGGTTTAGGTTTTAGGTGCATTTTTAATTTTATTGCTTAAATCGCATTCTCTCGACGAGCTGAGCACGTTTTCTGAAATGTGCTCCTCCCGTCGCTCTGGTTGGGTGCGCGTAGTAAAAAAGGCTCCTGGCAGCTAGAGAGTGCCGCGTTGAGCACTGCGCACGAAGAATTAAGCACCTGCAACGTTTGGTTTAGGTTTTAGGTGCATTTTTAATTTTATTGCTTAAATCGCATTCTCTCGACGAGCTGAGCACGTTTTCTGAAATGTGCTCCTCCCGTCGCTCTGGTTGGGTTCGCACAGTAAAAAGTGCTCTTGGCAGCTCGGGAGTGCCGCGTTGACCACTGCGCATGAAGAAATAAGCACCTGCAACGTTTGGTTTAGGTTTTAGGTGCATTTTTAATTTTATTGCTTAAATCGCATTTTCTCGACGAGCTGAGCACGTTTTCTGAAATGTGCTCCTCCCGTCGCTCTGGTTGGGCGCGCATAGTAAAAAGTGCTCCTGGCAGCTAGAGAGTGCCGCGTTGACCACTGCGCAAGAAGAAATAAGCACCTGCAACGTTTGGTTTAGGTTTTAGGTGCATTTTTAATTTTCTTGCTTAAATCGCATTTTCTCGACAAGCCGAGCACGTTTTCTGAAATGTGCTCCTCCCGTCGCTCTGGTTGGGTGCGCACAGTAAAAAGTGCTCTTGGCAGCTAGAGAGTGCCGCGTTGACCACTGCGCATGAAGAAATAACCACCTGCAACGTTTGGTTTAGGTTTTAGGTGCATTTTTAATTTTATTGCTTAAATCGCATTCTCTCGACGAGCTGAGCACGTTTTCTGAAATGTGCTCCTCCCGTCACTCTGGTTGGGTGCGCATAGTAAAAAGTGCTCTTGGCAGCTAAAGAGTGCCGCGTTGACCACTGCGCACAAAGAAATAAGCACCTGCAACGTTTGGTTTAGGTTTTAGGTGCATTTTTAATTTTATTGCTTAAATCGCATTTCCTCGACGAGCTGAGCACGTTTTCTGAAATGAGCTCCTCCCGTCGCTCTGGCTGTGCGCGCATAGTAAAAAGTGCTCCTGGCAGCTAGAGAATGCCGCGTTGACCACTGCACATGAAGAAATAAGCACCTGCAACGTTTGGTTTAGGTTTTAGGTGCATTTTTAATTTTATTGCTTAAATCGCATTTTCTCGACGAGCTGAGCACGTTTTCTGAAATGTGCTCCTCCCGTCGCTCTGGTTGGGTGCGCACAGTAAAAAGTGCTCTTGGCAGCTAGAGAGTGCCGCGTTGACCACTGCACATGAAGAAATAAGCACCTGCAACGTTTGGTTTAGGTTTTAGGTGCATTTTTAATTTTATTGCTTAAATCGCATTTTCTCGACGAGCCGAGCACGTTTTCTGAAATGTGCTCCTCCCGTCACTCTGGTTGGGTGCGCACAGTAAAAAGAGCTCCTGGCAGCTAGGGAGTTCCGCGTCGACCACTGCGCACGAAGAAATAAGCACCTGCAACGTTTGGTTTAGGTTTTAGGTGCATTTTTTATTTTATTGCTTAAATCGCATTCTCTCGACGAGCTGAGCACGTTTTCTGAAAAGTGCTCCTCCCGTCGCTCTGGTTGTGCGCGCATAGTAAAAAGTGCTCCTGGCAGCTAGAGAGTCCCGCGTTGACCACTGCACATGAAGAAATAAGCACCTGCAACGTTTGGTTTAGGTTTTAGGTGCATTTTTAATTTTATTGATTTAATCGCATTTTCTCGACGAGCTGAGCACGTTTTCTGAAATGTGCTCCTCCCGTCACTCTGGTTGGGTGCGCACAGTAAAAAGTGCTCCTGGCAGCTAGGGAGAGCCGCGTTGAGCACTACGCACGAAGAAATAAGCACCTGCAACGTTTGGTTTAGGTTTTAGCTGCATTTTTAATTTTATTGCTTAAATCGCATTTTCTCGACGAGCTGAGCAAGTTTTCTGAAATGTGCTCCTCCCGACGCTCTGGTTGGGTGCGCACAGTAAAAAGAGCTCCTGGCAGCTAGGGAGTTCCGCGTTGACCACTGCGCACGAAGAAATAAGCACCTGCAACGTTTGGTTTAGGTTTTAGGTGCATTTTTAATTTTATTGCTTAAATCGCATTCTCTCGACGAGCTGAGCACGTTTTCTGAAATGTGCTCCTCCCGTCGCTCTGGTTGGGTGCGCACAGTAAAAAGTGCTCTTGGCAGCTCGGGAGTGCCGCGTTGACCACTGCGCATGAAGAAATAAGCACCTGCAACGTTTGGTTTAGGTTTTAGGTGCATTTTTAATTTTATTGCTTAAATCGCATTTTCTCGACGAGCTGAGCACGTTTTCTGAAATGTGCTCCTCCCGTCGCTCTGGTTGGGCGCGCATAGTAAAAAGTGCTCCTGGCAGATAGGGAGTGCCGCGTTGAGCACTGCGCACGAAGAAATAAGCACCTGCAACGTTTGGTTTAGGTTTTAGGTGCATTTTTAATTTTATTGCTTAAATCGCATTTTCTCGACAAGCTGAGCACGTTTTCTGAAATGTGCTCCTCCCGTCGCTCTGGTTGGGTGCGCACAGTAAAAAGAGATCCTGGCAGCTAGGGAGTGCCGCGTTGACCACTGCGCACGAAGAAATAAGCACCTGCAACGTTTGGTTTAGGTTTTAGGTGCATTTTTAATTTTATTGCTTAAATCGCATTTTCTCGACGAGCTGAGCACGTTTTCTGAAATGTGCTCCTCCCGTCACTCTGGTTGGGTGCGCACAGTAAAAAGTGCTCTTGGCAGCTAAAAAGTGCCGCGTTGACCACTGCGCACAAAGAAATAAGCACCTGCAACGTTTGGTTTAGGTTTTAGGTGCATTTTAAATTTTATTGCTTAAATCGCATTTTCTCGACGAGCTGAGCACGTTTTCTGAAATGTGCTCCTCCCGTCGCTCTGGTTGTGCGCGCATAGTAAAAAGTGCTCCTGGCAGCTAGAGAGTGCCGCGTTGACCACTGCACATGAAGAAATAAGCACCTGCAACGTTTGGTTTAGGTTTTAGGTGCATTTTTAATTTTATTGCTTAAATCGCATTTTCTCGACGAGCTGAGCACGTTTTCTGAAATGTGCTCCTCCCGTCGCTCTGGTTGGGTGCGCACAGTAAAAAGTGCTCTTGGCAGCTAGAGAGTGCCGCGTTGACCACTGCGCATGAAGAAATAAGCACCTGCAACGTTTGGTTTAGGTTTTAGGTGCATTTTTAATTTTATTGCTTAAATCGCATTTTCTCGACGAGCTGAGCACGTTTTCTGAAATGTGCTCCTCCCGTCACTCTGGTTGGGTGCGCACAGTAAAAAGTGCTCCTGGCAGCTAGGGAGTGCCGCGTTGAGCACTGCGCACGAAGAAATAAGCACCTGCAACGTTTGGTTTAGGTTTTAGGTGCATTTTTAATTTTATTGCTTGAATCGCATTTTCTCGACGAGCTGAGCACGTTTTCTGAAATGTGCTCCTCCCGTCACTCTGGTTGGGTGCGCACAGTAAAAAGTGCTCTTGGCAGCTAGAGAGTGCCGCGTTGACCACTGCGCATGAAGAAATAAGCACCTGCAACGTTTGGTTTAGGTTTTAGGTGCATTTTTAATTTTATTGCTTAAATCGCATTTTCTCGACGAGCTGAGCACGTTTTCTGAAATGTGCTCCTCCCGTCACTCTGGTTGGGTGCGCACAGTAAAAAGTGCTCCTGGCAGCTAGGGAGTGCCGCGTTGAGCACTGCGTACGAAGAAATAAGCACCTGCAACGTTTAGTTTAGGTTTTAGGTGCATTTTTAATTTTATTGCTTAAATCGCATTTTCTCGACGAGCTGAGCACGTTTTCTAAAATGTGCTCCTCCCGTCACTCTGGTTGGGTGCGCACAGTAAAAAGTGCTCCTGGCAGCTAGGGAGTGCCGCGTTGAGCACTGCGCACGACGAAATAAGCACCTGCAACGTTTGGTTTAGGTTTTAGGTGCATTTTTAATTTTATTGCTTAAATCGCATTTTCTCGACGAGCTGAGCACGTTTTCTGAAATGTGCTCCTCCCGTCACTCTGGTTGGGTGCGCACAGTAAAAAGTGCTCTTGGCAGCTAGAGAGTGCCGCGTTGACCACTGCGCATGAAGAAATAAGCACCTGCAACGTTTGGTTTAGGTTTTAGGTGCATTTTTAATTTTATTGCTTAAATCGCATTTTCTCGACGAGCTGAGCACGTTTTCTGAAATGTGCTCCTCCCGTCACTCTGGTTGGGTGCGCACAGTAAAAAGTGCTCCTGGCAGCTAGGGAGTGCCGCGTTGAGCACTGCGTACGAAGAAATAAGCACCTGCAACGTTTAGTTTAGGTTTTAGGTGCATTTTTAATTTTATTGCTTAAATCGCATTTTCTCGACGAGCTGAGCACGTTTTCTAAAATGTGCTCCTCCCGTCACTCTGGTTGGGTGCGCACAGTAAAAAGTGCTCCTGGCAGCTAGGGAGTGCCGCGTTGAGCACTGCGCACGACGAAATAAGCACCTGCAACGTTTGGTTTAGGTTTTAGGTGCATTTTTAATTTTATTGCTTAAATCGCATTTTCTCGACGAGCTGAGCACGTTTTCTGAAATGTGCTCCTCCCGTCACTCTGGTTGGGTGCGCACAGTAAAAAGTGCTCTTGGCAGCTAGAGATTGCCGCGTTGACCACTGCGCATGAAGAAATAAGCACCTGCAACGTTTGGTTTAGGTTTTAGGTGCATTTTTAATTTTATTGCTTAAATCGCATTTTCTCGACGAGCTGAGCACGTTTTCTGAAATGTGCTCCTCCCGTCACTCTGGTTGGGTGCGCACAGTAAAAAGTGCTCCTGGCAGCTAGGGAGTGCCGCGTTGAGCACTGCGCACGAAGAAATAAGCACCTGCAACGTTTGGTTTAGGTTTTAGGTGCATTTTTAATTTTATTGCTTAAATCGCATTTTCTCGACGAGCTGAGCACGTTTTCTGAAATGGGCTCCCCCCGTCGCTCTGGTTGGGTGCGCACAGTAAAAAGAGCTCCTGGCAGCTAGGGAGTTCCGCGTTGACCACTGCGCACGAAGAAATAAGCACCTGCAACGTTTGGTTTAGGTTTTAGGTGCATTTTTAATTTTATTGCTTAAATCGCATTTTCTCGACGAGCTGAGCACGTTTTCTGAAATGTGCTCCTCCCGTCACTCTGGTTGGGTGCGCACAGTAAAAAGTGGTCCTGGCAGCTAGGGAGTGCCGCGTTGAGCACTGCGCACGAAGAAATAAGCACCTGCAACGTTTGGTTTAGGTTTTAGGTGCATTTTTAATTTTATTGCTTAAATTGCATTTTCTCGACGAGCTGAGCACGTTTTCTGAAATGGGCTCCTCCCGTCGCTCTGGTTGGGTGCGCACAGTAAAAAGAGCTCCTGGCAGCTAGGGAGTTCCGCGTTGACCACTGCGCACGAAGAAATAAGCACCTGCAACGTTTGGTTTAGGTTTTAGGTGCATTTTTTATTTTATTGCTTAAATCGCATTCTCTCGACGAGCTGAGCACGTTTTCTGAAATGTGCTCCTCCCGTCGCTCTGGTTGGGTGCACACAGTAAAAAGAGCTCCTGGCAGCTAGGGAGTGCCGCGTTGACCACTGCGCACGACGAAATAAGCACCTGCAACGTTTGGTTTAGGTTTTAGGTGCATTTTTAATTTTATTGCTTAAATTGCGTTTTCTCGATGAGCTGAGCACATTTTCTGAAATGTGCTCCTCCCGTCACTCTGGTTGGGTGCGCACAGTAAAAAGTGCTCTTGGCAGCTAGAGAGTGCCGCGTTGACCACTGCGCATGAAGAAATAACCACCTGCAACGTTTGGTTTAGGGTTTAGGTGCATTTTTAATTTTATTGCTTAAATCGCATTTTCTCGACGAGCTGAGTACGTTTTCTGAAATGTGCTCCTTCCGTCACTCTGGTTGGGTGCGCACAGTAAAAAGTGCTCCTGGCAGCTAGGGAGTGCCGCGTTGACCACTGCGCACGAAGAAATAAGCACCGGCAACGTTTGGTTTAGGTTTTAGGTGCATTTTTAATTTTATTGTTTAAATCGCATTTTCTCGACGAGCTGAGCACGTTTTCTGAAATGTGCTCCTCCCGTCGCTCTTGTTGGATGCGCACAGTAAAAAGAGCTCCTGGCAGCTAGGGAGTGCCGCGTTGACCACTGCGCACGAAGAAATAAGCACCTGCAACGTTTGGTTTAGGTTTTAGGTGCATTTTTTATTTTATTGCTTAAATCGCATTCTCTCGACGAGCTGAGCACGTTTTCTGAAATGTGCTCCTCCTGTCGCTCTGGTTGGGTGCACACAGTAAAAAGAGCTCCTGGCAGCTAGGGAGTGCCGCGTTGACCACTGCGCACGAAGAAATAAGCACCTGCAACGTTTGGTTTAGGTTTTAGGTGCATTTTTTATTTTATTGCTTAAATCGCATTCTCTCGACGAGCTGAGCACGTTTTCTGAAATGTGCTCCTCCCGTCGCTCTGGTTGGGTGCGCGTAGTAAAAAGTGCTCCTGGCAGCTAGAGAGTGCCGCGTTGACCACTGCGCATGAAGAAATAAGCACCTGCAACGTTTGGTTTAGGTTTTAGGTGCATTTTTAATTTTATTGCTTAAATCGCATTTTCTCGACGAGCTGAGCACGTTTTCTGAAATGTGCTCCTCCCGTCGCTCTGGTTGGGTGCGCACAGTAAAAAGAGCTCCTGGCAGCTAGGGAGTGCCGCGTTGACCACTGCGTACGAAGAAATAAGCACCTGCAACGTTTGGTTTAGGTTTTAGGTGCATTTTTTATTTTATTGCTTCAATCGCATTCTCTCGACGAGCTGAGCACGTTTTCTGAAATGTGCTCCTCCCGTCGCTCTGGTTGGGTGCGCGTAGTAAAAAGTGCTCCTGGCAGCTAGAGAGTGCCGCGTTGACCACTGCGCATGAAGAAATAAGCACCTGCAACGTTTGGTTTAGGTTTTAGGTGCATTTTTAATTTTATTGCTTAAATCGCATTTTCTCGACGAGCTGAGCACGTTTTCTAAAATGTGCTCCTCCCGTCGCTCTGGTTGGGTGCGCACAGTAAAAAGAGCTCCTGGCAGCTAGGGAGTTCCGCGTTGACCACTGCGCTCGAAGAAATAAGCACCTGCAACGTTTGGTTTAGGTTTTAGGTGCATTTTTTATTTTATTGCTTAAATCGCATTCTCTCGACGAGCTGAGCACGTTTTCTGAAATGTGCTCCTCCCGTCACTCTGGTTGGGCGTGCATAGTAAAAAGTGCTCCTGGCAGCTAGGGAGTGCCGCGTTGAGCACTGCGCACGAAGAAATAAGCACCTGCAACGTTTGGTTTAGGTTTTAGGTGCATTTTTAATTTTATTGCTTAAATCGCATTTTCTCGACAAGCTGAGCACGTTTTCTGAAATGTGCTCCTCCCGTCGCTATGGTTGGGTGCGCACAGTAAAAAGAGCTCCTGGCAGCTCGGGAGTGCCGCGTTGACCACTGCGCACGAAGAAATAAGCACCTGCAACGTTTGGTTTAGGTTTTAGGTGCATTTTTAATTTTATTGCTTAAATCGCATTCTCTCGACGAGCTGAGCACGTTTTCTGAAATGTGCTCCTCCCGTCGCTCTGGTTGGGTGCGCGTAGTAAAAAGTGCTCCTGGCAGCTAGAGAGTGCCGCGTTGACCACTGCGCATGAAGAAATAAGCACCTGCAACGTTTGGTTTAGGTTTTAGGTGCCTTTTTAATTTTATTGCTTAAATCGCATTTTCTCGACGAGATGAGCACGTTTTCTGAAATGTGCTCCTCCCGTCGCTCTGGTTGGGCGCGCATAGTAAAAAGTGCTCCTGGCAGCTAAAGAGTGCCGCGTTGACCACTGCGCATGAAGAAATAAGCACCTGCAACGTTTGGTTTAGGTTTTAGGTGCATTTTTAATTTTATTGCTTAAATCGCATTTTCTCGACGAGCTGAGCACGTTTTCTGAAATGTGTCCTCCCGTCACTCTGGTTTTGTGCGCACAGTAAAAAGTGCTCCTGGCAGCTACGGAGTGCCGCGTTGAGCACTGCGCACGAAGAAATAAGCACCTGCAACGTTTGGTTTAGGTTTTAGGTGCATTTTTTATTTTATTGCTTAAATCGCATTCTCTCGACGAGCTAAGCACGTTTTCTGAAATGTGCTCCTCCCGTCGCTCTGGTTGGGTGCGCGTAGTAAAAAGTGCTCCTGGCAGCTAGAGAGTGCCGCGTTGACCACTGCACATGAAGAAATAAGCACCTGCAACGTTTGGTTTAGGTTTTAGGTGCATTTTTAATTTTATTGCTTAAATCGCATTTTCTCGACGAGCTGAGCACGTTTTCTGAAATGTGCTCCTCCCGTCACTCTGGTTGGGTGCGCACAGTAAAAAGTGCTCCTGGCAGCTAGGGAGTGCCGCGTTGAGCACTGCGCACGAAGAAATAAGCACCTGCAACGTTTGGTTTAGGTTTTAGGTGCATTTTTAATTTTATTGCTTAAATCGCATTTTCTCGACGAGCTGAGCACGTTTTCTGAAATGTGCTCCTCCCGTCACTCTGGTTGGGTGCGCACAGTAAAAAGTGCTCTTGGCAGCTAGAGAGTGCCGCGTTGACCACTGCGCATGAAGAAATAAGCACCTGCAACGTTTGGTTTAGGTTTTAGGTGCATTTTTAATTTTTGTGCTTAAATCGCATTTTCTCGACGAGCTGAGCACGTTTTCTGAAATGTGCTCCTCCCGTCACTCTGGTTGGGTGCGCACAGTAAAAAGTGCTCCTGGCAGCTAGGGAGTGCCGCGTTGAGCACTGCGCACGAAGAAATAAGCACCTGCAACGTTTGGTTTAGGTTTTAGGTGCAATTTTAATTTTATTGCTTAAATTGCATTTTCTCGACGAGCTGAGCACGTTTTCTGAAATGGGCTCCTCCCGTCGCTCTGGTTGGGTGCACACAGTAAAAAGAGCTCCTGGCAGCTAGGGAGTTCCGCGTTGACCACTGCGCACGAAGAAATAAGCACCTGCAACGTTTGGTTTAGGATTTAGGTGCATTTTTTATTTTATTGCTTAAATCGCATTCTCTCGACGAGCTGAGCACGTTTTCTGAAATGTGCTCCTCCCGTCGCTCTGGTTGGGTGCACACAGTAAAAAGAGCTCCTGGCAGCTAGGGAGTGCCGCGTTGACCACTGCGCACGAAGAAATAAGCACCTGCAACGTTTGGTTTAGGTTTTAGATGCATTTTTTATTTTATTGCTTAAATCGCATTCTCTCGACGAGCTGAGCACGTTTTCTGAAATGTGCTCCTCCCGTCGCTCTGGTTGGGTGCGCACAGTAAAAAGTGCTCTTGGCAGCTCGGGAGTGCCGCGTTGACCACTGCGCATGAAGAAATAAGCACCTGCAACGTTTGGTTTAGGTTTTAGGTGCATTTTTAATTTTATTGCTTAAATTGCATTTTCTCGACGAGCTGAGCACGTTTTCTTAAATGTGCTCCTCCCGTCGCTCTGGTTGGGCGCGCATAGTAAAAAGTGCTCCTTGCAGCTAGAGAGTGCCGCGTTGACCACTGCGCAAGAAGAAATAAGCACCTGCAACGTTTGGTTTAGGTTTTAGGTGCATTTTTAATTTTATTGCTTAAATCGCATTTTCTCGACAAGCTGAGCACGTTTTCTGAAATGTGCTCCTCCCGTCGCTCTGGTTGGGTGTGCACAGTAAAAAGAGCTCCTGGCAGCTAGGGAGTGCCGCGTTGACCACTGCGCACGAAGAAATAAGCACCTGCAACGTTTGGTTTAGGTTTTAGGTGCATTTTTAATTTTATTGCTTAAATCGCATTCTCTCGACGAGCTGAGCACGTTTTCTGAAATGTGCTCCTCCCGTCACTCTGGTTGGGTGCGCACAGTAAAAAGTGCTCCTGGCAGCTAGGGAGTGCCGCGTTGAGCACTACGCACGAAGAAATAAGCACCTGCAACGTTTGGTTTAGGTTTTAGGTGCATTTTAAATTTTATTGCTTAAATCGCATTTCCTCGACGAGCTGAGCACGTTTTCTGAAAAATGCTCCTCCCGTCGCTCTGGTTGTGCGCGCATAGTAAAAAGTGCTCCTGGCAGCTAGAGAGTGCCGCGTTGACCACTGCACATGAAGAAATAAGCACCTGCAACGTTTGGTTTAGGTTTTAGGTGCATTTTTAATTTTATTGCTTAAATCGCATTTTCTCGACGAGCTGAGCACGTTTTCTGAAATGTGCTCCTCCCGTCACTCTGGTTGGGTGCGCACAGTAAAAAGTGCTCCTGGCAGCTAGGGAGTGCCGCGTTGAGCACTACGCACGAAGAAATAAGCACCTGCAACGTTTGGTTTAGGTTTTAGCTGCATTTTTAATTTTATTGCTTAAATCGCATTTTCTCGACGAGCTGAGCAAGTTTTCTGAAATGTGCTCCTCCCGACGCTCTGGTTGGGTGCGCACAGTAAAAAGAGCTCCTGGCAGCTAGGGAGTTCCGCGTTGACCACTGCGCACGAAGAAATAAGCACCTGCAACGTTTGGTTTAGGTTTTAGGTGCATTTTTAATTTTATTGCTTAAATCGCGTTCTCTCGACGAGCTGAGCACGTTTTCTGAAATGTGCTCCTCCCGTTGCTCTGGTTGGGCGCGCATAGTAAAAAGTGCTCTTGGCAGCTAAAAAGTGCCGCGTTGACCACTGCGCACAAAGAAATAAGCACCTGCAACGTTTGGTTTAGGTTTTAGGTGCATTTTAAATTTTATTGCTTAAATCGCATTTTCTCGACGAGCTCAGCACGTTTTCTGAAATGTGCTCCTCCCGTCGCTCTGGTTGTGCGCGCATAGTAAAAAGTGCTCCTGGCAGCTAGAGAGTGCCGCGTTGACCACTGCACATGAAGAAATAAGCACCTGCAACGTTTGGTTTAGGTTTTAGGTGCATTTTTAATTTTATTGCTTAAATCGCATTTTCTCGACGAGCTGAGCACGTTTTCTGAAATGTGCTCCTCCCGTCGCTCTGGTTGGGTGCGCACAGTAAAAAGTGCTCTTGGCAGCTAGAGAGTGCCGCGTTGACCACTGCGCATGAAGAAATAAGCACCTGCAACGTTTGGTTTAGGTTTTAGGTGCATTTTTAATTTGATTGCTTAAATCGCATTTTCTCGACGAGCTGAGCACGTTTTCTGAAATGTGCTCCTCCCGTCACTCTGGTTGGGTGCACACAGTAAAAAGTGCTCCTGGCAGCTAGGGAGTGCCGCGTTGAGCACTGCGCACGAAGAAATAAGCACCTGCAACGTTTGGTTTAGGTTTTAGGTGCATTTTTAATTTTATTGCTTAAATCGCATTTTCTCGACGAGCTGAGCACGTTTTCTGAAATGTGCTCCTCCCGTCACTCTGGTTGGGTGCGCACAGTAAAAAGTGCTCTTGGCAGCTAGAGAGTGCCGCGTTGACCACTGCGCATGAAGAAATAAGCACCTGCAACGTTTGGTTTAGGTTTTAGGTGCATTTTTAATTTTATTGCTTAAATCGCATTTTCTCGACGAGCTGAGCACGTTTTCTGAAATGTGCTCCTCCCGTCACTCTGGTTGGGTGCGCACAGTAAAAAGTGCTCCTGGCAGCTAGGGAGTGCCGCGTTGAGCACTGCGCACGAAGAAATAAGCACCTGCAACGTTTGGTTTAGGTTTTAGGTGCATTTTTAATTTTATTGCTTAAATCGCATTTTCTCGACGAGCTGAGCACGTTTTCTGAAATGGGCTCCCCCCGTCGCTCTGGTTGGGTGCGCACAGTAAAAAGAGCTCCTGGCAGCTAGGGAGTTCCGCGTTGACCACTGCGCACGAAGAAATAAGCACCTGCAACGTTTGGTTTAGGTTTTAGGTGCATTTTTAATTTTATTGCTTTAATCGCATTTTCTCGACGAGCTGAGCACGTTTTCTGAAATGTGCTCCTCCCGTCACTCTGGTTGGGTGCGCACAGTAAAAAGTGGTCCTGGCAGCTAGGGAGTGCCGCGTTGAGCACTGCGCACGAAGAAATAAGCACCTGCAACGTTTGGTTTAGGTTTTAGGTGCATTTTTAATTTTATTGCTTAAATCGCTTTTTCTCGACGAGCTGAGCACGTTTTCTGAAATGTTCTCCTCCCGTCACTCTGGTTGGGTGCACACAGTAAAAAGTGCTCCTGGCAGCTAGGGAGTGCCGCGTTGAGCACTGCGCACGAAGAAATAAGCACCTGCAACGTTTGGTTTAGGTTTTAGGTGCATTTTTAATTTTATTGCTTAAATCGCATTTTCTCGACGAGCTGAGCACGTTTTCTGAAATGGGCTCCTCCCGTCGCTCTGGTTGGGTGCGCACAGTAAAAAGAGCTCCTGGCAGCTAGGGAGTTCCGCGTTGACCACTGCGCACGAAGAAATAAGCACCTGCAACGTTTGGTTTAGGTTTTAGGTGCATTTTTAATTTTATTGCTTAAATCGCATTCTCTCGACGAGCTGAGCACGTTTTCTGAAATGTGCTCCTCCCGTCGCTCTGGTTGGGTGCACACAGTAAAAAGTGCTCCTGGCAGCTAGGGTGTGCCGCGTTGAGCACTGCGCACGAAGAAATAAGCACCTGCAACGTTTGGTTTAGGTTTTAGGTGCATTTTTAATTTTATTGCTTAAATCGCATTTTCTCGACGAGCTGAGCACGTTTTCTGAAATGGGCTCCTCCCGTCGCTCTGGTTGGGTGCGCACAGTAAAAAGAGCTCCTGGCAGCTAGGGAGTTCCGCGTTGACCACTGCGCACGAAGAAATAAGCACCTGCAACGTTTGGTTTAGGTTTTAGGTGCATTTTTAATTTTATTGCTTAAATCGCATTCTCTCGACGAGCTGAGCACGTTTTCTGAAATGTGCTCCTCCCGTCGCTCTGGTTGGGTGCACACAGTAAAAAGAGCTCCTGGCAGCTAGGGAGTGCCGCGTTGACCACTGCGCACGAAGAAATAAGCACCTGCAACGTTTGGTTTAGGTTTTAGGTGCATTTTTTATTTTATTGCTTAAATCGCATTCTCTCGACGAGCTGAGCACGTTTTCTGAAATGTGCTCCTCCCGTCGCTCTGGTTGGGTGCGCGTAGTAAAAAGTGCTCCTGGCAGCTAGGGAGTGCCGCGTTGACCACTGCGCATGAAGAAATAAGCACCTGCAACGTTTGGTTTAGGTTTTAGGTGCATTTTTAATCTTATTGCTTAAATCGCATTTTCTCGACGAGCTGAGCACGTTTTCTGAAATGTGCTCCTCCCGTCACTCTGGTTGGGTGCGCACAGTAAAAAGTGCTCTTGGCAGCTAGAGAGTGCCGCGTTGACCACTGCGCATGAAGAAATAAGCACCTGCAACGTTTGGTTTAGGTTTTAGGTGCATTTTTAATTTTATTGCTTAAATCGCATTTTCTCGACGAGCTGAGCACGTTTTCTGAAATGTGCTCCTCCCGTCACTCTGGTTGGGTGCACACAGTAAAAAGAGCTCCTGGCAGCTAGGGAGTGCCGCGTTGACCACTGCGCACGAAGAAATAAGCACCTGCAACGTTTGGTTTAGGTTTTAGGTGCATTTTTAATTTTATTGCTTAAATCGCATTCTCTCGACGAGCTGAGCACGTTTTCTGAAATGTGCTCCTCCCGTCACTCTGGTTGGGTGCGCACAGTAAAAAGTGCTCCTGGCAGCTAGGGAGTGCCGCGTTGAGCACTGCGCACGAAGAAATAAGCACCTGCAACGTTTGGTTTAGGTTTTAGGTGCATTTTTAATTTTATTGCTTAAATCGCATTTTCTCGACGAGCTGAGCACGTTTTCTGAAATGGGCTCCCCCCGTCGCTCTGGTTGGGTGCGCACAGTAAAAAGAGCTCCTGGCAGCTAGGGAGTTCCGCGTTGACCACTGCGCACGAAGAAATAAGCACCTGCAACGTTTGGTTTAGGTTTTAGGTGCATTTTTAATTTTATTGCTTAAATCGCATTTTCTCGACGAGCTGAGCACGTTTTCTGAAATGTGCTCCTCCCGTCACTCTGGTTGGGTGCGCACAGTAAAAAGTGGTCCTGGCAGCTAGGGAGTGCCGCGTTGAGCACTGCGCACGAAGAAATAAGCACCTGCAACGTTTGGTTTAGGTTTTAGGTGCATTTTTAATTTTATTGCTTAAATCGCATTTTCTCGACGAGCTGAGCACGTTTTCTGAAATGTGCTCCTCCCGTCACTCTGGTTGGGTGCACACAGTAAAAAGAGCTCCTGGCAGCTAGGGAGTGCCGCGTTGACCACTGCGCACGAAGAAATAAGCACCTGCAACGTTTGGTTTAGGTTTTAGGTGCATTTTTTATTTTATTGCTTAAATCGCATTCTCTCGACGAGCTGAGCACGTTTTCTGAAATGTGCTCCTCCCGTCGCTCTGGTTGGGTGCGCGTAGTAAAAAGTGCTCCTGGCAGCTAGAGAGTGCCGTGTTGACCACTGCGCATGAAGAAATAAGCACCTGCAACGTTTGGTTTAGGTTTTAGGTGCATTTTTAATTTTATTGCTAAAATCGCATTTTCTCGACGAGCTGAGCACGTTTTCTGAAATGTGCTCCTCCCGTCGCTCTGGTTGGGTGCGCACAGTAAAAAGAGCTTCTGGCAGCTAGGGAGTGCCGCGTTGACCACTGCGCACGAAGAAATAAGCACCTGCAACGTTTGGTTTAGGTATTAGGTGCATTTTTAATTTTATTGCTTAAATCGCATTCTCTCGACGAGCTGAGCACGTTTTCTGAAATGTGCTCCTCCCGTCGCTCTGGTTGGGTGCGCGTAGTAAAAAAGGCTCCTGGCAGCTAGAGAGTGCCGCGTTGAGCACTGCGCACGAAGAATTAAGCACCTGCAACGTTTGGTTTAGGTTTTAGGTGCATTTTTAATTTTATTGCTTAAATCGCATTCTCTCGACGAGCTGAGCACGTTTTCTGAAATGTGCTCCTCCCGTCGCTCTGGTTGGGTTCGCACAGTAAAAAGTGCTCTTGGCAGCTCGGGAGTGCCGCGTTGACCACTGCGCATGAAGAAATAAGCACCTGCAACGTTTGGTTTAGGTTTTAGGTGCATTTTTAATTTTATTGCTTAAATCGCATTTTCTCGACGAGCTGAGCACGTTTTCTGAAATGTGCTCCTCCCGTCGCTCTGGTTGGGCGCGCATAGTAAAAAGTGCTCCTGGCAGCTAGAGAGTGCCGCGTTGACCACTGCGCATGAAGAAATAAGCACCTGCAACGTTTGGTTTAGGTTTTAGGTGCATTTTTAATTTTATTGCTTAAATCGCATTTTCTCGACAAGCCGAGCACGTTTTCTGAAATGTGCTCCTCCCGTCGCTCTGGTTGGGTGCGCACAGTAAAAAGTGCTCTTGGCAGCTAGAGAGTGCCGCGTTGACCACTGCGCATGAAGAAATAACCACCTGCAACGTTTGGTTTAGGTTTTAGGTGCATTTTTAATTTTATTGCTTAAATCGCATTCTCTCGACGAGCTGAGCACGTTTTCTGAAATGTGCTCCTCCCGTCACTCTGGTTGGGTGCGCATAGTAAAAAGTGCTCTTGGCAGCTAAAGAGTGCCGCGTTGACCACTGCGCACAAAGAAATAAGCACCTGCAACGTTTGGTTTAGGTTTTAGGTGCATTTTTAATTTTATTGCTTAAATCGCATTTCCTCGACGAGCTGAGCACGTTTTCTGAAATGAGCTCCTCCCGTCGCTCTGGCTGTGCGCGCATAGTAAAAAGTGCTCCTGGCAGCTAGAGAATGCCGCGTTGACCACTGCACATGAAGAAATAAGCACCTGCAACGTTTGGTTTAGGTTTTAGGTGCATTTTTAATTTTATTGCTTAAATCGCATTTTCTCGACGAGCTGAGCACGTTTTCTGAAATGTGCTCCTCCCGTCGCTCTGGTTGGGTGCGCACAGTAAAAAGTGCTCTTGGCAGCTAGAGAGTGCCGCGTTGACCACTGCACATGAAGAAATAAGCACCTGCAACGTTTGGTTTAGGTTTTAGGTGCATTTTTAATTTTATTGCTTAAATCGCATTTTCTCGACGAGCCGAGCACGTTTTCTGAAATGTGCTCCTCCCGTCACTCTGGTTGGGTGCGCACAGTAAAAAGAGCTCCTGGCAGCTAGGGAGTTCCGCGTCGACCACTGCGCACGAAGAAATAAGCACCTGCAACGTTTGGTTTAGGTTTTAGGTGCATTTTTTATTTTATTGCTTAAATCGCATTCTCTCGACGAGCTGAGCACGTTTTCTGAAAAGTGCTCCTCCCGTCGCTCTGGTTGTGCGCGCATAGTAAAAAGTGCTCCTGGCAGCTAGAGAGTGCCGCGTTGACCACTGCACATGAAGAAATAAGCACCTGCAACGTTTGGTTTAGGTTTTAGGTGCATTTTTAATTTTATTGCTTTAATCGCATTTTCTCGACGAGCTGAGCACGTTTTCTGAAATGTGCTCCTCCCGTCACTCTGGTTGGGTGCGCACAGTAAAAAGTGCTCCTGGCAGCTAGGGAGAGCCGCGTTGAGCACTACGCACGAAGAAATAAGCACCTGCAACGTTTGGTTTAGGTTTTAGCTGCATTTTTAATTTTATTGCTTAAATCGCATTTTCTCGACGAGCTGAGCAAGTTTTCTGAAATGTGCTCCTCCCGACGCTCTGGTTGGGTGCGCACAGTAAAAAGAGCTCCTGGCAGCTAGGGAGTTCCGCGTTGACCACTGCGCACGAAGAAATAAGCACCTGCAACGTTTGGTTTAGGTTTTAGGTGCATTTTTAATTTTATTGCTTAAATCGCATTCTCTCGACGAGCTGAGCACGTTTTCTGAAATGTGCTCCTCCCGTCGCTCTGGTTGGGTGCGCACAGTAAAAAGTGCTCTTGGCAGCTCGGGAGTGCCGCGTTGACCACTGCGCATGAAGAAATAAGCACCTGCAACGTTTGGTTTAGGTTTTAGGTGCATTTTTAATTTTATTGCTTAAATCGCATTTTCTCGACGAGCTGAGCACGTTTTCTGAAATGTGCTCCTCCCGTCGCTCTGGTTGGGCGCGCATAGTAAAAAGTGCTCCTGGCAGCTAGGGAGTGCCGCGTTGAGCACTGCGCACGAAGAAATAAGCACCTGCAACGTTTGGTTTAGGTTTTAGGTGCATTTTTAATTTTATTGCTTAAATCGCATTTTCTCGACAAGCTGAGCACGTTTTCTGAAATGTGCTCCTCCCGTCGCTCTGGTTGGGTGCGCACAGTAAAAAGAGCTCCTGGCAGCTAGGGAGTGCCGCGTTGACCACTGCGCACGAAGAAATAAGCACCTGCAACGTTTGGTTTAGGTTTTAGGTGCATTTTTAATTTTATTGCTTAAATCGCATTTTCTCGACGAGCTGAGCACGTTTTCTGAAATGTGCTCCTCCCGTCACTCTGGTTGGGTGCGCACAGTAAAAAGTGCTCTTGGCAGCTAAAAAGTGCCGCGTTGACCACTGCGCACAAAGAAATAAGCACCTGCAACGTTTGGTTTAGGTTTTAGGTGCATTTTAAATTTTATTGCTTAAATCGCATTTTCTCGACGAGCTGAGCACGTTTTCTGAAATGTGCTCCTCCCGTCGCTCTGGTTGTGCGCGCATAGTAAAAAGTGCTCCTGGCAGCTAGAGAGTGCCGCGTTGACCACTGCACATGAAGAAATAAGCACCTGCAACGTTTGGTTTAGGTTTTAGGTGCATTTTTAATTTTATTGCTTAAATCGCATTTTCTCGACGAGCTGAGCACGTTTTCTGAAATGTGCTCCTCCCGTCGCTCTGGTTGGGTGCGCACAGTAAAAAGTGCTCTTGGCAGCTAGAGAGTGCCGCGTTGACCACTGCGCATGAAGAAATAAGCACCTGCAACGTTTGGTTTAGGTTTTAGGTGCATTTTTAATTTTATTGCTTAAATCGCATTTTCTCGACGAGCTGAGCACGTTTTCTGAAATGTGCTCCTCCCGTCACTCTGGTTGGGTGCGCACAGTAAAAAGTGCTCCTGGCAGCTAGGGAGTGCCGCGTTGAGCACTGCGCACGAAGAAATAAGCACCTGCAACGTTTGGTTTAGGTTTTAGGTGCATTTTTAATTTTATTGCTTAAATCGCATTTTCTCGACGAGCTGAGCACGTTTTCTGAAATGTGCTCCTCCCGTCACTCTGGTTGGGTGCGCACAGTAAAAAGTGCTCTTGGCAGCTAGAGAGTGCCGCGTTGACCACTGCGCATGAAGAAATAAGCACCTGCAACGTTTGGTTTAGGTTTTAGGTGCATTTTTAATTTTATTGCTTAAATCGCATTTTCTCGACGAGCTGAGCACGTTTTCTGAAATGTGCTCCTCCCGTCACTCTGGTTGGGTGCGCACAGTAAAAAGTGCTCCTGGCAGCTAGGGAGTGCCGCGTCTAGCACTGCGTACGAAGAAATAAGCACCTGCAACGTTTAGTTTAGGTTTTAGGTGCATTTTTAATTTTATTGCTTAAATCGCATTTTCTCGACGAGCTGAGCACGTTTTCTAAAATGTGCTCCTCCCGTCACTCTGGTTGGGTGCGCACAGTAAAAAGTGCTCCTGGCAGCTAGGGAGTGCCGCGTTGAGCACTGCGCACGAAGAAATAAGCACCTGCAACGTTTGGTTTAGGTTTTAGGTGCATTTTTAATTTTATTGCTTAAATCGCATTTTCTCGACGAGCTGAGCACGTTTTCTGAAATGTGCTCCTCCCGTCACTCTGGTTGGGTGCGCACAGTAAAAAGTGCTCTTGGCAGCTAGAGATTGCCGCGTTGACCACTGCGCATGAAGAAATAAGCACCTGCAACGTTTGGTTTAGGTTTTAGGTGCATTTTTAATTTTATTGCTTAAATCGCATTTTCTCGACGAGCTGAGCACGTTTTCTGAAATGTGCTCCTCCCGTCACTCTGGTTGGGTGCGCACAGTAAAAAGTGCTCCTGGCAGCTAGGGAGTGCCGCGTTGAGCACTGCGCACGAAGAAATAAGCACCTGCAACGTTTGGTTTAGGTTTTAGGTGCATTTTTAATTTTATTGCTTAAATCGCATTTTCTCGACGAGCTGAGCACGTTTTCTGAAATGGGCTCCCCCCGTCGCTCTGGTTGGGTGCGCACAGTAAAAAGAGCTCCTGGCAGCTAGGGAGTTCCGCGTTGACCACTGCGCACGAAGAAATAAGCACCTGCAACGTTTGGTTTAGGTTTTAGGTGCATTTTTAATTTTATTGCTTAAATCGCATTTTCTCGACGAGCTGAGCACGTTTTCTGAAATGTGCTCCTCCCGTCACTCTGGTTGGGTGCGCACAGTAAAAAGTGGTCCTGGCAGCTAGGGAGTGCCGCGTTGAGCACTGCGCACGAAGAAATAAGCACCTGCAACGTTTGGTTTAGGTTTTAGGTGCATTTTTAATTTTATTGCTTAAATTGCATTTTCTCGACGAGCTGAGCACGTTTTCTGAAATGGGCTCCTCCCGTCGCTCTGGTTGGGTGCGCACAGTAAAAAGAGCTCCTGGCAGCTAGGGAGTTCCGCGTTGACCACTGCGCACGAAGAAATAAGCACCTGCAACGTTTGGTTTAGGTTTTAGGTGCATTTTTTATTTTATTGCTTAAATCGCATTCTCTCGACGAGCTGAGCACGTTTTCTGAAATGTGCTCCTCCCGTCGCTCTGGTTGGGTGCACACAGTAAAAAGAGCTCCTGGCAGCTAGGGAGTGCCGCGTTGACCACTGCGCACGAAGAAATAAGCACCTGCAACGTTTGGTTTAGGTTTTAGGTGCATTCTTTATTTTATTGCTTAAATCGCATTCTCTCGACGAGCTGAGCACGTTTTCTGAAATGTGCTCCTCCCGTCGCTCTGGTTGGGTGCGCGTAGGAAAAAGTGCTCCTGGCAGCTAGAGAGTGCCGCGTTGACCACTGCGCATGAAGAAATAAGCACCTCCAACGTTTGGTTTAGGTTTTAGGTGCATTTTTAATTTTATTGCTTAAATCGCATTTTCTCGACGAGCTGAGCACGTTTTCTGAAATGTGCTCCTCCCGTCGCTCTGGTTGGGTGCGCACAGTAAAAAGAGCTCCTGGCAGCTAGGGAGTGCCGCGTTGACCACTGCGCACGAAGAAATAAGCACCTGCAACGTTTGGTTTAGGTTTTAGGTGCATTTTTAATTTTATTGCTTAAATCGCTTTTTCTCGACGAGCTGAGCACGTTTTCTGAAATGTTCTCCTCCCGTCACTCTGGTTGGGTGCACACAGTAAAAAGTGCTCCTGGCAGCTAGGGAGTGCCGCGTTGAGCACTGCGCACGAAGAAATAAGCATCTGCAACGTTTGGTTTAGGTTTTAGGTGCATTTTTAATTTTATTGCTTAAATCGCATTTTCTCGACGAGCTGAGCACGTTTTCTGAAATGGGCTCCTCCCGTCGCTCTGGTTGGGTGCGCACAGTAAAAAGAGCTCCTGGCAGCTAGGGAGTTCCGAGTTGACCACTGCGCACGAAGAAATAAGCACCTGCAACGTTTGGTTTAGGTTTTAGGTGCATTTTTAATTTTATTGCTTAAATCGCATTCTCTCGACGAGCTGAGCACGTTTTCTGAAATGTGCTCCTCCCGTCGCTCTGGTTGGGTGCACACAGTAAAAAGAGCTCCTGGCAGCTAGGGAGTGCCGCGTTGACCACTGCGCACGAAGAAATAAGCACCTGCAACGTTTGGTTTAGGTTTTAGGTGCATTTTTAATTTTATTGCTTAAATTGCGTTTTCTCGATGAGCTGAGCACATTTTCTGAAATGTGCTCCTCCCGTCACTCTGGTTGGGTGCGCACAGTAAAAAGTGCTCTTGGCAGCTAGAGAGTGCCGCGTTGACCACTGCGCATGAAGAAATAACCACCTGCAACGTTTGGTTTAGGGTTTAGGTGCATTTTTAATTTTATTGCTTAAATCGCATTTTCTCGACGAGCTGAGTACGTTTTCTGAAATGTGCTCCTTCCGTCACTCTGGTTGGGTGCGCACAGTAAAAAGTGCTCCTGGCAGCTAGGGAGTGCCGCGTTGACCACTGCGCACGAAGAAATAAGCACCTGCAACGTTTGGTTTAGGTTTTAGGTGCATTTTTAATTTTATTGTTTAAATCGCATTTTCTCGACGAGCTGAGCACGTTTTCTGAAATGTGCTCCTCCCGTCGCTCTGGTTGGATGTGCACAGTAAAAAGAGCTCCTGGCAGCTAGGGAGTGCCGCGTTGACCACTGCGCACGAAGAAATAAGCACCTGCAACGTTTGGTTTAGGTTTTAGGTGCATTTTTTATTTTATTGCTTAAATCGCATTCTCTCGACGAGCTGAGCACGTTTTCTGAAATGTGCTCCTCCCGTCGCTCTGGGTGGGTGCGCGTAGTAAAAAGTGCTCCTGGCAGCTAGAGAGTGCCGCGTTGACCACTGCGCATGAAGAAATAAGCACCTGCAACGTTTGGTTTAGGTTTTAGGTGCATTTTTAATTTTATTGCTTAAATCGCATTTTCTCGACGAGCTGAGCACGTTTTCTGAAATGTGCTCCTCCCGTCGCTCTGGTTGGGTGCGCACAGTAAAAAGAGCTCCTGGCAGCTAGGGAGTGCCGCGTTGACCACTGCGCACGAAGAAATAAGCACCTGCAACGTTTGGTTTAGGTTTTAGGTGCATTTTTAATTTTATTGCTTAAATCGCATTCTCTCGACGAGCTGAGCACGTTTTCTGAAATGTGCTCCTCCCGTCGCTCTGGTTGGGTGCGCACAGTAAAAAGTGCTCTTGCCAGCTCGGGAGTGCCGCGTTGACCACTGCGCATGAAGAAATAAGCACCTGCAACGTTTGGTTTAGGTTTTAGGTGCATTTTTAATTTTATTGCTTAAATCGCATTTTCTCGACGAGCTGAGCACGTTTTCTGAAATGTGCTCCTCCCGTCGCTCTGGTTGGGCGCGCATAGTAAAAAGTGCTCCTGGCAGCTAGAGAGTGCCGCGTTGACCACTGCACATGAAGAAATAAGCTTCTGCAACGTTTGGTTTAGGTTTTAGGTGCATTTTTAATTTTATTGCTTAAATCGCATTTTCTCGACGAGCTGAGCACGTTTTCTGAAATGTGCTCCTCCCGTCGCTCTGGTTGGGTGCGCACAGTAAAAAGTGCTCTTGGCAGCTAGAGAGTGCCGCGTTGACCACTGCACATGAAGAAATAAGCACCTGCAACGTTTGGTTTAGGTTTTAGGTGCATTTTTAATTTTATTGCTTAAATCGCATTTTCTCGACGAGCTGTGCACGTTTTCTGAAATGTGCTCCTCCCGTCACTCTGGTTGGGTGCGCACAGTAAAAAGTGCTCTTGGCAGCTAGAGAGTGCCGCGTTGACCACTGCGCATGAAGAAATAAGCACCTGCAACGTTTGGTTTAGGTTTTAGGTGCATTTTTACTTTTATTGCTTAAATCGCATTTTCTCGACGAGCTGAGCACGTTTTCTGAAATGTGCTCCTCCCGTCACTCTGGTTGGGTGCGCACAGTAAAAAGTGCTCCTGGCAGCTAGGGAGTGCCGCGTTGAGCACTGCGCACGAAGAAATAAGCACCTGCAACGTTTGGTTTAGGTTTTAGGTGCATTTTTAATTTTATTGCTTAAATCGCGTTTTCTCGACGAGCTGAGCACGTTTTCTGAAATGTGCTCCTCCCGTCACTCTGGTTGGGTGCACACAGTAAAAAGAGCTCCTGGCAGCTAGGGAACTCCGCGTTGACCACTGCGCACGAATAAATAAGCACCTGCAACGTTTGGTTTAGGTTTTAGGTGCATTTTTAATTTTATTGCTTAAATCGCATTTTCTCGACGAGCTGAGCACGTTTTCTGAAATGTGCTCCTCCCGTCACTCTGGTTGGGTGCACACAGTAAAAAGTGCTCCTGGCAGCTAGGGAGTGCCGCGTTGAGCACTGCGCACGAAGAAATAAGCACCTGCAACGTTTGGTTTAGGTTTTAGGTGCATTTTTAATTTTATTGCTTAAATCGCATTCTCTCGACGAGCTGAGCACGTTTTCTGAAATGTGCTCCTCCCGTCGCTCTGGTTGGGTGCACACAGTAAAAAGAGCTCCTGGCAGCTAGAGAGTTCCGCGTTGACCACTGCGCACGAAGAAATAAGCACCTGAAACGTTTGGTTTAGGTTTTAGGTGCATTTTTAATTTTATTGCTTAAATCGCATTTTCTCGACGAGCTGAGCACGTTTTCTGATATGTGCTCCTCCCGTCACTCTGGTTGGGTGCGCACAGTAAATAGTGCTCTTGGCAGCTAGAGAGTGCCGCGTTGACCACTGCGCATGAAGAAATAAGCACCTGCAACGTTTGGTTTAGGTTTTAGGTGCATTTTTAATTTTATTGCTTAAATCGCATTTTCTCGACGAGCTGAGCACGTTTTCTGAAATGTGCTCCTCCCGTCGCTCTGGTTGGGCGCGCATAGTAAAAAGTGCTCCTGGCAGCTAGAGAGTGCCGCGTTGACCACTGCGCAAGAAGAAATAAGCACCTGCAACGTTTGGTTTAGGTTTTAGGTGCATTTTTAATTTTATTGCTTAAATCGCATTTTCTCGACAAGCTGAGCACGTTTTCTGAAATGTGCTCCTCCCGTCGCTCTGGTTGGGTGCGCACAGTAAAAAGAGCTCCTGGCAGCTAGGGAGTGCCGCGTTGACCACTGCGCACGAAGAAATAAGCACCTGCAACGTTTGGTTTAGGTTTTAGGTGCATTTTTAATTTTATTGCTTAAATCGCATTCTCTCGACGAGCTGAGCACGTTTTCTGAAATGTGCTCCTCCCGTCACTCTGGTTGGGTGCGCACAGTAAAAAGTGCTCCTGGCAGCTAGGGAGTGCCGCGTTGAGCACTACGCACGAAGAAATAAGCACCTGCAACGTTTGGTTTAGGTTTTAGCTGCATTTTTAATTTTATTGCTTAAATCGCATTTTCTCGACGAGCTGAGCACGTTTTCTGAAATGTGCTCCTCCCGTCGCTCTGGTTGGGTGCGCACAGTAAAAAGAGCTCCTGGCAGCTAGGGAGTTCCGCGTTGACCACTGCGCACGAAGAAATAAGCACCTGCAACGTTTGGTTTAGGTTTTAGGTGCATTTTTAATTGTATTGCTTAAATCGCATTCTCTCGACGAGCTGAGCACGTTTTCTGAAATGTGCTCCTCCCGTCGCTCTGGTTGTGCGCGCATAGTAAAAAGTGCTCCTGGCAGCTAGAGAGTGCCGCGTTGACCACTGCACATGAAGAAATAAGCACCTGCAACGTTTGGTTTAGGTTTTAGGTGCATTTTTAATTTTATTGCTTAAATCGCATTTTCTCGACGAGCTGAGCACGTTTTCTGAAATGTGCTCCTCCCGTCGCTCTGGTTGGGTGCGCACAGTAAAGTGCTCTTGGCAGCTAGAGAGTGCCGCGTTGACCACTGCACACGAAGAAATAAGCACCTGCAACGTTTGGTTTAGGTTTTAGGTGCATTTTTAATTTTATTGCTTAAATCGCATTTTCTCGACGAGCTGAGCACGTTTTCTGAAATGTGCTCCTCCCGTCACTCTGGTTGGGTGCGCACAGTAAAAAGTGCTCCTGGCAGCTAGGGAGTGCCGCGTTGAGCACTGCGCACGAAGAAATAAGCACCTGCAACGTTTGGTTTAGGTTTTAGGTGCATTTTTAATTTTATTGCTTAAATCGCATTTTCTCGACGAGCTGAGCACGTTTTCTGAAATGTGCTCCTCCCGTCACTCTGGTTGGGTGCGCACAGTAAAAAGTGCTCTTGGCAGCTAGAGAGTGCCGCGTTGACCACTGCGCATGAAGAAATAAGCACCTGCAACGCTTGGTTTAGGTTTTAGGTGCATTTTTAATTTTATTGCTTAAATCGCATTTTCTCGACGAGCTGAGCACGTTTTCTGAAATGTGCTCCTCCCGTCACTCTGGTTGGGTGCGCACAGTAAAAAGAGCTCCTGGCAGCTAGGGAGTGCCGCGTTGAGCACTACGCACGAAGAAATAAGCACCTGTAACGTTTGGTTTAGGTTTTAGCTGCATTTTTAATTTTATTGCTTAAATCGCATTTTCTCGACGAGCTGAGCAAGTTTTCTGAAATGTGCTCCTCCCGTCGCTCTGGTTGGGTGCGCACAGTAAAAAGAGCTCCTGGCAGCTAGGGAGTTCCGCGTTGACCACTGCGCACGAAGAAATAAGCACCTGCAACGTTTGGTTTAGGTTTTAGGTGCATTTTTAATTTTATTGCTTAAATCGCATTCTCTCGACGAGCTGAGCACGTTTTCTGAAATGTGCTCCTCCCGTCGCTCTGGTTGGGTGCGCACAGTAAAAAGTGCTCTTGGCAGCTCGGGAGTGCCGCGTTGACCACTGCGCATGAAGAAATAAGCACCCGCAACGTTTGGTTTAGGTTTTAGGTGCATTTTTAATTTTATTGCTTAAATCGCATTTTCTCGACGAGCTGAGCACGTTTTCTGAAATGTGCTCCTCCCGTCGCTCTGGTTGGGCGCGCATAGTAAAAAGTGCTCCTGGCAGCTAGAGAGTGCCGCGTTGACCACTGCGCAAGAAGAAATAAGCACCTGCAACGTTTGGTTTAGGTTTTAGGTGCATTTTTAATTTTATTGCTTAAATCGCATTTTCTCGACAAGCTGAGCACGTTTTCTGAAATGTGCTCCTCCCGTCGCTCTGGTTGGGTGCGCACAGTATAAAGAGCTCCTGGCAGCTAGGGAGTGCCGCGTTGACCACTGCGCACGAAGAAATAAGCACCTGCAACGTTTGGTTTAGGTTTTAGGTGCATTTTTAATTTTATTGCTTAAATCGCATTCTCTCGACGAGCTTAGCACGTTTTCTGAAATGTGCTCCTCCCGTCGCTCTGGTTGGGTGCGCACAGTAAAAAGTGCTCTTGGCAGCTCGGGAGTGCCGCGTTGACCACTGCGCATGAAGAAATAAGCACCCGCAACGTTTGGTTTAGGTTTTAGGTGCATTTTTAATTTTATTGCTTAAATCGCATTTTCTCGACGAGCTGAGCACGTTTTCTGAAATGTGCTCCTCCCGTCACTCTGGTTGGGTGCGCATAGTAAAAAGTGCTCTTGGCAACTAAAGAGTGCCGCGTTGACCACTGCGCACAAAGAAATAAGCACCTGCAACGTTTGGTTTAGGTTTTAGGTGCATTTTAAATTTTATTGCTTAAATCGCATTTTCTCGACGAGCTGAGCACGTTTTCTTAAATGTGCTCCTCCCGTCGCTCTGGTTGTGCGCGCATAGTAAAAAGTGCTCCTGGCAGCTAGGGAGTGCCGCGTTGACCACTGCGCATGAAGAAATAAGCACCTGCAACGTTTGGTTTAGGTTTTAGGTGCATTTTTAATTTTATTGCTTAAATCGCATTTTCTCGACGAGCTGAGCACGTTTTCTGAAATGTGCTCCTCCCGTCGCTCTGGTTGGGTGCGCACAGTAAAAAGTGCTCCTGGCAGCTAGAGAGTGCCGCGTTGACCACTGCGCAAGAAGAAATAAGCACCTGCAACGTTTGGTTTAGGTTTTAGGTGCATTTTTAATCTTATTGCTTAAATCGCATTTTCTCGACGAGCTGAGCACGTTTTCTGAAATGTGCTCCTCCCGTCACTCTGGTTGGGTGCGCACAGTAAAAAGTGCTCTTGGCAGCTAGAGAGTGCCGCGTTGACCACTGCGCATGAAGAAATAAGCACCTGCAACGTTTGGTTTAGGTTTTAGGTGCATTTTTAATTTTATTGCTTAAATCGCATTTTCTCGACGAGCTGAGCACGTTTTCTGAAATGTGCTCCTCCCGTCGCTCTGGTTGTGCGCGCATAGTAAAAAGTGCTCCTGGCAGCTAAGAGTGCCGCGTTGACCACAGCGCACAAAGAAATAAGCACCTGCAACGTTTGGTTTAGGTTTTAGGTGCATTTTAAATTTTATTGCTTAAATCGCATTTCCTCAACGAGCTGAGCACGTTTTCTGAAATGTGCTCCTCCCGTCGCTCTGGTTGGGTGCACATAGTAAAAAGTGCTCCTGGCAGCTAGAGAGTGCCGCGTTGACCACTGCGCAAGAAGAAATAAGCACCTGCAACGTTTGGTTTAGGTTTTAGCTGCATTTTTAATTTTATTGCTTAAATCGCATTTTCTCGACGAGCTGAGCACGTTTTCTGAAATGTGCTCCTCCCGTCGCTCTGGTTGGGTGCGCACAGTAAAAAGAGCTCCTGGCAGCTAGGGAGTTCCGCGTTGACCACTGCGCACGAAGAAATAAGCACCTGCAACGTTTGGTTTAGGTTTTAGGTGCATTTTTAATTTTATTGCTTAAATCGCATTCTCTCGACGAGCTGAGCACGTTTTCTGAAATGTGCTCCTCCCGTCGCTCTGGTTGGGTGCGCACAGTAAAAAGTGCTCTTGCCAGCTCGGGAGTGCCGCGTTGACCACTGCACATGAAGAAATAAGCACCTGCAACGTTTGGTTTAGGTTTTAGGTGCATTTTTAATTTTATTGCTTAAATCGCATTTTCTCGACGAGCTGAGCACGTTTTCTGAAATGTGCTCCTCCCGTCGCTCTGGTTGGGCGCGCATAGTAAAAAGTGCTCCTGGCAGCTAGAGAGTGCCGCGTTGACCACTGCGCAAGAAGAAATAAGCACCTGCAACGTTTGGTTTAGGTTTTAGGTGCATTTTTAATTTTATTGCTTAAATCGCATTTTCTCGACAAGCTGAGCACGTTTTCTGAAATGTGCTCCTCCCGTCGCTCTGGTTGGGTGTGCACAGTAAAAAGAGCTCCTGGCAGCTAGGGAGTGCCGCGTTGACCACTGCGCACGAAGAAATAAGCACCTGCAACGTTTGGTTTAGGTTTTAGGTGCATTTTTAATTTTATTGCTTAAATCGCATTCTCTCGACGAGCTGAGCACGTTTTCTGAAATGTGCTCCTCCCGTCACTCTGGTTGGGTGCGCACAGTAAAAAGTGCTCCTGGCAGCTAGGGAGTGCCGCGTTGAGCACTACGCACGAAGAAATAAGCACCTGCAACGTTTGGTTTAGGTTTTAGGTGCATTTTAAATTTTATTGCTTAAATCGCATTTCCTCGACGAGCTGAGCACGTTTTCTGAAATGTGCTCCTCCCGTCGCTCTGGTTGTGCGCGCATAGTAAAAAGTGCTCCTGGCAGCTAGAGAGTGCCGCGTTGACCACTGCACATGAAGAAATAAGCTTCTGCAACGTTTGGTTTAGGTTTTAGGTGCATTTTTAATTTTATTGCTTAAATCGCATTTTCTCGACGAGCTGAGCACGTTTTCTGAAATGTGCTCCTCCCGTCGCTCTGGTTGGGTGCGCACAGTAAAAAGTGCTCTTGGCAGCTAGAGAGTGCCGCGTTGACCACTGCACATGAAGAAATAAGCACCTGCAACGTTTGGTTTAGGTTTTAGGTGCATTTTTAATTTTATTGCTTAAATCGCATTTTCTCGACGAGCTGTGCACGTTTTCTGAAATGTGCTCCTCCCGTCACTCTGGTTGGGTGCGCACAGTAAAAAGTGCTCTTGGCAGCTAGAGAGTGCCGCGTTGACCACTGCGCATGAAGAAATAAGCACCTGCAACGTTTGGTTTAGGTTTTAGGTGCATTTTTACTTTTATTGCTTAAATCGCATTTTCTCGACGAGCTGAGCACGTTTTCTGAAATGTGCTCCTCCCGTCACTCTGGTTGGGTGCGCACAGTAAAAAGTGCTCCTGGCAGCTAGGGAGTGCCGCGTTGAGCACTGCGCACGAAGAAATAAGCACCTGCAACGTTTGGTTTAGGTTTTAGGTGCATTTTTAATTTTATTGCTTAAATCGCGTTTTCTCGACGAGCTGAGCACGTTTTCTGAAATGTGCTCCTCCCGTCACTCTGGTTGGGTGCACACAGTAAAAAGAGCTCCTGGCAGCTAGGGAGTTCCGCGTTGACCACTGCGCACGAATAAATAAGCACCTGCAACGTTTGGTTTAGGTTTTAGGTGCATTTTTAATTTTATTGCTTAAATCGCATTTTCTCGACGAGCTGAGCACGTTTTCTGAAATGTGCTCCTCCCGTCACTCTGGTTGGGTGCACACAGTAAAAAGTGCTCCTGGCAGCTAGGGTGTGCCGCGTTGAGCACTGCGCACGAAGAAATAAGCACCTGCAACGTTTGGTTTAGGTTTTAGGTGCATTTTTAATTTTATTGCTTAAATCGCATTCTCTCGACGAGCTGAGCACGTTTTCTGAAATGTGCTCCTCCCGTCGCTCTGGTTGGGTGCACACAGTAAAAAGAGCTCCTGGCAGCTAGAGAGTTCCGCGTTGACCACTGCGCACGAAGAAATAAGCACCTGAAACGTTTGGTTTAGGTTTTAGGTGCATTTTTAATTTTATCGCGTTTTCTCGACGAGCTGAGCACGTTTTCTGAAATGTGCTCCTCCCGTCACTCTGGTTGGGTGCACACAGTAAAAAGAGCTCCTGGCAGCTAGGGAGTTCCGCGTTGACCACTGCGCACGAATAAATAAGCACCTGCAACGTTTGGTTTAGGTTTTAGGTGCATTTTTAATTTTATTGCTTAAATCGCATTTTCTCGACGAGCTGAGCACGTTTTCTGAAATGTGCTCCTCCCGTCACTCTGGTTGGGTGCACACAGTAAAAAGTGCTCCTGGCAGCTAGGGTGTGCCGCGTTGAGCACTGCGCACGAAGAAATAAGCACCTGCAACGTTTGGTTTAGGTTTTAGGTGCATTTTTAATTTTATTGCTTAAATCGCATTCTCTCGACGAGCTGAGCACGTTTTCTGAAATGTGCTCCTCCCGTCGCTCTGGTTGGGTGCACACAGTAAAAAGAGCTCCTGGCAGCTAGAGAGTTCCGCGTTGACCACTGCGCACGAAGAAATAAGCACCTGAAACGTTTGGTTTAGGTTTTAGGTGCATTTTTAATTTTATTGCTTAAATCGCATTTTCTCGACGAGCTGAGCACGTTTTCTGAAATGTGCTCCTCCCGTCACTCTGGTTGGGTGCGCACAGTAAATAGTGCTCTTGGCAGCTAGAGAGTGCCGCGTTGACCACTGCGCATGAAGAAATAAGCACCTGCAACGTTTGGTTTAGGTTTTAGGTGCATTTTGAATTTTATTGCTTAAATCGCATTTTCTCGACGAGCTGAGCACGTTTTCTGAAATGTGCTCCTCCCGTCGCTCTGGTTGGGCGCGCATAGTAAAAAGTGCTCCTGGCAGCTAGAGAGTGCCGCGTTGACCACTGCGCAAGAAGAAATAAGCACCTGCAACGTTTGGTTTAGGTTTTAGGTGCATTTTTAATTTTATTGCTTAAATCGCATTTTCTCGACAAGCTGAGCACGTTTTCTGAAATGTGCTCCTCCCGTCGCTCTGGTTGGGTGCGCACAGTAAAAAGAGCTCCTGGCAGCTAGGGAGTGCCGCGTTGACCACTGCGCACGAAGAAATAAGCACCTGCAACGTTTGGTTTAGGTTTTAGGTGCATTTTTAATTTTATTGCTTAAATCGCATTCTCTCGACGAGCTGAGCACGTTTTCTGAAATGTGCTCCTCCCGTCACTCTGGTTGGGTGCGCACAGTAAAAAGTGCTCCTGGCAGCTAGGGAGTGCCGCGTTGAGCACTACGCACGAAGAAATAAGCACCTGCAACGTTTGGTTTAGGTTTTAGCTGCATTTTTAATTTTATTGCTTAAATCGCATTTTCTCGACGAGCTGAGCACGTTTTCTGAAATGTGCTCCTCCCGTCGCTCTGGTTGGGTGCGCACAGTAAAAAGAGCTCCTGGCAGCTAGGGAGTTCCGCGTTGACCACTGCGCACGAAGAAATAAGCACCTGCAACGTTTGGTTTAGGTTTTAGGTGCATTTTTAATTGTATTGCTTAAATCGCATTCTCTCGACGAGCTGAGCACGTTTTCTGAAATGTGCTCCTCCCGTCGCTCTGGTTGTGCGCGCATAGTAAAAAGTGCTCCTGGCAGCTAGAGAGTGCCGCGTTGACCACTGCACATGAAGAAATAAGCACCTGCAACGTTTGGTTTAGGTTTTAGGTGCATTTTTAATTTTATTGCTTAAATCGCATTTTCTCGACGAGCTGAGCACGTTTTCTGAAATGTGTTCCTCCCGTCGCTCTGGTTGGGTGCGCACAGTAAAAAGTGCTCTTGGCAGCTAGAGAGTGCCGCGTTGACCACTGCACACGAAGAAATAAGCACCTGCAACGTTTGGTTTAGGTTTTAGGTGCATTTTTAATTTTATTGCTTAAATCGCATTTTCTCGACGAGCTGAGCACGTTTTCTGAAATGTGCTCCTCCCGTCACTCTGGTTGGGTGCGCACAGTAAAAAGTGCTCCTGGCAGCTAGGGAGTGCCGCGTTGAGCACTGCGCACGAAGAAATAAGCACCTGCAACGTTTGGTTTAGGTTTTAGGTGCATTTTTAATTTTATTGCTTAAATCGCATTTTCTCGACGAGCTGAGCACGTTTTCTGAAATGTGCTCCTCCCGTCACTCTGGTTGGGTGCGCACAGTAAAAAGTGCTCTTGGCAGCTAGAGAGTGCCGCGTTGACCACTGCGCATGAAGAAATAAGCACCTGCAACGCTTGGTTTAGGTTTTAGGTGCATTTTTAATTTTATTGCTTAAATCGCATTTTCTCGACGAGCTGAGCACGTTTTCTGAAATGTGCTCCTCCCGTCACTCTGGTTGGGTGCGCACAGTAAAAAGAGCTCCTGGCAGCTAGGGAGTGCCGCGTTGAGCACTACGCACGAAGAAATAAGCACCTGTAACGTTTGGTTTAGGTTTTAGCTGCATTTTTAATTTTATTGCTTAAATCGCATTTTCTCGACGAGCTGAGCAAGTTTTCTGAAATGTGCTCCTCCCGTCGCTCTGGTTGGGTGCGCACAGTAAAAAGAGCTCCTGGCAGCTAGGGAGTTCCGCGTTGACCACTGCGCACGAAGAAATAAGCACCTGCAACGTTTGGTTTAGGTTTTAGGTGCATTTTTAATTTTATTGCTTAAATCGCATTCTCTCGACGAGCTGAGCACGTTTTCTGAAATGTGCTCCTCCCGTCGCTCTGGTTGGGTGCGCACAGTAAAAAGTGCTCTTGGCAGCTCGGGAGTGCCGCGTTGACCACTGCGCATGAAGAAATAAGCACCCGCAACGTTTGGTTTAGGTTTTAGGTGCATTTTTAATTTTATTGCTTAAATCGCATTTTCTCGACGAGCTGAGCACGTTTTCTGAAATGTGCTCCTCCCGTCGCTCTGGTTGGGCGCGCATAGTAAAAAGTGCTCCTGGCAGCTAGAGAGTGCCGCGTTGACCACTGCGCAAGAAGAAATAAGCACCTGCAACGTTTGGTTTAGGTTTTAGGTGCATTTTTAATTTTATTGCTTAAATCGCATTTTCTCGACAAGCTGAGCACGTTTTCTGAAATGTGCTCCTCCCGTCGCTCTGGTTGGGTGCGCACAGTATAAAGAGCTCCTGGCAGCTAGGGAGTGCCGCGTTGACCACTGCGCACGAAGAAATAAGCACCTGCAACGTTTGGTTTAGGTTTTAGGTGCATTTTTAATTTTATTGCTTAAATCGCATTCTCTCGACGAGCTTAGCACGTTTTCTGAAATGTGCTCCTCCCGTCGCTCTGGTTGGGTGCGCACAGTAAAAAGTGCTCTTGGCAGCTCGGGAGTGCCGCGTTGACCACTGCGCATGAAGAAATAAGCACCCGCAACGTTTGGTTTAGGTTTTAGGTGCATTTTTAATTTTATTGCTTAAATCGCATTTTCTCGACGAGCTGAGCACGTTTTCTGAAATGTGCTCCTCCCGTCACTCTGGTTGGGTGCGCATAGTAAAAAGTGCTCTTGGCAACTAAAGAGTGCCGCGTTGACCACTGCGCACAAAGAAATAAGCACCTGCAACGTTTGGTTTAGGTTTTAGGTGCATTTTAAATTTTATTGCTTAAATCGCATTTTCTCGACGAGCTGAGCACGTTTTCTTAAATGTGCTCCTCCCGTCGCTCTGGTTGTGCGCGCATAGTAAAAAGTGCTCCTGGCAGCTAGGGAGTGCCGCGTTGACCACTGCGCATGAAGAAATAAGCACCTGCAACGTTTGGTTTAGGTTTTAGGTGCATTTTTAATTTTATTGCTTAAATCGCATTTTCTCGACGAGCTGAGCACGTTTTCTGAAATGTGCTCCTCCCGTCGCTCTGGTTGGGTGCGCACAGTAAAAAGTGCTCCTGGCAGCTAGAGAGTGCCGCGTTGACCACTGCGCAAGAAGAAATAAGCACCTGCAACGTTTGGTTTAGGTTTTAGGTGCATTTTTAATCTTATTGCTTAAATCGCATTTTCTCGACGAGCTGAGCACGTTTTCTGAAATGTGCTCCTCCCGTCACTCTGGTTGGGTGCGCACAGTAAAAAGTGCTCTTGGCAGCTAGAGAGTGCCGCGTTGACCACTGCGCATGAAGAAATAAGCACCTGCAACGTTTGGTTTAGGTTTTAGGTGCATTTTTAATTTTATTGCTTAAATCGCATTTTCTCGACGAGCTGAGCACGTTTTCTGAAATGTGCTCCTCCCGTCGCTCTGGTTGTGCGCGCATAGTAAAAAGTGCTCCTGGCAGCTAAGAGTGCCGCGTTGACCACAGCGCACAAAGAAATAAGCACCTGCAACGTTTGGTTTAGGTTTTAGGTGCATTTTAAATTTTATTGCTTAAATCGCATTTCCTCAACGAGCTGAGCACGTTTTCTGAAATGTGCTCCTCCCGTCGCTCTGGTTGGGTGCACATAGTAAAAAGTGCTCCTGGCAGCTAGAGAGTGCCGCGTTGACCACTGCGCAAGAAGAAATAAGCACCTGCAACGTTTGGTTTAGGTTTTAGCTGCATTTTTAATTTTATTGCTTAAATCGCATTTTCTCGACGAGCTGAGCACGTTTTCTGAAATGTGCTCCTCCCGTCGCTCTGGTTGGGTGCGCACAGTAAAAAGAGCTCCTGGCAGCTAGGGAGTTCCGCGTTGACCACTGCGCACGAAGAAATAAGCACCTGCAACGTTTGGTTTAGGTTTTAGGTGCATTTTTAATTTTATTGCTTAAATCGCATTCTCTCGACGAGCTGAGCACGTTTTCTGAAATGTGCTCCTCCCGTCGCTCTGGTTGGGTGCGCACAGTAAAAAGTGCTCTTGCCAGCTCGGGAGTGCCGCGTTGACCACTGCACATGAAGAAATAAGCACCTGCAACGTTTGGTTTAGGTTTTAGGTGCATTTTTAATTTTATTGCTTAAATCGCATTTTCTCGACGAGCTGAGCACGTTTTCTGAAATGTGCTCCTCCCGTCGCTCTGGTTGGGCGCGCATAGTAAAAAGTGCTCCTGGCAGCTAGAGAGTGCCGCGTTGACCACTGCGCAAGAAGAAATAAGCACCTGCAACGTTTGGTTTAGGTTTTAGGTGCATTTTTAATTTTATTGCTTAAATCGCATTTTCTCGACAAGCTGAGCACGTTTTCTGAAATGTGCTCCTCCCGTCGCTCTGGTTGGGTGTGCACAGTAAAAAGAGCTCCTGGCAGCTAGGGAGTGCCGCGTTGACCACTGCGCACGAAGAAATAAGCACCTGCAACGTTTGGTTTAGGTTTTAGGTGCATTTTTAATTTTATTGCTTAAATCGCATTCTCTCGACGAGCTGAGCACGTTTTCTGAAATGTGCTCCTCCCGTCACTCTGGTTGGGTGCGCACAGTAAAAAGTGCTCCTGGCAGCTAGGGAGTGCCGCGTTGAGCACTACGCACGAAGAAATAAGCACCTGCAACGTTTGGTTTAGGTTTTAGGTGCATTTTAAATTTTATTGCTTAAATCGCATTTCCTCGACGAGCTGAGCACGTTTTCTGAAATGTGCTCCTCCCGTCGCTCTGGTTGTGCGCGCATAGTAAAAAGTGCTCCTGGCAGCTAGAGAGTGCCGCGTTGACCACTGCACATGAAGAAATAAGCTTCTGCAACGTTTGGTTTAGGTTTTAGGTGCATTTTTAATTTTATTGCTTAAATCGCATTTTCTCGACGAGCTGAGCACGTTTTCTGAAATGTGCTCCTCCCGTCGCTCTGGTTGGGTGCGCACAGTAAAAAGTGCTCTTGGCAGCTAGAGAGTGCCGCGTTGACCACTGCACATGAAGAAATAAGCACCTGCAACGTTTGGTTTAGGTTTTAGGTGCATTTTTAATTTTATTGCTTAAATCGCATTTTCTCGACGAGCTGTGCACGTTTTCTGAAATGTGCTCCTCCCGTCACTCTGGTTGGGTGCGCACAGTAAAAAGTGCTCTTGGCAGCTAGAGAGTGCCGCGTTGACCACTGCGCATGAAGAAATAAGCACCTGCAACGTTTGGTTTAGGTTTTAGGTGCATTTTTACTTTTATTGCTTAAATCGCATTTTCTCGACGAGCTGAGCACGTTTTCTGAAATGTGCTCCTCCCGTCACTCTGGTTGGGTGCGCACAGTAAAAAGTGCTCCTGGCAGCTAGGGAGTGCCGCGTTGAGCACTGCGCACGAAGAAATAAGCACCTGCAACGTTTGGTTTAGGTTTTAGGTGCATTTTTAATTTTATTGCTTAAATCGCGTTTTCTCGACGAGCTGAGCACGTTTTCTGAAATGTGCTCCTCCCGTCACTCTGGTTGGGTGCACACAGTAAAAAGAGCTCCTGGCAGCTAGGGAGTTCCGCGTTGACCACTGCGCACGAATAAATAAGCACCTGCAACGTTTGGTTTAGGTTTTAGGTGCATTTTTAATTTTATTGCTTAAATCGCATTTTCTCGACGAGCTGAGCACGTTTTCTGAAATGTGCTCCTCCCGTCACTCTGGTTGGGTGCACACAGTAAAAAGTGCTCCTGGCAGCTAGGGTGTGCCGCGTTGAGCACTGCGCACGAAGAAATAAGCACCTGCAACGTTTGGTTTAGGTTTTAGGTGCATTTTTAATTTTATTGCTTAAATCGCATTCTCTCGACGAGCTGAGCACGTTTTCTGAAATGTGCTCCTCCCGTCGCTCTGGTTGGGTGCACACAGTAAAAAGAGCTCCTGGCAGCTAGAGAGTTCCGCGTTGACCACTGCGCACGAAGAAATAAGCACCTGAAACGTTTGGTTTAGGTTTTAGGTGCATTTTTAATTTTATTGCTTAAATCGCATTTTCTCGACGAGCTGAGCACGTTTTCTGAAATGTGCTCCTCCCGTCACTCTGGTTGGGTGCGCACAGTAAATAGTGCTCTTGGCAGCTAGAGAGTGCCGCGTTGACCACTGCGCATGAAGAAATAAGCACCTGCAACGTTTGGTTTAGGTTTTAGGTGCATTTTGAATTTTATTGCTTAAATCGCATTTTCTCGACGAGCTGAGCACGTTTTCTGAAATGTGCTCCTCCCGTCGCTCTGGTTGGGCGCGCATAGTAAAAAGTGCTCCTGGCAGCTAGAGAGTGCCGCGTTGACCACTGCGCAAGAAGAAATAAGCACCTGCAACGTTTGGTTTAGGTTTTAGGTGCATTTTTAATTTTATTGCTTAAATCGCATTTTCTCGACAAGCTGAGCACGTTTTCTGAAATGTGCTCCTCCCGTCGCTCTGGTTGGGTGCGCACAGTAAAAAGAGCTCCTGGCAGCTAGGGAGTGCCGCGTTGACCACTGCGCACGAAGAAATAAGCACCTGCAACGTTTGGTTTAGGTTTTAGGTGCATTTTTAATTTTATTGCTTAAATCGCATTCTCTCGACGAGCTGAGCACGTTTTCTGAAATGTGCTCCTCCCGTCACTCTGGTTGGGTGCGCACAGTAAAAAGTGCTCCTGGCAGCTAGGGAGTGCCGCGTTGAGCACTACGCACGAAGAAATAAGCACCTGCAACGTTTGGTTTAGGTTTTAGCTGCATTTTTAATTTTATTGCTTAAATCGCATTTTCTCGACGAGCTGAGCACGTTTTCTGAAATGTGCTCCTCCCGTCGCTCTGGTTGGGTGCGCACAGTAAAAAGAGCTCCTGGCAGCTAGGGAGTTCCGCGTTGACCACTGCGCACGAAGAAATAAGCACCTGCAACGTTTGGTTTAGGTTTTAGGTGCATTTTTAATTTTATTGCTTAAATCGCATTCTCTCGACGAGCTGAGCACGTTTTCTGAAATGTGCTCCTCCCGTCGCTCTGGTTGTGCGCGCATAGTAAAAAGTGCTCCTGGCAGCTAGAGAGTGCCGCGTTGACCACTGCACATGAAGAAATAAGCACCTGCAACGTTTGGTTTAGGTTTTAGGTGCATTTTTAATTTTATTGCTTAAATCGCATTTTCTCGACGAGCTGAGCACGTTTTCTGAAATGTGCTCCTCCCGTCGCTCTGGTTGGGTGCGCACAGTTAAAAGTGCTCTTGGCAGCTAGAGAGTGCCGCGTTGACCACTGCACACGAAGAAATAAGCACCTGCAACGTTTGGTTTAGGTTTTAGGTGCATTTTTAATTTTATTGCTTAAATCGCATTTTCTCGACGAGCTGAGCACGTTTTCTGAAATGTGCTCCTCCCGTCACTCTGGTTGGGTGCGCACAGTAAAAAGTGCTCCTGGCAGCTAGGGAGTGCCGCGTTGAGCACTGCGCACGAAGAAATAAGCACCTGCAACGTTTGGTTTAGGTTTTAGGTGCATTTTTAATTTTATTGCTTAAATCGCATTTTCTCGACGAGCTGAGCACGTTTTCTGAAATGTGCTCCTCCCGTCACTCTGGTTGGGTGCGCACAGTAAAAAGTGCTCTTGGCAGCTAGAGAGTGCCGCGTTGACCACTGCGCATGAAGAAATAAGCACCTGCAACGCTTGGTTTAGGTTTTAGGTGCATTTTTAATTTTATTGCTTAAATCGCATTTTCTCGACGAGCTGAGCACGTTTTCTGAAATGTGCTCCTCCCGTCACTCTGGTTGGGTGCGCACAGTAAAAAGAGCTCCTGGCAGCTAGGGAGTGCCGCGTTGAGCACTACGCACGAAGAAATAAGCACCTGTAACGTTTGGTTTAGGTTTTAGCTGCATTTTTAATTTTATTGCTTAAATCGCATTTTCTCGACGAGCTGAGCAAGTTTTCTGAAATGTGCTCCTCCCGTCGCTCTGGTTGGGTGCGCACAGTAAAAAGAGCTCCTGGCAGCTAGGGAGTTTCGCGTTGACCACTGCGCACGAAGAAATAAGCACCTGCAACGTTTGGTTTAGGTTTTAGGTGCATTTTTAATTTTATTGCTTAAATCGCATTCTCTCGACGAGCTGAGCACGTTTTCTGAAATGTGCTCCTCCCGTCGCTCTGGTTGGGTGCGCACAGTAAAAAGTGCTCTTGGCAGCTCGGGAGTGCCGCGTTGACCACTGCGCATGAAGAAATAAGCACCCGCAACGTTTGGTTTAGGTTTTAGGTGCATTTTTAATTTTATTGCTTAAATCGCATTTTCTCGACGAGCTGAGCACGTTTTCTGAAATGTGCTCCTCCCGTCGCTCTGGTTGGGCGCGCATAGTAAAAAGTGCTCCTGGCAGCTAGAGAGTGCCGCGTTGACCACTGCGCAAGAAGAAATAAGCACCTGCAACGTTTGGTTTAGGTTTTAGGTGCATTTTTAATTTTATTGCTTAAATCGCATTTTCTCGACAAGCTGAGCACGTTTTCTGAAATGTGCTCCTCCCGTCGCTCTGGTTGGGTGCGCACAGTATAAAGAGCTCCTGGCAGCTAGGGAGTGCCGCGTTGACCACTGCGCACGAAGAAATAAGCACCTGCAACGTTTGGTTTAGGTTTTAGGTGCATTTTTAATTTTATTGCTTAAATCGCATTCTCTCGACGAGCTTAGCACGTTTTCTGAAATGTGCTCCTCCCGTCGCTCTGGTTGGGTGCGCACAGTAAAAAGTGCTCTTGGCAGCTCGGGAGTGCCGCGTTGACCACTGCGCATGAAGAAATAAGCACCCGCAACGTTTGGTTTAGGTTTTAGGTGCATTTTTAATTTTATTGCTTAAATCGCATTTTCTCGACGAGCTGAGCACGTTTTCTGAAATGTGCTCCTCCCGTCACTCTGGTTGGGTGCGCATAGTAAAAAGTGCTCTTGGCAACTAAAGAGTGCCGCGTTGACCACTGCGCACAAAGAAATAAGCACCTGCAACGTTTGGTTTAGGTTTTAGGTGCATTTTAAATTTTATTGCTTAAATCGCATTTTCTCGACGAGCTGAGCACGTTTTCTTAAATGTGCTCCTCCCGTCGCTCTGGTTGTGCGCGCATAGTAAAAAGTGCTCCTGGCAGCTAGGGAGTGCCGCGTTGACCACTGCGCATGAAGAAATAAGCACCTGCAACGTTTGGTTTAGGTTTTAGGTGCATTTTTAATTTTATTGCTTAAATCGCATTTTCTCGACGAGCTGAGCACGTTTTCTGAAATGTGCTCCTCCCGTCGCTCTGGTTGGGTGCGCACAGTAAAAAGTGCTCCTGGCAGCTAGAGAGTGCCGCGTTGACCACTGCGCAAGAAGAAATAAGCACCTGCAACGTTTGGTTTAGGTTTTAGGTGCATTTTTAATCTTATTGCTTAAATCGCATTTTCTCGACGAGCTGAGCACGTTTTCTGAAATGTGCTCCTCCCGTCACTCTGGTTGGGTGCGCACAGTAAAAAGTGCTCTTGGCAGCTAGAGAGTGCCGCGTTGACCACTGCGCATGAAGAAATAAGCACCTGCAACGTTTGGTTTAGGTTTTAGGTGCATTTTTAATTTTATTGCTTAAATCGCATTTTCTCGACGAGCTGAGCACGTTTTCTGAAATGTGCTCCTCCCGTCGCTCTGGTTGTGCGCGCATAGTAAAAAGTGCTCCTGGCAGCTAAGAGTGCCGCGTTGACCACAGCGCACAAAGAAATAAGCACCTGCAACGTTTGGTTTAGGTTTTAGGTGCATTTTAAATTTTATTGCTTAAATCGCATTTCCTCAACGAGCTGAGCACGTTTTCTGAAATGTGCTCCTCCCGTCGCTCTGGTTGGGTGCACATAGTAAAAAGTGCTCCTGGCAGCTAGAGAGTGCCGCGTTGACCACTGCGCAAGAAGAAATAAGCACCTGCAACGTTTGGTTTAGGTTTTAGGTGCATTTTTAATTATATTGCTTAAATCGCATTTTCTCGACAAGCTGAGCACGTTTTCTGAAATGTGCTCCTCCCGTCGCTCTGGTTGGGTGCGCACAGTATAAAGAGCTCCTGGCAGCTAGGGAGTGCCGCGTTTACCACTGCGCACGAAGAAATAAGCACCTGCAACGTTTGGTTTAGGTTTTAGGTGCATTTTTAATTTTATTGCTTAAATCGCATTCTCTCGACGAGCTTAGCACGTTTTCTGAAATGTGCTCCTCCCGTCGCTCTGGTTGGGTGCGCACAGTAAAAAGTGCTCTTGGCAGCTCGGGAGTGCCGCGTTGACCACTGCGCATGAAGAAATAAGCACCCGCAACGTTTGGTTTAGGTTTTAGGTGCATTTTTAATTTTATTGCTTAAATCGCATTTTCTCGACGAGCTGAGCACGTTTTCTGAAATGTGCTCCTCCCGTCACTCTGGTTGGGTGCGCATAGTAAAAAGTGCTCTTGGCAACTAAAGAGTGCCGCGTTGACCACTGCGCACAAAGAAATAAGCACCTGCAACGTTTGGTTTAGGTTTTAGGTGCATTTTAAATTTTATTGCTTAAATCGCATTTTCTCGACGAGCTGAGCACGTTTTCTTAAATGTGCTCCTCCCGTCGCTCTGGTTGTGCGCGCATAGTAAAAAGTGCTCCTGGCAGCTAGGGAGTGCCGCGTTGACCACTGCGCATGAAGAAATAAGCACCTGCAACGTTTGGTTTAGGTTTTAGGTGCATTTTTAATTTTATTGCTTAAATCGCATTCTCTCGACGAGCTTAGCACGTTTTCTGAAATGTGCTCCTCCCGTCGCTCTGGTTGGGTGCGCACGGTAAAAAGTTCTCCTGGCAGCTAGAGAGTGCCGCGTTGACCACTGCGCAAGAAGAAATAAGCACCTGCAACGTTTGGTTTAGGTTTTAGGTGCATTTTTAATCTTATTGCTTAAATCGCATTTTCTCGACGAGCTGAGCACGTTTTCTGAAATGTGCTCCTCCCGTCACTCTGGTTGGGTGCGCACAGTAAAAAGTGCTCTTGGCAGCTAGAGAGTGCCGCGTTGACCACTGCGCATGAAGAAATAAGCACCTGCAACGTTTGGTTTAGGTTTTAGGTGCATTTTTAATTTTATTGCTTAAATCGCATTTTCTCGACGAGCTGAGCACGTTTTCTGAAATGTGCTCCTCCCGTCGCTCTGGTTGTGCGCGCATAGTAAAAAGTGCTCCTGGCAGCTAAGAGTGCCGCGTTGACCACAGCGCACAAAGAAATAAGCACCTGCAACGTTTGGTTTAGGTTTTAGGTGCATTTTAAATTTTATTGCTTAAATCGCATTTCCTCAACGAGCTGAGCACGTTTTCTGAAATGTGCTCCTCCCGTCGCTCTGGTTGGGTGCGCACAGTAAAAAGTGCTCTTGGCAGCTAGAGAGTGCCGCGTTGACCACTGCGCATGAAGAAATAAGCACCTGCAACGTTTGGTTTAGGTTTTAGGTGCATTTTTAATTTTATTGCTTAAATCGCATTTTCTCGACGAGCTGAGCAGGTTTTCTGAAATGTGCTCCTCCCGTCACTCTGGTTGGGTGCGCACAGTAAAAAGTGCTCCTGGCAGCTAGAGAGTGCCGCGTTGACCACTGCGCAAGAAGAAATAAGCACCTGCAACGTTTGGTTTAGGTTTTAGGTGCATTTTTAATTTTATTGCTTAAATCGCATATTCTCGACAAGCTGAGCACGTTTTCTGAAATGTGCTCCTCCCGTCGCTCTGGTTGGGTGCGCACAGTATAAAGAGCTCCTGGCAGCTAGGGAGTGCCGCGTTGACCACTGCGCACGAAGAAATAAGCACCTGCAACGTTTGGTTTAGGTTTTAGGTGCATTTTTAATTTTATTGCTTAAATCGCATTCTCTCGACGAGCTTAGCACGTTTTCTGAAATGTGCTCCTCCCGTCACTCTGGTTGGGTGCGCACAGTAAAAAGTGCTCCTGGCAGCTAGGGAGTGCCGCGTTGAGCACTACGCACGAAGAAATAAGCACCTGCAACGTTTGGTTTAGGGTTTAGCTGCATTTTTAATTTTATTGCTTAAATCGCATTTTCTCGACGAGCTGAGCACGTTTTCTTAAATATGCTCCTCCCGTCGCTCTGGTTGGGTGCGCACAGTAAAAAGAGCTCCTGGCAGCTAGGGAGTTCCGCGTTGACCACTGCGCACGAAGAAATAAGCACCTGCAACGTTTGGTTTAGGTTTTAGGTGCATTTTTAATTTTATTGCTTAAATCGCATTCTCTCGACGAGCTGAGCACGTTTTCTGAAATGTGCTCCTCCCGTCGCTCTGGTTGTGCGCGCATAGTAAAAAGTGCTCCTGGCAGCTAGAGAGTGCCGCGTTGACCACTGCACATGAAGAAATAAGCACCTGCAACGTTTGGTTTAGGTTTTAGGTGCATTTTTAATTTTATTGCTTAAATCGAATTTTCTCGACGAGCTGAGCACGTTTTCTGAAATGTGCTCCTCCCGTCGCTCTGGTTGGGTGCGCACAGTAAAAAGTGCTCTTGGCAGCTAGAGAGTGCCGCGTTGACCACTGCACATGAAGAAATAAGCACCTGCAACGTTTGGTTTAGGTTTTAGGTGCATTTTTAATTTTATTGCTTAAATCGCATTTTCTCGACGAGCTGAGCACGTTTTCTGAAATGTGCTCCTCCCGTCACTCTGGTTGGGTGCGCACAATAAAAAGTGCTCCTGGCAGCTAGGGAGTGCCGCGTTGAGCACTGCGCACGAAGAAATAAGCACCTGCAACGTTTGATTTAGGTTTTAGGTGCATTTTTAATTTTATTGCTTAAATCGCATTTTCTCGATGAGCTGAGCACGTTTTCTGAAATGTGCTCCTCCCGTCACTCTGGTTGGGTGCGCACAGTAAAAAGTGCTCTTGGCAGCTAGAGAGTGCCGCGTTGACCACTGCGCATGAAGAAATAGGCACCTGCAACGTTTGGTTTAGGTTTTAGGTGCATTTTTAATTTTATTGCTTAAATCGCATTTTCTCGACGAGCTGAGCACGTTTTCTGAAATGTGCTCCTCCCGTCACTCTGGTTGGGTGCGCACAGTAAAAAGTGCTCCTGGCAGCTAGGGAGTGCCGCGTTGACCACTGCGCACGAAGAAATAAGCACCTGCAACGTTTGGTTTTGGTTTTAGGTGCATTTTTAATTTTATTGCTTAAATTGCATTTTCTCGACGAGCTGAGCACGTTTTCTGAAATGGGCTCCTCCCGTCGCTCTGGTTGGGTGCGCACAGTAAAAAGAGCTCCTGGCAGCTAGGGAGTTCCGCGTTGACCGCTGCGCACGAAGAAATAAGCACCTGCAACGTTTGGTTTAGGTTTTAGGTGCATTTTTTATTTTATTGCTTAAATCGCATTCTCTCGACGAGCTGAGCACGTTTTCTGAAATGTGCTCCTCCCGTCGCTCTGGTTGGGTTTACACAGTAAAAAGAGCTCCTGGCAGCTAGGGAGTGCCGCGTTGACCACTGCGCACGAAGAAATAAGCACCTGCAACGTTTGGTTTAGGTTTTAGGTGCATTTTTTATTTTATTGCTTAAATCGCATTCTCTCGACGAGCTGAGCACGTTTTCTGAAATGTGCTCCTCCCGTCGCTCTGGTTGGGTGCGCGTAGTAAAAAAGGCTCCTGGCAGCTAGAGAGTGCCGCGTTGACCACTGCGCATGAAGAAATAAGCACCTGCAACGTTTGGTTTAGGTTTTAGGTGCATTTTTAATCTTATTGCTTAAATCGCATTTTCTCGACGAGCTGAGCACGTTTTCTGAAATGTGCTCCTCCCGTCACTCTGGTTGGGTGCGCACAGTAAAAAGAGCTACTGGCAGCTAGGGAGTGCCGCGTTGACCACTGCGCACGAAGAAATAAGCACCTGCACCGTTTGGTTTAGGTTTTAGGTGCATTTTTTATTTTATTGCTTAAATCGCATTTTCTCGACGAGCTGAGCACGTTTTCTGAAATGTGCTCCTCCCGTCACTCTGGTTGGGTGCGCACAGTAAAAAGTGCTCTTGGCAGCTAGAGAGTGCCGCGTTGACCACTGCGCATGAAGAAATAAGCACCTGCAACGTTTGGTTTAGGTTTTAGGTGCATTTTTAATCTTATTGCTTAAATCGCATTTTCTCGACGAGCTGAGCACGTTTTCTGAAATGTGCTCCTCCCGTCGCTCTGGTTGGGTGCGCACAGTAAAAAGTGCTCTTGCAAGCTCGGGAGTGCCGCGTTGACCACTGCGCATGAAGAAATAAGCACCTGCAACGTTTGGTTTAGGTTTTAGGTGCATTTTTAATTTTATTGCTTAAATCGCATTTTCTCGACGAGCTGAGCACGTTTTCTGAAATGTGCTCCTCCCGTCGCTCTGGTTGGGCGCGCATAGTAAAAAGTGCTCCTGGCAGCTAGAGAGCGCCGCGTTGACCACTGCGCATGAAGAAATAAGCACCTGCAACGTTTGGTTTAGGTTTTAGGTGCATTTTTAATTTTATTGCTTAAATCGCATTCTCTCGACGAGCTGAGCACGTTTTCTGAAATGTGCTCCTCCCGTCACTCTGGTTGGGTGCGCACAGTAAAAAGTGCTCTTGGCAGCTAGAGATTGCCGCGTTGACCACTGCGCATGAAGAAATAAGCACCTGCAACGTTTGGTTTAGGTTTTAGGTGCATTTTTAATCTTATTGCTTAAATGGCATTTTCTCGACGAGCTGAGCACGTTTTCTGAAATGTGCTCCTCCCGTCACTCTGGTTGGGTGCGCACAGTAAAAAGTGCTCTTGGCAGCTAGAGAGTGCCGCGTTGACCACTGCGCATGAAGAAATAAGCACCTGCAACGCTTGGTTTAGGTTTTAGGTGCATTTTTAATTTTATTGCTTAAATCGCATTTTCTCGACGAGCTGAGCACGTTTTCTGAAATGTGCTCCTCCCGTCACTCTGGTTGGGTGCGCACAGTAAAAAGTGCTCCTGGCAGCTAGGGAGTGCCGCGTTGAGCACTACGCACGAAGAAATAAGCACCTGCAACGTTTGGTTTAGGTTTTAGCTGCATTTTTAATTTTATTGCTTAAATCGCATTTTCTCGACGAGCTGAGCACGTTTTCTGAAATGTGCTCCTCCCGTCGCTCTGGTTGGGTTTACACAGTAAAAAGAGCTCCTGGCAGCTAGGGAGTTCCGCGTTGACCACTGCGCACGAAGAAATAAGCACCTGCAACGTTTGGTTTAGGTTTTAGGTGCATTTTTAATTTTATTGCTTAAATCGCATTCTCTCGACGAGCTGAGCACGTTTTCTGAAATGGGCTCCTCCCGTCGCTCTGGTTGGGTGCGCACAGTAAAAAGAGCTCCTGGCAGCTAGGGAGTTCCGCGTTGACCACTGCGCACGAAGAAATAAGCACCTGCAACGTTTGGTTTAGGTTTTAGGTGCATTTTTTATTTTATTGCTTAAATCGCATTCTCTCGACGAGCTGAGCACGTTTTCTGAAATGTGCTCCTCCCGTCGCTCTGGTTGGGTGCACACAGTAAAAAGAGCTCCTGGCAGCTAGGGAGTGCCGCGTTGACCACTGCGCACGAAGAAATAAGCACCTGCAACGTTTGGTTTAGGTTTTAGGTGCATTTTTTATTTTATTGCTTAAATCGCATTCTCTCGACGAGCTGAGCACGTTTTCTGAAATGTGCTCCTCCTTTCGCTCTGGGTGGGTGCGCGTAGTAAAAAGTGCTCCTGGCAGCTAGAGAGTGCCGCGTTGACCACTGCGCATGAAGAAATAAGCACCTGCAACGTTTGGTTTAGGTTTTAGGTGCATTTTTAATTTTATTGCTTTAATCGCATTCTCTCGACGAGCTGAGCACGTTTTCTGAAATGTGCTCCTCCCGTCGCTCTGGTTGGGTGCGCACAGTAAAAAGAGCTCTTGGCAGCTAGGGAGTGCCGCGTTGACCACTGCGCACGAAGAAATAAGCACCTGCAACGTTTGGTTTAGGTTTTAGGTGCATTTTTTATTTTATTGCTTAAATCGCATTCTCTCGACGAGCTGAGCACGTTTTCTGAAATGTGCTCCTCCCGTCGCTCTGGTTGGGTGCGCGTAGTAAAAAGTGCTCCTGGCAGCTAGAGAGTGCCGCGTTGACCACTGCGCATGAAGAAATAAGCACCTGCAACGTTTGGTTTAGGTTTTAGGTGCATTTTTAATCTTATTGCTTAAATCGCATTTTCTCGACGAGCTGAGCACGTTTTCTGAAATGTGCTCCTCCCGTCACTCTGGTTGGGTGCGCACAGTAAAAAGTGCTCTTGGCAGCTAGAGAGTGCCGCGTTGACCACTGCGCATGAAGAAATAAGCACCTGCAACGCTTGGTTTAGGTTTTAGGTGCATTTTTAATTTTATTGCTTAAATCGCATTTTCTCGACGAGCTGAGCACGTTTTCTGAAATGTGCTCCTCCCGTCACTCTGGTTGGGTGCGCACAGTAAAAAGTGCTCCTGGCAGCTAGGGAGTGCCGCGTTGAGCACTACGCACGAAGAAATAAGCACCTGCAACGTTTGGTTTAGGTTTTAGCTGCATTTTTAATTTTATTGCTTAAATCGCATTTTCTCGACGAGCTGAGCAAGTTTTCTGAAATGTGCTCCTCCCGTCACTCTGGTTGGGTGCGCACAGTAAAAAGTGCTCTTGGCAGCTAGAGAGTGCCGCGTTGACCATTGCACATGAAGAAATAAGCACCTGCAACGTTTGGTTTAGGTTTTAGGTGCATTTTTAATTTTATTGCTTAAATCGCATTTTCTCGACGAGCTGAGCACGTTTTCTGAAATGTGCTCCTCCCGTCACTCTGGTTGGGTGCGCACAGTAAAAAGTGCTCCTGGCAGCTAGGGAGTGCCGCGTTGAGCACTGCGCACGAAGAAATAAGCACCTGCAACGTTTGGTTTAGGTTTTAGGTGCATTTTTAATTTTATTGCTTAAATCGCATTTTCTCGACGAGCTGAGCACGTTTTCTGAAATGTGCTCCTCCCGTCACTCTGGTTGGGTGCGCACAGTAAAAAGAGCTCCTGGCAGCTAGGGAGTTCCGCGTTGACCACTGCGCACGAAGAAATAAGCACCTGCAACGTTTGGTTTAGGTTTTAGGTGCATTTTTAATTTTATTGCTTAAATCGCATTCTCTCGACGAGCTGAGCACGTTTTCTGAAATGTGCTCCTCCCGTCGCTCTGGTTGTGCGCGCATAGTAAAAAGTGCTCCTGGCAGCTGGAGAGTGCCGCGTTGCCCACTGCACATGAAGAAATAAGCACCTGCAACGTTTGGTTTAGGTTTTAGGTGCATTTTTAATTTTATTGCTTAAATCGCATTTTCTCGACGAGCTGAGCACGTTTTCTGAAATGTGCTCCTCCCGTCGCTCTGGTTAGGTGCGCACAGTAAAAAGTGCTCTTGGCAGCTAGAGAGTGCCGCGTTGACCACTGCACATGAAGAAATAAGCACCTGCAACGTTTGGTTTAGGTTTTAGGTGCATTTTTAATTTTATTGCTTAAATCGCATTTTCTCGACGAGCTGAGCACGTTTTCTGAAATGTGCTCCTCCCGTCACTCTGGTTGGGTGCGCACAGTAAAAAGTGCTCCTGGCAGCTAGGGAGTGCCGCGTTGACCACTGCGCACGAAGAAATAAGCACCTGCAACGTTTGATTTAGGTTTTAGGTGCATTTTTTATTTTATTGCTTAAATCGCATTCTCTCGACGAGCTGAGCACGTTTTCTGAAATGTGCTCCTCCCGTCGCTCTGGTTGGGTGCGCACAGTAAAAAGAGCTCCTGGCAGCTAGAGAGTGCCGCGTTGACCACTGCGCATGAAGAAATAAGCACCTGCAACGTTTGGTTTAGGTTTTAGGTGCATTTTTAATTTTATTGCTTAAATCGCATTTTCTCGACGAGCTGAGCACGTTTTCTGAAATGTGCTCCTCCCGTCACTCTGGTTGGGTGCGCGTAGTAAAAAGTGCTCCTGGCAGCTAGGGAGTGCCGCGTTGACCACTGCGCATGAAGAAATAAGCACCTGCAACGTTTGGTTTAGGTTTTAGGTGCATTTTTAATTTTATTGCTTAAATCGCATTTTCTCGACGAGCTGAGCACGTTTCCTGAAATGTGCTCCTCCCGTCGCTCTGGTTGGGTGCGCACAGTAAAAAGAGCTCCTGGCAGCTAGGGAGTGCCGCGTTGACCACTGCGCACGAAGAAATAAGCACCTGCAACGTTTGGTTTAGGTTTTAGGTGCATTTTTTATTTTATTGCTTAAATCGCATTCTCTCGACGAGCTGAGCACGTTTTCTGAAATGTGCTCCTCCCGTCGCTCTGGTTGGGTGCGCGTAGTAAAAAAGGCTCCTGGCAGCTAGAGAGTGCCGCGTTGACCACTGCGCATGAAGAAATAAGCACCTGCAACGTTTGGTTTAGGTTTTAGGTGCATTTTTAATCTTATTGCTTAAATCGCATTTTCTCGACGAGCTGAGCACGTTTTCTGAAATGTGCTCCTCCCGTCACTCTGGTTGGGTGCGCATAGTAAAAAGTGCTCTTGGCAGCTAGGGAGTGCCGCGTTGACCACTGCACATGAAGAAATAAGCACCTGCAACGTTTGGTTTAGGTTTTAGGTGCATTTTAAATTTTATTGCTTAAATCGCATTTCCTCGACGAGCTGAGCACGTTTTCTGAAATGAGCTCCTCCCGTCGCTCTGGCTGTGCGCGCATAGTAAAAAGTGCTCCTGGCAGCTAGAGATCCGCGTTGACCACTGCACATGAAGAAATAAGCACCTGCAACGTTTGGTTTAGGTTTTAGGTGCATTTTTAATTTTATTGCTTAAATCGCATTTTCTCGACGAGCTGAGCACGTTTTCTGAAATGTGCTCCTCCCGTCGCTCTGGTTGGGTGCGCACAGTAAAAAGTGCTCTTGGCAGCTAGAGAGTGCCGCGTTGACCACTGCACATGAAGAAATAAGCACCTGCAACGTTTGGTTTAGGTTTTAGGTGCATTTTTAATTTTATTGCTTAAATCGCATTTTCTCGACGAGCTGAGCACGTTTTCTGAAATGTGCTCCTCCCGTCACTCTGGTTGGGTGCGCACAGTAAAAAGTGCTCCTGGCAGCTAGGGAGTGCCGCGTTGAGCACTGCGCACGAAGAAATAAGCACCTGCAACGTTTGGTTTAGATTTTAGGTGCATTTTTAATTTTATTGCTTAAATCGCATTTTCTCGACGAGCTGAGCACGTTTTCTGAAATGTGCTCCTCCCGTCACTCTGGTTGGGTGCGCACAGTAAAAAGTGCTCCTGGCAGCTAGGGAGTGCCGCGTTGAGCACTACGCACGAAGAAATAAGCACCTGCAACGTTTGGTTTAGGTTTTAGCTGCATTTTTAATTTTATTGCTTAAATCGCATTTTCTCGACGAGCTGAGCACGTTTTCTGAAATGTGCTCATCCCGTCACTCTGGTTGGGTGCGCACAGTAAAAAGTGCTCCTGGCAGCTAGGGAGTGCCGCGTTGAGCACTGCGCACGAAGAAATAAGCACCTGCAACGTTTGGTTTAGGTTTTAGGTGCATTTTTATTTTTATTGCTTAAATCGCATTTTCTCGACGAGCTGAGCACCTTTTCTGAAATGGGCTCCTCCCGTCGCTCTGGTTGGGTGCGCACAGTAAAAAGAGCTCCTGGCAGCTAGGGAGTTCCGCGTTGACCACTGCGCACGAAGAAATAAGCACCTGCAACGTTTGGTTTAGGTTTTAGGTGCATTTTTTATTTTATTGCTTAAATCGCATTCTCTCGACGAGCTGAGCACGTTTTCTCAAATGTGCTCCTCCCGTCGCTCTGGTTGGGTGCGCACAGTAAAAAGAGCTCCTGGCAGCTAGGGAGTTCCGCGTTGACCACTGCGCACGAAGAAATAAGCACCTGCAACGTTTGGTTTAGGTTTTAGGTGCATTTTTAATTTTATTGCTTAAATCGCATTCTCTCGACGAGCTGAGCACGTTTTCTGAAATGTGCTCCTCCCGTCGCTCTGGTTGGGTGCGCACAGTAAAAAGTGCTCTTGGCAGCTCGGGAGTGCCGCGTTGACCACTGCGCATGAAGAAATAAGCACCTGCAACGTTTGGTTTAGGTTTTAGGTGCATTTTTAATTTTATTGCTTAAATCGCATTTTCTCGACGAGCTGAGCACGTTTTCTGAAATGTGCTCCTCCCGTCGCTCTGCTTGGTCGTGCATAGTAAAAAGTGCTCCTGGCAGCTAGAGAGTGCCGCGTTGACCACTGCGCATGAAGAAATAAGCACCTGCAACGTTTGGTTTAGGTTTTAGGTGCATTTTTAATTTTATTGCTTAAATCGCATTTTCTCGACGAGCTGAGCACGTTTTCTGAAATGTGCTCCTCCCGTCACTCTGGTTGGGTGCGCACAGTAAAAAGTGCTCTTGGCAGCTAGAGAGTGCCGCGTTGACCACTGCACATGAAGAAATAACCACCTGCAACGTTTGGTTTAGGGTTTAGGTGCATTTTTAATTTTATTGCTTAAATCACATTTTCTCGACGAGCTGAGTACGTTTTCTGAAATGTGCTCCTTCCGTCACTCTGGTTGGGTGCGCACATTAAAAAGTGCTCCTGGCAGCTAGGGAGTGCCGCGTTGACCACTGCACACGAAGAAATAAGCACCTGCAACGTTTGGTTTAGGTTTTAGGTGCATTTTTAATTTTATTGTTTACATCGCATTTTCTCGACGAGCTGAGCACGTTTTCTGAAATGTGCTCCTCCCGTCGCTCTGGTTGGGTGCGCACAGTAAAAAGAGCTCCTGGCAGCTAGGGAGTGCCGCGTTGACCACTGCGCACGAAGAAATAAGCACCTGCAACGTTTGGTTTAGGTTTTAGGTGCATTTTTAATTTTATTGCTTAAATCGCATTCTCTCGACGAGCTGAGCACGTTTTCTTAAATGTGCTCCTCCCGTCGCTCTGGTTGGGTGCGCGTAGTAAAAAGTGCTCCTGGCAGCTAGAGAGTGCCGCGTTGACCACTGCGCATGAAGAAATAAGCACCTGCAACGTTTGGTTTAGGTTTTAGGAGCATTTTTAATTTTATTGCTTAAATCGCATTTTCTCGACGAGCTGAGCACGTTTTCTGAAATGTGCTCCTCCCGTCACTCTGGTTGGGTGCGCATAGTAAAAAGTGCTCTTGGCAGCTAGAGAGTGCCGCGTTGACCACTGCGCTTGAAGAAATAACCACCTGCAACGTTTGGTTTAGGTTTTGGGTGCATTTTTAATTTTATTGCTTAAATCGCATTTTCTCGACGAGCTGAGCACGTTTTCTGAAATGTGCTCCTCCCGTCACTCTGGTTGGGTGCGCACAGTAAAAAAGTGCTCCTGGCACCTAGGGAGTGCCGCGTTGAGCACTGCGCACGAAGAAATAAGCACCTGCAACGTTTGGTTTAGGTTTTAGCTGCATTTTTAATTATATTGCTTAAATCGCATTTTCTCGACGAGCTGAGCACGTTTTCTGAAATGTGCTCCTCCCGTTGCTCTGGTTGGGTGCGCACAGTAAAAAGAGCTCCTGGCAGCTAGGGAGTTCCGCGTTGACCACTGCGCACGAAGAAATAAGCACCTGCAACGTTTGGTTTAGGTTTTAGGTGCATTTTTAATCTTATTGCTTAAATCGCATTTTCTCGACGAGCTGAGCACGTTTTCTGAAATGTGCTCCTCCCGTCACTCTGGTTGGGTGCGCACAGTAAAAAGTGCTCCTGGCAGCTAGAGAGTGCCGCGTTGACCACTGCGCATGAAGAAATAAGCACCTGCAACGTTTGGTTTAGGTTTTAGGTGCATTTTTAATTTTATTGCTTAAATCGCATTTTCTCGACGAGCTGAGCACGTTTTCTGAAATGTGCTCCTCCCGTCACTCTTGTTGGGTGCGCACAGTAAAAAGTGCTCCTGGCAGCTAGAGAGTGCCGCGTTGACCACTGCGCATGAAGAAATAAGCACCTGCAACGTTTGATTTAGGTTTTAGGTGCATTTTTAATCTTATTGCTTAAATCGCATTTTCTCGACGAGCTGAGCACGTTTTCTGAAATGTGCTCCTCCCGTCACTCTGGTTGGGTGCGCACAGTAAAAAGTGCTCTTGGCAGCTAGAGAGTGCTGCGTTGACCACTGCGCATGAAGAAATAAGCACCTGCAACGTTTGGTTTAGGTTTTAGGTGCATTTTTAATTTTATTGCTTAAATCGCATTTTCTCGACGAGCTGAGCACGTTTTCTGAAATGTGCTCCTCCCGTCACTCTGGTTGGGTGCGCACAGTAAAAAGTGCTCCTGGCAGCTAGGGAGTCCCGCGTTGAGCACTACGCACGAAGAAATAAGCACCTGCAACGTTTGGTTTAGGTTTTAGCTGCATTTTTAATTTTATTGCTTAAATCGCATTTTCTCGACGAGCTGAGCACGTTTTCTGAAATGTGCTCCTCCCGTCGCTCTGGTTGGGTGCGCACAGTAAAAAGAGCTCCTGGCAGCTAGGGAGTTCCGCGTTGACCACTGCGCACGAAGAAATAAGCACCTGCAACGTTTGGTTTAGGTTTTAGGTGCATTTTTAATTTTATTGCTTAAATCGCATTCTCTCGACGAGCTGAGCACGTTTTCTGAAATGTGCTCCTCCCGTCGCTCTGGTTGGGTGCGCACAGTAAAAAGTGCTCTTGGCAGCTCGGGAGTGCCGCGTTGACCACTGCGCATGAAGAAATAAGCACCTGCAACGTTTGGTTTAGGTTTTAGGTGCATTTTTAATTTTATTGCTTAAATTGCATTTTCTCGACGAGCTGAGCACGTTTTCTGAAATGTGCTCCTCCCGTCGCTCTGGTTGGGTGCGCACAGTAAAAAGAGCTCCTGGCAGCGAGGGAGTTCCGCGTTGACCACTGCGCACGAAGAAATAAGCACCTGCGACGTTTGGTTTATGTTTTAGGTGCATTTTTAATTTTATTGCTTAAATCACATTCTCTCGACGAGCTGAGCACGTTTTCTGAAATGTGCTCCTCCCGTCGCTCTGGTTGGGTGCGCGTAGTAAAAAGTGCTCTTGGCAGCTCGGGAGTGCCGCGTTGACCACTGCGCATGAAGAAATAAGCACCTGCAACGTTTGGTTTAGGTTTTAGGTGCATTTTTAATTTTATTGCTTAAATCGCATTTTCTCGACGAGCTGAGCACGTTTTCTGAAATGTGCTCCTCCCGTCGCTCTGGTTGTGCGCGCATAGTAAAAAGTGCTCCTGGCAGCTAGGGAGTGCCGCGTTGACCACTGCGCATGAAGAAATAAGCACCTGCAACGTTTGGTTTAGGTTTTAGGTGCATTTTTAATTTTATTGCTTAAATCGCATTTTCTCGACGAGCTGAGCACGTTTTCTGAAATGTGCTCCTCCCGTCGCTCTGGTTGGGTGCGCACAGTAAAAAGTGCTCCTGGCAGCTAGAGAGTGCCGCGTTGACCACTGCGCAAGAAGAAATAAGCACCTGCAACGTTTGGTTTAGGTTTTAGGTGCATTTTTAATCTTATTGCTTAAATCGCATTTTCTCGACGAGCTGAGCACGTTTTCTGAAATGTGCTCCTCCCGTCACTCTGGTTGGTTGCGCACAGTAAAAAGTGCTCTTGGCAGCTCGGGAGTGCCGCGTTGAGCACTACGCACGAAGAAATAAGCACCTGCAACGTTTGGTTTAGGTTTTAGCTGCATTTTTAATTTTATTGCTTAAATCGCATTTTCTCGACGAGCTGAGCACGTTTTCTGAAATGTGCTCCTCCCGTCGCTCTGGTTGGGTGCGCACAGTAAAAAGAGCTCCTGGCAGCTAAGGAGTTCCGCGTTGACCACTGCGCACGAAGAAATAAGCACCTGCAACGTTTGGTTTAGGTTTTAGGTGCATTTTTAATTTTATTGCTTAAATCGCATTTTCTCGACAAGCTGAGCACGTTTTCTGAAATGTGCTCCTCCCGTCGCTCTGGTTGGGTGCGCACAGTAAAAAGAGCTCCTGGCAGCTAGGGAGTGCCGCGTTGACCACTGCGCACGAAGAAATAAGCACCTGCAACGTTTGGTTTAGGTTTTAGGTGCATTTTTAATTTTATTGCTTAAATCGCATTCTCTCGACGAGCTGAGCACGTTTTCTGAAATGTGCTCCTCCCGTCACTCTGGTTGGGTGCGCACAGTAAAAAGTGCTCCTGGCAGCTAGGGAGTGCCGCGTTGAGCACTACGCACGAAGAAATAAGCACCTGCAACGTTTGGTTTAGGTTTTAGCTGCATTTTAAATTTATTGCTTAAATCGCATTTTCTCGACGAGCTGAGCACGCTTTCTGAAATGTGCTCCTCCCGTCGCTCTGGTAGGGTGCGCACAGTAAAAAGAGCTCCTGGCAGCTAGGGAGTTCCGCGTTGACCACTGCGCACGAAGAAATAAGCACCTGCAACGTTTGGTTTAGGTTTTAGGTGCATTTTTAATTTTATTGCTTAAATCGCATTCTCTCGACGAGCTGAGCACGTTTTCTGAAATGTGCTCCTCCCGTCGCTCTGGTTGTGCGCGCATAGTAAAAAGTGCTCCTGGCAGCTAGAGAGTGCCGCGTTGACCACTGCACATGAAGAAATAAGCACCTGCAACGTTTGGTTTAGGTTTTAGGTGCATTTTTAATTTTATTGCTTAAATCGCATTTTCTCGACGAGCTGAGCACGTTTTCTGAAATGTGCTCCTCCCGTCGTTTTGGTTGGGTGCGCACAGTAAAAAGAGCTCCTGGCAGCTAGGGAGTGCCGCGTTGACCACTGCGCACGAAGAAATAAGCACCTGCAACGTTTGGTTTAGGTTTTAGGTGCATTTTTTATTTTATTGCTTAAATCGCATTCTCTCGACGAGCTGAGCACGTTTTCTGAAATGTGCTCCTCCCGTCGCTCTGGTTGGGTGCGCGTAGTAAAAAAGGCTCCTGGCAGCTAGAGAGTGCCGCGTTGACCACTGCGCATGAAGAAATAAGCACCTGCAACGTTTGGTTTAGGTTTTAGGTGCATTTTTAATCTTATTGCTTAAATCCCATTTTCTCGACGAGCTGAGCACGTTTTCTGAAATGTGCTCCTCCCGTCACTCTGGTTGGGTGCGCACAGTAAAAAGAGCTACTGGCAGCTAGGGAGTGCCGCGTTGACCACTGCGCACGAAGAAATAAGCACCTGCAACGTTTGGTTTAGGTTTTAGGTGCATTTTTTATTTTATTGCTTAAATCGCATTTTCTCGACGAGCTGAGCACGTTTTCTGAAATGTGCTCCTCCCGTCACTCTGGTTGGGTGCGCACAGTAAAAAGTGCTCTTGGCAGCTAGAGAGTGCCGCGTTGACCACTGCGCATGAAGAAATAAGCACCTGCAACGCTTGGTTTAGGTTTTAGGTGCATTTTTAATTTTATTGCTTAAATCGCATTTTCTCGACGAGCTGAGCACGTTTTCTGAAATGTGCTCCTCCCGTCACTCTGGTTGGGTGCGCACAGTAAAAAGTGCTCCTGGCAGCTAGGGAGTTCCGCGTTGAGCACTGCGCACGAAGAAATAAGCACCTGCAACGTTTGGTTTAGGTTTTAGGTGCATTTTTAATTTTATTGCTTAAATCGCATTCTCTCGACGAGCTGAGCACGTTTTCTGAAATGTGCTCCTCCCGTCGCTCTGGTTGTGCGCGCATAGTAAAAAGTGCTCCTGGCAGCTGGAGAGTGCCGCGTTGCCCACTGCACATGAAGAAATAAGCACCTGCAACGTTTGGTTTAGGTTTTAGGTGCATTTTTAATTTTATTGCTTAAATCGCATTTTCTCGACGAGCTGAGCACGTTTTCTGAAATGTGCTCCTCCCGTCGCTCTGGTTAGGTGCGCACAGTAAAAAGTGCTCTTGGCAGCTAGAGAGTGCCGCGTTGACCACTGCACATGAAGAAATAAGCACCTGCAACGTTTGGTTTAGGTTTTAGGTGCATTTTTAATTTTATTGCTTAAATCGCATTTTCTCGACGAGCTGAGCACGTTTTCTGAAATGTGCTCCTCCCGTCACTCTGGTTGGGTGCGCACAGTAAAAAGTGCTCCTGGCAGCTAGGGAGTGCCGCGTTGACCACTGCGCACGAAGAAATAAGCACCTGCAACGTTTGATTTAGGTTTTAGGTGCATTTTTTATTTTATTGCTTAAATCGCATTCTCTCGACGAGCTGAGCACGTTTTCTGAAATGTGCTCCTCCCGTCGCTCTGGTTGGGTGCGCACAGTAAAAAGAGCTCCTGGCAGCTAGAGAGTGCCGCGTTGACCACTGCGCATGAAGAAATAAGCACCTGCAACGTTTGGTTTAGGTTTTAGGTGCATTTTTAATTTTATTGCTTAAATCGCATTTTCTCGACGAGCTGAGCACGTTTTCTGAAATGTGCTCCTCCCGTCACTCTGGTTGGGTGCGCGTAGTAAAAAGTGCTCCTGGCAGCTAGGGAGTGCCGCGTTGACCACTGCGCATGAAGAAATAAGCACCTGCAACGTTTGGTTTAGGTTTTAGGTGCATTTTTAATTTTATTGCTTAAATCGCATTTTCTCGACGAGCTGAGCACGTTTCCTGAAATGTGCTCCTCCCGTCGCTCTGGTTGGGTGCGCACAGTAAAAAGAGCTCCTGGCAGCTAGGGAGTGCCGCGTTGACCACTGCGCACGAAGAAATAAGCACCTGCAACGTTTGGTTTAGGTTTTAGGTGCATTTTTTATTTTATTGCTTAAATCGCATTCTCTCGACGAGCTGAGCACGTTTTCTGAAATGTGCTCCTCCCGTCGCTCTGGTTGGGTGCGCGTAGTAAAAAAGGCTCCTGGCAGCTAGAGAGTGCCGCGTTGACCACTGCGCATGAAGAAATAAGCACCTGCAACGTTTGGTTTAGGTTTTAGGTGCATTTTTAATCTTATTGCTTAAATCGCATTTTCTCGACGAGCTGAGCACGTTTTCTGAAATGTGCTCCTCCCGTCACTCTGGTTGGGTGCGCATAGTAAAAAGTGCTCTTGGCAGCTAGGGAGTGCCGCGTTGACCACTGCACATGAAGAAATAAGCACCTGCAACGTTTGGTTTAGGTTTTAGGTGCATTTTAAATTTTATTGCTTAAATCGCATTTCCTCGACGAGCTGAGCACGTTTTCTGAAATGAGCTCCTCCCGTCGCTCTGGCTGTGCGCGCATAGTAAAAAGTGCTCCTGGCAGCTAGAGATCCGCGTTGACCACTGCACATGAAGAAATAAGCACCTGCAACGTTTGGTTTAGGTTTTAGGTGCATTTTTAATTTTATTGCTTAAATCGCATTTTCTCGACGAGCTGAGCACGTTTTCTGAAATGTGCTCCTCCCGTCGCTCTGGTTGGGTGCGCACAGTAAAAAGTGCTCTTGGCAGCTAGAGAGTGCCGCGTTGACCACTGCACATGAAGAAATAAGCACCTGCAACGTTTGGTTTAGGTTTTAGGTGCATTTTTAATTTTATTGCTTAAATCGCACTTTCTCGACGAGCTGAGCACGTTTTCTGAAATGTGCTCCTCCCGTCACTCTGGTTGGGTGCGCACAGTAAAAAGTGCTCCTGGCAGCTAGGGAGTGCCGCGTTGAGCACTGCGCACGAAGAAATAAGCACCTGCAACGTTTGGTTTAGATTTTAGGTGCATTTTTAATTTTATTGCTTAAATCGCATTTTCTCGACGAGCTGAGCACGTTTTCTGAAATGTGCTCCTCCCGTCACTCTGGTTGGGTGCGCACAGTAAAAAGTGCTCCTGGCAGCTAGGGAGTGCCGCGTTGAGCACTACGCACGAAGAAATAAGCACCTGCAACGTTTGGTTTAGGTTTTAGCTGCATTTTTAATTTTATTGCTTAAATCGCATTTTCTCGACGAGCTGAGCACGTTTTCTGAAATGTGCTCATCCCGTCACTCTGGTTGGGTGCGCACAGTAAAAAGTGCTCCTGGCAGCTAGGGAGTGCCGCGTTGAGCACTGCGCACGAAGAAATAAGCACCTGCAACGTTTGGTTTAGGTTTTAGGTGCATTTTTATTTTTATTGCTTAAATCGCATTTTCTCGACGAGCTGAGCACCTTTTCTGAAATGGGCTCCTCCCGTCGCTCTGGTTGGGTGCGCACAGTAAAAAGAGCTCCTGGCAGCTAGGGAGTTCCGCGTTGACCACTGCGCACGAAGAAATAAGCACCTGCAACGTTTGGTTTAGGTTTTAGGTGCATTTTTTATTTTATTGCTTAAATCGCATTCTCTCGACGAGCTGAGCACGTTTTCTCAAATGTGCTCCTCCCGTCGCTCTGGTTGGGTGCGCACAGTAAAAAGAGCTCCTGGCAGCTAGGGAGTTCCGCGTTGACCACTGCGCACGAAGAAATAAGCACCTGCAACGTTTGGTTTAGGTTTTAGGTGCATTTTTAATTTTATTGCTTAAATCGCATTCTCTCGACGAGCTGAGCACGTTTTCTGAAATGTGCTCCTCCCGTCGCTCTGGTTGGGTGCGCACAGTAAAAAGTGCTCTTGGCAGCTCGGGAGTGCCGCGTTGACCACTGCGCATGAAGAAATAAGCACCTGCAACGTTTGGTTTAGGTTTTAGGTGCATTTTTAATTTTATTGCTTAAATCGCATTTTCTCGACGAGCTGAGCACGTTTTCTGAAATGTGCTCCTCCCGTCGCTCTGCTTGGTCGTGCATAGTAAAAAGTGCTCCTGGCAGCTAGAGAGTGCCGCGTTGACCACTGCGCATGAAGAAATAAGCACCTGCAACGTTTGGTTTAGGTTTTAGGTGCATTTTTAATTTTATTGCTTAAATCGCATTTTCTCGACGAGCTGAGCACGTTTTCTGAAATGTGCTCCTCCCGTCACTCTGGTTGGGTGCGCACAGTAAAAAGTGCTCTTGGCAGCTAGAGAGTGCCGCGTTGACCACTGCACATGAAGAAATAACCACCTGCAACGTTTGGTTTAGGGTTTAGGTGCATTTTTAATTTTATTGCTTAAATCACATTTTCTCGACGAGCTGAGTACGTTTTCTGAAATGTGCTCCTTCCGTCACTCTGGTTGGGTGCGCACATTAAAAAGTGCTCCTGGCAGCTAGGGAGTGCCGCGTTGACCACTGCACACGAAGAAATAAGCACCTGCAACGTTTGGTTTAGGTTTTAGGTGCATTTTTAATTTTATTGTTTACATCGCATTTTCTCGACGAGCTGAGCACGTTTTCTGAAATGTGCTCCTCCCGTCGCTCTGGTTGGGTGCGCACAGTAAAAAGAGCTCCTGGCAGCTAGGGAGTGCCGCGTTGACCACTGCGCACGAAGAAATAAGCACCTGCAACGTTTGGTTTAGGTTTTAGGTGCATTTTTAATTTTATTGCTTAAATCGCATTCTCTCGACGAGCTGAGCACGTTTTCTTAAATGTGCTCCTCCCGTCGCTCTGGTTGGGTGCGCGTAGTAAAAAGTGCTCCTGGCAGCTAGAGAGTGCCGCGTTGACCACTGCGCATGAAGAAATAAGCACCTGCAACGTTTGGTTTAGGTTTTAGGAGCATTTTTAATTTTATTGCTTAAATCGCATTTTCTCGACGAGCTGAGCACGTTTTCTGAAATGTGCTCCTCCCGTCACTCTGGTTGGGTGCGCATAGTAAAAAGTGCTCTTGGCAGCTAGAGAGTGCCGCGTTGACCACTGCGCTTGAAGAAATAACCACCTGCAACGTTTGGTTTAGGTTTTGGGTGCATTTTTAATTTTATTGCTTAAATCGCATTTTCTCGACGAGCTGAGCACGTTTTCTGAAATGTGCTCCTCCCGTCACTCTGGTTGGGTGCGCACAGTAAAAAAGTGCTCCTGGCACCTAGGGAGTGCCGCGTTGAGCACTGCGCACGAAGAAATAAGCACCTGCAACGTTTGGTTTAGGTTTTAGCTGCATTTTTAATTATATTGCTTAAATCGCATTTTCTCGACGAGCTGAGCACGTTTTCTGAAATGTGCTCCTCCCGTTGCTCTGGTTGGGTGCGCACAGTAAAAAGAGCTCCTGGCAGCTAGGGAGTTCCGCGTTGACCACTGCGCACGAAGAAATAAGCACCTGCAACGTTTGGTTTAGGTTTTAGGTGCATTTTTAATCTTATTGCTTAAATCGCATTTTCTCGACGAGCTGAGCACGTTTTCTGAAATGTGCTCCTCCCGTCACTCTGGTTGGGTGCGCACAGTAAAAAGTGCTCCTGGCAGCTAGAGAGTGCCGCGTTGACCACTGCGCATGAAGAAATAAGCACCTGCAACGTTTGGTTTAGGTTTTAGGTGCATTTTTAATTTTATTGCTTAAATCGCATTTTCTCGACGAGCTGAGCACGTTTTCTGAAATGTGCTCCTCCCGTCACTCTTGTTGGGTGCGCACAGTAAAAAGTGCTCCTGGCAGCTAGAGAGTGCCGCGTTGACCACTGCGCATGAAGAAATAAGCACCTGCAACGTTTGATTTAGGTTTTAGGTGCATTTTTAATCTTATTGCTTAAATCGCATTTTCTCGACGAGCTGAGCACGTTTTCTGAAATGTGCTCCTCCCGTCACTCTGGTTGGGTGCGCACAGTAAAAAGTGCTCTTGGCAGCTAGAGAGTGCTGCGTTGACCACTGCGCATGAAGAAATAAGCACCTGCAACGTTTGGTTTAGGTTTTAGGTGCATTTTTAATTTTATTGCTTAAATCGCATTTTCTCGACGAGCTGAGCACGTTTTCTGAAATGTGCTCCTCCCGTCACTCTGGTTGGGTGCGCACAGTAAAAAGTGCTCCTGGCAGCTAGGGAGTCCCGCGTTGAGCACTACGCACGAAGAAATAAGCACCTGCAACGTTTGGTTTAGGTTTTAGCTGCATTTTTAATTTTATTGCTTAAATCGCATTTTCTCGACGAGCTGAGCACGTTTTCTGAAATGTGCTCCTCCCGTCGCTCTGGTTGGGTGCGCACAGTAAAAAGAGCTCCTGGCAGCTAGGGAGTTCCGCGTTGACCACTGCGCACGAAGAAATAAGCACCTGCAACGTTTGGTTTAGGTTTTAGGTGCATTTTTAATTTTATTGCTTAAATCGCATTCTCTCGACGAGCTGAGCACGTTTTCTGAAATGTGCTCCTCCCGTCGCTCTGGTTGGGTGCGCACAGTAAAAAGTGCTCTTGGCAGCTCGGGAGTGCCGCGTTGACCACTGCGCATGAAGAAATAAGCACCTGCAACGTTTGGTTTAGGTTTTAGGTGCATTTTTAATTTTATTGCTTAAATTGCATTTTCTCGACGAGCTGAGCACGTTTTCTGAAATGTGCTCCTCCCGTCGCTCTGGTTGGGTGCGCACAGTAAAAAGAGCTCCTGGCAGCGAGGGAGTTCCGCGTTGACCACTGCGCACGAAGAAATAAGCACCTGCGACGTTTGGTTTATGTTTTAGGTGCATTTTTAATTTTATTGCTTAAATCACATTCTCTCGACGAGCTGAGCACGTTTTCTGAAATGTGCTCCTCCCGTCGCTCTGGTTGGGTGCGCGTAGTAAAAAGTGCTCTTGGCAGCTCGGGAGTGCCGCGTTGACCACTGCGCATGAAGAAATAAGCACCTGCAACGTTTGGTTTAGGTTTTAGGTGCATTTTTAATTTTATTGCTTAAATCGCATTTTCTCGACGAGCTGAGCACGTTTTCTGAAATGTGCTCCTCCCGTCGCTCTGGTTGTGCGCGCATAGTAAAAAGTGCTCCTGGCAGCTAGGGAGTGCCGCGTTGACCACTGCGCATGAAGAAATAAGCACCTGCAACGTTTGGTTTAGGTTTTAGGTGCATTTTTAATTTTATTGCTTAAATCGCATTTTCTCGACGAGCTGAGCACGTTTTCTGAAATGTGCTCCTCCCGTCGCTCTGGTTGGGTGCGCACAGTAAAAAGTGCTCCTGGCAGCTAGAGAGTGCCGCGTTGACCACTGCGCAAGAAGAAATAAGCACCTGCAACGTTTGGTTTAGGTTTTAGGTGCATTTTTAATCTTATTGCTTAAATCGCATTTTCTCGACGAGCTGAGCACGTTTTCTGAAATGTGCTCCTCCCGTCACTCTGGTTGGTTGCGCACAGTAAAAAGTGCTCTTGGCAGCTCGGGAGTGCCGCGTTGAGCACTACGCACGAAGAAATAAGCACCTGCAACGTTTGGTTTAGGTTTTAGCTGCATTTTTAATTTTATTGCTTAAATCGCATTTTCTCGACGAGCTGAGCACGTTTTCTGAAATGTGCTCCTCCCGTCGCTCTGGTTGGGTGCGCACAGTAAAAAGAGCTCCTGGCAGCTAAGGAGTTCCGCGTTGACCACTGCGCACGAAGAAATAAGCACCTGCAACGTTTGGTTTAGGTTTTAGGTGCATTTTTAATTTTATTGCTTAAATCGCATTTTCTCGACAAGCTGAGCACGTTTTCTGAAATGTGCTCCTCCCGTCGCTCTGGTTGGGTGCGCACAGTAAAAAGAGCTCCTGGCAGCTAGGGAGTGCCGCGTTGACCACTGCGCACGAAGAAATAAGCACCTGCAACGTTTGGTTTAGGTTTTAGGTGCATTTTTAATTTTATTGCTTAAATCGCATTCTCTCGACGAGCTGAGCACGTTTTCTGAAATGTGCTCCTCCCGTCACTCTGGTTGGGTGCGCACAGTAAAAAGTGCTCCTGGCAGCTAGGGAGTGCCGCGTTGAGCACTACGCACGAAGAAATAAGCACCTGCAACGTTTGGTTTAGGTTTTAGCTGCATTTTAAATTTATTGCTTAAATCGCATTTTCTCGACGAGCTGAGCACGCTTTCTGAAATGTGCTCCTCCCGTCGCTCTGGTAGGGTGCGCACAGTAAAAAGAGCTCCTGGCAGCTAGGGAGTTCCGCGTTGACCACTGCGCACGAAGAAATAAGCACCTGCAACGTTTGGTTTAGGTTTTAGGTGCATTTTTAATTTTATTGCTTAAATCGCATTCTCTCGACGAGCTGAGCACGTTTTCTGAAATGTGCTCCTCCCGTCGCTCTGGTTGTGCGCGCATAGTAAAAAGTGCTCCTGGCAGCTAGAGAGTGCCGCGTTGACCACTGCACATGAAGAAATAAGCACCTGCAACGTTTGGTTTAGGTTTTAGGTGCATTTTTAATTTTATTGCTTAAATCGCATTTTCTCGACGAGCTGAGCACGTTTTCTGAAATGTGCTCCTCCCGTCGTTTTGGTTGGGTGCGCACAGTAAAAAGAGCTCCTGGCAGCTAGGGAGTGCCGCGTTGACCACTGCGCACGAAGAAATAAGCACCTGCAACGTTTGGTTTAGGTTTTAGGTGCATTTTTTATTTTATTGCTTAAATCGCATTCTCTCGACGAGCTGAGCACGTTTTCTGAAATGTGCTCCTCCCGTCGCTCTGGTTGGGTGCGCGTAGTAAAAAAGGCTCCTGGCAGCTAGAGAGTGCCGCGTTGACCACTGCGCATGAAGAAATAAGCACCTGCAACGTTTGGTTTAGGTTTTAGGTGCATTTTTAATCTTATTGCTTAAATCCCATTTTCTCGACGAGCTGAGCACGTTTTCTGAAATGTGCTCCTCCCGTCACTCTGGTTGGGTGCGCACAGTAAAAAGAGCTACTGGCAGCTAGGGAGTGCCGCGTTGACCACTGCGCACGAAGAAATAAGCACCTGCAACGTTTGGTTTAGGTTTTAGGTGCATTTTTTATTTTATTGCTTAAATCGCATTTTCTCGACGAGCTGAGCACGTTTTCTGAAATGTGCTCCTCCCGTCACTCTGGTTGGGTGCGCACAGTAAAAAGTGCTCTTGGCAGCTAGAGAGTGCCGCGTTGACCACTGCGCATGAAGAAATAAGCACCTGCAACGCTTGGTTTAGGTTTTAGGTGCATTTTTAATTTTATTGCTTAAATCGCATTTTCTCGACGAGCTGAGCACGTTTTCTGACATGTGCTCCTCCCGTCACTCTGGTTGGGTGCGCACAGTAAAAAGTGCTCCTGGCAGCTAGGGAGTGCCGCGTTGAGCACTACGCACGAAGAAATAAGCACCTGCAACGTTTGGTTTAGGTTTTAGCTGCATTTTTAATTTTATTGCTTAAATCGCATTTTCTCGACGAGCTGAGCACGTTTTCTGAAATGTGCTCCTCCCGTCGCTCTGGTTGGGTGCGCACAGTAAAAAGTACTCCTGGCAGCTAGGGAGTGCCGCGTTGAGCACTGCGCACGAAGAAATAAGCACCTGCAACGTTTGGTTTAGGTTTTAGGTGCATTTTTTATTTTATTGCTTAAATCGCATTCTCTCGACGAGCTGAGCACGTTTTCTGAAATGTGCTCCTCCCGTCGCTCTGGTTGGGTGCGCGTAGTAAAATGTGCTCCTGGCAGCTAGAGAGTGCCGCGTTGACCACTGCGCATGAAGAAATAAGCACCTGCAACGCTTGGTTTAGGTTTTAGGTGCATTTTTAATTTTATTGCTTAAATCGCATTTTCTCGACGAGCTGAGCACGTTTTCTGAAATGTGCTCCTCCCGTCACTCTGGTTGGGTGCGCACAGTAAAAAGTGCTCCTGGCAGCTAGGGAGTGCCGCGTTGAGCACTACGCACGAAGAAATAAGCACCTGCAACGTTTGGTTTAGGTTTTAGCTGCATTTTTAATTTCATTGCTTAAATCGCATTTTCTCGACGAGCTGAGCACGTTTTCTGAAATGTGCTCCTCCCGTCGCTCTGGTTGGGTGCGCACAGTAAAAAGAGCTCCTGGCAGCTAGGGAGTTCCGCGTTGACCACTGCGCACGAAGAAATAAGCACCTGCAACGTTTGGTTTAGGTTTTAGGTGCATTTTTAATTTTATTGCTTAAATCGCATTCTCTCGACGAGCTGAGCACGTTTTCTGAAATGTGCTCCTCCCGTCGCTCTGGTTGGGTGCGCACAGTAAAAAGTGCTCTTGCCAGCTCGGGAGTGCCGCGTTGACCACTGCGCATGAAGAAATAAGCACCTGCAACGTTTGGTTTAGGTTTTAGGTGCATTTTTAATTTTATTGCTTAAATCGCATTTTCTCGACGAGCTGAGCACGTTTTCTGAAATGTGCTCCTCCCGTCGCTCTGGTTGGGTGTGCACAGTAAAAAGAGCTCCTGGCAGCTAGGGAGTGCCACGTTGACCACTGCGCACGAAGAAATAAGCACCTGCAACGTTTGGTTTAGGTTTTAGGTGCATTTTTAATTTTATTGCTTAAATCGCATTCTCTCGACGAGCTGAGCACGTTTTCTGAAATGTGCTCCTCCCGTCACTCTGGTTGGGTGCGCACAGTAAAAAGAGCTCCTGGCAGCTAAGGAGTGCCGCGTTGACCACTGCGCACGAAGAAATAAGCACCTGCAACGTTTGGTTTAGGTTTTAGGTGCATTTTTTATTTTATTGCTTAAATCACATTCTCTCGACGAGCTGAGCACGTTTTCTGAAATGTGCTCCTCCCGTCGCTCTGGTTGGGTGCGCGTAGTAAAATGTGCTCCTGGCAGCTAGAGAGTGCCGCGTTGACCACTGCGCATGAAGAAATAAGCACCTGCAACGTTTGGTTTAGGTTTTAGGTGCATTTTTTATTTTATTGCTTAAATCGCATTTTCTCGACGAGCTGAGCACGTTTTCTGAAATGTGCTCCTCCCGTCGCTCTGGTTGGGTGCGCACAGTAAAAAGAGCTCCTGGCAGCTAGGGAGTTCCGCGTTGACCACTGCGCACGAAGAAATAAGCACCTGCAACGTTTGGTTTAGGTTTTAGGTGCATTTTTTATTTTATGGCTTAAATCGCATTCTCTCGACGAGCTGAGCACGTTTTCTGAAATGTGCTCCTCCCGTCGCTCTGGTTGGGTGCGCGTAGTAAAAAAGGCTCCTGGCAGCTAGAGAGTGCCGCGTTGACCACTGCGCATGAAGAAATAAGCACCTGCAACGTTTGGTTTAGGTTTTAGGTGCATTTTTAATCTTATTGCTTAAATCGCATTTTCTCGACGAGCTGAGCACGTTTTCTGAAATGTGCTCCTCCCGTCACTCTGGTTGGGTGCGCACAGTAAAAAGAGCTACTGGCAGCTAGGGAGTACCGCGTTGACCACTGCGCACGAAGAAATAAGCACCTGCAACGTTTGGTTTAGGTTTTAGGTGCATTTTTTATTTTATTGCTTAAATCGCATTTTCTCGACGAGCTGAGCACGTTTTCTGAAATGTGCTCCTCCCGTCACTCTGGTTGGGTGCACACAGTAAAAAGTGCTCTTGGCAGCTAGAGAGTGCCGCGTTGACCACTGCGCATGAAGAAATAAGCACCTGCAACGTTTGGTTTAGGTTTTAGGTGCATTTTTAATCTTATTGCTTAAATCGCATTTTCTCGACGAGCTGAGCACGTTTTCTGAAATGTGCTCCTCCCGTCACTCTGGTTGGGTGCGCACAGTAAAAATTTCTCTTGGCAGCTAGAGAGTGCCGCGTTGACCACTGCGCATGAAGAAATAAGCACCTGCAACGCTTGGTTTAGGTTTTAGGTGCATTTTTAATTTTATTGCTTAAATCGCATTTTCTCGACGAGCTGAGCACGTTTTCTGAAATGTGCTCCTCCCGTCCCTTTGGTTGGGTGCGCACAGTAAAAAGTGCTCCTGGCAGCTAGGGAGTGCCGCGTTGAGCACTACGCACGAAGAAATAAGCACCTGCAACGTTTGGTTTAGGTTTTAGCTGCATTTTTAATTTTATTGCTTAAATCGCATTTTCTCGACGAGCTGAGCACGTTTTCTGAAATGTGCTCCTCCCGTCGCTCTGGTTGGGTGCGCACAGTAAAAAGAGCTCCTGGCAGCTAGGGAGTTCCGCGTTGACCACTGCGCACGAAGAAATAAGCACCTGCAACGTTTGGTTTAGGTTTTAGGTGCATTTTTAATTTTATTGCTTAAATCGCATTCTCTCGACGAGCTGAGCACGTTTTCTGAAATGTGCTCCTCCCGTCGCTCTGGTTGGGTGCGCACAGTAAAAAGTGCTCTTGCCAGCTCGGGAGTGCCGCGTTGACCACTGCGCATGAAGAAATAAGCACCTGCAACGTTTGGTTTAGGTTTTAGGTGCATTTTTAATTTTATTGCTTAAATCGCATTTTCTCGACGAGCTGAGCACGTTTTCTGAAATGTGCTCCTCCCGTCGCTCTGGTTGGGCGCGCATAGTAAAAAGTGCTCCTGGCAGCTAGAGAGTGCCGCGTTGACCACTGCGCAAGAAGAAATAAGCACTTGCAACGTTTGGTTTAGGTTTTAGGTGCATTTTTAATTTTATTGCTTAAATCGCATTTTCTCGACAAGCTGAGCACGTTTTCTGAAATGTGCTCCTCCCGTCGCTCTGGTTGGGTGTGCACAGTAAAAAGAGCTCCTGGCAGCTAGGGAGTGCCGCGTTGACCACTGCGCACGAAGAAATAAGCACCTGCAACGTTTGGTTTAGGTTTTAGGTGCTTTTTTAATTTTATTGCTTAAATCGCATTCTCTCGACGAGCTGAGCACGTTTTCTGAAATGTGCTCCTCCCGTCACTCTGGTTGGGTGCGCACAGTAAAAAGTGCTCCTGGCAGCTAGCGAGTGCCGCGTTGAGCACTACGCACGAAGAAATAAGCACCTGCAACGTTTGGTTTAGGTTTTAGGTGCATTTTAAATTTTATTGCTTAAATCGCATTTCCTCGACGAGCTGAGCACGTTTTCTGAAATGTGCTCCTCCCGTCGCTCTGGTTGTGCGCGCATAGTAAAAAGTGCTCCTGGCAGCTAGAGAGTGCCGCGTTGACCACTGCACATGAAGAAATAAGCACCTGCAACGTTTGGTTTAGGTTTTAGGTGCATTTTTAATTTTATTGCTTAAATCGCATTTTCTCGACGAGCTGAGCACGTTTTCTGAAATGTGCTCCTCCCGTCGCTCTGGTTGGGTGCGCACAGTAAAAAGTGCTCTTGGCAGCTAGAGAGTGCCGCGTTGACCACTGCACATGAAGAAATAAGAACCTGCAACGTTTGGTTTAGGTTTTAGGTGCATTTTTAATTTTATTGCTTAAATCGCATTTTCTCGACGAGCTGAGCACGTTTTCTGAAATGTGCTCCTCCCGTCACTCTGTTTGGGTGCGCATAGTAAAAAGTGCTCTTGGCAGCTAAAGAGTGCCGCGTTGACCACTGCGCACAAAGAAATAAGCACCTGCAACGTTTGGTTTAGGTTTTAGGTGCATTTTAAATTTTATTGCTTAAATCGCATTTTCTCGACGAGCTGAGCACGTTTTCTGAAATGTGCTCCTCCCGTCGCTCTGGTTGTGCGCGCATAGTAAAAAGTGCTCCTGGCAGCTAGGGAGTGCCGCGTTGACCACTGCGCATGAAGAAATAAGCACCTGCAACATTTGGTTTAGGTTTTAGGTGCATTTTTAATTTTATTGCTTAAATCGCATTTTCTCGACGAGCTGAGCACGTTTTCTGAAATGTGCTCCTCCCGTCGCTCTGGTTGGGTGCGCACAGTAAAAAGTGCTCCTCAGCTAGAGAGTGCCGCGTTGACCACTGCGCAAGAAGAAATAAGCACCTGCAACGTTTGGTTTAGGTTTTAGGTGCATTTTTAATCTTATTGCTTAAATCGCATTTTCTCGACGAGCTGAGCACGTTTTCTGAAATGTGCTCCTCCCGTCGCTCTGGTTGGGCGCGCATAGTAAAAAGTGCTCCTGGCAGCTAGAGAGTGCCGCGTTGACCACTGCGCAAGAAGAAATAACCACCTGCAACGTTTGGTTTAGGTTTTAGGTGCATTTTTAATTTTATTGCTTAAATCGCATTTTCTCGACAAGCTGAGCACGTTTTCTGAAATGTGCTCCTCCCGTCGCTCTGGTTGGGTGTGCACAGTAAAAAGAGCTCCTGGCAGCTAGGGAGTGCCGCGTTGACCACTGCGCACGAAGAAATAAGCACCTGCAACGTTTGGTTTAGGTTTTAGGTGCATTTTTAATTTTATTGCTTAAATCGCATTCTCTCGACGAGCTGAGCACGTTTTCTGAAATGTGCTCCTCCCGTCGCTCTGGTTGGGTGCGCACAGTAAAAAGAGCTCCTGGCAGCTAGGGAGTTCCGCGTTGACCACTGCGCACGAATAAATAAGCACCTGCAACGTTTGGTTTAGGTTTTAGGTGCATTTTTAATTTTATTGCTTAAATCGCATTTTCTCGACGAGCTGAGCACGTTTTCTGAAATGTGCTCCTCCCGTCGCTCTGGTTGGGCGCGCATAGTAAAAAGTGCTCCTGGCAGCTAGAGAGTGCCGCGTTGACCACTGCGCAAGAAGAAATAACCACCTGCAACGTTTGGTTTAGGTTTTAGATGCATTTTTAATTTTATTGCTTAAATCGCATTTTCTCGACAAGCTGAGCACGTTTTCTGAAATGTGCTCCTCCCGTCGCTCTGGTTGGGTGTGCACAGTAAAAAGAGCTCCTGGCAGCTAGGGAGTGCCGCGTTGACCACTGCGCACGAAGAAATAAGCACCTGCAACGTTTGGTTTAGGTTTTAGGTGCATTTTTAATTTTATTGCTTAAATCGCATTCTCTCGACGAGCTGAGCAGGTTTTCTGAAATGTGCTCCTCCCGTCGCTCTGGTTGGGTGCGCACAGTAAAAAGAGCTCCTGGCAGCTAGGGAGTTCCGCGTTGACCACTGCGCACGAATAAATAAGCACCTGCAACGTTTGGTTTAGGTTTTAGGTGCATTTTTAATTTTATTGCTTAAATCGCATTTTCTCGACGAGCTGAGCACGTTTTCTGAAATGTTCTCCTCCCGTCACTCTGGTTGGGTGCACACAGTAAAAAGTGCTCCTGCAGCTAGGGAGTGCCGCGTTGAGCACTGCGCACGAAGAAATAAGCACCTGCAACGTTTGGTTTAGGTTTTCTGTGCATTTTTAATTTTATTGCTTAAATCGCATTTTCTCGACGAGCTGAGCACGTTTTCTGAAATGGGCTCCTCCCGTCGCTCTGGTTGGGTGCGCACAGTAAAAAGAGCTCCTGGCAGCTAGGGAGTTCCGCGTTGACCACTGCGCACGAAGAAATAAGCACCTGCAACGTTTGGTTTAGGTTTTAGGTGCATTTTTAATTTTATTGCTTAAATCGCATTCTCTCGACGAGCTGAGCACGTTTTCTGAAATGTGCTCCTCCCGTCGCTCTGGTTGGGTGCGCACAGTAAAAAGTGCTCTTGCCAGCTCGGGAGTGCCGCGTTGACCACTGCGCATGAAGAAATAAGCACCTGCAACGTTTGGTTTAGGTTTTAGGTGCATTTTTAATTTTATTGCTTAAATCGCATTTTCTCGACGAGCTGAGCACGTTTTCTGAAATGTGCTCCTCCCGTCGCTCTGGTTGGGCGCGCATAGTAAAAAGTGCTCCTGGCAGCTAGAGAGTGCCGCGTTGACCACTGCGCAAGAAGAAATAAGCACCTGCAACGTTTGGTTTAGGTTTTAGCTGCATTTTTAATTTTATTGCTTAAATCGCATTTTCTCGACGAGCTGAGCAAGTTTTCTGAAATGTGCTCCTCCCGTCGCTCTGGTTGGGTGCGCACAGTAAAAAGAGCTCCTGGCAGCTAGGGAGTTCCGCGTTGACCACTGCGCACGAAGAAATAAGCACCTGCAACGTTTGGTTTAGGTTTTAGGTGCATTTTTAATTTTATTGCTTAAATCGCATTCTCTCGACGAGCTGAGCACGTTTTCTGAAATGTGCTCCTCCCGTCGCTCTGGTTGGGTGCACACAGTAAAAAGAGCTCCTGGCAGCTAGGGAGTGCCGCGTTGACCACTGCGCACGAAGAAATAAGCACCTGCAACGTTTGGTTTAGGTTTTAGGTGCATTTTTTATTTGATTGCTTAAATCGCATTCTCTCGACGAGCTGAGCACGTTTTCTGAAATGTGCTCCTCCCGTCGCTCTGGTTCGGTGCGCGTAGTAAAAAGTGCTCCTGGCAGCTAGAGAGTGCCGCGTTGACCACTGCGCATGAAGAAATTAGCACCTGCAACGTTTGGTTTAGGTTTTAGGTGCATTTTTAATCTTATTGCTTAAATCGCATTTTCTCGACGAGCTGAGCACGTTTTCTGAAATGTGCTCCTCCCGTCACTCTGGTTGGGTGCGCACAGTAAAAAGTGCTCCTGGCAGCTAGGGAGTGCCGCGTTGAGCACTACGCACGAAGAAATAAGCACCTGCAACGTTTGGTTTAGGTTTTAGCTGCATTTTTAATTTTATTGCTTAAATCGCATTTTCTCGACGAGCTGAGCAAGTTTTCTGAAATGTGCTCCTCCCGTCGCTCTGGTTGGGTGCGCACAGTAAAAAGAGCTCCTGGCAGCTAGGGAGTTCCGCGTTGACCACTGCGCACGAAGAAATAAGCACCTGCAACGTTTGGTTTAGGTTTTAGGGGCATTTTTAATTTTATTGCTTAAATCGCATTCTCTCGACGAGCTGAGCACGTTTTCTGAAATGTGCTCCTCCCGTCGCTCTGGTTGGGTGCGCACAGTAAAAAGTGCTCTTGGCAGCTCGGGAGTGCCGCGTTGACCACTGCGCATGAAGAAATAAGCACCTGCAACGTTTGGTTTAGGTTTTAGGTGCATTTTTAATTTTATTGCTTAAATCGCATTTTCTCGACGAGCTGAGCACGTTTTCTGAAATGTGCTCCTCCCGTCGCTCTGGTTGTGCGCGCATAGTAAAAAGTGCTCCTGGCAGCTAGAGAGTGCCGCGTTGACCACTGCACATGAAGAAATAAGCACCTGCAACGTTTGGTTTAGGTTTTAGGTGCATTTTTAATCTTATTGCTTAAATCGCATTTTCTCGACGAGCTGAGCACGTTTTCTGAAATGTGCTCCTCCCGTCGCTCTGGTTGGGTGCGCACAGTAAAAAGTGCTCTTGGCAGCTAGAGAGTGCCGCGTTGACCACTGCACATGAAGAAATAAGCACCTGCAACGTTTGGTTTAGGTTTTAGGTGCATTTTTAATTTTATTGCTTAAATCGCATTCTCTCGACGAGCTGAGCACGTTTTCTGAAATGTGCTCCTCCCGTCGCTCTGGTTGGGTGCGCACAGTAAAAAGAGCTCCTGGCAGCTAGGGAGTTCCGCGTTGACCACTGCGCACGAATAAATAAGCACCTGCAACGTTTGGTTTAGGTTTTAGGTGCATTTTTAATTTTATTGCTTAAATCGCATTTTCTCGACGAGCTGAGCACGTTTTCTGAAATGTTCTCCTCCCGTCACTCTGGTTGGGTGCACACAGTAAAAAGTGCTCCTGCAGCTAGGGAGTGCCGCGTTGAGCACTGCGCACGAAGAAATAAGCACCTGCAACGTTTGGTTTAGGTTTTCTGTGCATTTTTAATTTTATTGCTTAAATCGCATTTTCTCGACGAGCTGAGCACGTTTTCTGAAATGGGCTCCTCCCGTCGCTCTGGTTGGGTGCGCACAGTAAAAAGAGCTCCTGGCAGCTAGGGAGTTCCGCGTTGACCACTGCGCACGAAGAAATAAGCACCTGCAACGTTTGGTTTAGGTTTTAGGTGCATTTTTAATTTTATTGCTTAAATCGCATTCTCTCGACGAGCTGAGCACGTTTTCTGAAATGTGCTCCTCCCGTCGCTCTGGTTGGGTGCACACAGTAAAAAGAGCTCCTGGCAGCTAGGGAGTGCCGCGTTGACCACTGCGCACGAAGAAATAAGCACCTGCAACGTTTGGTTTAGGTTTTAGGTTCATTTTTTATTTTATTGCTTAAATCGCATTCTCTCGACGAGCTGAGCACGTTTTCTGAAATGTGCTCCTCCCGTCGCTCTGGTTGGGTGCGCGTAGTAAAAAGTGCTCCTGGCAGCTAGAGAGTGCCGCGTTGACCACTGCGCATGAAGAAATAAGCACCTGCAACGTTTGGTTTAGGTTTTAGGTGCATTTTTAATCTTATTGCTTAAATCGCATTTTCTCGACGAGCTGAGCACGTTTTCTGAAATGTGCTCCTCCCGTCACTCTGGTTGGGTGCGCACAGTAAAAAGTGCTCTTGGCAGCTAGAGAGTGCCGCGTTGACCACTGCGCATGAAGAAATAAGCACCTGCAACGTTTGGTTTAGGTTTTAGGTGCATTTTTAATTTTATTGCTTAAATCGCATTTTCTCGACGAGCTGAGCACGTTTTCTGAAATGTGCTCCTCCCGTCACTCTGGTTGGGTGCACACAGTAAAAAGTGCTCCTGGCAGCTAGAGAGTGCCGCGTTGACCACTGCGCATGAAGAAATAAGCACCTGCAACGTTTGGTTTAGGTTTTAGGTGCATTTTTAATCTTATTGCTTAAATCGCATTTTCTCGACGAGCTGAGCACGTTTTCTGAAATGTGCTCCTCCCGTCACTCTGGTTGGGTGCGCACAGTAAAAAGTGCTCTTGGCAGCTAGAGAGTGCCGCGTTGACCACTGCGCATGAAGAAATAAGCACCTGCAACGCTTGGTTTAGGTTTTAGGTGCATTTTTAATTTTATTGCTTAAATCACATTTTCTCGACGAGCTGAGCACGTTTTCTGAAATGTGCTCCTCCCGTCACTCTGGTTGGGTGCGCACAGTAAAAAGTGCTCTTGGCAGCTAGAGAGTGCCGCGTTGACCACTGCGCATGAAGAAATAAGCACCTGCAACGCTTGGTTTAGGTTTTAGGTGCATTTTTAATTTTATTGCTTAAATCGCATTTTCTCGACGAGCTGAGCACGTTTTCTGAAATGTGCTCCTCCCGTCACTCTGGTTGGGTGCGCACAGTAAAAAGTGCTCCTGGCAGCTAGGGAGTGCCGCGTTGAGCACTACGCACGAAGAAATAAGCACCTGCAACGTTTGGTTTAGGTTTTAGGTGCATTTTTAATTTTATTGCTTAAATCGCATTCTCTCGACGAGCTGAGCACGTTTTCTGAAATGTGCTCCTCCCGTCGCTCTGGTTGGGTGCGCACAGTAAAAAGTGCTCTTGCCAGCTCGGGAGTGCCGCGTTGACCACTGCGCATGAAGAAATAAGCACCTGCAACGTTTGGTTTAGGTTTTAGGTGCATTTTTAATTTTATTGCTTAAATCGCATTTTCTCGACGAGCTGAGCACGTTTTCTGAAATGTGCTCCTCCCGTCGCTCTGGTTGGGCGCGCATAGTAAAAAGTGCTCCTGGCAGCTAGAGAGTGCCGCGTTGACCACTGCGCAAGAAGAAATAAGCACCTGCAACGTTTGGTTTAGGTTTTAGCTGCATTTTTAATTTTATTGCTTAAATCGCATTTTCTCGACGAGCTGAGCAAGTTTTCTGAAATGTGCTCCTCCCGTCGCTCTGGTTGGGTGCGCACAGTAAAAAGAGCTCCTGGCAGCTAGGGAGTTCCGCGTTGACCACTGCGCACGAAGAAATAAGCACCTGCAACGTTTGGTTTAGGTTTTAGGTGCATTTTTAATTTTATTGCTTAAATCGCATTCTCTCGACGAGCTGAGCACGTTTTCTGAAATGTGCTCCTCCCGTCGCTCTGGTTGGGTGCACACAGTAAAAAGAGCTCCTGGCAGCTAGGGAGTGCCGCGTTGACCACTGCGCACGAAGAAATAAGCACCTGCAACGTTTGGTTTAGGTTTTAGGTGCATTTTTTATTTTATTGCTTAAATCGCATTCTCTCGACGAGCTGAGCACGTTTTCTGAAATGTGCTCCTCCCGTCGCTCTGGTTCGGTGCGCGTAGTAAAAAGTGCTCCTGGCAGCTAGAGAGTGCCGCGTTGACCACTGCGCATGAAGAAATTAGCACCTGCAACGTTTGGTTTAGGTTTTAGGTGCATTTTTAATCTTATTGCTTAAATCGCATTTTCTCGACGAGCTGAGCACGTTTTCTGAAATGTGCTCCTCCCGTCACTCTGGTTGGGTGCGCACAGTAAAAAGTGCTCCTGGCAGCTAGGGAGTGCCGCGTTGAGCACTACGCACGAAGAAATAAGCACCTGCAACGTTTGGTTTAGGTTTTAGCTGCATTTTTAATTTTATTGCTTAAATCGCATTTTCTCGACGAGCTGAGCACGTTTTCTGAAATGTGCTCCTCCCGTCACTCTGGTTGGGTGCACACAGTAAAAAGTGCTCCTGGCAGCTAGAGAGTGCCGCGTTGACCACTGCGCATGAAGAAATAAGCACCTGCAACGTTTGGTTTAGGTTTTAGGTGCATTTTTAATCTTATTGCTTAAATCGCATTTTCTCGACGAGCTGAGCACGTTTTCTGAAATGTGCTCCTCCCGTCACTCTGGTTGGGTGCGCACAGTAAAAAGTGCTCTTGGCAGCTAGAGAGTGCCACGTTGACCACTGCGCATGAAGAAATAAGCACCTGCAACGCTTGGTTTAGGTTTTAGGTGCATTTTTAATTTTATTGCTTAAATCACATTTTCTCGACGAGCTGAGCACGTTTTCTGAAATGTGCTCCTCCCGTCACTCTGGTTGGGTGCGCACAGTAAAAAGTGCTCTTGGCAGCTAGAGAGTGCCGCGTTGACCACTGCGCATGAAGAAATAAGCACCTGCAACGCTTGGTTTAGGTTTTAGGTGCATTTTTAATTTTATTGCTTAAATCGCATTTTCTCGACGAGCTGAGCACGTTTTCTGAAATGTGCTCCTCCCGTCACTCTGGTTGGGTGCGCACAGTAAAAAGTGCTCCTGGCAGCTAGGGAGTGCCGCGTTGAGCACTACGCACGAAGAAATAAGCACCTGCAACGTTTGGTTTAGGTTTTAGGTGCATTTTTAATTTTATTGCTTAAATCGCATTCTCTCGACGAGCTGAGCACGTTTTCTGAAATGTGCTCCTCCCGTCGCTCTGGTTGGGTGCGCACAGTAAAAAGTGCTCTTGCCAGCTCGGGAGTGCCGCGTTGACCACTGCGCATGAAGAAATAAGCACCTGCAACGTTTGGTTTAGGTTTTAGGTGCATTTTTAATTTTATTGCTTAAATCGCATTTTCTCGACGAGCTGAGCACGTTTTCTGAAATGTGCTCCTCCCGTCGCTCTGGTTGGGCGCGCATAGTAAAAAGTGCTCCTGGCAGCTAGAGAGTGCCGCGTTGACCACTGCGCAAGAAGAAATAAGCACCTGCAACGTTTGGTTTAGGTTTTAGCTGCATTTTTAATTTTATTGCTTAAATCGCATTTTCTCGACGAGCTGAGCAAGTTTTCTGAAATGTGCTCCTCCCGTCGCTCTGGTTGGGTGCGCACAGTAAAAAGAGCTCCTGGCAGCTAGGGAGTTCCGCGTTGACCACTGCGCACGAAGAAATAAGCACCTGCAACGTTTGGTTTAGGTTTTAGGTGCATTTTTAATTTTATTGCTTAAATCGCATTCTCTCGACGAGCTGAGCACGTTTTCTGAAATGTGCTCCTCCCGTCGCTCTGGTTGGGTGCACACAGTAAAAAGAGCTCCTGGCAGCTAGGGAGTGCCGCGTTGACCACTGCGCACGAAGAAATAAGCACCTGCAACGTTTGGTTTAGGTTTTAGGTGCATTTTTTATTTGATTGCTTAAATCGCATTCTCTCGACGAGCTGAGCACGTTTTCTGAAATGTGCTCCTCCCGTCGCTCTGGTTCGGTGCGCGTAGTAAAAAGTGCTCCTGGCAGCTAGAGAGTGCCGCGTTGACCACTGCGCATGAAGAAATTAGCACCTGCAACGTTTGGTTTAGGTTTTAGGTGCATTTTTAATCTTATTGCTTAAATCGCATTTTCTCGACGAGCTGAGCACGTTTTCTGAAATGTGCTCCTCCCGTCACTCTGGTTGGGTGCGCACAGTAAAAAGTGCTCCTGGCAGCTAGGGAGTGCCGCGTTGAGCACTACGCACGAAGAAATAAGCACCTGCAACGTTTGGTTTAGGTTTTAGCTGCATTTTTAATTTTATTGCTTAAATCGCATTTTCTCGACGAGCTGAGCAAGTTTTCTGAAATGTGCTCCTCCCGTCGCTCTGGTTGGGTGCGCACAGTAAAAAGAGCTCCTGGCAGCTAGGGAGTTCCGCGTTGACCACTGCGCACGAAGAAATAAGCACCTGCAACGTTTGGTTTAGGTTTTAGGGGCATTTTTAATTTTATTGCTTAAATCGCATTCTCTCGACGAGCTGAGCACGTTTTCTGAAATGTGCTCCTCCCGTCGCTCTGGTTGGGTGCGCACAGTAAAAAGTGCTCTTGGCAGCTCGGGAGTGCCGCGTTGACCACTGCGCATGAAGAAATAAGCACCTGCAACGTTTGGTTTAGGTTTTAGGTGCATTTTTAATTTTATTGCTTAAATCGCATTTTCTCGACGAGCTGAGCACGTTTTCTGAAATGTGCTCCTCCCGTCGCTCTGGTTGTGCGCGCATAGTAAAAAGTGCTCCTGGCAGCTAGAGAGTGCCGCGTTGACCACTGCACATGAAGAAATAAGCACCTGCAACGTTTGGTTTAGGTTTTAGGTGCATTTTTAATCTTATTGCTTAAATCGCATTTTCTCGACGAGCTGAGCACGTTTTCTGAAATGTGCTCCTCCCGTCGCTCTGGTTGGGTGCGCACAGTAAAAAGTGCTCTTGGCAGCTAGAGAGTGCCGCGTTGACCACTGCACATGAAGAAATAAGCACCTGCAACGTTTGGTTTAGGTTTTAGGTGCATTTTTAATTTTATTGCTTAAATCGCATTCTCTCGACGAGCTGAGCACGTTTTCTGAAATGTGCTCCTCCCGTCGCTCTGGTTGGGTGCGCACAGTAAAAAGAGCTCCTGGCAGCTAGGGAGTTCCGCGTTGACCACTGCGCACGAATAAATAAGCACCTGCAACGTTTGGTTTAGGTTTTAGGTGCATTTTTAATTTTATTGCTTAAATCGCATTTTCTCGACGAGCTGAGCACGTTTTCTGAAATGTTCTCCTCCCGTCACTCTGGTTGGGTGCACACAGTAAAAAGTGCTCCTGCAGCTAGGGAGTGCCGCGTTGAGCACTGCGCACGAAGAAATAAGCACCTGCAACGTTTGGTTTAGGTTTTCTGTGCATTTTTAATTTTATTGCTTAAATCGCATTTTCTCGACGAGCTGAGCACGTTTTCTGAAATGGGCTCCTCCCGTCGCTCTGGTTGGGTGCGCACAGTAAAAAGAGCTCCTGGCAGCTAGGGAGTTCCGCGTTGACCACTGCGCACGAAGAAATAAGCACCTGCAACGTTTGGTTTAGGTTTTAGGTGCATTTTTAATTTTATTGCTTAAATCGCATTCTCTCGACGAGCTGAGCACGTTTTCTGAAATGTGCTCCTCCCGTCGCTCTGGTTGGGTGCACACAGTAAAAAGAGCTCCTGGCAGCTAGGGAGTGCCGCGTTGACCACTGCGCACGAAGAAATAAGCACCTGCAACGTTTGGTTTAGGTTTTAGGTTCATTTTTTATTTTATTGCTTAAATCGCATTCTCTCGACGAGCTGAGCACGTTTTCTGAAATGTGCTCCTCCCGTCGCTCTGGTTGGGTGCGCGTAGTAAAAAGTGCTCCTGGCAGCTAGAGAGTGCCGCGTTGACCACTGCGCATGAAGAAATAAGCACCTGCAACGTTTGGTTTAGGTTTTAGGTGCATTTTTAATCTTATTGCTTAAATCGCATTTTCTCGACGAGCTGAGCACGTTTTCTGAAATGTGCTCCTCCCGTCACTCTGGTTGGGTGCGCACAGTAAAAAGTGCTCTTGGCAGCTAGAGAGTGCCGCGTTGACCACTGCGCATGAAGAAATAAGCACCTGCAACGTTTGGTTTAGGTTTTAGGTGCATTTTTAATTTTATTGCTTAAATCGCATTTTCTCGACGAGCTGAGCACGTTTTCTGAAATGTGCTCCTCCCGTCACTCTGGTTGGGTGCACACAGTAAAAAGTGCTCCTGGCAGCTAGAGAGTGCCGCGTTGACCACTGCGCATGAAGAAATAAGCACCTGCAACGTTTGGTTTAGGTTTTAGGTGCATTTTTAATCTTATTGCTTAAATCGCATTTTCTCGACGAGCTGAGCACGTTTTCTGAAATGTGCTCCTCCCGTCACTCTGGTTGGGTGCGCACAGTAAAAAGTGCTCTTGGCAGCTAGAGAGTGCCGCGTTGACCACTGCGCATGAAGAAATAAGCACCTGCAACGCTTGGTTTAGGTTTTAGGTGCATTTTTAATTTTATTGCTTAAATCACATTTTCTCGACGAGCTGAGCACGTTTTCTGAAATGTGCTCCTCCCGTCACTCTGGTTGGGTGCGCACAGTAAAAAGTGCTCTTGGCAGCTAGAGAGTGCCGCGTTGACCACTGCGCATGAAGAAATAAGCACCTGCAACGCTTGGTTTAGGTTTTAGGTGCATTTTTAATTTTATTGCTTAAATCGCATTTTCTCGACGAGCTGAGCACGTTTTCTGAAATGTGCTCCTCCCGTCACTCTGGTTGGGTGCGCACAGTAAAAAGTGCTCCTGGCAGCTAGGGAGTGCCGCGTTGAGCACTACGCACGAAGAAATAAGCACCTGCAACGTTTGGTTTAGGTTTTAGGTGCATTTTTAATTTTATTGCTTAAATCGCATTCTCTCGACGAGCTGAGCACGTTTTCTGAAATGTGCTCCTCCCGTCGCTCTGGTTGGGTGCGCACAGTAAAAAGTGCTCTTGCCAGCTCGGGAGTGCCGCGTTGACCACTGCGCATGAAGAAATAAGCACCTGCAACGTTTGGTTTAGGTTTTAGGTGCATTTTTAATTTTATTGCTTAAATCGCATTTTCTCGACGAGCTGAGCACGTTTTCTGAAATGTGCTCCTCCCGTCGCTCTGGTTGGGCGCGCATAGTAAAAAGTGCTCCTGGCAGCTAGAGAGTGCCGCGTTGACCACTGCGCAAGAAGAAATAAGCACCTGCAACGTTTGGTTTAGGTTTTAGCTGCATTTTTAATTTTATTGCTTAAATCGCATTTTCTCGACGAGCTGAGCAAGTTTTCTGAAATGTGCTCCTCCCGTCGCTCTGGTTGGGTGCGCACAGTAAAAAGAGCTCCTGGCAGCTAGGGAGTTCCGCGTTGACCACTGCGCACGAAGAAATAAGCACCTGCAACGTTTGGTTTAGGTTTTAGGTGCATTTTTAATTTTATTGCTTAAATCGCATTCTCTCGACGAGCTGAGCACGTTTTCTGAAATGTGCTCCTCCCGTCGCTCTGGTTGGGTGCACACAGTAAAAAGAGCTCCTGGCAGCTAGGGAGTGCCGCGTTGACCACTGCGCACGAAGAAATAAGCACCTGCAACGTTTGGTTTAGGTTTTAGGTGCATTTTTTATTTTATTGCTTAAATCGCATTCTCTCGACGAGCTGAGCACGTTTTCTGAAATGTGCTCCTCCCGTCGCTCTGGTTCGGTGCGCGTAGTAAAAAGTGCTCCTGGCAGCTAGAGAGTGCCGCGTTGACCACTGCGCATGAAGAAATTAGCACCTGCAACGTTTGGTTTAGGTTTTAGGTGCATTTTTAATCTTATTGCTTAAATCGCATTTTCTCGACGAGCTGAGCACGTTTTCTGAAATGTGCTCCTCCCGTCACTCTGGTTGGGTGCGCACAGTAAAAAGTGCTCCTGGCAGCTAGGGAGTGCCGCGTTGAGCACTACGCACGAAGAAATAAGCACCTGCAACGTTTGGTTTAGGTTTTAGCTGCATTTTTAATTTTATTGCTTAAATCGCATTTTCTCGACGAGCTGAGCAAGTTTTCTGAAATGTGCTCCTCCCGTCGCTCTGGTTGGGTGCGCACAGTAAAAAGAGCTCCTGGCAGCTAGGGAGTTCCGCGTTGACCACTGCGCACGAAGAAATAAGCACCTGCAACGTTTGGTTTAGGTTTTAGGGGCATTTTTAATTTTATTGCTTAAATCGCATTCTCTCGACGAGCTGAGCACGTTTTCTGAAATGTGCTCCTCCCGTCGCTCTGGTTGGGTGCGCACAGTAAAAAGTGCTCTTGGCAGCTCGGGAGTGCCGCGTTGACCACTGCGCATGAAGAAATAAGCACCTGCAACGTTTGGTTTAGGTTTTAGGTGCATTTTTAATTTTATTGCTTAAATCGCATTTTCTCGACGAGCTGAGCACGTTTTCTGAAATGTGCTCCTCCCGTCGCTCTGGTTGTGCGCGCATAGTAAAAAGTGCTCCTGGCAGCTAGAGAGTGCCGCGTTGACCACTGCACATGAAGAAATAAGCACCTGCAACGTTTGGTTTAGGTTTTAGGTGCATTTTTAATCTTATTGCTTAAATCGCATTTTCTCGACGAGCTGAGCACGTTTTCTGAAATGTGCTCCTCCCGTCGCTCTGGTTGGGTGCGCACAGTAAAAAGTGCTCTTGGCAGCTAGAGAGTGCCGCGTTGACCACTGCACATGAAGAAATAAGCACCTGCAACGTTTGGTTTAGGTTTTAGGTGCATTTTTAATTTTATTGCTTAAATCGCATTTTCTCGACGAGCTGAGCACGTTTTCTGAAATGTGCTCCTCCCGTCACTCTGGTTGGGTGCGCATAGTAAAAAGTGCTCTTGGCAGCTAAAGAGTGCCGCGTTGACCACTGCGCACAAAGAAATAAGCACCTGCAACGTTTGGTTTAGGTTTTAGGTGCATTTTAAATTTTATTGCTTAAATCGCATTCTCTCGACGAGCTGAGCACGTTTTCTGAAATGTGCTCCTCCCGTCGCTCTGGTTCGGTGCGCGTAGTAAAAAGTGCTCCTGGCAGCTAGAGAGTGCCGCGTTGACCACTGCGCATGAAGAAATTAGCACCTGCAACGTTTGGTTTAGGTTTTAGGTGCATTTTTAATCTTATTGCTTAAATCGCATTTTCTCGACGAGCTGAGCACGTTTTCTGAAATGTGCTCCTCCCGTCACTCTGGTTGGGTGCGCACAGTAAAAAGTGCTCCTGGCAGCTAGGGAGTGCCGCGTTGAGCACTACGCACGAAGAAATAAGCACCTGCAACGTTTGGTTTAGGTTTTAGCTGCATTTTTAATTTTATTGCTTAAATCGCATTTTCTCGACGAGCTGAGCAAGTTTTCTGAAATGTGCTCCTCCCGTCGCTCTGGTTGGGTGCGCACAGTAAAAAGAGCTCCTGGCAGCTAGGGAGTTCCGCGTTGACCACTGCGCACGAAGAAATAAGCACCTGCAACGTTTGGTTTAGGTTTTAGGGGCATTTTTAATTTTATTGCTTAAATCGCATTCTCTCGACGAGCTGAGCACGTTTTCTGAAATGTGCTCCTCCCGTCGCTCTGGTTGGGTGCGCACAGTAAAAAGTGCTCTTGGCAGCTCGGGAGTGCCGCGTTGACCACTGCGCATGAAGAAATAAGCACCTGCAACGTTTGGTTTAGGTTTTAGGTGCATTTTTAATTTTATTGCTTAAATCGCATTTTCTCGACGAGCTGAGCACGTTTTCTGAAATGTGCTCCTCCCGTCGCTCTGGTTGTGCGCGCATAGTAAAAAGTGCTCCTGGCAGCTAGAGAGTGCCGCGTTGACCACTGCACATGAAGAAATAAGCACCTGCAACGTTTGGTTTAGGTTTTAGGTGCATTTTTAATCTTATTGCTTAAATCGCATTTTCTCGACGAGCTGAGCACGTTTTCTGAAATGTGCTCCTCCCGTCGCTCTGGTTGGGTGCGCACAGTAAAAAGTGCTCTTGGCAGCTAGAGAGTGCCGCGTTGACCACTGCACATGAAGAAATAAGCACCTGCAACGTTTGGTTTAGGTTTTAGGTGCATTTTTAATTTTATTGCTTAAATCGCATTTTCTCGACGAGCTGAGCACGTTTTCTGAAATGTGCTCCTCCCGTCACTCTGGTTGGGTGCGCATAGTAAAAAGTGCTCTTGGCAGCTAAAGAGTGCCGCGTTGACCACTGCGCACAAAGAAATAAGCACCTGCAACGTTTGGTTTAGGTTTTAGGTGCATTTTAAATTTTATTGCTTAAATCGCATTTTCTCGACGAGCTGAGCACGTTTTCTGAAATGTGCTCCTCCCGTCGCTCTGGTTGTGCGCGCATAGTAAAAAGTGCTCCTGGCAGCTAGGGAGTGCCGCGTTGACCACTGCGCATGAAGAAATAAGCACCTGCAACGTTTGGTTTAGGTTTTAGGTGCATTTTTAATTTTATTGCTTAAATCGCATTTTCTCGACGAGCTGAGCACGTTTTCTGAAATGTGCTCCTCCCGTCACTCTGGTTGGGTGCGCACAGTAAATAGTGCTCTTGGCAGCTAGAGAGTGCCGCGTTGACCACTGCGCACGAAGAAATAAGCACCTGCAACGTTTGGTTTAGGTTTTAGGTTCATTTTTTATTTTATTGCTTAAATCGCATTCTCTCGACGAGCTGAGCACGTTTTCTGAAATGTGCTCCTCCCGTCGCTCTGGTTGGGTGCGCGTAGTAAAAAGTGCTCCTGGCAGCTAGAGAGTGCCGCGTTGACCACTGCGCATGAAGAAATAAGCACCTGCAACGTTTGGTTTAGGTTTTAGGTGCATTTTTAATCTTATTGCTTAAATCGCATTTTCTCGACGAGCTGAGCACGTTTTCTGAAATGTGCTCCTCCCGTCACTCTGGTTGGGTGCGCACAGTAAAAAGTGCTCTTGGCAGCTAGAGAGTGCCGCGTTGACCACTGCGCATGAAGAAATAAGCACCTGCAACGTTTGGTTTAGGTTTTAGGTGCATTTTTAATTTTATTGCTTAAATCGCATTTTCTCGACGAGCTGAGCACGTTTTCTGAAATATGCTCCTCCCGTCACTCTGGTTGGGTGCACACAGTAAAAAGTGCTCCTGGCAGCTAGAGAGTGCCGCGTTGACCACTGCGCATGAAGAAATAAGCACCTGCAACGTTTGGTTTAGGTTTTAGGTGCATTTTTAATCTTATTGCTTAAATCGCATTTTCTCGACGAGCTGAGCACGTTTTCTGAAATGTGCTCCTCCCGTCACTCTGGTTGGGTGCGCACAGTAAAAAGTGCTCTTGGCAGCTAGAGAGTGCCGCGTTGACCACTGCGCATGAAGAAATAAGCACCTGCAACGCTTGGTTTAGGTTTTAGGTGCATTTTTAATTTTATTGCTTAAATCGCATTTTCTCGACGAGCTGAGCACGTTTTCTGAAATGTGCTCCTCCCGTCACTCTGGTTGGGTGCGCACAGTAAAAAGTGCTCCTGGCAGCTAGGGAGTGCCGCGTTGAGCACTACGCACGAAGAAATAAGCACCTGCAACGTTTGGTTTAGGTTTTAGCTGCATTTTTAATTTTATTGCTTAAATCGCATTTTCTCGACGAGCTGAGCAAGTTTTCTGAAATGTGCTCCTCCCGTCGCTCTGGTTGGGTGCGCACAGTAAAAAGAGCTCCTGGCAGCTAGGGAGTTCCGCGTTGACCACTGCGCACGAAGAAATAAGCACCTGCAACGTTTGGTTTAGGTTTTAGGTGCATTTTTAATTTTATTGCTTAAATCGCATTCTCTCGACGAGCTGAGCACGTTTTCTGAAATGTGCTCCTCCCGTCGCTCTGGTTGGGTGCGCACAGTAAAAAGTGCTCTTGGCAGCTCGGGAGTGCCGCGTTGACCACTGCGCATGAAGAAATAAGCACCTGCAACGTTTGGTTTAGGTTTTAGGTGCATTTTTAATTTTATTGCTTAAATCGCATTTTCTCGACGAGCTGAGCACGTTTTCTGAAATGTGCTCCTCCCGTCGCTCTGGTTGTGCGCGCATAGTAAAAAGTGCTCCTGGCAGCTAGAGAGTGCCGTGTTGACCACTGCACATGAAGAAATAAGCACCTGCAACGTTTGGTTTAGGTTTTAGGTGCATTTTTAATCTTATTGCTTAAATCGCATTTTCTCGACGAGCTGAGCACGTTTTCTGAAATGTGCTCCTCCCGTCGCTCTGGTTGGGTGCGCACAGTAAAAAGTGCTCTTGGCAGCTAGAGAGTGCCGCGTTGACCACTGCACATGAAGAAATAAGCACCTGCAACGTTTGGTTTAGGTTTTAGGTGCATTTTTAATTTTATTGCTTAAATCGCATTTTCTCGACGAGCTGAGCACGTTTTCTGAAATGTGCTCCTCCCGTCACTCTGGTTGGGTGCGCATAGTAAAAAGTGCTCTTGGCAGCTAAAGAGTGCCGCGTTGACCACTGCGCACAAAGAAATAAGCACCTGCAACGTTTGGTTTAGGTTTTAGGTGCATTTTAAATTTTATTGCTTAAATCGCATTTTCTCGACGAGCTGAGCACGTTTTCTGAAATGTGCTCCTCCCGTCGCTCTGGTTGTGCGCGCATAGTAAAAAGTGCTCCTGGCAGCTAGGGAGTGCCGCGTTGACCACTGCGCATGAAGAAATAAGCACCTGCAACGTTTGGTTTAGGTTTTAGGTGCATTTTTAATTTTATTGCTTAAATCGCATTTTCTCGACGAGCTGAGCACGTTTTCTGAAATGTGCTCCTCCCGTCGCTCTGGTTGGGTGCGCACAGTAAAAAGTGCTCCTGGCAGCTAGAGAGTGCCGCGTTGACCACTGCGCAAGAAGAAATAAGCACCTGCAACGTTTGGTTTAGGTTTTAGGTGCATTTTTAATCTTATTGCTTAAATCGCATTTTCTCGACGAGCTGAGCACGTTTTCTGAAATGTGCTCCTCCCGTCACTCTGGTTGGGTGCGCACAGTAAAAAGTGCTCTTGGCAGCTAGAGAGTGCCGCGTTGACCACTGCGCATGAAGAAATAAGCACCTGCAACGTTTGGTTTAGGTTTTAGGTGCATTTTTAATTTTATTGCTTAAATCGCATTTTCTCGACGAGCTGAGCACGTTTTCTGAAATGTGCTCCTCCAGTCGCTCTGGTTGTGCGCGCATAGTAAAAAGTGCGCCTGGCAGCTAGAGAGTTCCGCGTCGACCACTGCGCACGAAGAAATAAGCACCTGCAACGTTTGGTTTAGGTTTTAGGTGCATTTTAAATTTTATTGCTTAAATCGCATTTTCTCGACGAGCTGAGCACGTTTTCTGAAATGTGCTCCTCCCGTCGCTCTGGTTGTGCGCGCATAGTAAAAAGTGCTCCTGGCAGCTAGGGAGTGCCGCGTTGACCACTGCGCATGAAGAAATAAGCACCTGCAACGTTTGGTTTAGGTTTTAGGTGCATTTTTAATTTTATTGCTTAAATCGCATTTTCTCGACGAGCTGAGCACGTTTTCTGAAATATGCTCCTCCCGTCATTCTGGTTGGGTGCGCATAGTACAAAGTGCTCTTGGCAGCTAAAGAGTGCCGCGTTGACCACTGCGCACAAAGAAATAAGCACCTGCAACGTTTGGTTTAGGTTTTAGGTGCATTTTAAATTTTATTGCTTAAATCGCATTTTCTCGACGAGCTGAGCACGTTTTCTGAAATGTGCTCCTCCCGTCGCTCTGGTTGTGCGCGCATAGTAAAAAGTGCTCCTGGCAGCTAGGGAGTGCCGCGTTGAGCACTGCGCACGAAGAAATAAGCACCTGCAACGTTTGGTTTAGGTTTTAGGTGCATTTTTAATTTTATTGCTTAAATCGCATTTTCTCGACGAGCTGAGCACATTTTCTGAAATGTGCTCCTCCCGTCACTCTGGTTGGGTGCGCACAGTAAAAAGTGCTCCTGGCAGCTAGGGAGTGCCGCGTTGAGTACTGCGCACGAAGAAATAAGCACCTGCAACGTTTGGTTTAGGTTTTAGGTGCATTTTTAATTTTATTGCTTAAATCGCATTTTCTCGACGAGCTGAGCACGTTTCCTGAAATGTGCTCCTCCCGTCACTGCGGTTGGGTGCGCACAGTAAAAAGTGCTCTTGGCAGCTAAAGAGTGCCGCGTTGACCACTGCGCATGAAGAAATAAGCACCTGCAACGTCTGGTTTAGGTTTTAGGTGCATTTTTAATTTTATTGCTTCAATCGCATTTTCTCGACGAGCTGAGCACGTTTTCTGAAATGGGCTCCTCCCGTCGCTCTGGTTGGGTGCGCACAGTAAAAAGAGCTCCTGGCAGCTAGGGAGTTCCGCGTCGACCACTGCGCACGAAGAAATAAGCACCTGCAACGTTTGGTTTAGGTTTTAGGTGCATTTTTTATTTTATTGCTTAAATCGCATTCTCTCGACGAGCTGAGCACGTTTTCTGAAATGTGCTCCTCCCGTCGCTCTGGTTGGGTGCGCACAGTAAAAAGTGCTCCTGGCAGCTAGGGAGTGCCGCGTTGAGCACTACGCACGAAGAAATAAGCACCTGCAACGTTTGGTTTAGGTTTTAGCTGCATTTTTAATTTTATTGCTTAAATCGCATTTTCTCGACGAGCTGAGCAAGTTTTCTGAAATGTGCTCCTCCCGTCGCTCTGGTTGGGTGCGCACAGTAAAAAGAGCTCCTGGCAGCTAGGGAGTTCCGCGTTGACCACTGCGCACGAAGAAATAAGCACCTGCAACGTTTGGTTTAGGTTTTAGGTGCATTTTTAATTTTATTGCTTAAATCGCATTTTCTCGAAAAGCTGAGCACGTTTTCTGAAATGTGCTCCTCCCGTCGCTCTGGTTGGGTGCGCACAGTAAAAAGAGCTCCTGGCAGCTAGGGAGTGCCGCGTTGACCACTGCGCACAAATAAATAAGCACCTGCAACGTTTGGTTTAGGTTTTAGGTGCATTTTTAATTTTATTGCTTAAATCGCATTCTCTCGACGAGCTGAGCACGTTTTCTGAAATGTGCTCCTCCCGTCACTCTGGTTGGGTGCGCACAGTAAAAAGTGCTCCTGGCAGCTAGGGAGTGCCGCGTTGAGCACTACGCACGAAGAAATAAGCACCTGCAACGTTTGGTTTAGGTTTTAGCTGCATTTTTAATTTTATTGCTTAAATCGCATTTTCTCGACGAGCTGAGCACGTTTTCTGAAATGTGCTCCTCCCGTCGCTCTGGTTGGGTGCGCACAGTAAAAAGAGCTCCTGGCAGCTAGGGAGTTCCGCGTTGACCACTGCGCACGAAGAAATAAGCACCTGCAACGTTTGGTTTAGGTTTTAGGTGCATTTTTAATTTTATTGCTTAAATCGCATTCTCTCGACGAGCTGAGCACGTTTTCTGAAATGTGCTCCTCCCGTCGCTCTTGTTGTGCGCGCATAGTAAAAAGTGCTCCTGGCAGCTAGAGAGTGCCGCGTTGACCACTGCACATGAAGAAATAAGCACCTGCAACGTTTGGTTTAGGTTTTAGGTGCATTTTTAATTTTATTGCTTAAATCGCATTTTCTCGACGAGCTGAGCACGTTTTCTGAAATGTGCTCCTCCCGTCGCTCTGGTTGGGTGCGCACAGTAAAAAGAGCTCCTGGCAGCTAGGGAGTGCCGCGTTGACCACTGCGCACGAAGAAATAAGCACCTGCAACGTTTGGTTTAGGTTTTAGGTGCATTTTTTATTTTATTGCTTAAATCGCATTCTCTCGACGAGCTGAGCACGTTTTCTGAAATGTGCTCCTCCCGTCGCTCTGGTTGGGTGCGCGTAGTAAAAAAGGCTCCTGGCAGCTAGAGAGTGCCGCGTTGACCACTGCGCATGAAGAAATAAGCACCTGCAACGTTTGGTTTAGGTTTTAGGTGCATTTTTAATCTTATTGCCCAAATCGCATTTTCTCGACGAGCTGAGCACGTTTTCTGAAATGTGCTCCTCCCGTCACTCTGGTTGGGTGCGCACAGTAAAAAGAGCTACTGGCAGCTAGGGAGTGCCGCGTTGACCACTGCGCACGAAGAAATAAGCACCTGCAACGTTTGGTTTAGGTTTTAGGTGCATTTTTTATTTTATTGCTTAAATCGCATTTTCTCGACGAGCTGAGCACGTTTTCTGAAATGTGCTCCTCCCGTCACTCTGGTTGGGTGCGCACAGTAAAAAGTGCTCTTGGCAGCTAGAGAGTGCCGCGTTGACCACTGCGCATGAAGAAATAAGCACCTGCAACGTTTGGTTTAGGTTTTAGGTGCATTTTTAATCTTATTGCTTAAATCGCATTTTCTCGACGAGCTGAGCATGTTTTCTGAAATGTGCTCCTCCCGTCACTCTGGTTGGGTGCGCACAGTAAAAAGTGCTCTTGGCAGCTAGAGAGTGCCGCGTTGACCACTGCGCATGAAGAAATAAGCACCTGCAACGCTTGGTTTAGGTTTTAGGTGCATTTTTAATTTTATTGCTTAAATCGCATTTTCTCGACGAGCTGAGCACGTTTTCTGAAATGTGCTCCTCCCGTCACTCTGGTTGGGTGCGCACAGTAAAAAGTGCTCCTGGCAGCTAGGGAGTGCCGCGTTGAGCACTACGCACGAAGAAATAAGCACCTGCAACGTTTGGTTTAGGTTTTAGCTGCATTTTTAATTTTATTGCTTAAATCGCATTTTCTCGACGAGCTGAGCACGTTTTCTGAAATGTGCTCCTCCCGTCGCTCTGGTTGGGTTCGCACAGTAAAAAGAGCTCCTGGCAGCTAGGGAGTTCCGCGTTGACCACTGCGCACGAAGAAATAAGCACCTGCAACGTTTGGTTTAGGTTTTAGGTGCATTTTTAATTTTATTGCTTAAATCGCATTCTCTCGACGAGCTGAGCACGTTTTCTGAAATGTGCTCCTCCCGTCGCTCTGGTTGGGTGCGCACAGTAAAAAGTGCTCTTGCCAGCTCGGGAGTGCCGCGTTGACCACTGCGCATGAAGAAATAAGCACCTGCAACGTTTGGTTTAGGTTTTAGGTGCATTTTTAATTTTATTGCTTAAATCGCATTTTCTCGACGAGCTGAGCACGTTTTCTGAAATGTGCTCCTCCCGTCGCTCTGGTTGGGCGCGCATAGTAAAAAGTGCTCCTGGCAGCTAGAGAGTGCCGCGTTGACCACTGCGCAAGAAGAAATAAGCACCTGCAACGTTTGGTTTAGGTTTTAGGTGCATTTTTAATTTTATTGCTTAAATTGCATTTTCTCGACAAGCTGAGCACGTTTTCTGAAATGTGCTCCTCCCGTCGCTCTGGTTGGGTGTGCACAGTAAAAAGAGCTCCTGGCAGCTAGGGAGTGCCGCGTTGACCACTGCGCACGAAGAAATAAGCACCTGCAACGTTTGGTTTAGGTTTTAGGTGCATTTTTAATTTTATTGCTTAAATCGCATTCTCTCGATGAGCTGAGCACGTTTTCTGAAATGTGCTCCTCCCGTCACTCTGGTTGGGTGCGCACAGTAAAAAGTGCTCCTGGCAGCTAGGGAGTGCCGCGTTGACCACTGCGCATGAAGAAATAAGCACCTGCAACGCTTGGTTTAGGTTTTAGGTGCATTTTTAATTTTATTGCTTAAATCGCATTTTCTCGACGAGCTGAGCACGTTTTCTGAAATGTGCTCCTCCCGTCACTCTGGTTGGGTGCGCACAGTAAAAAGTGCTCCTGGCAGCTAGGGAGTGCCGCGTTGAGCACTACGCACGAAGAAATAAGCACCTGCAACGTTTGGTTTAGGTTTTAGGTGCATTTTTAATTTTATTGCTTAAATCGCATTCTCTCGACGAGCTGAGCACGTTTTCTGAAATGTGCTCCTCCCGTCACTCTGGTTGGGTGCGCACAGTAAAAAGTGCTCCTGGCAGCTATGGAGTGCCGCGTTGAGCACTACGCACGAAGAAATAAGCACCTGCAACGTTTGGTTTAGGTTTTAGGTGCATTTTAAATTTTATTGCTTAAATCGCATTTTCTCGACGAGCTGAGCACGTTTTCTGAAATGTGCTCCTCCCGTCGCTCTGGTTGTGCGCGCATAGTAAAAAGTGCTCCTGGCAGCTAGGGAGTGCCGCGTTGAGCACTGCGCACGAAGAAATAAGCACCTGCAACGTTTGGTTTAGGTTTTAGGTGCATTTTTAATTTTATTGCTTAAATCGCATTTTCTCGACGAGCTGAGCACGTTTTCTGAAATGTGCTCCTCCCGTCACTCTGGTTGGGTGCGCACAGTAAAAAGTGCTCTTGGCAGCTAGAGAGTGCCGCGTTGACCACTGCGCATGAAGAAATAAGCACCTGCAACGTTTGGTTTAGGTTTTAGGTGCATTTTTAATTTTATTGCTTAAATCGCATTTTCTCGACGAGCTGAGCACGTTTTCTGAAATGTGCTCCTCCCGTCACTCTGGTTGGGTGCGCACAGTAAAAAGTGCTCCTGGCAGCTAGGGAGTGCCGCGTTGAGCACTGCGCACGAAGAAATAAGCACCTGCAACGTTTGGTTTAGGTTTTAGGTGCATTTTTAATTTTATTGCTTAAATCGCATTTTCTCGACGAGCTGAGCACGTTTTCTGAAATGGGCTCCCCCCGTCGCTCTGGTTGGGTGCGCACAGTAAAAAGAGCTCCTGGCAGCTAGGGAGTTCCGCGTTGACCACTGCGCACGAAGAAATAAGCACCTGCAACGTTTGGTTTAGGTTTTAGGTGCATTTTTAATTTTATTGCTTAAATCGCATTTTCTCGACGAGCTGAGCACGTTTTCTGAAATGTGCTCCTCCCGTCACTCTGGTTGGGTGCGCACAGTAAAAAGTGGTCCTGGCAGCTAGGGAGTGCCGCGTTGAGCACTGCGCACGAAGAAATAAGCACCTGCAACGTTTGGTTTAGGTTTTAGGTGCATTTTTAATTTTATTGCTTAAATCGCTTTTTCTCGACGAGCTGAGCACGTTTTCTGAAATGTTCTCCTCCCGTCACTCTGGTTGGGTGCACACAGTAAAAAGTGCTCCTGGCAGCTAGGGAGTGCCGCGTTGAGCACTGCGCACGAAGAAATAAGCACCTGCAACGTTTGGTTTAGGTTTTAGGTGCATTTTTAATTTTATTGCTTAAATCGCATTTTCTCGACGAGCTGAGCACGTTTTCTGAAATGGGCTCCTCCCGTCGCTCTGGTTGGGTGCGCACAGTAAAAAGAGCTCCTGGCAGCTAGGGATTTCCGCGTTGACCACTGCGCACGAAGAAATAAGCACCTGCAACGTTTGGTTTAGGTTTTAGGTGCATTTTTAATTTTATTGCTTAAATCGCATTCTCTCGACGAGCTGAGCACGTTTTCTGAAATGTGCTCCTCCCGTCGCTCTGGTTGGGTGCACACAGTAAAAAGTGCTCCTGGCAGCTAGGGTGTGCCGCGTTGAGCACTGCGCACGAAGAAATAAGCACCTGCAACGTTTGGTTTAGGTTTTAGGTGCATTTTTAATTTTATTGCTTAAATCGCATTTTCTCGACGAGCTGAGCACGTTTTCTGAAATGGGCTCCTCCCGTCGCTCTGGTTGGGTGCGCACATTAAAAAGAGCTCCTGGCAGCTAGGGAGTTCCGCGTTGACCACTGCGCACGAAGAAATAAGCACCTGCAACGTTTGGTTTAGGTTTTAGGTGCATTTTTAATTTTATTGCTTAAATCGCATTCTCTTGACGAGCTGAGCACGTTTTCTGAAATGTGCTCCTCCCGTCGCTCTGGTTGGGTGCACACAGTAAAAAGAGCTCCTGGCAGCTAGGGAGTGCCGCGTTGACCACTGCGCACGAAGAAATAAGCACCTGCAACGTTTGGTTTAGGTTTTAGGTGCATTTTTATTTTATTGCTTAAATCGCATTCTCTCGACGAGCTGAGCACGTTTTCTGAAATGTGGTCCTCCCGTCACTCTGGTTGGGTGCACACAGTAAAAAGTGCTCCTGGCAGCTAGGGAGTGCCGCGTTGACCACTGCGCACGAAGAAATAAGCACCTGCAACGTTTGGTTTAGGTTTTAGGTGCATTTTTAATTTTATTGCTTAAATCGCATTTTCTCGACGAGCTGAGCACGTTTTCTGAAATGTGCTCCTCCCGTCGCTCTGGTTGTGCGCGCATAGTAAAAAGTGCTCCTGGCAGCTAGAGAGTGCCGTGTTGACCACTGCACATGAAGAAATAAGCACCTGCAACGTTTGGTTTAGGTTTTAGGTGCATTTTTAATCTTATTGCTTAAATCGCATTTTCTCGACGAGCTGAGCACGTTTTCTGAAATGTGCTCCTCCCGTCGCTCTGGTTGGGTGCGCACAGTAAAAAGTGCTCTTGGCAGCTAGAGAGTGCCGCGTTGACCACTGCACATGAAGAAATAAGCACCTGCAACGTTTGGTTTAGGTTTTAGGTGCATTTTTAATTTTATTGCTTAAATCGCATTTTCTCGACGAGCTGAGCACGTTTTCTGAAATGTGCTCCTCCCGTCACTCTGGTTGGGTGCGCATAGTAAAAAGTGCTCTTGGCAGCTAAAGAGTGCCGCGTTGACCACTGCGCACAAAGAAATAAGCACCTGCAACGTTTGGTTTAGGTTTTAGGTGCATTTTAAATTTTATTGCTTAAATCGCATTTTCTCGACGAGCTGAGCACGTTTTCTGAAATGTGCTCCTCCCGTCGCTCTGGTTGTGCGCGCATAGTAAAAAGTGCTCCTGGCAGCTAGGGAGTGCCGCGTTGACCACTGCGCATGAAGAAATAAGCACCTGCAACGTTTGGTTTAGGTTTTAGGTGCATTTTTAATTTTATTGCTTAAATCGCATTTTCTCGACGAGCTGAGCACGTTTTCTGAAATGTGCTCCTCCCGTCGCTCTGGTTGGGTGCGCACAGTAAAAAGTGCTCCTGGCAGCTAGAGAGTGCCGCGTTGACCACTGCGCAAGAAGAAATAAGCACCTGCAACGTTTGGTTTAGGTTTTAGGTGCATTTTTAATCTTATTGCTTAAATCGCATTTTCTCGACGAGCTGAGCACGTTTTCTGAAATGTGCTCCTCCCGTCACTCTGGTTGGGTGCGCACAGTAAAAAGTGCTCTTGGCAGCTAGAGAGTGCCGCGTTGACCACTGCGCATGAAGAAATAAGCACCTGCAACGTTTGGTTTAGGTTTTAGGTGCATTTTTAATTTTATTGCTTAAATCGCATTTTCTCGACGAGCTGAGCACGTTTTCTGAAATGTGCTCCTCCCGTCGCTCTGGTTGTGCGCGCATAGTAAAAAGTGCGCCTGGCAGCTAGAGAGTTCCGCGTCGACCACTGCGCACGAAGAAATAAGCACCTGCAACGTTTGGTTTAGGTTTTAGGTGCATTTTAAATTTTATTGCTTAAATCGCATTTTCTCGACGAGCTGAGCACGTTTTCTGAAATGTGCTCCTCCCGTCGCTCTGGTTGTGCGCGCATAGTAAAAAGTGCTCCTGGCAGCTAGGGAGTGCCGCGTTGACCACTGCGCATGAAGAAATAAGCACCTGCAACGTTTGGTTTAGGTTTTAGGTGCATTTTTAATTTTATTGCTTAAATCGCATTTTCTCGACGAGCTGAGCACGTTTTCTGAAATATGCTCCTCCCGTCATTCTGGTTGGGTGCGCATAGTACAAAGTGCTCTTGGCAGCTAAAGAGTGCCGCGTTGACCACTGCGCACAAAGAAATAAGCACCTGCAACGTTTGGTTTAGGTTTTAGGTGCATTTTAAATTTTATTGCTTAAATCGCATTTTCTCGACGAGCTGAGCACGTTTTCTGAAATGTGCTCCTCCCGTCGCTCTGGTTGTGCGCGCATAGTAAAAAGTGCTCCTGGCAGCTAGGGAGTGCCGCGTTGAGCACTGCGCACGAAGAAATAAGCACCTGCAACGTTTGGTTTAGGTTTTAGGTGCATTTTTAATTTTATTGCTTAAATCGCATTTTCTCGACGAGCTGAGCACATTTTCTGAAATGTGCTCCTCCCGTCACTCTGGTTGGGTGCGCACAGTAAAAAGTGCTCCTGGCAGCTAGGGAGTGCCGCGTTGAGTACTGCGCACGAAGAAATAAGCACCTGCAACGTTTGGTTTAGGTTTTAGGTGCATTTTTAATTTTATTGCTTAAATCGCATTTTCTCGACGAGCTGAGCACGTTTCCTGAAATGTGCTCCTCCCGTCACTGCGGTTGGGTGCGCACAGTAAAAAGTGCTCTTGGCAGCTAAAGAGTGCCGCGTTGACCACTGCGCATGAAGAAATAAGCACCTGCAACGTCTGGTTTAGGTTTTAGGTGCATTTTTAATTTTATTGCTTCAATCGCATTTTCTCGACGAGCTGAGCACGTTTTCTGAAATGGGCTCCTCCCGTCGCTCTGGTTGGGTGCGCACAGTAAAAAGAGCTCCTGGCAGCTAGGGAGTTCCGCGTCGACCACTGCGCACGAAGAAATAAGCACCTGCAACGTTTGGTTTAGGTTTTAGGTGCATTTTTTATTTTATTGCTTAAATCGCATTCTCTCGACGAGCTGAGCACGTTTTCTGAAATGTGCTCCTCCCGTCGCTCTGGTTGGGTGCGCACAGTAAAAAGTGCTCCTGGCAGCTAGGGAGTGCCGCGTTGAGCACTACGCACGAAGAAATAAGCACCTGCAACGTTTGGTTTAGGTTTTAGCTGCATTTTTAATTTTATTGCTTAAATCGCATTTTCTCGACGAGCTGAGCAAGTTTTCTGAAATGTGCTCCTCCCGTCGCTCTGGTTGGGTGCGCACAGTAAAAAGAGCTCCTGGCAGCTAGGGAGTTCCGCGTTGACCACTGCGCACGAAGAAATAAGCACCTGCAACGTTTGGTTTAGGTTTTAGGTGCATTTTTAATTTTATTGCTTAAATCGCATTTTCTCGAAAAGCTGAGCACGTTTTCTGAAATGTGCTCCTCCCGTCGCTCTGGTTGGGTGCGCACAGTAAAAAGAGCTCCTGGCAGCTAGGGAGTGCCGCGTTGACCACTGCGCACAAATAAATAAGCACCTGCAACGTTTGGTTTAGGTTTTAGGTGCATTTTTAATTTTATTGCTTAAATCGCATTCTCTCGACGAGCTGAGCACGTTTTCTGAAATGTGCTCCTCCCGTCACTCTGGTTGGGTGCGCACAGTAAAAAGTGCTCCTGGCAGCTAGGGAGTGCCGCGTTGAGCACTACGCACGAAGAAATAAGCACCTGCAACGTTTGGTTTAGGTTTTAGCTGCATTTTTAATTTTATTGCTTAAATCGCATTTTCTCGACGAGCTGAGCACGTTTTCTGAAATGTGCTCCTCCCGTCGCTCTGGTTGGGTGCGCACAGTAAAAAGAGCTCCTGGCAGCTAGGGAGTTCCGCGTTGACCACTGCGCACGAAGAAATAAGCACCTGCAACGTTTGGTTTAGGTTTTAGGTGCATTTTTAATTTTATTGCTTAAATCGCATTCTCTCGACGAGCTGAGCACGTTTTCTGAAATGTGCTCCTCCCGTCGCTCTTGTTGTGCGCGCATAGTAAAAAGTGCTCCTGGCAGCTAGAGAGTGCCGCGTTGACCACTGCACATGAAGAAATAAGCACCTGCAACGTTTGGTTTAGGTTTTAGGTGCATTTTTAATTTTATTGCTTAAATCGCATTTTCTCGACGAGCTGAGCACGTTTTCTGAAATGTGCTCCTCCCGTCGCTCTGGTTGGGTGCGCACAGTAAAAAGAGCTCCTGGCAGCTAGGGAGTGCCGCGTTGACCACTGCGCACGAAGAAATAAGCACCTGCAACGTTTGGTTTAGGTTTTAGGTGCATTTTTTATTTTATTGCTTAAATCGCATTCTCTCGACGAGCTGAGCACGTTTTCTGAAATGTGCTCCTCCCGTCGCTCTGGTTGGGTGCGCGTAGTAAAAAAGGCTCCTGGCAGCTAGAGAGTGCCGCGTTGACCACTGCGCATGAAGAAATAAGCACCTGCAACGTTTGGTTTAGGTTTTAGGTGCATTTTTAATCTTATTGCCCAAATCGCATTTTCTCGACGAGCTGAGCACGTTTTCTGAAATGTGCTCCTCCCGTCACTCTGGTTGGGTGCGCACAGTAAAAAGAGCTACTGGCAGCTAGGGAGTGCCGCGTTGACCACTGCGCACGAAGAAATAAGCACCTGCAACGTTTGGTTTAGGTTTTAGGTGCATTTTTTATTTTATTGCTTAAATCGCATTTTCTCGACGAGCTGAGCACGTTTTCTGAAATGTGCTCCTCCCGTCACTCTGGTTGGGTGCGCACAGTAAAAAGTGCTCTTGGCAGCTAGAGAGTGCCGCGTTGACCACTGCGCATGAAGAAATAAGCACCTGCAACGTTTGGTTTAGGTTTTAGGTGCATTTTTAATCTTATTGCTTAAATCGCATTTTCTCGACGAGCTGAGCATGTTTTCTGAAATGTGCTCCTCCCGTCACTCTGGTTGGGTGCGCACAGTAAAAAGTGCTCTTGGCAGCTAGAGAGTGCCGCGTTGACCACTGCGCATGAAGAAATAAGCACCTGCAACGCTTGGTTTAGGTTTTAGGTGCATTTTTAATTTTATTGCTTAAATCGCATTTTCTCGACGAGCTGAGCACGTTTTCTGAAATGTGCTCCTCCCGTCACTCTGGTTGGGTGCGCACAGTAAAAAGTGCTCCTGGCAGCTAGGGAGTGCCGCGTTGAGCACTACGCACGAAGAAATAAGCACCTGCAACGTTTGGTTTAGGTTTTAGCTGCATTTTTAATTTTATTGCTTAAATCGCATTTTCTCGACGAGCTGAGCACGTTTTCTGAAATGTGCTCCTCCCGTCGCTCTGGTTGGGTTCGCACAGTAAAAAGAGCTCCTGGCAGCTAGGGAGTTCCGCGTTGACCACTGCGCACGAAGAAATAAGCACCTGCAACGTTTGGTTTAGGTTTTAGGTGCATTTTTAATTTTATTGCTTAAATCGCATTCTCTCGACGAGCTGAGCACGTTTTCTGAAATGTGCTCCTCCCGTCGCTCTGGTTGGGTGCGCACAGTAAAAAGTGCTCTTGCCAGCTCGGGAGTGCCGCGTTGACCACTGCGCATGAAGAAATAAGCACCTGCAACGTTTGGTTTAGGTTTTAGGTGCATTTTTAATTTTATTGCTTAAATCGCATTTTCTCGACGAGCTGAGCACGTTTTCTGAAATGTGCTCCTCCCGTCGCTCTGGTTGGGCGCGCATAGTAAAAAGTGCTCCTGGCAGCTAGAGAGTGCCGCGTTGACCACTGCGCAAGAAGAAATAAGCACCTGCAACGTTTGGTTTAGGTTTTAGGTGCATTTTTAATTTTATTGCTTAAATCGCATTTTCTCGACAAGCTGAGCACGTTTTCTGAAATGTGCTCCTCCCGTCGCTCTGGTTGGGTGTGCACAGTAAAAAGAGCTCCTGGCAGCTAGGGAGTGCCGCGTTGACCACTGCGCACGAAGAAATAAGCACCTGCAACGTTTGGTTTAGGTTTTAGGTGCATTTTTAATTTTATTGCTTAAATCGCATTCTCTCGATGAGCTGAGCACGTTTTCTGAAATGTGCTCCTCCCGTCACTCTGGTTGGGTGCGCACAGTAAAAAGTGCTCCTGGCAGCTAGGGAGTGCCGCGTTGACCACTGCGCATGAAGAAATAAGCACCTGCAACGCTTGGTTTAGGTTTTAGGTGCATTTTTAATTTTATTGCTTAAATCGCATTTTCTCGACGAGCTGAGCACGTTTTCTGAAATGTGCTCCTCCCGTCACTCTGGTTGGGTGCGCACAGTAAAAAGTGCTCCTGGCAGCTAGGGAGTGCCGCGTTGAGCACTACGCACGAAGAAATAAGCACCTGCAACGTTTGGTTTAGGTTTTAGGTGCATTTTTAATTTTATTGCTTAAATCGCATTCTCTCGACGAGCTGAGCACGTTTTCTGAAATGTGCTCCTCCCGTCACTCTGGTTGGGTGCGCACAGTAAAAAGTGCTCCTGGCAGCTATGGAGTGCCGCGTTGAGCACTACGCACGAAGAAATAAGCACCTGCAACGTTTGGTTTAGGTTTTAGGTGCATTTTAAATTTTATTGCTTAAATCGCATTTTCTCGACGAGCTGAGCACGTTTTCTGAAATGTGCTCCTCCCGTCGCTCTGGTTGTGCGCGCATAGTAAAAAGTGCTCCTGGCAGCTAGGGAGTGCCGCGTTGAGCACTGCGCACGAAGAAATAAGCACCTGCAACGTTTGGTTTAGGTTTTAGGTGCATTTTTAATTTTATTGCTTAAATCGCATTTTCTCGACGAGCTGAGCACGTTTTCTGAAATGTGCTCCTCCCGTCACTCTGGTTGGGTGCGCACAGTAAAAAGTGCTCTTGGCAGCTAGAGAGTGCCGCGTTGACCACTGCGCATGAAGAAATAAGCACCTGCAACGTTTGGTTTAGGTTTTAGGTGCATTTTTAATTTTATTGCTTAAATCGCATTTTCTCGACGAGCTGAGCACGTTTTCTGAAATGTGCTCCTCCCGTCACTCTGGTTGGGTGCGCACAGTAAAAAGTGCTCCTGGCAGCTAGGGAGTGCCGCGTTGAGCACTGCGCACGAAGAAATAAGCACCTGCAACGTTTGGTTTAGGTTTTAGGTGCATTTTTAATTTTATTGCTTAAATCGCATTTTCTCGACGAGCTGAGCACGTTTTCTGAAATGGGCTCCCCCCGTCGCTCTGGTTGGGTGCGCACAGTAAAAAGAGCTCCTGGCAGCTAGGGAGTTCCGCGTTGACCACTGCGCACGAAGAAATAAGCACCTGCAACGTTTGGTTTAGGTTTTAGGTGCATTTTTAATTTTATTGCTTAAATCGCATTTTCTCGACGAGCTGAGCACGTTTTCTGAAATGTGCTCCTCCCGTCACTCTGGTTGGGTGCGCACAGTAAAAAGTGGTCCTGGCAGCTAGGGAGTGCCGCGTTGAGCACTGCGCACGAAGAAATAAGCACCTGCAACGTTTGGTTTAGGTTTTAGGTGCATTTTTAATTTTATTGCTTAAATCGCTTTTTCTCGACGAGCTGAGCACGTTTTCTGAAATGTTCTCCTCCCGTCACTCTGGTTGGGTGCACACAGTAAAAAGTGCTCCTGGCAGCTAGGGAGTGCCGCGTTGAGCACTGCGCACGAAGAAATAAGCACCTGCAACGTTTGGTTTAGGTTTTAGGTGCATTTTTAATTTTATTGCTTAAATCGCATTTTCTCGACGAGCTGAGCACGTTTTCTGAAATGGGCTCCTCCCGTCGCTCTGGTTGGGTGCGCACAGTAAAAAGAGCTCCTGGCAGCTAGGGATTTCCGCGTTGACCACTGCGCACGAAGAAATAAGCACCTGCAACGTTTGGTTTAGGTTTTAGGTGCATTTTTAATTTTATTGCTTAAATCGCATTCTCTCGACGAGCTGAGCACGTTTTCTGAAATGTGCTCCTCCCGTCGCTCTGGTTGGGTGCACACAGTAAAAAGTGCTCCTGGCAGCTAGGGTGTGCCGCGTTGAGCACTGCGCACGAAGAAATAAGCACCTGCAACGTTTGGTTTAGGTTTTAGGTGCATTTTTAATTTTATTGCTTAAATCGCATTTTCTCGACGAGCTGAGCACGTTTTCTGAAATGGGCTCCTCCCGTCGCTCTGGTTGGGTGCGCACATTAAAAAGAGCTCCTGGCAGCTAGGGAGTTCCGCGTTGACCACTGCGCACGAAGAAATAAGCACCTGCAACGTTTGGTTTAGGTTTTAGGTGCATTTTTAATTTTATTGCTTAAATCGCATTCTCTTGACGAGCTGAGCACGTTTTCTGAAATGTGCTCCTCCCGTCGCTCTGGTTGGGTGCACACAGTAAAAAGAGCTCCTGGCAGCTAGGGAGTGCCGCGTTGACCACTGCGCACGAAGAAATAAGCACCTGCAACGTTTGGTTTAGGTTTTAGGTGCATTTTTATTTTATTGCTTAAATCGCATTCTCTCGACGAGCTGAGCACGTTTTCTGAAATGTGGTCCTCCCGTCACTCTGGTTGGGTGCACACAGTAAAAAGTGCTCCTGGCAGCTAGGGAGTGCCGCGTTGACCACTGCGCACGAAGAAATAAGCACCTGCAACGTTTGGTTTAGGTTTTAGGTGCATTTTTTATTTTATTGCTTAAATCGCATTCTCTCGACGAGCTGAGCACGTTTTCTGAAATGTGCTCCTCCCGTCGCTCTGGTTGGGTGCGCGTAGTAAAAAGTGCTCCTGGCAGCTAGAGAGTGCCGTGTTGACCACTGCGCATGAAGAAATAAGCACCTGCAACGTTTGGTTTAGGTTTTAGGTGCATTTTTAATTTTATTGCTTAAATCGCATTTTCTCGACGAGCTGAGCACGTTTTCTGAAATGTGCTCCTCCCGTCGCTCTGGTTGGGTGCGCACAGTAAAAAGAGCTTCTGGCAGCTAGGGAGTGCCGCGTTGACCACTGCGCACGAAGAAATAAGCACCTGCAACGTTTGGTTTAGGTATTAGGTGCATTTTTTATTTTATTGCTTAAATCGCATTCTCTCGACGAGCTGAGCACGTTTTCTGAAATGTGCTCCTCCCGTCGCTCTGGTTGGGTGCGCGTAGTAAAAAAGGCTCCTGGCAGCTAGAGAGTGTCGCGTTGAGCACTGCGCACGAAGAATTAAGCACCTGCAACGTTTGGTTTAGGTTTTAGGTGCATTTTTAATTTTATTGCTTAAATCGCATTCTCTCGACGAGCTGAGCACGTTTTCTGAAATGTGCTCCTCCCGTCGCTCTGGTTGGGTTCGCACAGTAAAAAGTGCTCTTGGCAGCTCGGGAGTGCCGCGTTGACCACTGCGCATAAAGAAATAAGCACCTGCAACGTTTGGTTTAGGTTTTAGGTGCATTTTTAATTTTATTGCTTAAATCGCATTTTCTCGACGAGCTGAGCACGTTTTCTGAAATGTGCTCCTCCCGTCGCTCTGGTTGGGCGCGCATAGTAAAAAGTGCTCCTGGCAGCTAGAGAGTGCCGCGTTGACCACTGCGCAAGAAGAAATAAGCACCTGCAACGTTTGGTTTAGGTTTTAGGTGCATTTTTAATTTTATTGCTTAAATCGCATTTTCTCGACAAGCTGAGCACGTTTTCTGAAATGTGCTCCTCCCGTCGCTCTGGTTGGGTGCGCACAGTAAAAAGTGCTCTTGGCAGCTAGAGAGTGCCGCGTTGACCACTGCGCATGAAGAAATAACCACCTGCAACGTTTGGTTTAGGTTTTAGGTGCATTTTTAATTTTATTGCTTAAATCGCATTCTCTCGACGAGCTGAGCACGTTTTCTGAAATGTGCTCCTCCCGTCACTCTGGTTGGGTGCGCATAGTAAAAAGTGCTCTTGGCAGCTAAAGAGTGCCGCGTTGACCACTGCGCACAAAGAAATAAGCACCTGCAACGTTTGGTTTAGGTTTTAGGTGCATTTTTAATTTTATTGCTTAAATCGCATTTCCTCGACGAGCTGAGCACGTTTTCTGAAATGAGCTCCTCCCGTCGCTCTGGCTGTGCGCGCATAGTAAAAAGTGCTCCTGGCAGCTAGAGAGTGCCGCGTTGACCACTGCACATGAAGAAATAAGCACCTGCAACGTTTGGTTTAGGTTTTAGGTGCATTTTTAATTTTATTGCTTAAATCGCATTTTCTCGACGAGCTGAGCACGTTTTCTGAAATGTGCTCCTCCTGTCGCTCTGGTTGGGTGCGCACAGTAAAAAGTGCTCTTGGCAGCTAGAGAGTGCCGCGTTGACCACTGCACATGAAGAAATAAGCACCTGCAACGTTTGGTTTAGGTTTTAGGTGCATTTTTAATTTTATTGCTTAAATCGCATTTTCTCGACGAGCCGAGCACGTTTTCTGAAATGTGCTCCTCCCGTCACTCTGGTTGGGTGCGCACAGTAAAAAGAGCTCCTGGCAGCTAGGGAGTTCCGCGTCGACCACTGCGCACGAAGAAATAAGCACCTGCAACGTTTGGTTTAGGTTTTAGGTGCATTTTTTATTTTATTGCTTAAATCGCATTCTCTCGACGAGCTGAGCACGTTTTCTGAAAAGTGCTCCTCCCGTCGCTCTGGTTGTGCGCGCATAGTAAAAAGTGCTCCTGGCAGCTCGGGAGTGCCGCGTTGACCACTGCGCATGAAGAAATAAGCACCTGCAACGTTTGGTTTAGGTTTTAGGTGCATTTTTAATTTTATTGCTTAAATCGCATTTTCTCGACGAGCTGAGCACGTTTTCTGAAATGTGCTCCTCCCGTCGCTCTGGTTGTGCGCGCATAGTAAAAAGTGCTCCTGGCAGCTAGAGAGTGCCGCGTTGACCACTGCACATGAAGAAATAAGCACCTGCAACGTTTGGTTTAGGTTTTAGGTGCATTTTTAATCTTATTGCTTAAATCGCATTTTCTCGACGAGCTGAGCACGTTTTCTGAAATGTGCTCCTCCCGTCGCTCTGGTTGGGTGCGCACAGTAAAAAGTGCTCTTGGCAGCTAGAGAGTGCCGCGTTGACCACTGCACATGAAGAAATAAGCACCTGCAACGTTTGGTTTAGGTTTTAGGTGCATTTTTAATTTTATTGCTTAAATCGCATTTTCTCGACGAGCTGAGCACGTTTTCTGAAATGTGCTCCTCCCGTCACTCTGGTTGGGTGCGCATAGTAAAAAGTGCTCTTGGCAGCTAAAGAGTGCCGCGTTGACCACTGCGCACAAAGAAATAAGCACCTGCAACGTTTGGTTTAGGTTTTAGGTGCATTTTAAATTTTATTGCTTAAATCGCATTTTCTCGACGAGCTGAGCACGTTTTCTGAAATGTGCTCCTCCCGTCGCTCTGGTTGTGCGCGCATAGTAAAAAGTGCTCCTGGCAGCTAGGGAGTGCCGCGTTGACCACTGCGCATGAAGAAATAAGCACCTGCAACGTTTGGTTTAGGTTTTAGGTGCATTTTTAATTTTATTGCTTAAATCGCATTTTCTCGACGAGCTGAGCACGTTTTCTGAAATGTGCTCCTCCCGTCACTCTGGTTGGGTGCGCACAGTAAATAGTGCTCTTGGCAGCTAGAGAGTGCCGCGTTGACCACTGCGCACGAAGAAATAAGCACCTGCAACGTTTGGTTTAGGTTTTAGGTTCATTTTTTATTTTATTGCTTAAATCGCATTCTCTCGACGAGCTGAGCACGTTTTCTGAAATGTGCTCCTCCCGTCGCTCTGGTTGGGTGCGCGTAGTAAAAAGTGCTCCTGGCAGCTAGAGAGTGCCGCGTTGACCACTGCGCATGAAGAAATAAGCACCTGCAACGTTTGGTTTAGGTTTTAGGTGCATTTTTAATCTTATTGCTTAAATCGCATTTTCTCGACGAGCTGAGCACGTTTTCTGAAATGTGCTCCTCCCGTCACTCTGGTTGGGTGCGCACAGTAAAAAGTGCTCTTGGCAGCTAGAGAGTGCCGCGTTGACCACTGCGCATGAAGAAATAAGCACCTGCAACGTTTGGTTTAGGTTTTAGGTGCATTTTTAATTTTATTGCTTAAATCGCATTTTCTCGACGAGCTGAGCACGTTTTCTGAAATATGCTCCTCCCGTCACTCTGGTTGGGTGCACACAGTAAAAAGTGCTCCTGGCAGCTAGAGAGTGCCGCGTTGACCACTGCGCATGAAGAAATAAGCACCTGCAACGTTTGGTTTAGGTTTTAGGTGCATTTTTAATCTTATTGCTTAAATCGCATTTTCTCGACGAGCTGAGCACGTTTTCTGAAATGTGCTCCTCCCGTCACTCTGGTTGGGTGCGCACAGTAAAAAGTGCTCTTGGCAGCTAGAGAGTGCCGCGTTGACCACTGCGCATGAAGAAATAAGCACCTGCAACGCTTGGTTTAGGTTTTAGGTGCATTTTTAATTTTATTGCTTAAATCGCATTTTCTCGACGAGCTGAGCACGTTTTCTGAAATGTGCTCCTCCCGTCACTCTGGTTGGGTGCGCACAGTAAAAAGTGCTCCTGGCAGCTAGGGAGTGCCGCGTTGAGCACTACGCACGAAGAAATAAGCACCTGCAACGTTTGGTTTAGGTTTTAGCTGCATTTTTAATTTTATTGCTTAAATCGCATTTTCTCGACGAGCTGAGCACGTTTTCTGAAATGTGCTCCTCCCGTCGCTCTGGTTGTGCGCGCATAGTAAAAAGTGCTCCTGGCAGCTAGGGAGTGCCGCGTTGACCACTGCGCATGAAGAAATAAGCACCTGCAACGTTTGGTTTAGGTTTTAGGTGCATTTTTAATTTTATTGCTTAAATCGCATTTTCTCGACGAGCTGAGCACGTTTTCTGAAATGTGCTCCTCCCGTCGCTCTGGTTGGGTGCGCACAGTAAAAAGTGCTCCTGGCAGCTAGAGAGTGCCGCGTTGACCACTGCGCAAGAAGAAATAAGCACCTGCAACGTTTGGTTTAGGTTTTAGGTGCATTTTTAATCTTATTGCTTAAATCGCATTTTCTCGACGAGCTGAGCACGTTTTCTGAAATGTGCTCCTCCCGTCACTCTGGTTGGGTGCGCACAGTAAAAAGTGCTCTTGGCAGCTAGAGAGTGCCGCGTTGACCACTGCGCATGAAGAAATAAGCACCTGCAACGTTTGGTTTAGGTTTTAGGTGCATTTTTAATTTTATTGCTTAAATCGCATTTTCTCGACGAGCTGAGCACGTTTTCTGAAATGTGCTCCTCCAGTCGCTCTGGTTGTGCGCGCATAGTAAAAAGTGCGCCTGGCAGCTAGAGAGTTCCGCGTCGACCACTGCGCACGAAGAAATAAGCACCTGCAACGTTTGGTTTAGGTTTTAGGTGCATTTTAAATTTTATTGCTTAAATCGCATTTTCTCGACGAGCTGAGCACGTTTTCTGAAATGTGCTCCTCCCGTCGCTCTGGTTGTGCGCGCATAGTAAAAAGTGCTCCTGGCAGCTAGGGAGTGCCGCGTTGACCACTGCGCATGAAGAAATAAGCACCTGCAACGTTTGGTTTAGGTTTTAGGTGCATTTTTAATTTTATTGCTTAAATCGCATTTTCTCGACGAGCTGAGCACGTTTTCTGAAATATGCTCCTCCCGTCATTCTGGTTGGGTGCGCATAGTACAAAGTGCTCTTGGCAGCTAAAGAGTGCCGCGTTGACCACTGCGCACAAAGAAATAAGCACCTGCAACGTTTGGTTTAGGTTTTAGGTGCATTTTAAATTTTATTGCTTAAATCGCATTTTCTCGACGAGCTGAGCACGTTTTCTGAAATGTGCTCCTCCCGTCGCTCTGGTTGTGCGCGCATAGTAAAAAGTGCTCCTGGCAGCTAGGGAGTGCCGCGTTGAGCACTGCGCACGAAGAAATAAGCACCTGCAACGTTTGGTTTAGGTTTTAGGTGCATTTTTAATTTTATTGCTTAAATCGCATTTTCTCGACGAGCTGAGCACATTTTCTGAAATGTGCTCCTCCCGTCACTCTGGTTGGGTGCGCACAGTAAAAAGTGCTCCTGGCAGCTAGGGAGTGCCGCGTTGAGTACTGCGCACGAAGAAATAAGCACCTGCAACGTTTGGTTTAGGTTTTAGGTGCATTTTTAATTTTATTGCTTAAATCGCATTTTCTCGACGAGCTGAGCACGTTTCCTGAAATGTGCTCCTCCCGTCACTGCGGTTGGGTGCGCACAGTAAAAAGTGCTCTTGGCAGCTAAAGAGTGCCGCGTTGACCACTGCGCATGAAGAAATAAGCACCTGCAACGTCTGGTTTAGGTTTTAGGTGCATTTTTAATTTTATTGCTTCAATCGCATTTTCTCGACGAGCTGAGCACGTTTTCTGAAATGGGCTCCTCCCGTCGCTCTGGTTGGGTGCGCACAGTAAAAAGAGCTCCTGGCAGCTAGGGAGTTCCGCGTCGACCACTGCGCACGAAGAAATAAGCACCTGCAACGTTTGGTTTAGGTTTTAGGTGCATTTTTTATTTTATTGCTTAAATCGCATTCTCTCGACGAGCTGAGCACGTTTTCTGAAATGTGCTCCTCCCGTCGCTCTGGTTGGGTGCGCACAGTAAAAAGTGCTCCTGGCAGCTAGGGAGTGCCGCGTTGAGCACTACGCACGAAGAAATAAGCACCTGCAACGTTTGGTTTAGGTTTTAGCTGCATTTTTAATTTTATTGCTTAAATCGCATTTTCTCGACGAGCTGAGCAAGTTTTCTGAAATGTGCTCCTCCCGTCGCTCTGGTTGGGTGCGCACAGTAAAAAGAGCTCCTGGCAGCTAGGGAGTTCCGCGTTGACCACTGCGCACGAAGAAATAAGCACCTGCAACGTTTGGTTTAGGTTTTAGGTGCATTTTTAATTTTATTGCTTAAATCGCATTTTCTCGAAAAGCTGAGCACGTTTTCTGAAATGTGCTCCTCCCGTCGCTCTGGTTGGGTGCGCACAGTAAAAAGAGCTCCTGGCAGCTAGGGAGTGCCGCGTTGACCACTGCGCACAAATAAATAAGCACCTGCAACGTTTGGTTTAGGTTTTAGGTGCATTTTTAATTTTATTGCTTAAATCGCATTCTCTCGACGAGCTGAGCACGTTTTCTGAAATGTGCTCCTCCCGTCACTCTGGTTGGGTGCGCACAGTAAAAAGTGCTCCTGGCAGCTAGGGAGTGCCGCGTTGAGCACTACGCACGAAGAAATAAGCACCTGCAACGTTTGGTTTAGGTTTTAGCTGCATTTTTAATTTTATTGCTTAAATCGCATTTTCTCGACGAGCTGAGCACGTTTTCTGAAATGTGCTCCTCCCGTCGCTCTGGTTGGGTGCGCACAGTAAAAAGAGCTCCTGGCAGCTAGGGAGTTCCGCGTTGACCACTGCGCACGAAGAAATAAGCACCTGCAACGTTTGGTTTAGGTTTTAGGTGCATTTTTAATTTTATTGCTTAAATCGCATTCTCTCGACGAGCTGAGCACGTTTTCTGAAATGTGCTCCTCCCGTCGCTCTTGTTGTGCGCGCATAGTAAAAAGTGCTCCTGGCAGCTAGAGAGTGCCGCGTTGACCACTGCACATGAAGAAATAAGCACCTGCAACGTTTGGTTTAGGTTTTAGGTGCATTTTTAATTTTATTGCTTAAATCGCATTTTCTCGACGAGCTGAGCACGTTTTCTGAAATGTGCTCCTCCCGTCGCTCTGGTTGGGTGCGCACAGTAAAAAGAGCTCCTGGCAGCTAGGGAGTGCCGCGTTGACCACTGCGCACGAAGAAATAAGCACCTGCAACGTTTGGTTTAGGTTTTAGGTGCATTTTTTATTTTATTGCTTAAATCGCATTCTCTCGACGAGCTGAGCACGTTTTCTGAAATGTGCTCCTCCCGTCGCTCTGGTTGGGTGCGCGTAGTAAAAAAGGCTCCTGGCAGCTAGAGAGTGCCGCGTTGACCACTGCGCATGAAGAAATAAGCACCTGCAACGTTTGGTTTAGGTTTTAGGTGCATTTTTAATCTTATTGCCCAAATCGCATTTTCTCGACGAGCTGAGCACGTTTTCTGAAATGTGCTCCTCCCGTCACTCTGGTTGGGTGCGCACAGTAAAAAGAGCTACTGGCAGCTAGGGAGTGCCGCGTTGACCACTGCGCACGAAGAAATAAGCACCTGCAACGTTTGGTTTAGGTTTTAGGTGCATTTTTTATTTTATTGCTTAAATCGCATTTTCTCGACGAGCTGAGCACGTTTTCTGAAATGTGCTCCTCCCGTCACTCTGGTTGGGTGCGCACAGTAAAAAGTGCTCTTGGCAGCTAGAGAGTGCCGCGTTGACCACTGCGCATGAAGAAATAAGCACCTGCAACGTTTGGTTTAGGTTTTAGGTGCATTTTTAATCTTATTGCTTAAATCGCATTTTCTCGACGAGCTGAGCATGTTTTCTGAAATGTGCTCCTCCCGTCACTCTGGTTGGGTGCGCACAGTAAAAAGTGCTCTTGGCAGCTAGAGAGTGCCGCGTTGACCACTGCGCATGAAGAAATAAGCACCTGCAACGCTTGGTTTAGGTTTTAGGTGCATTTTTAATTTTATTGCTTTAATCGCATTTTCTCGACGAGCTGAGCACGTTTTCTGAAATGTGCTCCTCCCGTCACTCTGGTTGGGTGCGCACAGTAAAAAGTGCTCCTGGCAGCTAGGGAGTGCCGCGTTGAGCACTACGCACGAAGAAATAAGCACCTGCAACGTTTGGTTTAGGTTTTAGCTGCATTTTTAATTTTATTGCTTAAATCGCATTTTCTCGACGAGCTGAGCACGTTTTCTGAAATGTGCTCCTCCCGTCGCTCTGGTTGGGTTCGCACAGTAAAAAGAGCTCCTGGCAGCTAGGGAGTTCCGCGTTGACCACTGCGCACGAAGAAATAAGCACCTGCAACGTTTGGTTTAGGTTTTAGGTGCATTTTTAATTTTATTGCTTAAATCGCATTCTCTCGACGAGCTGAGCACGTTTTCTGAAATGTGCTCCTCCCGTCGCTCTGGTTGGGTGCGCACAGTAAAAAGTGCTCTTGCCAGCTCGGGAGTGCCGCGTTGACCACTGCGCATGAAGAAATAAGCACCTGCAACGTTTGGTTTAGGTTTTAGGTGCATTTTTAATTTTATTGCTTAAATCGCATTTTCTCGACGAGCTGAGCACGTTTTCTGAAATGTGCTCCTCCCGTCGCTCTGGTTGGGCGCGCATAGTAAAAAGTGCTCCTGGCAGCTAGAGAGTGCCGCGTTGACCACTGCGCAAGAAGAAATAAGCACCTGCAACGTTTGGTTTAGGTTTTAGGTGCATTTTTAATTTTATTGCTTAAATCGCATTTTCTCGACAAGCTGAGCACGTTTTCTGAAATGTGCTCCTCCCGTCGCTCTGGTTGGGTGTGCACAGTAAAAAGAGCTCCTGGCAGCTAGGGAGTGCCGCGTTGACCACTGCGCACGAAGAAATAAGCACCTGCAACGTTTGGTTTAGGTTTTAGGTGCATTTTTAATTTTATTGCTTAAATCGCATTCTCTCGATGAGCTGAGCACGTTTTCTGAAATGTGCTCCTCCCGTCACTCTGGTTGGGTGCGCACAGTAAAAAGTGCTCCTGGCAGCTAGGGAGTGCCGCGTTGACCACTGCGCATGAAGAAATAAGCACCTGCAACGCTTGGTTTAGGTTTTAGGTGCATTTTTAATTTTATTGCTTAAATCGCATTTTCTCGACGAGCTGAGCACGTTTTCTGAAATGTGCTCCTCCCGTCACTCTGGTTGGGTGCGCACAGTAAAAAGTGCTCCTGGCAGCTAGGGAGTGCCGCGTTGAGCACTACGCACGAAGAAATAAGCACCTGCAACGTTTGGTTTAGGTTTTAGGTGCATTTTTAATTTTATTGCTTAAATCGCATTCTCTCGACGAGCTGAGCACGTTTTCTGAAATGTGCTCCTCCCGTCACTCTGGTTGGGTGCGCACAGTAAAAAGTGCTCCTGGCAGCTATGGAGTGCCGCGTTGAGCACTACGCACGAAGAAATAAGCACCTGCAACGTTTGGTTTAGGTTTTAGGTGCATTTTAAATTTTATTGCTTAAATCGCATTTTCTCGACGAGCTGAGCACGTTTTCTGAAATGTGCTCCTCCCGTCGCTCTGGTTGTGCGCGCATAGTAAAAAGTGCTCCTGGCAGCTAGGGAGTGCCGCGTTGAGCACTGCGCACGAAGAAATAAGCACCTGCAACGTTTGGTTTAGGTTTTAGGTGCATTTTTAATTTTATTGCTTAAATCGCATTTTCTCGACGAGCTGAGCACGTTTTCTGAAATGTGCTCCTCCCGTCACTCTGGTTGGGTGCGCACAGTAAAAAGTGCTCTTGGCAGCTAGAGAGTGCCGCGTTGACCACTGCGCATGAAGAAATAAGCACCTGCAACGTTTGGTTTAGGTTTTAGGTGCATTTTTAATTTTATTGCTTAAATCGCATTTTCTCGACGAGCTGAGCACGTTTTCTGAAATGTGCTCCTCCCGTCACTCTGGTTGGGTGCGCACAGTAAAAAGTGCTCCTGGCAGCTAGGGAGTGCCGCGTTGAGCACTGCGCACGAAGAAATAAGCACCTGCAACGTTTGGTTTAGGTTTTAGGTGCATTTTTAATTTTATTGCTTAAATCGCATTTTCTCGACGAGCTGAGCACGTTTTCTGAAATGGGCTCCCCCCGTCGCTCTGGTTGGGTGCGCACAGTAAAAAGAGCTCCTGGCAGCTAGGGAGTTCCGCGTTGACCACTGCGCACGAAGAAATAAGCACCTGCAACGTTTGGTTTAGGTTTTAGGTGCATTTTTAATTTTATTGCTTAAATCGCATTTTCTCGACGAGCTGAGCACGTTTTCTGAAATGTGCTCCTCCCGTCACTCTGGTTGGGTGCGCACAGTAAAAAGTGGTCCTGGCAGCTAGGGAGTGCCGCGTTGAGCACTGCGCACGAAGAAATAAGCACCTGCAACGTTTGGTTTAGGTTTTAGGTGCATTTTTAATTTTATTGCTTAAATCGCTTTTTCTCGACGAGCTGAGCACGTTTTCTGAAATGTTCTCCTCCCGTCACTCTGGTTGGGTGCACACAGTAAAAAGTGCTCCTGGCAGCTAGGGAGTGCCGCGTTGAGCACTGCGCACGAAGAAATAAGCACCTGCAACGTTTGGTTTAGGTTTTAGGTGCATTTTTAATTTTATTGCTTAAATCGCATTTTCTCGACGAGCTGAGCACGTTTTCTGAAATGGGCTCCTCCCGTCGCTCTGGTTGGGTGCGCACAGTAAAAAGAGCTCCTGGCAGCTAGGGATTTCCGCGTTGACCACTGCGCACGAAGAAATAAGCACCTGCAACGTTTGGTTTAGGTTTTAGGTGCATTTTTAATTTTATTGCTTAAATCGCATTCTCTCGACGAGCTGAGCACGTTTTCTGAAATGTGCTCCTCCCGTCGCTCTGGTTGGGTGCACACAGTAAAAAGTGCTCCTGGCAGCTAGGGTGTGCCGCGTTGAGCACTGCGCACGAAGAAATAAGCACCTGCAACGTTTGGTTTAGGTTTTAGGTGCATTTTTAATTTTATTGCTTAAATCGCATTTTCTCGACGAGCTGAGCACGTTTTCTGAAATGGGCTCCTCCCGTCGCTCTGGTTGGGTGCGCACATTAAAAAGAGCTCCTGGCAGCTAGGGAGTTCCGCGTTGACCACTGCGCACGAAGAAATAAGCACCTGCAACGTTTGGTTTAGGTTTTAGGTGCATTTTTAATTTTATTGCTTAAATCGCATTCTCTTGACGAGCTGAGCACGTTTTCTGAAATGTGCTCCTCCCGTCGCTCTGGTTGGGTGCACACAGTAAAAAGAGCTCCTGGCAGCTAGGGAGTGCCGCGTTGACCACTGCGCACGAAGAAATAAGCACCTGCAACGTTTGGTTTAGGTTTTAGGTGCATTTTTATTTTATTGCTTAAATCGCATTCTCTCGACGAGCTGAGCACGTTTTCTGAAATGTGGTCCTCCCGTCACTCTGGTTGGGTGCACACAGTAAAAAGTGCTCCTGGCAGCTAGGGAGTGCCGCGTTGACCACTGCGCACGAAGAAATAAGCACCTGCAACGTTTGGTTTAGGTTTTAGGTGCATTTTTAATTTTATTGCTTAAATCGCATTTTCTCGACGAGCTGAGCACGTTTTCTGAAATGTGCTCCTCCCGTCGCTCTGGTTGTGCGCGCATAGTAAAAAGTGCTCCTGGCAGCTAGAGAGTGCCGTGTTGACCACTGCACATGAAGAAATAAGCACCTGCAACGTTTGGTTTAGGTTTTAGGTGCATTTTTAATCTTATTGCTTAAATCGCATTTTCTCGACGAGCTGAGCACGTTTTCTGAAATGTGCTCCTCCCGTCGCTCTGGTTGGGTGCGCACAGTAAAAAGTGCTCTTGGCAGCTAGAGAGTGCCGCGTTGACCACTGCACATGAAGAAATAAGCACCTGCAACGTTTGGTTTAGGTTTTAGGTGCATTTTTAATTTTATTGCTTAAATCGCATTTTCTCGACGAGCTGAGCACGTTTTCTGAAATGTGCTCCTCCCGTCACTCTGGTTGGGTGCGCATAGTAAAAAGTGCTCTTGGCAGCTAAAGAGTGCCGCGTTGACCACTGCGCACAAAGAAATAAGCACCTGCAACGTTTGGTTTAGGTTTTAGGTGCATTTTAAATTTTATTGCTTAAATCGCATTTTCTCGACGAGCTGAGCACGTTTTCTGAAATGTGCTCCTCCCGTCGCTCTGGTTGTGCGCGCATAGTAAAAAGTGCTCCTGGCAGCTAGGGAGTGCCGCGTTGACCACTGCGCATGAAGAAATAAGCACCTGCAACGTTTGGTTTAGGTTTTAGGTGCATTTTTAATTTTATTGCTTAAATCGCATTTTCTCGACGAGCTGAGCACGTTTTCTGAAATGTGCTCCTCCCGTCGCTCTGGTTGGGTGCGCACAGTAAAAAGTGCTCCTGGCAGCTAGAGAGTGCCGCGTTGACCACTGCGCAAGAAGAAATAAGCACCTGCAACGTTTGGTTTAGGTTTTAGGTGCATTTTTAATCTTATTGCTTAAATCGCATTTTCTCGACGAGCTGAGCACGTTTTCTGAAATGTGCTCCTCCCGTCACTCTGGTTGGGTGCGCACAGTAAAAAGTGCTCTTGGCAGCTAGAGAGTGCCGCGTTGACCACTGCGCATGAAGAAATAAGCACCTGCAACGTTTGGTTTAGGTTTTAGGTGCATTTTTAATTTTATTGCTTAAATCGCATTTTCTCGACGAGCTGAGCACGTTTTCTGAAATGTGCTCCTCCCGTCGCTCTGGTTGTGCGCGCATAGTAAAAAGTGCGCCTGGCAGCTAGAGAGTTCCGCGTCGACCACTGCGCACGAAGAAATAAGCACCTGCAACGTTTGGTTTAGGTTTTAGGTGCATTTTAAATTTTATTGCTTAAATCGCATTTTCTCGACGAGCTGAGCACGTTTTCTGAAATGTGCTCCTCCCGTCGCTCTGGTTGTGCGCGCATAGTAAAAAGTGCTCCTGGCAGCTAGGGAGTGCCGCGTTGACCACTGCGCATGAAGAAATAAGCACCTGCAACGTTTGGTTTAGGTTTTAGGTGCATTTTTAATTTTATTGCTTAAATCGCATTTTCTCGACGAGCTGAGCACGTTTTCTGAAATATGCTCCTCCCGTCATTCTGGTTGGGTGCGCATAGTACAAAGTGCTCTTGGCAGCTAAAGAGTGCCGCGTTGACCACTGCGCACAAAGAAATAAGCACCTGCAACGTTTGGTTTAGGTTTTAGGTGCATTTTAAATTTTATTGCTTAAATCGCATTTTCTCGACGAGCTGAGCACGTTTTCTGAAATGTGCTCCTCCCGTCGCTCTGGTTGTGCGCGCATAGTAAAAAGTGCTCCTGGCAGCTAGGGAGTGCCGCGTTGAGCACTGCGCACGAAGAAATAAGCACCTGCAACGTTTGGTTTAGGTTTTAGGTGCATTTTTAATTTTATTGCTTAAATCGCATTTTCTCGACGAGCTGAGCACATTTTCTGAAATGTGCTCCTCCCGTCACTCTGGTTGGGTGCGCACAGTAAAAAGTGCTCCTGGCAGCTAGGGAGTGCCGCGTTGAGTACTGCGCACGAAGAAATAAGCACCTGCAACGTTTGGTTTAGGTTTTAGGTGCATTTTTAATTTTATTGCTTAAATCGCATTTTCTCGACGAGCTGAGCACGTTTCCTGAAATGTGCTCCTCCCGTCACTGCGGTTGGGTGCGCACAGTAAAAAGTGCTCTTGGCAGCTAAAGAGTGCCGCGTTGACCACTGCGCATGAAGAAATAAGCACCTGCAACGTCTGGTTTAGGTTTTAGGTGCATTTTTAATTTTATTGCTTCAATCGCATTTTCTCGACGAGCTGAGCACGTTTTCTGAAATGGGCTCCTCCCGTCGCTCTGGTTGGGTGCGCACAGTAAAAAGAGCTCCTGGCAGCTAGGGAGTTCCGCGTCGACCACTGCGCACGAAGAAATAAGCACCTGCAACGTTTGGTTTAGGTTTTAGGTGCATTTTTTATTTTATTGCTTAAATCGCATTCTCTCGACGAGCTGAGCACGTTTTCTGAAATGTGCTCCTCCCGTCGCTCTGGTTGGGTGCGCACAGTAAAAAGTGCTCCTGGCAGCTAGGGAGTGCCGCGTTGAGCACTACGCACGAAGAAATAAGCACCTGCAACGTTTGGTTTAGGTTTTAGCTGCATTTTTAATTTTATTGCTTAAATCGCATTTTCTCGACGAGCTGAGCAAGTTTTCTGAAATGTGCTCCTCCCGTCGCTCTGGTTGGGTGCGCACAGTAAAAAGAGCTCCTGGCAGCTAGGGAGTTCCGCGTTGACCACTGCGCACGAAGAAATAAGCACCTGCAACGTTTGGTTTAGGTTTTAGGTGCATTTTTAATTTTATTGCTTAAATCGCATTTTCTCGAAAAGCTGAGCACGTTTTCTGAAATGTGCTCCTCCCGTCGCTCTGGTTGGGTGCGCACAGTAAAAAGAGCTCCTGGCAGCTAGGGAGTGCCGCGTTGACCACTGCGCACAAATAAATAAGCACCTGCAACGTTTGGTTTAGGTTTTAGGTGCATTTTTAATTTTATTGCTTAAATCGCATTCTCTCGACGAGCTGAGCACGTTTTCTGAAATGTGCTCCTCCCGTCACTCTGGTTGGGTGCGCACAGTAAAAAGTGCTCCTGGCAGCTAGGGAGTGCCGCGTTGAGCACTACGCACGAAGAAATAAGCACCTGCAACGTTTGGTTTAGGTTTTAGCTGCATTTTTAATTTTATTGCTTAAATCGCATTTTCTCGACGAGCTGAGCACGTTTTCTGAAATGTGCTCCTCCCGTCGCTCTGGTTGGGTGCGCACAGTAAAAAGAGCTCCTGGCAGCTAGGGAGTTCCGCGTTGACCACTGCGCACGAAGAAATAAGCACCTGCAACGTTTGGTTTAGGTTTTAGGTGCATTTTTAATTTTATTGCTTAAATCGCATTCTCTCGACGAGCTGAGCACGTTTTCTGAAATGTGCTCCTCCCGTCGCTCTTGTTGTGCGCGCATAGTAAAAAGTGCTCCTGGCAGCTAGAGAGTGCCGCGTTGACCACTGCACATGAAGAAATAAGCACCTGCAACGTTTGGTTTAGGTTTTAGGTGCATTTTTAATTTTATTGCTTAAATCGCATTTTCTCGACGAGCTGAGCACGTTTTCTGAAATGTGCTCCTCCCGTCGCTCTGGTTGGGTGCGCACAGTAAAAAGAGCTCCTGGCAGCTAGGGAGTGCCGCGTTGACCACTGCGCACGAAGAAATAAGCACCTGCAACGTTTGGTTTAGGTTTTAGGTGCATTTTTTATTTTATTGCTTAAATCGCATTCTCTCGACGAGCTGAGCACGTTTTCTGAAATGTGCTCCTCCCGTCGCTCTGGTTGGGTGCGCGTAGTAAAAAAGGCTCCTGGCAGCTAGAGAGTGCCGCGTTGACCACTGCGCATGAAGAAATAAGCACCTGCAACGTTTGGTTTAGGTTTTAGGTGCATTTTTAATCTTATTGCCCAAATCGCATTTTCTCGACGAGCTGAGCACGTTTTCTGAAATGTGCTCCTCCCGTCACTCTGGTTGGGTGCGCACAGTAAAAAGAGCTACTGGCAGCTAGGGAGTGCCGCGTTGACCACTGCGCACGAAGAAATAAGCACCTGCAACGTTTGGTTTAGGTTTTAGGTGCATTTTTTATTTTATTGCTTAAATCGCATTTTCTCGACGAGCTGAGCACGTTTTCTGAAATGTGCTCCTCCCGTCACTCTGGTTGGGTGCGCACAGTAAAAAGTGCTCTTGGCAGCTAGAGAGTGCCGCGTTGACCACTGCGCATGAAGAAATAAGCACCTGCAACGTTTGGTTTAGGTTTTAGGTGCATTTTTAATCTTATTGCTTAAATCGCATTTTCTCGACGAGCTGAGCATGTTTTCTGAAATGTGCTCCTCCCGTCACTCTGGTTGGGTGCGCACAGTAAAAAGTGCTCTTGGCAGCTAGAGAGTGCCGCGTTGACCACTGCGCATGAAGAAATAAGCACCTGCAACGCTTGGTTTAGGTTTTAGGTGCATTTTTAATTTTATTGCTTAAATCGCATTTTCTCGACGAGCTGAGCACGTTTTCTGAAATGTGCTCCTCCCGTCACTCTGGTTGGGTGCGCACAGTAAAAAGTGCTCCTGGCAGCTAGGGAGTGCCGCGTTGAGCACTACGCACGAAGAAATAAGCACCTGCAACGTTTGGTTTAGGTTTTAGCTGCATTTTTAATTTTATTGCTTAAATCGCATTTTCTCGACGAGCTGAGCACGTTTTCTGAAATGTGCTCCTCCCGTCGCTCTGGTTGGGTTCGCACAGTAAAAAGAGCTCCTGGCAGCTAGGGAGTTCCGCGTTGACCACTGCGCACGAAGAAATAAGCACCTGCAACGTTTGGTTTAGGTTTTAGGTGCATTTTTAATTTTATTGCTTAAATCGCATTCTCTCGACGAGCTGAGCACGTTTTCTGAAATGTGCTCCTCCCGTCGCTCTGGTTGGGTGCGCACAGTAAAAAGTGCTCTTGCCAGCTCGGGAGTGCCGCGTTGACCACTGCGCATGAAGAAATAAGCACCTGCAACGTTTGGTTTAGGTTTTAGGTGCATTTTTAATTTTATTGCTTAAATCGCATTTTCTCGACGAGCTGAGCACGTTTTCTGAAATGTGCTCCTCCCGTCGCTCTGGTTGGGCGCGCATAGTAAAAAGTGCTCCTGGCAGCTAGAGAGTGCCGCGTTGACCACTGCGCAAGAAGAAATAAGCACCTGCAACGTTTGGTTTAGGTTTTAGGTGCATTTTTAATTTTATTGCTTAAATCGCATTTTCTCGACAAGCTGAGCACGTTTTCTGAAATGTGCTCCTCCCGTCGCTCTGGTTGGGTGTGCACAGTAAAAAGAGCTCCTGGCAGCTAGGGAGTGCCGCGTTGACCACTGCGCACGAAGAAATAAGCACCTGCAACGTTTGGTTTAGGTTTTAGGTGCATTTTTAATTTTATTGCTTAAATCGCATTCTCTCGATGAGCTGAGCACGTTTTCTGAAATGTGCTCCTCCCGTCACTCTGGTTGGGTGCGCACAGTAAAAAGTGCTCCTGGCAGCTAGGGAGTGCCGCGTTGACCACTGCGCATGAAGAAATAAGCACCTGCAACGCTTGGTTTAGGTTTTAGGTGCATTTTTAATTTTATTGCTTAAATCGCATTTTCTCGACGAGCTGAGCACGTTTTCTGAAATGTGCTCCTCCCGTCACTCTGGTTGGGTGCGCACAGTAAAAAGTGCTCCTGGCAGCTAGGGAGTGCCGCGTTGAGCACTACGCACGAAGAAATAAGCACCTGCAACGTTTGGTTTAGGTTTTAGGTGCATTTTTAATTTTATTGCTTAAATCGCATTCTCTCGACGAGCTGAGCACGTTTTCTGAAATGTGCTCCTCCCGTCACTCTGGTTGGGTGCGCACAGTAAAAAGTGCTCCTGGCAGCTATGGAGTGCCGCGTTGAGCACTACGCACGAAGAAATAAGCACCTGCAACGTTTGGTTTAGGTTTTAGGTGCATTTTAAATTTTATTGCTTAAATCGCATTTTCTCGACGAGCTGAGCACGTTTTCTGAAATGTGCTCCTCCCGTCGCTCTGGTTGTGCGCGCATAGTAAAAAGTGCTCCTGGCAGCTAGGGAGTGCCGCGTTGAGCACTGCGCACGAAGAAATAAGCACCTGCAACGTTTGGTTTAGGTTTTAGGTGCATTTTTAATTTTATTGCTTAAATCGCATTTTCTCGACGAGCTGAGCACGTTTTCTGAAATGTGCTCCTCCCGTCACTCTGGTTGGGTGCGCACAGTAAAAAGTGCTCTTGGCAGCTAGAGAGTGCCGCGTTGACCACTGCGCATGAAGAAATAAGCACCTGCAACGTTTGGTTTAGGTTTTAGGTGCATTTTTAATTTTATTGCTTAAATCGCATTTTCTCGACGAGCTGAGCACGTTTTCTGAAATGTGCTCCTCCCGTCACTCTGGTTGGGTGCGCACAGTAAAAAGTGCTCCTGGCAGCTAGGGAGTGCCGCGTTGAGCACTGCGCACGAAGAAATAAGCACCTGCAACGTTTGGTTTAGGTTTTAGGTGCATTTTTAATTTTATTGCTTAAATCGCATTTTCTCGACGAGCTGAGCACGTTTTCTGAAATGGGCTCCCCCCGTCGCTCTGGTTGGGTGCGCACAGTAAAAAGAGCTCCTGGCAGCTAGGGAGTTCCGCGTTGACCACTGCGCACGAAGAAATAAGCACCTGCAACGTTTGGTTTAGGTTTTAGGTGCATTTTTAATTTTATTGCTTAAATCGCATTTTCTCGACGAGCTGAGCACGTTTTCTGAAATGTGCTCCTCCCGTCACTCTGGTTGGGTGCGCACAGTAAAAAGTGGTCCTGGCAGCTAGGGAGTGCCGCGTTGAGCACTGCGCACGAAGAAATAAGCACCTGCAACGTTTGGTTTAGGTTTTAGGTGCATTTTTAATTTTATTGCTTAAATCGCTTTTTCTCGACGAGCTGAGCACGTTTTCTGAAATGTTCTCCTCCCGTCACTCTGGTTGGGTGCACACAGTAAAAAGTGCTCCTGGCAGCTAGGGAGTGCCGCGTTGAGCACTGCGCACGAAGAAATAAGCACCTGCAACGTTTGGTTTAGGTTTTAGGTGCATTTTTAATTTTATTGCTTAAATCGCATTTTCTCGACGAGCTGAGCACGTTTTCTGAAATGGGCTCCTCCCGTCGCTCTGGTTGGGTGCGCACAGTAAAAAGAGCTCCTGGCAGCTAGGGATTTCCGCGTTGACCACTGCGCACGAAGAAATAAGCACCTGCAACGTTTGGTTTAGGTTTTAGGTGCATTTTTAATTTTATTGCTTAAATCGCATTCTCTCGACGAGCTGAGCACGTTTTCTGAAATGTGCTCCTCCCGTCGCTCTGGTTGGGTGCACACAGTAAAAAGTGCTCCTGGCAGCTAGGGTGTGCCGCGTTGAGCACTGCGCACGAAGAAATAAGCACCTGCAACGTTTGGTTTAGGTTTTAGGTGCATTTTTAATTTTATTGCTTAAATCGCATTTTCTCGACGAGCTGAGCACGTTTTCTGAAATGGGCTCCTCCCGTCGCTCTGGTTGGGTGCGCACATTAAAAAGAGCTCCTGGCAGCTAGGGAGTTCCGCGTTGACCACTGCGCACGAAGAAATAAGCACCTGCAACGTTTGGTTTAGGTTTTAGGTGCATTTTTAATTTTATTGCTTAAATCGCATTCTCTTGACGAGCTGAGCACGTTTTCTGAAATGTGCTCCTCCCGTCGCTCTGGTTGGGTGCACACAGTAAAAAGAGCTCCTGGCAGCTAGGGAGTGCCGCGTTGACCACTGCGCACGAAGAAATAAGCACCTGCAACGTTTGGTTTAGGTTTTAGGTGCATTTTTATTTTATTGCTTAAATCGCATTCTCTCGACGAGCTGAGCACGTTTTCTGAAATGTGGTCCTCCCGTCACTCTGGTTGGGTGCACACAGTAAAAAGTGCTCCTGGCAGCTAGGGAGTGCCGCGTTGACCACTGCGCACGAAGAAATAAGCACCTGCAACGTTTGGTTTAGGTTTTAGGTGCATTTTTTATTTTATTGCTTAAATCGCATTCTCTCGACGAGCTGAGCACGTTTTCTGAAATGTGCTCCTCCCGTCGCTCTGGTTGGGTGCGCGTAGTAAAAAGTGCTCCTGGCAGCTAGAGAGTGCCGTGTTGACCACTGCGCATGAAGAAATAAGCACCTGCAACGTTTGGTTTAGGTTTTAGGTGCATTTTTAATTTTATTGCTTAAATCGCATTTTCTCGACGAGCTGAGCACGTTTTCTGAAATGTGCTCCTCCCGTCGCTCTGGTTGGGTGCGCACAGTAAAAAGAGCTTCTGGCAGCTAGGGAGTGCCGCGTTGACCACTGCGCACGAAGAAATAAGCACCTGCAACGTTTGGTTTAGGTATTAGGTGCATTTTTTATTTTATTGCTTAAATCGCATTCTCTCGACGAGCTGAGCACGTTTTCTGAAATGTGCTCCTCCCGTCGCTCTGGTTGGGTGCGCGTAGTAAAAAAGGCTCCTGGCAGCTAGAGAGTGTCGCGTTGAGCACTGCGCACGAAGAATTAAGCACCTGCAACGTTTGGTTTAGGTTTTAGGTGCATTTTTAATTTTATTGCTTAAATCGCATTCTCTCGACGAGCTGAGCACGTTTTCTGAAATGTGCTCCTCCCGTCGCTCTGGTTGGGTTCGCACAGTAAAAAGTGCTCTTGGCAGCTCGGGAGTGCCGCGTTGACCACTGCGCATAAAGAAATAAGCACCTGCAACGTTTGGTTTAGGTTTTAGGTGCATTTTTAATTTTATTGCTTAAATCGCATTTTCTCGACGAGCTGAGCACGTTTTCTGAAATGTGCTCCTCCCGTCGCTCTGGTTGGGCGCGCATAGTAAAAAGTGCTCCTGGCAGCTAGAGAGTGCCGCGTTGACCACTGCGCAAGAAGAAATAAGCACCTGCAACGTTTGGTTTAGGTTTTAGGTGCATTTTTAATTTTATTGCTTAAATCGCATTTTCTCGACAAGCTGAGCACGTTTTCTGAAATGTGCTCCTCCCGTCGCTCTGGTTGGGTGCGCACAGTAAAAAGTGCTCTTGGCAGCTAGAGAGTGCCGCGTTGACCACTGCGCATGAAGAAATAACCACCTGCAACGTTTGGTTTAGGTTTTAGGTGCATTTTTAATTTTATTGCTTAAATCGCATTCTCTCGACGAGCTGAGCACGTTTTCTGAAATGTGCTCCTCCCGTCACTCTGGTTGGGTGCGCATAGTAAAAAGTGCTCTTGGCAGCTAAAGAGTGCCGCGTTGACCACTGCGCACAAAGAAATAAGCACCTGCAACGTTTGGTTTAGGTTTTAGGTGCATTTTTAATTTTATTGCTTAAATCGCATTTCCTCGACGAGCTGAGCACGTTTTCTGAAATGAGCTCCTCCCGTCGCTCTGGCTGTGCGCGCATAGTAAAAAGTGCTCCTGGCAGCTAGAGAGTGCCGCGTTGACCACTGCACATGAAGAAATAAGCACCTGCAACGTTTGGTTTAGGTTTTAGGTGCATTTTTAATTTTATTGCTTAAATCGCATTTTCTCGACGAGCTGAGCACGTTTTCTGAAATGTGCTCCTCCCGTCGCTCTGGTTGGGTGCGCACAGTAAAAAGTGCTCTTGGCAGCTAGAGAGTGCCGCGTTGACCACTGCACATGAAGAAATAAGCACCTGCAACGTTTGGTTTAGGTTTTAGGTGCATTTTTAATTTTATTGCTTAAATCGCATTTTCTCGACGAGCCGAGCACGTTTTCTGAAATGTGCTCCTCCCGTCACTCTGGTTGGGTGCGCACAGTAAAAAGAGCTCCTGGCAGCTAGGGAGTTCCGCGTCGACCACTGCGCACGAAGAAATAAGCACCTGCAACGTTTGGTTTAGGTTTTAGGTGCATTTTTTATTTTATTGCTTAAATCGCATTCTCTCGACGAGCTGAGCACGTTTTCTGAAAAGTGCTCCTCCCGTCGCTCTGGTTGTGCGCGCATAGTAAAAAGTGCTCCTGGCAGCTCGGGAGTGCCGCGTTGACCACTGCGCATGAAGAAATAAGCACCTGCAACGTTTGGTTTAGGTTTTAGGTGCATTTTTAATTTTATTGCTTAAATCGCATTTTCTCGACGAGCTGAGCACGTTTTCTGAAATGTGCTCCTCCCGTCGCTCTGGTTGGGCGCGCATAGTAAAAAGTGCTCCTGGCAGCTAGGGAGTGCCGCGTTGAGCACTGCGCACGAAGAAATAAGCACCTGCAACGTTTGGTTTAGGTTTTAGGTGCATTTTTAATTTTATTGCTTAAATCGCATTTTCTCGACAAGCTGAGCACGTTTTCTGAAATGTGCTCCTCCCGTCGCTCTGGTTGGGTGCGCACAGTAAAAAGAGCTCCTGGCAGCTAGGGAGTGCCGCGTTGACCACTGCGCACGAAGAAATAAGCACCTGCAACGTTTGGTTTAGGTTTTAGGTGCATTTTTAATTTTATTGCTTAAATCGCATTTTCTCGACGAGCTGAGCACGTTTTCTGAAATGTGCTCCTCCCGTCGCTCTGGTTGGGTGCGCACAGTAAAAAGTGCTCCTGGCAGCTAGGGAGTTCCGCGTTTACCACTGCGCACGAAGAAATAAGCACCTGCAACGTTTGGTTTAGGTTTTAGGTGCATTTTTTATTTTATTGCTTAAATCGCATTCTCTCGACGAGCTGAGCACGTTTTCTGAAATGTGCTCCTCCCGTCGCTCTGGTTGGGTGCACACAGTAAAAAGAGCTCCTGGCAGCTAGGGAGTGCCGCGTTGACCACTGCGCACGAAGAAATAAGCACCTGCAACGTTTGGTTTAGGTTCTAGGTGCATTTTTTATTTTATTGCTTAAATCGCATTCTCTCGACGAGCTGAGCACGTTTTCTGAAATGTGCTCCTCCCGTCGCTCTGGTTGGGTGCGCGTAGTAAAAAGTGCTCCTGGCAGCTAGAGAGTGCCGCGTTGACCACTGCGCATGAAGAAATAAGCACCTGCAACGTTTGGTTTAGGTTTTAGGTGCATTTTTAATTTTATTGCTTAAATCGCATTCTCTCGACGAGCTGAGCACGTTTTCTGAAATGTGCTCCTCCCGTCGCTCTGGTTGGGTGCGCACAGTAAAAAGTGCTCTTGGCAGCTCGGGAGTGCCGCGTTGACCACTGCGCATGAAGAAATAAGCACCTGCAACGTTTGGTTTAGGTTTTAGGTGCATTTTTAATTTTATTGCTTAAATCGCATTTTCTCGACGAGCTGAGCACGTTTTCTGAAATGTGCTCCTCCCGTCGCTCTGGTTGGGCGCGCATAGTAAAAAGTGCTCCTGGCAGCTAGGGAGTGCCGCGTTGAGCACTGCGCACGAAGAAATAAGCACCTGCAACGTTTGGTTTAGGTTTTAGGTGCATTTTTAATTTTATTGCTTAAATCGCATTTTCTCGACAAGCTGAGCACGTTTTCTGAAATGTGCTCCTCCCGTCGCTCTGGTTGGGTGCGCACAGTAAAAAGAGCTCCTGGCAGCTAGGGAGTGCCGCGTTGACCACTGCGCACGAAGAAATAAGCACCTGCAACGTTTGGTTTAGGTTTTAGGTGCATTTTTAATTTTATTGCTTAAATCGCATTTTCTCGACGAGCTGAGCACGTTTTCTGAAATGTGCTCCTCCCGTCACTCTGGTTGGGTGCGCACAGTAAAAAGTGCTCTTGGCAGCTAAAAAGTGCCGCGTTGACCACTGCGCACAAAGAAATAAGCACCTGCAACGTTTGGTTTAGGTTTTAGGTGCATTTTAAATTTTATTGCTTAAATCGCATTTTCTCGACGAGCTGAGCACGTTTTCTGAAATGTGCTCCTCCCGTCGCTCTGGTTGTGCGCGCATAGTAAAAAGTGCTCCTGGCAGCTAGAGAGTGCCGCGTTGACCACTGCACATGAAGAAATAAGCACCTGCAACGTTTGGTTTAGGTTTTAGGTGCATTTTTAATTTTATTGCTTAAATCGCATTTTCTCGACGAGCTGAGCACGTTTTCTGAAATGTGCTCCTCCCGTCGCTCTGGTTGGGTGCGCACAGTAAAAAGTGCTCTTGGCAGCTAGAGAGTGCCGCGTTGACCACTGCGCATGAAGAAATAAGCACCTGCAACGTTTGGTTTAGGTTTTAGGTGCATTTTTAATTTTATTGCTTAAATCGCATTTTCTCGACGAGCTGAGCACGTTTTCTGAAATGTGCTCCTCCCGTCACTCTGGTTGGGTGCGCACAGTAAAAAGTGCTCCTGGCAGCTAGGGAGTGCCGCGTTGAGCACTGCGCACGAAGAAATAAGCACCTGCAACGTTTGGTTTAGGTTTTAGGTGCATTTTTAATTTTATTGCTTAAATCGCATTTTCTCGACGAGCTGAGCACGTTTTCTGAAATGTGCTCCTCCCGTCACTCTGGTTGGGTGCGCACAGTAAAAAGTGCTCTTGGCAGCTAGAGAGTGCCGCGTTGACCACTGCGCATGAAGAAATAAGCACCTGCAACGTTTGGTTTAGGTTTTAGGTGCATTTTTAATTTTATTGCTTAAATCGCATTTTCTCGACGAGCTGAGCACGTTTTCTGAAATGTGCTCCTCCCGTCACTCTGGTTGGGTGCGCACAGTAAAAAGTGCTCCTGGCAGCTAGGGAGTGCCGCGTTGAGCACTGCGTACGAAGAAATAAGCACCTGCAACGTTTAGTTTAGGTTTTAGGTGCATTTTTAATTTTATTGCTTAAATCGCATTTTCTCGACGAGCTGAGCACGTTTTCTAAAATGTGCTCCTCCCGTCACTCTGGTTGGGTGCGCACAGTAAAAAGTGCTCCTGGCAGCTAGGGAGTGCCGCGTTGAGCACTGCGCACGACGAAATAAGCACCTGCAACGTTTGGTTTAGGTTTTAGGTGCATTTTTAATTTTATTGCTTAAATCGCATTTTCTCGACGAGCTGAGCACGTTTTCTGAAATGTGCTCCTCCCGTCACTCTGGTTGGGTGCGCACAGTAAAAAGTGCTCTTGGCAGCTAGAGATTGCCGCGTTGACCACTGCGCATGAAGAAATAAGCACCTGCAACGTTTGGTTTAGGTTTTAGGTGCATTTTTAATTTTATTGCTTAAATCGCATTTTCTCGACGAGCTGAGCACGTTTTCTGAAATGTGCTCCTCCCGTCACTCTGGTTGGGTGCGCACAGTAAAAAGTGCTCCTGGCAGCTAGGGAGTGCCGCGTTGAGCACTGCGCACGAAGAAATAAGCACCTGCAACGTTTGGTTTAGGTTTTAGGTGCATTTTTAATTTTATTGCTTAAATCGCATTTTCTCGACGAGCTGAGCACGTTTTCTGAAATGGGCTCCCCCCGTCGCTCTGGTTGGGTGCGCACAGTAAAAAGAGCTCCTGGCAGCTAGGGAGTTCCGCGTTGACCACTGCGCACGAAGAAATAAGCACCTGCAACGTTTGGTTTAGGTTTTAGGTGCATTTTTAATTTTATTGCTTAAATCGCATTTTCTCGACGAGCTGAGCACGTTTTCTGAAATGTGCTCCTCCCGTCACTCTGGTTGGGTGCGCACAGTAAAAAGTGGTCCTGGCAGCTAGGGAGTGCCGCGTTGAGCACTGCGCACGAAGAAATAAGCACCTGCAACGTTTGGTTTAGGTTTTAGGTGCATTTTTAATTTTATTGCTTAAATTGCATTTTCTCGACGAGCTGAGCACGTTTTCTGAAATGGGCTCCTCCCGTCGCTCTGGTTGGGTGCGCACAGTAAAAAGAGCTCCTGGCAGCTAGGGAGTTCCGCGTTGACCACTGCGCACGAAGAAATAAGCACCTGCAACGTTTGGTTTAGGTTTTAGGTGCATTTTTTATTTTATTGCTTAAATCGCATTCTCTCGACGAGCTGAGCACGTTTTCTGAAATGTGCTCCTCCCGTCGCTCTGGTTGGGTGCACACAGTAAAAAGAGCTCCTGGCAGCTAGGGAGTGCCGCGTTGACCACTGCGCACGACGAAATAAGCACCTGCAACGTTTGGTTTAGGTTTTAGGTGCATTTTTTATTTTATTGCTTAAATCGCATTCTCTCGACGAGCTGAGCACGTTTTCTGAAATGTGCTCCTCCCGTCGCTCTGGTTGGGTGCGCACAGTAAAAAGAGCTCCTGGCAGCTAGGGAGTTCCGCGTTGACCACTGCGCACGAAGAAATAAGCACCTGCAACGTTTGGTTTAGGTTTTAGGTGCATTTTTAATTTTATTGCTTAAATCGCATTCTCTCGACGAGCTGAGCACGTTTTCTGAAATGTGCTCCTCCCGTCGCTCTGGTTGGGTGCACACAGTAAAAAGAGCTCCTGGCAGCTAGGGAGTGCCGCGTTGACCACTGCGCACGAAGAAATAAGCACCTGCAACGTTTGGTTTAGGTTTTAGGTGCATTTTTAATTTTATTGCTTAAATCGCATTCTCTCGACGAGCTGAGCACGTTTTCTAAAATGTGCTCCTCCCGTCGCTCTGGTTGGGTGCGCACAGTAAAAAGAGCTCCTGGCAGCTAGGGAGTTCCGCGTTGACCACTGCGCACGAAGAAATAAGCACCTGCAACGTTTGGTTTAGGTTTTAGGTGCATTTTTTATTTTATTGCTTAAATCGCATTCTCTCGACGAGCTGAGCACGTTTTCTGAAATGTGCTCCTCCCGTCGCTCTGGTTGGGCGCGCATAGTAAAAAGTGCTCCTGGCAGCTAGGGAGTGCCGCGTTGAGCACTGCGCACGAAGAAATAAGCACCTGCAACGTTTGGTTTAGGTTTTAGGTGCATTTTTAATTGTATTGCTTAAATCGCATTTTCTCGACAAGCTGAGCACGTTTTCTGAAATGTTCTCCTCCCGTCGCTATGGTTGGGTGCGCACAGTAAAAAGAGCTCCTGGCAGCTCGGGAGTGCCGCGTTGACCACTGCGCACGAAGAAATAAGCACCTGCAACGTTTGGTTTAGGTTTTAGGTGCATTTTTAATTTTATTGCTTAAATCGCATTCTCTCGACGAGCTGAGCACGTTTTCTGAAATGTGCTCCTCCCGTCGCTCTGGTTGGGTGCGCGTAGTAAAAAGTGCTCCTGGCAGCTAGAGAGTGCCGCGTTGACCACTGCGCATGAAGAAATAAGCACCTGCAACGTTTGGTTTAGGTTTTAGGTGCCTTTTTAATTTTATTGCTTAAATCGCATTTTCTCGACGAGCTGAGCACGTTTTCTGAAATGTGCTCCTCCCGTCGCTCTGGTTAGGCGCGCATAGTAAAAAGTGCTCCTGGCAGCTAAAGAGTGCCGCGTTGACCACTGCGCATGAAGAAATAAGCACCTGCAACGTTTGGTTTAGGTTTTAGGTGCATTTTTAATTTTATTGCTTAAATCGCATTTTCTCGACGAGCTGAGCACGTTTTCTGAAATGTGTCCTCCCGTCACTCTGGTTTTGTGCGCACAGTAAAAAGTGCTCCTGGCAGCTACGGAGTGCCGCGTTGAGCACTGCGCACGAAGAAATAAGCACCTGCAACGTTTGGTTTAGGTTTTAGGTGCATTTTTTATTTTATTGCTTAAATCGCATTCTCTCGACGAGCTAAGCACGTTTTCTGAAATGTGCTCCTCCCGTCGCTCTGGTTGGGTGCGCGTAGTAAAAAGTGCTCCTGGCAGCTAGAGAGTGCCGCGTTGACCACTGCACATGAAGAAATAAGCACCTGCAACGTTTGGTTTAGGTTTTAGGTGCATTTTTAATTTTATTGCTTAAATCGCATTTTCTCGACGAGCTGAGCACGTTTTCTGAAATGTGCTCCTCCCGTCACTCTGGTTGGGTGCGCACAGTAAAAAGTGCTCCTGGCAGCTAGGGAGTGCCGCGTTGAGCACTGCGCACGAAGAAATAAGCACCTGCAACGTTTGGTTTAGGTTTTAGGTGCATTTTTAATTTTATTGCTTAAATCGCATTTTCTCGACGAGCTGAGCACGTTTTCTGAAATGTGCTCCTCCCGTCACTCTGGTTGGGTGCGCACAGTAAAAAGTGCTCTTGGCAGCTAGAGAGTGCCGCGTTGACCACTGCGCATGAAGAAATAAGCACCTGCAACGTTTGGTTTAGGTTTTAGGTGCATTTTTAATTTTTGTGCTTAAATCGCATTTTCTCGACGAGCTGAGCACGTTTTCTGAAATGTGCTCCTCCCGTCACTCTGGTTGGGTGCGCACAGTAAAAAGTGCTCCTGGCAGCTAGGGAGTGCCGCGTTGAGCACTGCGCACGAAGAAATAAGCACCTGCAACGTTTGGTTTAGGTTTTAGGTGCAATTTTAATTTTATTGCTTAAATTGCATTTTCTCGACGAGCTGAGCACGTTTTCTGAAATGGGCTCCTCCCGTCGCTCTGGTTGGGTGCACACAGTAAAAAGAGCTCCTGGCAGCTAGGGAGTTCCGCGTTGACCACTGCGCACGAAGAAATAAGCACCTGCAACGTTTGGTTTAGGATTTAGGTGCATTTTTTATTTTATTGCTTAAATCGCATTCTCTCGACGAGCTGAGCACGTTTTCTGAAATGTGCTCCTCCCGTCGCTCTGGTTGGGTGCACACAGTAAAAAGAGCTCCTGGCAGCTAGGGAGTGCCGCGTTGACCACTGCGCACGAAGAAATAAGCACCTGCAACGTTTGGTTTAGGTTTTAGATGCATTTTTTATTTTATTGCTTAAATCGCATTCTCTCGACGAGCTGAGCACGTTTTCTGAAATGTGCTCCTCCCGTCGCTCTGGTTGGGTGCGCACAGTAAAAAGTGCTCTTGGCAGCTCGGGAGTGCCGCGTTGACCACTGCGCATGAAGAAATAAGCACCTGCAACGTTTGGTTTAGGTTTTAGGTGCATTTTTAATTTTATTGCTTAAATTGCATTTTCTCGACGAGCTGAGCACGTTTTCTGAAATGTGCTTCTCCCGTCGCTCTGGTTGGGCGCGCATAGTAAAAAGTGCTCCTGGCAGCTAGAGAGTGCCGCGTTGACCACTGCACATGAAGAAATAAGCACCTGCAACGTTTGGTTTAGGTTTTAGGTGCATTTTTAATTTTATTGCTTAAATCGCATTTTCTCGACGAGCTGAGCACGTTTTCTGAAATGTGCTCCTCCCGTCACTCTGGTTGGGTGCGCACAGTAAAAAGTGCTCCTGGCAGCTAGGGAGTGCCGCGTTGAGCACTACGCACGAAGAAATAAGCACCTGCAACGTTTGGTTTAGGTTTTAGCTGCATTTTTAATTTTATTGCTTAAATCGCATTTTCTCGACGAGCTGAGCAAGTTTTCTGAAATGTGCTCCTCCCGACGCTCTGGTTGGGTGCGCACAGTAAAAAGAGCTCCTGGCAGCTAGGGAGTTCCGCGTTGACCACTGCGCACGAAGAAATAAGCACCTGCAACGTTTGGTTTAGGTTTTAGGTGCATTTTTAATTTTATTGCTTAAATCGCATTCTCTCGACGAGCTGAGCACGTTTTCTGAAATGTGCTCCTCCCGTCGCTCTGGTTGGGTGCGCACAGTAAAAAGTGCTCTTGGCAGCTCGGGAGTGCCGCGTTGACCACTGCGCATGAAGAAATAAGCACCTGCAACGTTTGGTTTAGGTTTTAGGTGCATTTTTAATTTTATTGCTTAAATCGCATTTTCTCGACGAGCTGAGCACGTTTTCTGAAATGTGGTCCTCCCGTCGCTCTGGTTGTGCGCGCATAGTAAAAAGTGCTCCTGGCAGCTAGGGAGTGCCGCGTTGAGCACTGCGCACGAAGAAATAAGCACCTGCAACGTTTGGTTTAGGTTTTAGGTGCATTTTAAATTTTATTGCTTAAATCGCATTTTCTCGACGAGCTCAGCACGTTTTCTGAAATGTGCTCCTCCCGTCGCTCTGGTTGTGCGCGCATAGTAAAAAGTGCTCCTGGCAGCTAGAGAGTGCCGCGTTGACCACTGCACATGAAGAAATAAGCACCTGCAACGTTTGGTTTAGGTTTTAGGTGCATTTTTAATTTTATTGCTTAAATCGCATTTTCTCGACGAGCTGAGCACGTTTTCTGAAATGTGCTCCTCCCGTCGCTCTGGTTGGGTGCGCACAGTAAAAAGTGCTCTTGGCAGCTAGAGAGTGCCGCGTTGACCACTGCGCATGAAGAAATAAGCACCTGCAACGTTTGGTTTAGGTTTTAGGTGCATTTTTAATTTGATTGCTTAAATCGCATTTTCTCGACGAGCTGAGCACGTTTTCTGAAATGTGCTCCTCCCGTCACTCTGGTTGGGTGCACACAGTAAAAAGTGCTCCTGGCAGCTAGGGAGTGCCGCGTTGAGCACTGCGCACGAAGAAATAAGCACCTGCAACGTTTGGTTTAGGTTTTAGGTGCATTTTTAATTTTATTGCTTAAATCGCATTTTCTCGACGAGCTGAGCACGTTTTCTGAAATGTGCTCCTCCCGTCACTCTGGTTGGGTGCGCACAGTAAAAAGTGCTCTTGGCAGCTAGAGAGTGCCGCGTTGACCACTGCGCATGAAGAAATAAGCACCTGCAACGTTTGGTTTAGGTTTTAGGTGCATTTTTAATTTTATTGCTTAAATCGCATTTTCTCGACGAGCTGAGCACGTTTTCTGAAATGTGCTCCTCCCGTCACTCTGGTTGGGTGCGCACAGTAAAAAGTGCTCCTGGCAGCTAGGGAGTGCCGCGTTGAGCACTGCGCACGAAGAAATAAGCACCTGCAACGTTTGGTTTAGGTTTTAGGTGCATTTTTAATTTTATTGCTTAAATCGCATTTTCTCGACGAGCTGAGCACGTTTTCTGAAATGTGCTCCTCCCGTCACTCTGGTTGAGTGCGCACAGTAAAAAGTGCTCCTGGCAGCTAGGGAGTGCCGCGTTGAGCACTGCGCACGAAGAAATAAGCACCTGCAACGTTTGGTTTAGGTTTTAGGTGCATTTTTAATTTTATTGCTTAAATCGCATTTTCTCGACGAGCTGAGCACGTTTTCTGAAATGTGCTCCTCCCGTCACTCTGGTTGGGTGCGCACAGTAAAAAGTGCTCTTGGCAGCTAGAGAGTGCCGCGTTGACCACTGCGCATGAAGAAATAAGCACCTGCAACGTTTGGTTTAGGTTTTAGGTGCATTTTTAATTTTATTGCTTAAATCGCATTTTCTCGACGAGCTGAGCACGTTTTCTGAAATGTGCTCCTCCCGTCACTCTGGTTGGGTGCGCACAGTAAAAAGTGCTCCTGGCAGCTAGGGAGTGCCGCGTTGAGCACTGCGCACGAAGAAATAAGCACCTGCAACGTTTGGTTTAGGTTTTAGGTGCATTTTTAATTTTATTGCTTAAATCGCATTTTCTCGACGAGCTGAGCACGTTTTCTGAAATGGGCTCCCCCCGTCGCTCTGGTTGGGTGCGCACAGTAAAAAGAGCTCCTGGCAGCTAGGGAGTTCCGCGTTGACCACTGCGCACGAAGAAATAAGCACCTGCAACGTTTGGTTTAGGTTTTAGGTGCATTTTTAATTTTATTGCTTAAATCGCATTTTCTCGACGAGCTGAGCACGTTTTCTGAAATGTGCTCCTCCCGTCACTCTGGTTGGGTGCGCACAGTAAAAAGTGGTCCTGGCAGCTAGGGAGTGCCGCGTTGAGCACTGCGCACGAAGAAATAAGCACCTGCAACGTTTGGTTTAGGTTTTAGGTGCATTTTTAATTTTATTGCTTAAATCGCTTTTTCTCGACGAGCTGAGCACGTTTTCTGAAATGTTCTCCTCCCGTCACTCTGGTTGGGTGCACACAGTAAAAAGTGCTCCTGGCAGCTAGGGAGTGCCGCGTTGAGCACTGCGCACGAAGAAATAAGCACCTGCAACGTTTGGTTTAGGTTTTAGGTGCATTTTTAATTTTATTGCTTAAATCGCATTTTCTCGACGAGCTGAGCACGTTTTCTGAAATGGGCTCCTCCCGTCGCTCTGGTTGGGTGCGCACAGTAAAAAGAGCTCCTGGCAGCTAGGGATTTCCGCGTTGACCACTGCGCACGAAGAAATAAGCACCTGCAACGTTTGGTTTAGGTTTTAGGTGCATTTTTAATTTTATTGCTTAAATCGCATTCTCTCGACGAGCTGAGCACGTTTTCTGAAATGTGCTCCTCCCGTCGCTCTGGTTGGGTGCACACAGTAAAAAGTGCTCCTGGCAGCTAGGGTGTGCCGCGTTGAGCACTGCGCACGAAGAAATAAGCACCTGCAACGTTTGGTTTAGGTTTTAGGTGCATTTTTAATTTTATTGCTTAAATCGCATTTTCTCGACGAGCTGAGCACGTTTTCTGAAATGGGCTCCTCCCGTCGCTCTGGTTGGGTGCGCACATTAAAAAGAGCTCCTGGCAGCTAGGGAGTTCCGCGTTGACCACTGCGCACGAAGAAATAAGCACCTGCAACGTTTGGTTTAGGTTTTAGGTGCATTTTTAATTTTATTGCTTAAATCGCATTCTCTTGACGAGCTGAGCACGTTTTCTGAAATGTGCTCCTCCCGTCGCTCTGGTTGGGTGCACACAGTAAAAAGAGCTCCTGGCAGCTAGGGAGTGCCGCGTTGACCACTGCGCACGAAGAAATAAGCACCTGCAACGTTTGGTTTAGGTTTTAGGTGCATTTTTATTTTATTGCTTAAATCGCATTCTCTCGACGAGCTGAGCACGTTTTCTGAAATGTGCTCCTCCCGTCGCTCTGGTTGGGTGCGGGTAGTAAAAAGTGCTCCTGGCAGCTAGAGAGTGCCGCGTTGACCACTGCGCATGAAGAAATAAGCACCTGCAACGTTTGGTTTAGGTTTTAGGTGCATTTTTAATCTTATTGCTTAAATCGCATTTTCTCGACGAGCTGAGCACGTTTTCTGAAATGTGCTCCTCCCGTCACTCTGGTTGGGTGCGCACAGTAAAAAGTGCTCTTGGCAGCTAGAGAGTGCCGCGTTGACCACTGCGCATGAAGAAATAAGCACCTGCAACGTTTGGTTTAGGTTTTAGGTGCATTTTTAATTTTATTGCTTAAATCGCATTTTCTCGACGAGCTGAGCACGTTTTCTGAAATGTGGTCCTCCCGTCACTCTGGTTGGGTGCACACAGTAAAAAGAGCTCCTGGCAGCTAGGGAGTGCCGCGTTGACCACTGCGCACGAAGAAATAAGCACCTGCAACGTTTGGTTTAGGTTTTAGGTGCATTTTTTATTTTATTGCTTAAATCGCATTCTCTCGACGAGCTGAGCACGTTTTCTGAAATGTGCTCCTCCCGTCGCTCTGGTTGGGTGCGCGTAGTAAAAAGTGCTCCTGGCAGCTAGAGAGTGCCGTGTTGACCACTGCGCATGAAGAAATAAGCACCTGCAACGTTTGGTTTAGGTTTTAGGTGCATTTTTAATTTTATTGCTTAAATCGCATTTTCTCGACGAGCTGAGCACGTTTTCTGAAATGTGCTCCTCCCGTCGCTCTGGTTGGGTGCGCACAGTAAAAAGAGCTTCTGGCAGCTAGGGAGTGCCGCGTTGACCACTGCGCACGAAGAAATAAGCACCTGCAACGTTTGGTTTAGGTATTAGGTGCATTTTTTATTTTATTGCTTAAATCGCATTCTCTCGACGAGCTGAGCACGTTTTCTGAAATGTGCTCCTCCCGTCGCTCTGGTTGGGTGCGCGTAGTAAAAAAGGCTCCTGGCAGCTAGAGAGTGTCGCGTTGAGCACTGCGCACGAAGAATTAAGCACCTGCAACGTTTGGTTTAGGTTTTAGGTGCATTTTTAATTTTATTGCTTAAATCGCATTCTCTCGACGAGCTGAGCACGTTTTCTGAAATGTGCTCCTCCCGTCGCTCTGGTTGGGTTCGCACAGTAAAAAGTGCTCTTGGCAGCTCGGGAGTGCCGCGTTGACCACTGCACATGAAGAAATAAGCACCTGCAACGTTTGGTTTAGGTTTTAGGTGCATTTTTAATTTTATTGCTTAAATCGCATTTTCTCGACGAGCTGAGCACGTTTTCTGAAATGTGCTCCTCCCGTCGCTCTGGTTGGGCGCGCATAGTAAAAAGTGCTCCTGGCAGCTAGAGAGTGCCGCGTTGACCACTGCGCAAGAAGAAATAAGCACCTGCAACGTTTGGTTTAGGTTTTAGGTGCATTTTTAATTTTATTGCTTAAATCGCATTTTCTCGACAAGCTGAGCACGTTTTCTGAAATGTGCTCCTCCCGTCGCTCTGGTTGGGTGCGCACAGTAAAAAGTGCTCTTGGCAGCTAGAGAGTGCCGCGTTGACCACTGCGCATGAAGAAATAACCACCTGCAACGTTTGGTTTAGGTTTTAGGTGCATTTTTAATTTTATTGCTTAAATCGCATTCTCTCGACGAGCTGAGCACGTTTTCTGAAATGTGCTCCTCCCGTCACTCTGGTTGGGTGCGCATAGTAAAAAGTGCTCTTGGCAGCTAAAGAGTGCCGCGTTGACCACTGCGCACAAAGAAATAAGCACCTGCAACGTTTGGTTTAGGTTTTAGGTGCATTTTTAATTTTATTGCTTAAATCGCATTTCCTCGACGAGCTGAGCACGTTTTCTGAAATGAGCTCCTCCCGTCGCTCTGGCTGTGCGCGCATAGTAAAAAGTGCTCCTGGCAGCTAGAGAGTGCCGCGTTGACCACTGCACATGAAGAAATAAGCACCTGCAACGTTTGGTTTAGGTTTTAGGTGCATTTTTAATTTTATTGCTTAAATCGCATTTTCTCGACGAGCTGAGCACGTTTTCTGAAATGTGCTCCTCCCGTCGCTCTGGTTGGGCGCGCATAGTAAAAAGTGCTCCTGGCAGCTAGGGAGTGCCGCGTTGAGCACTGCGCACGAAGAAATAAGCACCTGCAACGTTTGGTTTAGGTTTTAGGTGCATTTTTAATTTTATTGCTTAAATCGCATTTTCTCGACAAGCTGAGCACGTTTTCTGAAATGTGCTCCTCCCGTCGCTCTGGTTGGGTGCGCACAGTAAAAAGAGCTCCTGGCAGCTAGGGAGTGCCGCGTTGACCACTGCGCACGAAGAAATAAGCACCTGCAACGTTTGGTTTAGGTTTTAGGTGCATTTTTAATTTTATTGCTTAAATCGCATTTTCTCGACGAGCTGAGCACGTTTTCTGAAATGTGCTCCTCCCGTCGCTCTGGTTGGGTGCGCACAGTAAAAAGTGCTCCTGGCAGCTAGGGAGTTCCGCGTTGACCACTGCGCACGAAGAAATAAGCACCTGCAACGTTTGGTTTAGGTTTTAGGTGCATTTTTTATTTTATTGCTTAAATCGCATTCTCTCGACGAGCTGAGCACGTTTTCTGAAATGTGCTCCTCCCGTCGCTCTGGTTGGGTGCACACAGTAAAAAGAGCTCCTGGCAGCTAGGGAGTGCCGCGTTGACCACTGCGCACGAAGAAATAAGCACCTGCAACGTTTGGTTTAGGTTCTAGGTGCATTTTTTATTTTATTGCTTAAATCGCATTCTCTCGACGAGCTGAGCACGTTTTCTGAAATGTGCTCCTCCCGTCGCTCTGGTTGGGTGCGCGTAGTAAAAAGTGCTCCTGGCAGCTAGAGAGTGCCGCGTTGACCACTGCGCATGAAGAAATAAGCACCTGCAACGTTTGGTTTAGGTTTTAGGTGCATTTTTAATTTTATTGCTTAAATCGCATTTTCTCGACGAGCTGAGCACGTTTTCTGAAATGTGCTCCTCCCGTCGCTCTGGTTGGGTGCGCACAGTAAAAAGAGCTCCTGGCAGCTAGGGAGTGCCGCGTTGACCACTGCGCACGAAGAAATAAGCACCTGCAACGTTTGGTTTAGGTTTTAGGTGCATTTTTAATTTTATTGCTTAAATCGCTTTTTCTCGACGAGCTGAGCACGTTTTCTGAAATGTTCTCCTCCCGTCACTCTGGTTGGGTGCACACAGTAAAAATTGCTCCTGGCAGCTAGGGAGTGCCGCGTTGAGCACTGCGCACGAAGAAATAAGCACCTGCAACATTTGGTTTAGGTTTTAGGTGCATTTTTAATTTTATTGCTTAAATCGCATTTTCTCGACGAGCTGAGCACGTTTTCTGAAATGGGCTCCTCCCGTCGCTCTGGTTGGGTGCGCACAGTAAAAAGAGCTCCTGGCAGCTAGGGAGTTCCGCGTTGACCACTGCGCACGAAGAAATAAGCACCTGCAACGTTTGGTTTAGGTTTTAGGTGCATTTTTAATTTTATTGCTTAAATCGCATTCTCTCGACGAGCTGAGCACGTTTTCTGAAATGTGCTCCTCCCGTCGCTCTGGTTGGGTGCGCGTAGTAAAAAAGGCTCCTGGCAGCTAGAGAGTGCCGCGTTGAGCACTGCGCACGAAGAATTAAGCACCTGCAACGTTTGGTTTAGGTTTTAGGTGCATTTTTAATTTTATTGCTTAAATCGCATTCTCTCGACGAGCTGAGCACGTTTTCTGAAATGTGCTCCTCCCGTCGCTCTGGTTGGGTTCGCACAGTAAAAAGTGCTCTTGGCAGCTCGGGAGTGCCGCGTTGACCACTGCGCATGAAGAAATAAGCACCTGCAACGTTTGGTTTAGGTTTTAGGTGCATTTTTAATTTTATTGCTTAAATCGCATTTTCTCGACGAGCTGAGCACGTTTTCTGAAATGTGCTCCTCCCGTCGCTCTGGTTGGGCGCGCATAGTAAAAAGTGCTCCTGGCAGCTAGAGAGTGCCGCGTTGACCACTGCGCAAGAAGAAATAAGCACCTGCAACGTTTGGTTTAGGTTTTAGGTGCATTTTTAATTTTATTGCTTAAATCGCATTTTCTCGACAAGCCGAGCACGTTTTCTGAAATGTGCTCCTCCCGTCGCTCTGGCTGTGCGCGCATAGTAAAAAGTGCTCCTGGCAGCTAGAGAATGCCGCGTTGACCACTGCACATGAAGAAATAAGCACCTGCAACGTTTGGTTTAGGTTTTAGGTGCATTTTTAATTTTATTGCTTAAATCGCATTTTCTCGACGAGCTGAGCACGTTTTCTGAAATGTGCTCCTCCCGTCGCTCTGGTTGGGTGCGCACAGTAAAAAGTGCTCTTGGCAGCTAGAGAGTGCCGCGTTGACCACTGCACATGAAGAAATAAGCACCTGCAACGTTTGGTTTAGGTTTTAGGTGCATTTTTAATTTTATTGCTTAAATCGCATTTTCTCGACGAGCCGAGCACGTTTTCTGAAATGTGCTCCTCCCGTCACTCTGGTTGGGTGCGCACAGTAAAAAGAGCTCCTGGCAGCTAGGGAGTTCCGCGTCGACCACTGCGCACGAAGAAATAAGCACCTGCAACGTTTGGTTTAGGTTTTAGGTGCATTTTTTATTTTATTGCTTAAATCGCATTCTCTCGACGAGCTGAGCACGTTTTCTGAAAAGTGCTCCTCCCGTCGCTCTGGTTGTGCGCGCATAGTAAAAAGTGCTCCTGGCAGCTAGAGAGTGCCGCGTTGACCACTGCACATGAAGAAATAAGCACCTGCAACGTTTGGTTTAGGTTTTAGGTGCATTTTTAATTTTATTGCTTTAATCGCATTTTCTCGACGAGCTGAGCACGTTTTCTGAAATGTGCTCCTCCCGTCACTCTGGTTGGGTGCGCACAGTAAAAAGTGCTCCTGGCAGCTAGGGAGAGCCGCGTTGAGCACTACGCACGAAGAAATAAGCACCTGCAACGTTTGGTTTAGGTTTTAGCTGCATTTTTAATTTTATTGCTTAAATCGCATTTTCTCGACGAGCTGAGCAAGTTTTCTGAAATGTGCTCCTCCCGACGCTCTGGTTGGGTGCGCACAGTAAAAAGAGCTCCTGGCAGCTAGGAAGTTCCGCGTTGACCACTGCGCACGAAGAAATAAGCACCTGCAACGTTTGGTTTAGGTTTTAGGTGCATTTTTAATTTTATTGCTTAAATCGCATTCTCTCGACGAGCTGAGCACGTTTTCTGAAATGTGCTCCTCCCGTCGCTCTGGTTGGGTGCGCACAGTAAAAAGTGCTCTTGGCAGCTCTGGAGTGCCGCGTTGACCACTGCGCATGAAGAAATAAGCACCTGCAACGTTTGGTTTAGGTTTTAGGTGCATTTTTAATTTTATTGCTTAAATCGCATTTTCTCGACGAGCTGAGCACGTTTTCTAAAATGTGCTCCTCCCGTCGCTCTGGTTGGGCGCGCATAGTAAAAAGTGCTCCTGGCAGCTAGGGAGTGCCGCGTTGAGCACTGCGCACGAAGAAATAAGCACCTGCAACGTTTGGTTTAGGTTTTAGGTGCATTTTTAATTTTATTGCTTAAATCGCATTTTCTCGACAAGCTGAGCACGTTTTCTGAAATGTGCTCCTCCCGTCGCTCTGGTTGGGTGCGCACAGTAAAAAGAGCTCCTGGCAGCTAGGGAGTGCCGCGTTGACCACTGCGCACGAAGAAATAAGCACCTGCAACGTTTGGTTTAGGTTTTAGGTGCATTTTTAATTTTATTGCTTAAATCGCATTTTCTCGACGAGCTGAGCACGTTTTCTGAAATGTGCTCCTCCCGTCACTCTGGTTGGGTGCGCACAGTAAAAAGTGCTCTTGGCAGCTAAAAAGTGCCGCGTTGACCACTGCGCACAAAGAAATAAGCACCTGCAACGTTTGGTTTAGGTTTTAGGTGCATTTTAAATTTTATTGCTTAAATCGCATTTTCTCGACGAGCTGAGCACGTTTTCTGAAATGTGCTCCTCCCGTCGCTCTGGTTGTGCGCGCATAGTAAAAAGTGCTCCTGGCAGCTAGAGAGTGCCGCGTTGACCACTGCACATGAAGAAATAAGCACCTGCAACGTTTGGTTTAGGTTTTAGGTGCATTTTTAATTTTATTGCTTAAATCGCATTTTCTCGAAAAGCTGAGCACGTTTTCTGAAATGTGCTCCTCCCGTCGCTCTGGTTGGGTGCGCACAGTAAAAAGAGCTCCTGGCAGCTAGGGAGTGCCGCGTTGAGCACTGCGCACGACGAAATAAGCACCTGCAACGTTTGGTTTAGGTTTTAGGTGCATTTTTAATTTTATTGCTTAAATCGCATTTTCTCGACGAGCTGAGCACGTTTTCTGAAATGTGCTCCTCCCGTCACTCTGGTTGGGTGCGCACAGTAAAAAGTGCTCTTGGCAGCTAGAGATTGCCGCGTTGACCACTGCGCATGAAGAAATAAGCACCTGCAACGTTTGGTTTAGGTTTTAGGTGCATTTTTAATTTTATTGCTTAAATCGCATTTTCTCGACGAGCTGAGCACGTTTTCTGAAATGTGCTCCTCCCGTCACTCTGGTTGGGTGCGCACAGTAAAAAGTGCTCCTGGCAGCTAGGGAGTGCCGCGTTGAGCACTGCGCACGAAGAAATAAGCACCTGCAACGTTTGGTTTAGGTTTTAGGTGCATTTTTAATTTTATTGCTTAAATCGCATTTTCTCGACGAGCTGAGCACGTTTTCTGAAATGGGCTCCCCCCGTCGCTCTGGTTGGGTGCGCACAGTAAAAAGAGCTCCTGGCAGCTAGGGAGTTCCGCGTTGACCACTGCGCACGAAGAAATAAGCACCTGCAACGTTTGGTTTAGGTTTTAGGTGCATTTTTAATTTTATTGCTTAAATCGCATTTTCTCGACGAGCTGAGCACGTTTTCTGAAATGTGCTCCTCCCGTCACTCTGGTTGGGTGCGCACAGTAAAAAGTGGTCCTGGCAGCTAGGGAGTGCCGCGTTGAGCACTGCGCACGAAGAAATAAGCACCTGCAACGTTTGGTTTAGGTTTTAGGTGCATTTTTAATTTTATTGCTTAAATTGCATTTTCTCGACGAGCTGAGCACGTTTTCTGAAATGGGCTCCTCCCGTCGCTCTGGTTGGGTGCGCACAGTAAAAAGAGCTCCTGGCAGCTAGGGAGTTCCGCGTTGACCACTGCGCACGAAGAAATAAGCACCTGCAACGTTTGGTTTAGGTTTTAGGTGCATTTTTTATTTTATTGCTTAAATCGCATTCTCTCGACGAGCTGAGCACGTTTTCTGAAATGTGCTCCTCCCGTCGCTCTGGTTGGGTGCACACAGTAAAAAGAGCTCCTGGCAGCTAGGGAGTGCCGCGTTGACCACTGCGCACGACGAAATAAGCACCTGCAACGTTTGGTTTAGGTTTTAGGTGCATTTTTTATTTTATTGCTTAAATCGCATTCTCTCGACGAGCTGAGCACGTTTTCTGAAATGTGCTCCTCCCGTCGCTCTGGTTGGGTGCGCACAGTAAAAAGAGCTCCTGGCAGCTAGGGAGTTCCGCGTTGACCACTGCGCACGAAGAAATAAGCACCTGCAACGTTTGGTTTAGGTTTTAGGTGCATTTTTAATTTTATTGCTTAAATCGCATTCTCTCGACGAGCTGAGCACGTTTTCTGAAATGTGCTCCTCCCGTCGCTCTGGTTGGGTGCACACAGTAAAAAGAGCTCCTGGCAGCTAGGGAGTGCCGCGTTGACCACTGCGCACGAAGAAATAAGCACCTGCAACGTTTGGTTTAGGTTTTAGGTGCATTTTTAATTTTATTGCTTAAATCGCATTCTCTCGACGAGCTGAGCACGTTTTCTAAAATGTGCTCCTCCCGTCGCTCTGGTTGGGTGCGCACAGTAAAAAGAGCTCCTGGCAGCTAGGGAGTTCCGCGTTGACCACTGCGCACGAAGAAATAAGCACCTGCAACGTTTGGTTTAGGTTTTAGGTGCATTTTTTATTTTATTGCTTAAATCGCATTCTCTCGACGAGCTGAGCACGTTTTCTGAAATGTGCTCCTCCCGTCGCTCTGGTTGGGCGCGCATAGTAAAAAGTGCTCCTGGCAGCTAGGGAGTGCCGCGTTGAGCACTGCGCACGAAGAAATAAGCACCTGCAACGTTTGGTTTAGGTTTTAGGTGCATTTTTAATTGTATTGCTTAAATCGCATTTTCTCGACAAGCTGAGCACGTTTTCTGAAATGTTCTCCTCCCGTCGCTATGGTTGGGTGCGCACAGTAAAAAGAGCTCCTGGCAGCTCGGGAGTGCCGCGTTGACCACTGCGCACGAAGAAATAAGCACCTGCAACGTTTGGTTTAGGTTTTAGGTGCATTTTTAATTTTATTGCTTAAATCGCATTCTCTCGACGAGCTGAGCACGTTTTCTGAAATGTGCTCCTCCCGTCGCTCTGGTTGGGTGCGCGTAGTAAAAAGTGCTCCTGGCAGCTAGAGAGTGCCGCGTTGACCACTGCGCATGAAGAAATAAGCACCTGCAACGTTTGGTTTAGGTTTTAGGTGCCTTTTTAATTTTATTGCTTAAATCGCATTTTCTCGACGAGCTGAGCACGTTTTCTGAAATGTGCTCCTCCCGTCGCTCTGGTTGGGCGCGCATAGTAAAAAGTGCTCCTGGCAGCTAAAGAGTGCCGCGTTGACCACTGCGCATGAAGAAATAAGCACCTGCAACGTTTGGTTTAGGTTTTAGGTGCATTTTTAATTTTATTGCTTAAATCGCATTTTCTCGACGAGCTGAGCACGTTTTCTGAAATGTGTCCTCCCGTCACTCTGGTTTTGTGCGCACAGTAAAAAGTGCTCCTGGCAGCTACGGAGTGCCGCGTTGAGCACTGCGCACGAAGAAATAAGCACCTGCAACGTTTGGTTTAGGTTTTAGGTGCTTTTTTTATTTTATTGCTTAAATCGCATTCTCTCGACGAGCTAAGCACGTTTTCTGAAATGTGCTCCTCCCGTCGCTCTGGTTGGGTGCGCGTAGTAAAAAGTGCTCCTGGCAGCTAGAGAGTGCCGCGTTGACAACTGCACATGAAGAAATAAGCACCTGCAACGTTTGGTTTAGGTTTTAGGTGCATTTTTAATTTTATTGCTTAAATCGCATTTTCTCGACGAGCTGAGCACGTTTTCTGAAATGTGCTCCTCCCGTCACTCTGGTTGGGTGCGCACAGTAAAAAGTGCTCCTGGCAGCTAGGGAGTGCCGCGTTGAGCACTGCGCACGAAGAAATAAGCACCTGCAACGTTTGGTTTAGGTTTTAGGTGCATTTTTAATTTTATTGCTTAAATCGCATTTTCTCGACGAGCTGAGCACGTTTTCTGAAATGTGCTCCTCCCGTCACTCTGGTTGGGTGCGCACAGTAAAAAGTGCTCTTGGCAGCTAGAGAGTGCCGCGTTGACCACTGCGCATGAAGAAATAAGCACCTGCAACGTTTGGTTTAGGTTTTAGGTGCATTTTTAATTTTTGTGCTTAAATCGCATTTTCTCGACGAGCTGAGCACGTTTTCTGAAATGTGCTCCTCCCGTCACTCTGGTTGGGTGCGCACAGTAAAAAGTGCTCCTGGCAGCTAGGGAGTGCCGCGTTGAGCACTGCGCACGAAGAAATAAGCACCTGCAACGTTTGGTTTAGGTTTTAGGTGCAATTTTAATTTTATTGCTTAAATTGCATTTTCTCGACGAGCTGAGCACGTTTTCTGAAATGGGCTCCTCCCGTCGCTCTGGTTGGGTGCACACAGTAAAAAGAGCTCCTGGCAGCTAGGGAGTTCCGCGTTGACCACTGCGCACGAAGAAATAAGCACCTGCAACGTTTGGTTTAGGATTTAGGTGCATTTTTTATTTTATTGCTTAAATCGCATTCTCTCGACGAGCTGAGCACGTTTTCTGAAATGTGCTCCTCCCGTCGCTCTGGTTGGGTGCACACAGTAAAAAGAGCTCCTGGCAGCTAGGGAGTGCCGCGTTGACCACTGCGCACGAAGAAATAAGCACCTGCAACGTTTGGTTTAGGTTTTAGATGCATTTTTTATTTTATTGCTTAAATCGCATTCTCTCGACGAGCTGAGCACGTTTTCTGAAATGTGCTCCTCCCGTCGCTCTGGTTGGGTGCGCACAGTAAAAAGTGCTCTTGGCAGCTCGGGAGTGCCGCGTTGACCACTGCGCATGAAGAAATAAGCACCTGCAACGTTTGGTTTAGGTTTTAGGTGCATTTTTAATTTTATTGCTTAAATTGCATTTTCTCGACGAGCTGAGCACGTTTTCTGAAATGTGCTTCTCCCGTCGCTCTGGTTGGGCGCGCATAGTAAAAAGTGCTCCTGGCAGCTAGAGAGTGCCGCGTTGACCACTGCACATGAAGAAATAAGCACCTGCAACGTTTGGTTTAGGTTTTAGGTGCATTTTTAATTTTATTGCTTAAATCGCATTTTCTCGACGAGCTGAGCACGTTTTCTGAAATGTGCTCCTCCCGTCACTCTGGTTGGGTGCGCACAGTAAAAAGTGCTCCTGGCAGCTAGGGAGTGCCGCGTTGAGCACTACGCACGAAGAAATAAGCACCTGCAACGTTTGGTTTAGGTTTTAGCTGCATTTTTAATTTTATTGCTTAAATCGCATTTTCTCGACGAGCTGAGCAAGTTTTCTGAAATGTGCTCCTCCCGACGCTCTGGTTGGGTGCGCACAGTAAAAAGAGCTCCTGGCAGCTAGGGAGTTCCGCGTTGACCACTGCGCACGAAGAAATAAGCACCTGCAACGTTTGGTTTAGGTTTTAGGTGCATTTTTAATTTTATTGCTTAAATCGCATTCTCTCGACGAGCTGAGCACGTTTTCTGAAATGTGCTCCTCCCGTCGCTCTGGTTGGGTGCGCACAGTAAAAAGTGCTCTTGGCAGCTCGGGAGTGCCGCGTTGACCACTGCGCATGAAGAAATAAGCACCTGCAACGTTTGGTTTAGGTTTTAGGTGCATTTTTAATTTTATTGCTTAAATCGCATTTTCTCGACGAGCTGAGCACGTTTTCTGAAATGTGCTCCTCCCGTCGCTCTGGTTGGGCGCGCATAGTAAAAAGTGCTCCTGGCAGCTAGGGAGTGCCGCGTTGAGCACTGCGCACGAAGAAATAAGCACCTGCAACGTTTGGTTTAGGTTTTAGGTGCATTTTTAATTTTATTGCTTAAATCGCATTTTCTCGACAAGCTGAGCACGTTTTCTGAAATGTGCTCCTCCCGTCGCTCTGGTTGGGTGCGCACAGTAAAAAGAGCTCCTGGCAAATAGGGAGTGCCGCGTTGACCACTGCGCACGAAGAAATAAGCACCTGCAACGTTTGGTTTAGGTTTTAGGTGCATTTTTAATTTTATTGCTTAAATCGCATTTTGTCGACAAGCTGAGCACGTTTTCCGAAATGTGCTCCTCCCGTCGCTCTGGTTGGGTGCGCACAGTAAAAAGAGCTCCTGGCAGCTAGGGAGTGCCGCGTTGACCACTGCGCACGAAGAAATAAGCACCTGCAACGTTTGGTTTAGGTTTTAGGTGCATTTTTAATTTTATTGCTTAAATCGCGTTCTCTCGACGAGCTGAGCACGTTTTCTGAAATGTGCTCCTCCCGTTGCTCTGGTTGGGCGCGCATAGTAAAAAGTGCTCTTGGCAGCTAAAAAGTGCCGCGTTGACCACTGCGCACAAAGAAATAAGCACCTGCAACGTTTGGTTTAGGTTTTAGGTGCATTTTAAATTTTATTGCTTAAATCGCATTTTCTCGACGAGCTCAGCACGTTTTCTGAAATGTGCTCCTCCCGTCGCTCTGGTTGTGCGCGCATAGTAAAAAGTGCTCCTGGCAGCTAGAGAGTGCCGCGTTGACCACTGCGCATGAAGAAATAAGCACCTGCAACGTTTGGTTTAGGTTTTAGGTGCATTTTTAATTTTATTGCTTAAATCGCATTTTCTCGAGGAGCTGAGCACGTTTTCTGAAATGTGCTCCTCCCGTCACTCTGGTTGGGTGCGCACAGTAAAAAGTGCTCCTGGCAGCTAGGGAGTGCCGCGTTGAGCACTACGCACGAAGAAATAAGCACCTGCAACGTTTGGTTTAGGTTTTAGGTGCATTTTTAATTTTATTGCTTAAATCGCATTGTCTCGACGAGCTGAGCACGTTTTCTGAAATGTGCTCCTCCCGTCGCTCTGGTTGGGTGCGCAGAGTAAAAAGAGCTCCTGGCAGCTAGGGAGTTCCGCGTTGACCACTGCGCACGAAGAAATAAGCACCTGCAACGTTTGGTTTAGGTTTTAGGTGCATTTTTAATTTTATTGCTTAAATCGCATTCTCTCGACGAGCTGAGCACGTTTTCTGAAATGTGCTCCTCCCGTCGCTCTGGTTGGGTGCGCACAGTAAAAAGTGCTCTTGGCAGCTCGGGAGTGCCGCGTTGACCACTGCGCATGAAGAAATAAGCACCTGCAACGTTTGGTTTAGGTTTTAGGTGCATTTTTAATTTTATTGCTTAAATCGCATTTTCTCGACGAGCTGAGCACGTTTTCTGAAATGTGCTCCTCCCGTCGCTCTGGTTGGGCGCGCATAGTAAAAAGTGCTCCTGGCAGCTAGGGAGTGCCGCGTTGAGCACTGCGCACGAAGAAATAAGCACCTGCAACGTTTGGTTTAGGTTTTAGGTGCATTTTTAATTTTATTGCTTAAATCGCATTTTCTCGACAAGCTGAGCACGTTTTCTGAAATGTGCTCCTCCCGTCGCTCTGGTTGGGTGCGCACAGTAAAAAGAGCTCCTGGCAGCTCGGGAGTGCCGCGTTGACCACTGCGCACGAAGAAATAAGCACCTGCAACGTTTGGTTTAGGTTTTAGGTGCATTTTTAATTTTATTGCTTAAATCGCATTCTCTCGACGAGCTGAGCACGTTTTCTGAAATGTACTCCTCCCGTCGCTCTGGTTGGGTGCGCGTAGTAAAAAGTGCTCCTGGCAGCTAGAGAGTGCCGCGTTGACCACTGCGCATGAAGAAATAAGCACCTGCAACGTTTGTTTAGGTTTTAGGTGCATTTTTAATTTTATTGCTTAAATCGCATTTTCTCGACGAGCTGAGCACGTTTTCTGAAATGTGCTCCTCCCATCGCTCTGGTTGGGCGCGCATAGTAAAAAGTGCTCCTGGCAGCTAAAGAGTGCCGCGTTGACCACTGCGCATGAAGAAATAAGCACCTGCAACGTTTGGTTTAGGTTTTAGGTGCATTTTTAATTTTATTGCTTAAATCGCATTTTCTCGACGAGCTGAGCACGTTTTCTGAAATGTGTCCTCCCGTCACTCTGGTTTTGTGCGCACAGTAAAAAGTGCTCCTGGCAGCTAGGGAGTGCCGCGTTGACCACTGCGCACGAAGAAATAAGCACCTGCAACGTTTGGTTTAGGTTTTAGGTGCATTTTTTATTTTATTGCTTAAATCGCATTCTCTCGACGAGCTGAGCACGTTTTCTGAAATGTGCTCCTCCCGTCGCTCTGGTTGGGTGCGCGTAGTAAAAAGTGCTCCTGGCAGCTAGAGAGTGCCGCGTTGAGCACTGCGCACGAAGAAATAAGCACCTGCAACGTTTGGTTTAGGTTTTAGGTGCATTTTTAATTTTATTGCTTAAATTGCATTTTCTCGACGAGCTGAGCACGTTTTCTGAAATGGGCTCCTCCCGTCGCTCTGGTTGGGTGCGCACAGTAAAAAGAGCTCCTGGCAGCTAGGGAGTTCCGCGTTGACCACTGCGCACGAAGAAATAAGCACCTGCAACGTTTGGTTTAGGTTTTAGGTGCATTTTTTATTTTATTGCTTAAATCGCATTTTCTCGACGAGCTGAGCACGTTTTCTGAAATGTGCTCCTCCCGTCGCTCTGGTTGGGTACACACAGTAAAAAGAGCTCCTGGCAGCTAGGGAGTGCCGCGTTGACCACTGCGCACGAAGAAATAAGCACCTGCAACGTTTGGTTTAGGTTTTAGGTGCATTTTTTATTTTATTGCTTAAATCGCATTCTCTCGACGAGCTGAGCACGTTTTCTGAAATGTGCTCCTCCCGTCGCTCTGGTTGGGTGCGCGTAGTAAAAAGTGCTCCTGGCAGCTAGAGAGTGCCGCGTTGACCACTGCGCATGAAGAAATAAGCACCTGCAACGTTTGGTTTAGGTGTTAGGTGCATTTTTAATTTTATTGCTTAAATCGCATTTTCTCGACGAGCTGAGCACGTTTTCTGAAATGTGCTCCTCCCGTCGCTCTGGTTGGGTGCGCACAGTAAAAAGAGCTCCTGGCAGCTAGGGAGTGCCGCGTTGACCACTGCGCACGAAGAAATAAGCACCTGCAACGTTTGGTTTAGGTTTTAGGTGCATTTTTAATTTTATTGCTTAAATCGCTTTTTCTCGACGAGCTGAGCACGTTTTCTGAAATGTTCTCCTCCCGTCACTCTGGTTGGATGCACACAGTAAAAAGTGCTCCTGGCAGCTAGGGAGTGCCGCGTTGAGCACTGCGCACGAAGAAATAAGCACCTGCAACGTTTGGTTTAGGTTTTAGGTGCATTTTTAATTTTATTGCTTAAATCGCATTTTCTCGACGAGCTGAGCACGTTTTCTGAAATGTGCTCCTCCCGTCGCTCTGGTTGGGTGCGCAGAGTAAAAAGAGCTCCTGGCAGCTAGGGAGTTCCGCGTTGACCACTGCGCACGAAGAAATAAGCACCTGCAACGTTTGGTTTAGGTTTTAGGTGCATTTTTAATTTTATTGCTTAAATCGCATTCTCTCGACGAGCTGAGCACGTTTTCTGAAATGTGCTCCTCCCGTCGCTCTGGTTGGGTGCGCACAGTAAAAAGTGCTCTTGGCAGCTCGGGAGTGCCGCGTTGACCACTGCGCATGAAGAAATAAGCACCTGCAACGTTTGGTTTAGGTTTTAGGTGCATTTTTAATTTTATTGCTTAAATCGCATTTTCTCGACGAGCTGAGCACGTTTTCTGAAATGTGCTCCTCCCGTCGCTCTGGTTGGGCGCGCATAGTAAAAAGTGCTCCTGGCAGCTAGGGAGTGCCGCGTTGAGCACTGCGCACGAAGAAATAAGCACCTGCAACGTTTGGTTTAGGTTTTAGGTGCATTTTTAATTTTATTGCTTAAATCGCATTTTCTCGACAAGCTGAGCACGTTTTCTGAAATGTGCTCCTCCCGTCGCTATGGTTGGGTGCGCACAGTAAAAAGAGCTCCTGGCAGCTCGGGAGTGCCGCGTTGACCACTGCGCACGAAGAAATAAGCACCTGCAACGTTTGGTTTAGGTTTTAGGTGCATTTTTAATTTTATTGCTTAAATCGCATTTTCTCGACGAGCTGAGCACGTTTTCTGAAATGTGCTCCTCCCGTCGCTCTGGTTGGGCGCGCATAGTAAAAAGTGCTCCTGGCAGCTAGGGAGTGCCGCGTTGAGCACTGCGCACGAAGAAATAAGCACCTGCAACGTTTGGTTTAGGTTTTAGGTGCATTTTTAATTTTATTGCTTAAATCGCATTTTCTCGACAAGCTGAGCACGTTTTCTGAAATGTGCTCCTCCCGTCGCTCTGGTTGGGTGCGCACAGTAAAAAGAGCTCCTGGCAGCTCGGGAGTGCCGCGTTGACCACTGCGCACGAAGAAATAAGCACCTGCAACGTTTGGTTTAGGTTTTAGGTGCATTTTTAATTTTATTGCTTAAATCGCATTCTCTCGACGAGCTGAGCACGTTTTCTGAAATGTGCTCCTCCCGTCGCTCTGGTTGGGTGCGCGTAGTAAAAAGTGCTCCTGGCAGCTAGAGAGTGCCGCGTTGACCACTGCGCATGAAGAAATAAGCACCTGCAACGTTTGGTTTAGGTTTTAGGTGCCTTTTTAATTTTATTGCTTAAATCGCATTTTCTCGACGAGCTGAGCACGTTTTCTGAAATGTGCTCCTCCCGTCGCTCTGGTTGGGTGCGCACAGTAAAAAGAGCTCCTGGCAGCTAGGGAGTTCCGCGTTGACCACTGCGCACGAAGAAATAAGCACCTGCAACGTTTGGTTTAGGTTTTAGGTGCATTTTTAATTTTATTGCTTAAATCGCATTCTCTCGACGAGCTGAGCACGTTTTCTGAAATGTGCTCCTCCCGTCGCTCTGGTTGGGTGCACACAGTAAAAAGAGCTCCTGGCAGCTAGGGAGTGCCGCGTTGACCACTGCGCACGAAGAAATAAGCACCTGCAACGTTTGGTTTAGGTTTTAGGTGCATTTTTAATTTTATTGCTTAAATCGCATTCTCTCGACGAGCTGAGCACGTTTTCTAAAATGTGCTCCTCCCGTCGCTCTGGTTGGGTGCGCACAGTAAAAAGAGCTCCTGGCAGCTAGGGAGTTCCGCGTTGACCACTGCGCACGAAGAAATAAGCACCTGCAACGTTTGGTTTAGGTTTTAGGTGCATTTTTTATTTTATTGCTTAAATCGCATTCTCTCGACGAGCTGAGCACGTTTTCTGAAATGTGCTCCTCCCGTCGCTCTGGTTGGGCGCGCATAGTAAAAAGTGCTCCTGGCAGCTAGGGAGTGCCGCGTTGAGCACTGCGCACGAAGAAATAAGCACCTGCAACGTTTGGTTTAGGTTTTAGGTGCATTTTTAATTGTATTGCTTAAATCGCATTTTCTCGACAAGCTGAGCACGTTTTCTGAAATGTTCTCCTCCCGTCGCTATGGTTGGGTGCGCACAGTAAAAAGAGCTCCTGGCAGCTCGGGAGTGCCGCGTTGACCACTGCGCACGAAGAAATAAGCACCTGCAACGTTTGGTTTAGGTTTTAGGTGCATTTTTAATTTTATTGCTTAAATCGCATTCTCTCGACGAGCTGAGCACGTTTTCTGAAATGTGCTCCTCCCGTCGCTCTGGTTGGGTGCGCGTAGTAAAAAGTGCTCCTGGCAGCTAGAGAGTGCCGCGTTGACCACTGCGCATGAAGAAATAAGCACCTGCAACGTTTGGTTTAGGTTTTAGGTGCCTTTTTAATTTTATTGCTTAAATCGCATTTTCTCGACGAGCTGAGCACGTTTTCTGAAATGTGCTCCTCCCGTCGCTCTGGTTGGGCGCGCATAGTAAAAAGTGCTCCTGGCAGCTAAAGAGTGCCGCGTTGACCACTGCGCATGAAGAAATAAGCACCTGCAACGTTTGGTTTAGGTTTTAGGTGCATTTTTAATTTTATTGCTTAAATCGCATTTTCTCGACGAGCTGAGCACGTTTTCTGAAATGTGTCCTCCCGTCACTCTGGTTTTGTGCGCACAGTAAAAAGTGCTCCTGGCAGCTACGGAGTGCCGCGTTGAGCACTGCGCACGAAGAAATAAGCACCTGCAACGTTTGGTTTAGGTTTTAGGTGCTTTTTTTATTTTATTGCTTAAATCGCATTCTCTCGACGAGCTAAGCACGTTTTCTGAAATGTGCTCCTCCCGTCGCTCTGGTTGGGTGCGCGTAGTAAAAAGTGCTCCTGGCAGCTAGAGAGTGCCGCGTTGACAACTGCACATGAAGAAATAAGCACCTGCAACGTTTGGTTTAGGTTTTAGGTGCATTTTTAATTTTATTGCTTAAATCGCATTTTCTCGACGAGCTGAGCACGTTTTCTGAAATGTGCTCCTCCCGTCACTCTGGTTGGGTGCGCACAGTAAAAAGTGCTCCTGGCAGCTAGGGAGTGCCGCGTTGAGCACTGCGCACGAAGAAATAAGCACCTGCAACGTTTGGTTTAGGTTTTAGGTGCATTTTTAATTTTATTGCTTAAATCGCATTTTCTCGACGAGCTGAGCACGTTTTCTGAAATGTGCTCCTCCCGTCACTCTGGTTGGGTGCGCACAGTAAAAAGTGCTCTTGGCAGCTAGAGAGTGCCGCGTTGACCACTGCGCATGAAGAAATAAGCACCTGCAACGTTTGGTTTAGGTTTTAGGTGCATTTTTAATTTTTGTGCTTAAATCGCATTTTCTCGACGAGCTGAGCACGTTTTCTGAAATGTGCTCCTCCCGTCACTCTGGTTGGGTGCGCACAGTAAAAAGTGCTCCTGGCAGCTAGGGAGTGCCGCGTTGAGCACTGCGCACGAAGAAATAAGCACCTGCAACGTTTGGTTTAGGTTTTAGGTGCAATTTTAATTTTATTGCTTAAATTGCATTTTCTCGACGAGCTGAGCACGTTTTCTGAAATGGGCTCCTCCCGTCGCTCTGGTTGGGTGCACACAGTAAAAAGAGCTCCTGGCAGCTAGGGAGTTCCGCGTTGACCACTGCGCACGAAGAAATAAGCACCTGCAACGTTTGGTTTAGGATTTAGGTGCATTTTTTATTTTATTGCTTAAATCGCATTCTCTCGACGAGCTGAGCACGTTTTCTGAAATGTGCTCCTCCCGTCGCTCTGGTTGGGTGCACACAGTAAAAAGAGCTCCTGGCAGCTAGGGAGTGCCGCGTTGACCACTGCGCACGAAGAAATAAGCACCTGCAACGTTTGGTTTAGGTTTTAGATGCATTTTTTATTTTATTGCTTAAATCGCATTCTCTCGACGAGCTGAGCACGTTTTCTGAAATGTGCTCCTCCCGTCGCTCTGGTTGGGTGCGCACAGTAAAAAGTGCTCTTGGCAGCTCGGGAGTGCCGCGTTGACCACTGCGCATGAAGAAATAAGCACCTGCAACGTTTGGTTTAGGTTTTAGGTGCATTTTTAATTTTATTGCTTAAATTGCATTTTCTCGACGAGCTGAGCACGTTTTCTGAAATGTGCTTCTCCCGTCGCTCTGGTTGGGCGCGCATAGTAAAAAGTGCTCCTGGCAGCTAGAGAGTGCCGCGTTGACCACTGCACATGAAGAAATAAGCACCTGCAACGTTTGGTTTAGGTTTTAGGTGCATTTTTAATTTTATTGCTTAAATCGCATTTTCTCGACGAGCTGAGCACGTTTTCTGAAATGTGCTCCTCCCGTCACTCTGGTTGGGTGCGCACAGTAAAAAGTGCTCCTGGCAGCTAGGGAGTGCCGCGTTGAGCACTACGCACGAAGAAATAAGCACCTGCAACGTTTGGTTTAGGTTTTAGCTGCATTTTTAATTTTATTGCTTAAATCGCATTTTCTCGACGAGCTGAGCAAGTTTTCTGAAATGTGCTCCTCCCGACGCTCTGGTTGGGTGCGCACAGTAAAAAGAGCTCCTGGCAGCTAGGGAGTTCCGCGTTGACCACTGCGCACGAAGAAATAAGCACCTGCAACGTTTGGTTTAGGTTTTAGGTGCATTTTTAATTTTATTGCTTAAATCGCATTCTCTCGACGAGCTGAGCACGTTTTCTGAAATGTGCTCCTCCCGTCGCTCTGGTTGGGTGCGCACAGTAAAAAGTGCTCTTGGCAGCTCGGGAGTGCCGCGTTGACCACTGCGCATGAAGAAATAAGCACCTGCAACGTTTGGTTTAGGTTTTAGGTGCATTTTTAATTTTATTGCTTAAATCGCATTTTCTCGACGAGCTGAGCACGTTTTCTGAAATGTGCTCCTCCCGTCGCTCTGGTTGGGCGCGCATAGTAAAAAGTGCTCCTGGCAGCTAGGGAGTGCCGCGTTGAGCACTGCGCACGAAGAAATAAGCACCTGCAACGTTTGGTTTAGGTTTTAGGTGCATTTTTAATTTTATTGCTTAAATCGCATTTTCTCGACAAGCTGAGCACGTTTTCTGAAATGTGCTCCTCCCGTCGCTCTGGTTGGGTGCGCACAGTAAAAAGAGCTCCTGGCAAATAGGGAGTGCCGCGTTGACCACTGCGCACGAAGAAATAAGCACCTGCAACGTTTGGTTTAGGTTTTAGGTGCATTTTTAATTTTATTGCTTAAATCGCATTTTGTCGACAAGCTGAGCACGTTTTCCGAAATGTGCTCCTCCCGTCGCTCTGGTTGGGTGCGCACAGTAAAAAGAGCTCCTGGCAGCTAGGGAGTGCCGCGTTGACCACTGCGCACGAAGAAATAAGCACCTGCAACGTTTGGTTTAGGTTTTAGGTGCATTTTTAATTTTATTGCTTAAATCGCGTTCTCTCGACGAGCTGAGCACGTTTTCTGAAATGTGCTCCTCCCGTTGCTCTGGTTGGGCGCGCATAGTAAAAAGTGCTCTTGGCAGCTAAAAAGTGCCGCGTTGACCACTGCGCACAAAGAAATAAGCACCTGCAACGTTTGGTTTAGGTTTTAGGTGCATTTTAAATTTTATTGCTTAAATCGCATTTTCTCGACGAGCTCAGCACGTTTTCTGAAATGTGCTCCTCCCGTCGCTCTGGTTGTGCGCGCATAGTAAAAAGTGCTCCTGGCAGCTAGAGAGTGCCGCGTTGACCACTGCGCATGAAGAAATAAGCACCTGCAACGTTTGGTTTAGGTTTTAGGTGCATTTTTAATTTTATTGCTTAAATCGCATTTTCTCGAGGAGCTGAGCACGTTTTCTGAAATGTGCTCCTCCCGTCACTCTGGTTGGGTGCGCACAGTAAAAAGTGCTCCTGGCAGCTAGGGAGTGCCGCGTTGAGCACTACGCACGAAGAAATAAGCACCTGCAACGTTTGGTTTAGGTTTTAGGTGCATTTTTAATTTTATTGCTTAAATCGCATTGTCTCGACGAGCTGAGCACGTTTTCTGAAATGTGCTCCTCCCGTCGCTCTGGTTGGGTGCGCAGAGTAAAAAGAGCTCCTGGCAGCTAGGGAGTTCCGCGTTGACCACTGCGCACGAAGAAATAAGCACCTGCAACGTTTGGTTTAGGTTTTAGGTGCATTTTTAATTTTATTGCTTAAATCGCATTCTCTCGACGAGCTGAGCACGTTTTCTGAAATGTGCTCCTCCCGTCGCTCTGGTTGGGTGCGCACAGTAAAAAGTGCTCTTGGCAGCTCGGGAGTGCCGCGTTGACCACTGCGCATGAAGAAATAAGCACCTGCAACGTTTGGTTTAGGTTTTAGGTGCATTTTTAATTTTATTGCTTAAATCGCATTTTCTCGACGAGCTGAGCACGTTTTCTGAAATGTGCTCCTCCCGTCGCTCTGGTTGGGCGCGCATAGTAAAAAGTGCTCCTGGCAGCTAGGGAGTGCCGCGTTGAGCACTGCGCACGAAGAAATAAGCACCTGCAACGTTTGGTTTAGGTTTTAGGTGCATTTTTAATTTTATTGCTTAAATCGCATTTTCTCGACAAGCTGAGCACGTTTTCTGAAATGTGCTCCTCCCGTCGCTCTGGTTGGGTGCGCACAGTAAAAAGAGCTCCTGGCAGCTCGGGAGTGCCGCGTTGACCACTGCGCACGAAGAAATAAGCACCTGCAACGTTTGGTTTAGGTTTTAGGTGCATTTTTAATTTTATTGCTTAAATCGCATTCTCTCGACGAGCTGAGCACGTTTTCTGAAATGTACTCCTCCCGTCGCTCTGGTTGGGTGCGCGTAGTAAAAAGTGCTCCTGGCAGCTAGAGAGTGCCGCGTTGACCACTGCGCATGAAGAAATAAGCACCTGCAACGTTTGTTTAGGTTTTAGGTGCATTTTTAATTTTATTGCTTAAATCGCATTTTCTCGACGAGCTGAGCACGTTTTCTGAAATGTGCTCCTCCCATCGCTCTGGTTGGGCGCGCATAGTAAAAAGTGCTCCTGGCAGCTAAAGAGTGCCGCGTTGACCACTGCGCATGAAGAAATAAGCACCTGCAACGTTTGGTTTAGGTTTTAGGTGCATTTTTAATTTTATTGCTTAAATCGCATTTTCTCGACGAGCTGAGCACGTTTTCTGAAATGTGTCCTCCCGTCACTCTGGTTTTGTGCGCACAGTAAAAAGTGCTCCTGGCAGCTAGGGAGTGCCGCGTTGACCACTGCGCACGAAGAAATAAGCACCTGCAACGTTTGGTTTAGGTTTTAGGTGCATTTTTTATTTTATTGCTTAAATCGCATTCTCTCGACGAGCTGAGCACGTTTTCTGAAATGTGCTCCTCCCGTCGCTCTGGTTGGGTGCGCGTAGTAAAAAGTGCTCCTGGCAGCTAGAGAGTGCCGCGTTGAGCACTGCGCACGAAGAAATAAGCACCTGCAACGTTTGGTTTAGGTTTTAGGTGCATTTTTAATTTTATTGCTTAAATTGCATTTTCTCGACGAGCTGAGCACGTTTTCTGAAATGGGCTCCTCCCGTCGCTCTGGTTGGGTGCGCACAGTAAAAAGAGCTCCTGGCAGCTAGGGAGTTCCGCGTTGACCACTGCGCACGAAGAAATAAGCACCTGCAACGTTTGGTTTAGGTTTTAGGTGCATTTTTTATTTTATTGCTTAAATCGCATTTTCTCGACGAGCTGAGCACGTTTTCTGAAATGTGCTCCTCCCGTCGCTCTGGTTGGGTACACACAGTAAAAAGAGCTCCTGGCAGCTAGGGAGTGCCGCGTTGACCACTGCGCACGAAGAAATAAGCACCTGCAACGTTTGGTTTAGGTTTTAGGTGCATTTTTTATTTTATTGCTTAAATCGCATTCTCTCGACGAGCTGAGCACGTTTTCTGAAATGTGCTCCTCCCGTCGCTCTGGTTGGGTGCGCGTAGTAAAAAGTGCTCCTGGCAGCTAGAGAGTGCCGCGTTGACCACTGCGCATGAAGAAATAAGCACCTGCAACGTTTGGTTTAGGTGTTAGGTGCATTTTTAATTTTATTGCTTAAATCGCATTTTCTCGACGAGCTGAGCACGTTTTCTGAAATGTGCTCCTCCCGTCGCTCTGGTTGGGTGCGCACAGTAAAAAGAGCTCCTGGCAGCTAGGGAGTGCCGCGTTGACCACTGCGCACGAAGAAATAAGCACCTGCAACGTTTGGTTTAGGTTTTAGGTGCATTTTTAATTTTATTGCTTAAATCGCTTTTTCTCGACGAGCTGAGCACGTTTTCTGAAATGTTCTCCTCCCGTCACTCTGGTTGGATGCACACAGTAAAAAGTGCTCCTGGCAGCTAGGGAGTGCCGCGTTGAGCACTGCGCACGAAGAAATAAGCACCTGCAACGTTTGGTTTAGGTTTTAGGTGCATTTTTAATTTTATTGCTTAAATCGCATTTTCTCGACGAGCTGAGCACGTTTTCTGAAATGTGCTCCTCCCGTCGCTCTGGTTGGGTGCGCAGAGTAAAAAGAGCTCCTGGCAGCTAGGGAGTTCCGCGTTGACCACTGCGCACGAAGAAATAAGCACCTGCAACGTTTGGTTTAGGTTTTAGGTGCATTTTTAATTTTATTGCTTAAATCGCATTCTCTCGACGAGCTGAGCACGTTTTCTGAAATGTGCTCCTCCCGTCGCTCTGGTTGGGTGCGCACAGTAAAAAGTGCTCTTGGCAGCTCGGGAGTGCCGCGTTGACCACTGCGCATGAAGAAATAAGCACCTGCAACGTTTGGTTTAGGTTTTAGGTGCATTTTTAATTTTATTGCTTAAATCGCATTTTCTCGACGAGCTGAGCACGTTTTCTGAAATGTGCTCCTCCCGTCGCTCTGGTTGGGCGCGCATAGTAAAAAGTGCTCCTGGCAGCTAGGGAGTGCCGCGTTGAGCACTGCGCACGAAGAAATAAGCACCTGCAACGTTTGGTTTAGGTTTTAGGTGCATTTTTAATTTTATTGCTTAAATCGCATTTTCTCGACAAGCTGAGCACGTTTTCTGAAATGTGCTCCTCCCGTCGCTATGGTTGGGTGCGCACAGTAAAAAGAGCTCCTGGCAGCTCGGGAGTGCCGCGTTGACCACTGCGCACGAAGAAATAAGCACCTGCAACGTTTGGTTTAGGTTTTAGGTGCATTTTTAATTTTATTGCTTAAATCGCATTTTCTCGACGAGCTGAGCACGTTTTCTGAAATGTGCTCCTCCCGTCGCTCTGGTTGGGCGCGCATAGTAAAAAGTGCTCCTGGCAGCTAGGGAGTGCCGCGTTGAGCACTGCGCACGAAGAAATAAGCACCTGCAACGTTTGGTTTAGGTTTTAGGTGCATTTTTAATTTTATTGCTTAAATCGCATTTTCTCGACAAGCTGAGCACGTTTTCTGAAATGTGCTCCTCCCGTCGCTCTGGTTGGGTGCGCACAGTAAAAAGAGCTCCTGGCAGCTCGGGAGTGCCGCGTTGACCACTGCGCACGAAGAAATAAGCACCTGCAACGTTTGGTTTAGGTTTTAGGTGCATTTTTAATTTTATTGCTTAAATCGCATTCTCTCGACGAGCTGAGCACGTTTTCTGAAATGTGCTCCTCCCGTCGCTCTGGTTGGGTGCGCGTAGTAAAAAGTGCTCCTGGCAGCTAGAGAGTGCCGCGTTGACCACTGCGCATGAAGAAATAAGCACCTGCAACGTTTGGTTTAGGTTTTAGGTGCCTTTTTAATTTTATTGCTTAAATCGCATTTTCTCGACGAGCTGAGCACGTTTTCTGAAATGTGCTCCTCCCGTCGCTCTGGTTGGGCGCGCATAGTAAAAAGTGCTCCTGGCAGCTAAAGAGTGCCGCGTTGACCACTGCGCATGAAGAAATAAGCACCTGCAACGTTTGGTTTAGGTTTTAGGTGCATTTTTAATTTTATTGCTTAAATCGCATTTTCTCGACGAGCTGAGCACGTTTTCTGAAATGTGTCCTCCCGTCACTCTGGTTTTGTGCGCACAGTAAAAAGTGCTCCTGGCAGCTACGGAGTGCCGCGTTGAGCACTGCGCACGAAGAAATAAGCACCTGCAACGTTTGGTTTAGGTTTTAGGTGCATTTTTTATTTTATTGCTTAAATCGCATTCTCTCGACGAGCTAAGCACGTTTTCTGAAATGTGCTCCTCCCGTCGCTCTGGTTGGGTGCGCATAGTAAAAAGTGCTCCTGGCAGCTAGAGAGTGCCGCGTTGACCACTGCGCATGAAGAAATAAGCACCTGCAACGTTTGGTTTAGGTTTTAGGTGCATTTTTAATTTTATTGCTTAAATCGCATTTTCTCGACAAGCTGAGCACGTTTTCTGAAATGTGCTCCTCCCGTCGCTCTGGTTGGGTGCGCACAGTAAAAAGAGCTCCTGGCAGCTAGGGAGTGCCGCGTTGACCACTGCGCACGAAGAAATAAGCACCTGCAACGTTTGGTTTAGGTTTTAGGTGCATTTTTAATTTTATTGCTTAAATCGCATTCTCTCGACGAGCTGAGCACGTTTTCTGAAATGTGCTCCTCCCGTCACTCTGGTTGGGTGCGCACAGTAAAAAGTGCTCCTGGCAGCTAGGGAGTGCCGCGTTGAGCACTACGCACGAAGAAATAAGCACCTGCAACGTTTGGTTTAGGTTTTAGGTGCATTTTTAATTTTATTGCTTAAATCGCATTTTCTCGACGAGCTGAGCACGTTTTCTGAAATGTGCTCCTCCCGTCACTCTGGTTGGGTGCGCACAGTAAAAAGTGCTCCTGGCAGCTAGGGAGTGCCGCGTTGAGCACTACGCACGAAGAAATAAGCACCTGCAACGTTTGGTTTAGGTTTTAGCTGCATTATTAATTTTATTGCTTAAATCGCATTTTCTCGACGAGCTGAGCACGTTTTCTGAAATGTGCTCCTCCCGTCGCTCTGGTTGGGTGCGCACAGTAAAAAGTGCTCTTGGCAGCTAAAAAGTGCCGCGTTGACCACTGCGCACAAAGAAATAAGCACCTGCAACGTTTGGTTTAGGTTTTAGGTGCATTTTAAATTTTATTGCTTAAATCGCATTTTCTCGACGAGCTGAGCACGTTTTCTGAAATGTGCTCCTCCCGTCGCTCTGGTTGTGCGCGCATAGTAAAAAGTGCTCCTGGCAGCTAGAGAGTGCCGCGTTGACCACTGCACATGAAGAAATAAGCACCTGCAACGTTTGGTTTAGGTTTTAGGTGCATTTTTAATTTTATTGCTTAAATCGCATTTTCTCGACGAGCTGAGCACGTTTTCTGAAATGTGCTCCTCCCGTCGCTCTGGTTGGGTGCGCACAGTAAAAAGTGCTCTTGGCAGCTAGAGAGTGCCGCGTTGACCACTGCGCATGAAGAAATAAGCACCTGCAACGTTTGGTTTAGGTTTTAGGTGCATTTTTAATTTCATTGCTTAAATCGCATTTTCTCGACGAGCTGAGCACGTTTTCTGAAATGTGCTCCTCCCGTCGCTCTGGTTGTGCGCGCATAGTAAAAAGTGCTCCTGGCAGCTAGAGAGTGCCGCGTTGACCACTGCACATGAAGAAATAAGCACCTGCAACGTTTGGTTTAGGTTTTAGGTGCATTTTTAATCTTATTGCTTAAATCGCATTTTCTCGACGAGCTGAGCACGTTTTCTGAAATGTGCTCCTCCCGTCACTCTGGTTGGGTGCGCACAGTAAAAAGAGCTCCTGGCAGCTAGGGAGTTCCGCGTTGACCACTGCGCACGAAGAAATAAGCACCTGCAACGTTTGGTTTAGGTTTTAGTGGCATTTTTAATTTTATTGCTTAAATCGCATTCTCTCGACGAGCTGAGCACGTTTTCTGAAATGTGCTCCTCCCGTCGCTCTGGTTGGTTGCGCACAGTAAAAAGTGGTCTTGGCAGCTCGGGAGTGCCGCGTTGACCACTGCGCATGAAGAAATAACCACCTGCAACGTTTGGTTTAGGTTTTAGGTGCATTTTTAATTTTATTGCTTAAATCGCATTTTCTCGACGAGCTGAGCACGTTTTCTGAAATGTGCTCCTCCCGTCATTCTGGTTGGGTGCGCATAGTACAAAGTGCTCTTGGCAGCTAAAGAGTGCCGCGTTGACCACTGCGCACAAAGAAATAAGCACCTGCAACGTTTGGTTTAGGTTTTAGGTGCATTTTAAATTTTATTGCTTAAATCGCATTTTCTCGACGAGCTGAGCACGTTTTCTGAAATGTGCTCCTCCCGTCGCTCTGGTTGTGCGCGCATAGTAAAAAATGCTCCTGGCAGCTAGGGAGTGCCGCGTTGAGCACTGCGCACGAAGAAATAAGCACCTGCAACGTTTGGTTTAGGTTTTAGGTGCATGTTGGGTTGACAACATTTATCAGAAATCAATCTCAGAGACGGTAGGTCTTTCTTGGCTTAGCGTTTTCTCCTGCGCAGAAGGACGGATCACAGACACACAGCAAGTGTGGCAGTGATTCGCAGTCTGCTCTGAGTTTCGGCCGTGCCATTTATTGAGAGAGAAACAAAGGGGCAAGTGTACGTGGTCGAGTAGGTTTCCAGACAGGAAAAACATTCCATAGTTATATCCCATTCCCACAGAACAAAGGAGATACTCTTATGGACGGGGCAGTATGGACGTCTCATGACCATTAGCTTAACAAAGACGTAGGGAATACATCGCTAGGGAATACATCGCTGTGCCGTACTCATGACTTCATCTTAAATAAGACCTTTGTCTGCTTCAGCCATCCCATGACAATCTCATGATCTGTACATGTCTAGCTAACTGTGGGGCTTATTGTATAGCGCGGCTAATGACTGCCATATGCCCCCAAGTCATTTTCACGAGGCCAGATACTGCAGAGAATCTTGCACACAATAGTAATTTCATAGAATCCAATGATAAAAAGTATATAATTTCCAACATTCCCCCCTGTTTATCATTGGAATTCTGGGAAAACAAAACATCAACTAATAAGTACATATGTGTATACATGAGTATATGCTTACACAATATAGTATAGCACCATCGAAAAACATGAAAGTTTACATTCCAGAGTTTATCAGAACTACAGCCCTTCATCTGGCTTTGGCTATGTTCGTTATAATGGAATGTATTTTGTTCTGGATCGTCAAGAAAAATAGACAGGTAGGCGATTTACGCAAGGCGATCCCACTCATCTTGTTCACGCTGGGCCAACCTGATATTCTGGACAGCAGGCGCTGATGTGAATCTTTTAGTCATGTGACAAATTAAAATAATGCCACATGTGGTCATTTGATAAAGTGATGAAGGACATAATATTGACACAATATCACAGCATACTGCAAAGTTGAAATGCTCTTAGTTTTGCCCCCCTTGCATATGTATGTGTCTGTCGATGCAAAGTCCAGTCCACTGAATGTTCAGTCGTGAATTGCTCTGGGATCACTGCCCAGGGCATGCTGTCCATCCAAGATCTTTATGTCCACTTCACCGTCCTCAGAGTCTCTTCCCAGGCCCCGGTCAGCGTTCAGGAGTTCCCTAGTAAACGACATCTCCATAACCAGTCGTCAGCAAACAATTCTTCTCCTTTGGGGTTGTTCGGGGCACGGGGATGATTGGTGGTTGTCGTCTCATCGGAGTGTTCAATAGAACCTCCGAGCGTCCCTGCTACTCCTATGATCCAGAAGCCCGCGTGAACCTAAAACAAACAAACAAACAAACAAACAAACAAACAAACAACACTCCCCCCAGGAGTTATGAATTATCTCCCTTATTTCTCATCATGCTGTCAGTCTCGCACGATTTCTCCTGTAGCAGAGTAACTGCTAGCCGTTCAAGTTAGCCTTTCCTGCTGCAGCTGTCACTGTCTGAAGTCCTGTCAATCACATCTCAGCAATCACTCTTTCCCAGTCCAAATACTAATTTTCTCTCCAAATTTCCTCTTTGATTTAGGTTTTTTCTCAATATCGTCAAATTGGTACCAGTTTCGTCAGTTTTGTCCAACCAATTTGTGTATGTACCTTATCTTCGTCGAAATGTGTTCTTAAATACTTTCCCTTTAATAGCAGCTTCAATGTATTCATGTGTTAAGAAATTTTCCCTATTCCTTGTTTCTGATCCAATTTCCTATTTTATTTAATTACCTTTCAAACATTTGTTGTCTATTGTGCTGCAGTCTAATCCCTATTAGCTTTATGATTTGTCATCATTCATGCTTTTCCGTTGATAGACCTTAACCCTTACTGTCGCTAGATTGTTACCACGCTTTGCTTCCATTCCAGATTGTTATCTCCCATTAACTTTGCTTTCGAGATGCTTCTTCTGCTCCTTCCATCACTGCCTGTTGAATTCTGGCACGTCCTGTTAAAGCCTCAAAACAAGTGAATCCGAAAAACATTGAATGTCACAATTAAATTTTATATCTACTTACTCATTCAAACGTAACCCCACCCCCCTTTGACACATTCACCCAATGTGTCATTAGGCATCCAAAAAGGAACCGGCAAATGTCCTACCACATCATCATATGTCTTGCAGCCAGTCCTGTCGAACCTTGCACTCATCCAGGACCGTCATCCCCAAGTTCCTGAAAATTGACTGTGCGCCTCACACTCGGCAATACCAACAACGGACACTTGTACTCACAAAACCACACAGGCAACGTGTATCTACTAAATGAAAATGGACACACAATGAATCATGGCGCACGAGGATTCCGTCCTGAAACTTCTCAATCATCATAAAAATCAATAGGGTTAGGGTTAACATTTTCACGTGACTTCAACATAACCTTTCCAAGACTGCAATCGACAACCTGCAAAAGTAATGCAAGTTAAAAAAACAACCAGCAATCTGCTCCTCGGCTGGCGGTTGATGCTGCAATAAGTCAAGTGGCACACAGAAACAAAGCAAAGCTCGCACTTGCCACAAGCAAGCTTAATGGTTAATATGTATGGTTGTCATCTACATAGTCTGTCACCTTGTCGGGTGAGTCCAGGTTCGTCATGTCATATGTCCATCGTCCTAGTGTTCGATATCCGTCCTGTCTTGTCCATCCGTGTTGCTGAATTCGGCCTTCTCCATGAACTATTTTTGTTGTTCATGGTGCCTTTGATTAACCATCGGCTGTTAGTCATCACGCTTGGGTGTTTCCGTCTCAGGTGAGAGGAATCTTACCCTCAACTGTGACCCTTTCATACCAACTCCAAAATATTTTGGCCTTTCATACTGCCCTCAACACACACACACATGTTCCTAACCACACAAGCGCCAATCCATTTGCATCTATCACTCATACAACAACAAACAAATTTAGTATGTGTAAGTGAACGGGCAATCAGCGAATATTGACGGTAAATCCTTCATTTCTGGATGTTCTTCCCAAGTGAATATTTCGTACATTCGTACCGGACCTTTACCGTAAAATTGCCAATTAAATGCCTAAAAATTCAGTTATTTGTTCTGCTGAGCATGTTCATGGATGAGCATGGGGAAAGAAGCAGCCTCAGCAGGTCCTTAAATAATCTTGTCCTACTCCATCGTTCTGATCGAGCACCTGGGTAGAGATACTCAAAAGTCTTCCTCCAACAGTCTACTCTACTACATTATTTTCACTTTGCCATGTTAAGGCATTTGTTTTCCGAGTCCTATCACATTTGTCATCGCGTTCACTGTCACTTGGTGTGAGTCTCATGTAGTGTTATTCTTAACTGTCAAAAGTTTTCATGGCTGTTATTCCTTGATCTTATCAGACTTTTCGTTTTGACACCAGAATTTTCCTGTGAGGTGTGATTAACTTCTACTTTATTAATTACCTCCATTGAACAATCTAATCACCTTTTGACTGCATCCTAGTAGATCCTAATGCCCTATTTCCCTTCTCCAAACTGTCAATGACTGAATGTCTAATTGTTAAGCTGGATGGGCTAAATGTGATTCTACTCTTATTTCTTGCAATTTTAGCCTATCTGTTTTATCCAAATTTATCCTCTGATTATGATACTTTTTCTTTCTTCGTAACACTACACACTTTGTTCCTTATTTATTTATTTATCTTTTAGCAAGACTCCTCAGTTGTGTCAAACTCAGTGCCCAAGCAAGCTTCCATCCACTCTGACCCAAGCTCCACCAAGTTTGATAACGTCTCAGCAGCTTGATGCATCTTTCAGGTCTTGTGTGTCTTTCGCCGCACCTCATTGTCAGGTTGTTGTTATCTTTGGTTGTAGTCTCAGAGTCAACTCATCCCTCACTCTTGGATGAGTCCATTTTCAACTGAGTCCATTCTCATCTTGTGAGTTCCTTCGTTCTTTGTACTCCGCCTCCGAGGATGCCGTTCTCCTCCAGGGCGTTGTGCTTCCCCCCCAAGCACAAATATAGTCCTTCTTTGCTCTTGCAAAGGTCAAAGGTGCCTTAGAGCCATGTACCATTTTTCTTGATGTTCTCAGCTGTCGGTGGAGTCTCGGGATCGAGTTTCAGAGTCACTGATGGATACTGAAAAAGACAGACTGGGATACCAAACTTAAATATCATCTTCCAATTTGACATAAATTTCATAGTGCCTTCTGTTAATCAAACTTCAAATTCTACTGTTATCAATAATCTAATCTACTTGAGAAGGACAGCGCTTTTCCTTCATGAGCGCTCGGATGTATTGCGATGGACCTCATTTGAACCATTTTAAATTGACAGATTACCCTAAACTTAAATTGCAAGTCTTAACTGTGATTTCTCTCAATTATACTGTAATTTCTAGAAGCTCCTCCTATTTTCAGGCTACTATCTATCTTTTGTTTTCCTAACTTTGATTTCTTGCAATTCTCTCTATTACCTTTCCACCTTTCCTGATTTGAGCCTTCAATTTCTGATAAAGTTTCCAAATTTTGCCTAGTATCATCTCTATTTTGACCTCAGTATTAATGGTGTTATGCTCACTTTACAGATATTACTGAACTGTCCTGAATTTATAATTCACTGCCACTACATCGAAGGCCATTTCTCAGCTGTTCACTTTTTCCATGTTCCTGTTAGGCTCCACTATTCGAATCTAGGATGTGATTTTCATATAGAGTCTCTTTTAGGTTCCTATGTGGATCATGTTTCACACAAACAGGACATGCTTAAATTAATTTTTTTTTTCAAGAATCTAAACCAAAGGTAACTAATAGGTAACTAATAACTCATCTCCCCCCTGTTGTCACATAAGTGACACAACAGGCGTTGCCTTAAAAGTCATTTTGGCAAAACAGTTTTGTTATTGACATTGTCAATAACACCTTATCCATTATCACACCCTTTGTTGTTTGAACTAATATCATTTTCAATCTTGTCAATCCTTCTACTTTTGGTGTCCACGCGAATGTATCTTTGACTGCTAACGGCTGTCCATGAGCCACTCCTGTTAGTGGCTTAGCAATTTCAGCATAGCGTGGAGCCCAAGCTCTGCAGTAATGACAGAAAAAAACATCAGTTGTTCTTTGTGACAGGTCGTGGTGTGTCTAATATAACCTGTTCCCTGCTCTCCCTTTCGCTGAGAGTAAACCAAGATAGTTTACTTCTGGTTTTTACGCATCCTAACTTCTGTTACTTGACTTCACTTCCTCTCTGGCCTAGATGCTGCATGAGGAGAAAGGAATCTCATCCTTACACTTCCTTTGTTTAAAAAGCAATTATCATCATTGTAGACAAAAACTTGAATTTTTGTCTATTCGAAGCCCTTTGAGACTGTTTGTGATTTAGGGCTATACAAATAAACTTGACTTGACTTTTAGATGAAAGCGTAAAACGAGCCATTCAATTCATGATAATCAGTCAACCACTGTGAAATAAGCCTATTTTCTTTTCTTAGCATTAAATATGCTCAAAATCACTCTTTCTTCAAAATTGTTCTACTACTTTTCACATAGTAGTCTCCAACAACGTCAACCATTCAACCTGTATGTTGTCATTCATTCCTGCTCATTTGCATCTCACACACGCGCACACACACAGGCACGCAGGCACTGGTCTCACTCTCCTCGAGCTCTCTTCAAGCTGTCCACACAGTCATACTACATCATTTTTAATTCACAGTCCTCATTTGAATCTGTCCTATCTCAAGGTTCTTGATAATACAACCCTCTCATTCCGATTTTGACATATTCCAAAAATTCACTCAAGAGATGCTTGCATTCAATTAATTCCATAAGCTTTTCATTTCCACAAAATTTGCAAATTTAGGGCAATTTTCCTTCCACTCATTCTTAAAGGCAAATTCTACATTACACCTTTACATTGTCCCAGTTTGAAATTCACATCATTCAGCCCATTCAAATCACACTGGGAAAGTTTTTCAACATTCCCGAAATTGCAAAATTAAAAAATCATGTTTTTACGTTAAATTATTACTTCTTTGTATGGCATGCTCAAACTTGGCCAATAAAAGATTGATTAAAATTTCTGCAAAATTTTATAAAATTCATATTTCACCTCCAAGTTCTACATGTTTCAACTGATTCAATTCTGCTCGAACATCATCCTGTTGCATCTCCTAAGTATTTATTCATCTTTTTCGCCTGTCTTTACACCAATTTCTCCAAAAAATGCATTTTCCAGTTTCAATGTCTCCTTCTTTTTCTTGCGGTGCAAATCAAATAGACCCCAGTCTAGTAACTTTCCTTGCACATTATTTTAGCCAATTTCAAAATTTTAACACATAGACACACATAAACACATATAAACACGCAGAGAACACAAGGACAAAACAAAGGCCCACAACAAAAACACAGTGCACAAACAACATCAACAAACAATGCTGCGCAAACGTCTTCCTCTATTTGATGTTTTGGTTTTACTATTTTTATTTATTTTTTCTCACATTAGTGGCCTTTCAATAAGGTTTGACAACTGTATCATTCGCATACATCAGCGTCATTTATACTTTGGGGAAATTTAACAGCCTTGGTCATGCTTCTTGTTTGTACAGGAGTTCTCATTGACTGACCATGACATATTTCGCTATTATATGGGGGGGGTTCAGGTCTTTTTAATTAGATGCATGTTTTGCATAGGAGCAGAAGGAGCTTCTGCCTCAGGCTCCTCTTCTTGAGCCACGCCTAACAGTGCCTACGCACTATGGCTTCATTGTCTGACAATCATACTTGCAGCCTCAAGTTTGGTAACTTATTTAACGTATACTTCTCATCCCCTGATACATTGTCAGTAACACTTTGACGGCCCCCCATTTTAATCAATTTAGTTCAACATTTAAATCATAGGGATTTCTAAAGATGGAATGTTTCTTTAGTGCAATAACAACTTTCTGAGGTAATTCCTGCTTCGACCAGTTTTCTGGTGAGGAATTCCACAGAAATTTGCCATTTCTTCCCACCATGTTACATGCAGCACAATAGCGAGTGATACGTGCTACCATTCACACACACATTCACACCGCGGAATTTTCTTAACACAACGAGGTGTATTTCCGTCTACAAGTTCCATCTGTAGACCGAATTCCTATCACTTGGAATTCACAACAAGGACTCCGCCGTCCTTACCCGGGTACCCTTTTCCAGGGGACTAAAATACCCCAACCACGCGGCCAACAAAGAGGTCTCACCGAGTCTCTGAGAGATTTCTTTTGAAGATTCCGTCAATCGTCGCTGCCGAGAGATGCTGAACTGGACGCCGGCCTGGTGGATGAACATTGCTCCCCAGGGCTTTCCTTCAGGCGTCCTGTGACCTCTGCCGTGCACGGGTTCGGCGTCTTCAACACCCTTCGGATCAGCGAGCAGATTTTCAGGAAATCCCGGACGAGCCCCCAAAAATGTTGGGTTGACAACATTTATCAGAAATCAATCTCAGAGACGGTAGGTCTTTCTTGGCTTAGCGTTTTCTCCTGCGCAGAAGGACGGATCACAGACACACAGCAAGTGTGGCAGTGATTCGCAGTCTGCTCTGAGTTTCGGCCGTGCCATTTATTGAGAGAGAAACAAAGGGGCAAGTGTACGTGGTCGAGTAGGTTTCCAGACAGGAAAAACATTCCATAGTTATATCCCATTCCCACAGAACAAAGGGGATACTCTTATGGACGGGGCAGTATGGACGTCTCATGACCATTAGCTTAACAAAGACGTAGGGAATACATCGCTAGGGAATACATCGCTGTGCCGTACTCATGACTTCATCTTAAATAAGACCTTTGTCTGCTTCAGCCATCCCATGACAATCTCATGATCTGTACATGTCTAGCTAACTGTGGGGCTTATTGTATAGCGCGGCTAATGACTGCCATATGCCCCCAAGTCATTTTCACGAGGCCAGATACTGCAGAGAATCTTGCACACAATAGTAATTTCATAGAATCCAATGATAAAAAGTATATAATTTCCAACAGTGCATTTTTAATTTTATTGCTTAAATCGCATTTTCTCGACGAGCTGAGCACATTTTCTGAAATGTGCTCCTCCCGTCACTCTGGTTGGGTGCGCACAGTAAAAAGTGCTCCTGGCAGCTAGGGAGTGCCGCGTTGAGTACTGCGCACGAAGAAATAAGCACCTGCAACGTTTGGTTTAGGTTTTAGGTGCATTTTTAATTTCATTGCTTAAATCGCATTTTCTCGACGAGCTGAGCACGTTTCCTGAAATGTGCTCCTCCCGTCACTGTGGTTGGGTGCGCACAGTAAAAAGTGCTCTTGGCAGCTAGAGAGTGCCGCGTTGACCACTGCCCATGAAGAAATAAGCACCTGCAACGTTTGGTTTAGGTTTTAGGTGCATTTTTAATTTTATTGCTTAAATCGCATTTTCTCGACGAGCTGAGCACGTTTTCTGAAATGTGCTCCTCCCGTCACTCTGGTTGGGTGCGCACAGTAAAAAGTACTCCTGGCAGCTAGGGAGTGCCGCGTTGAGCACTGCGCACGAAGAAATAAGCACCTGCAACGTTTGGTTTAGGTTTTAGGTGCATTTTTAATTTTACTGCTTAAATCGCATTTTCTCGACGAGCTGAGCACGTTTTCTGAAATGGGCTCCTCCCGTCGCTCTGGTTGGGTGCGCACAGTAAAAAGAGCTCCTGGCAGCTAGGGAGTGCCGCGTTGAGCACTGCGCACGAAGAAATAAGCACCTGCAACGTTTGGTTTAGGTTTTAGGTGCATTTTTAATTTTACTGCTTAAATCGCATTTTCTCGACGAGCTGAGCACGTTTTCTGAAATGTGCTCCTCCCGTCACTGTGGTTGGGTGCGCACAGTAAAAAGTGCTCTTGGCAGCTAGAGAGTGCCGCGTTGACCACTGCGCATGAAGAAATAAGCACCTGCAACGTTTGGTTTAGGTTTTAGGTGCATTTTTAATTTTATTGCTTAAATCGCATTTTCTCGACGAGCTGAGCACATTTTCTGAAATGTGCTCCTCCCGTCACTCTGGTTGGGTGCGCACAGTAAAAAGTGCTCCTGGCAGCTAGGGAGTGCCGCGTTGAGTACTGCGCACGAAGAAATAAGCACCTGCAACGTTTGGTTTAGGTTTTAGGTGCATTTTTAATTTTATTGCTTAAATCGCATTTTCTCGACGAGCTGAGCACGTTTCCTGAAATGTGCTCCTCCCGTCACTGTGGTTGGGTGCGCACAGTAAAAAGTGCTCTTGGCAGCTAGAGAGTGCCGCGTTGACCACTGCGCATGAAGAAATAAGCACCTGCAACGTTTGGTTTAGGTTTTAGGTGCATTTTTAATTTTATTGCTTAAATCGCATTTTCTCGACGAGCTGAGCACGTTTTCTGAAATGTGCTCCTCCCGTCACTCTGGTTGGGTGCGCACAGTAAAAAGTACTCCTGGCAGCTAGGGAGTGCTGCGTTGAGCACTGCGCACGAAGAAATAAGCACCTGCAACGTTTGGTTTAGGTTTTAGGTGCATTTTTAATTTTACTGCTTAAATCGCCTTTTCTCGACGAGCTGAGCACGTTTTCTGAAATGGGCTCCTCCCGTCGCTCTGGTTGGGTGCGCACAGTAAAAAGAGCTCCTGGCAGCTAGGGAGTTCCGCGTCGACCACTGCGCACGAAGAAATAAGCACCTGCAACGTTTGGTTTAGGTTTTAGGTGCATTTTTTATTTTATTGCTTAAATCGCATTCTCTCGACGAGCTGAGCACGTTTTCTGAAATGTGCTCCTCCCGTCGCTCTGGTTGGGTGCACACAGTAAAAAGAGCTCCTGGCAGCTAGGGAGTGCCGCGTTGACCACTGCGCACGAAGAAATAAGCACCTGCAACGTTTGGTTTAGGTTTTAGGTGCATTTTTTATTTTATTGCTTGAATCGCATTCTCTCGATGAGCTGAGCACGTTTTCTGAAATGTGCTCCTCCCGTCGCTCTGGTTGGGTGCGCACAGTAAAAAGTGCTCCTGGCAGCTAGGGAGTGCCGCGTTGAGCACTACGCACGAAGAAATAAGCACCTGCAACGTTTGGTTTAGGTTTTAGCTGCATTTTTAATTTTATTGCTTAAATCGCATTTTCTCGACGAGCTGAGCACGTTTTCTGAAATGTGCTCCTCCCGTCGCTCTGGTTGGGTGCACACAGTAAAAAGAGCTCCTGGCAGCTAGGGAGTGCCGCGTTGACCACTGCGCACGAAGAAATAAGCACCTGCAACGTTTGGTTTAGGTTTTAGGTGCATTTTTTATTTTATTGCTTAAATCGCATTCTCTCGACGAGCTGAGCACGTTTTCTGAAATGTGCTCCTCCCGTCGCTCTGGTTCGGTGCGCGTAGTAAAAAGTGCTCCTGGCAGCTAGAGAGTGCCGCGTTGACCACTGCGCATGAAGAAATTAGCACCTGCAACGTTTGGTTTAGGTTTTAGGTGCATTTTTAATCTTATTGCTTAAATCGCATTTTCTCGACGAGTTGAGCACGTTTTCTGAAATGTGCTCCTCCCGTCACTCTGGTTGGGTGCGCACAGTAAAAAGTGCTCCTGGCAGCTAGGGAGTGCCGCGTTGAGCACTACGCACGAAGAAATAAGCACCTGCAACGTTTGGTTTAGGTTTTAGGTGCATTTTTAATTTTATTGCTTAAATCGCATTCTCTCGACGAGCTGAGCACGTTTTCTGAAATGTGCTCCTCCCGTCGCTCTGGTAGGGTGCGCACAGTAAAAAGTGCTCTTGGCAGCTCGGGAGTGCCGCGTTGACCACTGCGCATGAAGAAATAAGCACCTGCAACGTTTGGTTTAGGTTTTAGGTGCATTTTTAATTTTATTGCTTAAATCGCATTTTCTCGACGAGCTGAGCACGTTTTCTGAAATGTGCTCCTCCCGTCGCTCTGGTTGTGCGCGCATAGTAAAAAGTGCTCCTGGCAGCTAGAGAGTGCCGCGTTGACCACTGCACATGAAGAAATAAGCACCTGCAACGTTTGGTTTAGGTTTTAGGTGCATTTTTAATCTTATTGCTTAAATCGCATTTTCTCGACGAGCTGAGCACGTTTTCTGAAATGTGCTCCTCCCGTCGCTCTGGTTGGGTGCGCACAGTAAAAAGTGCTCTTGGCAGCTAGAGAGTGCCGCGTTGACCACTGCACATGAAGAAATAAGCACCTGCAACGTTTGGTTTAGGTTTTAGGTGCATTTTTAATTTTATTGCTTAAATCGCATTTTCTCGACGAGCTGAGCACGTTTTCTGAAATGTGCTCCTCCCGTCACTCTGGTTGGGTGCGCATAGTAAAAAGTGCTCTTGGCAGCTAAAGAGTGCCGCGTTGACCACTGCGCACAAAGAAATAAGCACCTGCAACGTTTGGTTTAGGTTTTAGGTGCATTTTAAATTTTATTGCTTAAATCGCATTTTCTCGACGAGCTGAGCACGTTTTCTGAAATGTGCTCCTCCCGTCGCTCTGGTTGTGCGCGCATAGTAAAAAGTGCTCCTGGCAGCTAGGGAGTGCCGCGTTGACCACTGCGCATGAAGAAATAAGCACCTGCAACGTTTGGTTTAGGTTTTAGGTGCATTTTTAATTTTATTGCTTAAATCGAATTTTCTCGACGAGCTGAGCACGTTTTCTGAAATGTGCTCCTCCCGTCGCTCTGGTTGGGTGCGCACAGTAAAAAGTGCTCCTGGCAGCTAGAGAGTGCCGCGTTGACCACTGCGCAAGAAGAAATAAGCACCTGCAACGTTTGGTTTAGGTTTTAGGTGCATTTTTAATCTTATTGCTTAAATCGCATTTTCTCGACGAGCTGAGCACGTTTTCTGAAATGTGCTCCTCCCGTCACTCTGGTTGGGTGCGCACAGTAAAAAGTGCTCTTGGCAGCTAGAGAGTGCCGCGTTGACCACTGCGCATGAAGAAATAAGCACCTGCAACGTTTGGTTTAGGTTTTAGGTGCATTTTTAATTTTATTGCTTAAATCGCAGTTTCTCGACGAGCTGAGCACGTTTTCTGAAATGTGCTCCTCCCGTCGCTCTGGTTGGGTGTGCACAGTAAAAAGAGCTCCTGGCAGCTAGGGAGTGCCGCGTTGACCACTGCGCACGAAGAAATAAGCACCTGCAACGTTTGGTTTAGGTTTTAGGTGCATTTTTAATTTTATTGCTTAAATCGTATTCTCTCGACGAGCTGAGCACGTTTTCTGAAATGTGCTCCTCCCGTCACTCTGGTTGGGTGCGCACAGTAAAAAGTGCTCCTGGCAGCTAGGGAGTGCCGCGTTGAGCACTACGCACGAAGAAATAAGCACCTGCAACGTTTGGTTTAGGTTTTAGGTGCATTTTAAATTTTATTGCTTAAATCGCATTTCCTCGATGAGCTGAGCACGTTTTCTGAAATGTGCTCCTCCCGTCGCTCTGGTTGTGCGCGCATAGTAAATAGTGCTCCTGGCAGCTAGAGAGTGCCGCGTTGACCACTGCACATGAAGAAATAAGCACCTGCATAGTTTGGTTTAGGTTTTAGGTGCATTTTTAATTTTATTGCTTAAATCGCATTTTCTCGACGAGCTGAGCACGTTTTCTGAAATGTGCTCCTCCCGTCGCTCTGGTTGGGTGCACACAGTAAAAAGAGCTCCTGGCAGCTAGGGAGTGCCGCGTTGACCACTGCGCACGAAGAAATAAGCACCTGCAACGTTTGGTTTAGGTTTTAGGTGCATTTTTTATTTTATTGCTTAAATCGCATTCTCTCGACGAGCTGAGCACGTTTTCTGAAATGTGCTCCTCCCGTCGCTCTGGTTCGGTGCGCGTAGTAAAAAGTGCTCCTGGCAGCTAGAGAGTGCCGCGTTGACCACTGCGCATGAAGAAATTAGCACCTGCAACGTTTGGTTTAGGTTTTAGGTGCATTTTTAATCTTATTGCTTAAATCGCATTTTCTCGACGAGTTGAGCACGTTTTCTGAAATGTGCTCCTCCCGTCACTCTGGTTGGGTGCGCACAGTAAAAAGTGCTCCTGGCAGCTAGGGAGTGCCGCGTTGAGCACTACGCACGAAGAAATAAGCACCTGCAACGTTTGGTTTAGGTTTTAGGTGCATTTTTAATTTTATTGCTTAAATCGCATTCTCTCGACGAGCTGAGCACGTTTTCTGAAATGTGCTCCTCCCGTCGCTCTGGTAGGGTGCGCACAGTAAAAAGTGCTCTTGGCAGCTCGGGAGTGCCGCGTTGACCACTGCGCATGAAGAAATAAGCACCTGCAACGTTTGGTTTAGGTTTTAGGTGCATTTTTAATTTTATTGCTTAAATCGCATTTTCTCGACGAGCTGAGCACGTTTTCTGAAATGTGCTCCTCCCGTCGCTCTGGTTGTGCGCGCATAGTAAAAAGTGCTCCTGGCAGCTAGAGAGTGCCGCGTTGACCACTGCACATGAAGAAATAAGCACCTGCAACGTTTGGTTTAGGTTTTAGGTGCATTTTTAATCTTATTGCTTAAATCGCATTTTCTCGACGAGCTGAGCACGTTTTCTGAAATGTGCTCCTCCCGTCGCTCTGGTTGGGTGCGCACAGTAAAAAGTGCTCTTGGCAGCTAGAGAGTGCCGCGTTGACCACTGCACATGAAGAAATAAGCACCTGCAACGTTTGGTTTAGGTTTTAGGTGCATTTTTAATTTTATTGCTTAAATCGCATTTTCTCGACGAGCTGAGCACGTTTTCTGAAATGTGCTCCTCCCGTCACTCTGGTTGGGTGCGCATAGTAAAAAGTGCTCTTGGCAGCTAAAGAGTGCCGCGTTGACCACTGCGCACAAAGAAATAAGCACCTGCAACGTTTGGTTTAGGTTTTAGGTGCATTTTAAATTTTATTGCTTAAATCGCATTTTCTCGACGAGCTGAGCACGTTTTCTGAAATGTGCTCCTCCCGTCGCTCTGGTTGTGCGCGCATAGTAAAAAGTGCTCCTGGCAGCTAGGGAGTGCCGCGTTGACCACTGCGCATGAAGAAATAAGCACCTGCAACGTTTGGTTTAGGTTTTAGGTGCATTTTTAATTTTATTGCTTAAATCGAATTTTCTCGACGAGCTGAGCACGTTTTCTGAAATGTGCTCCTCCCGTCGCTCTGGTTGGGTGCGCACAGTAAAAAGTGCTCCTGGCAGCTAGAGAGTGCCGCGTTGACCACTGCGCAAGAAGAAATAAGCACCTGCAACGTTTGGTTTAGGTTTTAGGTGCATTTTTAATCTTATTGCTTAAATCGCATTTTCTCGACGAGCTGAGCACGTTTTCTGAAATGTGCTCCTCCCGTCACTCTGGTTGGGTGCGCACAGTAAAAAGTGCTCTTGGCAGCTAGAGAGTGCCGCGTTGACCACTGCGCATGAAGAAATAAGCACCTGCAACGTTTGGTTTAGGTTTTAGGTGCATTTTTAATTTTATTGCTTAAATCGCAGTTTCTCGACGAGCTGAGCACGTTTTCTGAAATGTGCTCCTCCCGTCGCTCTGGTTGGGTGTGCACAGTAAAAAGAGCTCCTGGCAGCTAGGGAGTGCCGCGTTGACCACTGCGCACGAAGAAATAAGCACCTGCAACGTTTGGTTTAGGTTTTAGGTGCATTTTTAATTTTATTGCTTAAATCGTATTCTCTCGACGAGCTGAGCACGTTTTCTGAAATGTGCTCCTCCCGTCACTCTGGTTGGGTGCGCACAGTAAAAAGTGCTCCTGGCAGCTAGGGAGTGCCGCGTTGAGCACTACGCACGAAGAAATAAGCACCTGCAACGTTTGGTTTAGGTTTTAGGTGCATTTTAAATTTTATTGCTTAAATCGCATTTCCTCGATGAGCTGAGCACGTTTTCTGAAATGTGCTCCTCCCGTCGCTCTGGTTGTGCGCGCATAGTAAATAGTGCTCCTGGCAGCTAGAGAGTGCCGCGTTGACCACTGCACATGAAGAAATAAGCACCTGCATAGTTTGGTTTAGGTTTTAGGTGCATTTTTAATTTTAATGCTTAAATCGCATTTTCTCGACGAGCTGAGCACGTTTTCTGAAATGTGCTCCTCCCGTCGCTCTGGTTGGGTGCGCACAGTAAAAAGTGCTCTTGGCAGCTAGAGAGTGCCGCGTTGACCACTGCACATGAAGAAATAAGCACCTGCAACGTTTGGTTTAGGTTTTAGGTGCATTTTTAATTTTATTGCTTAAATCGCATTTTCTCGACGAGCTGAGCACGTTTTCTGAAATGTGCTCCTCCCGTCGCTCTGGTTGGGTGCGCACAGTAAAAAGTGCTCTTGGCAGCTAGAGAGTGCCGCGTTGACCACTGCACATGAAGAAATAAGCACCTGCAACGTTTGGTTTAGGTTTTAGGTGCATTTTTAATTTTATTGCTTAAATCGCATTTTCTCGACGAGCTGAGCACGTTTTCTGAAATGTGCTCCTCCCGTCACTCTGGTTGGGTGCGCACAGTAAAAAGTGCTCCTGGCAGCTAGGGAGTGCCGCGTTGAGCACTGCGCACGAAGAAATAAGCACCTGCAACGTTTGATTTAGGTTTTAGGTGCATTTTTAATTTTATTGCTTAAATCGCATTTTCTCGACGAGCTGAGCACGTTTTCTGAAATGTGCTCCTCCCGTCACTCTGGTTGGGTGCGCACAGTAAAAAGTGCTCTTGGCAGCTAGAGAGTGCCGCGTTGACCACTGCGCATGAAGAAATAAGCACCTGCAACATTTGGTTTAGGTTTTAGGTGCATTTTTAATTTTATTGCTTAAATCGCATTTTCTCGACGAGCTGAGCACGTTTTCTGAAATGTGCTCCTCCCGTCACTCTGGTTGGGTGCGCACAGTAAAAAGTGCTCCTGGCAGCTAGGGAGTGCCGCGTTGAGCACTGCGCACGAAGAAATAAGCACCTGCAAACGTTTGGTTTAGGTTTTAGGTGCATTTTTAATTTTATTGCTTAAATTGCATTTTCTCGACGAGCTGAGCACGTTTTCTGAAATGGGCTCCTCCCGTCGCTCTGGTTGGGTGCGCACAGTAAAAAGAGCTCCTGGCAGCTAGGGTGTTCCGCGTTGACCACTGCGCACGAAGAAATAAGCACCTGCAACGTTTGGTTTAGGTTTTAGGTGCATTTTTTATTTTATTGCTTAAATCGCATTCTCTCGACGAGCTGAGCACGTTTTCTGAAATGTGCTCCTCCCGTCACTCTGGTTGGGTGCGCACAGTAAAAAGTACTCCTGGCAGCTAGGGAGTGCCGCGTTGAGCACTGCGCACGAAGAAATAAGCACCTGCAACGTTTGGTTCAGGTTTTAGCTGCATTTTTAATTTTACTGCTTAAATCGCATTTTCTCGACGAGCTGAGCACGTTTTCTGAAATGGGCTCCTCCCGTCGCTCTGGTTGGGTGCACACAGTAAAAAGAGCTCCTGGCAGCTAGGGAGTGCCGCGTTGACCACTGCGCACGAAGAAATAAGCACCTGCAACGTTTGGTTTAGGTTTTAGGTGCATTTTTAATTTTATTGCTTAAATCGCATTCTCTCGACGAGCTGAGCACGTTTTCTGAAATGTGCTCCTCCCGTCGCTCTGGTTCGGTGCGCGTAGTAAAAAGTGCTCCTGGCAGCTAGAGAGTGCCGCGTTGACCACTGCGCATGAAGAAATTAGCACCTGCAACGTTTGGTTTAGGTTTTAGGTGCATTTTTCATCTTATTGCTTAAATCGCATTTTCTCGACGAGCTGAGCACGTTTTCTGAAATGTGCTCCTCCCGTCACTCTGGTTGGGTGCGCACAGTAAAAAGTGCTCCTGGCAGCTAGGGAGTGCCGCGTTGAGCACTACGCACGAAGAAATAAGCACCTGCAACGTTTGGTTTAGGTTTTAGCTGCATTTTTAATTTTATTGCTTAAATCGCATTTTCTCGACAAGCTGAGCACGTTTTCTGAAATGGGCTCCTCCCGTCGCTCTGGTTGGGTGCGCACAGTAAAAAGAGCTCCTGGCAGCTAGGGTGTTCCGCGTTGACCACTGCGCACGAAGAAATAAGCACCTGCAACGTTTGGTTTAGGTTTTAGGTGCATTTTTTATTTTATTGCTTAAATCGCATTCTCTCGACGAGCTGAGCACGTTTTCTGAAATGTGCTCCTCCCGTCGCTCTGGTTGGGTGCACACAGTAAAAAGAGCTCCTGGCAGCTAGGGAGTGCCGCGTTGACCACTGCGCACGAAGAAAAAAGCACCTGCAACGTTTGGTTTAGGTTTTAGGTGCATTTTTTATTTTATTGCTTAAATCGCATTCTCTCGACGAGCTGAGCACGTTTTCTGAAATGTGCTCCTCCCGTCGCTCTGGTTGGGTGCGCGTAGTAAAAAGTGCTCCTGGCAGCTAGAGAGTGCCGCGTTGACCACTGCGCATGAAGAAATAAGCACCTGCAACGTTTGGTTTAGGTTTTAGGTGCATTTTTAATTTTATTGCTTAAATCGCATTTTCTCGACGAGCTGAGCACGTTTTCTGAAATGTGCTCCTCCCGTCGCTCTGGTTGGGTGCGCACAGTAAAAAGAGCTCCTGTCAGCTAGGGAGTGCCGCATTGACCACTGCGCACGAAGAAATAAGCACCTGCAACGTTTGGTTTAGGTTTTAGGTGCATTTTTTATTTTATTGCTTAAATCGCATTCTCTCGACGAGCTGAGCACGTTTTCTGAAATGTGCTCCTCCCGTCGCTCTGGTTGGGTGCGCGTAGTAAAAAAGGCTCCTGGCAGCTAGAGAGTGCCGCGTTGACCACTGCGCATTAAGAAATAAGCACCTGCAACGTTTGGTTTAGGTTTTAGGTGCATTTTTAATCTTATTGCTTAAATCGCATTTTCTCGACGAGCTGAGCACGTTTTCTGAAATGTGCTCCTCCCGTCACTCTGGTTGGGTGCGCACAGTAAAAAGAGCTACTGGCAGCTAGGGAGTGCCGCGTTGACCACTGCGCACGAAGAAATAAGCACCTGCAACGTTTGGTTTAGGTTTTAGGTGCATTTTTTATTTTATTGCTTAAATCGCATTTTCTCGACGAGCTGAGCACGTTTTCTGAAATGTGCTCCTCCCGTCGCTCTGGTTGGGTGCGCACAGTAAAAAGAGCTCCTGGCAGCTTAAGAGTGCCGCGTTGACCACTGCGCACAAAGAAATAAGCACCTGCAACGTTTGGTTTAGGTTTTAGGTGCATTTTAAATTTTATTGCTTAAATCGCATTTTCTCGACGAGCTGAGCACGTTTTCTGAAATGTGCTCCTCCCGTCGCTCTGGTTGTGCGCGCATAGTAAAAAGTGCTCCTGGCAGCTAGGGAGTGCCGCGTTGACCACTGCGCATGAAGAAATAAGCACCTGCAACGTTTGGTTTAGGTTTTAGGTGCATTTTTAATTTTATTGCTTAAATCGCATTTTCTCGACGAGCTGAGCACGTTTTCTGAAATGTGCTCCTCCCGTCGCTCTGGTAGGGTGCGCACAGTAAAAAGTGCTCTTGGCAGCTCGGGAGTGCCGCGTTGACCACTGCGCATGAAGAAATAAGCACCTGCAACGTTTGGTTTAGGTTTTAGGTGCATTTTTAATTTTATTGCTTAAATCGCATTTTCTCGACGAGCTGAGCACGTTTTCTGAAATGTGCTCCTCCCGTCGCTCTGGTTGGGTGCGCACAGTAAAAAGTGCTCTTGGCAGCTAGAGAGTGCCGCGTTGACCACTGCACATGAAGAAATAAGCACCTGCAACGTTTGGTTTAGGTTTTAGGTGCATTTTTAATTTTATTGCTTAAATCGCATTTTCTCGACGAGCTGAGCACGTTTTCTGAAATGTGCTCCTCCCGTCACTCTGGTTGGGTGCGCACAGTAAAAAGTGCTCCTGGCAGCTAGGGAGTGCCGCGTTGAGCACTGCGCACGAAGAAATAAGCACCTGCAACGTTTGATTTAGGTTTTAGGTGCATTTTTAATTTTATTGCTTAAATCGCATTTTCTCGACGAGCTGAGCACGTTTTCTGAAATGTGCTCCTCCCGTCACTCTGGTTGGGTGCGCACAGTAAAAAGTGCTCTTGGCAGCTAGAGAGTGCCGCGTTGACCACTGCGCATGAAGAAATAAGCACCTGCAACATTTGGTTTAGGTTTTAGGTGCATTTTTAATTTTATTGCTTAAATCGCATTTTCTCGACGAGCTGAGCACGTTTTCTGAAATGTGCTCCTCCCGTCACTCTGGTTGGGTGCGCACAGTAAAAAGTGCTCCTGGCAGCTAGGGAGTGACGCGTTGAGCACTGCGCACGAAGAAATAAGCACCTGCAAACGTTTGGTTTAGGTTTTAGGTGCATTTTTAATTTTATTGCTTAAATTGCATTTTCTCGACGAGCTGAGCACGTTTTCTGAAATGGGCTCCTCCCGTCGCTCTGGTTGGGTGCGCACAGTAAAAAGAGCTCCTGGCAGCTAGGGTGTTCCGCGTTGACCACTGCGCACGAAGAAATAAGCACCTGCAACGTTTGGTTTAGGTTTTAGGTGCATTTTTTATTTTATTGCTTAAATCGCATTCTCTCGACGAGCTGAGCACGTTTTCTGAAATGTGCTCCTCCCGTCGCTCTGGTTGGGTGCACACAGTAAAAAGAGCTCCTGGCAGCTAGGGAGTGCCGCGTTGACCACTGCGCACGAAGAAAAAAGCACCTGTAACGTTTGGTTTAGGTTTTAGGTGCATTTTTTATTTTATTGCTTAAATCGCATTCTCTCGACGAGCTGAGCACGTTTTCTGAAATGTGCTCCTCCCGTCGCTCTGGTTGGGTGCGCGTAGTAAAAAAGCTCCTGGCAGCTAGAGAGTGCCGCGTTGACCACTGCGCATGAAGAAATAAGCACCTGCAACGTTTGGTTTAGGTTTTAGGTGCATTTTTAATTTTATTGCTTAAATCGCATTTTCTCGACGAGCTGAGCACGTTTTCTGAAATGTGCTCCTCCCGTCGCTCTGGTTGGGTGCGCACAGTAAAAAGAGCTCCTGGCAGCTAGGGAGTGTTGCATTGACCACTGCGCACGAAGAAATAAGCACCTGCAACGTTTGGTTTAGGTTTTAGGTGCATTTTTTATTTTATTGCTTAAATCGCATTCTCTCGACGAGCTGAGCACGTTTTCTGAAATGTGCTCCTCCCGTCGCTCTGGTTGGGTGCGCGAAGTAAAAAAGGCTCCTGGCAGCTAGAGAGTGCCGCGTTGACCACTGCGCATTAAGAAATAAGCACCTGCAACGTTTGGTTTAGGTTTTAGGTGCATTTTTAATCTTGTTGCTTAAATCGCATTTTCTCGACGAGCTGAGCACGTTTTCTGAAATGTGCTCCTCCCGTCACTCTGGTTGGGTGCGCACAGTAAAAAGAGCTACTGGCAGCTAGGGAGTGCCGCGTTGACCACTGCGCACGAAGAAATAAGCACCTGCAACGTTTGGTTTAGGTTTTAGGTGCATTTTTTATTTTATTGCTTAAATCGCATTTTCTCGACGAGCTGAGCACGTTTTCTGAAATGTGCTCCTCCCGTCACTCTGGTTGGGTGCGCACAGTAAAAAGTGCTCTTGGCAGCTAAAGAGTGCCGCGTTGACCACTGCGCACAAAGAAATAAGCACCTGCAACGTTTGGTTTAGGTTTTAGGTGCATTTTAAATTTTATTGCTTAAATCGCATTTTCTCGACGAGCTGAGCACGTTTTCTGAAATGTGCTCCTCCCGTCGCTCTGGTTGTGCGCTCATAGTAAAAAGTGCTCCTGGCAGCTAGGGAGTGCCGCGTTGACCACTGCGCATGAAGAAATAAGCACCTGCAACGTTTGGTTTAGGTTTTAGGTGCATTTTTAATTTTATTGCTTAAATCGCATTTTCTCGACGAGCTGAGCACGTTTTCTGAAATGTGCTCCTCCCGTCGCTCTGGTTGGGTGCGCACAGTAAAAAGTGCTCCTGGCAGCTAGAGAGTGCCGCGTTGACCACTGCGCAAGAAGAAATAAGCACCTGCAACGTTTGGTTTAGGTTTTAGGTGCATTTTTAATCTTATTGCTTAAATCGCATTTTCTCGACGAGCTGAGCACGTTTTCTGAAATGTGCTCCTCCCGTCACTCTGGTTGGGTGCGCACAGTAAAAAGTGCTCTTGGCAGCTAGAGAGTGCCGCGTTGACCACTGCGCATGAAGAAATAAGCACCTGCAACGTTTGGTTTAGGTTTTAGGTGCATTTTTAATTTTATTGCTTAAATCGCATTTTCTCGACGAGCTGAGCACGTTTTCTGAAATGTGCTCCTCCCGTCGCTCTGGTTGTGCGCGCATAGTAAAAAGTGCTCCTGGCAGCTAGAGAGTGCCGCGTTGACCACTGCACATGAAGAAATAAACACCTGCAATGTTTGGTTTAGGTTTTAGGTGCATTTTTAATTTTATTGCTTAAATCGCATTTTCTCGACAAGCTGAGCACGTTTTCTGAAATGTGCTCCTCCCGTCGCTCTGGTTGGGTGTGCACAGTAAAAAGAGCTCCTGGCAGCTAGGGAGTGCCGCGTTGACCACTGCGCACGAAGAAATAAGCACCTGCAACGTTTGGTTTAGGTTTTAGGTGCATTTTTAATTTTATTGCTTAAATCGCATTCTCTCGACGAGCTGAGCACGTTTTCTGAAATGTGCTCCTCCCGTCACTCTGGTTGGGTGCGCACAGTAAAAAGTGCTCCTGGCAGCTAGGGAGTGCCGCGTTGAGCACTACGCACGAAGAAATAAGCACCTGCAACGTTTGGTTTAGGTTTTAGGTGCATTTTAAATTTTATTGCTTAAATCGCATTTCCTCGACGAGCTGAGCACGTTTTCTGAAATGTGCTCCTCCCGTCGCTCTGGTTGTGCGCGCATAGTAAAAAGTGCTCCTGGCAGCTAGAGAGTGCCGCGTTGACCACTGCACATGAAGAAATAAGCACCTGCAACGTTTGGTTTAGGTTTTAGGTGCATTTTTAATTTTATTGCTTAAATCGCATTTTCTCGACGAGCTGAGCACGTTTTCTGAAATGTGCTCCTCCCGTCGCTCTGGTTGGGTGCGCACAGTAAAAAGTGCTCCTCAGCTAGAGAGTGCCGCGTTGACCACTGCGCAAGAAGAAATAAGCACCTGCAACGTTTGGTTTAGGTTTTAGGTGCATTTTTAATCTTATTGCTTAAATCGCATTTTCTCGACGAGCTGAGCACGTTTTCTGAAATGTGCTCCTCCCGTCACTCTGGTTGGGTGCGCACAGTAAAAAGTGCTCTTGGCAGCTAGAGAGTGCCGCGTTGACCACTGCGCATGAAGAAATAAGCACCTGCAACGTTTGGTTTAGGTTTTAGGTGCATTTTTAATTTTATTGCTTAAATCGCATTTTCTCGACGAGCTGAGCACTTTTTCTGAAATGTGCTCCTCCCGTCGCTCTGGTTGTGCGCGCATAGTAAAAAGTGCTCCTGGCAGCTAGAGAGTGCCGCGTTGACCACTGCACATGGAGAAATAAGCACCTGCAACGTTTGGTTTAGGTTTTAGGTGCATTTTTAATTTTATTGCTTAAATCGCATTTTCTCGACGAGCTGAGCACGTTTTCTGAAATGTGCTCCTCCCGTCGCTCTGGTTGTGCGCGCATAGTAAAAAGTGCTCCTGGCAGGTAGAGAGTGCCGCGTTGACCACTGCACATGGAGAAATAAGCACCTGCAACGTTTGGTTTAGGTTTTAGGTGCATTTTTAATTTTATTGCTTAAATCGCATTTTCTCGACGAGCTGAGCACGCTTTCTGAAATGTGCTCCTCCCGTCGCTCTGGTTGGGTGCGCACAGTAAAAAGTGCTCTTGGCAGCTAGAGAGTGCCGCGTTGACCACTGCGCATGAAGAAATAAGCACCTGCAACGTTTGGTTTAGGTTTTAGGTGCATTTTTAATCTTATTGCTTAAATCGCATTTTCTCGACGAGCTGAGCACGTTTTCTGAAATGTGCTCCTCCCGTCACTCTGGTTGGGTGCGCACAGTAAAAAGTGCTCTTGGCAGCTAGAGAGTGCCGCGTTGACCACTGCGCATGAAGAAATAAGCACCTGCAACGCTTGGTTTAGGTTTTAGGTGCATTTTTAATTTTATTGCTTAAATCGCATTTTCTCGACGAGCTGAGCACGTTTTCTGAAATGTGCTCCTCTCGTCACTCTGGTTGGGTGCGCACAGTAAAAAGTGCTCCTGGCAGCTAGGGAGTGCCGCGTTGAGCACTGCGCACGAAGAAATAAGCACCTGCAACGTTTGGTTTAGGTTTTAGGTGCATTTTTAATTTTATTGCTTAAATCGCATTTTCTCGACGAGCTGAGCACGTTTTCTGAAATGTGCTCCTCCCGTCGCTCTGGTTGGGTGCGCACAGTAAAAAGAGCTCCTGGCAGCTAGGGAGTTCCGCGTTGACCACTGCGCACGAATAAATAAGCACCTGCAACGTTTGGTTTAGGTTTTAGGTGCATTTTTAATTTTATTGCTTAAATCGCATTTTCTCGACGAGCTGAGCACGTTTTCTGAAATGTGCTCCTCCCGTCACTCTGGTTGGGTGCACACAGTAAAAAGTACTCCTGGCAGCTAGGGAGTGCCGCGTTGAGCACTGCGCACGAAGAAATAAGCACCTGCAACGTTTGGTTTAGGTTTTAGGTGCATTTTTAATTTTATTGCTTAAATCGCATTTTCTCGACGAGCTGAGCACGTTTTCTGAAATGGGCTCCTCCCGTCGCTCTGGTTGGGTGCGCACAGTAAAAAGTGCTCCTGGCAGCTAGAGAGTGCCGCGTTGACCACTGCGCATGAAGAAATAAGCACCTGCAACGTTTGGTTTAGGTTTTAGGTGCATTTTTAATCTTATTGCTTAAATCGCATTTTCTCGACGAGCTGAGCACGTTTTCTGAAATGTGCTCCTCCCGTCACTCTGGTTGGGTGCGCACAGTAAAAAGTGCTCTTGGCAGCTAGAGAGTGCCGCGTTGACCACTGCGCATGAAGAAATAAGCACTTGCAACGTTTGGTCTAGGTTTTAGGTGCATTTTTAATTTTATTGCTCAAATCGCATTTTCTCGACGAGCTGAGCACGTTTTCTGAAATGTGCTCCTCCCGTCACTCTGGTTGGGTGCACACAGTAAAAAGTGCTCCTGGCAGCTAGAGAGTGCCGCGTTGACCACTGCGCATGAAGAAATAAGCACCTGCAACGTTTGGTTTAGGTTTTAGGTGCATTTTTAATCTTATTGCTTAAATCGCATTTTCTCGACGAGCTGAGCACGTTTTCTGAAATGTGCTCCTCCCGTCACTCTGGTTGGGTGCGCACAGTAAAAAGTGCTCTTGGCAGCTAGAGAGTGCCGCGTTGACCACTGCGCATGAAGAAATAAGCACCTGCGACGCTTGGTTTAGGTTTTAGGTGCATTTTTAATTTTATTGCTTAAATCGCATTTTCTCGACGAGCTGAGCACGTTTTCTGAAATGTGCTCCTCCCGTCACTCTGGTTGGGTGCGCACAGTAAAAAGTGCTCCTGGCAGCTAGGGAGTGCCGCGTTGAGCACTACGCACGAAGAAATAAGCACCTGCAACGTTTGGTTTAGGTTTTAGGTGCATTTTTAATTTTATTGCTTAAACCGCATTCTCTCGACGAGCTGAGCACGTTTTCTGAAATGTGCTCCTCCCGTCGCTCTGGTTGGGTGCTCACAGTAAAAAGTGCTCTTGCCAGCTCGGGAGTGCCGCGTTGACCACTGCACATGAAGAAATAAGCACCTGCAACGTTTGGTTTAGGTTTTAGGTGCATTTTTAATTTTATTGCTTAAATCGCATTTTCTCGACGAGCTGAGCACGTTTTCTGAAATGTGCTCCTCCCGTCACTCTGGTTGGGTGCGCACAGTAAAAAGTGCTCCTGGCAGCTAGGGAGTGCCGCGTTGAGCACTGCGCACGAAGAAATAAGCACCTGCAACGTTTGGTTTAGGTTTTAGCTGCATTTTTAATTTTATTGCTTAAATCGCATTTTCTCGACGAGCTGAGCAAGTTTTCTGAAATGTGCTCCTCCCGTCGCTCTGGTTGGGTGCGCACAGTAAAAAGAGCTCCTGGCAGCTAGGGAGTTCCGCGTTGACCACTGCGCACGAAGAAATAAGCACCTGCAACGTTTGGTTTAGGTTTTAGGTGCATTTTTAATCTTATTGCTTAAATCGCATTTTCTCGACGAGCTGAGCACGTTTTCTGAAATGTGCTCCTCCCATCACTCTGGTTGGGTGCGCACAGTAAAAAGTGCTCTTGGCAGCTAGAGAGTGCCGCGTTGACCACTGCGCATGAAGAAATAAGCACCTGCAACGCTTGGTTTAGGTTTTAGGTGCATTTTTAATTTTATTGCTTAAATCGCATTTTCTCGACGAGCTGAGCACGTTTTCTGAAATGTGCTCCTCCCGTCACTCTGGTTGGGTGCGCAAAGTAAAAAGTGCTCCTGGCAGCTAGGGAGTGCCGCGTTGAGCACTGCGCACGAAGAAATAAGCACCTGCAACGTTTGGTTTAGGTTTTAGCTGCATTTTTAATCTTATTGCTTAAATCGCATTTTCTCGACAAGCTGAGCACGTTTTCTGAAATGTGCTCCTCCCGTCGCTCTGGTTGGGTGCGCACAGTAAAAAGTGCTCTTGGCAGCTAGAGAGTGCCGCGTTGACCACTGCGCATGAAGAAATAACCACCTGCAACGTTTGGTTTAGGTTTTAGGTGCATTTTTAATTTTATTGCTTAAATCGCATTTTCTCGACGAGCTGAGCACGTTTTCTGAAATGTGCTCCTCCCGTCACTCTGGTTGGGTGCGCACAGTAAAAAGTGCTCCTGGCAGCTAGGGAGTGCCGCGTTGAGCACTGCGCACGAAGAAATAAGCACCTGCAACGTTTGGTTTAGGTTTTAGGTGCATTTTTAATTTTATTGCATAAATCGCATTTTCTCGACGAGCTGAGCACGTTTTCTGAAATGGGCTCCTCCCGTCGCTCTAGTTGGGTGCGCACAGTAAAAAGAGCTCCAGGCAGCTAGGGAGTTCCGCGTTGACCACTGCGCACGAAGAAATAAGCACCTGCAACGTTTGGTTTAGGTTTTAGGTGCATTTTTAATCTTATTGCTTAAATCGCATTTTCTCGACGAGCTGAGCACGTTTTCTGAAATGTGCTCCTCCCGTCACTCTGGTTGGGTGCGCACAGTAAAAAGTGCTCTTGGCAGCTAGAGAGTGCCGCGTTGACCACTGCGCATGAAGAAATAAGCACCTGCAACGCTTGGTTTAGGTTTTAGGTGCATTTTTAATTTTATTGCTTAAATCGCATTTTCTCGACGAGCTGAGCACGTTTTCTGAAATGTGCTCCTCCCGTCGCTCTGGTTGGGTGCGCACAGTAAAAAGTGCTCTTGGCAGCTAGAGAGTGCCGTGTTGACCACTGCGCATGAAGAAATAAGCACCTGCAACGTTTGGTTTAGGTTTTAGGTGCATTTTTAATTTTATTGCTTAAATCGCATTTTCTCGACGAGCTGAGCACGTTTTCTGAAATGTGCTCCTCCCGTCACTCTGGTTGGGTGCGCACAGTAAAAAGAGCTCCTGGCAGCTAGGGAGTTCCGCGTTGACCACTGCGCACGAAGAAATAAGCACCTGCAACGTTTGGTTTAGGTTTTAGGTGCATTTTTAATTTTATTGCTTCAATCGCATTCTCTCGACGAGCTGAGCACGTTTTCTGAAATGTGCTCCTCCCGTCGCTCTGGTTGGGTGCACACAGTAAAAAGCGCTCCTTGCAGCTAGGGAGTGCCGCGTTGACCACTGCGCACGAAGAAATAAGCACCTGCAACGTTTGGTTTAGGTTTTAGGTGCATTTGTTATTTTATTGCTTAAATCGCATTCTCTCGACGAGCTGAGCACGTTTTCTGAAATGTGCTCCTCCCGTCGCTCTGGTTGGGTGCGCGTAGTAAAAAGTGCTCCTGGCAGCTAGAGAGTGCCGCGTTGACCACTGCGCATGAAGAAATAAGCACCTGCAACGTTTGGTTTAGGTTTTAGGTGCATTTTTAATCTTATTGCTTAAATCGCATTTTCTCGACGAGCTGAGCACGTTTTCTGAAATGTGCTCCTCCCGTCACTCTGATTGGGTGCGCACAGTAAAAAGTGCTCTTGGCAGCTAGAGAGTGCCGCGTTGACCACTGCGCATGAAGAAATAAGCACCTGCAACGTTTGGTTTAGGTTTTAGGTGCATTTTTAATTTTATTGCTTAAATCGCATTTTCTCGACGAGCTGAGCACGTTTTCTGAAATGTGCTCCTCCCGTCACTCTGGTTGGGTGCACACAGTAAAAAGAGCTCCTGGCAGCTAGGGAGTGCCGCGTTGACCACTGCGCACGAAGAAATAAGCACCTGCAACGTTTGGTTTAGGTTTTAGGTGCATTTTTTATTTTATTGCTTAAATCGCATTCTCTCGACGAGCTGAGCACGTTTTCTGAAATGTGCTCCTCCCGTCGCTCTGGTTGGGTGCGCTAGTAGTAAAAAATGCTCCTGGCAGCTAGAGAGTGCCGTGTTGACCACTGCGCATGAAGAAATAAGCACCTGCAACGTTTGGTTTAGGTTTTAGGTGCATTTTTAATTTTATTGCTTAAATCGCATTTTCTCGACGAGCTGAGCACGTTTTCTGAAATGTGCTCCTCCCGTCGCTCTGGTTGGGTGCGCACAGTAAAAAGAGCTTCTGGCAGCTAGGGAGTGCCGCGTTGACCACTGCGCACGAAGAAATAAGCACCTGCAACGTTTGGTTTAGGTTTTAGGTGCATTTTTTATTTTATTGCTTAAATCGCATTCTCTCGACGAGCTGAGCACGTTTTCTGAAATGTGCTCCTCCCGTCGCTCTGGTTGGGTGCGCGTAGTAAAAAAGGCTCCTGGCAGCTAGAGAGTGCCGCGTTGAGCACTGCGCACGAAGAATTAAGCACCTGCAACGTTTGGTTTAGGTTTTAGGTGCATTTTTAATCTTATTGCTTAAATCGCATTTTCTCGACGAGCTGAGCACGTTTTCTGAAATGTGCTCCTCCCGTCACTCTGATTGGGTGCGCACAGTAAAAAGTGCTCTTGGCAGCTAGAGAGTGCCGCGTTGACCACTGCGCATGAAGAAATAAGCACCTGCAACGTTTGGTTTAGGTTTTAGGTGCATTTTTAATTTTATTGCTTAAATCGCATTTTCTCGACGAGCTGAGCACGTTTTCTGAAATGTGCTCCTCCCGTCACTCTGGTTGGGTGCACACAGTAAAAAGAGCTCCTGGCAGCTAGGGAGTGCCGCGTTGACCACTGCGCACGAAGAAATAAGCACCTGCAACGTTTGGTTTAGGTTTTAGGTGCATTTTTTATTTTATTGCTTAAATCGCATTCTCTCGACGAGCTGAGCACGTTTTCTGAAATGTGCTCCTCCCGTCGCTCTGGTTGGGTGCGCTAGTAGTAAAAAATGCTCCTGGCAGCTAGAGAGTGCCGTGTTGACCACTGCGCATGAAGAAATAAGCACCTGCAACGTTTGGTTTAGGTTTTAGGTGCATTTTTAATTTTATTGCTTAAATCGCATTTTCTCGACGAGCTGAGCACGTTTTCTGAAATGTGCTCCTCCCGTCGCTCTGGTTGGGTGCGCACAGTAAAAAGAGCTTCTGGCAGCTAGGGAGTGCCGCGTTGACCACTGCGCACGAAGAAATAAGCACCTGCAACGTTTGGTTTAGGTTTTAGGTGCATTTTTTATTTTATTGCTTAAATCGCATTCTCTCGACGAGCTGAGCACGTTTTCTGAAATGTGCTCCTCCCGTCGCTCTGGTTGGGTGCGCGTAGTAAAAAAGGCTCCTGGCAGCTAGAGAGTGCCGCGTTGAGCACTGCGCACGAAGAATTAAGCACCTGCAACGTTTGGTTTGAGTTTTTAGGTGCATTTTTAATTTTATTGCTTAAATCGCAATCTCTCGACGAGCTGAGCACGTTTTCTGAAATGTGCTCCTCCCGTCGCTCTGGTTGGGTTCGCACAGTAAAAAGTGCTCTTGGCAGCTCGGGAGTGCCGCGTTGACCACTGCGCATGAAGAAATAAGCACCTGCAACGTTTGGTTTAGGTTTTAGGTGCATTTTTAATTTTATTGCTTAAATCGCATTTTCTCGACGAGCTGACACGTTTTCTGAAATGTGCTCCTCCCGTCGCTCTGGTTGGGCGCGAATAGTAAAAAGTGCTCCTGAGAGCTAGAGAGTGCCGCGTTGACCACTGCGCAAGAAGAAATAAGCACCTGCAACGTTTGGTTTAGGTTTTAGGTGCATTTTTAATTTTATTGCTTAAATCGCATTTTCTCGACAAGCTGAGCACGTTTTCTGAAATGTGCTCCTCCCGTCGCTCTGGTTGGGTGCGCACAGTAAAAAGTGCTCTTGGCAGCTAGAGAGTTCCGCGTTGACCACTGCGCATGAAGAAATAACAACCTGCAACGTTTGGTTTAGGTTTTAGGTGCATTTTTAATTTTATTGCTTAAATCGCATTCTCTCGACGAGCTGAGCACGTTTTCTGAAATGTGCTCCTCCCGTCACTCTGGTTGGGTGCGCATAGTAAAAAGTGCTCTTGGCAGCTAAAGAGTGCCGCGTTGACCACTGCGCACAAAGAAATACGCACCTGCAACGTTTGGTTTGGGTTTTAGGTGCATTTTTAATTTTATTGCTTAAATCGCATTTCCTCGACGAGCTGAGCACGTTTTCTGAAATGAGCTCCTCCCGTCGCTCTGGCTGTGCGCGACTAGTAAAAAGTGCTCCTGGCAGCTAGAGAGTGCCGCGTTGACCACTGCACATGAAGAAATAAGCACCTGCAACGTTTGGTTTAGGTTTTAGGTGCATTTTTAATTTTATTGCTTAAATCGCATTTTCTCGACGAGCTGAGCACGTTTTCTGAAATGTGCTCCTCCCGTCGCTCTGGTTGGGTGCGCACAGTAAAAAGTGCTCTTGGCAGCTAGAGAGTGCCGCGTTGACCACTGCACATGAAGAAATAAGCACCTGCAACGTTTGGTTTAGGTTTTAGGTGCATTTTTAATTTTATTGCTTAAATCGCATTTTCTCGACGAGCTGAGCACGTTTTCTGAAATGTGCTCCTCCCGTCACTCTGGTTGGGTGCGCACAGTAAAAAGTGCTCCTGGCAGCTAGGGAGTGCCGCGTTGAGCACTGCGCACGAAGAAATAAGCACCTGCAACGTTTGGTTTAGGTTTTAGGTGCATTTTTAATTTTATTGCTTAAATCGCATTTTCTCGACGAGCTGAGCACGTTTTCTGAAATGTGCTCCTCCCGTCACTCTGGTTGGGTGCGCACAGTAAAAAGTGCTCTTGGCAGCTAGAGAGTGCCGCGTTGACCACTGCGCATGAAGAAATAAGCACCTGCAACGTTTGGTTTAGGTTTTAGGTGCATTTTTAATTTTTTTGCTTAAATCGCATTTTCTCGACGAGCTGAGCACGTTTTCTGAAATGTGCTCCTCCCGTCACTCTGGTTGGGTGCGCACAGTAAAAAGTGCTCCTGGCAGCTAGGGAGTGCCGCGTTGAGCACTGCGCACGAAGAAATAAGCACCTGCAACGTTTGGTTTAGGTTTTAGGTGCATTTTTAATTTTATTGCTTAAATTGCATTTTCTCGACGAGCTGAGCACGTTTTCTGAAATGGGCTCCTCCCGTCGCTCTGGTTGGGTGCACACAGTAAAAAGAGCTCCTGGCAGCTAGGGAGTTCCGCGTTGACCACTGCGCACGAAGAAATAAGCACCTGCAACGTTTGGTTTAGGTTTTAGGTGCATTTTTTATTTTATTGCTTAAATCGCATTCTCTCGACGAGCTGAGCACGTTTTCTGAAATGTGCTCCTCCCGTCGCTCTGGTTGGGTGCACACAGTAAAAAGAGCTCCTGGCAGCTAGGGAGTGCCGCGTTGACCACTGCGCACGAAGAAGTAAGCACCTGCAACGTTTGGTTTAGGTTTTAGATGCATTTTTTATTTTATTGCTTAAATCGCATTCTCTCGACGAGCTGAGCACGTTTTCTGAAATGTGCTCCTCCCGTCGCTCTGGTTGGGTGCGCGTAGTAAAAAGTGCTCCTGGCAGCTAGAGAGTGCCGCGTTGACCACTGCGCATGAAGAAATAAGCACCTGCAACGTTTGGTTTAGGTTTTAGGTGCATTTTTAATTTTATTGCTTAAATCGCATTTTCTCGACGAGCTGAGCACGTTTTCTGAAATGTGCTCCTCCCGTCGCTCTGGTTGGGTGCGCACAGTAAAAAGTGCTCTTGGCAGCTCGGGAGTGCCGCGTTGACCACTGCGCATGAAGAAATAAGCACCTGCAACGTTTGGTTTAGGTTTTAGGTGCATTTTTAATTTTATTGCTTAAATCGCATTTTCTCGACGAGCTGAGCACGTTTTCTGAAATGTGCTCCTCCCGTCGCTCTGGTTGGGCGCGCATAGTAAAAAGTGCTCCTGGCAGCTAGAGAGTGCCGCGTTGACCACTGCGCAAGAAGAAATAAGCACCTGCAACGTTTGGTTTAGGTTTTAGGTGCATTTTTAATTTTATTGCTTAAATCGCATTTTCTCGACAAGCTGAGCACGTTTTCTGAAATGTGCTCCTCCCGTCGCTCTGGTTGGGTGCGCACAGTAAAAAGTGCTCCTGGCAGCTAGGGAGTGCCGCGTTGAGCACTGCGCACGAAGAAATAAGCACCTGCAACGTTTGGTTTAGGTTTTAGGTGCATTTTTAATTTTATTGCTTAAATCGCATTTCCTCGACGAGCTGAGCACGTTTTCTGAAATGTGCTCCTCCCGTCGCTCTGGTTGGGTGCGCACAGTAAAAAGAGCTCCTTGCAGCTAGGGAGTGCCGCGTTGACCACTGCGCACGAAGAAATAAGCACCTGCAACGTTTGGTTTAGGTTTTAGGTGCATTTTTAATTTTATTGCTTAAATCGCATTCTCTCGACGAGCTGAGCACGTTTTCTGAAATGTGCTCCTCCCGTCGCTCTGGTTGGGTGCACACAGTAAAAAGAGCTCCTTGCAGCTAGGGAGTGCCGCGTTGACCACTGCGCACGAAGAAATAAGCACCTGCAACGTTTGGTTTAGGTTTTAGGTGCATTTTTTATTTTATTGCTTAAATCGCATTCTCTCGACGAGCTGAGCACGTTTTCTGAAATGTGCTCCTCCCGTCGCTCTGGTTGGGTGCGCGTAGTAAAAAGTGCTCCTGGCAGCTAGAGAGTGCCGCGTTGACCACTGCGCATGAAGAAATAAGCACCTGCAACGTTTGGTTTAGGTTTTAGGTGCATTTTTAATCTTATTGCTTAAATCGCATTTTCTCGACGAGCTGAGCACGTTTTCTGAAATGTGCTCCTCCCGTCACTCTGGTTGGGTGCGCACAGTAAAAAGTGCTCTTGGCAGCTAGAGAGTGCCGCGTTGACCACTGCGCATGAAGAAATAAGCACCTGCAACGTTTGGTTTAGGTTTTAGGTGCATTTTTAATTTTATTGCTTAAATCGCATTTTCTCGACGAGCTGAGCACGTTTTCTGAAATGTGCTCCTCCCGTCACTCTGGTTGGGTGCACACAGTAAAAAGAGCTCCTGGCAGCTAGGGAGTGCCGCGTTGACCACTGCGCACGAAGAAATAAGCACCTGCAACGTTTGGTTTAGGTTTTAGGTGCATTTTTTATTTTATTGCTTAAATCGCATTTTCTCGACGAGCTGAGCACGTTTTCTGAAATGTGCTCCTCCCGTCGCTCTGGTTGGGTGCGCACAGTAAAAAGTGCTCTTGGCAGCTAGAGAGTGCCGCGTTGACCACTGCACATGAAGAAATAAGCACCTGCAACGTTTGGTTTAGGTTTTAGGTGCATTTTTAATTTCATTGCTTAAATCGCATTTTCTCGACGAGCTGAGCACGTTTTCTGAAATGGGCTCCTCCCGTCGCTCTGGTTGGGTGCACACAGTAAAAAGAGCTCCTGGCAGCTAGGGAGTTCCGCGTTGACCACTGCGCACGAAGAAATAAGCACCTGCAACGTTTGGTTTAGGTTTTAGGTGCATTTTTTATTTTATTGCTTAAATCGCATTCTCTCGACGAGCTGAGCACGTTTTCTGAAATGTGCTCCTCCCGTCGCTCTGGTTGGGTGCACACAGTAAAAAGAGCTCCTGGCAGCTAGGGAGTGCCGCGTTGACCACTGCGCACGAAGAAATAAGCACCTGCAACGTTTGGTTTAGGTTTTAGATGCATTTTTTATTTTATTGCTTAAATCGCATTCTCTCGACGAGCTGAGCACGTTTTCTGAAATGTGCTCCTCCCGTCGCTCTGGTTGGGTGCGCGTAGTAAAAAGTGCTCCTGGCAGCTAGAGAGTGCCGCGTTGACCACTGCGCATGAAGAAATAAGCACCTGCAACGTTTGGTTTAGGTTTTAGGTGCATTTTTAATTTTATTGCTTAAATCGCATTTTCTCGACGAGCTGAGCACGTTTTCTGAAATGTGCTCCTCCCGTCGCTCTGGTTGGGTGCGCACAGTAAAAAGTGCTCTTGGCAGCTCGGGAGTGCCGCGTTGACCACTGCGCATGAAGAAATAAGCACCTGCAACGTTTGGTTTAGGTTTTAGGTGCATTTTTAATTTTATTGCTTAAATCGCATTCTCTCGACGAGCTGAGCACGTTTTCTGAAATGTGCTCCTCCCGTCGCTCTGGTTGGGTGCGCGTAGTAAAAAGTGCTCCTGGCAGCTAGAGAGTGCCGCGTTGACCACTGCGCATGAAGAAATAAGCACCTGCAACGTTTGGTTTAGGTTTTAGGAGCATTTTTAATTTTATTGCTTAAATCGCATTTTCTCGACGAGCTGAGCACGTTTTCTGAAATGTGCTCCTCCCGTCACTCTGGTTGGGTGCGCATAGTAAAAAGTGCTCTTGGCAGCTAGAGAGTGCCGCGTTGACCACTGCGCTTGAAGAAATAACCACCTGCAACGTTTGGTTTAGGTTTTGGGTGCATTTTTAATTTTATTGCTTAAATCGCATTTTCTCGACGAGCTGAGCACGTTTTCTGAAATGTGCTCCTCCCGTCACTCTGGTTGGGTGCGCACAGTAAAAAGTGCTCCTGGCAGCTAGGGAGTGCCGCGTTGAGCACTGCGCACGAAGAAATAAGCACCTGCAACGTTTGGTTTAGGTTTTAGCTGCATTTTTAATTTTATTGCTTAAATCGCATTTTCTCGACGAGCTGAGCACGTTTTCTGAAATGTGCTCCTCCCGTCGCTCTGGTTGGGTGCGCACAGTAAAAAGAGCTCCTGGCAGCTAGGGAGTTCCGCGTTGACCACTGCGCACGAAGAAATAAGCACCTGCAACGTTTGGTTTAGGTTTTAGGTGCATTTTTAATCTTATTGCTTAAATCGCATTTTCTCGACGAGCTGAGCACGTTTTCTGAAATGTGCTCCTCCCGTCACTCTGGTTGGGTGCGCACAGTAAAAAGTGCTCTTGGCAGCTAGAGAGTGCCGCGTTGACCACTGCGCATGAAGAAATAAGCACCTGCAACGTTTGGTTTAGGTTTTAGGTGCATTTTTAATTTTATTGCTTAGATCGCATTTTCTCGACGAGCTGAGCACGTTTTCTGAAATGTGCTCCTCCCGTCGCTCTGGTTGGGCGCGCATAGTAAAAAGTGCTCCTGGCAGCTAGAGAGTGCCGCGTTGACCACTGCGCAAGAAGAAATAAGCACCTGCAACGTTTGGTTTAGGTTTTAGGTGCATTTTTAATTTTATTGCTTAAATCGCATTTTGTCGACAAGCTGAGCACGTTTTCCGAAATGTGCTCCTCCCGTCGCTCTGGTTGGGTGCGCACAGTAAAACGAGCTCCTGGCAGCTAGGGAGTGCCGCGTTGACCACTGCGCACGAAGAAATAAGCACCTGCAACGTTTGGTTTAGGTTTTAGGTGCATTTGTAATTTTATTGCTTAAATCGCGTTCTCTCGACGAGCTGAGCACGTTTTCTGAAATGTGCTCCTCCCGTTGCTCTGGTTGGGCGCGCATAGTAAAAAGTGCTCTTGGCAGCTAAAAAGTGCCGCGTTGACCACTGCGCACAAAGAAATAAGCACCTGCAACGTTTGGTTTAGGTTTTAGGTGCATTTTAAATTTTATTGCTTAAATCGCATTTTCTCGACGAGCTGAGCACGTTTTCTGAAATGTGCTCCTCCCGTCGCTCTGGTTGTGCGCGCATAGTAAAAAGTGCTCCTGGCAGCTAGAGAGTGCCGCGTTGACCACTGCACATGAAGAAATAAGCACCTGCAACGTTTGGTTTAGGTTTTAGGTGCATTTTTAATTTTATTGCTTAAATCGCATTTTCTCGACGAGCTGAGCACGTTTTCTGAAATGTGCTCCTCCCGTCGCTCTGGTTGGGTGCGCACAGTAAAAAGTGCTCTTGGCAGCTAGAGAGTGCCGCGTTGACCACTGCGCATGAAGAAATAAGCACCTGCAACGTTTGGTTTAGGTTTTAGGTGCATTTTTAATTTGATTGCTTAAATCGCATTTTCTCGACGAGCTGAGCACGTTTTCTGAAATGTGCTCCTCCCGTCACTCTGGTTGGGTGCGCACAGTAAAAAGTGCTCCTGGCAGCTAGGGAGTGCCGCGTTGAGCACTGCGCACGAAGAAATAAGCACCTGCAACGTTTGGTTTAGGTTTTAGGTGCATTTTTAATTTTATTGCTTAAATCGCATTTTCTCGACGAGCTGACCACGTTTTCTGAAATGTGCTCCTCCCGTCACTCTGGTTGGGTGCGCACAGTAAAAAGTGCTCTTGGCAGCTAGAGAGTGCCGCGTTGACCACTGCGCATGAAGAAATAAGCACCTGCAACGTTTGGTTTAGGTTTTAGATGCATTTTTAATTTTATTGCTTAAATCGCATTTTCTCGACGAGCTGAGCACGTTTTCTGAAATGTGCTCCTCCCGTCACTCTGGTTGGGTGCGCACAGTAAAAAGTGCTCCTGGCAGCTAGGGAGTGCCGCGTTGAGCACTGCGCACGAAGAAATAAGCACCTGCAACGTTTGGTTTAGGTTTTAGGTGCATTTTTAATTTTATTGCTTAAATCGCATTTTCTCGACGAGCTGAGCACGTTTTCTGAAATGTGCTCCTCCCGTCACTCTGGTTGGGTGCGCACAGTAAAAAGTGCTCCTGGCAGCTAGGGAGTGCCGCGTTGAGCACTGCGCACGAAGAAATAAGCACCTGCAACGTTTGGTTTAGGTTTTAGGTGCATTTTTAATTTTATTGCTTAAATCGCATTTTCTCGACGAGCTGAGCACGTTTTCTGAAATGTGCTCCTCCCGTCGCTCTGGTTGGGTGCGCAGAGTAAAAAGAGCTCCTGGCAGCTAGGGAGTTCCGCGTTGACCACTGCGCACGAAGAAATAAGCACCTGCAACGTTTGGTTTAGGTTTTAGGTGCATTTTTAATTTTATTGCTTAAATCGCATTCTCTCGACGAGCTGAGCACGTTTTCTGAAATGTGCTCCTCCCGTCGCTCTGGTTGGGTGCGCACAGTAAAAAGTGCTCTTGGCAGCTCGGGAGTGCCGCGTTGACCACTGCGCATGAAGAAATAAGCACCTGCAACGTTTGGTTTAGGTTTTAGGTGCATTTTTAATTTTATTGCTTAAATCGCATTTTCTCGACGAGCTGAGCACGTTTTCTGAAATGTGCTCCTCCCGTCGCTCTGGTTGGGCGCGCATAGTAAAAAGTGCTCCTGGCAGCTAGGGAGTGCCGCGTTGAGCACTGCGCACGAAGAAATAAGCACCTGCAACGTTTGGGTTAGGTTTTAGGTGCATTTTTAATTTTATTGCTTAAATCGCATTTTCTCGACAAGCTGAGCACGTTTTCTGAAATGTGCTTCTCCCGTCGCTCTGGTTGGGTGCGCACAGTAAAAAGAGCTCCTGGCAGCTCGGGAGTGCCGCGTTGACCACTGCGCACGAAGAAATAAGCACCTGCAACGTTTGGTTTAGGTTTTAGGTGCATTTTTAATTTTATTGCTTAAATCGCATTCTCTCGACGAGCTGAGCACGTTTTCTGAAATGTGCTCCTCCCGTCGCTCTGGTTGGGTGCGCGTAGTAAAAAGTGCTCCTGGCAGCTACAGAGTGCCGCGTTGACCACTGCGCATGAAGAAATAAGCACCTGCAACGTTTGGTTTAGGTTTTAGGTGCATTTTTAATTTTATTGCTTAAATCGCATTTTCTCGACGAGCTGAGCACGTTTTCTGAAATGTGCTCCTCCCGTTGCTCTGGTTGGGCGCGCATAGTAAAAAGTGCTCCTGGCAGCTAAAGAGTGCCGCGTTGACCACTGCGCATGAAGAAATAAGCACCTGCGACGTTTGGTTTAGGTTTTAGGTGCATTTTTAATTTTATTGCTTAAATCGCATTTTCTCGACGAGCTGAGCACGTTTTCTGAAATGTGTCCTCCCGTCACTCTGGTTTTGTGCGCACAGTAAAAAGTGCTCCTGGCAGCTAGGGAGTGCCGCGTTGACCACTGCGCACGAAGAAATAAGCACCTGCAACGTTTGGTTTAGGTTTTAGGTGCATTTTTTATTTTATTGCTTAAATCGCATTCTCTCGACGAGCTGAGCACGTTTTCTGAAATGTGCTCCTCCCGTCGCTCTGGTTGGGTGCGCGTAGTAAAAAGTGCTCCTGGCAGCTAGAGAGTGCCGCGTTGACCACTGCGCATGAAGAAATAAGCACCTGCAACGTTTGGTTTAGGTTTTAGGTGCATTTTTAATCTTATTGCTTAAATCGCATTTTCTCGACGAGCTGAGCACGTTTTCTGAAATGTGCTCCTCCCGTCACTCTGGTTAGGTGCGCACAGTAAAAAGTGCTCTTGGCAGCTAGAGAGTGCCGCGTTGACCACTGCGCATGAAGAAATAAGCACCTGCAACGTTTGGTTTAGGTTTTAGGTGCATTTTTAATTTTATTGCCTAAATCGCATTTTCTCGACGAGCTGAGCACGTTTTCTGAAATGTGCTCCTCCCGTCACTCTGGTTGGGTGCGCACAGTAAAAAGTGCTCCTGGCAGCTAGAGAGTGCCGCGTTGACCACTGCGCATGAAGAAATAAGCACCTGCAACGTTTGATTTAGGTTTTAGGTGCATTTTTAATCTTATTGCTTAAATCGCATTTTCTCGACGAGCTGAGCACGTTTTCTGAAATGTGCTCCTCCCGTCACTCTGGTTGGGTGCGCACAGTAAAAAGTGCTCTTGGCAGCTAGAGAGTGCTGCGTTGACCACTGCGCATGAAGAAATAAGCACCTGCAACGTTTGGTTTAGGTTTTAGGTGCATTTTTAATTTTATTGCTTAAATCGCATTTTCTCGACGAGCTGAGCACGTTTTCTGAAATGTGCTCCTCCCGTCACTCTGGTTGGGTGCGCACAGTAAAAAGTGCTCCTGGCAGCTAGGGAGTGCCGCGTTGAGCACTACGCACGAAGAAATAAGCACCTGCAACGTTTGGTTTAGGTTTTAGCTGCATTATTAATTTTATTGCTTAAATCGCATTTTCTCGACGAGCTGAGCACGTTTTCTGAAATGTGCTCCTCCCGTCACTCTGGTTGGGTGCGCACAGTAAAAAGTGCTCTTGGCAGCTAGAGAGTGCCGCGTTGACCACTGCGCATGAAGAAATAAGCACCTGCAACGTTTGGTTTAGGTTTTAGGTGCATTTTTAATTTTTTTGCTTAAATCGCATTTTCTCGACGAGCTGAGCACGTTTTCTGAAATGTGCTCCTCCCGTCACTCTGGTTGGGTGCGCACAGTAAAAAGTGCTCCTGGCAGCTAGGGAGTGCCGCGTTGAGCACTGCGCACGAAGAAATAAGCACCTGCAACGTTTGGTTTAGGTTTTAGGTGCATTTTTAATTTTATTGCTTAAATCGCATTTTCTCGACGAGCTGAGCACGTTTTCTGAAATGGGCTCCTCCCGTCGCTCTGGTTGGGTGCGCACAGTAAAAAGTGCTCTTGGCAGCTAAAAAGTGCCGCGTTGACCACTGCGCACAAAGAAATAAGCACCTGCAACGTTTGGTTTAGGTTTCAGGTGCATTTTAAATTTTATTGCTTAAATCGCATTTTCTCGACGAGCTGAGCACGTTTTCTGAAATGTGCTCCTCCCGTCGCTCTGGTTGGGTGCGCAGAGTAAAAAGAGCTCCTGGCAGCTAGGGAGTTCCGCGTTGACCACTGCGCACGAAGAAATAAGCACCTGCAACGTTTGGTTTAGGTTTTAGGTGCATTTTTAATTTTATTGCTTAAATCGCATTCTCTCGACGAGCTGAGCACGTTTTCTGAAATGTGCTCCTCCCGTCGCTCTGGTTGGGTGCGCACAGTAAAAAGTGCTCTTGGCAGCTCGGGAGTGCCGCGTTGACCACTGCGCATGAAGAAATAAGCACCTGCAACGTTTGGTTTAGGTTTTAGGTGCATTTTTAATTGTATTGCTTAAATCGCATTTTCTCGACGAGCTGAGCACGTTTTCTGAAATGTGCTCCTCCCGTCGCTCTGGTTGGGCGCGCATAGTAAAAAGTGCTCCTGGCAGCTAGGGAGTGCCGCGTTGAGCACTGCGCACGAAGAAATAAGCACCTGCAACGTTTGGTTTAGGTTTTAGGTGCATTTTTAATTTTATTGCTTAAATCGCATTTTCTCGACAAGCTGAGCACGTTTTCTGAAATGTGCTCCTCCCGTCGCTCTGGTTGGGTGCGCACAGTAAAAAGAGCTCCTGGCAGCTCGGGAGTGCCGCGTTGACCACTGCGCACGAAGAAATAAGCACCTGCAACGTTTGGTTTAGGTTTTAGGTGCATTTTTAATTTTATTGCTTAAATCGCATTCTCTCGACGAGCTGAGCACGTTTTCTGAAATGTGCTCCTCCCGTCGCTCTGGTTGGGTGCGCGGAGTAAAAAGTGCTCCTGGCAGCTAGAGAGTGCCGCGTTGACCACTGCGCATGAAGAAATAAGCACCTGCAACGTTTGGTTTAGGTTTTAGGTGCCTTTTTAATTTTATTGCTTAAATCGCATTTTCTCAACGAGCTGAGCACGTTTTCTGAAATGTGCTCCTCCCGTCGCTCTGGTTGGGCGCGCATAGTAAAAAGTGCTCCTGGCAGCTAAAGAGTGCCGCGTTGACCACTGCGCATGAAGAAATAAGCACCTGCAACGTTTGGTTTAGGTTTTAGGTGCATTTTTAATTTTATTGCTTAAATCGCATTTTCTCGACGAGCTGAGCACGTTTTCTGAAATGTGTCCTCCCGTCACTCTGGTTTTGTGCGCACAGTAAAAAGTGCTCCTGGCAGCTAGGGAGTGCCGCGTTGACCACTGCGCACGAAGAAATAAGCACCTGCAACGTTTGGTTTAGGTTTTAGGTGCATTTTTTATTTTATTGCTTAAATCGCATTCTCTCGACGAGCTGAGCACGTTTTCTGAAATGTGCTCCTCCCGTCGCTCTGGTTGGGTGCGCGTAGTAAAAAGTGCTCCTGGCAGCTAGAGAGTGCCGCGTTGACCACTGCGCATGAAGAAATAAGCACCTGCAACGTTTGGTTTAGGTTTTAGGTGCATTTTTAATCTTATTGCTTAAATCGCATTTTCTCGACGAGCTGAGCACGTTTTCTGAAATGTGCTCCTCCCGTCACTCTGGTTAGGTGCGCACAGTAAAAAGTGCTCTTGGCAGCTAGAGAGTGCCGCGTTGACCACTGCGCATGAAGAAATAAGCACCTGCAACGTTTGGTTTAGGTTTTAGGTGCATTTTTAATTTTATTGCTTAAATCGCATTTTCTCGACGAGCTGAGCACGTTTTCTGAAATGTGCTCCTCCCGTCACTCTGGTTGGGTGCGCACAGTAAAAAGTGCTCCTGGCAGCTAGAGAGTGCCGCATTGACCACTGCGCATGAAGAAATAAGCACCTGCAACGTTTGATTTAGGTTTTAGGTGCATTTTTAATCTTATTGCTTAAATCGCATTTTCTCGACGAGCTGAGCACGTTTTCTGAAATGTGCTCCTCCCGTCACTCTGGTTGGGTGCGCACAGTAAAAAGTGCTCTTGGCAGCTAGAGAGTGCCGCGTTGACCACTGCGCATGAAGAAATAAGCACCTGCAACGTTTGGTTTAGGTTTTAGGTGCATTTTTAATTTTATTGCTTAAATCGCATTTTCTCGACGAGCTGAGCACGTTTTCTGAAATGTGCTCCTCCCGTCACTCTGGTTGGGTGCGCACAGTAAAAAGTGCTCCTGGCAGCTAGGGAGTGCCGCGTTGAGCACTACGCACGAAGAAATAAGCACCTGCAACGTTTGGTTTAGGTTTTAGCTGCATTATTAATTTTATTGCTTAAATCGCATTTTCTCGACGAGCTGAGCACGTTTTCTGAAATGTGCTCCTCCCGTCGCTCTGGTTGGGTGCGCACAGTAAAAAGAGCTCCTGGCAGCTAGGGAGTTCCGCGTTGACCACTGCGCACGAAGAAATAAGCACCTGCAACGTTTGGTTTAGGTTTTAGGTGCATTTTTAATTTTATTGCTTAAATCGCATTCTCTCGACGAGCTGAGCACGTTTTCTGAAATGTGCTCCTCCCGTTGCTCTGGTTGGGTGCGCACAGTAAAAAGTGCTCTTGGCAGCTCGGGAGTGCCGCGTTGACCACTGCGCATGAAGAAATAAGCACCTGCAACGTTTGGTTTAGGTTTTAGGTGCATTTTTAATTTTATTGCTTAAATCGCATTTTCTCGACGAGCTGAGCACGTTTTCTGAAATGTGCTCCTCCCGTCACTCTGGTTGGGCGCGCATAGTAAAAAGTGCTCCTGGCAGCTAGAGAGTGCCGCGTTGACCACTGCGCATGAAGAAATAAGCACCTGCAACGTTTGGTTTAGGTTTTAGGTGCATTTTTAATTTTATTGCTTAAATCGCATTTTCTCGACGAGCTGAGCACGTTTTCTGAAATGTGCTCCTCCCGTCACTCTGGTTGGGTGCACACAGTAAAAAGTGCTCCTGGCAGCTAGGGAGTGCCGCGTTGACCACTGCGCACGAAGAAATAAGCACCTGCAACGTTTGGTTTAGGTTTTAGGTGCATTTTTTTTATTTTATTGCTTAAATCGCATTCTCTCGACGAGCTGAGCACGTTTTCTGAAATGTGCTCCTCCCGTCGCTCTGGTTGGGTGCGCGTAGTAAAAAGTGCTCCTGGCAGCTAGAGAGTTCCGCGTTGACCACTGCGCATGAAGAAATAAGCACCTGCAACGTTTGGTTTAGGTTTTAGGTGCATTTTTAATTTTATTGCTTAAATCGCATTTTCTCGACGAGCTGAGCACGTTTTCTGAAATGGGCTCCTCCCGTCGCTCTGGTTGGGTGCGCACAGTAAAAAGTGCTCTTGGCAGCTAGAGAGTGCCGCGTTGAGCACTGCGCACGAAGAAATAAGCGCCTGCAACGTTTGGTTTAGGTTTTAGGTGCATTTTTAATTTTATTGCTTAAATCGCATTCTCTCGACGAGCTGAGCACGTTTTCTGAAATGTGCTCCTCCCGTCGCTCTGGTTGGGTGCGCGTAGTAAAAAGTGCTCCTGGCAGCTAGAGAGTGCCGCGTTGACCACTGCGCATGAAGAAATAAGCACCTGCAACGTTTGGTTTAGGTTTTAGGTGCATTTTTAATTTTATTGCTTAAATCGCATTTTCTCGACGAGCTGAGCACGTTTTCTGAAATGGGCTCCTCCCGTCAATCTGGTTGGGTGCGCACAGTAAAAAGAGCTCCTGGCAGCTAGGGAGTTCCGCGTTGACCACTGCGCACGAAGAAATAAGCACCTGCAACGTTTGGTTTAGGTTTTAGGTGCATTTTTAATTTTATTGCTTAAATCGCATTCTCTCGACGAGCTGAGCACGTTTTCTGAAATGTGCTCCTCCCGTCGCTCTGGTTGGGTGCACACAGTAAAAAGAGCTCCTGGCAGCTAGGGAGTGCCACGTTGACCACTGCGCACGAAGAAATAAGCACCTGCAACGTTTGGTTTAGGTTTTAGGTGCATTTTTAATTTTATTGCTTAAATTGCGTTTTCTCGATGAGCTGAGCACGTTTTCTGAAATGTGCTCCTCCCGTCACTCTGGTTGGGTGCGCACAGTAAAAAGTGCTCTTGGCAGCTAGAGAGTGCCGCGTTGACCACTGCGCATGAAGAAATAACCACCTGCAACGTTTGGTTTAGGGTTTAGGTGCATTTTTAATTTTATTGCTTAAATCGCATTTTCTCGACGAGCTGAGTACGTTTTCTGAAATGTGCTCCTTCCGTCACTCTGGTTGGGTGCGCACAGTAAAAAGTGCTCCTGGCAGCTAGGGAGTGCTGCGTTGACCACTGCGCACGAAGAAATAAGCACCTGCAACGTTTGGTTTAGGTTTTAGGTGCATTTTTAATTTTATTGTTTAAATCGCATTTTCTCGACGAGCTGAGCACGTTTTCTGAAATGTGCTCCTCCCGTCGCTCTGGTTGGATGCGCACAGTAAAAAGAGCTCCTGGCAGCTAGGGAGTGCCGCGTTGACCACTGCGCACGAAGAAATAAGCACCTGCAACGTTTGGTTTAGGTTTTAGGTGCATTTCTTATTTTATTGCTTAAATCGCATTCTCTCGACGAGCTGAGCACGTTTTCTGAAATGTGCTCCTCCTGTCGCTCTGGTTGGGTGCACACAGTAAAAAGAGCTCCTGGCAGCTAGGGAGTGCCGCGTTGACCACTGCGCACGAAGAAATAAGCACCTGCAACGTTTGGTTTAGGTTTTAGGTGCATTTTTTATTTTATTGCTTAAATCGCATTCTCTCGACGAGCTGAGCACGTTTTCTGAAATGTGCTCCTCCCGTCACTCTGGTTGGGTGCGCACAGTAAAAAGTGCTCCTGGCAGCTAGGGAGTGCCGCGTTGAGCACTACGCACGAAGAAATAAGCACCTGCAACGTTTGGTTTAGGTTTTAGGTGCATTTTTAATTTTATTGCTTAAATCGCATTTTCTCGACGAGCTGAGCACGTTTTCTGAAATGTGCTCCTCCCGTCACTCTGGTTGGGTGCGCACAGTAAAAAGTGCTCCTGGCAGCTAGGGAGTGCCGCGTTGAGCACTACGCACGAAGAAATAAGCACCTGCAACGTTTGGTTTAGGTTTTAGGTGCATTTTTAATTTTATTGCTTAAATCGCATTGTCTCGACGAGCTGAGCACGTTTTCTGAAATGTGCTCCTCCCGTCGCTCTGGTTGGGTGCGCAGAGTAAAAAGAGCTCCTGGCAGCTAGGGAGTTCCGCGTTGACCACTGCGCATGAAGAAATAAGCACCTGCAACGTTTGATTTAGGTTTTAGGTGCATTTTTAATCTTATTGCTTAAATCGCATTTTCTCGACGAGCTGAGCACGTTTTCTGAAATGTGCTCCTCCCGTCACTCTGGTTGGGTGCGCACAGTAAAAAGTGCTCTTGGCAGCTCGGGAGTGCCGCGTTGACCACTGCACATGAAGAAATAAGCACCTGCAACGTTTGGTTTAGGTTTTAGGTGCATTTTTAATTTTATTGCTTAAATCGCATTTTCTCGACGAGCTGAGCACGTTTTCTGAAATGTGCTCCTCCCGTCACTCTGGTTGGGTGCGCACAGTAAAAAGTGCTCTTGTCAGCTAGAGAGTGCCGCGTTGACCACTGCGCATGAAGAAATAAGCACCTGCAACGTTTGGTTTAGGTTTTAGGTGCATTTTTAATTTTATTGCTTAAATCGCATTTTCTCGACGAGCTGAGGACGTTTTCTGAAATGTGCTCCTCCCGTCGCTCTGGTTGGGTGCGCATAGTAAAAGGTGCTCCTGGCAGCTAGAGAGTGCCGCGTTGACCACTGCGCATGAAAAAATAAGCACCTGCATCGTTTGGTTTAGGTTTTAGCTGCATTTTTTATATTATTGCTTAAATCGCATTCTCTCGACGAGCTGAGCACGTTTTCTGAAATGTGCTCCTCCCGTCGCTCTGGTTGGGTGCGCATAGTAAAAAGTGCTCCTGGCAGCTAGAGAGTGCCGCGTTGACCACTGCGCATGAAGAAATAACCACCTGCAACGTTTGGTTTAGGTTTTAGGTGCATTTTTAATTTTATTGCTTAAATCGCATTTTCTCGACAAGCTGAGCACGTTTTCTGAAATTTGCTCCTCCCGTCGCTCTGGTTGGGTGCGCATAGGAAAAAGTGCTCTTGGCAGCTAGAGAGTGCCGCGTTGACCACTGCGCTTGAAGAAACACCACCTGCAACGTTTGGTTTAGGTTTTGGGTGCATTTTTAATTTTATTGCTTAAATCGCATTTTCTCGACGAGCTGAGCACGTTTTCTGAAATGGGCTCCTCCCGTCGCTCTGGTTGGGTGCGCACAGTAAAAAGTGCTCTTGGCAGCTCGGGAGTGCCGCGTTGACCACTGCACATGAAGAAATAAGCACCTGCAACGTTTGGTTTAGGTTTTAGGTGCATTTTTAATTTTATTGCTTAAATCGCATTTTCTCGACGAGCTGAGCACGTTTTCTGAAATGTGCTCCTCCCGTCGCTCTGGTTGGGCGCGCATAGTAAAAAGTGCTCCTGGCAGCTAGAGAGTGCCGCGTTGACCACTGCGCATGAAAAAATAAGCACCTGCAACGTTTGGTTTAGGTTTTAGCTGCATTTTTTATATTATTGCTTAAATCGCATTCTCTCGACGAGCTGAGCACGTTTTCTGAAATGTGCTCCTCCCGTCGCTCTGGTTGGGTGCGCATAGTAAAAAGTGCTCTTGGCAGCTAGGGAGTGCCGCGTTCACCACTGCACATGAAGAAATAAGCACCTGAAACGTTTGGTTTAGGTTTTAGGTGCATTTTTAATTTTATTGCTTAAATCGCATTTTCTCGACGAGCTGAGCACGTTTTCTGAAATGTGCTCCTCCCGTCACTCTGGTTGGGTGCGCACAGTAAAAAGTGCTCTTGGCAGCTAGAGAGTGCCGCGTTGACCACTGCACATGAAGAAATAAGCACCTGCAACGTTTGGTTTAGGTTTTAGGTGCATTTTTAATTTTATTGCTTAAATCGCATTTTCTCGACGAGCTGAGCACGTTTTCTGAAATGTGCTCCTCCCGTCGCTCTGGTTGGGTGCGCACAGTAAAAAGAGCTCCTGGCAGCTAGGGAGTGCCGCGTTGACCACTGCGCACGAAGAAATAAGCACCTGCAACGTTTGGTTTAGGTTTTAGGTGCATTTTTAATTTTATTGCTTAAATCGCTTTTTCTCGACGAGCTGAGCACGTTTTCTGAAATGTTCTCCTCCCGTCACTCTGGTTGGGTGCACACAGTAAAAAGTGCTCCTGGCAGCTAGGGAGTGCCGCGTTGAGCACTGCGCACGAAGAAATAAGCACCTGCAACGTTTGGTTTAGGTTTTAGGTGCATTTTTAATTTTATTGCTTAAATCGCATTTTCTCGACGAGCTGAGCACGTTTTCTGAAATGGGCTCCTCCCGTCAATCTGGTTGGGTGCGCACAGTAAAAAGAGCTCCTGGCAGCTAGGGAGTTCCGCGTTGACCACTGCGCACGAAGAAATAAGCACCTGCAACGTTTGGTTTAGGTTTTAGGTGCATTTTTAATTTTATTGCTTAAATCGCATTCTCTCGACGAGCTGAGCACGTTTTCTGAAATGTGCTCCTCCCGTCGCTCTGGTTGGGTGCACACAGTAAAAAGAGCTCCTGGCAGCTAGGGAGTGCCACGTTGACCACTGCGCACGAAGAAATAAGCACCTGCAACGTTTGGTTTAGGTTTTAGGTGCATTTTTAATTTTATTGCTTAAATTGCGTTTTCTCGATGAGCTGAGCACGTTTTCTGAAATGTGCTCCTCCCGTCACTCTGGTTGGGTGCGCACAGTAAAAAGTGCTCTTGGCAGCTAGAGAGTGCCGCGTTGACCACTGCGCATGAAGAAATAACCACCTGCAACGTTTGGTTTAGGGTTTAGGTGCATTTTTAATTTTATTGCTTAAATCGCATTTTCTCGACGAGCTGAGTACGTTTTCTGAAATGTGCTCCTTCCGTCACTCTGGTTGGGTGCGCACAGTAAAAAGTGCTCCTGGCAGCTAGGGAGTGCTGCGTTGACCACTGCGCACGAAGAAATAAGCACCTGCAACGTTTGGTTTAGGTTTTAGGTGCATTTTTAATTTTATTGTTTAAATCGCATTTTCTCGACGAGCTGAGCACGTTTTCTGAAATGTGCTCCTCCCGTCGCTCTGGTTGGATGCGCACAGTAAAAAGAGCTCCTGGCAGCTAGGGAGTGCCGCGTTGACCACTGCGCACGAAGAAATAAGCACCTGCAACGTTTGGTTTAGGTTTTAGGTGCATTTCTTATTTTATTGCTTAAATCGCATTCTCTCGACGAGCTGAGCACGTTTTCTGAAATGTGCTCCTCCTGTCGCTCTGGTTGGGTGCACACAGTAAAAAGAGCTCCTGGCAGCTAGGGAGTGCCGCGTTGACCACTGCGCACGAAGAAATAAGCACCTGCAACGTTTGGTTTAGGTTTTAGGTGCATTTTTTATTTTATTGCTTAAATCGCATTCTCTCGACGAGCTGAGCACGTTTTCTGAAATGTGCTCCTCCCGTCACTCTGGTTGGGTGCGCACAGTAAAAAGTGCTCCTGGCAGCTAGGGAGTGCCGCGTTGAGCACTACGCACGAAGAAATAAGCACCTGCAACGTTTGGTTTAGGTTTTAGGTGCATTTTTAATTTTATTGCTTAAATCGCATTTTCTCGACGAGCTGAGCACGTTTTCTGAAATGTGCTCCTCCCGTCACTCTGGTTGGGTGCGCACAGTAAAAAGTGCTCCTGGCAGCTAGGGAGTGCCGCGTTGAGCACTACGCACGAAGAAATAAGCACCTGCAACGTTTGGTTTAGGTTTTAGGTGCATTTTTAATTTTATTGCTTAAATCGCATTGTCTCGACGAGCTGAGCACGTTTTCTGAAATGTGCTCCTCCCGTCGCTCTGGTTGGGTGCGCAGAGTAAAAAGAGCTCCTGGCAGCTAGGGAGTTCCGCGTTGACCACTGCGCATGAAGAAATAAGCACCTGCAACGTTTGATTTAGGTTTTAGGTGCATTTTTAATCTTATTGCTTAAATCGCATTTTCTCGACGAGCTGAGCACGTTTTCTGAAATGTGCTCCTCCCGTCACTCTGGTTGGGTGCGCACAGTAAAAAGTGCTCTTGGCAGCTAGAGAGTGCCGCGTTGACCACTGCGCATGAAGAAATAAGCACCTGCAACGTTTGGTTTAGGTTTTAGGTGCATTTTTAATTTTATTGCTTAAATCGCATTTTCTCGACGAGCTGAGCACGTTTTCTGAAATGTGCTCCTCCCGTCACTCTGGTTGGGTGCGCACAGTAAAAAGTGCTCCTGGCAGCTATTGAGTGCCGCGTTGAGCACTACGCACGAAGAAATAAGCACCTGCAACGTTTGGTTTAGGTTTTAGCTGCATTATTAATTTTATTGCTTAAATCGCATTTTCTCGACGAGCTGAGCACGTTTTCTGAAATGTGCTCCTCCCGTCGCTCTGGTTGGGTGCGCACAGTAAAAAGAGCTCCTGGCAGCTAGGGAGTTCCGCGTTGACCACTGCGCACGAAGAAATAAGCACCTGCAACGTTTGGTTTAGGTTTTAGGTGCATTTTTAATTTTATTGCTTAAATCGCATTCTCTCGACGAGCTGAGCACGTTTTCTGAAATGTGCTCCTCCCGTCGCTCTGGTTGGGTGCGCAGAGTAAAAAGTGCTCTTGGCAGCTCGGGAGTGCCGCGTTGACCACTGCGCATGAAGAAATAAGCACCTGCAACGTTTGGTTTAGGTTTTAGGTGCATTTTTAATTTTATTGCTTAAATCGCATTTTCTCGACGAGCTGAGCACGTTTTCTGAAATGTGCTCCTCCCGTCGCTCTGGTTGGGCGCGCATAGTAAAAAGTGCTCCTGGCAGCTAGAGAGTGCCGCGTTGACCACTGCGCATGAAGAAATAAGCACCTGCAACGTTTGGTTTAGGTTTTAGGTGCATTTTTAATTTTATTGCTTAAATCGCATTTTCTCGACGAGCTGAGCACGTTTTCTGAAATGTGCTCCTCCCGTCACTCTGGTTGGGTGCGCACAGTAAAAAGTGCTCCTGGCAGCTAGGGAGTGCCGCGTTGACCACTGCGCACGAAGAAATAACCACCTGCAACGTTTGGTTTAGGTTTTAGGTGCATTTTTAATTTTATTGCTTAAATCGCATTTTCTCGACGAGCTGAGCACGTTTTCTGAAATGTGCTCCTCCCGTCACTCTGGTTGGGTGCGCACAGTAAAAAGTGCTCTTGGCAGCTAAAAAGTGCCGCGTTGACCACTGCGCACAAAGAAATAAGCACCTGCAACGTTTGGTTTAGGTTTTAGGTGCATTTTAAATTTTATTGCTTAAATCGCATTTTCTCGACGAGCTGAGCACGTTTTCTGAAATGTGCTCCTCCCGTCGCTCTGGTTGTGCGCGCATAGTAAAAAGTGCTCCTGGCAGCTAGAGAGTGCCGCGTTGACCACTGCGCATGAAGAAATAAGCACCTGCAACGTTTGGTTTAGGTTTTAGGTGCATTTTTAATTTTATTGCTTAAATCGCATTTTCTCGACGAGCTGAGCACGTTTTCTGAAATGTGCTCCTCCCGTCACTCTGGTTGGGTGCGCACAGTAAAAAGTGCTCCTGGCAGCTAGGGAGTGCCGCGTTGACCACTGCGCACGAAGAAATAACCACCTGCAACGTTTGGTTTAGGTTTTAGGTGCATTTTTAATTTTATTGCTTAAATCGCATTTTCTCGACGAGCTGAGCACGTTTTCTGAAATGTGCTCCTCCCGTCACTCTGGTTGGGTGCGCACAGTAAAAAGTGCTCTTGGCAGCTAAAAAGTGCCGCGTTGACCACTGCGCACAAAGAAATAAGCACCTGCAACGTTTGGTTTAGGTTTTAGGTGCATTTTAAATTTTATTGCTTAAATCGCATTTTCTCGACGAGCTGAGCACGTTTTCTGAAATGTGCTCCTCCCGTCGCTCTGGTTGTGCGCGCATAGTAAAAAGTGCTCCTGGCAGCTAGAGAGTGCCGCGTTGACCACTGCACATGAAGAAATAAGCACCTGCAACGTTTGGTTTAGGTTTTAGGTGCATTTTTAATTTTATTGCTTAAATCGCATTTTCTCGACGAGCTGAGCACGTTTTCTGAAATGTGCTCCTCCCGTCGCTCTGGTTGGGTGCGCACAGTAAAAAGAGCTCCTGGCAGCTAGGGAGTGCCGCGTTGACCACTGCGCACGAAGAAATAAGCACCTGCAACGTTTGGTTTAGGTTTTAGGTGCATTTTTAATTTTATTGCTTAAATCGCTTTTTCTCGACGAGCTGAGCACGTTTTCTGAAATGTTCTCCTCCCGTCACTCTGGTTGGGTGCACACAGTAAAAAGTGCTCCTGGCAGCTAGGGAGTGCCGCGTTGAGCACTGCGCACGAAGAAATAAGCACCTGCAACGTTTGGTTTAGGTTTTAGGTGCATTTTTAATTTTATTGCTTAAATCGCATTTTCTCGACGAGCTGAGCACGTTTTCTGAAATGGGCTCCTCCCGTCAATCTGGTTGGGTGCGCACAGTAAAAAGAGCTCCTGGCAGCTAGGGAGTTCCGCGTTGACCACTGCGCACGAAGAAATAAGCACCTGCAACGTTTGGTTTAGGTTTTAGGTGCATTTTTAATTTTATTGCTTAAATCGCATTCTCTCGACGAGCTGAGCATGTTTTCTGAAATGTGCTCCTCCCGTCGCTCTGGTTGGGTGCGCACAGTAAAAAGAACTCTTGGCAGCTCGGGAGTGCCGCGTTGACCACTGCGCATGAAGAAATAAGCACCTGCAACGTTTGGTTTAGGTTTGAGGTGCATTTTTAATTTTATTGCTTAAATCGCATTTTCTCGACGAGCTGAGCACGTTTTCTGAAATGTGCTCCTCCCGTCGCTCTGGTTGGGTGCGCATAGTAAAAAGTGCTCCTGGCAGCTAGAGAGTGCCGCGTTGACCACTGCGCATGAAAAAATAAGCACCTGCATCGTTTGGTTTAGGTTTTAGCTGCATTTTTTATATTATTGCTTAAATCGCATTCTCTCGACGAGCTGAGCACGTTTTCTGAAATGTGCTCCTCCCGTCGCTCTGGTTGGGTGCGCATAGTAAAAAGTGCTCTTGGCAGCTAGGGAGTGCCGCGTTCACCACTGCACATGAAGAAATAAGCACCTGCAACGTTTGGTTTAGGTTTTAGGTGCATTTTTAATTTTATTGCTTAAATCGCATTTTCTCGACGAGCTGAGCACGTTTTCTGAAATGTGCTCCTCCCGTCACTCTGGTTGGGTGCGCACAGTAAAAAGTGCTCTTGGCAGCTAAAAAGTGCCGCGTTGACCACTGCGCACAAAGAAATAAGCACCTGCAACGTTTGGTTTAGGTTTTAGGTGCATTTTAAATTTTATTGCTTAAATCGCATTTTCTCGACGAGCTGAGCAAGTTTTCTGAAATGTGCTCCTCCCGACGCTCTGGTTGGGTGCGCACAGTAAAAAGAGCTCCTGGCAGCTAGGGAGTTCCGCGTTGACCACTGCGCACGAAGAAATAAGCACCTGCAACGTTTGGTTTAGGTTTTAGGTGCATTTTTAATTTTATTGCTTAAATCGCATTCTCTCGACGAGCTGAGCACGTTTTCTGAAATGTGCTCCTCCCGTCGCTCTGGTTGGGTGCGCACAGTAAAAAGTGCTCTTGGCAGCTCGGGAGTGCCGCGTTGACCACTGCTTATGAAGAAATAAGCACCTGCAACGTTTGGTTTAGGTTTTAGGTGCATTTTTAATTTTATTGCTTAAATCGCATTTTCTCGACGAGCTGAGCACGTTTTCTGAAATGTGCTCCTCCCGTCGCTCTGGTTGGGCGCGCATAGTAAAAAGTGCTCCTGGCAGCTAGGGAGTGCCGCGTTGAGCACTGCGCACGAAGATATAAGCACCTGCAACGTTTGGTTTAGGTTTTAGGTGCATTTTTAATTTTATTGCTTAAATCGCATTTTCTCGACAAGCTGAGCACGTTTTCTGAAATGTGCTCCTCCCGTCGCTCTGGTTGGGTGCGCACAGTAAAAAGAGCTCCTGGCAGCTAGGGAGTGCCGCGTTGACCACTGCGCACGAAGAAATAAGCACCTGCAACGTTTGGTTTAGGTTTTAGGTGCATTTTTAATTTTATTGCTTAAATCGAATTTTCTCGACGAGCTGAGCACGTTTTCTGAAATGTGCTCCTCCCGTCACTCTGGTTGGGTGCGCACAGTAAAAAGTGCTCTTGGCAGCTAAAAAGTGCCGCGTTGACCACTGCGCACAAAGAAATAAGCACCTGCAACGTTTGGTTTAGGTTTTAGGTGCATTTTAAATTTTATTGCTTAAATCGCATTTTCTCGACGAGCTGAGCACGTTTTCTGAAATGTGCTCCTCCCGTCGCTCTGGTTGTGCGCGCATAGTAAAAAGTGCTCCTGGCAGCTAGAGAGTGCCGCGTTGACCACTGCACATGAAGAAATAAGCACCTGCAACGTTTGGTTTAGGTTTTAGGTGCATTTTTAATTTTATTGCTTAAATCGCATTTTCTCGACGAGCTGAGCACGTTTTCTGAAATGTGCTCCTCCCGTCGCTCTGGTTGGGTGCGCACAGTAAAAAGAGCTCCTGGCAGCTAGGGAGTGCCGCGTTGACCACTGCGCACGAAGAAATAAGCACCTGCAACGTTTGGTTTAGGTTTTAGGTGCATTTTTAATTTTATTGCTTAAATCGCTTTTTCTCGACGAGCTGAGCACGTTTTCTGAAATGTTCTCCTCCCGTCACTCTGGTTGGGTGCACACAGTAAAAAGTGCTCCTGGCAGCTAGGGAGTGCCGCGTTGAGCACTACGCACGAAGAAATAAGCACCTGCAACGTTTGGTTTAGGTTTTAGGTGCATTTTTAATTTTATTGCTTAAATCGCATTGTCTCGACGAGCTGAGCACGTTTTCTGAAATGTGCTCCTCCCGTCGCTCTGGTTGGGTGCGCAGAGTAAAAAGAGCTCCTGGCAGCTAGGGAGTTCCGCGTTGACCACTGCGCATGAAGAAATAAGCACCTGCAACGTTTGATTTAGGTTTTAGGTGCATTTTTAATCTTATTGCTTAAATCGCATTTTCTCGACGAGCTGAGCACGTTTTCTGAAATGTGCTCCTCCCGTCACTCTGGTTGGGTGCGCACAGTAAAAAGTGCTCTTGGCAGCTAGAGAGTGCCGCGTTGACCACTGCGCATGAAGAAATAAGCACCTGCAACGTTTGGTTTAGGTTTTAGGTGCATTTTTAATTTTATTGCTTAAATCGCATTTTCTCGACGAGCTGAGCACGTTTTCTGAAATGTGCTCCTCCCGTCACTCTGGTTGGGTGCGCACAGTAAAAAGTGCTCCTGGCAGCTATTGAGTGCCGCGTTGAGCACTACGCACGAAGAAATAAGCACCTGCAACGTTTGGTTTAGGTTTTAGCTGCATTATTAATTTTATTGCTTAAATCGCATTTTCTCGACGAGCTGAGCACGTTTTCTGAAATGTGCTCCTCCCGTCGCTCTGGTTGGGTGCGCACAGTAAAAAGAGCTCCTGGCAGCTAGGGAGTTCCGCGTTGACCACTGCGCACGAAGAAATAAGCACCTGCAACGTTTGGTTTAGGTTTTAGGTGCATTTTTAATTTTATTGCTTAAATCGCATTCTCTCGACGAGCTGAGCACGTTTTCTGAAATGTGCTCCTCCCGTCGCTCTGGTTGGGTGCGCAGAGTAAAAAGTGCTCTTGGCAGCTCGGGAGTGCCGCGTTGACCACTGCGCATGAAGAAATAAGCACCTGCAACGTTTGGTTTAGGTTTTAGGTGCATTTTTAATTTTATTGCTTAAATCGCATTTTCTCGACGAGCTGAGCACGTTTTCTGAAATGTGCTCCTCCCGTCGCTCTGGTTGGGCGCGCATAGTAAAAAGTGCTCCTGGCAGCTAGAGAGTGCCGCGTTGACCACTGCGCATGAAGAAATAAGCACCTGCAACGTTTGGTTTAGGTTTTAGGTGCATTTTTAATTTTATTGCTTAAATCGCATTTTCTCGACGAGCTGAGCACGTTTTCTGAAATGTGCTCCTCCCGTCACTCTGGTTGGGTGCGCACAGTAAAAAGTGCTCCTGGCAGCTAGGGAGTGCCGCGTTGACCACTGCGCACGAAGAAATAAGCACCTGCAACGTTTGGTTTAGGTTTTAGGTGCATTTTTTTATTTTATTGCTTAAATCGCATTCTCTCGACGAGCTGAGCACGTTTTCTGAAATGTGCTCCTCCCGTCGCTCTGGTTGGGTGCGCGTAGTAAAAAGTGCTCCTGGCAGCTAGAGAGTGCCGCGTTGACCACTGCGCATGAAGAAATAAGCACCTGCAACGTTTGGTTTAGGTTTTAGGTGCATTTTTAATCTTATTGCTTAAATCGCATTTTCTCGACGAGCTGAGCACGTTTTCTGAAATGTGCTCCTCCCGTCACTCTGGTTGGGTGCGCACAGTAAAAAGTGCTCTTGGCAGCTAGAGAGTGCCGCGTTGACCACTGCGCATGAAGAAATAAGCACCTGCAACGTTTGGTTTAGGTTTTAGGTGCATTTTTAATTTTATTGCTTAAATCGCATTTTCTCGACGAGCTGAGCACGTTTTCTGAAATGTGCTCCTCCCGTCACTCTGGTTGGGTGCGCACAGTAAAAAGTGCTCTTGGCAGCTAGAGAGTGCCGCGTTGACCACTGCGCATGAAGAAATAAGCACCTGCAACGTTTGGTTTAGGTTTTAGGTGCATTTTTAATTTTATTGCTTAAATCTCATTTTCTCGACGAGCTGAGCACGTTTTCTGAAATGTGCTCCTCCCGTCACTCTGGTTGGGTGCGCACAGTAAAAAGTGCTCCTGGCAGCTAGAGAGTGCCGCGTTGACCACTGCGCATGAAGAAATAAGCACCTGCAACGTTTGGTTTAGGTTTTAGGTGCATTTTTAATCTTATTGCTTAAATCGCATTTTCTCGACGAGCTGAGCACGTTTTCTGAAATGTGCTCCTCCCGTCACTCTGGTTGGGTGCGCACAGTAAAAAGTGCTCTTGTCAGCTAGAGAGTGCCGCGTTGACCACTGCGCATGAAGAAATAAGCACCTGCAACGTTTGGTTTAGGTTTTAGGTGCATTTTTAATTTTATTGCTTAAATCGCATTTTCTCGACGAGCTGAGCACGTTTTCTGAAATGTGCTCCTCCCGTCGCTCTGGTTGGGCGCGCATAGTAAAAAGTGCTCCTGGCAGCTAGAGAGTGCCGCGTTGACCACTGCGCATGAAAAAATAAGCACCTGCAACGTTTGGTTTAGGTTTTAGCTGCATTTTTTATATTATTGCTTAAATCGCATTCTCTCGACGAGCTGAGCACGTTTTCTGAAATGTGCTCCTCCCGTCGCTCTGGTTGGGTGCGCATAGTAAAAAGTGCTCCTGGCAGCTAGAGAGTGCCGCGTTGACCACTGCGCATGAAGAAATAAGCACCTGCAACGTTTGGTTTAGGTTTTAGGTGCATTTTTAATTTTATTGCTTAAATCGCATTTTCTCGACAAGCTGAGCACGTTTTCAGAAATTTGCTCCTCCCGTCGCTCTGGTTGGGTGCGCATAGGAAAAAGTGCTCTTGGCAGCTAGAGAGTGCCGCGTTGACCACTGCGCTTGAAGAAATAACCACCTGCAACGTTTGGTTTAGGTTTTGGGTGCATTTTTAATTTTATTGCTTAAATCGCATTTTCTCGACGAGCTGAGCACGTTTTCTGAAATGGGCTCCTCCCGTCGCTCTGGTTGGGTGCGCATAGTAAAAAGTGCTCCTGGCAGCTAGAGAGTGCCGCGTTGACCACTGCGCATGAAGAAATAAGCACCTGCAACGTTTGGTTTAGGTTTTAGGTGCATTTTTAATTTTATTGCTTAAATCGCATTTTCTCGACAAGCTGAGCACGTTTTCTGAAATGGGCTCCTCCCGTCGCTCTGGTTGGGTGCGCACAGTAAAAAGAGCTCCTGGCAGCTAGGGAGTTCCGCGTTGACCACTGCGCACGAAGAAATAAGCACCTGCAACGTTTGGTTTAGGTTTTAGGTGCATTTTTAATCTTATTGCTTAAATCGCATTTTCTCGACGAGCTGAGCACGTTTTCTGAAATGTGCTCCTCCCGTCACTCTGGTTGGGTGCGCACAGTAAAAAGTGCTCTTGTCAGCTAGAGAGTGCCGCGTTGACCACTGCGCATGAAGAAATAAGCACCTGCAACGTTTGGTTTAGGTTTTAGGTGCATTTTTAATTTTATTGCTTAAATCGCATTTTCTCGACGAGCTGAGCACGTTTTCTGAAATGTGCTCCTCCCGTCGCTCTGGTTGGGCGCGCATAGTAAAAAGTGCTCCTGGCAGCTAGAGAGTGCCGCGTTGACCACTGCGCATGAAAAAATAAGCACCTGCAACGTTTGGTTTAGGTTTTAGCTGCATTTTTTATATTATTGCTTAAATCGCATTCTCTCGACGAGCTGAGCACGTTTTCTGAAATGTGCTCCTCCCGTCGCTCTGGTTGGGTGCGCATAGTAAAAAGTGCTCCTGGCAGCTAGAGAGTGCCGCGTTGACCACTGCGCATGAAGAAATAAGCACCTGCAACGTTTGGTTTAGGTTTTAGGTGCATTTTTAATTTTATTGCTTAAATCGCATTTTCTCGACAAGCTGAGCACGTTTTCAGAAATTTGCTCCTCCCGTCGCTCTGGTTGGGTGCGCATAGGAAAAAGTGCTCTTGGCAGCTAGAGAGTGCCGCGTTGACCACTGCGCTTGAAGAAATAACCACCTGCAACGTTTGGTTTAGGTTTTGGGTGCATTTTTAATTTTATTGCTTAAATCGCATTTTCTCGACGAGCTGAGCACGTTTTCTGAAATGGGCTCCTCCCGTCGCTCTGGTTGGGTGCGCATAGTAAAAAGTGCTCCTGGCAGCTAGAGAGTGCCGCGTTGACCACTGCGCATGAAGAAATAAGCACCTGCAACGTTTGGTTTAGGTTTTAGGTGCATTTTTAATTTTATTGCTTAAATCGCATTTTCTCGACAAGCTGAGCACGTTTTCTGAAATGGGCTCCTCCCGTCGCTCTGGTTGGGTGCGCACAGTAAAAAGAGCTCCTGGCAGCTAGGGAGTTCCGCGTTGACCACTGCGCACGAAGAAATAAGCACCTGCAACGTTTGGTTTAGGTTTTAGGTGCATTTTTAATTTTATTGCTTAAATCGCATTTTCTCGACGAGCTGAGCACGTTTTCTGAAATGTGCTCCTCCCGTCACTCTGGTTGGGTGCGCATAGTAAAAAGTGCTCTTGGCAGCTAAAGAGTGCCGCGTTGACCACTGCGCACAAAGAAATAAGCACCTGCAACGTTTGGTTTAGGTTTTAGGTGCATTTTAAATTTTATTGCTTAAATCGCATTTTCTCGACGAGCTGAGCACGTTTTCTGAAATGTGCTCCTCCCGTCGCTCTGGTTGGGTGCGCACAGTAAAAAGAGCTCCTGGCAGCTAGGGAGTTCCGCGTTGACCACTGCGCACGAAGAAATAAGCACCTGCAACGTTTGGTTTAGGTTTTAGGTGCATTTTTAATTTTATTGCTTAAATCGCATTCTCTCGACGAGCTGAGCACGTTTTCTGAAATGTGCTCCTCCCGTCGCTCTGGTTGGGTGCGCATAGTAAAAAGTGCTCCTGGCAGCTAGAGAGTGCCGCGTTGACCACTGCGCATGAAGAAATAAGCACCTGCAACGTTTGTTTTAGGTTTTAGGTGCATTTTTAATTTTATTGCTTAAATCGCATTTTCTCGACGAGCTGAGCACGTTTTCTGAAATGTGCTCCTCCCGTCGCTCTGGTTGGGCGCGCATAGTAAAAAGTGCTCCTGGCAGCTAGAGAGTGCCGCGTTGACCACTGCGCATGAAAAAATAAGCACCTGCAACGTTTGGTTTAGGTTTTAGCTGCATTTTTTATATTATTGCTTAAATCGCATTCTCTCGACGAGCTGAGCACGTTTTCTGAAATGTGCTCCTCCTGTCGCTCTGGTTGGGTGCGCATAGTAAAAAGTGCTCTTGGCAGCTAGGGAGTGCCGCGTTCACCACTGCACATGAAGAAATAAGCACCTGCAACGTTTGGTTTAGGTTTTAGGTGCATTTTTAATTTTATTGCTTAAATCACATTTTCTCGACGAGCTGAGCACGTTTTCTGAAATGTGCTCCTCCCGTCACTCTGGTTGGGTGCGCACAGTAAAAAGTGCTCTTGGCAGCTAGAGAGTGCCGCGTTGACCACTGCGCATGAAGAAATAACCACCTGCAACGTTTGGTTTAGGTTTTAGGTGCATTTTTAATTTTATTGCTTAAATCGCATTTTCTCGACGAGCTGAGCACGTTTTCTGAAATGTGCTCCTCCCGTCACTCTGGTTGGGTGCGCATAGTAAAAAGTGCTCTTGGCAGCTAAAAAGTGCCGCGTTGACCACTGCGCACAAAGAAATAAGCACCTGCAACGTTTGGTTTAGGTTTTAGGTGCATTTTAAATTTTATTGCTTAAATCGCATTTTCTCGACGAGCTGAGCACGTTTTCTGAAATGGGCTCCTCCCGTCGCTCTGGTTGGGTGCGCACAGTAAAAAGAGCTCCTGGCAGCTAGGGAGTTCCGCCTTGACCACTGCGCACGAAGAAATAAGCACCTGCAACGTTTGGTTTAAGTTTTAGGTGCATTTTTAATTTTATTGCTTAAATCGCATTTTCTCGACGAGCTGAGCACGTTTTCTGAAATGTGCTCCTCCCGTCACTCTGGTTGGGTGCGCATAGTAAAAAGTGCTCTTGGCAGCTAAAGAGTGCCGCGTTGACCACTGCGCACAAAGAAATAAGCACCTGCAACGTTTGGTTTAGGTTTTAGGTGCATTTTAAATTTTATTGCTTAAATCGCATTTTCTCGACGAGCTGAGCACGTTTTCTGAAATGTGCTCCTCCTGTCGCTCTGGTTGGGTGCGCACAGTAAAAAGAGCTCCTGGCAGCGAGGGAGTTCCGCGTTGACCACTGCACATGAAGAAATAAGCACCTGCAACGTTTGGTTTAGGTTTTAGGTGCATTTTTAATTTTATTGCTTAAATCGCATTTTCTCGACGAGCTGAGCACGTTTTCTGAAATGTGCTCCTCCTGTCGCTCTGGTTGGGTGCGCACAGTAAAAAGAGCTCCTGGCAGCTAGGGAGTTCCGCGTTGACCACTGCGCACGAAGAAATAAGCACCTGCAACGTTTGGTTTAGGTTTTAGGTGCATTTTTAATTTTATTGCTTAAATCGCATTTTCTCGACGAGCTGAGCACGTTTTCTGAAATGTGCTCCTCCCGTCACTCTGGTTGGGTGCGCATAGTAAAAAGTGCTCTTGGCAGCTAGAGAGTGCCGCGTTGACCACTGCGCACAAAGAAATAAGCACCTGCAACGTTTGGTTTAGGTTTTAGGTGCATTTTAAATTTTATTGCTTAAATCGCATTTTCTCGACGAGCTGAGCACGTTTTCTGAAATGTGCTCCTCCCGTCGCTCTGGTTGGGTGCGCACAGTAAAAAGAGCTCCTGGCAGCTAGGGAGTTCCGCGTTGACCACTGCGCACGAAGAAATAAGCACCTGCAACGTTTGGTTTAGGTTTTAGGTGCATTTTTAATTTTATTGCTTAAATCGCATTTTCTCGACGAGCTGAGCACGTTTTCTGAAATGTGCTCCTCCCGTCACTCTGGTTGGGTGCGCACAGTAAAAAGTGCTCTTGGCAGCTAGAGAGTGCCGCGTTGACAACTGCGCATGAAGAAATAACCACCTGCAACGTTTGGTTTAGGGTTTAGGTGCATTTTTAATTTTATTGCTTAAATCGCATTTTCTCGACGAGCTGAGTACGTTTTCTGAAATGTGCTCCTTCCGTCACTCTGGTTGGGTGCGCACAGTAAAAAGTGCTCCTGGCAGCTAGGGAGTGCCGCGTTGACCACTGCGCACGAAGAAATAAGCACCTGCAACGTTTGGTTTAGGTTTTAGGTGCATTTTTAATTTTATTGTTTAAATCGCATTTCCTCGACGAGCTGAGCACGTTTTCTGAAATGTGCTCCTCCCGTCGCTCTGGTTGTGCGCGCATAGTAAAAAGTGCTCCTGGCAGCTAGAGAGTGCCGCGTTGACCACTGCACATGAAGAAATAAGCACCTGCAACGTTTGGTTTAGGTTTTAGGTGCATTTTTAATTTTATTGCTTAAATCGCATTTTCTCGACGAGCTGAGCACGTTTTCTGAAATGTGCTCCTCCCGTCGCTCTGGTTGGGTGCGCACAGTAAAAAGTGCTCTTGGCAGCTAGAGAGTGCCGCGTTGAACACTGCACATGAAGAAATAAGCACCTGCAACGTTTGGTTTAGGTTTTAGGTGCATTTTTAATTTTATTGCTTAAATCGCATTTTCTCGACGAGCTGAGCACGTTTTCTGAAATGTGCTCCTCCCGTCACTCTGGTTGGGTGCGCACAGTAAAAAGTGCTCCTGGCAGCTAGGGAGTGCCGCGTTGAGCACTGCGCACGAAGAAATAAGCACCTGCAACGTTTGATTTAGGTTTTAGGTGCATTTTTAATTTTATTGCTTAAATCGCATTTTCTCGACGAGCTGAGCACGTTTTCTGAAATGTGCTCCTCCCGTCACTCTGGTTGGGTGCGCACAGTAAAAAGTGCTCCTGGCAGCTAGGGAGTGCCGCGTTGAGCTTTGCGCACGAAGAAATAAGCACCTGCAACGTTTGGTTTAGGTTTTAGGTGCATTTTTAATTTTATTGCTTAAATCGCTTTTTCTCGACGAGCTGAGCACGTTTTCTGAAATGTTCTCCTCCCGTCACTCTGGTTGGGTGCACACAGTAAAAAGTGCTCCTGGCAGCTAGGGAGTGCCGCGTTGACCACTGCGCACGAAGAAATAAGCACCTGCAACGTTTGGTTTAGGTTTTAGGTGCATTTTTAATTTTATTGCTTAAATCGCATTTTCTCGACGAGCTGAGCACGTTTTCTGAAATGTGCTCCTCCCGTCGCTCTGGTTGGGCGCGCATAGTAAAAAGTGCTCCTGGCAGCTAAAGAGTGCCGCGTTGACCACTGCGCATGAAGAAATAAGCACCTGCAACGTTTGGTTTAGGTTTTAGGTGCATTTTTAATTGTATTGCTTAAATCGCATTTTCTCGACGAGCTGAGCACGTTTTCTGAAATGTGTCCTCCCGTCACTCTGGTTTTGTGCGCACAGTAAAAAGTGCTCCTGGCAGCTAGGGAGTGCCGCGTTGACCACTGCGCACGAAGAAATAAGCACCTGCAACGTTTGGTTTAGGTTTTAGGTGCATTTTTTATTTTATTGCTTAAATCGCATTCTCTCGACGAGCTGAGCACGTTTTCTGAAATGTGCTCCTCCCGTCGCTCTGGTTGGGTGCGCGTAGTAAAAAGTGCTCCTGGCAGCTAGAGAGTGCCGCGTTGACCACTGCGCATGAAGAAATAAGCACCTGCAACGTTTGGTTTAGGTTTTAGGTGCATTTTTAATCTTGTTGCTTAAATCGCATTTTCTCGACGAGCTGAGCACGTTTTCTGAAATGTGCTCCTCCCGTCACTCTGGTTAGGTGCGCACAGTAAAAAGTGCTCTTGGCAGCTAGAGAGTGCCGCGTTGACCACTGCGCATGAAGAAATAAGCACCTGCAACGTTTGGTTTAGGTTTTAGGTGCATTTTTAATTTTATTGCTTAAATCGCATTTTCTCGACGAGCTGAGCACGTTTTCTGAAATGTGCTCCTCCCGTCGCTCTGGTTGGGTGCGCACAGTAAAAAGAGCTCCTGGCAGCTAGGGAGTTCCGCGTTGACCACTGCGCACGAAGAAATAAGCACCTGCAACGTTTGGTTTAGGTTTTAGGTGCATTTTTAATTTTATTGCTTAAATCGCATTCTCTCGACGAGCTGAGCACGTTTTCTGAAATGTGCTCCTCCCGTCGCTCTGGTTGGGTGCGCACAGTAAAAAGTGCTCTTGGCAGCTCGGGAGTGCCGCGTTGACCACTGCGCATGAAGAAATAAGCACCTGCAACGTTTGGTTTAGGTTTAAGGTGCATTTTTAATTTTATTGCTTAAATCGCATTTTCTCGACGAGCTGAGCACGTTTTCTGAAATGTGCTCCTCCCGTCGCTCTGGTTGGGCGCGCATAGTAAAAAGTGCTCCTGGCAGCTAGAGAGTGCCGCGTTGACCACTGCGCATGAAGAAATAAGCACCTGCAACGTTTGGTTTAGGTTTTAGGTGCATTTGTAATTTTATTGCTTAAATCGCATTTTCTCGACGAGCTGAGCACGTTTTCTGAAATGTGCTCCTCCCGTCACTCTGGTTGGGTGCGCACAGTAAAAAGTGCTCCTGGCAGCTAGGGAGTGCCGCGTTGACCACTGCGCACGAAGAAATAAGCACCTATAACGTTTGGTTTAGGTTTTAGGTGCATTTTTTTATTTTATTGCTTAAATCGCATTCTCTCGACGAGCTGAGCACGTTTTCTGAAATGTGCTCCTCCCGTCGCTCTGGTTGGGTGCGCGTAGTAAAAAGTGCTCCTGGCAGCTAGAGAGTGCCGCGTTGACCACTGCGCATGAAGAAATAAGCACCTGCAACGTTTGGTTTAGGTTTTAGGTGCATTTTTAATCTTATTGCTTAAATCGCATTTTCTCGACGAGCTGAGCACGTTTTCTGAAATGTGCTCCTCCCGTCACTCTGGTTGGGTGCGCACAGTAAAAAGTGCTCTTGGCAGCTAGAGAGTGCCGCGTTGACCACTGCGCATGAAGAAATAAGCACCTGCAACGTTTGGTTTAGGTTTTAGGTGCATTTTTAATTTTATTGCTTAAATCGCATTTTCTCGACGAGCTGAGCACGTTTTCTGAAATGTGCTCCTCCCGTCACTCTGGTTGGGTGCGCACAGTAAAAAGTGCTCTTGGCAGCTAGAGAGTGCCGCGTTGACCACTGCGCATGAAGAAATAAGCACCTGCAACGTTTGGTTTAGGTTTTAGGTGCATTTTTAATTTTATTGCTTAAATCTCATTTTCTCGACGAGCTGAGCACGTTTTCTGAAATGTGCTCCTCCCGTCACTCTGGTTGGGTGCGCACAGTAAAAAGTGCTCCTGGCAGCTAGAGAGTGCCGCGTTGACCACTGCGCATGAAGAAATAAGCACCTGCAACGTTTGGTTTAGGTTTTAGGTGCATTTTTAATCTTATTGCTTAAATCGCATTTTCTCGACGAGCTGAGCACGTTTTCTGAAATGTGCTCCTCCCGTCACTCTGGTTGGGTGCGCACAGTAAAAAGTGCTCTTGTCAGCTAGAGAGTGCCGCGTTGACCACTGCGCATGAAGAAATAAGCACCTGCAACGTTTGGTTTAGGTTTTAGGTGCATTTTTAATTTTATTGCTTAAATCGCATTTTCTCGACGAGCTGAGCACGTTTTCTGAAATGTGCTCCGCCCGTCACTCTGGTTGGGTGCGCACAGTAAAAAGTGCTCCTGGCAGCTAGGGAGTGCCGCGTTGAGCACTACGCACGAAGAAATAAGCACCTGCAACGTTTGGTTTAGGTTTTAGCAGCATTTTTAATTTTATTGCTTAAATCGCATTTTCTCGACGAGCTGAGCACGTTTTCTGAAATGTGCTCCTCCCGTCGCTCTGGTTGGGTGCGCAGAGTAAAAAGAGCTCCTGGCAGCTAGGGAGTTCCGCGTTGACCACTGCGCACGAAGAAATAAGCACCTGCAACGTTTGGTTTAGGTTTTAGGTGCATTTTTAATTTTATTGCTTAAATCGCATTCTCTCGACGAGCTGAGCACGTTTTCTGAAATGTGCTCCTCCCGTCGCTCTGGTTGGGTGCGCACAGTAAAAATTGCTCTTGGCAGCTCGGGAGTGCCGCGTTGACCACTGCGCATGAAGAAATAAGCACCTGCAACGTTTGGTTTAGGTTTGAGGTGCATTTTTAATTTTATTGCTTAAATCGCATTTTCTCGACGAGCTGAGCACGTTTTCTGAAATGTGCTCCTCCCGTCGCTCTGGTTGGGCGCGCATAGTAAAAAGTGCTCCTGGCAGCTAGAGAGTGCCGCGTTGACCACTGCGCATGAAAAAATAAGCACCTGCAACGTTTGGTTTAGGTTTTAGCTGCATTTTTTATATTATTGCTTAAATCGCATTCTCTCGACGAGCTGAGCACGTTTTCTGAAATGTGCTCCTCCCGTCGCTCTGGTTGGGTGCGCATAGTAAAAAGTGCTCCTGGCAGCTAGAGAGTGCCGCGTTGACCACTGCGCATGAAGAAATAAGCACCTGCAACGTTTGGTTTAGGTTTTAGGTGCATTTTTAATTTTATTGCTTAAATCGCATTTTCTCGACAAGCTGAGCACGTTTTCTGAAATTTGCTCCTCCCGTCGCTCTGGTTGGGTGCGCATAGGAAAAAGTGCTCTTGGCAGCTAGAGAGTGCCGCGTTGACCACTGCGCTTGAAGAAATAACCACCTGCAACGTTTGGTTTAGGTTCTGGGTGCATTTTTAATTTTATTGCTTAAATCGCATTTTCTCGACGAGCTGAGCACGTTTTCTGAAATGGGCTCCTCCCGTCGCTCTGGTTGGGTGCGCACAGTAAAAAGAGCTCCTGGCAGCTAGGGAGTTCCGCGTTGACCACTGCGCACGAAGAAATAAGCACCTGCAACGTTTGGTTTAGGTCTTAGGTGCATTTTTAATTTTATTGCTTAAATCGCATTTTCTCGACGAGCTGAGCACGTTTTCTGAAATGTGCTCCTCCCGTCACTCTGGTTGGGTGCGCATAGTAAAAAGTGCTCTTGGCAGCTAAAGAGTGCCGCGTTGACCACTGCGCACAAAGAAATAAGCACCTGCAACGTTTGGTTTAGGTTTTAGGTGCATTTTAAATTTTATTGCTTAAATCGCATTTTCTCGACGAGCTGAGCACGTTTTCTGAAATGTGCTCCTCCCGTCGCTCTGGTTGGGTGCGCACAGTAAAAAGAGCTCCTGGCAGCTAGGGAGTTCCGCGTTGACCACTGCGCACGAAGAAATAAGCACCTGCAACCTTTGGTTTAGGTTTTAGGTGCATTTTTAATTTTATTGCTTAAATCGCATTCTCTCGACGAGCTGAGCACGTTTTCTGAAATGTGCTCCTCCCGTCGCTCTGGTTGGGTGCGCACAGTAAAAAGTGCTCTTGGCAGCTCGGGAGTGCCGCGTTGACCACTGCACATGAAGAAATAAGCACCTGCAACGTTTGTTTTAGGTTTTAGGTGCATTTTTAATTTTATTGCTTAAATCGCATTTTCTCGACGAGCTGAGCACGTTTTCTGAAATGTGCTCCTCCCGTCGCTCTGGTTGGGCGCGCATAGTAAAAAGTGCTCCTGGCAGCTAGAGAGTGCCGCGTTGACCACTGCGCACGAAGAAATAAGCACCTGCAACGTTTGGTTTAGGTTTTAGGTGCATTTTTTATATTATTGCTTAAATCGCATTCTCTCGACGAGCTGAGCACGTTTTCCTAAATGTGCTCCTCCCGTCGCTCTGGTTGGGTGCGCATAGTAAAAAGTGCTCTTGGCAGCTAGGGAGTGCAGCGTTCACCACTGCACATGAAGAAATAAGCACCTGCAACGTTTGGTTTAGGTTTTAGGTGCATTTTTAATTTTATTGCTTAAATCGCATTTTCTCGACGAGCTGAGCACGTTTTCTGAAATGTGCTCCTCCCGTCACTCTGGTTGGGTGCGCACAGTAAAAAGTGCTCTTGGCAGCTAGAGAGTGCCGCGTTGACCACTGCGCATGAAGAAATAACCACCTGCAACGTTTGGTTTAGGTTTTAGGTGCATTTTTAATTTTATTGCTTAAATCGCATTTTCTCGACGAGCTTAGCACGTTTTCTGAAATGTGCTCCTCCCGTCACTCTGGTTGGGTGCGCATAGTAAAAAGTGCTCTTGGCAGCTAAAAAGTGCCGCGTTGACCACTGCGCACAAAGAAATAAGCACCTGCAACGTTTGGTTTAGGTTTTAGGTGCATTTTAAATTTTATTGCTTAAATCGCATTTTCTCGACGAGCTGAGCACGTTTTCTGAAATGGGCTCCTCCCGTCGCTCTGGTTGGGTGCGCGTAGTAAAAAAGGCTCCTGGCAGCTAGAGATTGCCGCGTTGACCACTGCGCATGAAGAAATAAGCACCTGCAACGTTTGGTTTAGGTTTTAGGTGCATTTTTAATCTTATTGCTTAAATCGCATTTTCTCGACTAGCTGAGCACGTTTTCTGAAATGTGCTCCTCCCGTCACTCTGGTTGGGTGCGCACAGTAAAAAGAGCTACTGGCAGCTAGGCAGTGCCGCGTTGACCACTGCGCACGAAGAAATAAGCACCTGCAACGTTTGGTTTAGGTTTTAGGTGCATTTTTTATTTTATTGCTTAATTCGCATTCTCTCGACGAGCTGAGCACGTTTTCTGAAATGTGCTCCTCCCGTCACTCTGGTTGGGTGCGCACAGTAAAAAGTGCTCCTGGCAGCTAGGGAGTGCCGCGTTGAGCACGACGCACGAAGAAATAAGCACCTGCAACGTTTTGTTTAGGTTTTAGGTGCATTTTTAATCTTATTGCTTAAATCGCGTTTTCTCGACGAGCTGAGCACGTTTTCTGAAATGTGCTCCTCCCGTCACTCTGGTTGGGTGCGCATAGTAAAAAGTGCTCTTGGCAGCTAGGGAGTGCCGCGTTGACCACTGCACATGAAGAAATAAGCACCTGCAACGTTTGGTTTAGGTTTTAGGTGCATTTTTAATTTTATTGCTTAAATCGCATTTTCTCGACGAGCTGAGCACGTTTTCTGAAATGTGCTCCTCCCGTCACTCTGGTTGGGTGCACACAGTAAAAAGTGCTCTTGGCAGCTAGAGAGTGCCGCGTTGACCACTGCGCATGAAGAAATAACCACCTGCAACGTTTGGTTTAGGTTTTAGGTGCATTTTTAATTTTATTGCTTAAATCGCATTTTCTCGACGAGCTGAGCACGTTTTCTGAAATGTGCTCCTCCCGTCACTCTGGTTGGGTGCGCATAGTAAAAAGTGCTCTTGGCAGCTAAAAAGTGCCGCGTTGACCACTGCGCACAAAGAAATAACCACCTGCAACGTTTGGTTTAGGTTTTAGGTGCATTTTAAATTTTATTGCTTAAATCGCATTTTCTCGACGAGCTGAGCACGTTTTCTGAAATGTGCTCCTCCCGTCGCTCTGGTTGTGTGCGCATAGTAAAAAGTGCTCCTGGCAGCTAGAGAGTGCCGCGTTGACCACTGCACATGAAGAAATAAGCACCTGCAACGTTTGGTTTAGGTTTTAGGTGCATTTTTAATTTTATTGCTTAAATCGCATGTTCTCGACGAGCTGAGCACGTTTTCTGAAATGTGCTCCTCCCGTCACTCTGGTTGGGTGCGCACAGTAAAAAGTGCTCTTGGCAGCTAGAGAGTGCCGCGTTGACCACTGCGCATGAAGAAATAAGCACCTGCAACGTTTGGTTTAGGTTTTAGGTGCATTTTTAATTTTATTGCTTAAATCGCATTTTCTCGACGAGCTGAGCACGTTTTCTGAAATGTGCTCCTCCCGTCACTCTGGTTGGGTGCGCACAGTAAAAAGTGCTCCTGGCAGCTAGGGAGTGCCGCGTTGAGCACTGCGCACGAAGAAATAAGCACCTGCAACGTTTGGTTTAGGTTTTAGGTGTATTTTTAATTTTATTGCTTAAATCGCATTTTCTCGACGAGCTGAGCACGTTTTCTGAAATGGGCTCCTCCCGTCGCTCTGGTTGGGTGCGCACAGTAAAAAGAGCTCCTGGCAGCTAGGGAGTTCCACGTTGACCACTGCGCACGAAGAAATAAGCACCTGCAACGTTTGGTTTAGGTTTTAGGTGCATTTTTTATTTTATTGCTTAAATCGCATTCTCTCGACGAGCTGAGCACGTTTTCTGAAATGTGCTCCTCCCGTCGCTCTGGTTGGGTGCGCGTAGTAAAAAGTGCTCCTGGCAGCTAGAGAGTGCCGCGTTGACCACTGCGCATGAAGAAATAAGCACCTGCAACGTTTGGTTTAGGTTTTAGGTGCATTTTTAATTTTATTGCTTAAATCGCATTTTCTCGACGAGCTGAGCACGTTTTCTGAAATGTGCTCCTCCCGTCGCTCTGGTTGGGTGCGCACAGTAAAAAGAGCTCCTGGCAGCTAGGGAGTGCCGCGTTGACCACTGCGTACGAAGAAATAAGCACCTGCAACGTTTGGTTTAGGTTTTAGGTGCATTTTTTATTTTATTGCTTAAATCGCATTCTCTCGACGAGCTGAGCACGTTTTCTGAAATGTGCTCCTCCCGTCGCTCTGGTTGGGTGCGCGTAGTAAAAAGTGCTCCTGGCAGCTAGAGAGTGCCGCGTTGACCACTGCGCATGAAGAAATAAGCACCTGCAACGTTTGGTTTAGGTTTTAGGTGCATTTTTAATTTTATTGCTTAAATCGCATTTTCTCGACGAGCTGAGCACGTTTTCTGAAATGTGCTCCTCCCGTCACTCTGGTTGGGTGCGCACAGTAAAAAGTGCTCCTGGCAGCTAGGGAGTGCCGCGTTGAGCACTGCGCACGAAGAAATAAGCACCTGCAACGTTTGGTTTAGGTTTTAGGTGTATTTTTAATTTTATTGCTTAAATCGCATTTTCTCGACGAGCTGAGCACGTTTTCTGAAATGGGCTCCTCCCGTCGCTCTGGTTGGGTGCGCACAGTAAAAAGAGCTCCTGGCAGCTAGGGAGTTCCACGTTGACCACTGCGCACGAAGAAATAAGCACCTGCAACGTTTGGTTTAGGTTTTAGGTGCATTTTTTATTTTATTGCTTAAATCGCATTCTCTCGACGAGCTGAGCACGTTTTCTGAAATGTGCTCCTCCCGTCGCTCTGGTTGGGTGCGCGTAGTAAAAAGTGCTCCTGGCAGCTAGAGAGTGCCGCGTTGACCACTGCGCATGAAGAAATAAGCACCTGCAACGTTTGGTTTAGGTTTTAGGTGCATTTTTAATTTTATTGCTTAAATCGCATTTTCTCGACGAGCTGAGCACGTTTTCTGAAATGTGCTCCTCCCGTCGCTCTGGTTGGGTGCGCACAGTAAAAAGAGCTCCTGGCAGCTAGGGAGTGCCGCGTTGACCACTGCGTACGAAGAAATAAGCACCTGCAACGTTTGGTTTAGGTTTTAGGTGCATTTTTTATTTTATTGCTTAAATCGCATTCTCTCGACGAGCTGAGCACGTTTTCTGAAATGTGCTCCTCCCGTCGCTCTGGTTGGGTGCGCGTAGTAAAAAGTGCTCCTGGCAGCTAGAGAGTGCCGCGTTGACCACTGCGCATGAAGAAATAAGCACCTGCAACGTTTGGTTTAGGTTTTAGGTGCATTTTTAATCTTATTGCTTAAATCGCATTTTCTCGACGAGCTGAGCACGTTTTCTGAAATGTGCTCCTCCCGTCACTCTGGTTGGGTGCGCACAGTAAAAAGTTCTCTTGGCAGCTAGAGAGTGCCGCGTTGACCACTGCGCATGAAGAAATAAGCACCTGCAACGTTTGGTTTAGGTTTTAGGTGCATTTTTAATTTTATTGCTTAAATCGCATTTTCTCGACGAGCTGAGCACGTTTTCTGAAATGTGCTCCTCCCGTCACTCTGGTTGGGTGCGCACAGTAAAAAGTGCTCCTGGCAGCTAGGGAGTGCCGCGTGTAGCACTGCGCACGAAGAAATAAGCACCTGCAACGTTTGGTTTAGGTTTTAGGTGCATTTTTAATTTTATTGCTTAAATCGCATTGTCTCGACGAGCTGAGCACGTTTTCTGAAATGTGCTCCTCCCGTCGCTCTGGTTGGGTGCGCAGAGTAAAAAGAGCTCCTGGCAGCTAGGGAGTTCCGCGTTGACCACTGCGCACGAAGAAATAAGCACCTGCAACGTTTGGTTTAGGTTTTAGGTGCATTTTTAATTTTATTGCTTAAATCGCATTCTCTCGACGAGCTGAGCACGTTTTCTGAAATGTGCTCCTCCCGTCGCTCTGGTTGGGTGCGCACAGTAAAAAGTGCTCTTGGCAGCTCGGGAGTGCCGCGTTGACCACTGCGCATGAAGAAATAAGCACCTGCAACGTTTGGTTTAGGTTTTAGGTGCATTTTTAATTTTATTGCTTAAATCGCATTTTCTCGACGAGCTGAGCACGTTTTCTGAAATGTGCTCCTCCCGTCGCTCTGGTTGGGCGCGCATAGTAAAAAGTGGTCCTGGCAGCTAGGGAGTGCCGCGTTGAGCACTGCGCACGAAGAAATAAGCACCAGCAACGTTTGGTTTAGGTTTTAGGTGCATTTTTAATTTTATTGCTTAAATCGCATTTTCTCGACAAGCTGAGCACGTTTTCTGAAATGTGCTCCTCCCGTCGCTCTGGTTGGGTGCGCACAGTAAAAAGAGCTCCTGGCAGCTAGGGAGTGCCGCGTTGACCACTGCGCACGAAGAAATAAGCACCTGCAACGTTTGGTTTAGGTTTTAGGTGCATTTTAAATTTTATTGCTTAAATCGCATTTTCTCGACGAGCTGAGCACGTTTTCTGAAATGTGCTCCTCCTGTCGCTCTGGTTGGGTGCGCACAGTAAAAAGAGCTCCTGGCAGCTAGGGAGTTCCGCGTTGACCACTGCACATGAAGAAATAAGCACCTGCAACGTTTGGTTTAGGTTTTAGGTGCATTTTTAATTTTATTGCTTAAATCGCATTTTCTCGACGAGCTGAGCACGTTTTCTGAAATGTGCTCCTCCCGTCGCTCTGGTTGGGCGCGTATAGTAAAAAGTGCTCCTGGCAGCTAGAGAGTGCCGCGTTGACCACTGCGCATGAAAAAATAAGCACCTGCAACGTTTGGTTTAGGTTTTAGGTGCATTTTTTATATTATTGCTTAAATCGCATTCTCTCGACGAGCTGAGCACGTTTTCTGAAATGTGCTCCTCCCGTCGCTCTGGTTGGGTGTGCATAGTAAAAAGTGCTCTTGGCAGCTAGGGAGTGCCGCGTTGACCACTGCACATGAAGAAATAAGCACCTGCAACGTTTGGTTTAGGTTTTAGGTGCATTTTTAATTTTATTGCTTAAATCGCATTTTCTCGACGAGCTGAGCACGTTTTCTGAAATGTGCTCCTCCCGTCACTCTGGTTGGGTGCGCACAGTAAAAAGTGCTCTTGGCAGCTAGAGAGTGCCGCGTTGACCACTGCGCATGAAGAAATAACCACCTGCAACGTTTGGTTTAGGGTTTAGGTGCATTTTTAATTTTATTGCTTAAATCGCATTTTCTCGACGAGCTGAGTACGTTTTCTGAAATGTGCTCCTTCCGTCACTCTGGTTGGGTGCGCACAGTAAAAAGTGCTCCTGGCAGCTAGGGAGTGCCGCGTTGACCACTGCGCACGAAGAAATAAGCACCTGCAACGTTTGGTTTAGGTTTTAGGTGCATTTTTAATTTTATTGTTTAAATCGCATTTTCTCGACGAGCTGAGCACGTTTTCTGAAATGTGCTCCTCCCGTCGCTCTGGTTGGATGCGCACAGTAAAAAGAGCTCCTGGCAGCTAGGGAGTGTCGCGTTGACCACTGCGCACGAAGAAATAAGCACCTGCAACGTTTGGTTTAGGTTTTAGGTGCATTTTTTATTTTATTGCTTAAATCGCATTCTCTCGACGAGCTGAGCACGTTTTCTGAAATGTGCTCCTCCCGTCGCTCTGGTTGGGTGCACACAGTAAAAAGAGCTCCTGGCAGCTAGGGAGTGCCGCGTTGACCACTGCGCACGAAGAAATAAGCACCTGCAACGTTTGGTTTATGTTTTAGGTGCATTTTTTATTTTATTGCTTAAATCGCATTCTCTCGACGAGCTGAGCACGTTTTCTGAAATGTGCTCCTCCCGTCGCTCTGGTTGGGTGCGCGTAGTAAAAAGTGCTCCTGGCAGCTAGAGAGTGCCGCGTTGACCACTGCGCATGAAGAAATAAGCACCTGCAACGTTTGGTTTAGGTTTTAGGTGCATTTTTAATTTTATTGCTTAAATCGCATTTTCTCGACGAGCTGAGCACGTTTTCTGAAATGTGCTCCTCCCGTCGCTCTGGTTGGGTGCGCACAGTAAAAAGAGCTCCTGGCAGCTAGGGAGCTCCGCGTTGACCACTGCGTACGAAGAAATAAGCACCTGCAACGTTTGGTTTAGGTTTTAGGTGCATTTTTTATTTTATTGCTTGAATCGCATTCTCTCGACGAGCTGAGCACGTTTTCTGAAATGTGCTCCTCCCGTCGCTCTGGTTGGGTGCGCGTAGTAAAAAGTGCTCCTGGCAGCTAGAGAGTGCCGCGTTGACCACTGCGCATGAAGAAATAAGCACCTGCAACGTTTGGTTTAGGTTTTAGGTGCATTTTTAATCTTAATGCTTAAATCGCATTTTCTCGACGAGCTGAGCACGTTTTCTGAAATGTGCTCCTCCCGTCACTCTGGTTGGGTGCGCACAGTAAAAAGTGCTCTTGGCAGCTAGAGAGTGCCGCGTTGACCACTGCGCATGAAGATATAAGCACCTGCAACGTTTGGTTTAGGTTTTAGGTGCATTTTTAATTTTATTGCTTAAATCGCATTTTCTCGACGAGCTGATCACGTTTTCTGAAATGTGCTCCTCCCGTCACTCTGGTTGGGTGCGCACAGTAAAAAGTGCTCCTGGCAGCTAGGGAGTGCCACGTTGATCACTGCGCACGAAGAAATAAGCACCTGCAACGTTTGGTTTAGGTTTTAGGTGCATTTTTAATTTTATTGCTTAAATCGCATTGTCTCGACGAGCTGAGCACGTTTTCTGAAATGTGCTCCTCCCGTCGCTCTGGTTGGGTGCGCAGAGTAAAAAGAGCTCCTGGCAGCTAGGGAGTTCCGCGTTGACCACTGCGCACGAAGAAATAAGCACCTGCAACGTTTGGTTTAGGTTTTAGGTGCATTTTTAATTTTATTGCTTAAATCGCATTCTCTCGACGAGCTGAGCACGTTTTCTGAAATGTGCTCCTCCCGTCGCTCTGGTTGGGTGCGCACAGTAAAAAGAGCTCCTGGCAGCTAGGGAGTGCCGCGTTGACCACTGCGCACGAAGAAATAAGCACCTGCAACGTTTGGTTTAGGTTTTAGGCGCACTTTTAATTTTATTGCTTAAATCGCATTCTCTCGACGAGCTGAGCACGTTTTCTGAAATGTGCTCCTCCCGTCGCTCTGGTTGGGTGCGCGTAGTAAAAAGTGCTCCTGGCAGCTCGAGAGTGCCGCGTTGACCACTGCGCATGAAGAAATAAGCACCTGCAACGTTTGGTTTAGGTTTTAGGAGCATTTTTAATTTTATTGCTTAAATCGCATTTTCTCGACGAGCTGAGCACGTTTTCTGAAATGTGCTCCTCCCGTCACTCTGGTTGGGTGCGCATAGTAAAAAGTGCTCTTCGCAGCTAGAGAGTGCCGCGTTGACCACTGCGCTTGAAGAAATAACCACCTGCAACGTTTGGTTTAGGTTTTGGGTGCATTTTTAATTTTATTGCTTAAATCGCATTTTCTCGACGAGCTGAGCACGTTTTCTGAAATGTGCTCCTCCCGTCACTCTGGTTGGGTGCGCACAGTAAAAAGTGCTCCTGGCAGCTAGGGAGTGCCACGTTGAGCACTGCGCACGAAGAAATAAGCACCTGCAACGTTTGGTTTAGGTTTTAGCTGCATTTTTAATTTTATTGCTTAAATCGCATTTTCTCGACGAGCTGAGCACGTTTTCTGAAATGTGCTCCTCCCGTCGCTCTGGTTGGGTGCGCACAGTAAAAAGAGCTCCTGGCAGCTAGGGAGTTCCGCGTTGACCGCTGCGCACGAAGAAATAAGCACCTGCAACGTTTGGTTTAGGTTTTAGGTGCATTTTTAATCTTATTGCTTAAATCGCATTTTCTCGACGAGCTGAGCACGTTGTCTGAAATGTGCTCCTCCCGTCACTCTGGTTGGGTGCGCACAGTAAAAAGTGCTCTTGGCAGCTAGAGAGTGCCGCGTTGACCACTGCGCATGAAGAAATAAGCACCTGCAACGTTTGGTTTAGGTTTTAGGTGCATTTTTAATTTTATTGCTTAAATCGCATTTTCTCGACGAGCTGAGCACGTTTTCTGAAATGTGCTCCTCCCGTCGCTCTGGTTGGGCGCGCATAGTAAAAAGTGCTCCTGGCAGCTAGAGAGTGCCGCGTTGACCACTGCGCAAGAAGAAATAAGCACCTGCAACGTTTGGTTTAGGTTTTAGGTGCATTTTTAATTTTATTGCTTAAATCGCATTTTCTCGACAAGCTGAGCACGTTTTCTGAAATGTGCTCCTCCCGTCGCTCTGGTTGGGTGCGCACAGTAAAAAGAGCTCCTGGCAGCTAGGGAGTGCCGCGTTGACCACTGCGCACGAAGAAATAAGCACCTGCAACGTTTGGTTTAGGTTTTAGGTGCATTTTTAATTTTATTGCTTAAATCGCGTTCTCTCGACGAGCTGAGCACGTTTTCTGAAATGTGCTCCTCCCGTTGCTCTGGTTGGGCGCGCATCGTAAAAAGTGCTCCTGGCAGCTCGAGAGTGCCGCGTTGACCACTGCGCATGAAGAAATAAGAACCTGCAACGTTTGGTTTAGGTTTTAGGTGCATTTTTAATCTTATTGCTTAAATCGCATTTTCTCGACGAGCTGAGCACGTTTTCTGAAATGTGCTCCTCCCGTCACTCTGGTTAGGTGCGCACAGTAAAAAGTGCTCTTGGCAGCTAGAGAGTGCCGCGTTGACCACTGCGCATGAAGAAATAAGCACCTGCAACGTTTGGTTTAGGTTTTAGGTGCATTTTTAATTTTATTGCTTAAATCGCATTTTCTCGACGAGCTGAGCACGTTTTCTGAAATGTGCTCCTCCCGTCACTCTGGTTGGGTGGGCACAGTAAAAAGTGCTCCTGGCAGCTAGAGAGTGCCGCGTTGACCACTGCGCATGAAGAAATAAGCACCTGCAACGTTTGGTTTAGGTTTTAGGTGCATTTTTAATCTTATTGCTTAAATCGCATTTTCTCGACGAGCTGAGCACGTTTTCTGAAATGTGCTCCTCCCGTCGCTCTGGTTGGGTGCGCACAGTAAAAAGAGCTCCTGGCAGCTAGGGAGTACCGCGTTGACCACTGCGCACGAAGAAATAAGCACCTGCAACGTTTGGTTTAGGTTTTAGGTGCATTTTTTATTTTATTGCTTAAATCGCATTCTCTCGACGAGCTGAGCACGTTTTCTGAAATGTGCTCCTCCCGTCGCTCTGGTTGGGTGCGCACAGTAAAAAGTGCTCCTGGCAGCTAGGGAGTGCCGCGTTGAGCACTGCGCACGAAGAAATAAGCACCTGCAACGTTTGGTTTAGGTTTTAGGTGCATTTTTAATTTTATTGCTTAAATCGCATTGTCTCGACGAGCTGAGCACGTTTTCTGAAATGTGCTCCTCCCGTCGCTCTGGTTGGGTGCGCACAGTAAAAAGAGCTCCTGGCAGCTAGGGAGTTCCGCGTTGACCACTGCGCACTAAGAAATAAGCACCTGCAACGTTTGGTTTAGGTTTTAGGTGCATTTTTAATTTTATTGCTTAAATCGCATTCTCTCGACGAGCTGAGCACGTTTTCTCTAATGTGCTCCTCCCGTCGCTCTGGTTGGGTGCACACAGTAAAAAGAGCTCCTGGCAGCTAGGGAGTGCCGCGTTGACCACTGCGCACGAAGAAATAAGCACCTGCAACGTTTGGTTTAGGTTTTAGGTGCATTTTTTATTTTATTGCTTAAATCGCATTCTCTCGACGAGCTGAGCACGTTTTCTGAAATGTGCTCCTCCCGTCGCTCTGGTTGGGTGCGCGTAGTAAAAAGTGCTCCTGGCAGCTAGAGAGTGCCGCGTTGAGCACTACGCACGAAGAAATAAGCACCTGCAACGTTTGGTTTAGGTTTTAGGTGCATTTTAAATTTTATTGCTTAAATCGCATTTCCTCGACGAGCTGAGCACGTTTTCTGAAATGTGCTCCTCCCGTCGCTCTGGTTGTGCGCGCATAGTAAAAAGTGCTCCTGGCAGCTAGAGAGTGCCGCGTTGACCACTGCACATGAAGAAATAAGCACCTGCAACGTTTGATTTAGGTTTTAGGTGCATTTTTAATTTTATTGCTTAAATCGCATTTTCTCGACGAGCTGAGCACGTTTTCTGAAATGTGCTCCTCCCGTCGCTCTGGTTGGGTGCGCACAGTAAAAAGTGCTCTTGGACGCTAGAGAGTCCCACGTTGACCACTGCGCATGAAGAAATAAGCACCTGCAACGTTTGGTTTAGGTTTTAGGTGCATTTTTAATTTTATTGCTTAAATCGCATTTTCTCGACGAGCCGAGCACGTTTTCTGAAATGTGCTCCTCCTGTCACTCTAGTTGGGTGCGCATAGTAAAAAGTGCTCTTGGCAGCTAAAGAGTGCCGCGTTGACCACTGCGCACAGAGAAATAAGCACCTGCAACGTTTGGTTTAGGTTTTAGGTGCATTTTTAATCTTATTGCTTAAATCGCATTTTCTCGACGAGCTGAGCACGTTTTCTGAAATGTGCTCCTCCCGTCACTCTGGTTGGGTGCGCACAGTAAAAAGTGCTCTTGGCAGCTAGAGAGTGCCGCGTTGACCACTGCGCAAGAAGAAATAAGCACCTGCAACGTTTGGTTTAGGTTTTAGGTGCATTTTTAATTTTATTGCTTAAACCGCATTCTCTCGACGAGCTGAGCACGTTTTCTGAAATGTGCTCCTCCCGTCGCTCTGGTTGTGCGCGTTGAGTAAAAAGTGCTCCTGGCAGCTAGAGAGTGCCGCGTTGACCACTGCGCATGAAGAAATAAGCACCTGCAACGTTTGGTTTAGGTTTTAGGTGCATTTTTAATTTTATTGCTTAAATCGCATTTTCTCGACGAGCTGAGTACGTTTTCTGAAATGTGCTCCTTCCGTCACTCTGGTTGGGTGCGCACAGTGAAAAGTGCTCCTGGCAGCTAGGGAGTCCCGCGTTGACCACTGCGCATGAAGAAATAAGCACCTGCAACGTTTGGTTTAGGTTTTAGGTGCATTTTTAATTTTATTGCTTAAATCGCATTTTCTCGACGAGCTGAGCACGTTTTCTGAAATGTGCTCCTGCCGTCACTCTGGTTGGGTTGCGCACAGTAAAAAGAGCTCCTGGCAGCTAGGGAGTGCCGCGTTGACCACTGCGCACGAAGAAATAAGCACCTGCAACGTTTGGTTTAGGTTTTAGGTGCATTTTTTATTTTATTGCTTAAATCGCATTCTCTCGACGAGCTGAGCACGTTTTCTTAAATGTGCTCCTCCCGTCGCTCTGGTTGGGTGCGCGTAGTAAATGGTGCTCTTGGCAGCTACAGAGTGCCGCGTTGACCACTGCGCTTGAAGAAATAAGCACCTGCAACGTTTGGTTTAGGTTTTAGGTGCATTTTTAATTTTATTGCTTAAATCGCATTTTCTCGACGAGCTGAGCATGTTTTCTGAAATGTGCTCCTCCCGTCGCTCTGGTTGGGTGCGCGTAGTAAAAAGTGCTCCTGGCAGCTAGAGAGTGCCGCGTTGACCACTGCGCATGAAGAAATAAGCGCCTGCAATGTTTGGTTTAGGTTTTAGGTGCATTTTTAATTTTATTGCTTAAATCGCATTTTCTCGACGAGCTGAGCACGTTTACTGAAATGTGCTCCTCCCGTCACTCTGGTTGGGTGCGCACAGTAAAAAGTGCTCCTGGCAGCTAGGGAGTGCCGCGTTGACCACTGCGCATGAAGAAATAAGCACCTGCAACGTTTGGTTTAGGTTTTAGGTGCATTTTTAATTTTATTGCTAAAATCGCATTTTCTCGACGAGCTGAGCACGTTTTCTGAAATGTGCTCCTCCCGTCGCTCTGGTTGGGTGCGCACAGTAAAAAGTGCTCTTGGACGCTAGAGAGTCCCACGTTGACCACTGCGCATGAAGAAATAAGCACCTGCAACGTTTGGTTTAGGTTTTAGGTGCATTTTTAATTTTATTGCTTAAATCGCATTTTCTCGACGAGCCGAGCACGTTTTCTGAAATGTGCTCCTCCTGTCACTCTAGTTGGGTGCGCATAGTAAAAAGTGCTCTTGGCAGCTAAAGAGTGCCGCGTTGACCACTGCGCACAAAGAAATAAGCACCTGCAACGTTTGGTTTAGGTTTTAGGTGCATTTTTAATCTTATTGCTTAAATCGCATTTTCTCGACGAGCTGAGCACGTTTTCTGAAATGTGCTCCTCCCGTCACTCTGGTTGGGTGCGCACAGTAAAAAGTGCTCTTGGCAGCTAGAGAGTGCCGCGTTGACCACTGCGCAAGAAGAAATAAGCACCTGCAACGTTTGGTTTAGGTTTTAGGTGCATTTTTAATTTTATTGCTTAAACCGCATTCTCTCGACGAGCTGAGCACGTTTTCTGAAATGTGCTCCTCCCGTCGCTCTGGTTGTGCGCGTTGAGTAAAAAGTGCTCCTGGCAGCTAGAGAGTGCCGCGTTGACCACTGCGCATGAAGAAATAAGCACCTGCAACGTTTGGTTTAGGTTTTAGGTGCATTTTTAATTTTATTGCTTAAATCGCATTTTCTCGACGAGCTGAGTACGTTTTCTGAAATGTGCTCCTTCCGTCACTCTGGTTGGGTGCGCACAGTGAAAAGTGCTCCTGGCAGCTAGGGAGTCCCGCGTTGACCACTGCGCATGAAGAAATAAGCACCTGCAACGTTTGGTTTAGGTTTTAGGTGCATTTTTAATTTTATTGCTTAAATCGCATTTTCTCGACGAGCTGAGCACGTTTTCTGAAATGTGCTCCTGCCGTCACTCTGGTTGGGTTGCGCACAGTAAAAAGAGCTCCTGGCAGCTAGGGAGTGCCGCGTTGACCACTGCGCACGAAGAAATAAGCACCTGCAACGTTTGGTTTAGGTTTTAGGTGCATTTTTTATTTTATTGCTTAAATCGCATTCTCTCGACAAGCTGAGCACGTTTTCTTAAATGTGCTCCTCCCGTCGCTCTGGTTGGGTGCGCGTAGTAAATGGTGCTCTTGGCAGCTACAGAGTGCCGCGTTGACCACTGCGCTTGAAGAAATAAGCACCTGCAACGTTTGGTTTAGGTTTTAGGTGCATTTTTAATTTTATTGCTTAAATCGCATTTTCTCGACGAGCTGAGCATGTTTTCTGAAATGTGCTCCTCCCGTCGCTCTGGTTGGGTGCGCGTAGTAAAAAGTGCTCCTGGCAGCTAGAGAGTGCCGCGTTGACCACTGCGCATGAAGAAATAAGCGCCTGCAATGTTTGGTTTAGGTTTTAGGTGCATTTTTAATTTTATTGCTTAAATCGCATTTTCTCGACGAGCTGAGCACGTTTACTGAAATGTGCTCCTCCCGTCACTCTGGTTGGGTGCGCACAGTAAAAAGTGCTCCTGGCAGCTAGGGAGTGCCGCGTTGACCACTGCGCATGAAGAAATAAGCACCTGCAACGTTTGGTTTAGGTTTTAGGTGCATTTTTAATTTTATTGCTAAAATCGCATTTTCTCGACGAGCTGAGCACGTTTTCTGAAATGTGCTCCTCCCGTCGCTCTGGTTGGGTGCGCACAGTAAAAAGAGCTCCTGGCAGCTAGGGAGTGCCGCGTTGACCACTGCGCACGAAGAAATAAGCACCTGCAACGTTTGGTTTAGGTTTTAGGTGCATTTTTAATTTTATTGCTTAAATCGCATTCTCTCGACGAGCTGAGCACGTTTTCTGAAATGTGCTCCTCCCGTCGCTCTGGTTGGGTGCGCACAGTAAAAAGAGCTCCTGGCAGCTAGGGAGTGCCGCGTTGACCACTGCGCACGAAGAAATAAGCACCTGCAACGTTTGGTTTAGGTTTTAGGTGCATTTTTAATTTTTTTGCTTAAATCGCATTTTCTCGACGAGCTGAATACGTTTTCTGAAATGTGCTCCTTCCGTCACTCCGGTTGGGTGCGCACAGTAAAAAGTCCTCCTGGCAGCTAGAGAGTTCCGCGTTGACCACTGCGCATGAAGAAATAAGCACCTGCAACGTTTGGTTTAGGTTTTAGTTGCATTTTTAATTTTATTGCTTAAATCGCATTTTCTCGACGAGCTGAGCACGTTTTCTGAAATGTGCTCATCCCGTCACTCTGGTTGGGTGCACACAGTAAAAAGTGCTCCTGGCAGCTAGGGAGTGCCACGTTGACCACTGCGCAAGAAGAAATAAGCACCTGCAACGTTTGGTTTAGGTTTTAGGTGCATTTTTAATTTTATTGCTTAAATCGCATTTTCTCGACGAGCTGAGCACGTTTTCTGAAATGTGCTCCTCCCGTCGCTCTGGTTGGGTGTGCACAGTAAAAAGAGCTCCTGGCAGCTAGGGAGTGCCGCGTTGACCACTGCGCATAAAGAAATAACCACCTGCAACGTTCGGTTCAGGTTTTAGGTGCATTTTTAATTTTATTGCTTAAATCGCATTTTCTCGACGAGCTGAGCACGTTTTCTGAAATGTGCTCCTCCCGTCACTCTGGTTGGGTGCGCATAGTAAAAAGTGCTCTTGGCAGCTAGAGACTGCCGCGTTGACCACTGCACATGCAGAAATAACCACCTGCAACGTTTGGTTTAGGTTTTAGGTGCATTTTTAATTTTATTTCTTAAATCGCATTTTCTCGACGAGCTGAGCACGTTTTCTGAAATGTGCTCCTCCCGTCACTCTGGTTGGGTGCGCATAGTAAAAAGTGCTCTTGGCAGCTAGAGAGTGCCGCGTTGACCACTGCGCATGAAGAAATAACCACCTGCAACGTTTGGTTTAGGTTTTAGGTGCATTTTTAATTTTATTGCTTAAATCGCATTTTCTCGACGAGCTGAGCACGTTTTCTGAAATGTGCTCGTCCCGTCACTCTGGTTGGGTGCGCATAGTAAAAAGTGCTCTTGGCAGCGAGAGAGTGCCGCGTTGACCACTGCGCATGAAGAAATAAGCACCTGCAACGTTTGGTTTAGGTTTTAGGTGCATTTTTAATTATATTGCTTAAATCGCATTTTCTCGACGAGCTTAGCACGTTTTCTGAAATGTGCTCCTCCCGTCACTCTGGTTGGGTGCACATAGTAAAAAGTGCTCTTGGCAGCTAGAGAGTGCCGCGTTGACCACTGCACACGAAGAAATAACCACCTGCAACGTTTGGTTTAGGTTTTAGGTGCATTTTTAATTTTATTGCTTAAATCGCATTTTCTCGACGAGCTGAGCACGTTTTCTGAAATGTGCTCCTCCCGTAACTCTGGTTGGGTGCGCATAGTAAAAAGTGCTCTTGGCAGCTAGAGAGTACCGCGTTGACCACTGCGCATGAAGAAATAACCACCTGCAACGTTTGGTTTAGGTTTTAGGTGCATTTTTAATTTTATTGCTTAAATCGCATTTTCTCGACGAGCTGAGTACGTTTTCTGAAATGTGCTCCGTCCGTCACTCTGGTTGGGTGCGCACAGTAAAAAGTCCTCCTGGCAGCTAGAGAGTGCCGCGTTGACCACTGCGCATGAAGAAATAAGCACCTGCAACGTTTGGTTTAGGTTTTAGGTGCATTTTTAATTTTATTGCTTAAATCGCATTTTCTCGACGAGCTGAGCACGTTTTCTGAAATGTGCTCCTCCCGTCACTCTGGTTGGGTGCACACAGTAAAAAGTGCTCCTGGCAGCTAGGGAGTGCCACGTTGACCAATGCGCAAGAAGAAATAAGCACCTGCAACGTTTGGTTTAGGTTTTAGGTGCATTTTTTATTTTATTGCTTAAATCGCATTCTCTCGACGAGCTGAGCACGTTTTCTTAAATGTGCTCCTCCCGTCGCTCTGGTTGGGTGCACGTAGTAAAAAGTGCTCTTGGCAGCCACAGAGTGCCGCGTTGACCACTGCGCTTGAAGAAATAAGCACCTGCAACGTTTGGTTTAGGTTTTAGGTGCATTTTTAATTTGATTGCTTAAATCGCATTTTCTCGACGAGCTGAGCACGTTTTCTGAAATGTGCTCCTCCCGTCGCTCTGGTTGTGCGCGCATAGTAAAAAGTGCTCCTGGCAGCGAGAGAGTGCCACGTTGACCACTTCGCATGAAGAAATAAGCACCTGCAACGTTTGGTTTAGGTTTTAGGTGCATTTTAAATTTTATTGCTTAAATCGCATTTTCTCGACGAGTTGAGTACGTTTTCTGAAATGTGCTCCTTCCGTCACTCTGGTTGGGTGCGCACAGTAAAAAGTGCTCCTGGCAGCTAGGGAGTGCCGCGTTGACCACTGCGCATGAAGAAATAAGCACCTGCAACGTTTGGTTTAGGTTTTAGGTGCATTTTTAATTCTATTGCTTAAATTGCATTTTCTCGACGAGCTGAGCACTTTTTCTGAAATGTGCTCCTCCCGTCGCTCTGGTTGGGTGTGCACAGTACAAAGAGCTCCTGGCAGCTAGGGAGTGCCGCGTTCACCACTGCGCATGAAGAAATAACCACCTGCAACGTTTGGTTCAGGTTTTAGGTGCATTTTTAATTTTATTGCTTAAATCGCATTTTCTCGACGAGCTGAGCACGTTTTCTGAAATGTGCTCCTCCCGTCACTCTGGTTGGGTGCGCATAGTAAAAAGTGCTCTTGGCAGCTACAGAGTGCCGCGTTGACCACTGCACACGAAGAAATAACCACCTGCAACGTTTGGTTTAGGTTTTAGGTGCATTTTTAATTTTATTGCTTAAATCGCAATTTCTCGACGAGCTGAGCACGTTTTCTGAAATGTGCTCCTCCCGTAACTCTGGTTGGGTGCGCATAGTAAAAAGTGCTCTTGGCAGCTAGAGAGTGCCGCGTTGACCACTGCGCATGAAGAAATAACCACCTGCAACGTTTGGTTTAGGTTTTAGGTGCATTTTTAATTTTATTGCTTAAATCGCATTTTCTCGACGAGCTGAGTACGTTTTCTGAAATGTGCTCCGTCCGTCACTCTGGTTGGGTGCGCACAGTAAAAAGTCCTCCTGGCAGCGAGAGAGTGCCGCGTTGACCACTGCGCATGAAGAAATAAACACCTGCAACGTTTGGTTTAGGTTTTAGGTGCATTTTTAATTTTATTGCTTAAATCGCATTTTCTCGACGAGCTGAGCACGTTTTCTGAAATGTGCTCCTCCCGTCACTCTGGTTGGGTGCACACAGTAAAAAGTGCTCCTGGCAGCTAGGGAGTGCCACGTTGACCACTGCGCAAGAAGAAATAAGCACCTGCAACGTTTGGTTTAGGTTTTAGGTGCATTTTTAATTTTATTGCTTAAATCGCATTTTCTCGACGAGCTGAGCACGTTTTCTGAAATGTGCTCCTCCCGTTGCTCTGGTTGGGTGTGCACAGTAAAAAGAGCTCCTGGCAGCTAGGGAGTGCCGCGTTGACCACTGCCCATAAAGAAATAACCACCTGCAACGTTTGTTTCAGGTTTTAGGTGCATTTTTAATTTTATTGCTTAAATCGCATTTTCTCGACGAGCTGAGCACGTTTTCTGAAATGTGCTCCTCCCGTCACTCTGGTTGGGTGCGCATAGTAAAAAGTGCTCTTGGCAGCTAGAGAGTGCCGCGTTGACCACTGCACATGAAGAAATAACCACCTGCAACGTTTGGTTTAGGTTTTAGGTGCATTTTTAATTTTATTGCTTAAATCGCATTCTCTCGACGAGCTGAGCACGTTTTCTGAAATGTGCTCCTCCCGTCACTCTGGTTGGGTGCGCATTGCAAAAAGTGCTCTTGGCAGCTAGAGAGTGCCGCGTTGACCACTGCGCATGAAGAAATTACCACCTGCAACGTTTGGTTTAGGTTTTAGGTGCATTTTTAATTTTATTGCTTAAATCGCATTTTCTCGACGAGCTGAGCACGTTTTCTGAAATGTGCTCCTCCCGTCACTCTGGTTGGGTGTGCATAGTAAAAAGTTCTCTTGGCAGCTAGAGAGTGCCGAGTTGACCACTGCACATAAAGAAATAACCACCTGCAACGTTTTGTTCAGGTTTTAGGTGCATTTTTAAATTTATTGCTTAAATCGCATTTTCTCGACGAGCTGAGCACGTTTTCTGAAATGTGCTCCTACCGTCACTCTGGTTGGGTGCGCGTAGTAAAAAGTCCTCTTGGCAGCTAGAGAGTGCCGCGTTGACCACTGCGCATGAAGAAATAAGCACCTGCAACGTTTGGTTTAGGTTTTAGGTGCATTTTTTATTTTATTGCTTAAATCGCATTCTCTCGACGAGCTGAGCACGTTTTCTTAAATGTGCTCCTCCCGTCGCTCTGGTTGGGTGCGCGTAGTAAAAGGTGCTCTTGGCAGCTACAGAGTGCCGCGTTGACCACTGCGCTTGAAGAAATAAGCACCTGCAACGTTTGGTTTAGGTTTTAGGTGCATTTTTAATTTTATTGCTTAAATCGAATTTTCTCGACGAGCTGAGCACGTTTTCTGAAATGTGCTCCTCCCGTCGCTCTGGTTGGGTGTGCACTGTAAAAAGAGCTCCTGGCAGCTAGGGAGTGCCGCGTTGACCACTGCGCACGAAGAAATAAGCACCTGCAACGTTTGGTTTAGGTTTTAGGTGCATTTTTAATTTTATTGCTTTAATCGCATTTTCTCGACGAGCTGAGCACGTTTTCTGAAATGTGCTCCTCCCGTCACTCTGGTTGGGTGTGCATAGTAAAAAGTGCTCTTGACAGCTCGAGAGTGCCGCGTTGACCACTGCGCATGAAGAAATAACCACCTGCAACGTTTGGTTTAGGTTTTAGGTGCATTTTTAATTTTATTGCTTAAATCGCATTTTCTCGACGAGCTGAGCACGTTTTCTGATATGTGCTCCTCCCGTCACTCTGGTTGGGTGCGCACAGTAAAAAGTGCTCCTGGCAGCTAGGGAGTGCCGCGTTGACCACTGCGCATGAAGAAATAAGCACCTGCAACGTTTGGTTTAGGTTTTAGGTGCATTTTTAATTGTATTGCTTAAATCGCATTTTCTCGACAAGCTGAGCACGTTTTCTGAAATGTGCTCCTCCCGTCGCTCTGGTTGGGTGCGCACAGTTAAAAGAGCTTCTGGCAGCTAGGGAGTGCCGCGTTGACCACTGCGCACGAAGAAATAAGCACCTGCAACGTTTGGTTTAGGTTTTAGGTGCATTTTTAATTTTATTGCTTAAATCGTATTTTCTCGACGAGCTGAGCACGTTTTCTGAAATGTGCTCCTCCCGTCGCTCTGGTTGTGCGCGCATAGTAAAAAGTGCTCCTGGCAGCTAGAGAGTGCCGCGTTAACCACTGCGCATGAAGAAATAAGCACCTGCAACGTTTGGTTTTAGGTGCATTTTTAATTTTATTGCTTAAATCGCATTTTCTCGACGAGCTGAGCACGTTTTCTGAATTGTGCTCCTCCCGTCACTCTGGTTGGGTGTGCATAGTAAAAAGAAATCCTGGCAGCTAGGGAGTGCCGCGTTGACCACTGCGCACGAAGAAATAAGCACCTGCAACGTTTGGTTTAGGTTTTAGGTGCATTTTTAATTTTATTGCTTAAATCGCATTTTCTCGACGAGCTGAGCACGTTTTCTGAAATGTGCTCCTCCCGTCACTCTGGTTGGGTGTGCGTAGTAAAAAGTGCTCTTGGCAGCCAGAGAGTGCCGAGTTGACCACTGCGCATAAAGAAATTACCACCTGCAACGTTTGGTTCAGGTTTTAGGTGGATTTTTAATTTTATTGCTTAAATCGCATTTTATCGACGAGCTGAGCACGTTTTCTGAAATGTGCTTCTCCCGTCGCTCTGGTTGGGAGCGCATAGTAAAAAGTGCTCTTGGCAGCTAGAGAGTGCCGCGTTGACCACTGCGCTTGAAGAAATAACCACCTGCAACGTTTGGTTTAGGTTTTGGGTGCATTTTTAATTTTATTGCTTAAATTGCATTTTCTCGACGAGCTGAGCACGTTTTCTGAAATGTGCTCCTCCCGTCGCTCTGGTTGGGCGCGCATAGTAAAAAGTGCTCTTGGCAGCTAGAGAGTGCCGCGTTGACCACTGCGCATGAAGAAATAACCACCTGCAACGTTTGGTTTAGGTTTTAGGTGCATTTTTAATTTTATTGCTTAAATCGCATTTTCTCGACGAGCTGAGCACGTTTTCTGAAATGTGCTCCTCCCGTCGCTCTGGTTGGGCGCGCATAGTAAAAAGTGCTCTTGGCAGCTAGAGAGTGCCGCGTTGACCACTGCGCATGAAGAAATAACCACCTGCAACGTTTGGTTTAGGTTTTAGGTGCATTTTTAATTTTATTGCTTAAATTGCATTTTCTCGACGAGCTGAGCACGTTTTCTGAAATGTGCTCCTCCCGTCACTCTGGTTGGGTGCGCACAGTAAAAAGTGCTCTTGGCAGCTAGGGAGTGCCACGTTGACCACTGCGCATGAAGAAATAAGCACCTGCAACGTTTGGTTTAGGTTTTAGGTGCATTTTTAATTTTATTGCTTAAATCGCATTTTCTCGACGAGCTGAGCACGTTTTCTGAAATGTGCTCCTCCCGTCGCTCTGATTGGGCGCGCATAGTAAAAAGTGCTCTTGGCAGCTAGAGAATGCCGCGTTGACCACTGCGCATGAAGAAATAACCACCTGCAACGTTTGGTTTAGGTTTTAGGTGCATTTTTAATTTTATTGCTTAAATCGCATTTTCTCGACGAGCTGAGCACGTTTTCTGAAATGTGCTCCTCCCGTCACTCTGGTTGGGTGCGCATAGTAAAAAGTGCTCTTGGCAGCTAGAGAGTGCCCAGTTGACCACTGCGCATAAAGAAATAACCACCTGCAACGTTTGGTTCAGGTTTTAGGTGCATTTTTAATTTTATTGCTTAAATAGCATTTTCTCGACGAGCTGAGCACGTTTTCTGAAATGTGCTCCTCCCGTCGCTCTGGTTGGGTGCGCGTAGTAAAAAGTCCTCCTGGCAGCTAGAGAGTGCCGCGTTGACCACTGCGCATGAAGAAATAAGCACCTGCAACGTTTGGTTTAGGTTTTAGGTGCATTTTTAATTTTATTGCTTGAATTGCATTTTCTCGGCGAGCTGAGCACGTTTTCTGAAATGTGCTCCCCCCGTCACTCTGGTTGGGTGCGCACAGTAAAAAGTGCTCTTGGCAGCTAGGGAGTGCCGCGTTGACCACTGCGCATGAAGAAATAAGCACCTGCAACGTTTGGTTTAGGTTCTAGGTGCATTTTTAATTTTATTGCTTAAATCGCATTTTCTCGACAAGCTGAGCACGTTTTCTGAAATGTGCTCCTCCCGTCGCTCTGGTTGTGCGCGCATAGTAAAAAGTGCTCCTGGCAGCTAGAGAGTGCCGCGTTGACCACTGCGCATGAAGAAATAACCACCTGCAACGTTTGGTTTAGGTTTTATGTGCAGTTTTAATTTTATTGCTTAAATTGCATTTTCTCGACGAGCTGAGCACGTTGTCTGAAATGTGCTCCTCCCGTCACTCTGGTTGGGTGTGCATAGTAAAAAGTGCTCTTGGCAGCTAGAGAGTGCCGCGTTGACCACTGCGCATGAAGAAATAAGCACCTGCAACGTTTGGTTTAGGTTTTAGGTGCATTTTTAATATTATTGCTTAAATCGCATTTTCTCGACGAGCTGAGCACGTTTTCTGAAATGTGCTCCTCCCGTCACTCTGGTTGGGTGTGCATAGTAAAAAGTGCTCTTGACAGCTAGAGAGTGCCGCGTTGACCACTGCGCACGAAGAAATAACCACCTGCAACGTGTGGTTTAGGTTTTAGGTGCATTTTTAATTTTATTAATTAAATCGCATTTTCTCGACGAGCTGAGCACGTTTTCTGAAATGTGCTCCTCCCGTCACTCTGGTTGGGTGCGCACAGTAAAAAGTAATCCTGGCAGCTAGGGAGTGCCGCGTTGACCACTGCGCATGAAGAAATAAGCACCTGCAACGTTTGGTTTAGGTTTTAGGTGCATTTTTAATTTTATTGCTTAAATCGCATTTTCTCGACAAGCTGAGAACGTTTTCTGAAATGTGCTCCTCCCGTCGCTCTGGTTGGGTGCGCACAGTAAAAAGAGCTCCTGGCAGCTAGGGAGTGCTGCGTTGACCACTGCGCACGAAGAAATAAGCACCTGCAACGTTTGGTTTAGGTTTTAGGTGCATTTTTAATTTTTTGCTTAAATCGCATTCTCTCGACGAGCTGAGCACGTTTTCTGAAATGTGCTCCTCCCGTCGCTCTGGTTGGGTGCGCGTAGTAAAAAGTCCTCCTGGCAGCTAGAGAGTGCCGCAGTGACCACTGCGCATAAAGAAATAAGCAACTGCAACGTTTGGTTTAGGTTTTAGGTGCATTTTTAATTTTATTGCTTAAATCGCATTTTCTCGACGAGCTGAGCACGTTTTCTGAAATGTGCTCTTCCCGTCACTCTGGTTGGGTGCGCACAGTAAAAAGTGCTCCTGGCAGCTAGGGAGTACCGCGTTGACCACTGCGCATGAAGAAATAAGCACCTGCAACGTTTGGTTTAGGTTTTAGGTGCATTTTTAATTTTATTGCTTAAATCGCATTTTCTCGACGAGCTGAGCACGTTTTCTGAAATGTGCTCCTCCCGTCGCTCTGGTTGGGCGCGCATAGTAAAAAGTGCTGTTGGCAGCTAGAGAGTGCCACGTCCACTGCGCATGAAGAAATAAGCACCTGCAAAGTTTGGTTTAGGTTTTAGGTGCATTTTTAATTTTTTTGCTTAAATCGCATTTTCTCGACGAGCTGAGCACGTTTTCTGAAATGTGCTCCTCCCGTCACTCTGGTTGGGTGCGCACAGTAAAAAGTGCTCCTGGCAGCTAGGGAGTGCCGCGTTGACCACTGCGCATGAAGAAATAAGCACTTGCAACGTTTGGTTTAGGTTTTAGGTGCATTTTTAATTTTATTGCTTAAATCGCATTTTCTCGACGAGCTGAGCACGTTTTCTGAAATGTGCTCCTCCCGTCACTCTGGTTGGGTGCGCACAGTAAAAAGTGCTCCTGGCAGCTAGGGAGTGCCGCGTTGACCACTGCGCATGAAGAAATAAGCACCTGCAACGTTTGGTTTAGGTTTTAGGTGCATTTTTAATTTTATTGCTTAAATCGCATTTTCTCGACGAGCTGAGCACGTTTTCTGAAATGTGCTCCTCCCGTCGCTCTGGTTGGGCGCGCATAGTAAAAAGTGCTCTTGGCAGCTAGAGAGTGCCGCGTTGACCACTGCGCATGAAGAGATAAGCACCTGCAACGTTTGGTTTAGGTTTTGGGTGCATTTTTAATTTTATTGCTTGAATCGCATTTTCTCGACGAGCTGAGCACGTTTTCTGAAATGTGGTCCTCCCTTCACTCTGGTTGGGTGTGCATAGTAAAAAGTGCTCTTGACAGCTAGAGAGTGCCGCGTTGACCACTGCGCATGAAGAAATAACCACCTGCAACGTTTGGTTTAGGTTTTAGGTGCATTTTTTATTTTATTGCTTTAATTGCATTCTCTCGACGAGCTGAGCACGTTTTCTGAAATGTGCTCCTCCCGTCGCTCTGGTTGGGCGCGCATAGTAAAAAGTGCTGTTGGCAGCTAGAGAGTGCCACGTCCACTGCGCATGAAGAAATAAGCACCTGCAAAGTTTGGTTTAGGTTTTAGGTGCATTTTTAATTTTTTTGCTTAAATCGCATTTTCTCGACGAGCTGAGCACGTTTTCTGAAATGTGCTCCTCCCGTCGCTCTGGTTGGGTGCGCGTAGTAAAAAGTCCTCCTGGCAGCTAGAGAGTGCCGCAGTGACCACTGCGCATAAAGAAATAAGCACCTGCAACGTTTGGTTTAGGTTTTAGGTGCATTTTTAGTTTTATTGCTTAAATCGCATTCTCTCGACGAGCTGAGCACGTTTTCTGAAATGTGCTCCTCCCGTCGCTCTGGTTGGGTGCGCGTAGTAAAAAGTGCTCCTGGCAGCTAGAGAGTGCCGCGTTGACCACTGCGCATGAAGAAATAAGCACCTGCAACGTTTGGTTTAGGTTTTAGGTGCATTTTTAATTTTATTGCTCAAATCGCATTTTCTCGACGAGCTGAGCACGTTTTCTGAAATGTGCTCCTCCCGTCGCTCTGGTTGGGCGCGCATAGTAAAAAGTGCTCTTGGCAGCTAGAGAGTGCCGCGTTGACCACTGCGCATGAAGAAATAACCACCTGCAACGTTTGGTTTAGGTTTTAGGTGCATTTTTAATTTTATTGCTTAAATCGCACTTTCTCGACGAGCTGAGCACGTTTTCTGAAATGTGCTCCTCCCGTCGCTCTGGTTGGGCGCGCATAGTAAAAAGTGCTCTTGGCAGCTAGAGAGTGCCGCGTTGACCACTGCGCATGAAGAAATAAGCACCTGCAACATTTGGTTTAGGTTTTAGGTGCATTTTTAATTTTATTGCTTAAATCACATTTTCTCGACGAGCTGAGCACGTTTTGTGAAATGTGCTCCTCCCGTCGTTCTGGTTGGGTGCGCACAGTAAAAAGAGCTCCTGGCAGCTAGGGAATACCGCGTTGACCACTGCGCACGAAGAAATAAGCACCTGCAACGTTTGGTTTAGGTTTTAGGTGCATTTTTAATTTTATTGCTTAAATCGCATTCTCTCGACGAGCTGAGCACGTTTTCTGAAATGTGCTCCTCCCGTCGCTCTGGTTGGGTGCGCGTAGTAAAAAGTGCTCCTGGCAGCTAGAGAGTGCCGCGTTGACCACTGCGCATGAAGAAATAAGCACCTGCAACGTTTGGTTCAGGTTTTAGGTGCATTTTTAATTTTATTGCTTAAATCGCACTTTCTCGACGAGCTGAGCACGTTTTCTGAAATGTGCTCCTCCCGTCACTCTGGTTGGGTGCGCACAGTAAAAAGTGCTCTTGGCAGCTAGGGAGTGCCGCGTTGACCACTGCGCATGAAGAAATAAGCACCCGCAACGTTTGGTTTAGGTTCTAGGTGCATTTTTAATTTTATTGCTTAAATCGCATTTTCTCGACGAGCTGAGCACGTTTTCTGAAATGTGCTCCTCCCGTGACTCTGGTTGGGTGCGCACAGTAAAAAGTCCTCTTGGCAGCTAGAGAGTGCTGCGTTGACCACTGCACATAAAGAAATAACCACCTGCAACGTTTGGTTTAGGTTTTAGGTGCATTTTTAATTTTATTGCTTTAATCGCATTTTGTCGACGAGCTGAGCACGTTTTCTGAAATGTGCTCCTCCCGTCACTCTGGTTGGGTGCGCATAGTAAAAAGTGCTCTTGGCAGCTAGAGAGTGCCGCGTTGACCACTGCGCATGAAGAAATAACCACCTGAAACGTTTGGTTTAGGTTTTGGGTGCATTTTTAATTTTATTGCTTAAATCGCATTTTCTCGACGAGCTGAGCACGTTTTCTGAAATGTGCTCCTCCCGTCACTCTGGTTGGATGCGCACAGTAAAAAGTGCTCTTGGCAGCTAGAGAGTGCCGCGTTGACCACTGCGCATGAAGAAATAAGCACCTGCAACGTTTGGTTTAGGTTTTAGGTGTATTTTTAATTTTATTGCTTAAATCGCATTTTCTCGACGAGCTGAGTACGTTTTCTGAAATGTGCTCCTTCCGTCACTCTGGTTGGGTGCGCACAGTAAAAAGTGCTCCTGGCAGCTAGGGAGTGCCGCGTTGACCACTGCGCATGAAGAAATAAGCACCTGCAACGTTTGGTTTAGGTTTTAGGTGCATTTATTATTTTATTGCTTAAATCGCATTTTCTCGACGAGCTGAGCACGTTTTCTGAAATGTGCTCCTCCCGTCGCTCTGGTTGGGCGCGCATAGTAAAAAGTGCTCTTGGCAGCTAGAGAGTGCCGCGTTGACCACTGCGCATGAAGAAATAAGCACCTGCAACGTTTGGTTTAGGTTTTAGGTGCATTTTTAATTTTATTGCTTAAATTGCATTTTCTCGACGAGCTGAGCACGTTTTCTGAAATGTGCTCCTCCCGTCACTCTGGTTGGGTGCGCACAGTAAAAAGTGCTCCACGCAGCTAGGGAGTGCCGCGTTGACCACTGCGCTCGAAGAAATAAGCACCTGCAACGTTTGGTTTAGGTTTTAGGTGCATTTTTAATTTTATTGCTTAAATCGCATTTTCTCGACGAGCTGAGCACGTCTTCTGAAATGTGCTCCTCCCGTCGCTCTGGTTGTGTGCGCATAGTAAAAAGTGCTCCTGGCAGCTAGAGAGTGCCGCGTTGACAACTGCGCATGAAGAAATAAGCACCTGCAACGTTTGGTTTAGGTTTTAGGTGCATTTTTAATTTTATTGCTTAAATCGCATTTTCTCGACGAGCTGAGTACGTTTTCTGAAATGTGCTCCTTCCGTCACTCTGGTTGGGTGCGCACAGTAAAAAGTGCTCCTGGCAGCTAGGGAGTGCCGCGTTGACCACTGCGCATGAAGAAATAAGCACCTGCAACGTTTGGTTTAGGTTTTAGGTGCATTTTTAATTTTATTGCTTAAATTGCATTTTCTCGACGAGCTGAGCACGTTTTCTGAAATGTGCTCCTCCCGTCACTCTGGTTGGGTGCGCACAGTAAAAAGTGCTCCACGCAGCTAGGGAGTGCCGCGTTGACCACTGCGCATGAAGAAATAAGCACCTGCAACGTTTGGTTTAGGTTTTAGGTGCATATTTAATTTTATTGCTTAAATTGCATTTTGTCGACGAGCTGAGCACGTTTTCTGAAATGTGCTCCTCCCGTCACTGTGGTTGGGTTCTCACAGTAAAAAGTGCTCCTGGCAGCTAGGGAGTGCCGCGTTGACCACTGCGCATGAAGAAATAAGCACCTGCAACGTTTGGTTTAGGTTTTAGGTGCATTTTTAATTTTATTGCTTAAATCGCATTTTCTCGATGAGCTGAGCACGTTTTCTGAAATGTGCTCCTCCCGTCACTCTGGTTGGGTGCACACAGTAAAAAGTGCTCCTGGCAGCTAGGGAGTGCCACGTTGACCACTGCGCAAGAAGAAATAAGCACCTGCAACGTTTGGTTTAGGTTTTAGGTGCATTTTTAATTTTATTGCTTAAATCGCATTTTCTCGACGAGCTGAGCTTTTTTCTGAAATGTGCTCCTCCCGTTGCTCTGGTTGGGTGTGCACAGTAAAAAGAGCTCCTGGCAGCTAGGGAGTGCCGCGTTGACCACTGCCCATAAAGAAATAACCACCTGCAACGTTTGTTTCAGGTTTTAGGTGCATTTTTAATTTTATTGCTTAAATCGCATTTTCTCGACGAGCTGAGCACGTTTTCTGAAATGTGCTCCTCCCGTCACTCTGGTTGGGTGCGCATTGCAAAAAGTGCTCTTGGCAGCTAGAGAGTGCCGCGTTGACCACTGCGCATGAAGAAATAACCACCTGCAACGTTTGGTTTAGGTTTTAGGTGCATTTTTAATTTTATTGCTTAAATCGCATTTTCTCGACGAGCTGAGCACGTTTTCTGAAATGTGCTCCTCCCGTCACTCTGGTTGGGTGTGCATAGTAAAAAGTTCTCTTGGCAGCTAGAGAGTGCCGAGTTGACCACTGCGCATAAAGAAATAGCCACCTGCAACGTTTTGTTCAGGTTTTAGGTGCATTTTTAAATTTATTGCTTAAATCGCATTTTCTCGACGAGCTGAGCACGTTTTCTGAAATGTGCTCCTACCGTCACTCTGGTTGGGTGCGCGTAGTAAAAAGTCCTCTTGGCAGCTAGAGAGTGCCGCGTTGACCACTGCGCATTAAGAAATAAGCACCTGCAACGTTTGGTTTAGGTTTTAGGTGCATTTTTTTATTTATTGCTTAAATCGCATTCTCTCGACGAGCTGAGCACGTTTTCTTAAATGTGCTCCTCCCGTCGCTCTGGTTGGGTGCGCGTAGTAAAAGGTGCTCTTGGCAGCTACAGAGTGCCGCGTTGACCACTGCGCTTGAAGAAATAAGCACCTGCAACGTTTGGTTTAGGTTTTAGGTGCATTTTTAATTTTATTGCTTAAATTGCATTTTCTCGACGAGCTGAGCACGTTTTCTGAAATGTGCTCCTCCCGTCGCTCTGGTTGGGTGCGCGTAGTAAAAAGTGCTCCTGGCAGCTAGAGAGTGCTGCGTTGACCACTGCGCATGAAGAAATAAGCACCTGCAATGTTTGGTTTAGGTTTTAGGTGCATTTGTAATTTTATTGCTTAAATCGCATTTTCTCGACAAGCTGAGCACGTTTTCTGAAATGTGCTCCTCCCGTCGCTCTGGTTGGGTGCGCACAGTAAAAAGAGCTCCTGGCAGCCAGGGAGTGCCGCGTTGACCACTGCACACGAAGAAATAAGCACCTGCAACGTTTGGTTTAGGTTTTAGGTGCATTTTTAATTTTATTGCTTAAATCGCATTCTCTCGACGACCTGAGCACGTTTTCTGAAATGTGCTCCTCCCGTCGCTCTGGTTGTGCGCGCATAGTAAAAAGTGCTCCTGGCAGCTAGAGAGTGCCGCGTTGACCACTGCGCATGAAGAAATAAGCACCTGCAACGTTTGGTTTAGGTTTTAGGCGCATTTTTAATTTTATTGCTTAAATCGCATTTTCTCAACGAGCTGAGTACGTTTTCTGAAATGTGCTCCTTCCGTCACTCTGGTTGGGTGCGCACAGTAAAAGGTGCTCCTGGCAGCTAGAGAGTGCCGCGTTGACCACTGCGCATGAAGAAATAAGCACCTGCAACGTTTGGTTTAGGTTTTAGGTGTATTTTTAATTTTATTGCTTAAATCGCATTTTCTCGACGAGCTGAGCACGTTTTCTGAAATGTGCTCCTCCCGTCGCTCTGGTTGGGTGCACACAGTAAAAAGTGCTCCTGGCAGCTAGGGAGTGCCACGTTGACCACTGCGCAAGAAGAAATAAGCACCTGCAACGTTTGGTTTAGGTTTTAGGTGCATTTTTAATTTTATTGCTTAAATCGCATTTTCTCGACGAGCTGAGCACGTTTTCTGAAATGTGCTCCTCCCGTCACTCTGGTTGGGTGCACACAGTAAAAAGTGCTCCTGGCAGCTAGGGAGTGCCACGTTGACCACTGCGCAAGAAGAAATAAGCACCTGCAACGTTTGGTTAAGGTTTTAGGTGCATTTTTAATTTTATTGCTTAAATCGCATTTTCTCGACGAGCTGAGCACGTTTTCTGAAATGTGCTCCTCCCGTCGCTCTGGTTGGGTGTGCACAGTAAAAAGAGCTCCTGGCAGCTAGGGAGTGCCGCGTTGACCACTGCGCATAAAGAAATAACCACCTGCAACGTTTGGTTCAGGTTTTAGGTGCATTTTTAATTTTATTGCTTAAATCGCATTTTCTCGACGAGCTGAGCACGTTTTCTGAAATGTGCTCCTCCCGTCACTCTGGTTGGGTGCGCATAGTAAAAAGTGCTCTTGGCAGCTAGAGAGTGCCGCGTTGACCACTGCACATGAAGAAATAATCACCTGCAACGTTTGGTTTAGGTTTTAGGTGCATTTTTAATTTTATTGCTTAAATCGCATTTTCTCGACGAGCTGAGCACGTTTTCTGAAATGTGCTCCTCCCGTCACTCTGGTTGGGTGCGCATTGTAAAAAGTGCTCTTGGCAGCTAGAGAGTGCCGCGTTGACCACTGCACATGAATAAATAACCACCTGCAACGTTTGGTTTAGGTTTTAGGTGCATTTTTAATTTTATTGCTTAAATCGCATTTTCTCGACGAGCTGAGCACGTTTTCTGAAATGTGCTCCTCCCGTCACTCTGGTTGGGTGTGCATAGTAAAAAGTGCTCTTGGCAGCTAGAGAGTGCCGAGTTGACCACTGCGCATAAAGAAATAACCACCTGCAACGTTTTGTTCAGGTTTTAGGTGCATTTTTAATTTTATTGCTTAAATCGCATTTTCTCGACGAGCTGAGCACGTTTTCTGAAATGTGCTCCTCCCGTCACTCTGGTTGGGTGCGCATAGTAAAAAGTGCTTTTGGCAGCTAGAGAGTCCCGCGTTGACCACTGCGCATGAAGAAATAAGCACCTGCAACGTTTGGTTTAGGTTTTAGGTGCATTTTTAATTTTATTGCTTAAATCGAGTTCTCTCGACGAGCTGAGCACGTTTTCTGAAATGTGCTCCTCCCGTCGCTCTGGTTGTGCGCGCATAGTAAAAAGTGCTCCTGGCAGCTAGAGAGTGCCGCGTTGACCACTGCGCACGAAGAAATAACCACCTGCAACGTTTGGTTTAGGTTTTAGGTGCATTTTTAATTGTATTGCTTAAATCGCATTTTCTCGACGAGCTGAGCACGTTTTCTGAAATGTGCTCCTCCCGTCACTCTGGTTGGGTGCGCATTGTAAAAAGTGCTCTTGGCAGCTAGAGAGTGCCGCGTTGACCACTGCACATGAATAAATAACCACCTGCAACGTTTGGTTTAGGTTTTAGGTGCATTTTTAATTTTATTGCTTAAATCGCATTTTCTCGACGAGCTGAGCACGTTTTCTGAAATGTGCTCCTCCCGTCACTCTGGTTGGGTGCGCACAGTAAAAAGTGCTCCTGGCAACTAGAGAGTGCCGCGTTGACCACTGCGCATGAAGAAATAAGCACCTGCAACGTTTGGTTTAGGTTTTAGGTGCATTTTTAATTTTATTGCTTAAATCCCATTTTCTCGACCAGCTGAGCACGTTTTCTGAAATGTGCTCCTCCCGTCGCTCTGGTTGGGTGTGCACTGTAAAAAGAGCTCCTGGCAGCTAGGGAGTGCCGCGTTGACCACTGCGCACGAAGAAATAAGCACCTGCAACGTTTGGTTTAGGTTTTAGGTGCATTTTTAATTTTATTGCTTTAATCGCATTTTCTCGACGAGCTGAGCACGTTTTCTGAAATCTGCTCCTCCCGTCACTCTGGTTGGGTGTGCATAGTAAAAAGTGCTCTTGACAGCTCGAGAGTGCCGCGTGGACCACTGCGCATGAAGAAATAACCACCTGCAACGTTTGGTTTAGGTTTTAGGTGCATTTTTAATTTTATTGCTTAAATCGCATTTTCTCGACGAGCTGAGCACGTTTTCTGATATGTGCTCCTCCCGTCACTCTGGTTGGGTGCGCACAGTAAAAAGTGCTCCTGGCAGCTAGGGAGTGCCGCGTTGACCACTGCGCATGAAGAAATAAGCACCTGCAACGTTTGGTTTAGGTTTTAGGTGCATTTTTAATTGTATTGCTTAAATCGCATTTTCTCGACAAGCTGAGCACGTTTTCTGAAATGTGCTCCTCCCGTCGCTCTGGTTGGGTGCGCACAGTTAAAAGAGCTTCTGGCAGCTAGGGAGTGCCGCGTTGACCACTGCGCACGAAGAAATAAGCACCTGCAACGTTTGGTTTAGGTTTTAGGTGCATTTTTAATTTTATTGCTTAAATCGTATTTTCTCGACGAGCTGAGCACGTTTTCTGAAATGTGCTCCTCCCGTCGCTCTGGTTGTGCGCGCATAGTAAAAAGTGCTCCTGGCAGCTAGAGAGTGCCGCGTTGACCACTGCGCATGAAGAAATAAGCACCTGCAACGTTTGGTTTTAGGTGCATTTTTAATTTTATTGCTTAAATCGCATTTTCTCGACGAGCTGAGCACGTTTTCTGAATTGTGCTCCTCCCGTCACTCTGGTTGGGTGTGCATAGTAAAAAGAGCTCCTGGCAGCTAGGGAGTGCCGCGTTGACCACTGCGCACGAAGAAATAAGCACCTGCAACGTTTGGTTTAGGTTTTAGGTGCATTTTTAATTTTATTGCTTAAATCGCATTTTCTCGACGAGCTGAGCACGTTTTCTGAAATGTGCTCCTCCCGTCACTCTGGTTGGGTGTGCGTAGTAAAAAGTGCTCTTGGCAGCCAGAGAGTGCCGAGTTGACCACTGCGCATAAAGAAATTACCACCTGCAACGTTTGGTTCAGGTTTTAGGTGCATTTTTAATTTTATTGCTTAAATCGCATTTTATCGACGAGCTGAGCACGTTTTCTGAAATGTGCTTCTCCCGTCGCTCTGGTTGGGAGCGCATAGTAAAAAGTGCTCTTGGCAGCTAGAGAGTGCCGCGTTGACCACTGCGCATGAAGAAATACCCACCTGCAACGTTTGGTTTAGGTTTTGGGTGCATTTTTAATTTTATTGCTTAAATCGCATTTTCTCGACGAGCTGAGCACGTTTTCTGAAATGTGCTCCTCCCGTCGCTCTGGTTGGGCGCGCATAGTAAAAAGTGCTCTTGGCAGCTAGAGAGTGCCGCGTTGACCACTGCGCATGAAGAAATAACCACCTGCAACGTTTGGTTTAGGTTTTAGGTGCATTTTTAATTTTATTGCTTAAATCGCATTTTCTCGACGAGCTGAGCACGTTTTCTGAAATGTGCTCCTCCCATCGCTCTGGTTGGGCGCGCATAGTAAAAAGTGCTCTTGGCAGCTAGAGAGTGCCGCGTTGACCACTGCGCATGAAGAAATAACCACCTGCAACGTTTGGTTTAGGTTTTAGGTGCATTTTTAATTTTATTGCTTAAATCGCATTTTCTCGACGAGCTGAGCACGTTTTCTGAAATGTGCTCCTCCCGTCACTCTGGTTGGGTGTGCGTAGTAAAAAGTGCTCTTGGCGCCTAGAGAGTGCCGAGTTGACCACTGCGCATAAAGAAATTACCAACTGCAACGTTTGGTTCAGGTTTTAGGTGCATTTTTAATTTTATTGCTTAAATCGCATTTTCTCGACGAGCTGAGCACGTTTTCTGAAATGTGCTCCTCCCGTCGCTCTGGTTGGGTGTGCACAGTAAAAAGAGCTCCTGGCAGCTAGGGATTGCCGCGTTGACCACTGCGCATAAAGAAATAACCACCTGCAACGTTTGGTTCAGGTTTTAGGTGCATTTTTAATTTTATTGCTTAAATCGCATTTTCTCGACGAGCTGACCACGTTTTCTGAAATGTGCTCCTCCCGTCACTCTGGTTGGGTGCACATAGTAAAAAGTGCTCTTGGCAGCTAGAGAGTGCCGCGTTGACCACTGCACACGAAGAAATAACCACCTGCAACGTTTGGTTTAGGTTTTAGGTGAGAGAGAGTAATAGAAGGCAGCAGGCTTTGATGTCTATTCATATGCAAATGAGTTAGGAAGTCATAAAATTTTATGATCTATTGATGTTGATTTATGACGTATTTTATTGGGGGTCATAAATTCTTTAGCGGGTTGGTGGCATCAAGATGGCGCCAGTCGTGACGGCGCCATCTTTGACTGTCGCCATTTTGGTTTGCCGGCGCCATTTTTAAGATGTGGATATGTATGGGCATGTATTTTTATGAATCAAGACAGGTGGAGCACCTGTGCTAGCTTTGCTAACAGCCCTCTGAGCTACCTTTGCATCCGGCCCGTACGTGTGAGACTGAAGGGGAGCCTTTTTGTTGAGAAGGCGAAGGGGAGGGGGTGTTTGTGATTGGGTGGGGGCTTTGTGACAGGGGCCAACATTATAGGTGTCAAAGTTGGTTGGAAGAGAATCGCATATAATTTGAGAAACAATAGCTCAGCCAAAGTTATCTGAAAGCGAGAGACGCATGTAATTAGGTAAACATTGTTTTAGAGGATCAAGGGGGTTTTGTTGAGAAAATCACACTGTTACAAGTCACAAGTTATCTGTAATGTAATTTGACAAACAATCTTTTATGTTAAGATTTATGGTAGTTTTTATTGGGGGTCATAAATTCTTTAGTCCTTTTAAGTTAAGATGTATGGTATTTTTTATTTGAGGGGTTATAAAATCTTACGATCCATTGATGTTAAGATTTATGACGTTTTTTATTTGGGGTGGGGCAAGGTTGGGGGCATCAAGATGGCGCCAGTTGTGACGGCGCCATCTTTGACTGTCGCCATTTTGGTTTGCTGGCGCTATTTTTAGATGTGGATATGTATGGGTATGTATTTTTATGAATCAAAACAGGTGCAGCACCTGAGCTAGCTTTGCTAACAGCCCTCTGAGCTACCTTTGCTTCCGGCCCGTGCGTGTGAGATTGAAGGGACCCTTTTTGTTGAGAAGCCGAAGGGGAGGGGGTGTTTGTGACAGAGTGGGGGGTCACGAGAGGGAGGGGGTGTTTGTGATAGAGTGGCGGGGTCACGAGAGGGAGGGGGTGTTTGTGACAGAGGCGGCATTACAGGTGCCAAAGTTGTCTGGAAGAGAGTCGCATATAATTTGAGAAACAATAGTTCAGCCAAAGTTATCTGAAAGCGAGACGCATGTAGTGTCAAACTCAAGGCCTGAGGGCCAGATGCATGATTTTATGCGGCCCCCGAAGACAAATTGTGCTTTTTATTCATGTGTCATTACTCGAATTGCAATTTGTCTTCACTTTTAATAATATTTTATTTTTAAATATTAGACCAGTTTTTATTTGTCTGATTTGAAAGCGAGTTACTTGTCAGTTTGTTTTGGAGCTTTTACTCTATATAATATGAGGTGCTCACGCATTTATTTGGGTATGACAGTCATACCGGTCCTCCGAAAGAAGCTATGACTACACTGCGGCCCGTGAACAAATGAGTTTGACCCCCCTGGTACAAGGGATAGCCTTCTCATTGTTCAGTCACGTATCTTAAATCATGCTTTTCCTCCTTTGAAGCGACTATGTACTTCAAACACAAACGGCACCGTTTTATAGGGAAAAAACTTGTTGAATCTATTTGTTTTCGACATAATACTACCGCAATCATCTTAAATTTGTTCAGTTTATCAATCCCTTCCATTGTTTATCCTGCAAATGAATCACGTGAATAATGGGTTATTCAAACTTTAACGTTCATAATCCACCTGTTCCCAATTTGTTTGGAGTCTGTATGTTATTGTTCTAATTTTTTACATTTAATACTCTCCCACCTATTTGATCCTATCTTGTGAAGGTCCACAGTTTATTATAAGCTATTTTGAAACTCTTCACACTTGTTACCAGGGCTTGGCTCCATCTCATGATGTTGTCTCCCATTCACTTCATTTCTGCCGAGCTGCTTCTTCTCCTCCGTCCAGCATGTTGAAGACTTAAAAACCATCAAATCTGAAAACACTTAAAATCTCACAATTCCCACCTTTGTTTTTTTTTTTGTTTGTTTTTCTTTTTTTTTTTCTACCTCCCCCCTTTTGACACATTCTAAAAAATGTGTCACAATGGTTATAAAGTAAAAATAACAATGTCCATGGTGACATACCCATCGCCAGCTGGACTTCGGTGTACCTCCAGATGCCATCCTAGCCTGGAATCACCAATTCTCAGTCCCTGAAACTCGACTGGCAGCATCTCACATGGCTGTATGAACAAAAGCCACCACCCACCTGTAGCTGTGCATGCAGCTCTCCGTACAATAAACATCCATAATACCAAAAAATAAAATTCATAATGATAAAAATAATCCAGACACGGGCGCATGTCAAATGCATGAAATAGAAAATTGGAGCCTGCCGAGCCTGTCATGAAACCGATCACATTTACAAACTCATTATGAAAAGTAAGGGGTTAGTTGTTAATGCATGTTCACAGACACGACACAAAATTCTCCAAGACTGCAGTTGACAACCTGCAAAGTAAAGCAAGTTTAACAAATAAAGCACAATCTGCTCCCTGGGTTGCTGTTAGAGGCTGCAATACAATTAGGTAAAACATCAAAACATAGCAAGTCATCACAAATTCCGTCACATACATTTCGTCTCACTGTCAGGTAAGTCCAGAGTTGTTGTCATACACTGTCTTGGCTCAGAGTCTTGATTGTCAATGCTGGTATAGTCACGTCTGGTCATAATCTTGAAATGGGCCTTCTCCATTGAAGTCTTTTGTTGTCAATGGTGCCCCAGAGTAATCCTAAAGCCATATTTAGTCCAAAATGAGCCCTGATCAATCTTGCTTTTTCAAATCTGTACTATCTTTATATTTTTCAGGTGAGAGGAATGTTATCCTCTGCTGTGATCACATCACCCCATCCTTGAATCATGTTAACCATTCACAATAGACAAACCCCATCCCAAGTACAGACTTGACATTCACACAGCATTACAGACAAACTGTCATCCCACAACACACACATAAAACATACAATATTAAATTGTAAAAAGAACCCTCCCTATGCAAAATTTTCTCCTCAATTAAAATTTCCCTTTTTTATTTTAAATCCAAAATTAATATCTAATTGTCTGGTCTCCTGTCCTCACATCGTTTGCCAATATGCATAATACTGGAACATGATTGAACTCCCCATTTAGTTTGCTCACATCTCACACTTAGACTATTTGACACTTTGTGTTGAGCTGTAACTTCAATATTCCCACCTTCCCATATTTCTTCCACTAAACAGTTCCATTTTGCTTTCAGTTTAAATTCATCCCTCCAAATAACTACCTCTGGCAAAGAACCCAAAATTTTTTTAGAGCACTCCCTTTTACTGTTACCTTGTTCCTTCATTCATCTCCTCACAAGCATTACTGACCCTCTTAAGAAATAATGATACTGAAAATAATGTTTAAAAAATATACACAGCTTCCTCCCGCCACTTACACTATAACCTTGGATTATCGTTCTCATTTTTGTTAATGCCAATTCTTAGAATTAAAAAGAAATACTTACTCTTGATAATTGAGTCACGCTATATCACAAATTTTGAAAACCTTCTTCCATGTTCCCCCTTTGTACCTATCAAAACCAATTAGAAATATTTTTGCTATCATGATCATCATTGTGGCCCTCACACTTATTGTTCTTGTATTTTAAATAGGCAATTTTTGTACATTTGAAGCCCTTTGAGACTTACTTGTGGGCTATATCAATTTGAATTGCCTTGACTTTATTATTATTCAACTTCTTCTGTATTCCTCTTCCTTTTATTTTAATCTTAACTACTTCCACATAATTCATCTGATTTACTCCATTACACTTTTAACCTCCTAGATTCAAATTCAAATTTCACATCCTCACTTCCAACATTGTGGTAAATTTTTGCAAAGTTTCATTTTTTCCCTTCTAATTTCTTCTAGTTTTCCTTTTTTCTTCTTTTTCTTTTTTTCCACTGACTCAACTCATTTCAATTTTTTTAACTGTTCATCTTATGCCTACCGATTCCAAAACTCCCCACTCCCCAAATTTCAAATTTTCAACTTTAAAATTCACGCCCAATTTTACAAAATTCTTTCTATATTTTTATCAATTTTCTGACCAATTCAACACGTTCCAAATTTAAACATAATCTTGTAGCTTTCCCCGAATTTTTATTCAGCCTCTTCGCCTTCACACGCAATTTCTACGGAAATTAATAATTCTAGTTATTATTGTTAATCATCCGTGGCCCTCGTAAGGACAAGCCGCATCAGTAATGGATGGATGGATGGATTGTTAATCCTAACCCCAAATGCCTATCATAAATTGCCATTTAAATCAATTGTCGCAAGGGTCATGTCAATGTATTTGTTATTTAAAGCCCTACTGTATTCTTTTTTAATTAAGTAGTGCCCTGTAGTACTATTTTGCTGACTATCCAGAATTCCGACTTTCTTATGGCCCCTCACCCCTTCAAGGTGAAATATGCATCCTATAAATCAGTCGCAGTTGATGTGTAATTAAATTCTGTTGTTTTGATAAAGGTCAATTAAGTTTAGCAATTCAGCCTTCTGTTGCCCGAATCCAAATTTTCACTGGTCCAATTATAAAATTTCATTATTTCAGTTAGATTAATTTTGTCTTGGAAATGCTAAGTTACATATAAAAATTTATGATTCAAATTATTTAATTTCTATTGATCATTGTCCACTTTGCAAAGTTTCTGATCACGCTGTCGTATAATTTGTCAGTGCATCTTCACTGACCATATCTATGTATTTTGTTTTTTATCCCCGTTTCAGTGTCAATAAGCAGCCTTATTATTCCCTCTTTTATCAAAACTCCTCAGTTAAGTCTGCCCCAGCACCCAAACACACTTCCATCCCTTTTGTCCCATACTCCACCAACTTTGTAATGCTTCAGCAGTCTTTAGCAATGTGTCCAGTTTGACTTCATGTGACTCGTGCAAGTCTTTAGCAGCCTCTCCTCTTAGATTCTCATGATGATGATTCAGGGGCTGGACCGTCCGCCATTCTCAAATGCATCCATCTTGTCTTTGTTCTTTCAGTCCTTTTTTTTTTTTTTGATCTGCGACTGTGTGTATTCCACCGACTGTATGGTTCTTGTCCTGTGAAGAGCCGTGCTTGCCCCCTTCAAGCATGATAATAGTTCCTGTTGTTCTCCCAAAGGTCAAAGGTGTCTCATGACCAGGGACAGTCCTCTGTTGATTTTGAGGCAGCCAGTAGAGTACAAGGACTCAGTTCAGGACTTGTGCCATGCGCTAGGGCAGAACACACTGGGACACAAATTTCACAAAACTATCTTCGTGTTATCAGTCTTCATGTGTAGTATTTGTTCCTTACACCCCAAATCTTCCTATTAACATTTTGTATCCTATCAGTTGCGCACACTCATCATCTTACTATCAATCAATAATCTGAGGGTTGTGGGTAGAAACTCGTCCAACAAGGAAAGTGCCCAGCCCTCATAAAAATGTGAGAGTAAGAGAGAACATACATTGTAAAATTGGATAAAATTAAATTATGATTGCAGATTTTAAATTTAGGAGGAATTATTGATTGGTTATGACATAAGACTATACAAGGACACATGTAAGGATAAGTCAAAGATTTGAATCACTTAGAGTTAAAAACAACAAATAAAAACGACATAGCAAGGGGGCACTTTTTATTAAAAGAACACCAGGTAAAGTATTAAGTAGGGGGCATTCGCGATTGGGATTAAATTAAGGATAAAATTAGGTCAATGATTAGAAATCAATGGTGCTCTACACAAAAAGGCTTAAATTTTTAATGGGGAAATATTTGGAGTACTGTGTTGGTCTACATAGGTCATGGGCCGATTTTATTTGGTTTTGATTGTGGTTTGGGTTTATTTTGTTTATTGTTAGGTTTTCCTTGTGTTTATTGTTAAGGTGTTCCTTGTTATTCTCTTATCCCCTGCATTGTACATGTCTTCTTTATGCAGATAGGTTAACAGGCTAGGAATTTAGTGAGGAGATAATTGATGGGGGTTAATAATTGTCCAAATCCTAGTTACATGTTTAGAGGGACCAGAGCAACGACATTATATTTAATTTGCAGGCCATTATTTCGTATGTGCTGTTTTATCAAAAATGTGAGAGTGAAGGAGGAGGTTGGATTTGTAATCTGGCATTTGGGTGCCACTTTTAAGAGTCTGTGCAGGAGCATAGATTGTTTTTGTTTGTTTTTAAAGATATATTTAACAGTTTATCTCGGTGCAGTAAGGATATAGCAATTTTGAAAGACTTAAAATTAAAAGCAAAATTACATTTTAATTCTGACACATGCCAGCTAACATGAGGATGGCAAATAAATGAATAAATACTCGCTCAAATGTGGCATGTGTTTTAAATTGGGCGATAAGACATTCACTTTCAAGCACTATCATTTAGCGCTGCTGACAACAATAATTTATGAGATGGTAAACCAAGGAGGAGTGTCATAGTTGGAACACAGGCGCTGTATGACCTATAGATTGAACAATAACATTCACCGCATATACAACCATGTTGGTAGATTGTTAAATTACATTACAGTTTATTATAAAGGCTTTCGGAACTTTATTTGATGATAAACACTGAAACGAGGATTTTAGCCGTGTTAATGGGTAGGGTGGATGGATTACTCAAAAAAAAAAAAAAAAGCATTTGATAAGGGCGGACGGTCCAGCCCCTGAATCATCATCATGAGAATCTAAGAGGAGAGGCTGCTAAAGACTTGCACGAGTCACATGAAGTCAAACTGGACACATTGCTAAAGACTGCTGAAGCATTACAAAGTTGGTGGAGTATGGGACAAAAGGGATGGAAGTGTGTTTGGGTGCTGGGGCAGACTTAACTGAGGAGTTTTGATAAAAGAGGGAATAATAAGGCTGCTTATTGACACTGAAACGGGGATAAAAAACAAAATACATAGATATGGTCAGTGAAGATGCACTGACAAATTATACGACAGCGTGATCAGAAACTTTGCAAAGTGGACAATGATCAATAGAAATTAAATAATTTGAATCATAAATTTTTATATGTAACTTAGCATTTCCAAGACAAAATTAATCTAACTGAAATAATGAAATTTTATAATTGGACCAGTGAAAATTTGGATTCGGGCAACAGAAGGCTGAATTGCTAAACTTAATTGACCTTTATCAAAACAACAGAATTTAATTACACATCAACTGCGACTGATTTATAGGATGCATATTTCACCTTGAAGGGGTGAGGGGCCATAAGAAAGTCGGAATTCTGGATAGTCAGCAAAATAGTACTACAGGGCACTACTTAATTAAAAAAGAATACAGTAGGGCTTTAAATAACAAATACATTGACATGACCCTTGCGACAATTGATTTAAATGGCAATTTATGATAGGCATTTGGGGTTAGGATTAACAATCCATCCATCCATCCATTACTGATGCGGCTTGTCCTTACGAGGGCCACGGATGATTAACAATAATAACTAGAATTATTAATTTCCGTAGAAATTGCGTGTGAAGGCGAAGAGGCTGAATAAAAATTCGGGGAAAGCTACAAGATTATGTTTAAATTTGGAACGTGTTGAATTGGTCAGAAAATTGATAAAAATATAGAAAGAATTTTGTAAAATTGGGCGTGAATTTTAAAGTTGAAAATTTGAAATTTGGGGAGTGGGGAGTTTTGGAATCGGTAGGCATAAGATGAACAGTTAAAAAAATTGAAATGAGTTGAGTCAGTGGAAAAAAAGAAAAAGAAGAAAAAAGGAAAACTAGAAGAAATTAGAAGGGAAAAAATGAAACTTTGCAAAAATTTACCACAATGTTGGAAGTGAGGATGTGAAATTTGAATTTGAATCTAGGAGGTTAAAAGTGTAATGGAGTAAATCAGATGAATTATGTGGAAGTAGTTAAGATTAAAATAAAAGGAAGAGGAATACAGAAGAAGTTGAATAATAATAAAGTCAAGGCAATTCAAATTGATATAGCCCACAAGTAAGTCTCAAAGGGCTTCAAATGTACAAAAATTGCCTATTTAAAATACAAGAACAATAAGTGTGAGGGCCACAATGATGATCATGATAGCAAAAATATTTCTAATTGGTTTTGATAGGTACAAAGGGGGAACATGGAAGAAGGTTTTCAAAATTTGTGATATAGCGTGACTCAATTATCAAGAGTAAGTATTTCTTTTTAATTCTAAGAATTGGCATTAACAAAAATGAGAACGATAATCCAAGGTTATAGTGTAAGTGGCGGGAGGAAGCTGTGTATATTTTTTAAACATTATTTTCAGTATCATTATTTCTTAAGAGGGTCAGTAATGCTTGTGAGGAGATGAATGAAGGAACAAGGTAACAGTAAAAGGGAGTGCTCTAAAAAAATTTTGGGTTCTTTGCCAGAGGTAGTTATTTGGAGGGATGAATTTAAACTGAAAGCAAAATGGAACTGTTTAGTGGAAGAAATATGGGAAGGTGGGAATATTGAAGTTACAGCTCAACACAAAGTGTCAAATAGTCTAAGTGTGAGATGTGAGCAAACTAAATGGGGAGTTCAATCATGTTCCAGTATTATGCATATTGGCAAACGATGTGAGGACAGGAGACCAGACAATTAGATATTAATTTTGGATTTAAAATAAAAAAGGGAAATTTTAATTGAGGAGAAAATTTTGCATAGGGAGGGTTCTTTTTACAATTTAATATTGTATGTTTTATGTGTGTGTTGTGGGATGACAGTTTGTCTGTAATGCTGTGTGAATGTCAAGTCTGTACTTGGGATGGGGTTTGTCTATTGTGAATGGTTAACATGATTCAAGGATGGGGTGATGTGATCACAGCGGAGGATAACATTCCTCTCACCTGAAAAATATAAAGATAGTACAGATTTGAAAAAGCAAGATTGATCAGGGCTCATTTTGGACTAAATATGGCTTTAGGATTACTCTGGGGCACCATTGACAACAAAAGACTTCAATGGAGAAGGCCCATTTCAAGATTATGACCAGACGTGACTATACCAGCATTGACAATCAAGACTCTGAGCCAAGACAGTGTATGACAACAACTCTGGACTTACCTGACAGTGAGACGAAATGTATGTGACGGAATTTGTGATGACTTGCTATGTTTTGATGTTTTACCTAATTGTATTGCAGCCTCTAACAGCAACCCAGGGAGCAGATTGTGCTTTATTTGTTAAACTTGCTTTACTTTGCAGGTTGTCAACTGCAGTCTTGGAGAATTTTGTGTCGTGTCTGTGAACATGCATTAACAACTAACCCCTTACTTTTCATAATGAGTTTGTAAATGTGATCGGTTTCATGACAGGCTCGGCAGGCTCCAATTTTCTATTTCATGCATTTGACATGCGCCCGTGTCTGGATTATTTTTATCATTATGAATTTTATTTTTTGGTATTATGGATGTTTATTGTACGGAGAGCTGCATGCACAGCTACAGGTGGGTGGTGGCTTTTGTTCATACAGCCATGTGAGATGCTGCCAGTCGAGTTTCAGGGACTGAGAATTGGTGATTCCAGGCTAGGATGGCATCTGGAGGTACACCGAAGTCCAGCTGGCGATGGGTATGTCACCATGGACATTGTTATTTTTACTTTATAACCATTGTGACACATTTTTTAGAATGTGTCAAAAGGGGGGAGGTAGAAAAAAAAAAAGAAAAACAAACAAAAAAAAAAACAAAGGTGGGAATTGTGAGATTTTAAGTGTTTTCAGATTTGATGGTTTTTAAGTCTTCATCAGCCATCACTGTTTCATAATTCGCGTAGAAATAAAAGTCTCGATCCTCAACATACAAGCACGTGTGCGCCATTTGGCTGAGATCATCAAGAGCACATCCATCACAGTTAGATTTAGCATGCTTAATCAATGCATCATACAAAAGATGAACAACCATCAGTTTTAGACGTGTGTAATCTTCAATAACCAACCAATTAAGTGGTTCGACACACATATTATACTCTGAGCCTTGCTGTGTGTTGATTTTCCCAGGCGTCGAGCTCATCGAAGGAACGACCCCAAACTCAAGGGCCTGCTGAGGGTCATCACCCTCCTCAAAATCAGCGGGCAGGTGCGATTCTGCCTCTTCGAGTAAGACTCTAATGTCAGCAGCAGTCAAGTTGGGCAAATCCATCCCGTTTTCAGGGTAGCGTGCGCAGGCGTCATCAAACAATTCGATGGCTCGTGACGAGGACCACGGTTCATGCTGTTGCGGTCTCTGCTGCTCCTCCTCCTGCTGTTGCTCCCCCGAGGTTTCAGGGGTTTCAAACACGTCAAAAGTTGATGACAAGGCTCCATAGAGAGAATCGGGTTGCAGATCGTCGAGGCATATGGGTGAGAGGCATTCGCTCGGGTCGGGTGTAGGTAGTGGAAGAATCTCAAACCTTTCCGCCCATGTCTCAGGCAGCGCTTGTGTTGGTTCCGGCGATGCGATGAAAGTTGTGTCAGCATCGTCGGCTTCGGCCTCAGAGTTTTCAGGGGTGGACCAGAATGTGATGTCAGGCCCATGCTCCATAGGTATAAAACGTGGTAAAAGTCTTCTGGCAAGCATTTTTTGGGCCATTGTCTTTCCACCGTCTCTGCGTGTGTGAAAGAGAAGTCTGGGGACCTGGCTTTATAGAGTTATGCTAATGACTATCACCCCCTCAACTTTCATTGACTGCAGGTGAGAAAAAGATGGAGACTAGGAGGGGTTAGGAGGAGGAACAGAGTCTTGTGTGTTGAAGAGGGCCTGGGGTTTAAACTTAATTTTTTAGTAAGGGTTAATCTAAAGCCAGTTTACGTTTCACTCCGACGACATTTGTCCAGACACGGCTTGATAGAAAAAGCCCTGTAATACTCTCACCATAAGCTTGCATCTTCTGATCCCATTCGGATAACGGTATATTCAAAATTGTCTGGAAAACACCGCATTCGCTGTTGAACACTTCAAGTTTTAGAAACATTAAATCGATTAGCTCTCCGTCTTCTACCCCATCAACAGTTTGAGGAGAAACTTTCAGCCGGAAAAAACATCTCCCGCTGGCTGTGATTTTTGAAATCCAAGTTGCATTCAGCTCACCTTCTAACCCGTATTCCTTGAGAAATTCAGTCAAAACCTCTGGCAAGAGTTGATTTAAGACAGCCCAGTCATTCGAGTTCAACGAGCCAAACGCACCTGTCTGCTCACAAGTGTTGTTGTTGTTGTTGATGTTTGAACCGGAGCTCTCTTGGTTTCTCATGAAGAAAGACAACTCACCAGTCTCGTAAAAAAAACTAAATCCCCATAGAGTCTCTGGTGTTAGCTGCCAGCTCCGTTCAAGTTTTTCTGTAGGCCTTTGTTGCATGCGCCTGAGATACATTTGCTTCTTTCTAGGGGCATCTAGCAGGCCATCGGGGCCTCTGCGGCAAAGATGGATACTGACCGGCGTTTCTGCTATCATGATTCGAGCTTCAGGTTTGCAGTTTAACATCACAGCTTTAGCTCTTTTTTCTATGAACTATCAGCACGATACTCTCGCGTAAATATACGAACAACAGGTCCAGCCCCACTCTCAAACCACACCTCTGTGTATCACGTGTTTTTTTTTTAAAAAATCAGGATATGTTTTAAACTTAGACAGCCTTCATAAAAAACAGAGGCCTTCGTCTGTCTCCCTCCAAAATTAAACGGTTCAAACAGTCTCTACAGCATATCCTTGGCCCCAGTAATACCGACTCCGCTATTGTTTGTCAAATTACATTAGAGATAACTTGTGACTTGTAACAGTGTGATTTTCTCAACAAAAGCCCTTTGATCCTCTAAACCAATGTTTACCAAATTACATGCGTCTCTCGCTTTTCAGATAACTTTGGCTGAGCTATTGATTCTCAAATTATATGCGACTCTCTTCCAGCCAACTTTGACACCTATAATGTTGCCTCCTGTCACAAACCCCCCACCCTATCACAAACACCCCCCTCCCCTTCGCCTTCTCAACAAAAAGGCTCCCCTTCAGTCTCACACGTACGGGCCGGATGCAAAGGTAGCTCAGAGGGCTGTTAGCAAAGCTAGCACAGGTGCTCCACCTGTCTTGATTCATAAAAATACATGCCCATACATATCCACATCTTAAAAATGGCGCCGGCAAACCAAAATGGCGACAGTCAAAGATGGCGCCGTCACGACTGGCGCCATCTTGATGCCACCAACCCGCTAATGAATTTATGACCCCCAATAAAACACGTCATAAATCAACATCAATAGATCATAAAATTTTATGACTTCCTAACTCATTTGCATATGAATAGACATCAAAGCCTGCTGCCTTCTATTACTCTCTCTTAGGTGCATTTTTAATTTTATTGCTTAAATCGCAATTTCTCGACGAGCTGAGCACGTTTTCTGAAATGTGCTCCTCCCGTAACTCTGGTTGGGTGCGCATAGTAAAAAGTGCTCTTGGCAGCTAGAGAGTGCCGCGTTGACCACTGCGCATGAAGAAATAACCACCTGCAACGTTTGGTTTAGGTTTTAGGTGCATTTTTAATTTTATTGCTTAAATCGCATTTTCTCGACGAGCTGAGTACGTTTTCTGAAATGTGCTCCGTCCGTCACGCTGGTTGGGTGCGCACAGTAAAAAGTCCTCCTGGCAGCGAGAGAGTGCCGCGTTGACCACTGCGCATGAAGAAATAAACACCTGCAACGTTTGGTTTAGGTTTTAGGTGCCTTCTTAAATTTATTGCTTAAATCGCATTTTCTCGACGAGCTGAGCACGTTTTCTGAAATGTGCTCCTCCCGTCACTCTGGTTGGGTGCACACAGTAAAAAGTGCTCCTGGCAGCTAGGGAGTGCCACGTTGACCACTGCGCAAGAAGAAATAAGCACCTGCAACGTTTGGTTTAGGTTTTAGGTGCATTTTTAATTTTATTGCTTAAATCGCATTTTCTCGACGAGCTGAGCTTTTTTCTGAAATGTGCTCCTCCCGTTGCTCTGGTTGGGTGTGCACAGTAAAAAGAGCTCCTGGCAGCTAGGGAGTGCCGCGTTGACCACTGCCCATAAAGAAATAACCACCTGCAACGTTTGTTTCAGGTTTTAGGTGCATTTTTAATTTTATTGCTTAAATCGCATTTTCTCGACGAGCTGAGCACGTTTTCTGAAATGTGCTCCTCCCGTCACTCTGGTTGGGTGCGCATAGTAAAAAGTGCTCTTGGCAGCTAGAGAGTGCCGCGTTGACCACTGCACATGAAGAAATAACCACCTGCAACGTTTGGTTTAGGTTTTAGGTGCATTTTTAATTTTATTGCTTAAATCGCATTCTCTCGACGAGCTGAGCACGTTTTCTGAAATGTGCTCCTCCCGTCACTCTGGTTGGGTGCGCATTGCAAAAAGTGCTCTTGGCAGCTAGAGAGTGCCGCGTTGACCACTGCGCATGAAGAAATAACCACCTGCAACGTTTGGTTTAGGTTTTAGGTGCATTTTTAATTTTATTGCTTAAATCGCATTTTCTCGACGAGCTGAGCACGTTTTCTGAAATGTGCTCCTCCCGTCACTCTGGTTGGGTGTGCATAGTAAAAAGTTCTCTTGGCAGCTAGAGAGTGCCGAGTTGACCACTGCGCATAAAGAAATAGCCACCTGCAACGTTTTGTTCAGGTTTTAGGTGCATTTTTAAATTTATTGCTTAAATCGCATTTTCTCGACGAGCTGAGCACGTTTTCTGAAATGTGCTCCTCCCGTCACTCTGGTTGGGTGCGCGTAGTAAAAAGTCCTCTTGGCAGCTAGAGAGTGCCGCGTTGACCACTGCGCATGAAGAAATAACCACCTGAAACGTTTGGTTTAGGTTTTGGGTGCATTTTTAATTTTATTGCTTAAATCGCATTTTCTCGACGAGCTGAGCACGTTTTCTGAAATGTGCTCCTCCCGTCACTCTGGTTGGGTGCGCACAGTAAAAAGTGCTCTTGGCAGCTAGAGAGTGCCGCGTTGACCACTGCGCATGAAGAAATAAGCACCTGCAACGTTTGGTTTAGGTTTTAGGTGCATTTTTAATTTTATTGCTTAAATCGCATTTTCTCGACGAGCTGAGTACGTTTTCTGAAATGTGCTCCTTCCGTCATTCTGGTTGGGTGCGCACAGTAAAAAGTGCTCCTGGCAGCTAGGGGGTGCCGCGTTGACCACTGCGCATGAAGAAATAAGCACCTGCAACGTTTGGTTTAGGTTTTAGGTGCATTTATTATTTTATTGCTTAAATCGCATTTTCTCGACGAGCCGAGCACGTTTTCTGAAATGTGCTCCTCCCGTCACTCTGGTTGGGTGCGCACAGTAAAAAGTGCTCCTGCCAGCTGGGGAGTGCCGCGTTGACCACTGCACATCAAGAAATAAGCACCTGCAACGTTTGGTTTAGGTTGTAGGTGCAGTTTTAATTTTATTGCTTAAATTGCATATTCTCGACAAGCTGAGCACGTTTTCTGAAATGTGCTCCTCCCGTCGCTCTGGTTGGGTGCGCACAGTAAAAAGAGCTCCTGGCAGCTAGGGAGTGCCGCGTTGACCACTGCGCTCGAAGAAATAAGCACCTGCAACGTTTGGTTTAGGTTTTAGGTGCATTTTTAATTTTATTGCTTAAATCGCATTTTCTCGACGAGCTGAGCACGTTTTCTGAAATGTGCTCCTCCCGTCGCTCTGGTTGTGTGCGCATAGTAAAAAGTGCTCCTGGCAGCTAGAGAGTGCCGCGTTGACAACTGCGCATCAAGAAATAAGCACCTGCAACGTTTGGTTTAGGTTTTAGGTGCATTTTTAATTTTATTGCTTAAATCGCATTTTCTCGACGAGCTGAGTACGTTTTCTGAAATGTGCTCCTCCCGTCACTCTGGTTGGGTGCGCATAGTAAAAAGTGCTCTTGGCAGCTAGAGAGTGCCGCGTCCACTGCGCATGAAGAAATAACCACCTGCAACGTTTGGTTTAGGTTTTAGGTGCATTTTTAATTTTATTGCTTAGATCGCATTTTCTCGACGAGCTGAGCACGTTTTCTGAAATGTGCTCCTCCCGTCGCTCTGGTTGGGTGCGCACAGTAAAAAGAGCTCCTGGCAGCTAGGGAGTGCCGCGTTGACCACTGCGCACGAAGAAATAAGCACCTGCAACGTTTGGTTTAGGTTTTAGGTGCATTTTTAATTTTATTGCTTAAATCGCATTCTCTCGACGAGCTGAGCACGTTTTCTGAAATGTGCTCCTCCCGTCGCTCTGGTTGGGTGCGCGTAGTAAAAAGTCCTCCTGGCAGCTAGAGAGTGCCGCGTTGACCACTGCGCATGAAGAAATAAGCACCTGCAACGTTTGGTTTAGGATTTTAGGTGCATTTTTAATTTTATTGCTTGAATCCCATTTTCTCGGCGAGCTGAGCACGTTTTCTGAAATGTGCTCCTCCCGTCACTCTGGTTGGGTGCGCACAGTAAAAAGTGCTCCACGCAGCTAGGGAGTGCCGCGTTGACCACTGCGCATGAAGAAATAAGCACCTGCAACGTTTGGTTTAGGTTTTAGGTGCATTTTTAATTTTATTGCTTAAATCGCATTTTCTCGACGAGCTGAGCACGTTTTCTGAAATGTGCTCCTCCCGTCGCTCTGGTTGGGCGCGCATAGTAAAAAGTGCTCTTGGCAGCTAGAGAGTGCCGCGTTGACAACTGCGCATGAAGAAATAAGCACCTGCAACGTTTGGTTTAGGTTTTAGGTGCATTTTTAATTTCATTGCTTAAATCGCATTTTCTCGACGAGCTGAGCACGTTTTCTGAAATGTGCTCTGTCAGGTTCAAAATTAGTAAAAAGGATCAGCAGACAAAACCAGTGAGGGCTAATCGTCTCACACTGTGGGTAGGGCATTTCCAAATAAAAAGAGCGAGGAGTGTAAAACAGATTTTTAGTGTAGTCGGACTGCTGTAAGTCTGGTTGCACTCCTCGCGAGAAAAGACTCAACATTCTGCCTCACTGGTTTTGTCTGCTGATCCTTTTTACTAATTTTGAACCTGACAGATTTTTGGGGGCTCGTTCCGGGGTCTCAATAGACCTATTTCGGGATTCCAGCTGACTTTTCGACCCAGGACAAGTCCTTGGCCAAGGCATATAGAGGAAACCCTTTTCACGGGGCTGACTCGATCAGTCGGCTGGACGCCGGAGTGGTTGACGAGATCATCCGAGGAGAAGGCCCAGCAGACTGTGAGTACGGATCTTGATTCTGTTAAAAGTAATGAAAGTGCAGTGACAAGAGGTCACTTAAAACCTTGACAATTCTAGACCCTATCAAGTGCAATTAGAAACAGTTAAATTCTGCATGGGATGGTGGAGTCCCCTGACGTAAAAGTCAGTTAAATTCCACGGGAGGGCGGACTCCTCTGTTTTCTAAAAAGTACAGGTAATTTGGAGCAGTTAAATTCCACTGAGGTGTCGTGGGGCCTCCTAACTTAACCTTCCTAATGTGTTAGCTTTCTGCTGCCATCTGTGGTGTTTTTCTTAACTCTTGTTTAGCTGGTTTGGCTCCCTTATCCATGAAAAGATAGGTTTTATATCTACTTCAAGAAAAAGGCAAAATAAGTTTTCTTACACAATAGGAAGGTTAAAGAGTTGTTAAAATCCACGGGAGGGTGGACTCCCCTGCTTGCCTGTGAGACGATAAAAGTGCGCATTGTGTGTGTGTGTGTGTATGGTTTGACTGAGAGTGACCTCATTTGAGCTCTCCTCTATGTAAACAACACAGGATTGTAAACAGTGGCTTTGTGTGGATGAAAGCAAGGACTCTCTGCTTCCTCCGGGAAGGTGAAAAGAAACTCGCCACACATCGAATATTTAACCACTGTCCTGTGAATAAAGTTGGCTTTAGGACACTGTAGGTGCCATTCGAATTGCCAACTACGAAATTTAGAAAATAAACCATGGGAAAATCAAATAGCAAACAAAAGCCGCTACCACGACATGAATTGAAATGCAAAGATTGGAAATTGATGGAAGAGGTCGACCCCGAAAATGTAAAATATCTTGACAAATGGATAACCGATTACAAATTTGATGGTCAGCTGAAAACGAATTCGTTGAATAACCTAAAGCAATCAATTGATGCTAAATGTGGCGTAAAGAAGAATAAAGACGGATATTATCTAATAGTACAATGGGAATTGGAAGCTGAGAAGAGAAAATGTGGGCAGATGAGAGGAAAATTGAAAGATAAGGAAGACGGAGAAAAGATAAAAAAGAACTTGCTGTTGCACAGGCAGGAAGATGATGAGACAGTGTCAGCGCGGGCTCGCTTGAAGGCCGAGGCTGACAATGCGATGAATGAGGATGAGAAAAATGATCAAATTATAAAGACGGAGATTGCAGCACGCCAAAGCGAACCAATTTTTCCGTCTCTGTACCCCAAATTACCAAACACAGATCATCCTCCTGAGTATAGTGATTCTACTCGTGGTATGTTGACGCGGAGCCGTGCTAAGTTGGGCCCCTCGGCTGACGCATACCCGATGATTGAAGTGGCCAATCCTCATGATGATGGAGGACCCACCATTTTAGTATACAGAACATGGACCCAAGCTGATATAAAATCAGCAATTGAGGGCATAGCGTTGCCCACTGAAGATGTTGATCAATACTGTATCGACATGAAACAACTCATTGCTTCCTATAATTTGAGAGGCGATGAAGTACAACAGGCTTTCATGGCATCTTTAACCAAACATTGGGCAAGCGTTAAAGGCACCTGGAATCCCTTTGATTCCCGGGGCCGTCCATTGGAATGTAACGGGGTGCCATTACAAACAGAAATTGACCAACTATTGGGCAGGATAAAAATAAAATTCGAACGTAGAGCAAATTACACAGACATTGGCCGAACCAAACAAAAAGAAGATGAGTTGTTTGAAGACTTTAGACACAGACTAGAAAGAGTGTTCAAAGCCAATAGTGGCTTGGAGCATGGAACTGATGTTTATGGCCAACAACTCAAAAATGCTCTACATGCAAATTCGCGACCAGCAATCCAAAACTGGATCACTAAACATATGATCACTTTCCCGACATCTACCTTGCCACAGTTCATTGATCATGCTATACACGCCGAAAAAGTTGTCAATTCAAAAAGAGCGAAAGAGAAAGGGAAAACAGGCACAATTTTTTTGGTTAATGGAGAGCAGTCTGAAATGTTCTATCAAAATAAGACCTTCGAACCACGCCTAGGGGGGCATGGTCGTAACAACTTCCGTGGCAAAGGTAGCGGGTGGTATAGTCGTGATTTTCCCAATTATAAAACAAATGACCAGCCCGCCTCAGGTCAGTCAAAACGATACAATGCTGAACCTCCTATTTGCTGGTCATGTGGAAAAAAAGGCCATATAGCAAGAAACTGCCCAGGCAAGGGCGAGAGTAAACCTCCCTTATGACTAGCCGACAGTCAAACTACAGTTGAAACAACTGCCTTGCCAACAGCTCCCCCTGTTGATGTGGATTTGAACATTCAAGATTTGTTGATGAACAATATTGAGAAGCCAGTGATAACTCTAATGGTAAACAGGACTCCAATAACTTTTTTGTGTGACTCAGGGGCATGTGTGACCACATGTCGTGACATACCTCCAGATGTGCAAAAAAGCGGTAAAACTTTTTGGGTGAGAGCAGCAAATGGGCTGGCAACCCCAGTTCCCCAGTCTCGACCAGTTTGGATACGGGACCCAGAAGGGGGAAGTTGTTGCATTCCCATTTTGCTGATGCCCAGTTGCCCTATTAATTTGCTAGGTAGAGATGCTCTCACTGCCCTTGGGCTTTCCCTTGTGTCTCTAACCAGTCAAATTGTTGTCAAAAGGCGACACCAGTTACAGATTTTTGGTCAATTTCACTGCTACTATTTTTATTCATTGGATTTGGCTGATGCAGAAGTGATGGAATTTGGTTCCCCTCTTTTGGCCCGTGTGGCCACCCTTTTGCGCTGCCCTGAACAGGCAATGGAAGCCAATGAACTACACATAACTATGTGGCATAAAGACACACCTGGTCCTGATCACAACTACGAGAACATGCTTGAGGCTGCTACACCTGCCACCTTGACGACATCTTTCCTTCTGCATGATGGTGAGAGCCGTGCTTGTGTAGTCATAAAAACGGCTCCCCCTGCTGTGCAGAAGTTACACGTGTCTCCCACTCCGCTCCACATCTCTCTCTACAGGCCTCACACCGCAACGTGGCAAAGTTTAGGATTTATGGCTGGTGAGGCCTTGGCAGCTTCTGACTGGACTCAGGTTAATCCTGACTCCTTTTATAGTCCTTCCACCAAGCTCTTCAAACAAAATATGACTCAGGACTTGTCATTCATTAGTGGAATCCACGCTGATCCTGGTGTTGAGCAAACACCCTCATTTTGAGATTATGTGTCCTCGCTGAGGTCCCAAGTCATCTTTGGTCTGCGGGTCCTTCTGACGTTGGTTTAGTGAAAGGTGCGCTTCCTGTTGTCATAAGACCTAAAACTGAATACCGCCCTTGTGTGAGGCAGTATCCTTTAAAACCTGATGCCTTACAGGGTATAGCACCTGTTATTTCTGATTTATTAAAAGCAGGTGTCATTGTTCCTTGCCCGGATTCTCCTTGCAATACCCCAATTTTCCCTGTAAAGAAGGCACCCCCTTCTGTGGGGTGGAGAATGGTGCAAGACTTGCAAGCTGTAAACAATGCTGTTATTCAGAGAGCACCTTGTGTCCCTGACCCGCATACCTTGTTGAATTCATTGACACCTGATGCGAAAATCTTCACAGTGATTGACATTAGCAATGCTTTTTTCTCTGTTCCTATTGCAAAAGAGAGTCAGTTTTGGTTTGCGTTTACATATGCTGGCTCAAGGTACACCTTTACAAGGTTACCACAAGGGTACTGTGAAAGCCCGACAATTTACTCACAGGTGATGGCAGCCAGCATGGCTAAATTTGTCCCGCCAATGGGAAGTCAAATCTTGCTTTATGTTGATGACATTTTGATAGCATCTCCTGATTTTGCCTCTTGCCAGAAAGACACGCTTGCAGTGCTGCATCACTTGGCAAGTGAAGGCCACAAGGTCAGCAAGAACAAGCTTCAACTGTGGTCCACTGAAATTAAGTATCTAGGCCACAATCTAAGTTCCCAAGGTCGATCCATAATTAAAAGCAGAAAAGCCTCTATTTTACAAGCTCCTAAGCCACTAACAAAGAAGCAAATTATGTCTTTTTTGGGTCTCACAGGTTATTGTAGAAGCTGGATACTTGATTATGCCCAAATTGTTGCTCCTCTGTCCAAATTGATGTATGTGGAAGACATCTCAATGTCCACTCACTTAAAATGGACTCCTGAAGCTGAGGATGCTTTTGTTTTGATTAAACAGGCTTTGGTCTCCAGCTCCACTCTAGCCTTACCAAACTATGATAAGGTATTTGTCCAAACTGTTGACTGCAAAGGTCATTACATGACCTCTGTTTTGCTCCAATCACATGGCTCGAAATTGCGTCCTATTGCTTTTTATTCCTCTAAACTGGACAGTGTTGCATGTGCTCTCCCACCATGCGTGAGGGCCGTGGTGGCAGCCTCCATGGCTGTGGAGAGCAGTGCTGGTGTTGTGTTGTTCCATCCTTTAACACTGAAAGTTCCTCATGCTGTCTCGGCCCTTCTGCTACAGACTAATATGACTTTTCTGTCGCCTGCACGTCATCTTTCTTGCATGGCTACGTTGCTGTCTCAGCCGCACCTGACCGTTGAAAGATGCAATCCTGCCACTCTCATTCCCCTTCCTGACGACGGTGAATTCCATGATTGTGTCGATGCTGCCCAACAGATTGCAAAGGCTCGGCCTGACTTGAAAGATACGCCTCTGCCAGATGGTGATGTGGTTTTTGTTGATGGGTCTTCTAAGAAAAATGAATCTGGAGTGACCCTTACTGGGTATGCCATTGTTACTGCCGACGAAGTCTTGGAGGCTGCTAAACTGCCATCCTATATGTCAGCACAGGCCGCTGAGCTCATTGCTTTGACTGGGGCCTGCAAATTGTTTACAAACAAGTCCGTCACTATCTGGACTGATAGTCAGTATGCTTTTGCTACAGTGCACGTTTTTGCTCAGCAGTGGAGCAACCGTGGCATGATAACTTCTACAGGGAAGCCCGTCACCCATTCCACATTACTAACTCAACTTTTGGACGCTGTCCAGCTACCTTTAAAGGTGGCTGTTTGCAAATGTGCTGCTCACACTGCAAGATCTGATCCTGTTTCTCTCGGTAATGCTTTTGCTGACAAATCCGCTAAGGCCGCTGCAGAAGGCCTGCTCCATGTCCTCTCGTCTCTCACTGATCATGATTCGATGTCACACATCTCCCCTGATGTGTTGCTTGACATGCAGTATCAGAGCCCCTCCCAGGAACGACTCTCTTGGGAAAAACGGGGTGCAACTAAAAACACTGATGGTCTTTTTGTGTGACCTTTGGGCAAACCTATCTTGCCTCGTAACTTGTTCAAATGGGCTGCTATTTCGAGTCATGGGGTCACCCATGTCTCGACGGGGGGTATGGTGAAACAAGTTGAAGCTATTTATACAACATACGGCTTTGCAGCTTTCTCACAACAATGTCGATCGCAGACCGTCCCGTTACAAATAATTACACCTTGTCAGCAGGAGCAAAAATCACAAGTATGCCCCTCACTGATATAAACCTAAACCAAACGTTGCAGGTGCTTATTTCTTCATGCGCAGTGGTCAACGCGGCACTCTCTAGCTGCCAAGAGTACTTTTTACTATGCGTGCCCAACCAGAGCGACGGGAGGAGCACATTTCAGAAAACGTGCTCAGCTCGTCGAGAAAATGCGATTTAAGCAATAAAATTAAAAATGCACCTAAAACCTAAACCAAACGTTGCAGGTGCTTATTTCTTCATGCGCAGTGGTCAACGCGGCACTCTCTAGCTGCCAGGAGCACTTTTTACAACGCGCACCCAACCAGAGCGACGGGAGGAGCACATTTCAGAAAACGTGCTCAGCTCGTCGAGAGAATGCGATTTAAGCAATACAATTAAAAATGCACCTAAAACCTAAACCAAACGTTGCAGGTGCTTATTTCTTCGTGCGCAGTGGTCAACGCGGCACACCCTAGCTGCCAGGAGCTCTTTTTACTGTGCACACCCAACCAGAGCGACGGGAGGAGCACATTTCAGAAAACGTGCTCAGCTTGTCGAGAAAATGCGATTAAAGCAATAAAATTAAAAATGCACCTAAAACCTAAACCAAACGTTGCAGGTGCTTATTTCTTCATGTGCAGTGGTCAACGCGGCACTCCCTAGCTGCCAGGAGGACTTTTTACTACGCACACCCAACCAGAGCGACGGGAGGAGCACATTTCAGAAAACGTGCTCAGCTCGTCGAGAGAATGCGATTTAAGCAATAAAATTAAAAATGCACCTAAAACCTAAACCAAACTTTGCAGGTGCTTATTTCTTCGTGCGCAGTGGTCAACGCGGCACTCCCTAGCTACCAGGAGCTCTTTTTACTGTGCGCACCCAACCAGAGCGACGGGAGGAGCACATTTCAGAAAACGTGCTCAGCTCGTCGAGAAAATGCGATTTAAGCAATAAAATTAAAAATGCACCTAAAACCTAAACCAAACGTTGCAGGTGCTTATTTCTTCATGCGCAGTGGTCAACGCGGCACTCCCTAGCTGCCAGGAGCACTTTTTACTGTGCGCACCCAACCCGAGTGACGGGAGGAGCACATTTCAGAAAACGTGCTCAGCTCGTCGAGAAAATGCGATTTAAGCAATAAAATTAAAAATGCACCTAAAACCTAAACCAAACGTTGCAGGTGCTTATTTCTTCATGCGCAGTGGTCAACGCGGCACTCTCTAGCTCCCAAGAGCGCACCCAACCAGAGTGACGGGAGGAGCACATTTCAGAAAACGTGCTCAGCTCGTCGAGAAAATGCGATTTAAGCAATAAAATTAAAAATGCACCCAAAACCTAAACCAAACGTTGCAGGTGGTTATTTCTTCATGCGCAGTGGTCAACACGGCACTCTCTAGCTGCCAAGAGCACTTTTTACTATGCGCGCCCAACCAGAGCGACGGGAGGAGCACATTTCAGAAAACGTGCTCAGCTCGTCGAGAAAATGCGATTTAAGCAATAAAAATAAAAATGCACCCAAAACCTAAACCAAACGTTGCAGATGGTCATTTCTTCATGCGCAGTGGTCAACTAGGCACTCTCTAGCTGCCAAGAGCACTTTTTACTATGCACACCGAACCAGAGCAGGTGCATTTTTAATTTTATTGCTTAAATCGCATTTTCTCGACGAGCTGAGCACGTTTTCTGAAATGTGCTCCTCCCGTCACTCTGGTTTGGTGCGCACTGTAAAAAGTGCTCCTGGCAGCTAGGGAGTGCCGCGTTGACCACTGCGCACAAAGAAATAAGCACCTGCAACGTTTGGTTTAGGTTTTAGGTGCATTTTTAATTTTATTGCTTAAATCGCATTTTCTCAACGAGCTGAGCACGTTTTCTGAAATGTGCTCCCCCCGTCTCTCTGGTTGGGTGCGCATAGTAAAAAGAGCTCCTGGCAGCTAGGGAGTGCCGCGTTGACCACTGCACACGAAGAAATAAGCACCTGCAACGTTTGGTTTAGGTTTTAGGTGCATTTTTAATTTTATTGCTTGAATCGCATTTTCTCGACGAGCTGAGCACGTTTTCTGAAATGTGCTCCTCCCGTCACTTTTGTTGGGTGCGCACAGTAAAAAGTGCTCTTGGCAGCTAGGGAGTGCCGCGTTGACCACTGCGCATGAAGAAATAAGCACCTGCAACGTTTGGTTTAGGTTTTAGGTGCATTTTTAATTTTATTGCTTAAATCGCATTTTCTCGACGAGCTGAGCACGTTTTCTGAAATGTGCTCCTCCCGTCGCTCTGGTTGGGCGCGCATAGTAAAAAGTGCTCTTGGCAGCTAGAGAGTGCCGCGTTGACCACTGCGCATGAAGAAATAAGCACCTGCAACGTTTGGTTTAGGTTTTGGGTGCATTTTTAATTTTATTGCTTAAATCGCATTTTTTCGACGAGCTGAGCACGTTTTCTGAATTGTGCCCCTCCCGTCACTCTGGTTGGGTTGGCATAGTAAAAAGTGCTCTTGGCGGCTAGAGAGTGCCGAGTTGACCACTGCGCATGAAGAAATGACCATCTGCAGCGTTTGGTTTAGGTTTTAGGTGCATTTTTAATTTTATTGCTTAAATCGCATTTTCTCAACGAGCTGAGCACGTTTTCTGAATTGTGGTCCTCCCGTCACTCTGGTTAGGTTGGCATAGTAAAAAGTACTCTTGGGGGCTTTAGAGTGCCGAGTTGACCACTGCGCATGAAGAAATGACCATCTGCAGCGTTTGGTTTAGGTTTTAGGTGCATTTTTAATTTTATTGCTTAAATCGCGACCTGGTGTGGGAGGCAGAAAAATTCCGACTAGCCTCCACGCACAGTTTGGGTTCCGGTACAAGCCCTCTCGGACTCTCTTCCACTCCGGAGTTGCCCACGGTGAGAGGCGTCGAGCAGGTGTGGGTAAACTTATTGCCCCCAGGCTGGGTGCCTGCACATTGGTGTTCACCCCGGTGAACGAGAGGGTAGCCTCCCTCCGCCTTCGGGTGGGGGGACGGGTCCTGACTGTTGTTTGTGTCAATGCACCAAACGGCAGCTCAGAGTACCCACCCTTCTTGGAGTCCCTGGAGGAAGTGCTGGAGAGCGCTCCTTCGGGGTACTCCATTGTTCCACTGGGTGACTTCTATGGTCACGTGGGCAATGACAGTGAGACCTGGAAGGGCGTGATTGGGAGGAACGGCCCCCCTGATCTGAACCGGAGCGGTGTTCTATTATTAGACTTCTGTGCTCGACACGGAATTTCAATAATGAACACGATGTTCAAACATAAGGGTGTCCATGTGTGCACTTGGCACCAGGACACCGTAGGCCGCAATTGGATGATCGACTTTGTAGTCGTGTCATCGGATTTGCGGCCGCATGTTATGGACACTCGGGTGAAGAGAGGGGCGGAGCTGTCAACTGATCACCGCCTGGTTGTGGGTTGGCTCCGATGGTGGGGGAAGATGCCGGTCCGACCTGGCATACCCAAACGCTCTGTGAGGGTCTGCTGGGAACGTCTGGCAGAATCTCCTGTCAGGAAGAGCTTCAACTCCCACCTTCGGCAGACCTTTTCCCACGTCTGGGGCGGGGCATATTGAGTCTGAGTGGACCATGTTCCACGCCTCCATTGTTGAGGCGGCCGACCGAAGCTGTGGCCGTAAGGTCGTTGGTGCCTGTCGTGGCGGCAATCCCTGAACCCGCTGGTGGACACCGGCGGTAAGGGATGCCGTCAAGCTGAAGAAGGAGTCCTATCGGGCCGTTTTGGCCTGCGGGACTCCGGAGGCAGCTGAAAGGTACCGGATGGGCAAGCGGAATGCGGCTTCGGTGGTTGCTGAGGCAAAAACCCGGGCGTGGGAGGAGTTTGGTGAGGCCATGGAGAATGACTTCCGGACGGCTTCGAGGAAATTCTGGTCCACCATCCGGCATCTCAGGAGGGGGAAGCAGTGCAACGTCAACACTGTTTACAGTGGGGATGGCGTGCTGCTGACCTTGACTCGGGACGTCGTGAGTCGGTGGGGAGAATACTTCGAAGACCTCCTCAATTCCACCTACACGCCTTCCATTGAGAAAGCAGGGCCTGGAGACTCTGAGGCGGATTCTCCAATCTCTGGGGTCGAAGTCACTGAGGTAGTTAAAAAAACTCATCAGAGGCAAGGCCCCGGGGGTGGATAAGATCCGCCCGGAGTTCTTCAAGGCTCTGGATGTTGTGGGGCTGTCATGGCTGACGCGCCTCTACAACATTGCGTGGACATCGGGGACAGTGCCTCTGGATTGGCAGACTGGGGTGGTGGTTCCCCTCTTTAAGAAGGGGGACCGGAGGGTGTGTTCCAATTACAGGGGAATCACACTCCTCAGCCTCCCCGGTAAGGTCTATTCAGGGGTGCTGGAGAGGAGGGTCCGTCGGGAGGTAGAACCTTGGATTCAGGAGGAGCAATGTGGCTTTCGGCCTGGCCGTGGAACAGTGGACCAGCTCTACACCCTCGGCAGGATCCTCGAGGGTGCATGGGAGTTCACCCAACCAGTCCACATGTGTTTTGTGGACTTGGAGAAGGCGTTCGACCGTGTCCCTCGGGAGGTTCTGTGGGGGGTGCTTCGGGAGTACGGGGTGCCGAGTCAACTGATAAGGGCGGTTCGGTCCCTGTATCACCGATGCCAGAGTCTGGTCCGCATTTCCGGCAGGAAGTCGGATTCGTTCCCAGTGAGAGTTGGTGTTAGATAAATCATATATATATGTTATCATGCGTTCCCTAATGAGTACTTATTAATAAAATTATTGCACAGAATGCTTGCTGTTTCGCCTTGCAGACGTCCACCAGTCCACAACAAGTCAAACGATGCTGTCTGGAGCTTCCTGACCTTCTACACCTCTGGGAATCCAAGAAAGTTGTTGATAGCTCAATCTATTTTGTTGATGTCTGCACATGGCATTTTGTCTTTGCACTCTTTTCTCATGGTGTCTTGTCTGTGACTTCTTTTTTCACATAGCATTTTGTCCTTGCACTCTTTATGTTTCTCATGGCATCCTGTCTGCAACTTCTTGTTTCACATAGAATCTTATTTCTTCTCTCATGAGACAAAGCCCACGCTTCCCCCCACCTATCAGGGGCTAGTCTCACATTGTGGGTAGGACATTCCAAATAAAAAGAGTGAGGAGTGTAAACAGACTTTTAGTGTAGTCAGATTGCTGTAAGTCTGAATGCACTCCTCGCGAGAAAAGACTCAATATTCAGCCTCACTGGTTTTGTCTGCTGATCCTTTTGCTGATTTTGAACCTGACAGTTGGACTCCGCCAAGGCTGCCCTTTGTCACCGATTATGTTCATAATCTTTATGGACAGAATTTCTAGTCGCAGCCGAGGCGTTGAGGGGGTCCGGTTTGGGGACCTCAGCATTGCGTCTCTGCTTTTTGCATATGACGTGGTGCTGTTGGCTTCTTCAGGCGGTGATCTCCAGCTCTCCCTTGAACTGTTCGCAGCCGAGTGTGAAGTGGTCGGGATGAGGGTCAGCACCTCCAAATCCGAGTCCATGGTCCTCCATCGGAAAAGGGTGGAATGCCCTCTCTGGATCGGGGATGAGATCTTGCCCCAAGTGGAGGAGTTCAAGTATCTTGGAGTCTTGTTCACGAGTGAGGGGAGGATGGAGCGCGAGATTGACAGGTGGATCGGTGCAGCGTCGGCAGTAATGCGGACCCTGTACTGGTCCGTTGTGGTGAAGAGAGAGCTGAGCCAAAAGCCAAAGCTCTCAATTTACCAGTCGATTTACGCTCCTACCCTCACCTATGGTCACGAGCTATGGGTCGTGACCGAAAGAACGAGATCCTGGATACAAGCGGCCGAAATGAGTTTTTGCCGCAGGATGTCCGGGCTCTCCCTTAGAGATAGGGTGAGAAGCTCGGTCATCCGGGAGAGACTCGGAGTAGAGTCGCTACTCCTCCACATTGAGAGGAGCCAGATGAGGTGGCTCGGGCATCTTATCAGGATGCCTCCTGGACGCCTCCCTGGGGAGGTGTTCCGGGCATATCCCACCGGTAGGAGACCACGGGGACGACCCAGGACGCGCTGGAGAGACTATGTCTCTCAGCTGGCCTGGGAATGCCTTGGGGGATCCCAAGGGATGAGCTGGATGAAGTGGCTGGGGAGAGGGAAGTCTGGGAGTCCCTCCTAAAGCTGCTGCCCCCGCGACCCGACCCCGGATAAGCGGAAGAAGATGGATGGATGGATGGATGGATGGATGGATGGATGGATGGATGGATGGATGGATGGATGGATGGATGGATATAAATGTTCAGATACTAAGATGTGATAGACAGTTTTTGCATGATTTGAATGAGGCAAAATAACATGCTTTTTCTCTCGAATATATAGTTATAATCATTTGTTTCAGATGTAATTATTTTCTGTATAAAAATTAAATTTGGTGTTCAAAAAGTATTTTTTCAAACTTGAGCCTTGAAAAAGAGGAGGTCGTCTTATAATCGGGTCCATCTTATATTCGGGCCAACACGATAATCCCCGTCACCTGCCTCTCGTTACCTGTCATGTATTTAAGTCCCGTCTGCCTCTCACTCCCTTGTTGGATTGTTCTCATCTCTGTTCTCGTCGGTCTCGTCTCTTGTTTCCAGTCTTTGTCTCTGTTAGTTTTTGTTCCTGTCTGTCAGGGTTTTCCAGATTATTCTTATAGAGTTTTATAAGTCTTATAGTTTTATAAGTTTTATAAGTCTCTATCCAGTCCACTCTTACCCCCACTCTGTTTTTCTTAATAAATATGCTCTTGCAGGAGGGAGAGTCAGAGTTCATTTCAATCATCGCTGTATGCACAGCAACGAATGGACTCTCCACCTGCAGGTGTCTAAAAGGACTTGCTTGTCTCCCATGTGGTTCTTGCAAAATAAGTTAGAGTGAGCACAACTCTAACACTGTCTGCGATTCGGTCTGTCTGTTTCCCCTCAACTTCCCTTCCAACTCCCTCTTCCCTCAATAAACCCTGGTCCAAGCTGCATTTGGTCACCCTGGCCTCATTCCACCCGTGACAGGATAAGCGACAGCTGCGGTCCTCAAGCACTAAGGACTGGATTAATGTCAGACAATATTTTCATGGACCGACCTTAACTTAAGGCCGCTACTAGCCTAGTAGCGGATAAATACAACAAAATGACACGACCAGCACATGGTATAATAATAAATGTGAATCCACTGTGTACCCCTATGCAACAACATGAGTAACGTTATGTTCATGTCACCGAGGTGTCGGAGAGAGTCCAGTCCATTTTTCAAAATAAAAGATCATTCAGACTCAGATGAATAAAACAGAAATAATGCAAGTTATTTATTCTTTCTTGTGCAGCCCGGTACCAAATGATCAACGGTCTGGTACTGGAGCTTGGGGGGAACTGACCAACAGAACTTCTGTCAGGGACTGTACTAACACTGTCCAGTTTAAAGAATAAACAGCTTTTTTGTTTGTCCAAATAAAGAACCAAAGTCATTTTTATTGTTTCCAATTAATAGACTAGAAAGACAGGCTATATTTTCCTGTTCACTGCAAATACATAGAACAGTATAATACAGGATGTGATGCAACTGAATATAGACAGAGGATGAGGGTAAATGCTCAACTCTGAAGAATTACTGACAAAAATTGTTCAAAGACATTGTACATGCTCGGATGTTTATGATAAATTGACTCTAAACAGCCAACAAATCATGTTGAACATTTGATTGACGCGGTCAGGAATGTACTAAACTGAAAGTAAATTTATTATCTAGCTGTACTGCATCATATAAAGATTTTTTTACTTTTAATTGTATTTCACAAAGTAGGGACACAACTATCATTGCAATAATAAACAAAATGAAAATATTGAAAATCTTGGCACTATTGCATGTATACATTAGTACTGATCCGGTTGCCAGAATTATAGGAGGTTCCTACTGTGGAAAACATTGGGATTCTATAGTGCTTTCCGAACAGACATGCATTATCTGAACATTTGTTTTTTTTTCCCTTTCCTCTGCTTCATCAGGCTCGTGATGCTCCCCCTTTTTCTTTTCCTCTGTTTCATTCTTCTTGTGGTGCTCCTTCTTTACCAGCACATTGTAACTGGTCACATGAGCGCTGAGGAGGAAAAGAACAAAAATACAATCCAATGAGTCCATGAAAACCTGCTTCCCACTAAGAAATCCTCTTTCCTAGTAATGCAGCGAGGGGAGAAAAAGGATGATGAGCTTTTCAGGCAGTAACGAAGCCATCAAAGGAAATTTGATCAACATTAGATGCCCGGACGAATGAGGACACAAGTTCCCGTTAGCTTCATGCTAACTAGCAAATAGAATGATAGCATTTAAAATTGACCAAAACAACTATCATTTCAGGAAATGGGTCGATGGTTAGGGATACTTTGTTACGGGAAACACATGCCAACATGGAGCTGCACGTAAAAGGTGGCTCTCATTGTTGTGAACAGCCAGTGACTCGTCGTTTCTCCATGTATCAGTTGTTATAAAGTTGCTGATCCTTTATGCTTTGTCCTTTTGTTATTAGTTCATTGTATCATTACCCTGAATTCATAATGCAGGGGGTGTTAAACTAATTTTTGTCGCGGGCTGCATCGTAGTTGTAGTTTCTTTCTGAGGGCCATTATGACTGTCAACACCTTATATTACATACAGTATAGGCTACACAACAAACTGATAACTAGTTTTGAAATCACAGACTAGTAGAAACTATTCAAATATTTTAAAAAGATGAATGTGAATAAACATTGCTAGCAATAGCTTTATTTTTCAAAAGTCAAGACAATTTGTCATTTTTAAAGTCCATTCACAATTTGTCTTTGCGGGCCAAGTAAATTGATGTGATGGGCCGTATGTGGCCCTTGGGCCTTGAGTTTGACACCTATGCCATAATGTATCAGTTGCTGTCAACCTTTATTCTGTCATATAGACCTGGTGTTTTACAGTAAATAAGCTCAGGTTACTCAGTGTCGAGCTTTCTTCCAGGTAGAACGTCAAGTTTTCTTGAGTACTCAATGTCACGCGCCTGCGGCACCTGTCACTCAATCTGTCACCTGCTCCCCCTCTTCCTATTTAAACCTCGCGATCCAATCACTCCCTTGTCAGTCTGTTCCGTCATGCCACTTGTTCGTAGACTGCTCTCGTTCTGCCTGACTCCCGTTAACGACCCGGTCTGTGTACTGACCCGTCTAGCCCTGATGGCCGCCTATCCTGACCATCTGCTTGCTGCCTGCTCTCGACCACAATACTCCCTGCTCTGCTGCACGCTCGCTCTGCTGCCTTTCCCACCAGGTGGTGTCCAGCCCTCAGCCAGTCCGCCCTGGTGAAGGAAGCTTTCGATCGCTATGCCGCCAGTTTCGTCCAACAGTCTCGCCCCGGCAAGGCCAGCATTCCAGCCCGACCACTGCTCCAGTGTTCCACCTTCCTCTTCCCCTGTAACAATAAAGTCTGTGTCGCTCTGCATTTGGTTGTCCAGTCTGATCCGTCACACCCAGGCCTGCTTTCTGTTGATACTTGATAAAGACTTTACTTGTCAACATTGTCATGTCGGCTTCTGGGTCCATATCCGGCTCCACACGTGACAGTTCGCGCTTAGCCGGTCACGGATCCCGCAAGCTTAATCATGTTCCATCGAGCCAACATCACCCACTTGCGCCAAACAATCTCTTCACCCCCAATCAGGAAGTGATCATCTCACCGGCTGCTGCTTTGCCAGGAGTCCCTCTTTTCCTCGATGTGTCGCTCAGGACGTCACAAGCCCTGATTACCCCAGTATTGCCCTCAGCCTGCCGACCACCCCTTTGCCTTTTTTCCACCGCGCCCTAAGGCGTAACATTTACTTGTCCTAGCTTCTCATGCTCTTCTCGATGTATCAGTTGTTATAAAGTTGCTGATCCTTAATGATTTGTCCTTTTGTTATAAGTTTATTGCGTCATAAGCCTGATTCCATATTGTATCAGTTGCTTTGCAGTTGTCGTTTCCCTTATATGCTTTGTCCTGTTATGTTGTACTTGTGACCGGTCGGTGACTCGTTGTTTCTCGATGTATCAGTTATAAAGTTGTTGATCCTTTCTTTGATTCTTTGTCCTTTTGTTCGAAGTTTATTGTGTCATAAGCCTGATTTCATAATGTATCACTTGCTATGCAGTTGTCGTTTCCCTTATATGCCAAGTCCTGTTATGTCATATAGACCTGCTGTCTTACAGTATATAAGCTCCAGTTACTCAGAGAAGTTGTCAATAAGTTGTGAGTGCGTCGAGCTTTTTTCCAGGGATAGAACGTCTAGTTTCCCTGAGTGCCCAGCCCTGCTTTCTGTTGATACTTGAAAAAGACTTTGTTTTTCAACTTTCATTTTATGTCTGCTTCTGGGTCCATATCCAGCTCAACACGTGACACTCAGTCTGAAAAACATTTGAGGCACAGCAACCAGAGTGCCACACAGCCAAACACAAGAACAAAACGTCTCTGAACAAAAAGGAAACATTTGGACCTTAGGGTGGCCCGATGTGCTAGCAGGGAAACAAAGGTACAGGCCCCAGACCCTCTCCCATTCCGGCGGATTCATAAAATGGCAGCGCCCGGAGCAGGAGAGCCAAAAGACAAGAGCGTCCAGGAAAGAGACAAGACAGGAAAACACAAAGTGGCATCAGCTTATAGTCTGCAGACCCAATGCCATAAGCCATAATCTTCTCATTTGGAGGTGAACAACTATTTTAGTCATTCTTCTTGGCTACCGAGGAATTGTTTGAATGGTTGTTTGAGCTGGCTAACAGATTGGGGTCAAAAGTTTTGTACTTGATAAAAAAAAATTGAATCTAAAAATAAATATGTTGAGCTTGAGTTTTGAAAAATTATATACCGTATTTTCCGGACTATAAGGCGCACCTAAAAACCTAAAATTTTCTCAAAAGCCGACAGTACGCCTTATAGTCCGGTGCGCCTTACATATGGATTATTTGATGAATTTGTTGATCCATACTGGTTGTACACAGTGCTCTGCCAAAATGTTTCAGTACGTTTTAGTACGACTAGTAAATTACAAGGTCGCATCGCTTCACAGCATTACAGCAACCGTGGTCAGGGGGCGTCACTGAATAGCTGTTGTACCTGTGAGGCTATTTAATTTCAAAATAGGCTGCTCCGTTAATGTTTCCAGTAAATTTACGGATCGATATGGAAGGGAAACACAGGTAAGCAGTACCAATGTGTTACATCAAACTTTAGTCAGTTCGGATCATTTTATAGGAGATCGTTTGAGAAACGTAATTGTTTACACTTTGCTGCTCATGGGAGTCTGCGAGCTGAGGCTCGTAGGAGTTTGCGGGTGGCTAATGCTATAATAATAACTGCTATACGCACGAGGCTATTTCATGTAAAGATAGACTGCTCTGTTCATGTTTTGAGTAAATTTACGGATCGATATGGAAGGGAAACATAGGTAAGGAGTACCAATGTGTTAGATCGAACTTTAGTCAGTTCAGCTAATTTTATAGGAGATCATTTGAGAAACGCGATTGTTTACACATTGCTTAGGCTCATGGGAGTCAGCGAGCTGAGGCTCATGGGAGTTTGCGGGTGGCTAATGCTATAGTGATAGCTGCTATACGCACGAGGCTATTTCATGTCAAAATAGGCTGCTCTGTTAATGTTTTGAGTAAATTTACGGATCGATATGGAAGGGAAACATAGGTAAGCAGTAGCAATGCGTTAGATCGAACTTTAGTCAGTTCTGATCATTATATAGGAGATAGTTTGAGAAACGCGATTGTTTACAGAGGGCTCATTGGTTATTGGCTAGTGGATGCATACCACAACCAATGTTCCCCATTTATTCTTAATGGCACATTCAACATTTCACATTTGCGTCGTTCCCAATATTGCCAAGTTAAATAAATTCACATTTAAAATTTGCGCAAGATTTCGTTTTTCACTTCAAATTTCTCCATGTTTCATACGATTCAACCCATCCCAACGTTATACTGTTCACTTACCAAAAATTCAAAATTTGTAATTTTGAAATTCACGCCAAATTTTCCAAAATCCATTCTTCCCTTGTAATTTCTACATTTTTCAACCGATTCAACTCATTCCAACTTTAAACTGTTCACCTTCACCCCACTTCCACTATGCTTACCCAATTCACCCCTTCACCCCCACTTCCACAGTGTGGCGGCCATCTTGGAGTGACCCAGAAGTGCCCCAGAATGAACATGAAATGAACCGGAAGTGCCCCAACACAAAGAACAGAAAATGAACAGGAAGTGTTCCAATTTTAACAGCAAGTGAACTGGAAGTGCCCCAAATCAAACTGGAAGAGACCTGAAACCGGCAGTTCCCACTATAAACCGGAAGTAACCTCGTTTGAACCGGAAGTGACCCCAAACAAACCAGAAGTGCCCAAAATAAACAGGACGTGACCTCAATTTAACCGGAAGTGCCTCAGAACAAACCAGAAATTTCGTTTTTCCCTTCTAATTTCTATATTTGTCAACTATTTCAACCCGTTCCAAATTTTAACTGTGCATGTCTACCTATTTCACAATTTTCCACCTAACAAAAATTTTCAACTTTAAAATTCACAGCAAATTTTGTAAAATTTCGTTTTTCACTTTAATTCCTACATTATTTCACCGAGTCAACTTGTTCCAAATTTAAACTTCATTCTGTAGCAATCCCCAATTATTCATTCCGCTTCTTCGTCTTCACACGCAATTTCTCCAGAAATTGCAAATTCTAGTTGTATGAAACGTTTTATTAGGTTTAAAATATTTTGGCTTTGCTTTGGTAATTATATTAAACGATTTTGAGGCACTCAAAGCTACTGGGCGCATTACCGAGCCCGAACGGCATACGATTAAACTCAAAGAGCCCAAACGGGGTGCAAAACACTGTCTTGCCCTTGTCTTTCTTAGCCATCTCCACCTGATATACCAACTAATGTTGTAAACCACCGGGCTCCAACCAAGGCATCGAGGCTTTCCTTTACTCTCGGCTCCCATGCATAAGTAGATCCAAACATGGTCAATACACCAATACTCACACGCTGCAGTGTATGGTAAGTGACAGGAAGCGCATTCCAAATTATGAGAATCAGCTGGTCTTGGGGTTGCAGTTTTTTCATGAGCGTTTTATCATACTCGCCATCTGTGAATGGTTTTCCGTTGCTCACTATGGCAAAAGATCCAGCAAACCTAACGGAATTATAGTCACCTTGCCGGATACATACGCAGAGTTGCTGCTGGCTAGCTTGCGCCCTGCTCAGTAGCTCTTGGCACGCTTTGTTTCTGCTGGCTGCCGCAGGGTATTTTGATGCAAAGGTAGCATGGCGTGTGTCGAAGTGCTGCTTTACATTCGACCATTTCATCGATGCAATTTTGTCATTACAAATTAGACACACCATAGAACCTGCTCTCTCCACAAAGGCAAATTCTTCAGTTCATTCATTCTGAAATGTACGATACTCGTCATCTTTTTTCTTTTTGTCATCTTCTTTGTCGAAAGGTTAGCTTTGAGCTAATGACTGAGCAGACCGATTCAAAAGGGGGCGTTTACCTGTAGGCTATTATCCAATTAAAACAATGGACAGTTGCTCCTCAGGTCCTGAGCTAATGACTGAGCAAACAAATTCTGAAGGGGGCGCTTACCTGTAGGCTATTATCCAATTAAAACAATGGATAGTTGCTCCTGCAGCCAGCTGCAGCCCTGAACAGGACTTAGCCGCGGAAAATCGATGGCTGGATTAAAACAAGTGATAATGTTTTATCTGAAGAGCTGAAATCTGCAAGCCAGATGCAATCATCAAAAGAGCCACGAGCCATAGGTTCCCGACCCCTGCTCTAGGCAGTGGAAATGCATCCTTTCTAGTTTTGGCATTAAACTTTCTGTAATCCACACACGTCACACCGTATTGTACCATCTTTTGTACCAATATTATTGGTGAGACATATTGCCAGCCGGACTGGGAGATTTTTTCAGGCCAGGAGTATGTAACCAGGCCACCCTGGCCTTGCCCACACGTGCATGTTCACACGCACACTTAAATACGCATTTGTGCGCACACACATGCACACACAATAGTATGTTTTTGCCTGATTCAAAACAAATATGCACTCCAATATGAGCGTAATAGTCACAACAACACTCACCCTGGATATCTTGAGTCCTGGATATTTCCAAGACTCAGCTGTGGAGGGGTTCACCAACCAAATATTTGAAAGCAAAATATGAATATATATTATCGACAATAACACATTTGATCAATATCAAAAGAATGATATGGTCAATATATGGCTTTTCGTTCCAAATGTTTCATGGATAGTCATAGCCTATTCAATCCCATGCAGAGATAGGACTGTCTGTTCTTTACCATTCAGCTGCTCTGAACTAGTACTGGGCCTATTGTCTGAAGCACCAAAACTGGCAATATTTCCACCTTTGCATAGGAAACATAGACATTTATTTCAATGTACATTTAGCCAGGGCCAGTTGCAAAGTTTAGAGGAACGTGCGTGTAAGAAAGAATAACAAATGACTCTTCAACTTACAAAATCAACTGAAACTAAATCTAACAATAAATCAACAGAGGGACAGCCTTATTACATGGCGGTGGCACATATGCACACAACACATACAAACTGGCATGCATACACGAGAGACACACGCCAGCAGGCCAATCCTAGGCCGGCGCTACGGGAATACTCACAGTTCTCCCTATGGTCAGTCTGGGCGTGCATACTGCTCTCTCTCATAATCATAATAATCATAATTTTCCCCAGTAGATGGGAAAGCGCCCGCCCACGCATTTACTCCCGGAAGCCGTGTCAGAAAGCTTGGTGCACACTCACAACTGCGTGTACGTACTAAGTAGTAGGGACCCCGCGCACTCCGCGCTTTATTTCCATCAGTGCCGTATTTTGAGTGTGGGCTATGACGTCAGCATTCTCGTAATTCCCACGCTGAGCTTACAGATACAGTTTTACACTAATGCCACCCACAAAACTTCCCCTGGAATCCTTTCATTAAAAAGAGTGTCCCGAGGAAAAGAAAGGTTGACACTGAGTGCCGAATGTTAAAAAAGACTGGATAATTTGGCTCCACCTACGTTTGTGAGCAGGCGTTCAGCCACATGAACGTCAACAAAGCCCGTCACAGATCTAGGTTAACGGACCAACACCTCGGCTCTATCCTAAGAATTACCACAACAAATTTTACTCCAGACCATGATGCACTAGCAAAAAAGGGAGACCAACAATAATATTGATTTCTTTATTACTTTATTTAGATATACGTATTATTTCTCTGATTCTTCAAGATGATGTATTTGGTCAGAATGTTTGCCGTTTGATGTGATTTCACCTCATTAGATAAACATCTTTAATAAATCTGACCTGCAGGCGCTGAAGTGATGGAAATATTATTCATAATAACATGTCGTATTTAATGAGAATCACTGATAGTAGTTCTTGGGTAAAATATTTTTTTAATGCTGTTAATAAATGCATTTTTTTTCAAAAAACTTTTTTGGATTATCCATGCTTTACTACCTACTAAAAGTAAAAACCTTTTATGCAATGACCTTTACATGTCATTCCTATTACTTCACACAAACACTACATCCATCTGCTCCTGGTTTGGTCCCCCGGTCAAAATTTAGAACCCAAAAAGTTTGCCCACCCCTGGGCTAGACTTTATCCAATTTTCAAAACAAATAGTGGCATTGCTGAGGATGGGGACCCCAGAGGCCCCTTTAATCAACAATTTAAGCAAGCAATGCTTAATGCCCTACGACCACAAATAAAGACCGGGGTAGAACAAAATGTGGTTTCGCTCCCAATTGCTTCTCTAGAACAGTTCATAACGCGTGCGATTCATGCGGAAAAACTAGTTAAGGAAAATTTAAAAAGAAAGCACAGAAAGTTCACCTACAGGAGGGAGTGGAAACTTACATTATTCGTTCAGGAAGGCAGGGGCCGAGTTATAAAAAAGACTGGAAGCGGAAAAATAACTACATTTGATTTGAAAAATAGAGGTAGAGAATAGTACAAGAATAGAGAATGGCATCAAAAGAAGGAGGCGGCACAGAGACTGGGACTGTGTTTCGTTTGCCACAGGAAAGGGCATTTTGCCCGAGACTGTCAAGAAAACCAGGCATGACTAGATAAAAAGGGTATGGAATACGTAGAGCAGGAAGTGGAAGTAAGAAAATCTTGAAACTAAAGCTCAGCTAGCAGTAGAGGAGGCACACTCAAAAGTAAGACCGGAAACCTTGAACTACATACATAAACAATAAGCCTTTGATGTGCCTCGCGGACACAGGGGCGGAAAGAACTGTTATAAGAGAAACGAAAAGTATTCCTAAATCAAATGTACAATCATAGTGACCGGAGTCAGTGGGAAGCAAACAATAACTCCCCTTAGTGAACCGATCAAATTGGAATGGGGCCAAGATAGACAGGTGACATCTACTTGCCAAGTCTTAATGATGGCACGGTGCCCACACAATCTGTTAGGCTGACCTGATATGCTTCAATTGGAATTCGCAATAATCCCCACAAATAAAGGTGTATTTAAACTAGTACACTGCCCACTGGATCAAGTTCCGGTAATGGTCACAGAGGCTGAAGAATTGCCATTTTATTGGTGGAATTTAGAATTTCCCTCAGCTGATGTAGCACAAACTGCAGAACACATCATTCGAATAGCAGAAAAAGACATCACAGATAGGCATGACACAATGGCAGCTGAAAAACTACACATGACTGTCCGGTTAGTAATACCCCGGGCCAGATGAACCATTTACCGATGTTTTGCTTCAGTGTGGTCCGTGTACGGTACAAATAATGTACCTAGTGTTCAGCGGACCAACTGCCTTTTGTACAATTGAACCACCGGAATGTGTTTTGAATCTAATGCCAAACTCGGAGACAAAACACATATCAGTAACTAGAGCATGAACTAATAGTTAGGGTGATAACGCAGCTTTTGCTCAAATGACCTCTACTATTGTGGATTGGACAAAAGGTGATAAGTTGGAAACATCCCTGTCTACTGGATGGTGCACGTTTAAGCTCACACTCAGGGTCACAATGTACCCTCAAGTACATCTCGAGCCCCCACCAAATGAATGATGGTATTTGCTAGTTGATGAGGAACAAGAAGCGTTAGTAAGCGTGCCAGACGCAATATGGAGTGTAGGTCCAGCTGATGTTGGACTTATGATAAATGTTACCCCCAGTTCAAATAAATGGAAAAACTGGCTACAAGCCACGAATTAGGAAATATCCGCTAAAGCCAGATGCGGAGGAAGGAATAAAGTCAATAACAGATGCGTTAACAAAAGCCGGCGTTCTAATACCCGCTTAAGAATCAGAATGCAATACACCCATATTTCCCGTTAAAAAGGCTCCACCATCTAAAGGGTGGAGGCTAATTCAAGATCTCCGCACCGTAAATAATGCTGTCATTGATTTAAGTAATGCATTTTTTAGCATTCCATTATCAAAGCAGGCACAAGATTGGTTTGCATTCACTTTCGAAGGTAAAAAAAAAAAAAAAAATTACTCGGCTGCCACAAGGCTATGCTGAGTTGCCAACCATTTTTTCAGAAGCAATAACAAACTGCCTCTCCAAATTTGAACCACCAGGAGGCAGTCAGATCATCGTGTATGTGGATGACATTTTGATCGCATCCCCAACACAATTGCAATGTAAAACCGACACTATTGCACTCTGGCATTTCCTGGCCAAAACAGGAAACAAAGTGTCCAAAAATAAACTCCAATTGTGGAAGGAGAGAGTCAAATATTTGGGACACACTCTCAGTCGAGAGGGACGAGCAGTTTGCCATGATAGGAAGACTACTATTCTGGCTGCTCCAAAACCTGCTACAAAAAGGCAGATGATGGCTTTTCTAGGACTATGTAACTACTGTTGTATATGGGTTGTGGATTATGCACTCCTAGTAAAGCCATTGCAAAATATGATCTATTAACCCCATAACGTTATCAGATAAGCTCAGTTGGACGGCAGACACGAATGCGGCATTTGAAAAGATAAAACGAGCTATAACCGACACCACGGCTCTGGCTTTACCCGACTATTATAAACCATTTGTCCAAACCGTTGATGCAAAATGCGATTTCATGACCTCGGTATTGTTACAGCCTTGTGGCACCAAATTAAAGCCAGTAGCTTATTATTCCCAACACCTCGATCCTGTGGCTCGTGCCACCCCTTACTGTGTGCAAGCCGTAATAGCAGCTGCGTTGGCAGTACAAGCATCTGGTGAGGTAGTCTTGTATCACCCGTTAACTCTTAAGGTGCCCCATGCAGTAGCAGCCCCATTATTAGAAACAAAAATGTCCTTTCTGTCGCTGGCTAGACATCTGTCGTATACAGCCACCCTGCTTTCACAACATAATTTGACCCTTGAATGCTGTACGGCCCTTAATCCAGCAACACTAGTGCCTACGCCACATGATGGCGTACAACACAATTATGTGGCTGAAACAGATGTAATATACAAGCCAAGGCAGGGCATAGTTGACTTACCGCTGCCAAATGGTGATGTTGTTTTTGTAGATGGGTCGGCTTTCAAGGATGATAGAGGGAAAAATTGTGTGGGCTATGCTGTCACTACAACAGTGGATATTGTTGCGACTGGACAACTAGCATCAAACATGTCTGCGCAGGCGGCTGAGCTCGTTGCTCTCACCCAGGCATGCATGTTTTATGCAGGGAAGGCCATAACAATATACACAGACAGTCAGTATGCGCATACTTCGGCCCACACGTTTTGCAGACAGTGGCAATTCCGGGGTTTCATCACAACTACAGGCAAGGAGGTAAAACATAAACAATTGTTAATAGACCTCCTCGCCGCCATCTAACTCAAATCTGAATTGGCTATTTGCAAGTGTGAAGCACATGTAAAAAGAAATTATCCAATTGTTGTGGGAAACAGGTTTGCGGATGCGGCAGCCAAAGCAGCTGCTGCCGGAGAGGCCATTGTTTGCAAAATGGAGGCTGATGATGTTGACGATTTACAAGACATCTTCTAACACAGGGAGAGCCTTGCCCCAAACACAGAAAAACAATTATTGCTGAAAAAAGGGTCCACCTTGGACAATGATCTTTATAGCGGCCCAGATGACAAACCATGGTTGCCACATTCTTTGTTCTCCTGGGCGGCAGCTGTAACGCACGGACTTTGTCACATGGGATCGGGGGGAATGATTGATCAAGTAAATAAGAAGTTTAACTCATTTGGGTTTACACAAAATGCAAATACATTTTGTAGACAATGTCTGATATGCATAAGGAATAACCCTCAGGGAAATGTGACACCTAGAAGAGGCTCATTTCCCGAACAAGAACATCCATTCCATACGATACACATGGACTTTATTCAATTATCAAACGGTTATGAATATTGCCAATTAATTATTGATGCGTTTTCAAAATGGGTTGAAATATTCCCTACAGCCAAGCCGGACTCCCTAACGGTGGCTAAAGCATTGTGCAAACAGATTTCGGAATCCCGAGAGTTATTAGAAGTGACAATGGGTCTCATTTTGTTAATGAAGTTATTAGAAGGTTGTCAGAACATTTTAAAACAAACCTAAAAAGCATTGTATTTACCATTCAAGGAGTGCTGGCCTAGTTGAACGAGCAAATAAAACAATTAAAACCAAGTTGGTAAAGACAATGAAAGAGACTGGGAGACCATGGGCTGGTTGTGTTGATATTATAAAAATGAACATGCACATTTGGAAGCCATATCCGACGACCCCACTTGCTCAACAATGGACGTCAATAATAAAGTTGACAAGGTTGCCTGACAATTTGGTAATAACAGTAAATATGACAAATCAGAAGAATTCATCCACATGTATCCTGTTGAGAATCTATGCCTATTACCCAGGTCCCGAAAAAGATCCCTGTGTCGATATGATTGTCTGCAGGGACCCCTTGTTATTGACCCCAAGTCACACATATATTTCTGTTGGCCGCGCAACCGCTAAGATTCAAGTGTTCGATCCCTATAAGGTGTCCCCAAACAAGATCCTTTATCTGGCTACAGGAACTGATGTCACAATGAACTTTTGGGTTGCAGCTGCGCAGCAGGCTACTCAGGGTGTGAATGAGGACTGTGTGGTCTGCCTTAAAGCTCGACCATCACTCCTCCCTACTCTTGCTGTTCCTGATACTGTTAATTGTAGTTTCCTAATCTCATCTACCATGAATGTAACATTCACTTCATCTCCAGTCTGTAACACGTTTGGAAATGCTTATCCTCGTCTTAAAAAAATCACCACCCCCCCTACTTCCAAGTGCCACATGAGGGCGAGTACGTTTGTGTTGTTAACATTTGCACAGGATCTGAGTGTTCACCTGTAGGATTACTTCCCAGCGGCTTGTGTAAAAAAACTGTCTCTGCCATCAGGCATCCAACTTGGATACCAGAGGAGGGATGTCTGGTGGTGGTGTGGGAGCGACATCCTCGGAGGACATCTCCCAAAAGATTGAACAGGGTCTTGCGCACATGTAGCACTGATCTTCCCGCCCCACATTGCTGTTATGGCGCCTTACCATCAAAAGAGGCTAAAATGATACGTCCATCTTCTGGCTATGAGTCCTAAGCCTACCTACGTCAGTGCCATACGTAGGGAGGTACCCCAGGAGCGCAAATTTGCGGACCAAATGGGTCCTAATCCTATCTAGATTGACGCCATTGGGGTAACCCGGGGGGTACCAAATTAGTGTACCAAATTGCAGCAGGGTTTGAATCTATTTTCCTGTGGGTAACACCAAACAAGAATGTGGGCCGTATCAACTACATATATTATGTACAATGTTCTCAAATTAACAAACTATACTCTTGCTCTTGGTCTGGCGCTTACTGAACAGCTCGATGCGACCTCACTGACAGCATTCCAAAATCGCATGGCTTTAGACATGCTGCTTGCTGAGGCTGGGGGAGTTTGTTCCATTTTTCAAGATCAGTGTTGCATGTTCATCCTAAATAATACTGCGCCGGACGGTTTGGTTGTTAATACTCTCAAGGGACTCCAAATGTTGTCTGAAACCATGCACACTCACTCAGGTGTGGGGAATCTGATCCTAGGTTGGTTCAATAACATGTTTGAGTCATGGAAAATAGCCATTATGCTGATAATAGTGATGGCGTGCGTGGCTATCACTTTACTGTTAGGGGTCGGGTGTGTTTGTGTTCCATGCCTGAAAAGTGTGTGGGATCTTTGATCGTATGTTTGAGGATGCTAGGATTAACCTGCACTGTGAAGTGGACACGTTGTTGAACGAAAATGATGTGGTCGACAGCTACGAATTTGAGATGGTGTAAAAGTTTATGATGACTGCACCGAAAATCGAAAGAAGAAGTGTATGTTTGATCGTTCGTTACACTTAAACAGGAGGGAAATGAGAAGGAAGTTCTATATAAGCATATTATCGAATGTAATGTTTCAAGTATATCTTCAATCATATGTAATCATGTTAACATTCAAATGTAACGTTTCAAGTATAGGAGTGTCTCAGAAAATTAGAATACTGTAATAAAGTTCTTTATTTTCTGTAATGCAATTAAAAAAACAAAAACGTCATAGATTCTGGATTCATTACTAATCAACTGAAATATTGCAAGCCTTTTAATATTTTAATATTGCTGATTATGGCTTACAGCTTAAGAAAACTCAAAAATCCTATCTCAAAAAAATTGAATATTTCCTCTGACCAAGTAAAAAAAAAGATTTAAAACAGCAAAACAAAATCAAGCATTTGAAAATGTCCATTAATGCACTCAGTACTTGTTTGGGAATCCTTTTGCACAGATTACTGCATCACTGCGGCGTGGCATGGAGGCAATCAGCCTGTGGCATTGCTGAGGTGTTATGGATGCCCAGGATGCTTCAATAGCAGCCTTTAGCTCATTTGCACAGTTGGGTCTGGTGTCTATCAGCTTCTTCTTCACAATACCCCACAAATTATCTATAGGTTTCAGGTCAGAGGAATTGGCAGGCCAATTGAGGACAGTAATGCCCTGGTCAGTACACCATTTACTGGTGGTTTTGGCACTGTGGGCAGGTGCCAGATCATGCTGGAAAATGGAATCATCATCTCCATAGAGCTTTTCAGCAGACGGAAGCATGTAGTGCTCTAAAATCTCTTGGTACACAGGTGCATTCACTCTGGACTTGATGAAACACAGTGGACCAACACCAGCAGCTGACATGGCTCCCCAAACCATCGCTGACTGTGGGAACTGACTGTGGATTTAAAGCAACTTGGATTTTGCTTCTCTCCAGCCTTTCTCCAGACTCTGGCGCCTTGACTTCCAAATGAAATACAAAACTTGCTTTCGTCTGAAAAGAGGACTTTGGACCACTCTGGAACTGTCCAGTGCTTCTTTTCCATAGCCCAAGTTAGACGCTTCTTCCGTTGTCTTGAGTTCAGAAGTGGCTTGACCATGGCAATAAGGCTATTGTAGCCCATTTTCCGGACACATCTGTGAACAGTGGCTTTTGATAACTGGAGTCCAGCTTCAGTCCACTGTCTTTGAAGCTCCCCCAAATTCTGGAAGCGACTATTCTTCACAATGCTGTTAAGGCTGAGGTCATCTCTCTTGGTTGTGCAGCGTTTCCTGCCACATTTCCCCCTTCCAACAGACTTTTTGTGGATGTGCCTTGAAACTGCAATCTGTGAACAGCTTGCTCTTTGAGAAACTTCTTTTTGTCTTGCCCTCCTGATGGAGGGTGTCAATGATGGTCCTCTGAACAGCAGTCAGATCAGCAGTCTTCCCCATGTTTGTGATTTCGTTTACTGAACCAAACTGAGTGTTTTTCAAGGCTCAGGAAACCCTTGCAGGTGTTCCGAGTTAATTAGACCATTCAAGTGATCAGTTGAATACCCTACTAGTATACTTTTTCATGATATTCTGATATTCTGAGACTTGAGTTTTCTTAAGCTGTATGCCATAATCAGCAATATTAAAATAACAAAAGGCTTGCATTATTTCAGTTGAGTTGTAATGAATTCAGAATGTGACATTTTTGTTGTTTTAATTGCATTGCAGAAAATAAAGAACTTTATCACAATATTCTAATTTTCTGAGACAGTCCTGTACATCTTTAATTATATAAACAAGTGTTGTGTGATGTACTTGATATGTTTTATCACATCCTATCTACGCAAGTACATACACTACCGTTCAAAAGTTTGGGGTCACCCAAACAATTTTGTGTATTCCATTAAAAGTCACACTTATTCACCACCAAACGTTGTGAAATGAATAGAAAATAGAGTCAAGACATTGACAAGGTTAGAAATAATGATTTGTATTTGAAATAAGATTTTTTTTACATCAAACTTTGCTTTCGTCAGAGAATCCTCCATTTGCAGCAATTACGGCATTGCAGACCTTTGGCATTCTAGCTGTTAATTTGTTGAGGTAATCTGAAGAAATTGCACCCCACGCTTCCAGAAGCAGCTCCCACAAGTTGGATTGGTTGGATGGGCACTTCTTGCGTACCATACAGTCAAGCTGCTCCCACAACAGCTCAATGGGGTTCAGATCTGATGACTGCGCTGGCCACTCCATTACCGATAGAATACCAGCTGCCTGCTTCTGCTCTAAATAGTTCTCGCACAATTTCGAGGTGTGTTTGGGGTCATTGTCCTGTTGTAGGATGAAATTGGCTCCAATCAAGCGCTGTCCACTGGGTATGGCATGGCGTTGCAAAATGGAGTGATAGCCTTCCTTATTCAGAATCCCTTTTACCCTGTACAAATCTCCCACCTTACCAGCACCAAAGCAAGACCATCACATTACCTCCTCCATGCTTAACAGATGGCGTCAGGCATTCTTCCAGCATCTTTTCATTTGTTCTGCATCTCACAAACGTTCTTCTTTGTGATCCAAACACCTCAAACTTCGATTCATCTGTCCACAACACTTTTTTCCAGTCTTCCTCTGTCCAATGTCTGTGTTCTTTTGCACATCTTAATCTTTTTCTTTTGTTGGCCAGTCTCAGATATGGCTTTTTCTTTACCACTCTGCCCTGAAGCCAAGAATCCCGCAGCCGCCTTTTCACTGTAGATGTTGACACTGGTGTTTTGCGGGTACTATTTAATGAAGATGCCAGTTGGGGACCTGTGAGGCGTCTGTTTCTCAAACTAGAGACTCTAATGTACTTATCTTCTTGCTCAGTTGTGCAACGCGGCCTCCCACTTCTTTTTCGACTCTGATTAGAGCCTGTTTGTGCTGTCCTCTGAAGGGAGTAGTACACACCGTTGTGGCAAATCTTCAATTTCTTAGCAATTTCTCGCTTGATTGGAGCCAATTTCATCCTACAACAGGACAATGACCCCAAACACACCTCCAAATTGTGCGAGAACTATTTAGAGTAGAATCAGGCAGCTGGTATTCTATCGGTAATGGAGTGGCCAGCGCAGTCACCAGATCTGAACCCCATTGAGCAGTTGTGGGAGCAGCTTGACCGTATGGTACGCAAGAAGTGCTCATCTAACCAATCCAACTTGTGGGAGCTGCTTCTGGAAGCGTGGGGTGCAATTTCTCCAGATTACCTCAACAAATTAAAAGCTAGAATGCCAAAGGTCTGCAATGCCGTAAGTGCTGCAAATGGAGGATTCTTTGACGAAAGCAAAGTTTGATGTAAAAAAAAAATCTTATTTCAAATACAAATCATTATTTCTAACCTTGTCAATGTCTTGACTCTATTTTCTATTCATTTCACAACGTTTGGTGGTGAATAAGTGTGACTTTTCATGGAAAACACAAAATTGTTTGGGTGACCCCAAACTTTTGAGCGGTAGTGTATCCTGTGTTATTGTTTAATATATCCAATCTTATTTTAGTTTAGAAAAGGTGGCCTATACATGACAATCCCAGGATGAAACGAAGGGGTTAGGACGACCTCGCCACCAGACTTAAAATACACCAAAGCTAAGAACAAACAAACATGTTATGATTAAAGTCCTATAATATGTCATGTCATATTAATTCTTGTATGGGACAAGGATTGAAGTCCTCTCCCTATGTCATGTCATGTTGATTATACAAGTTAATCAATCCAAGTATTGATTAACTTGTATAATTCATGTAAAAAAGAGCCCGGGTTGTGATAGAACAACAGAGACATGACCAACACACTGTGGTTTCATCTCTTCCGACCGGAAGGCTTACACTTGTCCGTGTCTTTCATCTCTTAATTTCCTACTTGTCATTGTGAGGGTCACTCCTTTGTATTAAGCGGGATTGTCCCCTGACGTATCCACAAAGCCATTTAACTTTAAGTCACAGCCTATCTCATGCAGCATTTTAAGTGGGGTTACTCGTTTATTTTTCCCCTGAACCTTGGCATCTTTGAGCTTTCACAAGTTCATCAATATCAGGCGTTAAATCCTGAGTGGCAGCCAATTTCAGGATGTTCTTTAAGTGCTTGTGCGTGAGCCTTGAACACAGCTTTGTTTAATTTATGCTCATTACAGAGAAAACTTGCTCACAAAGATATATGCTTCCAAACATACACAACAGTTTTGCAACAAGGGCTGTCAAGTTGGGGTAATGGCAAAAGATACTGATAAAGAGTGTCCAAGCCAGCTGTGGCAAATTTACCCTTCAAATTTGACTCACACTGCAAGTCTATTATTTCAAGTTGGATGTTGATGGGAAGATTAGAGGCAGCAAAAAACTTTCTCCAGTTCGCCAAAAATCTGAAAGCGTTGCTCAAACTCCCGCAATAGTCCCGTTACTTTATCTTTGAACCGCTTCATGCCTGCGGCATGGTGAGTCACGCACACATCTTTCAGACAAGGAAAGTGAGCTGCATCACCTCCTGCGAGTTGCGTCTCCCACAATGACAGCTTCAACTTGAACGCACATATGCTGTTTTAATTTGCGTGGCAACTTTGTTTCGCCCTTGTAGCATTTTGTTCAAGCTATTCAAGTGCTCTGTAACATCCACCATTAATGCAAGGTCCTGCATGAATTTTGTGAACTGAAATTCTAATACTGGTTTGCCCTTTTTTTTCATTAAATGCTCAATTTCCGCTCGTATATCAAAGAAATGCCTCAGCACAGCACCTCGGCTTAACCATCTTACCTCAGTGTGGTAAGGCCATACTTGTGGTCTTTCTCTCTAAAAAGGCTGTCAAACTGACAGTGATTCAGGCCTCTGGATTGGATGAAATTAACAGTTTGGATGACCACTTTCATGACGTTATCCATCTTTAATGACTTGCAACACAAAGCTTCCTGATGCAAAATACAGTGAAATGTCCAAAAATCACGTACTCCATTTGCGTCTGCACTTTCTCCCGGAACTTTGTCACAACACCTGCTTTTTTTCCACTCATTGATGGCGCACCATCTGTGGCCAGGCTGATAGTGCGGGACCAGTACACTCCAACCCTGTCCAGTGCACCGACAAGTGCAGTGAAAATATCAGCTGCTGTTGTGGTATCCATCATTGGCTCCAACTCCATGAACTCCTCAGTGATGGTCAAAGTGTGATCAACTCCGCGGATGAATATTGCTAGTTGCGCAACATCTGTAATGTCTGTGCTTTCATCAATCGCAACTGAAAACGTAATAAATGACTTTAATTTGCGCTGCAATTGCATTCTAAATCCGCAGAAATATCAGAAATCCTGTCCGCAACTGTGTTTCTTGTCAGGCTGATATTTGCAAAAGCCTGGCGTTTTTCAAGGCACACAATCTCCGCAGCCTTCAGCATGCATGTTTTCACAAATTCACCCTCACTAAATGGTTTTGAAGCCATTGCAATTTCATTGGCAATAAGGTAGCTGGCTTTCACTGCAGCATCACTGCTATGAGTAAACACAGACTGCTGTTTCTTCAGACCCGCCAATACCGTATTGGCCCAAATATAAGACGGTGTTTTTTGCATTGAAATAAAACTGAAAAAGTGGGAGTCGTCTTACATTCGGGGTCTAGACATTATACCCCTTCACAACGCTAGATGGCGCCAGATATCTTTAAAGCGAATGCTGAACTTAACTCCCCAGGCCAAAGCGAACCCCTGTCACGAAGAAAGAGAGAGATCTCAGCTACTCTCAAGTTTAAACCAGTTTGCATTATTTTAATGCAATATTTTTCCTTATCCAGATTTGTTTCAAGATTACAGTTACAGTTCGACTTCACTTTGATGGTTAATGCAGTTATTGCAATTTTGTTGTTTTATCACAGAGGATTGGTTTATTTACATTTCAAAAACCAGAAGCCATTCATTTACAAATGTGATTGCACTTTTATTTACATATTTAAATGTTCAGATATTAAGATGTGATAGACAGTTTTAGCATGATGAATGAGGAAAAATAACACCTTTTCTCTCGAATATATTGTTATAATCATTTATTTCAGATGTACTGTAATTATTTTCCGTATAAAAATTAAATTTGGTGTTCAAAAAGTCTTTTTTCAAACTTGAGTCTTGAAAAAGAGGGGGTCGTTTTATAATAAGGGTCGTCTTTTATTCGAGCCAGTCCGGTAATTCATTCACCTTCTCTCTTCTCTCTTGTCCTTGAAACTCGTATTTGTCAGCATAAAGAGTCTCATAGTGGCGACGAATGTTGTATTCCTTCAGCACTGAAATATGCTGTGAGCACACCAAACACACAGCTTTGCCATTCAGTTCCGTGAATAAATAGGAGGATGACCATTTTTCTTGGAACACTCTGCATCGAGAGACATTTTGCGCTAATAAGGGTGCCAAAGCACGTAATGTTCAAAGTAGAAGATGTAATAACGCAGGGAAAATGAAAAAGTAGCTCCGGAAGCTGTAGGCTACTTGATTGGTCACTTGCTCAGCCGGTATAAACAGTTTGCTTGCTTCACAGAATTGCTATTCCGACATCCAGTGGACGCATTTAGAACGGCAGTTTCTTTCATTGAAAAACTGCAGCTCATTTTTATGCTTTGCAAAATCATCTCGTGGGCCGGACTAAATCCGTTCGCGGGACTGATCCGGCCCGGGGGCAGTACGTTTGACACCCTGGTTCTAGATGGTGCAAGACAACCTGACCAAGTTCCTTTTCCGTGTGCCCTCTCATTTGAATATAGTCTCTCATTTTCTCAATCCATTTATCCAAATTCGTTGAATCCATATGGTTCAAATTTCCGGAAAACAGTGGCATTTTCCTGTCCTGCTGCAAATAGATTATGTCATCTGAAACGCTCAGTGCTCCTCCACTCACCGCGCCAAATGAGATGGAGGGCATTTCCGAGTCAGCTGAGCTCTCAAAGCAGCCAGCTCGCTCTCAAGATCTTTTATCCGCTGTGACATGATTGCTTGTCTATCGGGCTCTTCATAAGCTCCGCCGCTACTAGACGCGTCAATGTTGTCACTTGTCAATCAGCGATCAATCTCACTCCTCCCGCTCCTGCTGTCCTTAAACAAAAAAAAATAAAACTATCCAACTGATAAAAACAGGTCATTCCCCCACAGATTTCTTTTGCCGACAACGCCAACTGTAATAATGTTACGACTGACCAACAACCCAAAGGCAGTGTAGAAAATGTATTAATGTCCCCAAGGGAAAAGTAACACAAAAAGAAACTGAACACAAAATGAAAAAGGAGAACAGGCAGCGGTACAACTGCAAGAAATAAAACGAGTTATCAACCAGTTAAAACTACATTTTTTATAAAACTGTCAAAAAAATTAAAATACCACATACCTGAACCGTGACATACCCATACCAGTAACTCAAGCATCTTGACCACATTTCAATCCCGGTGGTCATGCCTCAGCCAGCACATGGTACTGCGTGTGCCTCGCAATTCCCTGTCCCCCAAAGGAAATCGTCACACCTTGCTACACTTGTGACTTCCTTTTAAAACCAGCACACCTTGCTACTCCTGTGACTTCCTTTTTATATTGTTGTCGAGCACCCCCTTGTGGTGCCACTTGCCAAACATGCATAACACGTAAGAAAATAAATCCCCGCACAATATGCATATTTATCAACACATCCTGTAAACAAGCACTGCAGTCAATTAACCAGTAAGCTAACGCTAACGTTAACGAGAAGCTAACGGATGCATTTAACACATTGTGTTCCCCAAGAATAACACAGAACCTACGATGCAATTCATCTACTACAACTCCTCAAAATACACCCACAAGAAGTGAAAACAGCAGAAAGACTGACGCTAATGCTATGAAAACGGGGGCATCAGAGAGACGCATAATATGAAAGTGAAATATAGTTTATTATTTTTGTGTCATCTCAAGTTTACCACTTTACTGTGTCCATCGTTTCCATAGATTGAAGGAACTGAACCATCAACAAAATGAAGTCTTCCAGCGAATCCTTCTCTTTACTGACAAAAGATTTCTGAAACACTCGTCCTTGAACAAGCGGGACTTTACCCACAAATACGGGAACGCTCCTTGATAAATGACATTTGATCAGGCACTTCTTTGAGGTTCTGATGCTGGGAGATGGTGCAATGAGTTGTGTGGATTGATGCATCCAACAACGGAACATATTAATCTCTCAACTTGGGCATCCTTGAGTTGTTTGGACTACAAAATTCTCTCAAGTAATAAAGATGGCGGGTTTGCGAAGCCATTTGGCCACACCTATTACCTTGTTTGGTAGTCCCGCCCCATTGGATGTGATGTTAGAAAAATGTATATATATATGTTATCATGCGTTCTCTAATCAATGCTTTACCGCAATATTACTGCAATACATGCTTGCTGTTTGGTCTTGCTGTTTCTATGTTGTACAACAGAAGAGAAAGGTTACGGCTGGGCCAGGAGAGAGGTTACGGCTGGGTCAGGCAGGACGCAGCTGACAACTCAGCAAAAAGAGACATCTGCCGAGACACATCCTAGAAACAACACGTCTAACCACTGTCTCGCACTCTCGATGGAACGGCCTGCATGCATCATATTTCCTGCATGCATCACAAAGACAAAGAGAGGAACAGAAATATGCTGATCGCGCTTAAATTCTTTTGCCTATATTGCCATATAAGTATGTAACACCTTGTGATTGATTTTTGCTTACGAGGCAAAGCCCACATGCTTTCCCCCTCCCTTAGGGGCTTGTGTCTCACATTGTGGGTAGGAGAAATCCTAATAAAAAGAGCAGGAGTGCATACAGATATTTAGTGTAGTAAGATTGTTGTAAGCTATCTGTACTGCACTCCTTGCGAGCATAGAATTAATCTTCTGTCTCACTTGTGATTTTGTCTGCTGATACTTTTCTCTTAACAGTTATCAGCGAAATAAACCTGACATGTGATGTAACAGAAAATGGAGAAAACTGAATAAAACTGAGTAAAAAATAACCCCAAGCAGATCATAAAAGTATCTCTGCAACACTTGGAGGAATAAATTACACTTTTCTACAATCTTGGAGACTTCAAGTGCACAATAAAATGAATATATAAGCAAAAAAAGTGGATTTTCCATATATCTTAGAAGTCACAAACATTTATTTAGACACACTACCTAATTCAACTTTATATTGTGTACACATATTTTCTGAATTTACGTGGGAATTACAATGAGTATGTCAAGGAAAATAACTACAATGGAAAGAATAATAAAGGATGAGAATATTATTGGATAAACAAGATAAAAGCAACTCGAAAAAAATATCTTGGCATGCAATGGTGTTAACCAGGGCTGTGGACTCGGTGCTGATTTTGACCGAGTCAACAGAGTACGACAATTAAAAAATATGTTCAATTTCATTTTCATCATGCTGCTGAGAATGCGCGTAGGAATACTGTCCACAGCCCTGCTTACGATCAATGGGGCCACGTTAAGTTGCACTTAGGCTAATGTTTACATTATGTACCAATGTCAAGGACGATGATGTCACCCAGCTTATATCATTGATGTGTTTCGACAGTTGTGGGGTCGTCACTAATTATTTGTGTTTAGATAAATGTCTGAGCTATAATAGTGTAATTAATGATTAAAAATATTATCTTACATGTCCTGTGTTTCAGAATGGTTATTTAATTGGGCGAGAGTGTGTGTTTTCAAGCGTTTTGCCTCATGCCAATGGCACTCAGGGCTAAGGGTGGGCTTCAATGACTATTTTTGTAAAGCTACACATTTAATACCATGTCAAATAATATATTAGAGTGTAGGTTATGTTCCAATGTATCGACTTCTATTGGTTAAATTGTCGACCGTACATTTATGACTACGCCATGAGTGATCTACGTTATGAACTAGCACAACTCCGGTAGGGCAGGAAAAATGTTATCGATCCGACGTCCGATTGGAACGTCACCTCACTTTTACGTCCACGCTCTCAGCAAGGGATCCTATATAAGCCGAACCAGCCAGTGTGAAAGCAGTTGCGTTTGTTCTGGTAGATTTTGATCTACATTAGCCTTGAATAAAGACTAAGCAGTCACACGAATTTACAGAAAAAATGGACAGCTGGACTCGGACTCGGTGGTCAAGAGGCCGGACTCGGACTCGGTGCAAAAATCCGACCGAGTCCACAGCCCTGGTGTTAACGTTCAAAAGGGCTTCTATGAACCAACAAAAAATGATCAGGCAATGACCAATACTTTGGACATAATGAGCAATCAGATGAGAACTCTGGAAACAAATCAGCAGAAAACTCTGGACACTCTTCGTGACACTGGACGGGAGATCATTGATGAGAGACATTAAGTATAATGGGAATGTAAACCCTACTGCTTGAATTAGAAACCAGGATGGAAGAAATTGCCTTTTTGAAAGTTGAAAATGCCAAGAAAGACCAGCTGATAAAAATTCTCACCAACAGAGTAGAAGATATCAACAAAAATATAAAATGAATGATGTAGTTATCTCTGGGCTCAAGATCTCGACCAGACGCTAAAATGGGACCAGTGGTGGAGATAAAGGCGAAAATTGATCCGTAGAACATCAGGCGGTGGATTTTCTTACAACAAATAACGTATCACTGGACAAGGCAAATGTAGATTTCTGCCAACCCCTGCCTAAGAAAGGCACAACTGGAAGTAGGGTGAGCGAAAATTGTGTGGTACTACTGAGATTTACAAGTATTAAGCATAAAGTTGCTCTACTGAAACAGGGAAAGAATATAAGGGGGTCTGAAGGAATGGGGTCAAAATACAAAAAGTCCTGCCTAGCTACAAAAACAAATATGCTCAAACCTCATTGAATAAAGCACATAAGCAGACAAGTATGTTCAGATTTTAAATCAATAAAGAAGACATATCTAGACATTTTTATATATGGTCATGACAAAGGTTTTTATAACTTCAGGATCTGATATGTATTTCTGTGCACTTTGAAAAAAAATATTTTCACTATATTGCCTGAATAGCATAATGACCCTTAAGGAACTATTCCATGCATGCCTGATGTTATTCTAAATCACGGACACTGCCCAAGGTGTCTAAGAATGTTCAGTATTTGATTATATCTTGTTTTCATTAATGCTTGATGTGACATCGTATTTTGCCTAATGCTAGACGCCAGCCTTGTAGTACTACTGAATGTTCTGGACAGAAGGAAATTTTTTTTGCCTAACAATGAAAAGATATGATTGGAAGCATGGTTAAACTAAGAATGTGACGAAGTAGGCAGGTACATGGAGTGTCAAAAGAACAAACAAACAAATCCATGGTAAGTGGTGAGTAAGAACTTTGCATAGTCAGAGAACATTAACAAATTGATGATGTCACACCCCAAACTTCACATAATACTGAACAAAATGACAAAATTGGAAAGATGATGAATGGACGATGTGTGACAGTGGGTGAATGTGCAAGAATGGAGCAAAATGTTTACAGGAAGGTCACCTGGAGATAAACCAGGAGAAGTTCTAGTGGGAGAACGCCAGGAGGAAAACACACGCACGCACGCACGCACGCACGCACGCACGCACGCACGCACGCACGCACGCACGCACGCACGCACGCACGCACGCACGCACGCACGCACGCACGCACGCACACACACACACACACACACACGCACGCACGCACGCACGCACGCACGCACACACACACACACACACAATCGCCCATAATCAGCAGCCACGGAAACAGCTCTCACCGAACCTGCACCCACTCCAATGAAATCAAACGCTCCTGCAAACTTGCCCCACCCCCATGGACTCATTACCCATCAAACTCGGCCCACACTGGCATGTGCAACTGAATACAAGCTGACCAAAGAACCTTGAACATTGCCTGTTCTGAATGGAGACTTTCTGCTCTTGAGCATGGTCGCAGAAAAGGCCCAGCGTTATATTATATTTTTCCTGAAAACAGAGCTTTCTTAAGAATTATGATTGAACTCAACCAACCTGTGTAAGTCTAAATTTTGTTTCGGTGTCTTAGACTTTTCCTAAAACTGAAGAAATAAAATGAGCACGTAGTGAGTGAATTGTATAACAGGTGATTGGCTACGGCTTTTGCCGTGAGGCGCCGATAGTGCGCTTCCCAAATTGTGGATGAAATTCAACAGGTGTAATGTCGACATCAAACGAAAATATCAACAAGCAAAATGCCAATATTGCATGGAGAACTCGCCAACTGAAAAAGCATGAAAAATTACAAAGCACTTGGACGACAAATTACAAAATCTGCAAAAGATGAATAGATCATCCCCAGAAAACACTAAACTAGTGCTGATCAGAGCGATGGATGACCTGGAGAGTTAAGCAAATTGAGACAAATGTGGATACCACTTGGAAGATCAATTCAACAACTTTATAAATATGGCCAACTTTAAAAAATCTTTAGACATTAGACACACTTTTCAATGTCACTGCAATATCAAAAATGTAGATCAAACGTGGATAAAAGAAAATAGAGAGTCAACGGGTTTCTACCTAAATGGATATAAATACGTGCACAGACGCAGAAGCAACAAAATTAGTGGTAGAGTCAAAATATATATCGAGTCCGGAGAGATGATGGCAACGCTCTGTCTTGAGATGTCTGAACTCAATAAGAAAATGGTCAAGCTACAGGAGTCCAGCATGGGAGATAATTAGCTGTGATTAGTCGCTGCAGGTGCCTGGTGCCCGGGGTGTCTGTGAGATTGTGACTCCAACTTTCTCAAAATTGATTAAATTGTTATTGTTGTATTCAAATCAAACTGTCAAAATATGTTATAACTCAATCAACTTGTCATTGCTGTATCCAAATCAAACTATCAATTCTTATCAAACTCCCATTTAACTAGTTGTTGCTGTATTCAAATGATGTTATCATATGTCAAATATTTCTTTTGTTTCTTTCTTTTTTTTCTTGGTTATGGTGGTATAATAGGTAGTACTGTAGATATGTAGATTGTGTGTCTGCCAATGAAACTTGGTTAAAATCAGGACGGGACAAGATAAGCAGAATTGCTTCAACCCGCTTCCCTTTTTAACAAGTCATGTAAAACAAAATGTGAAATGAAGTTGTAATAAGTGTGTTGACCATGTACTTGCCAAAATAAACAAATCAAATAAAAAAGAGAAGAAAAATAAATATCATTACAATTATTTTGATGACCCAAATGGCTTGGCGGCACCCTTCTGTTAAAGACAGAAGAATAGACAGGTTCTGCTTGAGAGCAGAGGCTGGCATTTCGGTTTGGTGAATAAAAAGGTAGTCAAAGATAAAATTGGTCCCCCACCACCGCACAATGCCTGTGTTTGCAGCTGGACCCGTTGCTCTTTTGGGACAAGATCCGATAAGAGTCAGATTATGTAGGTTACACTGTGTCAAATCCGCGTCAAGCGACCGGGTCTCTGTTTAAAGGGTTACAACTCTTCTTCGTCCGCGCTGCTGTAACGCAGCTCTCATGGGGAGACGAGAGTAAAATAAGCCCGAGTTCGTAAGATATTCGTCTGAGTGCTAACCGTCTTTATTGAATCAATTCTGAAGGAATCAATCTAATCTTTTTAGGACGCCAATCCCTCTAAAGTCAAGTGACCCTCGTGTAGAGTAACTAGGGCCGAGACACGGCGTTAGGATGACCACGCCCTTTTTACAATGGCTATCTTCCTAAATTATCTGAGGCTCTTGTTAAATCTGGGATGAATTCAGCTGTCTTTGTTAAGACGCCGGGATTCGTTAATTTACACCTGCTCGTAGCTGAGTTTAAGATAACTACCGTATCGGCCCAAAAATAAGACGGTCTTTTTAAGCTTTGAAATAAGACTGAAAAAGTGGGGGTCGTCTTACATTCAGGGTCTAGACATTATACTCATTCACAGGTAAGTTAAAGGTTGCTAGTATCGACTGAGTATGTTGCTGTGATTGTGTGCGTCTTTGACACAAAGTGAGTAAATACATTTCATTGTTACTACTGTCTGCTGTTGTGCCGTTTGTCTGATCGCGGATTGTTTCGTGTGTGCGCCGTTTGATTGATAGCTTCGGCACGCTCCTTTAAGTTTGCCTAGGTCCGTGCGAGTAGCCGTTACGTAGCGGCACGGCGACTAATGGTCGCCAGCCAATGTATGTTGGGTTAGGGTTAGGGTTATCAATGTCTTGATGACTTATGTTTGCTGTGTTGCCGAGAGTATTTCATTTAGGGTTATTTAGTATAGCGGAACTGTTATGTGCAGTTAGTTATGTAATGTGTGCCGTCTACTTGTGTTGTGTGAAGTCAGAAGTTGAGCGTTGACTTACGTGCTGTATTTCTGTCTGTTGCAGAACACACACAAACACACACACACACACACACACACACACACACACACACACACACACACACACACACACACACACACACACACACACACACACACACACACACACACACACACACACACACCCTTCACACGCTTCATACAATAATCACACACACAAAATAACATTCACACACCCAAAGACTCACCCATGTACAGTACACACACCTGCTCTCACATCCTTACGACCAAACATGTGACTATACCCTTTTGCCAGTTTGCCTGTATGCCTCTATGAGCCACAGTGCCTGTTTCTTTTTTGCCAATAATTCAGTAAAGCAATCAAAACTGAACCACATCTTCCCTCCTGTGTTCTGACCGACACCCGGGGGCGAAAAGAGCATAACCATCCGAGCCAACCCCCTATACAGTCCTCAGGCTTCCCAACAATAGCGGTAGCAGTTTGCATTATTTTATTACAATGTTTTTCCTTATTCAGATTTGTTTCAAGACTACAGTTACAGTTAGACTTTACTTTGATGGTTAATGCAGGTATTGCAATGTTGTTGTATCACGGTAGATTGATTTATTTACATTTCAAAAACCATAAGCCATTTATTTATAAATGTGATTGCACTTTTATTTACACATTTAAATGTTCAGATATTAAGATGTGATAGACAGTTTTTTCATGATTTGAATGAGGGAAATTTTTTTTTTTCTCTCGAATATATTGTTACAATCATTTGTTTCAGATTTACTGTAATTATTTTCTGTATAAAAATTAAATTTGGTTCAGTTCCGTGAATAAATAGGAGTCGTTTTACAATCAGGGTCGTCTTATATTCGGGCCAATACGGTATTTCAAACCTGATCTGACAATTCCTGATGTTAAGGATAAAAGCTGTCTTCACTTTAAAAAGAACTGAATGGTATGATTATGATAGAGAACAAAAGATTTAGAACTCTAAAAATCTAAATAATCATTACTTGAGAACAAGAGATTTAGAACTCTAAAAATCTAAATAATCATTACTCGATGTTAAATGATTATACATTAGAAATTGAATGAAAAGTAAGAAAAAGAATTACAGTTTTCAATTTTTCGAACAAACAACAATAATTCCACTCACCAATCTCAATAAGCAAAATGATTCACTCTCAAAGTTTTCTCGATTGTAACTCCAAAAATAGCATAAAAGAAGGTAAGAGATAAAAGGTATGTAATGCTATTTGGTGGAAAAGTCAAGGGATCAATTCTCCTTGTTCCAAAAATCCAAATGTGTTTAAAAGTATAGGTCTGCCTTGATGAGAAACCCAACGAGCTAATATGGTGACTCCCTCTTGCTGCCTCAGGAGCCGAAGTCCAATTCGAAGACACTAGAAATTCATCTTAGTAGATTTTGGTCTGATCTCAAAAAGAATGAAAAATCTATCTTTGTCTGAACGACGTTCTTTGCTCCGGGCAGCAGCAGCAGGGACATCGCCCTGACGAGGGAGAGCCCCGCTCTGTGTCAGGACGGCCTTCTTACGCCAGCTTGGTCACGTACCAGTTTTTCTATTAAGTCCTATACCTGTGTTTTCCCATGACTGAATCTAAAATAGACTGCAGCTGCATCCTCAACCGGACTAGGTGACCTCCGGGTCAGGCTCATGCGTGGGATCGCAGTTTTCCAACAAACAGTATCACTATCACCCCCTGCCTCTTTGTCTTTGGTCACATTTATACGTTCACGTGTGAATGTTAAATACATGTTGGATATTGATTAAACATCGTGACAATAACAACATATTTTCACAATAGTCAATTTAACGCAATCATAACCATGATCATGGGTTCTCCTAGTTAGCAGATTAAAATACTTAAGCACTTTCAAAGTATATTATGGCAAAGCAAAATAAAATGATCCCAACTTGTGTGTTGCTATGCGTAATTCAGAACGGGTCGTGCTTCTCTAGTCACTAGCAATTTAACTTATTGATCTACTAGTTTTCCATCAGGTTACCCCTATGTCAAGTCAATCTAGCTTTGGCACGCTCATCTGGTGAAATTTGGAACTGCAATAGAGGTTAACTCATTCAACCAGTTACCCTCCCTCTACCAGTTTATCCATCCATCCATCCATCCATCCATCCATCCATCCATCCATCCATCCATCCATCCATCCATCCATCCATCCATCTTCCGCTTATCTGGGGTTGGGTCGCGGGGGCAGCAGCTTTAGGAGGGACTCCCAGACTTCCGTCTCCCCAGGCACTGCATCCAGCTCATCCCCGGGGATCCCAAGGCGTTCCTAGGCCAGCTGAGAGACATGGGCGCTCCAGTGCGTCCTGGGTCGTTCACGGGGTCTCCTACCGGTGGAACAATCCCGGAACACCTCCCCAGGGAGGCGTCCAGGAGGCTTCCTGATGAGATGCCCGAGCCACCTCATCTGGCTCCTCTGAACGTGGAGGAGCAGCGGCTCTACTCAGAGTCTCTCCAGGATGACTGAGCTTCTCACCCTATCTCTAAGGGAGAGCCCGGACACCCTGCGGAGGAAACTCATTTTGGCCGCTTGTATCCGGGATCTCGTTCTGTTGGTCACGATCCATAGCTCGTGACCATAGGTGAGGGTAAAGTGTAGATTGACCGGTAAATTGAGAGCTTTGCCTTTTGGCTCAGCTCTCTCTTCACCACGACGGGCTGGTACAGAGTCCGCATTACTGCCAACGCTGCACCGATCCGCCTGTCGATCTCGTGCTCCATCCTGCCCTCACTTGTGAACAAGACCCCAAGATCCTTAAACTCCTCCACTTGGGGCGGGATCTCATCCTCGATCCGGAGAGGGCATTCCACCCTTTTCCGACCGAGGACCATGGAATCAGATTTGAGGGACTGACCCTCATCCCGACCGCTTCACTCTCGGCTGCGAACCGCGCCAGTGAAGAAGCCACGTTATCTGCAAAAAGCAGAGACGCAATGCTGAGGTACCCAAACCAGACACCCTCAACGCCTCAGCTGCACTTAGAAATTATGTCCATAAAAGTTATGAACAGAATCAGTGACAAAGGGCAGCCTTGGCGGAGTCCAACCCTCACTGGTAATGAATCCAACTTACTGCTGGAAATGCAGACCAGACTCCGCCACCGATGATACAGGGACCGAACCGCCCTTATCAGTTGGCTCGGCACCCCGTACTCCCGAAGCACCCTCCACAGAACTTCCCAAAAGACATGGTTAGACGCCTTCTCCAAGTCCACAAAACACATGTGGACTGGTTGAGTGAACTCCCATGCCCCCTCGAGGATCCTACCGAGGGTATAGAGCTGGTCCACTGTTCCACAGCCAGGACGAAAACCACACTGCTCCTCCTGAATCCGAAGTTTGACCTGCCGATGGACCCTCCTTTCTAGCACACCTGAATAGACCTTACCAGGGAGGCTGAGGAGTGTGATTCCTCTGTAGTTGGAACACACCCTCCGGTCCCCCTTCTTAAATAGGGGAACCACCATCCCAGTCTGCCAATCCAGAGGCACCGTCCCTGATGTCCACGCAATGTTGCAGAGGCGTGTCAGCCAGGACAGCCCCACAACATCAAGAGCCTTTAAGAACTCCGGGCGGATCTCATCCACCCCTGGGGCTTTGACCCCGAGGAGTTTTTTAAACTGCCTCAGTGACTTCGACCCCAGAGATCGGAGAGTCCACCTCAGAGTCTCCAGGCCCTGCTTCCACAATGGAAGGCGTGTCGGTGGGAATTGAGGAGGTTTTCGACGTATTCTCCCCACCGACTCACGACTTTCCGAGTCGAGGTCAGCAGCACGCCATCTCCACTGTAAACAGCTTTGACGGTGCACTGCTTCCCCCTCCTGAGACGCCGGATGGTGGACCAAAATATCCACGATTTTGTCCGGAAGTCATTCTCAATGGCCTCGCCAAACTCCCCCCACGGCTGGGTTTTTGCCTCAGCAACCGCCGAAGCCGCGTTCCGCTCGGCCATCCGGTTCCTTTCGGCTGCCTCGGGAGTCCCACAGGCCAAAACGACCTGATAGGACTTCTTCCGCAGCTTGATGGCATCCCTTACCGCCGGTGTCCACCAGCGGGTTTGGGGGTTGCCACCACGACAGGCACCGACCACCTTACGGCCACAACTTTAGTCGGCTGCCTCATGAATGGAGGCAAGGAACATGGGCCTCTCGGACTATATGTCCCCCGCCTCCTCCGGGAGGTGGGAAAAGCTCTGCAGGAGGTAGGAGTTGAAGCTCTTCCTGACAGGGAATTCTGTCAGACATTCCCAGCAGACCCTCACAGTGCGTTTGGGTCTGCCAGGTCGGACCGGCATCTTCCCCCACCATCGGAGCCAACCCACCATCAGGTGGTGATCAGTTGACAGCTCCGCCCCTCTCTTCACCCGACAGCCCAAAACATGTGGCCGCAAATCCGATGACACAACTACAAAGTCAATCATCAAACTGCAGCCTAGGGTGTCCTGGTGCCAAGTGCACACATGGACAACCTTGTGTTTGAACATGGTGTTCATTAATGACAATCCGTGTCGAGCACAGAAGTCCAACAATAGAACACCGCTCGGGTTCAGATCGGGGGGGGGGGGGGGGGCGTTCCTCCCAATCACGCCCTTCCAGGTCTTATTGTCATTGCCCACTTGAGCATTGAAGTCACCCAGTAGAACGATAGAGTCCCTAGAAGGAGCACTCTCCAGCTTCTTCTAAGGACCCCAAAAAGGGTGGGTACTCTGAGCTACTGTTCGGTGCATAGGCACAAACAACAGTCAGGACCCGTCCCCCCACCCGGAGGCGGATGGAGGCTGGCCTCTCGTTCACCGGGGTGAACCCCAATGTGCAGGCGCCCAGCCAGGGGGCAATACGTATGCCCACACCTGCTCAACACCTCTCACCGTGGGCAACTGCAGAGTGGAAGAGAGTCCAGCCACTCTCGAGAGGGATTGTACCAGAGCCCAAACTTTGCGTGGAGGCAAGTCTGACTATATCTAGTCGGAACTTTTCTGGCTCACACACCATTTCGGGCTCCTTTCCAGTCAGAGAGGTGACTTCTAAGTAACCCCTTCTGGGCCCCCTTTAGGTCTCCCAGTCAAGGTTTGGCACCATCTTCTGGTGAAATTTGTAATTGCATCTGAGCCAATTCGACTGGGCCAAATCCAATACACATTCATGCACCATCTTGTACCATTCGAACCACAATGTCACTTGACGACTGTTGTGTAAGTTTTGTGTTCCGACCACTGAAATAGTGATTAGTAACGGGAGGGGAATAATATTTTTCCACAATATCTTTTTCATCATCATCATCATGTTATACCAATCAATTTAAACAGTCAAATGTATTATTTGTGGCCTCTTTAAAACAAAAGGTAAATAGGCAAATAGCAAAGGTCAGGGGTTGGTTGAATATGTAATAAATTATAGTAAGTACCGTATCGGCCCGAATAAAAGACGACCCTGATTATATGTCGACCCTCTCTTTTTCAAGACTCAAGTTTGAAAAAAGACGTTTTGAACACCAAATTTAATTTTTATACAGAAAATAATACAAATGATTAAAACAATATACTCGAGAGAAAAATTATATTATTTTGCCTCATTCAAATCATGCAAAAACTGTAAATGATTGGCTTTTGGTTTTTGAAATGTAAATAAACCAATCTTCTGTGATAAAACAACAAAATTGTAATAACTGCATTAACCATCAAAGTGAAGTCTAACTAACTGTAGTCTTGAAACAAATCTGAATAAAGAAAAACATCGCAATAAAATAATGCAAACTGGTTTAAACTTGAGAGTAGCTGAGATCTGTCATGTCAGAACATTACTCCTCACAAACATCCTTTTCCTCGCTGTGCTCAGTGTCACTGTCCTCACTCCCATCCTCTGGCTCAAGATGGCTCCTCCCATAGCACGTCATCCTCTCTGCCGTCCAGGGCATTTGATATGCAACATTTTTTAAACCTGTGGATGATGCTCTTTGGGGAAACTGCATCCCATGCGTGGAGGATCCACTCACAGAGCAAACGTACCGGAGGCTTCTGAATCTTTCCTGTCGGCATGAGTGCGTGATCACCAAACATTCGCTTTAAAGATACCTGGCGTTATCTAGCATTGTGAATGGGTATAATGTCTAGACCCCGAATGTAAGACGACCACCACTTTTTCAGTCTTATTTCAATGCAAAAAACACCGTGTTATATTCTGGCCAATGCGGTAAATACTCTTGTTCACACAACAATTGCTGACCTGGTATTGGGGGTCAAAACAGGATCATCCCCATTAATCTTGACATGGTTGGCAGATTTAAGCTGCACATCAAATCCTAAAACAAAACAAGAATATTTTATTGTATGCTGCTATAACAGCAGCAACAGCAAAGACACCTTGTCGTGGGAATGCTCACCAGTGCGACATTTGTCTGTCTCGGGGAGAAGAATCATCTTATGAGTGATAACTTTTTCCTTTGAAATCTGCTTGCTGTTACCATGTGTTGTTCCTTCGAATGATGGTACAGTATGTGTAGGTAATTTCTCTTTCTTTGTCCCTTGGGATAAATCAGTTGTCTCTACAGACCAAAATGCAAAACGATAGCATTGGAAATGTACAAAGAACACATGTAAATTTTTTTACATTCATCCAATTACCTTTGGGTTCATATTTGTGTTTTAGCTCTTCCACTTGAAGCTGTAGACTGATTTTGTCGCACTGGGCCTGTAAGCGGGAAACAAAAATATAGAATCGAGCAAAGCATTTTTCATGGCAAAGACAAAAATATGTTCTTATTTTGGACTGCCTGTGTGTGTGTCTGTGTGTGTGCATGTGGGTGTGACATATTCTATATTTTTTTTTTTTGTACACTCGCCACAATGCAACACAAATTCTGATTCCAATCAGTTTCAGTGAATCTATCTGAAATGTGATGTTTTGATTCATTCTTGACTACACCACCAACAAAACAGTTCAATGGTGGCAGGTGAAGATGATGGCTATTCAAAACTGTCCATTTACCAAACCAATGCTACAAAAAGTCTTGATTAAGATACCTGCTTACTGTCCGCACACAATGTGGAGGAGACTATATCTGAGTATGGACAAATTTTGACAGAATCAATCAAACATGTAGTCACATGGGGTGGAGCCAGATAAGCTTAGGCTTCCTTCCACTCCCTTTTAAACAAATATGATTTTACGGTAAAGGGAAAATTATAACGCAATGTCATTTTTTTCTTTTTCTTTCTTTCTTTTTTCTATTGTGCTATGGAGTTATAATTTTTTCCGTATTTTACTTTTTTCTTGTATTTCTTTAAAGTTCGGAAAAAAAGATAGGAAGTAAATATGTAAATATGTAAGTAGCACAGAATGAAGATTCAGTATTATTTTCTAATAAATGTTTTCACATTGCATCACTGTTTTTACATAAAAAATATTTTGCACTTCATCATTACATATTGAATAGCAAAATAGCGAATCAAGCCAGCTGTCAAAAATTAATATTTTGCAAACCAGTGACATTCCAAACATAACATTAGCTCTATGTTGATCTGGCTTCTATGACCCCTCACAGCCATGGCACAAAAACTCTGATGTACATTATTTTTCCCAGCATGAGACAAGTCTGACATGATCCCACAGTTTCTTCCATTGCCTAGAAAACTACACTGCTTCTCCTGAAGCCGAGATTTGAGCTTCCGACGGACTCTTCTCTCCAGCACCCCTGAATAGACCTTACGAGGGAGGCTGAGGAGTGTGATTCCTCTGGGAATACACCCTGCGGTCCCCCTTCTCAAAAAGGAAGACCACCTCCCCAGTCTGCCAAACCAGAGGCACTGTCTCCGATTTCCACGCAATGCTGTAGAGGCATGTCTGCGAGGACAGGTTCACAACATCTAGAGCCTTCAATAAATCCGATCGGAACTCATCCACCCTCGGGGCCTTGACACCAAGGAGTTTTTTTCAGTAACTTCCACCCCAGAGATTGGAGAGTCCACCTCAGAGCCTCCAGGCCCTGCTTCCACAATAGATGGCATGTCGGTGGAATTGAGGAGGTCTTCAAAGTATTCTCTCTACCAACTCACAACATCCCGAATTGTGGTCAGCAGTACCCCATCTCAACTGTACACAGTGTTCACGGTGCACTCCTGAGACGTCTGATGGTGGACCGGAATTTTCTCAAAGCCATCCAGATGTCATTCTCTATGGCCTGGTCGAATTCCTCCCACGCCCGGGTTTTTGCCTCAGCAAAGCATTACGCTTGATTGTCGACTCCGGCCCAATAGTACTCCTTTACCTTGACAGCATCTCTTCCTGCTGGTGTCACCAGCAGGTTCCGGGGTTACAGCCACGGGGTTACAGTTTACGACCACAGCTCTGGTCCGCCACATCAACAATGGAGGCATAGAAAATGGTACACTCAGACTCAATGTCCCCCACCTCCCCCAGGATGTAGGCAAAGCTCTACCGGAGGTGGGACTTGAAGCTCTTTCTGACAGGGGATTCTGCCAGACATTCCCTCACAATACATTTGTGTCTGCTAGGTCGGACTGAAATCCTCCCCCACCATCGGAGCCAGTATACCACCAGTTGGTGATCATTTGAAAGCTCTGCCCTTATCTTCCCCCTAGTGTCCAAAAAAATGCGGCTGCAAATCCAATGACATGACTACAAAGTTGATTGTCAAACTGTGGCCTAGGGTGTTCTGGTGCCAAGTGCGCACACGGACAACCTTAAGTTTGAATATGGTGTTTATTATGAACAATCCATCTTGCTTCACCCAACTTACAACCCCATGGTGACGAGGAAACACACCACTAAAATGGTGATAAGGCTGTAGTCTGAGGACTGCAGTGAAGCCCTGAGACTGGAAGGTTGTGGGTTCAAACCCCAGCTGGGTCATACCAAAGACTATAAAAATGGGAGCCAGTGCCTCCCTGCTTGGCACTCAGCATCAAGGGTTGGAATTGTGGGGTTAGTGTTAGGGTTTTCCAGGTTATCTTTATCATAGGATTATGTTGGAATGCAACAGGTAATAAATACCTTACCTTGTCCTCCTTATCACAAGGTCGTAAAACATCCCCTGACATGTTTAGACTAGAGGACAAGGGCTTTAGCCAGTTTACCCAAACCCCCACTCTGTTTCTCTTAATAAATATCCCATCGCAGGAACGAGGGTTGAGACTTCATTCTGGAGTGAGTGAACTCTCCACCTGCAGGTGTCTAAAAGAACTTGCTTGTCTCCCGTGTGGTTCTTGCAAAATATTGTTTGAGTGAGCAAATCTCTAACATTTTGGTGCCGAAACCCGGGATCTCTCATACCCATCATCTGGCTGACGGAGGACGACGCGCTGCACACCGTCGACGGGCCAGCGTCCACTAGCCGGACCTGGTAAAGAAAGACCTGGGAAGGAAATTCTTCGCTGGGCCAGCATCTTAGGTCTGCCTTCGTCTGACAGAGGTGGATTGACGGGACCCGGCAGTGCAACGAACCAGGAGACAAGTAAGTTAAAAGCCTGAAGTTGTGTTGTGTTGTTAAACGCGTAGTACGTAGAGGTGCACAAGAGATACGGCTTTGGTTTATCCGAGCTATGAGATACGGCTTTGGTTTGTCCGAGCTATGAGATACGGCTTTGGTTTATCCGAGCTATGAGATACGGCTTTGGTTTGTCCGAGCTATGAGATACGGCTTTGGTTTGTCCGAGCTATGAGATACGGCTTTGGTTTGTCCGAGCTATGAGATACGGCTTTGGTTTGTCCGAGCTATGAGGCCTAAAAAAGCGCTGGAGTTTGTGTGATTGAGTGTGTGACTGGTAGGATAAATTGACTAAATAGCAGTTCTAGCATTGATCCACGGCAATAATACAGGCTAGTAATTTGTTGAAAGGTCAATTTAAACCTGCATTGAGGATCCTCAAAGACAAAATTAAATAAATAAGTAATAAATAAATAAATAATAATAATAATAATATTTTTGAGAAAAAAGAAATTGTATAACCTAAAACTACTAGAATTAATATGGGAAATAAAAACGGTAAATCTCTACCTCTTGACGGAGATGAGAAGTACATGGCGAGTAGATTTCTTAATTGTATGCAATATATGCCAAAGTGGAAGAAAAAGTATGGAGTTGAAGGGAAGTTGAGAGTTGAAGTGTGGAAGATAGTAGTTGATGTTTTGGAAGAGAGTGTGGATAAAAAGAAAAATGGACTGAAAAAGAAAAGAAAAGAGAGAGAATTGGATTGTGCTAAAATGTGGTTAAAAGCTTCACAAGAGAGAAGAGAACAAATCCAAAAGACAAAAGATAGAAAGATGAAAGGTGATGAGGCTGAGACTATGTTTGTCAGGCCGGAAGACAATGAGGCCACAGTGCGCAGGCGCACTGCCGCGGCCACGGCTCCAGCCGAAGCTCAAGCAGAGGAGCAAGAGGGGCCTTCCGCTTGTACACAAAACTTGTATCCAAGCTTAACAAACCTGCAGCCCCCCCCATATAACAGCAAAAGAAGTCAGGGTCACATTGGTAGGAGTCCTGTACAAACAAGAAGTTTGACCACTGCTGCTAGATTTTCTCAAAATTTAGACAAGGTTGATGTATGCCCAATGATACAGGTGCCAAACCCTAATGTAGGGGAAGGCCAACTCCCACATACATATGTTCCGGGCATGGACTTTGGAAGAGGCAAGAAAAGCAGTTGAAGGGGTTACCCCTGTTGCTGAAGACCCAGATAAATGGGCAGAGGACATGGCTGGAATTATACATTCCTATAGACTGAATGGACATGAGGCAGGAGAAGCTGCAATGTCCTCCTTGGGAAAAGACTGGGCGAAGGTTAGAGGAAATTATACAGGTAGAAATAATCAAGGGCCTTTTCCCTATCCCATTGAGGAAAATCAATTGGGAGGGGAGTATGCAGCACAATGGAATGATCTTGTGCAAAGTGTGCAAACTATATTTCAAAGACGAGCGAATTATGGTCATTTGGCAGGAATAAAACAGAAGCCTGGCGAAGATACTGATGATTTTCGTTTGAGATTTGAAAAAGAATTCAGGGTGCATAGTGGCATCCCATTCAATGATACAGCTGAGAGTGCTTATCAACAACAGCTTAAAAATGCGCTCCTCACTAATTTCCGCCCTGAAATAGGCAACTGGGTGAGGAAACATTTGGTGGAAGTGGACGTTGCAAGTGTGACAACAACTATGCAATGGGCCAGACATGCTGAAAAAGTGATCAAAAAAGGCAAAAGTTCTGATGTATTTCATCTAGATAATGATGATGATGAACTAGATGAAGATACAACAGTTTTCTTCCAAGGGTCCCAGCAAGGCAGAGGAAGAGGTAGAGGCCAACAAGGTCACAGGCCGCCATATAATTCAAAACCCCCACGAGATACTGACAACTGTTGGAACTGTGGGAAACGAGGACACTTTGCAAGAGTGTGTCGTTCTGCAAAGCAATATCAATCAAAGGGTGCAGGAAGGGGCAGAGGAAAGGCCAAATTCTCAGCATGACTAGACCCCCCCCCCCTTTGACCTCTGGTGCTCCTATAGAGGAAGAAATAGTAGATGTCCATACAGCATGGGACATTCTGAGTGCATTAAAAGAAAAAACATATGTTACTCTAAACATTGGAGGCAGTGATGTCGAGTTTTTGTGTGATACCGGGGCTTGTAAAACCGTGATAAAAACTAAAGTCCCAAATCTAAAGGCCTCCCAAAATACTATTTGGGTGAAATCTGCTGATGGGCAGGTACACAAGGAGAGTATCTCTAATCCAGTTGAAGTGAGAGATAAGGAAACTGGAAGCATGGTTTCAGTTTCGATTGTCCTATCTCCAAAATGTCCCATAAACCTGCTGGGACGAGATCTGATGACTCGGTTGGGAATTGCAATAATTCCAGTAAAGGATGGCATGCGAGCATGTAGAGTGAGAGATGTGGACTCATATGCTGCACAAGCAGGTGAACAGATTTGCTGCTCCTATGCCATCCCTCCTGAACGAAATCCTAAACTCCCAAGCAGAGTGCCTCGACTTAGTGAAGCTCTATATGAGAATTACTCCCACTTCAGAAGGACACCTTTTGAAATCATACATGGGAGACCATATAGACTACCAGTGTTCCCTGCAGATTTGCAAAAAGCAGATGAAGAACAGACCTTGGCAGATTATCTAATCAGGACGCTCAAACTGAAAGATGTGTCAAATGCAAATTTACTGCCGCCTGATCTCTCTCCCTCACAGGTGGACAAGCCCATCAATCCAGGAGACTGGGTCTACATCAAGGTCATCAAAAGAAAGAATTGGGCCAGCCCACGGTGGGAGGGACCGTTTCAAGTTTTGCTTGCTACTCCCACGGCGATTAAAATTTCTCAACGGCCCAGTTGGATTCACCTCAGCCACTGCAAGTTGCAGAGAGTGCTGGACCCCTAATTCGGAGTGGTGGGGAAGGCTAACTACAAAGGGGCTTCATCGTTTAGGGTGAGGCGTCTCAATGTTGGTGAAGAATCCATCGATCCCCACTCCGCTAGGCGAGGGGATGTCCCAGTGTCTCTGCCATCCTAGTAGCAACGGGGCTCCATATGCCAGATGGATCCTCTGCTGCGTTGTGGTTGGAGCGTGCTATGGTCTATTGACTCATCTGAACAGACCAAATGACAATGTTGCCCGTGGTAAACGATGGTCACATGATGAGAACTTTGAGGACTGGTCATGGGACCCCAGAAACCCATACGAAACCAACACTTGGTACCGGTATGTCAGGTTCACTGTGAGAGCTCACACACAGGAGGGATGCTATGTGTGTTCGAAACTCCCCCCTTCCTCCACGCAAGTTCGCTTGGAGGCCACAGCAATGAATGTCACTGAAGCAAAATGTATGGCATCCATGGGAGGAGTTGGATATCAGCACCGACCCTTACCGCCCTGGGCTTGCTGACGGTGCCTGTGATCAGCTTTTCTGGACAAATCTCAATGTGACTGTTAAAGGACGAACAATACCACAAGTGGCCTACACAGAGAGACCAGCTGGAGTGAATTACACATGTTACATCCAAGGTAACAAGACCCACGTCTGCATTAACGACGACTGCTCTCCAGGAGGAAACTGGATGGGAGCTCTGGACATCACCGATGAGTGTCAAGATAAGAGAGCCATTTCAGGTGGTGAGGGCTCTCCAACCAACATGGCTACACCATCGAATGGAACATACTTCATACAGAATGGCTGGTGGCTTTGTGGTCACAAGGTTTATCCGATGCTGCCCGCCAACTGGACAGGAGTGTGTGCACCAGTGTGGGTGACAGACCACACCTACAGGATACGACACCATTTGTTGACAGGAGCACATAACTCTACTGGACGTCGACGCAGGGCAGTTGCAACCTTTGACCCTCATGACCCTGTCTGGGGTGCGAACGTCCCAGATGACCATAAAGTATGGTCCGTCGGAGACAAAGTTGTCCTTGCGCTCTTTCCTCAGATTGGGGTTGGGAAACTATCGCTCTTCATCGAGACACTGAACTATCGTTTTCAATCCTTTGTGAATCTCTCACTGCAAGTCAACGATGGACAAAATAGAGAGATTCAGGCTATTAGACTGATGGTCTTGCAAAACAGGATGGTTCTGGACTTGTTGACGGCAGCACAAGGTGGTGTGTGCCACATCATTGAGACTTCCTGTTGCACATACATACCAGGAGAAAATGACACCCACATAAACGACGCCATGAATTCGCTGAAGAACTTACAGCAGGCCATGTCTAAAGACAAGGTCCCACATCAGTTTGATTTCTTTTCATGGCTATTCTCTGGCAACTGGTGGCAACTGCTGTTGAAATTGCTGTCTCCTGTGCTTGTTGTGCTGGTGGTGTTGTGCTTGTTTACGACCTGCGTTATCCCATGTTTGAAGTCTGCTGTGTCGAAGTTTGTGTCCTCTACTGTAGCCCAGGTTCATATACAACTTCTTAGAGATGACGGATGTGATGACGATAATGAAACGTGGATTGCGTAGATGCTGTTCTGTTGAGCATGTTTTACAGAAACTTGATGATTTGACCATCGAAAATGCTTCGCAAGTGATGGATACAATGATGTACTGTTTCTGTGTTTTTCTTTTTATTTTTTTTTATTATTGATAGCATTCTGGTCGCCTGTGGCAACGGGGCCGTGTAAGAATTTTCCTGCTAATAACATCTGGCCAGCAGGTTTTTCGCTTACACAATAAGTTTGATTTGGGGTATTGAGGTAATGCCTCATCTTCACTAGAAAGTGTTGCTATCATTGTTTGTTGTTTTTATTTTTACCATTCTACTTTCTTCATTATACGTATATATGTTTTTTTTTTACTTGTCTTTGTTGTTTGGGGTAGCATAATCATATGATAAATCAGGAGGGAGATGTTAGGGTTTTCCAGGTTATCTTTATCATAGGATTATGTTGGAATGCAACAGGTAATAAATACCTTACCTTGTCCTCCTTATCACAAGGTCGTAAAACATCCCCTGACATGTTTAAACTAGAGGACAAGGGCTTTAGCCAGTTTACCCAAACCCCCACTCTGTTTCTCTTAATAAATATCCCATCGCAGGAACGAGGGTTGAGACTTCATTCTGGAGTGAGTGAACTCTCCACCTGCAGGTGTCTAAAAGAACTTGCTTGTCTCCCGTGTGGTTCTTGCAAAATATTGTTTGAGTGAGCAAATCTCTAACAGTTAGATTACCAAAGGATTCCTGAGCGCGGTGCCGCTGCTCACTGCTACCCTAGGGGATGGCTTAAATGCAGAGGACAAATTTCGCCACACCCAGATGTGTGTGTGACAATCATTGGTTCTTTACCTTTTGACTTTTAGAAACACTTTTGATAAACTGCTGGCTGTTTTGTTCACCACGTGAGATCTCTTTGATCGTAATGGCGGCTGTTTACATTCCACCACATGCAAGGGCAATCAAAGCCACGCAGCTTCTGGCTGATCAGGGAACAGACATGGAGAAAATAATACCAAACTCACTAATCATGATGGGTGATTTTAACAGGGCTAACCTCGCATATAAGCTCCCCAAATACAGACGGCACATAACATGTCCCACCAGAGGGACGCAGACACTGGACCACTGCTATACCGTAATAAAGGACGCATACCGCTCTGCGCCACGTGCAGCTTTAGGACTCTCGGACCACTGTCTAGTTCATCTGATCCCAACCTATAGGCAGGGATTAAAAACTTCTAAGCCTGTGGTGAGGACTGTGAGGAAGTGGACAGTGGAGTCAAAGCAGGACCTCCAAGCCTGCTTTGACTGCACCATTTTTTTTTTAAAACTGCAACTTCAGACCTGCATGAACTCACCTATACTGTCTTATCATACACCAGCTTTTGTGAGGACTTGTGTGTGCAGACTAAGACCTTCTGCATGTACAACAACGACAAACCTCGGTTTACAATCAACCTCAGGATGCTGTGCAAAGTCAAGGAGGAGTCTTACAGGAGTGGGGACCGGGACCTGTTCAGGCAGACCAGGAACACACTGAACCGTGAGATCAGGAAAGCCAAGAGGTGTTATGGGGAGAGCCTGGAGAGACACCTCTCTGCCAATCCTGATCCCTTGAAAGTGTGTAAAGGTCTGCAGAGCATCACGGCTACAACCTGTGGAGAACCCAAGGCTTGCAAACCAGCTAAACAGGTTTTACTGCAGGTTTGAACGGTCACCCACACATCAGGACCTCCTGCATCACAATCGACACACACCTCCCCCCACAACCTCCTGTCTAGAACTCCATCATCGTTATCACCTACTCTCTCTAAGTCCCAATGACCATCGTCACACACACATCTGGGTGTGGTGAAATTTGTCCTCTGCATTTCACCCATCCCCATGTGATTTTGATCCATCCCCTGGGGGAGAGGGGAGCAGTGAGCAGCAGCGGTGCCGCACTCGGGAATCATTTGGTGATCTCACCCCCCAATTCCAACCCTTAATGCTGAGTGCCAAGCAGGGGGGCAATGGGTCCCATTTTTATAGTCTTTGGTATGCTCCGGCCGGGGTTTGAACCCACAACCTTCCAGTCTCAGGGCGGACACTCTACTACTAGGCCACTGAGCTTACAGAAGCCGCGCCCGCACTTCAGATCCCCGAGGAGGAGGTGTGTCAGATGTTTCGGAGACAAAAGAACAGCAAGGCACCAGGCCCAGACGGCGTGTCACCCTCCTGCCTGAAAGTCTGTGCTGAACAATGGGCACCCACCTTTTCACAGATCTTCAACCTTTCCCAGGAGCTGTGTGAGGTGCCCTTGTGCTTCAAGAGCTCCACCATCGTACCGGTGGCCAAGAAGCCCGCCATCACAGGTTTGAATGACTATAGACCTGTTGCCCTGACATCTGTAGTCATGAAATCCTTCGAAAGGTTAGTGTTGAACCACCTGAAGGTCATCACGGGCCCCCTGCTTGTCCCCCTGCAGTTTGCCTACCGGGCAAACAGGTCGGTGAACAATGCGGTCAACATGGGGCTGCAATACATCCTGCACCACCTGGACACCCCAGGGACGTACACCAGGATCCTGTTTGTGGACTTCAACTCGACGTTCAACACCATCGCTCCCGACATCCTCCATCATAAGCTCGTCCAGCTCGTGATGCTTGCCTCCACCTGTCAGTGGATCACCAGCTTCCTGACCAACATGAGACAGCATGTTTGGCTGGGGACCATCACACCTGACACCCGGACCAACAATAAGGGCGCCCCCCAGCGGTGCGTCCTCTCCCCACTTCCGTTCTCTCTCTACACTAACGATTCCTCCTCAGGCGACTCTTCTGTGAAGCTCCTGAAGTATGCGGACAACACAACTCTCATCAGACTGATCCGGGACGGTGACGAGACTTCATACAGACAGGAGGTGGATTGGCTGGTCCACTGGTGCAGCCAAAACCACCAGGAGCTGAACCACCTCAAGATCGTGGAGATGACAGTGGAATTCAGGAGAGACCCTTCACCACATCCACCCCTCACTATCCACAGTAATACTATTCCCTCCACAGACACCTTCAAGTTCCTGGGATCCACAATTTCTCAGGACCTGAAATGGACCAGCCACATAGACTCTGTCCGGAAGAAGGCCCAGCAGAGACTGTACTTCCTGAGACAGCTCAGGAAGTTCAACCTGCCACAGGTGCTGCTGAAAACCTTCTATACTGCCATCATCCAGTCTATCCTCTGCACCTCCATAACTGTCTGGTTTGGATCGGCCACCAAACAAGACAAGCACAGACTGCAAGGGACAATCAGGATTGCAGAAAAGAGAATCAGGACCAACCTCCCATCTATCCAAGACTTGTACCTGTCCAGGACCAGGAAACGTGCAAGTAACATCTCTACAGACCCTTCTCACCCAGGTTGCAGTCTGTTTGAACTACTCCCCTCTGGACGGCGTTATAGAGCTCTGTACGCTAAAACCAGCAGACACAGAGACAGCTTCTTCCCCCAGGCTGTTGCTCTGATGAACTCACACCACTCTTCGAGTCTCAGAGTCATTACTGTGCAATAACATCCTGCTCTCCACACCTTTTTTGAATTGTCTACACTGTTTGTACTATGTGTCCTCTCTGCATCCATTGCAGCCTAGTCATCCTCGAAGAGGGACCCTCCCATCTGTGGTCTCTTCTCAAGGTTTCTCAAATTCCCTAGCTGGAGTTTTGAGTTTTTCCTTGCCCTCTTGGGAGTTTAAGATCATGGGATGTTTGAGAATATCTGCCATTTTTCACATGTCCTGAGTGTTGTTGTTAGTCACCTAAATGTTGAACAGAGGCTGTGATTTACTGCAGTCAAATTCCTTGTTTGGCATGCTCAAACATGGCGAATAAAAACTCTTGAATAAAGTTTTATCTTGTTTCCTTTGTACAGAGAGGTGACATTCCACGTCCCTCAAGCCAGCTTCTGTAGCCAGGGATCGGATTGCCAAGGCCGAGCTTTGGCCAACGCCCAGCTTTGGCCACTGCCCAGCTCTGGCCACCGCCCAGCTCACTCTGTACCCAACCCCTTTGGCCCCTCCGACGGGTGGTGAGCCCATGGAAAGGGGGACTCACGTTGCCTTTCCGGGCTGTGCTCAGCCGGGCCCCATGGATCAAGGCCCGGCTACCAGACGCTCACCTTCAAGAGCGCCTCCAGTGGGCCCTGGTGACCCACGTCTGGGAGATTGTCAATACAGCGATCCCTCAACACTTTGCGCATCATCTTTTGCGAATGCACTACTTCACGGGTTTATAAGTGATGGGAACATGGAGTTTAAATACAAGCAGATAGCATGGGGCGTGCATCTAAGCAATGTGCTTCACTGAGGACAAGCATGGGTTGCACGGTAGTCTGCCGCGCACATAGGAAAAAAGCACTGCCGTCCAGCAGTCAGGACAGAATTTTTTTTTTTTCCTACGTGCGCAGAACACCAGCAATGACACCTGATGGTGTGCCTCTGAGCAATGTGCGTTACTGCGAACGTGACTGTGTTCAAGTGCAGGACGTGGTAGCCGGCCACGCGCACCAACCATTGCAAAAGGAGTCGAGGCGTGAAAATATCATGTGTTTGTTCTTTTATTTACTGTAAAGGTACAATACATGCACAGAACAGTGTGGGAATGGTTAGTAACGGCATAAGAAAGGTTTACGTAGCGTGAACGTATTGGGGAGGGTTTAAAAAGCATTAATATTGTGTACTGGACCACAGTGCAACAGGAAATTAATGTGCAACTGTTACTCACTTTGATTTTGTTATGCATGATGTCCCCCGGGTTAGTGTAGTGTGGTAATTCTGAAGTTGGACCTTTAGCATTACTTGGCAAGGTAAACCACACTTAATTGACTTACAATACACCCATGCCCTCTAGCGGCCAATATGAAAGACTATGTGTTGGAAATATTAATACATGGTATCTAAATTGCTAAATAATGCATACACCATATCTACTGCAGGGATTTTCTGGAACGCGGGTGGTTCTGGAACGCATGTCCCGCAAAAAACTCGGGATCATTATACTCTACAACAGGGGTGTCCAAGTCCAGTCCTCGAGGGCCGCATTCCTACATGTTTTCCAAGTTTCCCTCATTAAACACACCTGATTCAATGATCAGGCTCGTGCACAGGTGTGTTTAACGAGGGAAACTTGGAAAACATGTAGGAATGCGGCCCTCGAGGACTGGACTTGGACACCCCTGCTCTACAATATGTTTTTACACACAGCCACTCAGATCAGTTTAGCTCCAGCATTTAGATTAATATACAGACTTGAATTTTTGCTTTCTGTTTCCTATCTGCTGCTTTGCGTACACTCCCTGTAAGCTACAAATGCGCCGAGGCTTCTGGGTTGCTATAGTATAATGTGCGTCTGCCGGAGAGACAATCTACATTATTTTCTTCTCTTTTCTCGTTCTCCACAGCTGCTCCCTGTGTTTGTATTTTTACTTTTAGAAGACTATTATTTTCATATTTGTAGGCAGCAAATCGTTGACCTTTGCCAGTTTCGGCGATAACACAGATCAGAATCTAGCAAGACTTTGTGGCTGCTCGTCGCCGTTGTTCACCAGGCACATAATTATAGCTTAACAGGTGTCTACAGCTTTGTGCACCACTTACACCAGGGGTGTCCAAACCTTTTGCAAAGGGGGCCATATTTGGTTAGAAAAAAAATGTATAGGGGCTGAAGGAATGGGTTAAAAAAATAAAAGAAATCCTGCGTAGCTACACCTTATTGAATAAAGTACGAACCGGATTCGGTTGAAGTAGGGAAATTTTGTAAAATATAAATCAAAGCAAAATACAATGATTTGAAAATCCTTTTCAACCTATATTCAATTGAATACACTACAAAGACAACACATTTAATGCTCAAACTAATAAACTTTATTTTATTTTTCAAATAATAACTAACTTAGCATTTCATGGCTGCAACATGTGCAGTGGAAGTTTGGAAAGGGCATGTTTACCACTTCGTTACATCACCTTTACTTTTAATAACACTCAATAAATGTTTTGGAAGAGAGGAGACTAATTCTCTTAGCTTCTCATGTGGAATTATTTCCCATTCTTGCTTGATGAACCGCTTCAGTTGTTCAACAGTCCGGGGTCTTCCCTGTCGTATTTTACGCTTCATAATGCGCCACACATTTCCAATGGGAGACATGTCTGGATTGCAAGCGGGCCAGGGGAGAACCTGGACTCTTTTACTTCGACGCCATGCTGTTGTAACACGTGCAGAATGTGTCTTGGCATTATCTTGCTGAAATAAGCAGCGGCGTCCATGAAAAAGACGTCGCTTGGATGGCAGCATATGTTGCTCCAAAATCTGTATGTACTTTTCAGCATTTATGTTGCCTTCACAAAAATGTAAGTCACCCATGCCATGGGAACTAATGCACCCCCACCCCCATACCATCACAGAAGCTGGCTTTTGAACTTTGCGTTGATAACAGTCCGAACGGTCCGCTTCCTCTTTGGTCCGGAGGACACGACGTCCAGTGTTTCCAAAAACAATTTGAAAAATGGACTCATCAGACCACAAAACACTTTTCCATTGTGCATCAGTCCATTTTATATGATCTATCTATCTATCTATCTATCTATCTATCTATCTATCTATCTATCTATCTATCTATCTATCTATCTATATCTATCTATCTATCTATCTATCTATCTATCTATCTATCTATCTATCTATCTATCTATCTATCTATCTATCTACCTATCTATCTATCCACTTCGTGCTTTGTGGCACATAAGGCCTTCACAGAGCTCATCCACTTGTCACGGTCAGCTGCTGCAGTCCTCGCTTCAGACCATGACTTCCATCCTGCTTCTTTCCTCTCTTTCTCGATAGTACGCCTCCATGGCTGTGTTGCAGTCGTTGTTGTGGTCCTGCCGTAGTATGTGTCCAATCATTTTCCATTTAAGCATTCTAACTTTTTCACTCAATGGCTCCGTTTCAGCTCTCTCTAGTAGGCCTTTATTGCTGATGTGGTCTTGCCAATGTATGCAAAGTATTCTTCGTAGGCATCGGTTGTGGAACACATCAATTGCCTTGCTGTCCCCTTTATTCATTTTTCACGTTTCACATCAGTACAGCAGTACTGGCACTACTAGTGTCTTATAAAGCTTTAGCTTGGTTCTTCTTCAGGCATCATTGGAGCTCCAGGTCTTAAGTTTAATAAATGCACCTCTTGCTTTTGACAGCTTATTCTTCAGATTTTTCATACCGCGTCCCTCTTTACATACTATTGATCCCAATAAGTGGTCTTACATCCTCAATATCTTGCTCATTGATCTTGATTCGTTCCTGTTTTTTTGCATTTATCCTCATTGGTTTTGTCTTTTGTGTAGTGATCTTGAGTCCTACTTGCTTGGGTTCTGCATCCATTCGGGTTGTTTTATTCTGCATATGATGTTTTGTAGAGGAGAGTAATGCTATATCATCTGCAAAGTCCAAATCATCAAGTTTTAATGTCAGCGTCCATCTAATTCCTTTATCTCCCTCTTGAAATGTTCTTCTCATAATCCAGTCTATCATAATTAAAAACAAGAACCCTGACATATTGCATCCTTGCTTTACGCTGGTTTTGATGTTCAACCACTCACATACTTCCCCTTGGTTTTCCACCGCACACTAGAAGTCTTCATAAAATAGTCTGACCATTCTGACAATCTTCTCCGGAATTCCATACGGCTTCATAATGATCCACAGGCTTTCATGATGTACAGAGTCGAAGGCTTTTTCAAAGTCTACGAAGTTTAAGTATGGTGTTGCTTGCCACTCATTTACCTGTTCTATTATGTTTCTCAATGTGAATATTTGCTCTGTTGTTCCCCCACCTGTCCTGTAACCTGCTTGTTCCTTTCTCAGCCTGCAATCTTTGCATGGTAGAGTTTTAACCGCACTTACTGATGTAGTGACAAACTGTATTTACTGACAGTGGTTTTCTGAAGTTTTCCTGAGCCCATTTGGTGATATCCTTTATGCACACATGTCGTTTTACAGGGCAGTGCCGTCTGAGGGATCGAAGGTCACTGTCTTTCAGTCTTGGTTTCCGGCCGTGGCACTGACGTGCAGTGATTTCACCAGATTCTCTGAACCTTTTGATGATATTATGGACTGTGGATGTTGAAATCCCTAAATTCCTTGCAATTTTGCTTTGAGAAATGTTGTTCTTAAACTGTTCAACTACCGTATTGGCCCGAACATAAGATGAGGTCTTTTGCTTTGAAATAAGACTGGAAAAGTAGGGGTCGTCTTATATTTGGGGTCTAGACATTATACCCATTTTCACTTGTGCGTTGCGGAAAGTTAAAGGTTGCTGGTATCGACTGACTTTGTTGCTGTGATCGTGTTGTCCGATCGCGATTTGCTTCATGTGTGCGCCATTTGATTGACAGCTCCAGCGCACTCATAATCGACTGAGTATGTTGCTGTGATCGTGTGCGTCTTTGACACAAAGTGAGTATATACATTTCATTGTTACTATTGTCCACTGTTGTGCCGTTTGTCCGATCGCGGTTTGCTTCGTGTGCGCGCCGTTTGCTTGACAGCTCCTTGGAGTTTGCCTTGCATCGTACGAGTGGCCGTTACGCAGCGGCACGGCGACAAACGGTCGCCAGCAAATGTATTTTGTTGTCTCGATCGATGACTTGGTGTGTTGCAGAGTGTATTTCATTTATGGTTATTTATTATTATTTTTTGCCAATAATTCAGTAAAGCAATCAAAACTGAGCCACGTCTTCCCTCCTGTGTTCTGACCTACACCCAGGGGCGAAATGAGCATAAATATCCGAGCCGACTCCCTATAAGGTCCTCAGGCTCCCTAACAATAGCAGTAGGAGTTTGCATTATTTTATTGCAATGTTTTTCCTTATTCAGATTTGTTTCAAGACTACAGTTACAGCTAGACTTCACTTTAATGGTTAATGCAGTTATTGAAATGTTGTTTTATCACAGTAGATTGGTTTACCGTATTTTCCGGACTATAAGTCGCTCCGGAGTATAAGTCGCACCAGCCATAAAATGCCCCAAAAAGTGAAAAAAAAACATATATAAGTCGCTCCGGAGTATAAGTCGCATTTTGGGGGGCAATTTATTCGACAAAATCCCACACCAAAAACAGTCATGAACGAGCAACAACAGGCTAAACGATAGCAACAACAGGCTAAACGATAGGTATGCTAACGTGACAAACACAAACAAAGAGCTGAGAACGGGCCTGACGTAACATATAGAGTGATTTAGAACAACCATTACATAAATAACATGTTTATAAAACCATCGGTGTCACTCCAATTCATTAAATCCATCGATCGTTCTTTGTCAACAATGGCTGCGCGCGGCTGAGGGCGCTTGCACTTCAAAATATTCCACAGGCTCATATAACGATAGATAAACTATATTTCAAATAACTATAATATAAGCAATACTATTATCAAACCATCCGTGCACTTTAAACCCATTAAATCCATCGATCAAATTCCTCGTCCTTTGTCAACATCGCCGCGCGTGCGCCCTGACGTCAGCCTCGTCTTTATTCCACAGATCTAGTATATAACTATATTGTAGCGTTAACAAAGTACAAGAATAGACGTGGGTTTGGTAAACGGCTGTTTATTCGACAAAACAAACTTCCAAGCGTGTGGCGGCGTGGACTTCCAGAGACGATAGCTCCATGGCAGAGGACCGGGCGTGCGTAATGGCCATGTCTGAGCCCCATGCACCGTTCGCGGACAGCCACTCGGCCGAGCGCCGGCCCCCGACTCAGTAGAGTAGGACCGGGCCTGTGCAAAAGCCATAATAGTTTTTCAAACCTTCTATGTCACTCCAAATCCTTAATTCCTTTAAACTCTTTGTCCTCCGTGTCACTTAGAAATGATTACCGCTAATGATGCCGGTCGTCCTTACGTGGGTCGCGCCACGCGGTGCCACTGACGTCACTTGAAATAGTAATCCATTGGTACATCACGGTTCTCCAAACTTTCTTTCTGCTGCTCGATTACTGTTTTCAGCTGCATATTTTACAACTTGAAGTTTGTAACTTGCAAAATATGACTTTCTTTTTGGTGCCATTTTTCTTAAGCCCACCCAGTTGATGAGTCACGGCCAACGGTGAAATTTAAAGCGCCCTCATCCAGTTTCGTCTGAAAACATATTTTTTTTCAGATGTAGTTTTTTGTTTTGTTTATTTGGTTGTTTTATCAAAGACAAACTCTGCTTTATTGTCGATTTTTTTTTTCATATACCAAGACACACAAAGAAATTTAAATTACGTTCCCACTATCCCTCGGTGAGATAGTACACATATCCATACAAGCAACACAAAAAAACCCAAGAAGGCATAAACAATGAATAAATAAGAGTGTTGAATACATGATAAATAAACAAATAATAATAAATAATAATAATATAAGAGGAGCGAACAGACAGTGGACTTGGATATGGTGCTTTAATGTGTTAATTGCTTTATTTGATGTTTTCTCTATTTTTTAATGTTTTGAATATGTTCAAGATAAAGATATAAAAGCATGTTAAGTGATCAACTATACTAAAAATAACATGGGAAGTGGTCAACTATACTTTTAAGTGATGTCTTATTGATCAAGTAAACATTTGTGAAAAAAAAAAACATATATAAGTCGCTCCTGAGTATAAGTCGCCCCCCCACCCAAACTATGAAAAAAACCGCGACTTATAGTCCGGAAATTACGGTATTTAGATTTCAAAAACCAGAAGCCATTCATTTACAAATGTGATTGCACTTTAGTTTACATATTTAAATGTTCAGATATTAAGATGTGATACAGTTTTCACATGATTTGAATGAGGCAAAATAACATGCTTTTTATCTCAAATACATTGTTATAATCATTTGTTTCAGATGTAATTATTTTCTGTATAAAAATTCAATTTGGTGTTCAAAAAGTCTTTTTTCAAACTTGAGTCTTGAAAAAGAGTCGTCTTATAAGCGGGGCCGTTTTATTTTCGGGCCAATACGGTATTTTCTCACGCAGTTGTGGACAAAGTGGTGAACCTCGTCCCATCCTTACTTGTGAATGACTGAGCATGTTTGGGGAGGCTCCTTTTATACCCAATCATGATACCCACCTGTTTCCAATTAGCCTGATCACATGTGGGATGTTCCAAATAGGTGTTTGATGAGCTTTTCTCAGCTTTCTTAGTATTTTTTGCCACCTTTTCCAACTTCTACTGGATGTGTTGCAGCCATGAAATTCTAAGTTAATTATTATTTGGCAAAAAACAATTAAGTTTATCAGTTTGAACATTAAATATTCAAGATTCAAGATTCAAGACTTTTTTATTCGCCATGTTTGAGCGTGCCAAACAAGGAATTTGACTTCGGTAAATCACAGCCTCTGTTCAACATTTAGGTGACTAACAACAACACTCAGGACATGTGAAGAACGAAAGATATTCTCAAAAAACCCCTGATCTTAAACTGATCTTAAACTCCCAAGAGGGCAAGGAAAAACTCAACACTCCAGCTAGGGGAAATGAGAAACCTTGAGAAGAGACCACAGATGGGAGGGTCCCTCTTCTAGGATGACCAGGCTGCAATGGATGCAGAGAGGACACATAGTACAAATATGTTGTCTTTGTAGTGTATTCAATTGAATATGGGTTGAGAAGGATTTTCTAATCGTTGTATTTTGTTTATATTTATATTTTACAGTATTTCCCAACTTCAACCGAATCCGGTTTGTACAATACATAAGCAGACAAGTATATTCACATATTAAATCAATCAAAGAAATATTTTAAGCATATAATTATTATACCTACACACCAAATCAATAAAGGCATAACTAGACATTTTTGATATGTGGTATTGACAAAGGCTTTTATACCTTCATGATCTGATATGTATTTCTGTGCCCTTTGAAATAAGAAATGTTTTTTGATATATTGCTTGAATAGCTTAATGACCCTTAATGCATGCCTGTTGTTTTTCTAAATCACGGACTCTGCCAAAGGCGTCTAAGAATGTTCAGTACTTGATTAAATCTTATGTTTTGATTAATGTTTAATGTGATGCTTGATGATGTTGGCTAATGCTAGACGCCAGCTTTGGATTACTACTGAATGTTCTGGACCGAGGGAAACGTTTTGCCTAACAATGAAAAGATATGGTTGGAAGCATGATTAAACTAAAAATGTGACAAAGTAAGTAAGTACATGGAATGTCAAAAGAACAAACAACCAAATGCATGTTAAGTGTTGAGTAAGAACTTTGCATAGTCAGGGAACATTTACAAACTGATGATGTCACACCCAAAACTACACATAATTCCGAACAAAAAGGTGAAGTGGATGTATGTGCAAGAATGGAGGAAACTGTTTACAGGAAGGACACTTGAAGATAAAACCAGCAGAGGTGCTGGAGTGAGAGCGGCAGGAGAAAAACAGCCAAGAACCCTGTCAAAGGTGATCCCCAAGGCCGAAAGACGGGAAGGAAAACAACAGCCCACACACACACCGAATCGCCCATAATCAGCACCCACCCCCACGGAACCAGCTCTCACCGAACCAGCACCCACTCCCATGGAATCAAACCCTCCTGCGAACTTGCCCCACCCCCTGAACTCATTACCCTTCCAACTCGGCCCACACTGGCATATGCAACTGAATATAAATTGACCAAAGAACCTTGAACATTGCTTTTTGAATGGGGACTTTCTGCTCTTGAGCATTGCCGCGTGAAAAGCCCAGCACTGTATTGTAATTTTCCTGAAAACAGAGCTTTCTTAACAGGAATTTTGACTGAACTCAACCAATCTGTGTAAGTCTAATTTTTGTTTCGGTGTCTTGTTCTTTTCCTAAAACTGAAGAAAGAAAACAAACACGCAGTGTGTGAATTGGATAGCAGGTTAGGCTCTGGCTTTTGCCATGAGGGGCGGATAGCGCGCTTCCCAAATTGTGAACCAAATCCAACAGGGCCAACCTTTCGGATTGACATTCCTCGAACCATTACCATTGTAAATTAACTTATAAATACCGTATTTATTCTAATGATCGCCCAGAGTGATAATTAGAGAAGGGTTATGTCCAACGGGGGGTGGGCGATTAATAGAGAATACTTTTTGTCCGATCGCCAAGGGGCACTGAAATGGCCGATATGTATATTTTCCTTACGTAGTATGCAATACCTGCATCTCACTGGTGTTCTTAACACTAGAACAGCGGTTGTTTTAATCTACCTCTAACAGCGGGGTGGCGTCAATTGACGCTCCATCGATGCGACACGTCACCGTCGCACATCACATGTTGTGCACGTCATGTTATCGCGATCGTCTTGTTCGAGCGCACGCCCCGATAACGTAATTGTGTGAGGATATTGTAGTGGAGTGACGAGTGTAATTGTATCATAGTTTATGGAGAAAAACAATTTAAAAGGGACATTCGACGTGCTGTCAAATCAGTCATATTTAAACTTGCGCAATGACGTCGGCATGCGGTCGTGGAGAAAAACGCAAGTTTTGGGGGGAATTTTTAGCAGCATGGGCGATAATTAGAGGTATCAAGGTTTTTTATTTATGTCATCGCTAACACACACTGGGCGATTATTAGAATATGGGCGATAATTAGATTACCGTAATTTCCGGACTATAAGCCGCACCGGACTATAAGCCGCACCAGCTAAAATTCAGGGATATTTTAGTTTTTTTCTTACATAAGCCGCACCGGACTATAAGCCGCACGTGCACATGAGTTTTTTACAAAGAAAGACAGTACACAGAAAGCCGTAAAAATCCATAAATACGCCGCACCGCCATTTAAGCCTCAGGCTTCAAAGTAACCTTCTGAATAAAATGCATTAAAAGTTCACATTCATTACAACTTGTTTTTGGTGAGCAAAATGTCAGAAGAATTGAATTTAAATGCTGATTGATTGGGTTTTAATACAATGCAGATGGTCCAAACAGCGCCACTGCTTTGTGTAATCGCTGAGTCACATGGCAGAGTAAGAGAAAGGGTTTAGAGCCCTTTGACGCAGGTCACCTAGTGTGCATTCCTACTAAAGCTCATAATAGTCACAAGCAACACAGCCAGAATAAGCAGGAGCCATAGTAGTGTTTCAAAATAGTAATTTTGTTGTTGTTGTTTTTTTCAAGATACCGCACAACAGTGGTCCACAGCCTTTTTACGAGTGTATAAAAGTGATCAAGTCATCACAAAAATCACGAAAACAATTTTATATAAGCCGCACCTGACTATAAGCCGCAGGGTTCAAAATTTTGGAAAAAAGACGCGGCTTATAGTCCGGAAATTACGGTAAATACGGTATGTTACGATATCCTGTGCTGTCTGAAAATAGGTTGATATTGCAAAAGAAACTCTTGTCAATTGCATTACCAGGGTAGATATGAAGATTAAAATAATAATAAATTCAAAGATAGATTGATATTGCAAATGAGAATCTATTGTCAGTGGTATTGTATTACCAGGATCGTTGAAGATTAATATAATAATGAATTAAATACAAATGAACAATTTTATTAAAATTTATTTACTACATGTCTGTTTTATTATTGTAATAATAAGAAGGTTGATATTTGTGTTTCGACTACAGTAAACAGGTCAGATTGTATCATGCCAAATTAAATCATTCTACGTTTTATCTTTTTTATTTTATTTTATTTTCATAAGCGTGGGCAGTAACAAGCCTGCTAGCGTGTTTAGTATTAGACATAAGCGGCTTGCTAACTGCATTGAGCCTGTTAAGACGTCGCCATTCCACTCCACCGTGGTCTACTGGCTCTTGCACCTTGAAGAGTGACTGACTCCATTACTCACATAATTAAACTTAAAATTCCAGACACAGTAATGTCTATTCCTAAGGCAAGGACGTCAACGATTGAGCAACATAATGTTGCTGAGACCCTGCGTGTACCCCTCACGCAGCAATTCAGATGACATCAGATGACACACCAAATCCAACTACTACAACTACGCAGGGGTGCAGCAGCAAGTGTCAAAATTTGACTCAATAAGTTTTTGTAATGCTTGATCCTAACTATAAATTCTGAATTTCCCCTCAGGATGGGCTGACAGTGCCTGAAAAACGTTTCCTTCACTTCCAAAGTCAAGATGTAAGGACTAACTTCCCCATGCTTTTAGTAATTTCATTCAACTTTTA